>NC_071571.1:117619443-118913699 GCF_024509145.1 Vidua macroura | reverse complement strand
AGTTCATATTTACTCCCTGTCTGGCTTTCCCTTTCAGTCTTGACCCTATTTTCTTTGAAAGCCTTCCACTGTAAGGAACGTGGCACTAAACTTATTCTTCCCACCCTTGTCTGACTAGGCTATAGATGTCTATTTTCAGTTAATATTTCATCACCAAACACTTTCTATAGGCTTTTGCTTTTCCTTCCATGCTTCTTGAACTCCATCCAGTTCACTTTTATTGGTACTGAAAGTGCTTAAATCTGAAAGCAGTAGTCGAGATGCTATCTCATCAGTATTGTATACCGAGAGAGGCATCTATCACTTTCCAGGTATGTGACACGATGTCCCTGTGTTAGAAGCCCAAAAATTGCATTGGATTTTTTTTTTGGTCACACTGCTAGATCCTATTTAATTTACTGAAGTTCATACATACAAATCTATATGTTAGTAGGCATGTATATTATCCCTACTGTATTCCCTTCAGTCACCACTTTGCAATTATAGGAAGAAAAAAATACTTTTGCGTGCCTTCTTTCCATTCCTTATAAATCCATGCTGTTTACTGGTTGTGGATACATTCTCCCCTAAGTGCTTAAGATTTTTACCTTTTAATATTTTTTCCACTGTATTACTGCAGACTGAAGTTAGGCTTACCAGATGGTAGATGACAGGTTCACTCTTTCTCTTCCTCTTCCCTTGCCATTTTAAAAGATCAGCAACCTTCTCCTCTTTCTTTTCAGACATCATAGAGCTCACTAATTCTCCAGGAACACTAAAATATTGTCAGTATTTTGGATATATTCATTAGTTAATTCCCTTTCTTCCCCATGCTGCACATCAGAAGGATATGCTCAGTTTCACATCCTTAGTTTTCTCTCCCTCAACCTTCCGTATGACATTCTCTCAACAATCCTAACTACAAGGTTTATTTTCCTAACTGGGCTATCTTTTTCATAAAAAATGCAATTAGTACATTTTAAAATTTAGAATCATCACTCCTTTTCCCCCCTTCTTTGTAGAATAACAAATCTCTTTTATTTCTAGCAATTCCATTCTTCCCCTTGTAATTAAAAGATCATTTAGAATCTATACACATCTAAGTCGTTGCTACATTGAAAAATGGAGGCACTATGACTTGCAGTACTCTTATACTCTATAAATAAGGAAATTTTACATGTTTAATGAGTTATCATGGGCATAAAATAAAAAAATGTGTTGAAATACAGTTCAGTAAGAGTCAAAATCCATCTATTTAACAATGAAAAATAATTTGTTCTCAAACTCTTCCTATATTTCAAGTTATTCTGAAATAAAGTGTAAGCTCATTTCCCATTATATCCATTTAGTTGCCATGATAAGTAATAAGAAAGAACAAAGAATTTCCTTCCTGGATTACTTTGCTAAATTCACACTTTAATCTTTTGGTAGATGATGTTTTTCAAGCACACTCAGATGTCTGATTGTCAGCTTTATGTCTCAGCAAGTATTCCCAGCAATTCAGGTACAGTAAAGTATCTACCTCTAGCAAGCCTCTGTGTACTATATAACTTTTATAGTCATTATAAAAAGTAATTTATTGAAAAAACTTAAACCTTTTCCAACTCAACTGACTTTTGATTTAAAGGTGTGTGATCCTGGTTATGGTAATCAGGTGTGGTAGGTGCTTTTTTCAGAATTAGGTTTGCTGTTTATGTCACAAAGTTTAGAAGCTCTGAGAGTAACATCCTCTAAAACATAGCATGTTCAGAGAAACAGAGATATCAGCTCATGTTTCACTGTTACAGTTCCAGGAATTGCACATAATACAAGGTAGGAGAACATTTCCCATTTTTAGATCACATTTTTTTCTCCTGGTTATTATTTCTATTTGCCTTCACTGAAGTATAATACAATTCTGACTACAGACTGGCTCTGGGGAAACAGATTGCAATAAAAAGGGGGAAGTAACATTGCTTCTTTCTTTCTTTCTTTCTTTCTTTCTTTCTTTCTTTCTTTCTTTCTTTCTTTCTTTCTTTCTTTCTTTCTTTCTTTCTTTATTTCTTTCTTTCTTTCTTTCTTTCTTTCTTTCTTTCTTTCTTTCTTTCTTTCTTTCTTTCTTCCTTTCTTCCTTTCTTCCTTTCTTCCTTTCTTCCTTTCTTTCTTCCTTTTTTTCCTTTCTTTCCTTTTCTCTCTCTCTCTCTCTCTCTCTCTCTCTCTCTCTCTCCCTTCTCTCTCCTTCATCTTTCTCTTTTTCTTATCTTTCTCATTTGCTGCCTGGCTTGCTGGCTTTCTTTCTGTTTTTCTCTTTTGGTGTTTTTCTTGATTACCTTTTTTCTCTTGCTTTCTTACTTTTGATTGGTTGATTGCTTGCTTCATATACCATATGGCCTTGCTTCATTTTAAAAATGACAGGATCCTTTAATGACAACAATGATGATGACCAACAGGAAAGCTCCTTGTAACACTGCCTAGCTCTGATTAGCACTGTGACACAATATTTTTGAGCCAAACCATTGCAATGGGATTTGAACTTGTTTTTCCATCCAGACAGGAGAATGCTGCCAGCTATGGTCCCAGCACATCTCTGACTGTGTGGGCAGAGGCCTGCTGGTGCAAGCTAAAAGAGTCTACTTCACTGCATCCTCAAGGACCAGGGAAGAAAAATCAGGGAAGCATTATCAGGTGAGGTATGGACCCTGCTGAACCTCTGAGAGGTCCAGTTGCTGAGCTCTGACACTGGGGCAGCCTTGGTGTTGCTCAGTTAGTCCTTTATTGAAACCCAGGCATAGTGCACCCACTGAAGAGCTGAGCTGGATACCAAGGTGGGGTAAAGACAGAGGCCATATGCTATCCATGGAGAAAAAACCCCATAGAGTTCAGTTTTTTGAGGAACTTTGTCTTTCAGAGTGTTTTGCAGCATAGCCTCAGTTGCCAACAACAGTCCACGTACCACTAAGCTTATACACAGCTCCCTTTCTGAGGGTAAGGTTGAGTGACCAGAGAATGCTTGAGGTCTGACAAAAGCTTTTAGCATCCTTAGTCCTGTCTTAGGCTGCCACAGAGACTTACCGGTGTTTCCTTTGCAGAGTAATTTGATTATTCCAGGAGAGGACTGCTGGAGGCAAGGAATTCCACGCACCTGCAGGCTGAATCCACCAAGGTGACAGTCAGTTGTGCAAAGGCACATTTGTATGGAGATCTGAACATATTTCAAATTGATTTACTTCATAATTGTCCCATTTCTCTCACTGCTGCTTGGACAACAGCTAGATTTATTTGAGTTTAAATGGGCATGAAAAGAAGTGGCAAGGCTGGAGGCAAGACTATATTCGTCTGATCTACAAAACATGTAAGATTACTTCTGGGAACTTGTGAGCTGAGGCACTGTCAGGGAAAGGGCATGGAGCCTTTTCACATCCCTGACCCTGGATGTGACCCTGTACACAGCTACACATAACATCAGACCTTGTTAGCACAGGAAAGAAGCCCACCATTAACGTAGTGGCTGGTTCCCAAGTTCTTGTCTATAATCCTGAAATAAAGATCTTAGTGAAGAATGGTGTGCAGTTTTTCTGAGACGTCACTGAGGTCAACCTTATGCCAGTCTGATTGGCCATCAGACTTGCAGAGGTGTGTGCTTGAACAGCCGGAGGTTCCCTGAGACACATTTTTTAGACTAACAAATAGGTTGTGGGAGATTCCCTGCCCTTGTCTCTTAACTGTTGTCATAGGAAGTTTTGCAGGAATTATCCAGTGTAATAGCAGAAGCTCATGCTGAAACACAAGCAGAAGCTCATGGGTTGAATCTGGACCCAAGTGCTCACACATTACAAGACTTGGGCACCATTTTTGGTGATAAACTCAGAATTATTCCATCGGCATGAGACCAGGCACAGTGAGAAGCATGGACCCTGCAACACATTGTTATCATATTCACGCTGTTGATTCTGATTCTCTGATAAAGTTAATTGACTGAGTCAGGGCAAATTTGCTCCACACCTGCTCTGGACAGAGCAAGCTCAACCAGCTCTCATCAATCACTCCCACCAGGAAACTGGCACAAACAGTGCTTGTTCACAAACAGTGCTTGTTCAGCTGGTGCCAGCGGCTGAACTTGATGGCACTGGTACAATCCCAGGGTGTAAGACTGTGGGATGTGCAAATGACCCTGGGGGAACCACATCAGAATCTTACACTAAGCCACTTTATTTTTTACCCTTGAAGTACATTTCCTGAACCTTTCTAGTAAACTTTGTTAGTCTCAATATCATTCAGTTAAAGCTCTTGGCAGCATTTCCTTCACATGAAGTGTAATTTATTGCATCTGTCTGTTATCAGATTGGTTCTAGGATGGACCAAGGGTGTCCATGTTCAACATCCTTATCTGGGGGCCTTCCGCAAGAGACATGGCTGCACTTTGCGGTGTGGGTAGGAATCCTACAATCCAGGAGTCCAAGAAACTCTGCCTTGCATTTGCTGGGTTCATTCATCAAGAGGTTCACACCAGATAGGGCTTGTTTAGAAAGGGCAATTAGACACATCACACCTGCTTCATGCTTTGTTTTTTGAATATTTCTAAACCTTTTAACCTATTTTGCCTTGCCCTCCTGTCCATACACAAAGCACTCAGTCCCAAAACCCACACTCTTCACAAAGGGAGTATGTCTCTAAAGGCTCTGGCACAAGCATGTGGTAGCCTGTGGCTGTCCTGCACAGTGGTTCCCAGTGCATGGAATGAGAAGCAGTGGGACATAAGCCCTGAGAGGAGCGGAGTTCTGCCAGCCCTCTGTAACATGGTTATGACATGGATTTTGGCAGCTTTGGCAAACCCAGGATCTTTGGTCAGGCAGAAAACTGGTTAAGAGCTGAAGCTCTTCCCAAGGCAGCTGCAGAAGGTTAAACTCTGTATTTGTAGACAGTAGGTGGCAGGAGAAAGGGAAGCAGACATCATCAAACATTATAAATCACGCCTGCTTTTAAAGCCCTTAAGTGTGTTATTGTTTTCATCAGCAGAGAGAGGAGCCTGACTAGGACCCTTCCTTTGGAGACAAGTCAGACCACACAAAAAAATGAGCAGAGGAGGGATGTGCGTTGAGCTCAAAGATAATTTGATAAGAAGAAGAGCAGCAGCAGCAGCAATAGCAGCTGCAAAAATCCTAAAGCCTTAAATGGGCAACTACTTAGCAGGAGGCAAATAGACTGTAAAGTAAAATATAGTATAGAATACACATTTAAACATTTGAATCCTTTCAGTTCTGTTTACAGGCTGTAGCTACAGACCCTCATCCTATATTAAATGTTAAATAACTCTCTATGCAGTTAGGGATCAAGAGCTTCAACCAGGACCAGGTGCATTCAAGGGGTTATTGTGATTTGCACTCTGTCTCACTTGTGTGCCCAGAAGTCAAATCAGAAATCAAGGAGCACATTTAAGATTTCAGACTGGATGCTGACAAACAAACCTGGGCATGGGCAGAAACAATGCTACCAGCCCTCCTTTCCTCACCCCAGCCTTCATGGGCACAGTGGTGGTGTGCTTCTCTCTGAGTGGGCTCTGAAGACTCTCATGCTGGAGTTCAGCTGTCCCAGTGAATTTAATTCCTGAACATCTGGTCTCCGTCTGCTACAGGAAAGATGGTGGGCCAGATGGAAATCCTAGTGGCTGCAGACAGCCTGGGGGGCACCTACTACATCGTTTTCAAAGATGATTTGAAAATGATAGATCACAGGACCTAAAGAGCTTTCACATAAAAGGGCTAATATTGCTATAGATAATGTGCCTTTTCAGTTTTTTTTTTTTTTTTTTTTCCCCTCCCCAATTATTTTGTAAGGGAAAGATGTTAATACATGTAAGATGCAAGAGATATATTCACTACACATTTAGCAGGCCAACCATGCTTCCAGGAAAAGGAAATAAATAAAAGTCAGGCATTGAGCCTGAGCTGTGCACACAGTATAGTTTTAAGTACACAACCTGCTTCTGCTGTCAACCATTCCAGATAGCCATTTCCAAACCAGTTTGGGAAGAGACCAGGCTTGAGGTGTGGGCCCATGTGGACCTCATGAAGTTCAACAAGGCCAAATGCAAGTTTTTGCACCTGGGTCAGGGCAATCTGGAATCTCAGTGCAGACTGGGGAATTAAGGGATTGAGAACCACCCTGTGGAGAAGGACTTTGGGATCCTGGTGGACAGGACTCAAAAAAGAGCACTTACAGCTCAAGAAGTCAGCTATAGCCTGGGCTGTATCACAAGAAGTGTGTCCAGCAGGTTGAAAGTTAAAGAAGGTAGATTTAGATTGGACATAAGGAAGAATTTTTGTGAAGAGTGTGATGAGACATTGGAACTGGTTTCTCAGAGCTTTTTGTGGATGCCTCTGGAAATGTTTAAGGCCAGATTCAATAAGCTTTCAAGTAATTTGATCCAGTGAAAGATGTCCCTGTTCAAGGCAGAGAGTGTTGGATTAGCTGATCTTTAGAGGTCTCTTCTGTGGTTCTAAGGGTCCAATAGCAGTTCCTGCCAGTTCATGCCCTAAGGGTAATATGGCCTGCAAACAGGTTTGGCTCCTTTCATGCTGGATAGTCATCTCAGACCATCCTGGAAGGCTTTGTGTTTCCAGATGCCAGAATGCTCTGTTTTTTTCTTATTGTGGTGGTGCACATGCATGCATGATGCCTGTACTGCATCTCTTATATTATTTTAGGTTTTGTAAACTGGCAAATGAAACACAAAGTAGCAATTGCATCTTAGGGCTACCAGGGGCTTGAGGACACAGAAGCCAAGTGCTCAGGGCTCTGGGTGAAGCCATACTGTTGAAGGTGGGTTTGACCTTAGCAGTGTGGGTATCCATCAGTCTGTGCCACTTTGGGGGACTAGAGACTCCCACTCCCTTAACTCAAGAGTGCAGATATAGCCTAGAAGTTTGAACCTTCATCATCGGGGTAATCTCAGCTGACAAGTGAAGGTTGCACAACTTCCTCAAGATGTGAAATGATGAAGGAAACTTTGTTCTACTGAACTGGACAAACCAGACAGTACACAGGGTCAACAAATTTAGGGACAGACAGACTCAATGTAATTGGTTTCAGCCCTAGAATATATTTTTTTTTACCTTTCCAATCAATGATAATTAGAGACTGACCATGCATCACTTACTGTCATCACTAAGAAGGATCTGGCAGCTTCTACTTTGGGATTATAGAAATTGTTCTTTCAACTCCAAATCAGTGATGCTGCAGTTTGAATACAAACCTGACTGAGGTTCAGTAGTTAATAGAAATGCAGTGTAACAAAGTCTAGTGCTAGATCATGTTTATGTTATGATGTCAGATAAACAGAAATCAATCCAATTTCAAATGGAAGGTGGACAACAGCTGCCAGAACTGCTGCTGGAATGAAACCCTGGAAGAAAAAAAGGAAGGATATTAGCATAGAGTAGTCAGAACAGTTTATTTACAAAAAAAATTATTGTCAGTTGAAGGAAGGGACCAAAACAGGAATGATTTTATTTCACAATATTCACAATATTTAATTTGCAATTTCACAGGATTTTATTTCAGCCTCCATTGGGATTCTTAAGCAGTTATGGAAAAAGGTTTATCATAAATAGAAGAAAAAACACCAGAAGAAATAATCTTGGAACTGGAATATACAGGATAAAGATGAGAGGGATTTTTTTAATGACTGCCAAGAAATTTTGAGTATTCAAAGAGTTAAGGAATTTCTACAAAACATAGACTAATTAAAGCAAAAGGACATAAAGCTATCCCCATAGGTGACACAGCTGGTGCAGGGATTTATTCCTTTAGATCAAACTTGACACAGATTATTCGTTGAAGTGTTTGAGAAGCCCCCCTGTTCTCACATCTCTGAGACAGCCTTGCTACAACTAAACAGGAGAATTTGGTATTTCAGGTAATTTTTGCTGGTTTGTCTGGAACAGAAGGCACATTTTAGAGTCTCAGTCTCAGCTATGTGGACATGGCTTTATCAGGTTGCAGTAAAGTGCAGGTTTAGGTGAGCACTCTTCTTCCTCAGTCCATTTGTTGTAAACTATCACTCATGTAATAAATACCTATTGGTAGAAAAGGCCTACAGAGTCATTTTATTACTATGTTTAGTATTTCTATTGCAGAATAGTGGCAATGAAACAGGGTTAATACAACCTTAGATTTTGCTTGCAAGAACAACACAGAAAAATTTGCTATAAACCAAGGGAGATTGATACTTAAAAAAATAAAAGAGGGAGATAAGGCAAAACCAGAATGCCCTAGGAGCTGCCACCACTTGATAAAAACAGTCTGTGTATATGTGAGGATATTGATTGTGTCATGAGAGGTAGCCTGGTGGTCATAGGAGGTTGTAAATCCAGATGGACACATGCTCTGCCAAGAGGAGAGCAGACAAGAGGCATTAAGTCAATTGTTTTGCACAAGACATTTTCAGGCAACGACCAGCAGGTAGAGTTGACCGAGTCCCAAAATACAGCACAGTCAGGAAAAGGCTGTGTCAGGGTAGACCCAGAGTCTGAAATGACAAATGTGCAACTCTAATTCAGCATAGATTCTGTTAATTAACTTACTAGCTCATTTGCAAGTATTTGAAGGTCTTTGCTGTGTTAACCATAGGAAAATGATGAAGATGGTGATGGTGTGTACTGTCTAAGGGAAGGTGTGGGGAAGATGGTGCTGGCACATGCCTTTTGGAAACAACTGTTGGGTTGTGCTCCCGTAGTGCCGTACCGATCCGCTCACGCACAGGCAATGCGTGGAACAGACCTCTGTTGGGCTCCTTGGCTCTTAATGAGTCTAAACAACAGCTGTTCTCTCTTTCTTTGGGCCAAAGTCAAATGCTGAAGCATAAAACATGTGGGTTACAGTGCCATGGAGGGAGTGTGCAATTCATCCTCCTGTAGCTGTGGCAGGCATGTGCACTTGTGTGAGCAGCATTTACATGCATATGACAGTCTTGGGGAGGGCAGGAGAGTCACAAACTACGAATTACAGTTAAAAAGCTCAAAGGAACCACTGCAAGCATTTAATTGGACCTCCTGTGCAACGCATAAGACTGTAGTGAATGAATTTGTTTAAACTAGATCATGTCCATGGAAAAGAAAATCCTAATGTTTCAACTTCTCAGTTAATGCAGGCTAACCTTAGAGAAATTGCTCCAATGATAACTGTTCTCATTTTTTAAAACATGTCACTTTCTCCTGGTTTGAACCTGGTTAGTTTCAAGTCCTTAGCATTGCACTATTACACCTCTCTTGGCCAGACTGAAGACCATTCTTACTAATGATGAGTTGTCAACTTCCCACTTGTTAAAGTCAAACCCTTCGGTTTATCATAATAAAACATCTCAGGGAGTCTTCTAGTTAGTTGCTGAACTCTTTCTGTATTGTTAGCTGCCTTCTTGAGGAGGAGTAGCAGAACTGAACTCTGTTCTCCAACTGCACTCCTTCCGGGGATCAGTAGTTGGCTGGCTCTTCAAATGCTGAGCCTGAATACCATGTTCTTCTCCCCTGCTTGATATTTCTTGTTTATGTTTCCAAAGATTACAAAATAGATCCTAAATTGCACTTGGAACAGTGTTCAGCTCTCTGGCCATTTTTTCCCTTAATAAAACCATCCCTCTTTCTTCGTCAAGCTGACAGATTTACAATCAACTCAGTTTTGTTTAAGATGATGTGGGCAGGATATTACCATGGTTTTAATAATCTTCTGAATATTTTACAGAGTATAGAAATACTTTTCCAGTATTTTACAGACTATAGAATAGAGTGAGCTTCTTTGTCAACTCTGCTGAAATTCTTTTACACAAAATGTCTTGCAGGGTAACCCTCATCTACATCGTGTCGAGGAATTCATATTCATTTAAATGCACCTGCTAAATCTACAAGGATTTGCATGTGCACTTTAAATATGCTACAAGTTATGTTTAAATATGCATTGCAGACCAGAGAACTGGTGTTCAGCTGCTCACAGAGTTTAAAAGCAGAAAACACTATTATCATAATTTAATCTATGTTAGTCTATGAGGATTCTAGAACAGGTTCAGTTCAAGAAGCAAAGAGAAGCAGCCTGGCATTTATTTCTGAAGCTGTACACTTTGGTCTAAATTTCCATGACTTTGACTGCAGATTTCCTTTTCTGTACTTGTTAGAAATAACATATAATTCCTGTGTGAACTGAAGCAGCTTTTTCAAGATTACATTTTCATCTAATTCAGCGGTTTCAGCTGCTAAGAAGTTATCAGAGTAACTGAAAAATTTCAAAGAAGTCTAATCTTCACCATTAAGATTTTGCACAAGTTCTAAATGAATTGTAATCAGTGTTTGTTGCTAGCTATTGAAACTTGCAAATTAGAAAATGGTTGAGGTTGGAAGCGACCTCTGGAGGTCATCAGGGCCAAACCCCCTGCTCAAGCAGGGTCTGTTATCGGAGGTTTCCTAGGACCATTCCCAGTTGCTTTCTGAGTAGCCTCACAGGTAGAGACTCCACAACCCCTCTGGGCAAATTATTTCAATCTTTGACTAACCTCACAGGTAAAAAGCATGTGAGCTTTCTTTGTTTTTAGATGGAATTTTATGATTTCAATTTCTAACCATTGCCTCTTGCCCTGTCTGTGGTTATTGCTCAAATGAGTCTGGCTCTCTCTTCTTTGGTTTTGGGGTTTTTCTTTGTTTTGTTTGTTGGTTTTTTGGTGGGTTTTTTTTGTTCCATCAAATATTTATAAATGTTGATAAGATCTCCCCTGAGCCTTCTCTTCTCCAGAATGACAGTCCTAGCTCTTTCAGCTTCTCCTCACACAAGAGATGCTCTAAACTCTTGATCATCTTTGTTGGCCCTGCACTGGATTCACTCCAACAAGTTCATCTCTTTCTTATACTGGGGAGCTTAGATCTGGACAGATTGCTACAGGTGTCTTACCAGTGTTCAGTGGAGGAGAAAGATCAACTCCCTCAACCTACGGCCAACATTTTTCCTAATGTACTCCAGGATAGTGTTGGCTTTTTTTTTTTTTTTTGCTTCAGTTTGCTGTTCAAGGACCCCAAGATCCTTCTTTACAGAGTTGTTTTCCTGATTGTTGTCCCTAGCATGTGCTGGTCTCTGGGGTTATTCCTTCCTAGATACAAGAATTTGCGTTTCTCCTTGTTGAACTTTAATAATTTCCTCTCTGTCCAATTTTCCAGCCTGTCCGGGTCCCTCTGAATGGTAAAACTCTGGTTTTACCAGGTATGTGTGAGGTATGAGACACACCTCACAGTTTTTTGTCATCTGTGAACCTGATGAGTGTACTCTCTTCCAGTGTCCAGGTCCATAGTGATGCTAAACAGTATTGGCACCAGTGTGGTGTACCCTGTGGTATACCACCAATAATTTGACCACAAATTAAATTTATGCTGCTGATCGTAACTCTCTGGCCCCTGTTATTTGCTCAGTTTCCAATTCATCTCACTTTCCACTTTCTTAACTTTTAGTTTATCAGTTGGTCTATGATGATGACAATGAGACCGTGTGAAAAGCTTTACTAAAATCAAGGTAGACAACAGCAACTTCTCTTCCCTCATCCATCAACCAGCTGTCTCATTATGGAAGGCCATCACACTGGTTAAACATGATTTCCCCATCACAATTCTATACTTACGACTTCCAATTATTGTGTTCTTTGAAAAGGGCTTCCAGGCAGATTTTCATCATCTTCTCAGTGACTGAGGTGAGGTTGACCAGCCTGGAGCTCTCCAGCTCTTTGTTCTTGTCCTCCTTGAAGATAAGAGTGACATTTCCTTTCTTACATTCTCCGGGAACTTCACCTACGTGACAAGATCTTGCAAAGATAATCAAGAGTGACCTTGTGATGAAATAAACTAGTTCTTGCAGGACTCATTGTGTATGTTTAATTTGTTTAAGTGTTCCCTAATCTGTTCCTCCTTCACCAAGAGTGAGTCTTCCTTGTTCTGGCTTTTCTCTCTTCTCAAACAGGCCTGGGGTTCCTTTGGCGAGGTTGAAACAGCCCCATCTGTTTGTCTACTGACATGAGATCATCTACTTAATTCAGAAATAGACTCACATTTTCCTTGTTCAACCTTTTATTACTGTAACACAATGGCAGGGCATTTTCTGGTTGCCTTGACATCCCTCAGGAAAGCCAACTTTAGGGGAGCTTTGGCTTTCCTGACATCATCCCTACATGTCCAGGCAACATTTATACATTTCTTCTTTGTAATCTGTCCTAGTTTCCACCTCTCATATACTGCCTTTATGCTTTGGAGCTCTGTCATATGTTCCCTGTTTAGCCAAGCCTGTATCCTAATACATTTACCTTTTTTTTTTTTTTCCCTGAATATTGGTGTGAAGCATTGTTCTCAGAGGATGCTGTCCTTAAAGACCTGCTACCTTTCTGAGCTGCTTTAGCCTTCAGAGATGCTTCCCACAGGATCTTACCTGTAAGATATCTGAATAAATAAATTGAAGTCTGCTCTTCTGAAGAACAGACTTTATTCTGCTAGTCATCTTCCCCAATGAGTGTGAATTCCTATGGAGATTTACCAAATTTATGTTCACTTAGAATAGTTTAGGGGAATGAAAGACCAAGATTCAGTAATTGCTTAAGGAAGTAATTTTGGGGTTTGGGCTACAAGCATATATTTTGTGTTCATGCCAAAGCAGAAATTCTTTAAAATCAACTTAAGACAGATAATAAAATAACTTTTGCGAAGGATGGACAAAAAAAGATCCATTTTGTCATCCATTTTGTCATGTTTTAGACAAAAAAAAGGGATCCTTCATCCTTCTCACTGAGGTCACTGCATGGAACGGGTTTCTTGCAGTGAATGTCTAGCATCTCTTGGCAGGTGGCAATGACTCTCAATAAGCAGTGTGGATAGAGAAGAGTTTGGGCATATTGATACAAACTGTATTATTCCATTTGCTTTCAGGGTCATCAAATGGCCATGATTTATTTTATTTACTGTCACAGATACCTTACATCTAACACTAGTTATTAATTTATTTTTGTAAAGGTCTATGCTGCTGTTATTATTATTATTATTATTATTATTATTATTATTATTATTCGCTGTATAAGTCTTAAAATGAAGTTTTCCAATGTCTTTTAGATTAAATAGAGGCCTTTCCACATATTTTCTGGTGTTCTGCAGTGGTGAGCATGGTATGGACTCTTCATAGGGCTAAATTCCTTTCATAATTGTAGAGAACATAAAAGAGAATGGGACTGGAAAAACAAAAGGTTGCAGGTTATTTTTGTCTTTTTTTTTTTTTTTTTTTTTTTTTTTTTTTTTTTATTAAAGTGAATTGCAAAAGCTCTTCTTAGGTCATTTTAAGCCTGCTTGTAAAATACTGGGGTACAGTTTTCTGTAGTGTTACTTTGGATCAAATCAATATGAAGTAAAATTTGCAGTAACTGGAGGTACGGTGTTTTGTTAATTTATTAGAGCAGTGCCAGGACACTAGTACTGCAAAGGCCTGTGCAATATATGTGGCTTGAAAAAACAACATTTCTCTCTTAAAAATCTAGAAACCTCACTCTTTTTAAAAGCACTAAAATTATTTATGATATAAATTATTTGCATTAAAATATTAGAAGCTGAAAAAAATCAAAGAAATATATATTGACTAAATAGGGGCTATTCCCATGCCTCAGAGAGCTATGAATTCTGTAACCCCATACAAAAAGTGCATACATTAAAAAGTGCACTATGCTTTAGAGAAATACACCAAAATAATAAAAGGTTCCATTAAACTGGCAAAAAAATCAGTGACTCTGATATTATTGTTTTGAAAATTCAAGGTTTCTGGAATTTGCAGGTTTAATTTTTTGCATCTTTTATTTCCTTTTTTGGAAATGAACATTTGACAGTCTGCTTTATATGCAGCATGCATAGCACATAAATAGCATTCAAATTAAATTCTACACCAGCTGTACATACCCCATACATGTGGTTCGCGAATGTTGCTGACTGCAAATGGTGCATATTTTGATTTTCAGTTGATATCTAAAACTGTGAATTATCTTCTGAATATGTAGTGTTTTGCTTTCAATCCCTAGATTACATTTATATCAAGCAAAATAAATACAACTGTCTGATAATCACAGCCTGGTTTTCTTCAACTAAGGTAAAGATTAGTTCCTGGCAAAGTGACCCCAGGTCTCATCTTCTTCAAGGTGAGAGTCCCATTCTGGGTGTGAAAGGGAAGTTTGAAATGAAAAGTAGCCACAGAGGAGAAAACCCAGCATGCTCCTACATGCTTCAGCGTGTTAACCTGAAGTCTCTTGAATAAGGGACTGCTTTTATTGCTGTCAAGTCCCAGTGTGCCTTTAATGTAGTAGGGTTTGGTACTCAGCTATTAGCTCTTTCAGGCATGTTCACACTGCTTGACATTTATATAACACTGACTCCCAGAAACCTGTTCCAGCATCCACTGGGCCCAGTATAAAACCTGTGAGGATTTTTTTGGATGTGGCCTGTGTCTGGTTCTTCCAATATCCTGGTCAGGAATATGGCAGGGAGCCACTGGAGGGAGGAGAAGTAGCCAGATGGCACCAGTACACTGTTGCTCTGGCATTTTTTTCTGGCCAGCTGACTGGCGCAATCTCTAAGGAGGATTTTTGTTTGTTTGTTCATTTGTTTTGTATCTTTTCTTTCAGGTAGCCTGTGGATCTGAGTTAAACTCACTGGTAGCTTGATCACCTTGCAGATTTTCCACCTTTTCTTTTCTCTTTTTATTTGTTGTACACAGTGTTGGGGGAAATTTACTTTGGTATACAAAAATCTTGCCCTGATTTCATATTCATCTTTCATACAAAAGCCTTGTTGGCTCTAAGGAGTGCCATATGCTTGAAAGACATGCAACACTGATATTTTTTTTTCTATCAACATGTCTATGAACATTGTAAAAATTCAAGACAAACCTCAAAGGGAGCTAAGACGTATATAGATATTTATGTCCGCACACCTCAGAGGGAGATAAGACTTATATAGATATTTATCCCCACAGCAAAGACTTGATTTTAAATTCTGTCTGAATTTGAAAATACTGTCTTTCACTAGCTGTATCTCAGATGTTGGAACCTTCCTATACAGGTTGAGGGGGTTGAGGGGAATCTATGGGTGCTCCCTCCTGAGAGTGGATGTAGATATAAGATTTGTCTCCTCATCTTCTGATCTGGCCAGACACGAGCCATTTCTGGTCTATATAAGTGTGTTAACATTTCTCTGTGCTCAAGTCAGTAAGGCCTGGTGACAGGCTGTGTATATTACTGGTTTGTGTCTAAACAGCTTCGAGACTAGAGCTGGCTTGGATCCAGCCTTTTGAGAGCACCGACCAAGCCGCCTGCGTGTATCTGCACCTGTCCACGTGGATGCATTATAAACTGCATATGATGCAATATAACTCACTGTTTATAAATGACATATTGTGACACCTCCTCCTTGAAACACATTTTTCCTCCACCTAAGCCTTTCAGCAATAATCCAACACAGAAACAACATGGCTAAGAGAATAAGTGCATCGCTGGGAGTTACCACTTCTCCTTTGTGTTTGAACCCTGTGATCTGCCTAATTGAGAGATTGATCTTGATTAGTTGTGAGCACCCACGGTTCCTTCTGATGGGAGCATATGGTATTGTACTGTATTTGCTTTGAGCCAGGAAACAGATCTCTCACTACCCCCTTTACACACAGGGCTGACATTACTATGAAGACAGGCACCAGTAGTATAATGCCTTCCAGCAACTGTGAAAAGTGTCTGTGCGATTCACATGCTTTTCTGCTTACTGATAATTTAGTTCTAATAGTACCTTAAAAAGTGGATTGTCAGCCTCCCCAGGACAAACACTCTAGGGTCATCAGTCTACTTGCACCCTTACAGGTGACAATGTTCCTTCTGGTTTAGCATATCAATGGTGAATGAGGGACTTCAATATAAAATGTAACTGTCAAAACATTCAACTAAAACTGCTTTAGGCAAATATCTTTTCAACACTTCAGTTACTGGTTCTTAAATACTCTATTCAGACTTAAGTGGTTGATACTACACCCATTTTGATGACTGATTTTTGTAGGAGACAGCAGCAGCAGCTTGGTTGTTCTATGGGATGGAGAAGATGGGAAACAGCTGCATTTGTGGTCTGCAGATGTTCAAGACAACACCAGTCAGGAAACTGCTAACTACCTTTAATTGATCAGCTCACCAAAGTGGGAAAATGAACGTTCACATCTGTGGCCCATTCCTATAACATGTTTCCTCCTCACTAATTCTTGCTACTGTCTGGAAGCTTTCCAGACTGCTGCTACTGAACAGAAGACAATTCTTTCATAAAGAAGCAGGCATTTCTAGCTCCTGAAGGGCTTTAAACAACTAAGCAGAGATGTTTTCTGTTATAATAACTAGTTAAAGTGAATAAACTGTACTTAGACAGGATTTTAATTTGATTTTAAGGTTTGCTGGTTCTGTAGGACCACTTGAGCCTTGGTGCTTCACTTGCTATGCTGAAAATCAAGTGGAGTAAAAAGTCTTGCAAAAACTGAAATGATATTATGTAACAGACCACTGTAAGTCACAGGCAGGAAGAAAGAAGATAAGTCATGTTTAGTCTGCAGGGCCAAATGCAAACGATCGTTCTCCATCTCTTTATTCAGCAATGGAGCTGTGAATGCTTTCCTTAAATCATGTAGTTCTATGCACCCCTATGCCTCCAGGTAGCAGAGAGAAGAGCCCTGACTTGGAAAAGTAAACTTGGTTTCAGATGCTACTCCCTCCGTGGGGCTTCCGTGGGTCCCGTTCAGATTCAAATCTTCTGTGTCCTTCTTTACCCCCAGGGCTTCCTTAGCTAATCCTTAGCTCTGCCAGGGAGGATCGTCTCAGCGGCCCAGGGCTGCCTCTGCCTTGGAAATGCTAATGTCCCCTGGGCATGGCTGGCGGTGATTAAGGCCATCCCAGCGCTCAACTGGAAACTGGCTAATCCCCAAACAGATTGTTAGCCCATGGCTCAGGCTGAGTAAGGTTCAAATCCTAGACTCATCCCATGTTCTGCACCTCTAAGCATTCTTTAAGCCCTCATGGTTTGGGAGAAATGCATATAAAACCTGACTGTCTTTGGGGTTGCTGCTAACCTTGACAGTTTCCATGATAAATGTGGTGACAGTCATTTTAGAAAGGTAAAGATGGATTTAGAAATCAGAGTCTATTCTGTGAATCTGCGAGGTGAAATGTTCAATAGTAATAATAGGTAACAGATTGTAGAACTTGTAATTGGATGTTGCTGAGACTAGGAGCTTAACTAGAATGGGCTATTTATAGAAGTAATAATATCCAGACTTATACATAGTAAAAGCTCTAAGATTTGGTGTGAAGTTGATTATTTTTCTTGGAGGCTTTTTGTCACTTGGTTAAGTTAAACTTTGTTTCTTTATATTGCATTGACATCTGGAAACAAAGTTTTATCCATATCTGAAATTTAGCAGCCTTGCAAGACCTCTGACCAATGTAACTGCATAAAAGCACATTGACCAGTACCAAGATGGAAAAAGTTTTCTGTTGTGTTATTCCAATATGTTTGTTTCCTTTATCTCAACGTCAATATAATGCATCAAGATACAACGTGAAAAAAGATTACCCAAGCTAGGTGAAACAAAATGGTGTAATCTATGATGCAAAGTAAAAACCTTAGTTATTTATCTCAAGAATGAATATTTTTCAGTTTGGAGCACAAGTTTCTATATAATTTTGAATTACCAGAAAAAGACGAAATATTGTATTCCTTGTTTTCTATCAGAAGTGTAGGAGGTATGAAACTAGAACTTGAACAAGAAAAGAGAGGAGAAATACTTTTTTTCTTCAAAAATGAGTAACTGCTAAACATGAAATACTGGTCTAAAGTGTCACCTATCTGAAAGGAAGTAATGAGAAACTGCTGGAACTATCTGTTGCAGCCTGAGGATAAGGATTCTGCTGGGGCTCCAGATTAGGTATGGAGAAGTCTCTGAAGGGTAGAGCTGACTTGCCACTGCACATCCAGCTGACACAGAGTGTGGGAGCTTATGCCATTTTGACATGCAAAGGCAAACAGAAGGATGTGGGAAAAAAACCACATATTTTGGCAAAATCTTGACTAAGCCATGCTTTTGCTACTGCTGAAAAATAGTCCAGGACAGGCTTCTGGCAGTGAGGCCACACAACATGATACCTTCTCTTCCACATGCCTGAATTCTTGTCCCCCTTGAAACAGGGGGTGGCTATATCCAACCCACCACCTGGGCATGCATCCTGGCAAGTGCTGTGCTCTGAGCCATACCCAGGCAGTGCAGGCTGCTGCTGCTGGGCACAGACCAAAACTGCACCAAGCAACATGCTAACACAGTGACTGTTCATGGGCTTGAGCCTTTGCTTTGTTTGTGCAGTACAGAGTCTGCCTGAAAGAGCATGATGGAGCTCTTAAGCTGTGTCTCTTATGCAGGTTCTCCTCAAGCGCTACTATTCTGCCCATAGACCTCACCCTTTATGTCTTCTTTATGTGTCTCCTCAACTTTTGGTTAGTCTTTAAACCAAAATAAATTCTCCTAAATAAATAAATAAACAAATAAATAAATAAATAAATAAAATCAAATAAATGGGGACATTTTGAGGGGCAGTTGTAATCCACAGTGTGGAAGTGGGGCATTGGACAACGAATACCACAGCTACTGCTCCATGCATTGTTCAGTCTCCAAGGATTCATTGAGCTTTCTGCCTGGCAGCCTCCAATTTTGCAGTTCAAGGTCTAAGGCTGCTTCTGTCTATATGTATAAATAGGTTGTATATGTGATCGATTGACTGGCTGGCTGTTTGACTGACCAACTGTGTCTGTTCACAGCAAGAGGAGATTTTGGTATCCAGGGTGCTGCTTGAACCTGTCTGTCACTTACACCACTTTGCTGAAAATATGGAATAAATGCTGTAGAATTTGCCCAGCTGATCAACTAACAATGTCATGTGCTGAGAAACATCTTAGATATTCTGAATGTTCTGCATATTTCTCTATTCTTAATGATCCTGTGTTAGGGTAATTATTCATTCTTTTGTTAATACTGATGAGAACTGCAAGTATTTCCCATGCATATGCTAAGTGATATTCATGAAAAAATGTCTTTTTCTTGAATGCAGTGTGTACAAAATATGCCTAAATGCACTTCCATGGTAAATTGTACACATTGAGGAGTAAGTTTTTACAGCATTTGGCATCCTTGTGGTGTGGGGTTTTTTTCTTCTGAAAACAGAAGGCTTCACATGTGTGATCTCCCTTCTGAACAGTTCCTCATTATTTCTTAGTTTTACTTTGGACAAATCCAGGTTGACTGCCCACTGCCTGCAACTGCATAATCCCATGGGATATTCTAGTTTTGGAGCTCTGAGTTGGAGGGCTGATCTATAAATCTGGTCAAGAAATCTCCAGAAGGTCAGTGTGGAATAAATAGCAGCAGTGAAATGTTCTCCCTTTGTTTCATTATTAGATGGCCTGATTCTGCACTTTCAGTGGGACAAATTCGGCATTGATATAATTCAGAAGCAGTTCAGTTTTATGGACTGATGATAAAGTTGGACTGATACCAATGTCAGGCTGACATTACAGGTTTAAAGATGGGCATAAGAGGCATAAGCCAAGGGTTATACACCAGTTTTTGATTTCCCCATAATGTGATCCCACTCTGCCCTTGGTTCTGAGTCAACTATAATCCACCTAACTGAATTAGCCAGAGACTATATATTACCTCATGTCCCTGGCTTGGTAGCTGGGGCTCAGTGTTGTGTCATCAATAGTCACAAGGTTTGGCATCACCTTGGAGAGTGGAGGGCAAAAATGTCCTTCTTTTTTGTGCCTGCAGGCACCACCCCTGTGGCATTGGGCTATTTGGCAGAGTGGTTCTGTGCAGTCACTAAAAATAGTCAGGAAGGTTAAAAAGAAGGAAGAGTGGGCAAAAGCATTTAATGTGTGATAAAGTAAGTGATTTTATAACTGATTTTATTACTTAAAGTTCAAACATTATTTTCACTAGCCTTTGTCAGGTGTAAATGAAGATGAAAGAAGTTGGACAGGGGGAGACTTGAGTACTGCAGGATGCTTCAGGAATCATGTCTTTAAGGGTTATTAAACACAATTTGTTTTTGTCAGATTTCCATTTGTCTGTGTTTCAGCAAATCCTAGAAACTTGAGCTCTGACATTTTGTATATCCCTATTAATTATTCATTCCTGAGAATCTGTACTTGTTTGACCTTAAGAGTTATTGCCTGTTTACATTGAAGAAGACCCAATAAGACTTGTCATACATCGTCCTTCACAAAAAAAAAAAAAAAAAAATAATATATATATATATATATATAAGAGTCTTTCTCCCTGTGTAAATGAGGAAATAAAACAACTTGGGCTGGGTCAATGGTTTTAATACTGGTGGGAAACTCTTAACATGCTGCAGAGGCAGCATCTAAGGAATCTGCTGAGATAGCTGGATCTGCAGTTCTAGGTTAAACTTAGGGATACTGGACCACACTTCATCAATGTTATGTGGGATGGGCTGACCCTTGTGCAGAGTGCGACCAGAGGACTCATGCATCACTTATGTCTGACAAAGTGTCCTAAGTGGAACTTTGGTGTTTTGTGAGGTTAATATGGATATTCTTCACAGGAGCTAGGTTTTAACCACTATGGGTAAAGTTTATTAAATCTTTGTCTCAATAAAAATGAAATGTAGGCAAAGAGAAACTTCTCCTGAAATCAACACAATATTGAGTGTGTTGCACAAGCCCCACTGACTTCAGCAGTTCGAGAGCATTCAGTTAAAACAAGATTTTGCTTTAAGATCTCACCTCTATGAAGGATTTCATGAAAACAGTTTGCTTTCAGTGATGTCAGTGGTTTTTGCATAGGCTGTGTGGAAGTCTGGACTTCCCAGGAACTGAGTATCTATAGCAGCCTTACAGATCAGATCACCATGGAATCGACAAGCCCAGGGTTTTCAGATTTTGCAGCATTAGTGCAGCCCAGTCAGCTCCCCTTTCTACAACTGGTGAGGGAACAAGAATAGCACTTAAAGGTCCTGGAATAAATATGTTTAGGCAGGACCCACACTTGCCTCTGCAGCAGGATTCTGGGACACAATTTTCACATGAGACAGAGATTCTGATGGTTCTCTTACTGGATTGAGGACAAATCGGGGCCTTCACAGCTCTAGCCTTCCTGTGATGAAATGGTGAAGAAGACCTGCAAGTATGATAGTACTTAATATTCTCTGGTTTGGAGTTGAGTTTGGCTTGGACACTGAAGAATTCATTGGAATGTTAGGCTTTCCTAGAAATAGCCAAAAGTTTGGCTGACAAAAGAGTGCTATCCCTTTATCTCAAAGAAAAACACCTTACTGAAATATGCATTTTTTCTGATATTAATTATTTTTATAATTTTCCCTCATAATACCAACATCTACAGTTTTCATTTCAGATTAGGGAAAAAAAACCCTCAATTTGAACATAGAGGTTTTTTCTCATAGAAAAACCTTGTGATGGCATTTAGGACTGCAGCTCTGAGGTTCATCAGCACTTGTCTCTCTCTCCTTGAATGGCCAATGAGCCATTACAACTCAGCACTGTACTGCAACTATGAATGATTCCAACTTCCCAAAGGGGCATGGAAGACAAGGGCTTATCAGGGAGCTCAGGAGGTGTCAAATCCCCATCGTGAGGCCAAATCACATATTTCCTCCTCTGTAAACTGTGACTCCTTTATGACAACAATTTTAGTGTTAACTAATACAAAACCCATAAAGGTGAAAAACATGTATTTTTTCTTAGGAACAAAGACCTCAGTTGCTGATACTCCATTACTTGATGATGAATGAATATCTGCCATCATAGTTAGCTTCTTGGTTTTTTGGCCTGCCTTGAAAATTAGAGCTGAATTAGACCATGGACCATTAGACCATAGACCTGTTGTATTTCCTAAAAATGGGTGAAGACATGAGACAAAAGCTGTGCTGCTATTTTTGTCAAATTGTGCTTTTTCTTTGGATTTGTTTATAATTCTTAATTTGTATGTGTTTGGAGAGACACTATGAACTTCCCAAAGTAGTGGAGAGCAGTACTGCTGTAGAGATTGTAATTCAGGAAAAACATTGAAACAGGGCCTGGACTAAAAGAATTGAGAGGCAGAAAGTAGATTTTATTATCTTGTTAACTCTTAGCAGAGATTCTTGCACAGCTCTAAATTAAATATGAAAGTCTTGACTTCTCTTAGGCCTTTGACACAGTCCCATACAACATATTCATCATTAAATTCCCTTGCTTTTTTCCCCCATGACTTTTCTTCAGCCAAACTGCAGCTATTAAAATGTTCATCCTTGGCTGTCACCCTAAGCTTTTCTCTTTTAGTTCCTGACAAATTTCTCTTCCTAATATAATTCACTCTTTGTCCTTCTAATACATTAGGATTAAATCCTAGTTCCTTCTCTCAGCCTTTGGGTTCCCTCAAGGGTCACCATCCCATAAAGTCTTAGGAAAACACTAGATATATTTGTCCCTCTTATGGCTGCCATATGTCAGAAAGTTATATATTTATGTGAAGTTTAAAAGAAGAAAAAAACTTCATGCTGAGACTTGGTTGCTACCTAGATTGATGGTAAATATGTGATAATAGACTACCTATGGCACTGACAAGCAGTAACTGGCTGACTTTTTTTAGCCTGTGGCAAAAAAACCACAAAATAAACCAAAAAACATGTTCAGGGCACCAGTTTTCCAAGGCAGAAGAGGATATGTGATAATCTGTTGTGAGCAAGACTAAAATTCCTTCCTGACTGAATTAAGGATTCGGAAGTCCTTCTGAGTTGAAAGATGTGTGGAAGAGGAAGGATTGAAATGAGTTAGTCTCCAAAGGAGACGGAACACGGAAGAAAGTGATGTCCTCAGGATCCTTTGGAAAGAGCAGAGTGGAAAGTGGATCATCTGTCAGGGGATTGTGGACATGTTGTACCTTGTTTTCTGTACCATGAGGGTCATTTTGGAGCTAAGATGATAAATGTAGAGATATACATGGCTTTTGTTGCATTGCTTGTTTATCAGCTTCTGTGAACTGCATACTGTGAGAGGCTGAGCAAATGCCTGGGATTCTGTGATAATACTCTGGCTCTTTGGCCAGTTTTAACCAACCAGTGGATTGAGGCTTCTGCACTCGATGAATATTCAATTGCATTGAATATAATCCAGTCCTGGTGAAATGAAAGACAGTTTTCCCCTCTCACAACTCATTTGTTTGCCAAAAATTCCTGTATAAGAATTTTCATCTTTTTAGTATCAAATATTGATGATAATAGTATATTCCTCTCTGATTAAATTCAAACCTCCCTATTTGATATTAAAACCTGCATGAAAAGGTACAAGGCAAAAAAAAAAATCCTCAAATATGTTAGTATCTCTGTGAATATGTAATGGATACTTACATATTTTCACTCCAAGACAAAAGATAGTGTTCTCTGTCATATACACCCTGTGCTTTGTGGCACCAGTGCAACCAGTAAAAGGCATTAAAGACTGGACCAGATTCTGGGATGTCAGGATACATACTGCCCACAGACAGACCATTTTCCAATAAACACCTCCTTACATCTGGTAAAAAAGTCATTCTCAAAAATGCAGCTGGGCCTTTAGGTGACAAGGCTGATTCTGACTCTCAGTGAGGTGAAGACAATTGGCAGAAATTTCCAAACAAAGGGTAGAGAGACATGACAAAAATTAAAGCATGTCTATGGAGAACTAAGAGACTCAGTTCCTATTCATACCTCCATATTGGTAAATAAAGCAGAGCCTCATTTAGAGAGCTTTGTTGCATCTAAAGGTCACAAGAAATGGAATCTGGATTTCTGTGAGGTAATTGTGAGAGCATTCTCAGCTGCCTTTAAATGGGTTTTTGAATTGAGTGGAAAGACGTCATGGCTTCTGTTTGGGGAGCGATCCTCGTTACTGCAGACAGGTACAAGGTGAGGATGGATTTTTTGTGATTGCAGGTGGTAAGCAGGGAAGAGGGTAGTAGGAAATGCTCTGAACCTGGAGGAGGGGCTGTGACCTGTGGAGGCAGCTGGAAGAAAACCAAGGACTTCCTGACAGAAAAAAATGGGTCTGTGGGTTTGCACTTGAGTGTCAGGCTGTGGCTGTTATAGGTGTTTAAATAAAACAAGCCAGACTGATTAGATTATGAAACTAGGAGGCAGCAGATCTAATTTTTATTTCTAACTTGCTGTACAATTAGTGCCAACTCATCTAATTTCTCAGGGCATCAGTTTTTCCACCTGTGAAATGTGGATGATGTGACCATCATCAATAAATTGCACAATGCAAGTACAACGTGATACCTACCCCTAGTGCCTTATGGACAGATTTTTATTTAGATACTTCACCACCTTTGAAATTACATTGAATAGGCGATTTGAAAGCTTTGTCATAAATCTAAACATTGCTGACACATTAAGAAGAATGAGGTGATCAGATGATGAAGTGCATTTACAAAAGAAGCATGTTTAAATGTGGTATAAATGAGTTTGAACTGAAGTGGTATGAAGGGATTTTTATTTCGGTATTCTGCCAAAATGTGAGGCATGAACATTTTTATATTCTTCATGGATTTTCTTGGAACATAAACAACATATATATTATTGTTACAGCTTTGAAGAAGTCAGTGACTCAAATACAATTTGACTATTATTGATGAACTGTGTAAATAAGATTTGTTGTAGAAGTAATTTTGTGAATGTAAAATGGAATAAAAAGGAGAGCTGTATGAGGCATCCATCACAGAATGTATCTTTTGCTTTCTCACAATAAATAGATCAAAGGAAATGCTTTTTTTTTTTTTGTAGAAGACTGTAGTGCACTGATTTGAGTCTTTGCACCAGTAATCGCTGTCACCATCCAAACTTTCCCAAAGTCTACCAACTTCATAATTTCAGGAGTTGAGTATGTCTTTCTAAGAGAAGATAAAAGAAGATTCAGAGGAGAAGTGTAGCTTAACCTTTTCCATATAAACCATTTGTGAGTTTTGTGGAAGAAAAGCTATGAGATTAGTCCTAAATTGCACTGAATTGCAACTTCAGTTTCAGTGCTGTAATATAAACCATGCATTTTAATGTGTACATCGTGCTTGCAGCAGTACAATAATACAGAAGCAGAGCAATTACATCAGTAGAATGAACACATTTCTAATGGTATCTGTGTTATATGGATATATGGCTGTTGGCCTGTATGCTGATACTTTCATTGCTGCCATATACATGCAATCTACTTATGGTTAAGGTTGCCAGGCAAGTAATTACCAGAATGGAGTGCTAAGCAAGCAGTCCTGGTGTCAAAGAATCTGACCTTGTGAAGATAATGAGACAAGGAGAATTCAGAACAGATGAAAGCCAAGAGCACCTACTTTATCTACTGACAGCCAGAGAACACCTTCATGCTCAATCAGTTCCTGCTAATGAGACAAGATGGGGCAAGATGGTAAAACAGCAGTAACGGGCAAACTTTTTTTCAGCTTAATGATCTATAACTTAGTCAGATAAAATTGTCTTTTAAACCAGACAGTAACATAAGTATGAACAGAGAAATGCGAAGACTATATTGAATACATTTCGGTTTTGTTTACATTATAATGGGGAATGATTAATGGGTGGGGAAATATGCCCTGTAGTGTGGCTGGGGGAAGCTTAATCCATTTAACTTATCAAAGGGAAGGCAAAAGGGCAATGCAATCACTCTGAGAGTCCACATCAGGAGAGGAGCAGGGTAATGGAGGGCTTTTCAGCCTAGCTGGCAAACAGACACAGCATATACTGTCTGGAAGATGAAACCAGAGGAATTCATGTGAAAAAAAGAGGGCTTTTATCCATGAGGGTACTTTCTTAAACAACATTGCGAGGGATTCCTTCTTCCCCAACTTAAAATTTTCATTTAATTTATTTTCAATTAAAATTGGATGCTTTTTGAAAGGTTGTGGGTTTTTTGTTTGGTGTTTTTTTTTTTTTTTTTTTTTTTTTTTTTTGTTTTTGTTTTTGTTTTTGTTTTTGTTTTATTCTTTTTGTATTTTGTTTTTTTTTTTTTTTTTTTTTTTAATGTATTTATAAACACTTGGTGGTCCAGGGGTGACTGTGGAGGGATTTTAGAGAGGGAACTCAGACGTGAATGTTGCTTGTCAGTCTGCACCCAGCATCTTCAAATCTATTGGAAAGTTTAAAGGTATGCAAATTGTAAAAGGTTGAAAACTAATGGACTAGCTAAATTGACTCTTGGATTTGTATCAAGAATTAATGTAGGGGAATGTTCAAATCTCTCTTAAACAGAGTATCAGACTAAAAAAATCTACTCTGCTCTATTCTAATTTTGTAATCTATAAATAGGACTACTATTGTGGAGCCAGACCAAGATTAGGAAATTTTGGCATATGTTGTAGATTACGTCTTCCAATGCATGTTAGCTAGGCAGCGTTATGAGATGTTTGCAGGGTAGATAGCTGATTATCTATGTTATATTCCTGCATTCTCCTTTCCTTGCCATTTTAAAGCTGCACAGGCGTTACAAAATGTTCCTTATGCTTTCACAAAGTTGCAGCCTCATTCTTTCCATTCTCTGTTGTAAACCACTGCATTTATTCAGAAAATCATTAAAGTTTAACAAGACCTCTGAGATCATTGAATTCAACTATTAACCAAACACTGCCATGTCCACCAGTAAACCATGTTCCTAAGCACTACATCTACATGTTTTTTGAACAATTCCAGAGGTAGTGATTCCACCACTTCCTGGCACAGCCTGTTACAAAAGGCCAGATTCTCTAAAGCCTATTCTCTAAAGGCCACAGCTTGGTGAGAAGCTGGGGAGGTAATGGACCTGAAAAATAGTTCACTGTAGTCTCAGTCTTACTTGAAACTCCAGACAAAATTATAATTAAGAAGGGTCTGTGGTAGGTTGATGGCAGAGGAAATATAAGCTCAATACCTGAGTCACTGTTTGAAATCCTTTTCCTCTATTATTTGTAGCAAAGAATTTAAGCCACCCAGCATGAACAAAACCCCCTGTAAAGTGCAGATCAGAGTATCTGAGGGGCATTTTCCTCTGGGAGCATAGAGAAGGACACTGTCCTCTTCCGTGGCTCCAGTGGTGGGAGACTGAGATGTTATAGAACCTCAGTTTTCCCAACCCCTTTTCACTTAAGTGTTGTCTTAATTCCAAATACAAAGGCCTTTCAGTGACTGATGCTAAAATTCAGACCCATCTCTTCAGTTGAAAGAAAGGCCAAGTCCTCCTCTCTGGAAGCTGCTGGACAGTTGTTTTTCTGTACTGGGAAAAAAATCCAGAAGCCAAGATCAAGAAGGAAAGGAGCAGTGGCACTTGGGAACCTTCAGAATCAGTTTTTCTAGCCAGCTCAGAATTTCACCAAGTACTTTCTTTCCTGATCAATGGTTGAACTTTCTTTAAATAAACCCACCACCTACTCTTGATTCAGTGTTTCAGAGCAACCACATCATTCTTGGGGACTTGAGTGGCTCTTATTTGATGCAAAAATCTAATGGTAGTTTTCAAATGCAAGTCATCCCTGAAGCTTGAATAAGCTGCATCTCCTGTTGCAATGCTTCCCTCCTTTTCTTATCCCCACTAATAAGCAATGCAGTACCTTGCACAGTGAAGACCCCACACAGATGGTGAGTGATGCTGATTAATTCACAGGCCTGTCAGATCATGTCCCTAGCTCCTGTTTTGTTTTCTTTGGTCTTGCCCTACGCCTTGGTGGTTCATGATGGTGCCTGGTGGCCCTCTTCTGGCTGTGGCTTGGGGTGCCTGGTGCCTTGTCTTCCTGGCACTGGTGAGTTAGTGGCCCCCCAGGGCTTGGTGTTCAGGCTCACTGTGTGGGATGGCAATTGCAGAGCCCCAGGGAAGTGCTGCTGTTGCACGTTTGCTCTCAGAAAACCTTCACTGGAAATCACATCTTCCAGCCACAACTTCTGCCTCTGGACCCTTTCACCTCCCTTTTGCACAAAGTGTCCTATATGTCAAGAGAAGAGATATTGAAAAGATCTGGAAGCAGTGTTTCTCTTCCTAACTTGTCAAAACTGAGGACTGCAACTCTTTGTGCCTAGAACTATTCAATAAACTGTAAGATTTTTATTTGTTTATTTGTTTTAATTGGCCAGCTTAAAAGTAAAGTCCTGCAAGCTGGTGTGAGGGTTTTTTTTTTTTTTCCCAGAAAAAGAGATAATTTGCTCTATTCACTTTGTTCTGCTCTATTTTTCTACTCTCTGGTGCTGTTCCAGATTCATCTGTCACAGCCGCCCTGGGCACCACTGCCTCAGAGCTTCAGAGTTTATTATTTAAATCTGGTAAGAGTGAAAAGTGAGCTATAGGGGCCCGTATTAGCACAGCTCGAAAAACAGACAAGTTTTTGGTCTCACAAGCCTGTCTACATGTGAGCAAACCAGACTCACAGCTGCACAGTGAGCATGGGGAAGGCCCACTGCTGACCTGTGCTCCTGCTGACCCATGCCTTGCTTTCCCCATCTCCAACAATGAGATAATGACACCTGCGTGGAGCACTGTAAAAGCCAGGTATTAAGATGAGCAAGAGCTAGGAAAGGGGCATGGACTGAAAACCACTTCAATCTCCCTGACAACAGTAGCTCAGCTGACCAGAAAAGCACCAGTTCACAGCAAGACTGTTGTATTCACCAAAGCTCTTCTGCAAACTGGTTGTATGTTAGGTGGTTGGGTTTTTATTCCAAAGGCATTCCAGGAGGGCTCTTAGCATTTTCCATTGCACCCAATTTCTTTAAGGTGAAAATAATTTAACAGCCCTTCAGTTATAGATAAGTATGATTTCAGTGTAAATCATTGTTCACCAGCTTCAGGTTCCTCTGTTACCCCACCCAGGGAATTGCTGAGAGTTCCCTGCTATTTCAGGGAATCGCTGAGACTTTTCTGCTTTTCACTCTCTTGTACCAGAGTCAGAGTACTGCAGCTGACAAGTCTGGGCCTTTTTTCTAACTTTGCTCCTGCATCGTCGTCCTGTCCCCAGTGTGGTAAACACATTGTTTTACATGATTGGATCACACCTGCCCAGTCCTGACTTGTCCCATTCTGGTCCCATGTGTGAGCTGTCTCCACCCCTGCTGCCCTATAGAATTTGTGAGATGAAGTCAAATGTGAATCTTGTTTAACTGTGGAAAAAAAAGAGTAAGTTGATGTCTCCCTGTCCCTCAGTTATTTTAAGGTTTTTCCCATCACATTTAAAAGAGGGGGGGAAATGTGATTTAAGGAAGAGTGAGAAGTAATTTCCACATCCACTCATAAACACCAGAAAAAAATGTTTTCCTCAACTTTAGCCTTACTTTTCTCAGTTGAAAGAGAGTAAAAAAAAAAAAAAAAGCAAACAATGAAAGCATTTGGCACCAGTATGATTTTTATTGCGGCTGTCATTCTTTTGTTAGAAAAATCTTGAGCAAATGTAACCAAATGCTGAAAATGTGCCCTCTCCTGATATTTCACATAACTTCTGAAATAGTGACATCAAAATTATATTTGGAGATACAGAATTATGACTTTTCTTAAAACAGCTAAGCCACTTTTAGGAAACAATAATTTCAATGTTAGTTTAGAATTAAGCAGAGAGATTTCAGGGGTTAGAGAAGGGTTCCTGTATCTTTTAATTCACCTGTGCTGTGGAAGACAAATTTGTCTTATTACTCTTTTCTTTTTAAATACTTAATGACCAATTTGCAGAAATAATCTGATATTTCACAATCTTAAAAGAAACTGGAATGTGTGTATGTGTGCATGGGTGCATAAGTACACTGATATATAAAAAGAAAATTAAAACCAATCTTTTTGCATCTTGACTTTAGATTGTAGTAGATATAAACCAAGGAGAACAAGCTTGAAGCATTGTCAAGTTATTTTGTGTGGCCTTTTTTTCCCCCTTCCTATTAATATCTCACTTTGTGGCTGGTTAGTGAAACCTACTTGTTAAAAATAGAGAGCAGCATACATTTCTTGAGTCGGTCAGGAGTCACTTCAGTGACACAGGTAAGGTGGCACAGAAGGTTCATTTTGGACTGTTATTGGCACAAGAAGCCAATAATTTGTGTTGGTTTTTATGCATGTAGCTAGACTTGATACTGAAGATTTTTAGTGCAAACAAGTGCTTAGAACCCACACCTATTTTCTGCAAGTTGCAAAAGAAGATTGTTTCATCTCAAAGACAGAAGTAGTGTTTTTCAAAGAATTGGACTGTACTGCAAATAGTTACTTGGAGTATTCTCTTTGTTGTGATATCATCACACATTTAATACTGTATCTTTTTAAAAGCTGTCTTGAGCTCTACAAAATGTATTTTGTTGGGTCACTGACATGCAGCTCCAAGATAATGCAGAGAGGGTGGCACGGCTGGGTGCTTAGTCCTGGCAGTGTTTGGGGGGACAAAGATGAGATCTGTGCACCTGATTCACAGACCTGAGGTAACAAGGAGTCCCATGGTGGGGGGCAAGGGAAGCTGGTACCCAGGGATCTAGGAGTGGAATAAGATCCTCTGTCAGCAGCTTGTGCTGTTCCATCCCTCCCTGCACTGCTGGCCCTCACTGCAACCTGCATTTTTCCATCACCAGGCAGCTTAAAGCCCCCAGGGTGTGAGCCTGATCTGGAGGAGAAGCAGGCTGGCAGCACACTGGGGCAGTCAGATGCACACACTGCAGGACGCCTGTCAGTCAGGGCCATGGGGAAGAGACACAGACGGAGTGAAATTCAGCCTCCTGACAGCTGATGCAGAGCTGACAGCTCTGCAAAAGACACCAAAAGTAATTGTTAGGTGCAGCTTTGTGGAAGAAAATGATCTAAGGCTGAGTGAGGCCCAAACTGTCACATGGGGACTAACGACGGCAGCATCAGCTGTCCTGCTGCACAGATCCCTTCTGAAAACTATACCTCAAATTCTGTCTTTTATTTTTAAACCTACAACAGATAGTATAAGTTGGGAGCTAGGTTCCACGCAAACCTGAGTTCATCTGCTGGAGGTTGAACAGTAACTGAAGGACTGTCAGCTGAAGAAGTGGGTGGAAGAAGCCTTGACAGCCCCAGTTTTATACCTGCTTAGAGGGACAGAACAACCTGTTTGTGCTGAGGGTGGTCCTGGGCAGTAGTGGGAAGGGAAAAGCAACCCCAGGCTTGAGAGGTATGGGAGAAATGTGAAAACCAGGGGAAGCTTCTATTTTACTGACAGAATGGAATGTATGAATGTTCAGTAACAGCAAGAGTAATATCACTACAGACAGGTGCAATTTAAATATAGTTTTCATTGAAGAGCTTGAATTAGTATGTTGTTCAGCTCGATTTCTCTTTCTTCTTATCCAGTGACATCCTTTTGTATCACTTTGTGACACATTTCACCTTAGTCAGATGTTTTCAAACATCCTGAATAAAATATTTCAATTTACATTAGCTAAGCAAATAATACAAGACTATGATGCTTCTCTGACCTCTAAAGGAATGGGCAACCAACCCGCTTAAGGATCAATATTTTAGGCTGAAGTTCCTACATAGTTAATATCTTCACATTTTTCTAATTCCACATTTTCTATAGGCAAATTTCTGAAGTTGCACAAAGAAGAACTGAATTATGGCATTAGATGTAAATTCCATGATTTGCCTGCTAACAGTTTAGATTTGGAATAACTGTTTTACTACCTCAGAAGAGGAGGAGTGAGAAGATGACGAAATCTGTGTAGTGTAGTGTGATGATCTAACTTTAGATAATATTCAGGTCTGCAATTCTAGTCCAGGAAACCTGGCTGATGTGTATCATTTTTAGATGTACTCAGATTGGGAATTTTGGATAAAAGCACATAACGTGTAACTTCTTGTTAAGAATCTGTTAAACATTATGGTTATTGATCCATTGCAGTTTTGTTTAAAATATAAGCACACATAAAAGCAATACTTAAGTGCAAACAAAAAAAATTTAGGGTTTTTCAAAGCAATAAATCTGAATTGAATTTATAAATATCATTAACAAATGACATAATTTTCATAGAAGTCTCCCAAGATTTCTGAATGTTTCTCCTTTCTCTAATCACTGAAAGAGTGTCTGCAGACTGCATTTATTTTATTTTCAAAATGTGATGAGACTAAGAGGTTTACAAGCAGAATAGCTATTTAAAATATCTTTCAAATTCAGTACATTTGTATGCTTCATACAAAACAAAGAGTCCTCAGATCAGTCGGAGGGAAATAAAATGGGAGAAAGGGACAGCTTATGTTTTTGGTGAAGAACTAAAGCTGAATTATGCTGTTCATTCTGTAATTCTTGAGCTTATCACATCTTCCTGTGTGTTTTCTGTCTTGATAGATAGATGAATGACAGATGACATCTACCTGCATCTGAACAAAACGTTAAAACACACAGAGGCACTCAGGAAGGATCCATTGTGCCAGTGAGGTGCCAGCCCTAGAAAACCTAACCAAAAACCAAACTGAAACAAAAACAAACAAACAAACAACACCCCCCACCCAAAACCCATAAAAGAACACCAAACAAAGCAACACAAACACTGGGGCTAAAACCAAAGGTTGTGTTTTAGGTTTTTTTTTTTTTTTCTGTCTTTGTGTGTATGTGGTTCTTTTTTTGTTTTGTTTTGTTTTCCTGCTTGCCTTTTTTTTTTTTTTAACTGAAATATCTAAACATCTTAAATTATAGAAATCAGGTATCTGTATAAAACAATTTTTGAAATGTTTTGCCTGATGATTAGACATTCTGTAATGACTGGATGCATTGTCAAAGATTTAGCACAGTCTTTTTTACATCTATTGTTTTAAGTGTTTCACACCACTGTTTTATCTGAAGCTCATTATCGTTGCTTAATTTCCCATACCACTTTTCTCCCCTAAAAAATTGCAACTGTTTTATTCTTTATCTCTTGCACTTCAGCCTTACATGTTCTTTCTCTCTTGCTTCATTATTTTCCATGGCATTTGCTTTCTGTCTTCTGCTTTCACCATGTTCTCAAAGCAACAAAACCCCCAACCAACCAAAATTACTCAAACCCAACACAAAGAATGACAGAATTGTCAGGGTTGGAAGGCACCTCTGGAGATCCTCTCATCCAAGCCCTCTGCCCAGGCAGGGTCACCCAGAACAGGTGACAGAGGACCCTGTTCTGGTAGGTTTGGAATGACCTGCCTGGGCAGCCTGTTCCAGTGCTCTGACACCCTCAATGTAAAGAAGTTCTTCCTCATGCTGAGGTGGAATTGCTTGTGGTTTTGTTTTTGGCCATTGCTCCTTGTCCTGTCATTGGGTACCACTGAAGAGAATCTAACACCATCCACTTTCAGTCATCAGAAATCTCCATGTGCTCAATGGAAGTAGCTGTGGCATTACTGTTCTGGAATGGTGATAGGATGGCTGTTAGGAAATAATCTTATTGGATAACTTAATCTTATATCATCCCAAGATTTTCAAGACCAAGATCTATGCTGCCAAATGTATGAAATTGAATGGATATATTTTCTACACAGAATAAGCTGTCTCTTTGCTTGTCTATTTGGAGTCCTATGACATTAACAGAGCTTGCATTATTAAATTATTATAGATGCCAGACTCATAATTAAATTATTATCATGGACTAGATGAAGGGAGACAGCTACATGCACCCTCTTATTTTAGCCCTATTTTCTATGATTATGCAACCCGTGCAAATCAGGTAGAGCATTATTAAGGCTAGAGAAGAAAACATAAGGTTTCTATGCTAAATGTTAATTGTTGATCTGGGTGCAAGATATCTATGAAAATAAAGTCAAAGTATCAGGAATGTGGGAAAGAACACCTGAAGGTCATCTAGTCCAACCTGCTCCTCAAGACATTTTTCAAGAAGTAAACAAAACTGTTAGTTGCTGTTTCTCTGGTGACCCAGGCAAATATAAAAAAAACCAAACCAACTAGATAGTTACTTCATTATTTAGACCAATCTTTTCTAGTTATGAGACAAATCTTAATTATAGCATACTTCTAATACACCTGAGTAGACATCAAGCAGATTAAGATAATTTCTTCAGATTTTGGAGGCATTCAAAGGTTGAAATGAATACTGAAGTTGAAAGTAGATAAATATTGCCTCATTTGCAAAAAATATTAGCCCCTTTCTTCCCACATGATAAGATAGTGCTCTGATTTTCACCTGTAAAATATATTACTTGGTATTCAGGAATAATTTTCTTCAATTATGTTTTGTTCCATGGTTGATTTGCATCACCTGGTGCTGCAAATTCTTTTTTGCTAAAAAAAGCTAGGAAAGCACAACATTGCAAAGAAAACTTAATGCCACATGGTACAGTCAATTGATGAAGTTAGGGATTCTGAGATAGGACTGCACTGTACAATATTTGGTCAACTACCTAAGACTTCCAAGACTCTTGAGCTCTTTAGAACATCTTTACCAGGCCTGAAGACAGAAATGTTTGACAGTTACCTATCCCAAATCTCAGGTTTGCTGCTCTCTATGTTGTATGTGATGGAGCTTTTAAAGATGTCTTAAAATTCTCTTATAGGGCTCATTTAAATTGAAAACAGCCAAAACCTACTGATAATTTTTAGATAGATGTCCCAAAGAATTTTGCAGTAAATATCCCAAAGTCTTTGGCTCAGTGCCAAAGGGTGAAGACTCTTATGGATGTTGAGAGAGTTGCTTAGCTTTCTACAAAATAATCCAGTGACTTAAACCTCATATATGCTCAATGAAAGCAGAACAACCTCAGTAATGGGCTTAAGTTGACCTGAAGTAATTCTAAAAGTTTCCAGTTACCTAACAATTCTCTTTTGTTTTAATCATGAATAAAAAATCCATGTACTGGGGTTACTTGAAAAAGAAAGACTCCTGATTGAGCTATTAGAAGTCAGTAATAATTCATAGTGAACTTGAAAAAAATCTGTAGAGGTTTTGTTTTACAAATTCTTCAGAACATTAATTTCACATCCTGTTCTTTAAAATGTGTTTGCTTTTGTGGCGATAATTATTGAGGATGTGAGTGAATCAGAGTCTGAATCATTTAAGACCTCTACATCCATGAATAATGTTCACCAGTGACTATTTCTCAGGTCCATATTTATGCAGTAATTCCAACAATGAAGTCTTGTTGCGTTACAAGAAAATAAATATTAAAGTAAACAGCTTGTTCTGTATTGAGATGATTAGAGGAGGGATTCAACAAAGACTAGACTTCTCTCTGCCCAGTTAGGAGTTTATTATCCAAAGCTGTTGTGATAACAGTGTTATTTCAGTGGATACAGGCTGTTCAAGTTTCCTGGGATTTTAAGGTGAATTCGGGTCATTCATTACTTTTGTTGGCACTATAAATCTGTAGCATTAGAAAGGAGTAGAAAGAGATAAGTATGCTACAAATAGTACAAATAAATATGGAAGAGATCACTTTAACCCTCTAATTCTTCCTGTATGAAAACATGTCTGCCTTCTTGATAGGAGCACAAAAATAAGATGGAAGAAAAAGCCACCAAATTTCCTTTCCCTGCCATACTGTGTACACTTTCTTAAGCATGCAGGACATCCTCTGAAGCTCTCAAGCTTTCGCACTCTGTAGGTGCTCTTGGTTCTTTGAATGGTGGAGTTCAACACCACCAGTGCAAACAGCAGAAACTGGGTAAAACAGAAAAAACCGGGGAAAGCAGAAACACTATTTCTTGTAGAATGTGATTTAAAACCACTGTAACACATACAGTGAACACCTCCCAATTTATATATGACTTGTGGAAGAAGCTGTATTGAAAATTGTGGTTCAGTTGCAATTGTAGTAGATCTTCTTAGCACTTTTGCATTAATTATAGCTGGACATTTTTCTTCATTTTGAGTGCATTCCTCTTCTTTTTATTCCCAAAGGAGTTGAAGGAACAAAAAAATGGCGGTGATGCCCCCAAGTTTTCCAAACTGATAGTAGGATCCTCCTATTTCCAATTTATTTCCCTCAGATGAAATTTTTCATTTTGCCATGAAAAATGTAGAAAATTAATTTCCTGTTACATAGTGTCTAAACAGACTAATCTTGCTTGTTCATTGCATTAATTGCTCTGTTTTGTCAGTACCTTTCTAGTTAGTCTACTTTTAATTATAGAATGAAACCTGTTTATTCCTTTTCCTCTGGTAGAGGAAAAGCTATTGTAGAGGCCTTACACACTGTACTCTCTGTATCAGGAAGAATTCTGGTGGTTATCTTACTGCCTTGGGTGTTTATGGCGAGTGAAAAGCTGCAGGACTTAACTCACTGCAAATTTTATTAATGGGGAGGAAAGCTAAGCTACTGTCTGGAGCAATGTTAGGAGAACATCTCTGGTTTGAGGTCTCATCAAGCATCCTCAGATATACAAATGGTCAAATGCGAGTCTTGTGAGGAATGGAACTGAGTTGTGTTATAAAGGATTTGAGTTATAGTTAGTTCTTGCTTTTCATAACTGGAAATCAACTTGAATCTTTTAAGTAGTTTTTCAGGGTTTTGAGATTTACTGCCATCAGTACTAAAGTTTTACTTACAAATCTTGGAATGATCATCCTAGTTATTCCTGCTTAAATGTGCAAGCTCAAAATAACTTGCCCTTTTGGGACATATATAGTGCTTTCATGATCAGATTGTGATGTCCAATTATATATTTAGAAAAGCTACTAATAAAAACTTGAAGAGTCTCTCCAAGTAGAGAGGAAATAGATGGATACTTACAAAAACATTAGAACACAATCCAACAATGTCCTGCAATCCTTTCTGTCATGAGCTGTTTTAAATGAGGATCCTTTCTAGAGGGGAATACTCTTCTATTTGTAGGATCTGGTTTGCAAACTGTTTGAGACCTTAATTTTACCATTATATCTCCTGTCTTCAGAATCTATCTTCTAAAGGCCCAAAATCAAAACAAAGTGATGAGACGAGATGAGATGAGATGAGATGAGATGAGATGAGATGAGATGAGATGAGATGAGATGAGATACAAGGTGATGTGGCGAGTCACCCTCAGGTAATTATCAGGGGGCACACTTTTGGATGCTCAGATTTCTTCTCTTCTATTCTATGTGTACAGAGCCTGGCAGATGACACAAACACTCAGACCTGCACTTACTATTAAACACCTTTCAACTAACACAAGCAAAACCACACTACCATAGTAACACTAACTCCTACTTCCAGTGGAAGCCTCTTGCAGTTATGGGGAAGGGAGGGGAAGCATCAGCTGTGTGGGGAGCAGCACGTCCTCCTCTGAGCATCGCTGCTGTCAGGACAGCTCCGTGTCTCACACGGGTGTTGGTGCAGGCTGCATTTCAGTGCAGCTGGGAGTCCTGCTGCCCACCGAGCCCATCTAACTGTGCTCACCTAGGCTGAGTGACACCCTTTAAGGCAAATGTAGAAAGTTTGCTGTAAAACCTGATATAGTTTCTGACGTTGATGGATATGAATAGTGAGAAATGTCAGTTCAAGATGAAAAGCTACTGGTGAAACAGCACCGTCCAAACATGTTCCTGTGATATCACTGCAGACTTCAGCAGCCTTGATTTTCTTGATGCAGAAGGTGGTAACCAGCGGTCTAGATGTAACTTCAGTTACATTATTTTCAAACAGTTGAAAAGACTGTAGCCTGATTTGCAGAGTGCATTTTCACTCCTAATGTGGAAGAAGGTTGTTTTTGTGCTGTTGGATACATGGAATATAGTACATGTATTGGTGCTACAATGCCTGACCGGCGGGAAGAACGATGCGCAGAACTCCATGATATCAGAAGGCTAATTAATTACTTTACTGTACTATATTATACTAAAACTATATTACACTAACAAGAACTATCACTAACTAGAAAACCCGTGACTCTCTAGTGAGAGTCCCAACACAGCTGTGACCTAATTGGTCAATCAATCCAAAACACCATCACCAGAATCCAATCAAGCAGTCACCTGGGGTAAACAATCTCCATGACACATTCTACATGTGCACAAACACAGGAGCAGCAAATGAGATAAGAATTGTTTTGATTCTCTTTTCTCTGCTTGTCTCACAGCTTCTCCCAGGAGAAATCCTGAGAAAGCTGTCTCTGTGAATACCACATACATGTACATGTACAAGTTCAGGTATGTATGTGAGTCTGATTTTAACAACTATGTATATGGGAACAGGGCATACTGCAAAGCAGCATTCTCTGGCATCATCTCTTTTACCTAGCCAATTATCTAAGTGCCTTTGTAAGAATGCAGAAAGATACCTATTTAAACAGGTACAGATTCTAATTTTTTCCTCAAAGCATTAGATTTTCTTTACAGAATTATACTCCCTGACACTGAGAGTTAAAGGACTGTGTTAGTCCCTCGGTTCTGTCTTGGCTGATAAATTGTTATTTGTTTGCATAGAAGTTGATTGCATTTATGCTTTTCAAAAATACCTAGACATTGGCTCCTGACTTTTTACAAACTTCTCTGATTTATGAAAAAAAGTTTACAAAGACAAAAAAATTAACCAATTCTTCCTAAGGACATATTAATTTTTTTACATCACTTGTTCTTAGTGTTGTTTTTAAGGAAGAGATTTTAAGCTGCTATTTAAAAAAAGTTATTACTCTACATGGATAAAGTAAGAATATGACTTCACATTAAAAAAAAAAAATATGACAAGTAGTCCTCAGAAGACATTTATAGATTTTCACAAAGCTTTCCCTGTAAATGCTGTTGCTACATCTGTTCCTTACATACAGCAGTTTGTACAACAGAACAAGTTTTAACAAATATTGAAGATATGTAGCACTTTATACATTTGCAGGTCATTCATCAAATGAAAAGTTTCCACCTTAAAACTGCCCTCTTTTATGCTGTGGGTATAGTGAAAAGCTAAAACCAACAGAGATAATTTATTTGAATATTCATGAGGAATATTTCTTTGCTGCTCAAAGTCCCATGTAATGCCTAATAAAAGGTAAGAGTAAACCTCTCTCACCCTTTCTGTGGTACTGAAATATTATTTATAACTGAATTATTGAGACAAAAATATCAGATTTATAGGTATTTGTAAATTGCCTGGTTCATCTTGGGTGAATGACTTTGGGACTGTTGTCTAAGCTTATTACAAAGACACTTTCTAAAATACAATGAAGATAAATACACTTCTGTAAGATATTTCACAGAAAGCTTAACTTTGGCACACTGAATATTCTCCTCAGGATGCTGAAGCTTCTCAATAACTTATTTGGTTGGTTGGTTGGTTTGTTTTTAGTTTATATTGGCATATTTGATGTTCCTGGGCTAAGAAGCAAAATTCTGTTTCCATTGCCTCTTGTAACTTCTGTTTATTCTGGGCTTGACTAAGTGCCTTTCAAGCATGGCAGAAGCAACAGGATTGTGTGCAATTTTGAGTACCTCCAAGGATTTAGACCCCATAGCTTTTCTTGGCAGCCTGTGGAAAAAGGTAAAAAGTACAAGTTATGTAGAAGAAAAATTTCCTGCATTTCTTTTTGTGCCTATTGCCTCTTGTCCTGCTGCTGGACACCACTGGAAAGAGCTTGGGCTCATTTTTTCATACCCTTCTACCAGGTATTTATACACATTGATAAAATACTCCTATGGCTTCTCTTCTCCAGGTTGGACAGGCACAGCTTTTTCTCCATACATCAGAAGTTCTGGCCTTGAATCATCTTTATGGCCCTTCCTCAGACTCTTGTGCAGGGGAGCCCAAATCTAATCCCAGCACTTAAGATGTGTCTAGCCAGGGCTGACATGAGGGAAAGGATCACCTCCCTCTACCTGCTGGCAATGTTTTTCCTAATGGAGAGCCATTCATCCCAGTTATCTATAATCTGAAAATTTGCTGAAGGTGCCCTCTGTCTTGCTGTCCAGGCTATTAATGAAGATGCCACCTTCCTAGGACTGAGGTGGGGCTGACTGACTTGTAGTTCCCCAGATCCTCCTTCTTGCTCTTCTAGAAGATTGGAGCAACCTCCAGTCCTCAGGATTTCCCCAGAACACCTTGACCTTTCAAAGACAATTGAGAGTGCTCTTGCAATGACATCATCCAGCTCCCTCAGAACTTGTGGGTGTATCCTGCCAGATCCTGTGTAAGTTCCACTTTGTTTAAATATTCCCTAACCTGACCCTTCCCTACCAAGAATAAGTCTGCCTTGCTCCCGACCTTCACTCAGGAGTCTGGGATTCCAGAAGGCTGATCTTACTGGTAAGAGGGTGAGACAAAGAGCTGTTCAGTACCTTGGCCTTTTCCCTCTCCTTTGTCACCAGGTCCCCTGCCCCACTCAGCAGCAAGTCCACATTTTCCCCAGACTTTCTTTTTGCTGTTTCTGTACTCATAGAAACATTTCCTGTTGCAATTCTCATCCCTCAGCAGATTTAACTCCAATGGATTTTTGGCTTTCCCAACCCCGTCACATGCTCAGACAGTGTCCCTATACTTCTGCATCACTTGACCCTATTCCAATCTCATATATTTCCCTTTTGAGCCTGAGTTTAATCAGGAGTTCCTTGCTCAACCATGCAGGGCTTTTGCTGCCTTTGTTTGACCTCCCAACCATAGGAATAGTAATTGGGATAATTTCCAAACCTGTAGGTGGTGGTCCCTCAAAATCGCCAAGTACTCCTGCATCTCTCTTCTCTCCAGAGCTTTATCCCATGGGATTATTCAAGCAATTCCCTGAAGAGGTCCTAGACTGCTCTCTGAGGTCCAGGGCTGGGAATTCTATTTTGTTGAGGATCCTGAGCCCCAGCATCCTGTGATCACTGCAGCCAAAGCTTCACACACCAAAAAGCTCTCTCTTGTTTGTAAGGATGAGGTGCAACAGAGCAAGTCCCCTTGTTGGCTCTGTGATCACCTGTTTTAGGAAATTATTATCAATACCTTTCAGAAACCTCCTGGATTTATTGTGCACTGCTGTGTTGGCCTTTCAACAGAAAATGGGATATCCAGGAAAACCAGGGCCTGTGAATGTGAGGATTCTTTGAAGGAATGACTATCCTATGCTTTCTAACAGTGAAGTTGCACAGACTCTCTTTTTTAGGTCAAGGTATGTCTGCAAAATATTCTGGGTTCAAGACAGCATATTTGTTTTTGCCAAAAATACCATGTATGTCCAGCTTTGTATCTGGGATAATAAAGTTCTTGTTGTGTAAAGAAATGTAACTTTTGGAAAGATGCACAGAAATATTTCCAGCATACCTGGCACCATCAGTGCTGAAGGTAATCTAGAATATTCTGGTCCATAAACTCAAGGAGTGAAGGACAAATCTCTGATTTTGAGTTCCTGTTTGATATCTCTTATGTCTTTATTGGAACCTCTCTCCTGAACAACATCATACACCTCTACTCAAACCTTGTCCTTTGCTAAGCAAAATGATTTTATAATAGTTTACCTAAATCTCCTTCATTTAGTTACAAACTCTTTTTTTTTTTTTTTTTTTTTTTTTTTTTTTTTTTTTTTAATCTTGGATAGCTTCCATCCCCTAAATGAAACATGATGAGAGAAGGTATGGACTGTCTCTTGTTTTGTGTTGCTATTTTCTTGGAGTAGTTAATGGATCCTTTAATCTGCAGGATTAAGCCTGCATTTCTGGTGTCCACCACCCCAGCCAAGGCTGCTTCCTGGGACAGAGTGTTTGGGTCACACCACTTTTTCTAGCAAGTGTGGCAGTGCAGCCAATACTCTCATGACATGATGTGCTCAACCCTGCTACCTCTTGCTGGGGTTCTGGCTTGGATTTCAGTCTAAATTTTTTACATTTCTGTAAATGCAAAGCAAAGCCTATATGTTTCTGACAACATCCAGTGAGGGGCTTTTTCAGGACATCTTTTTGTTATGTTATTTTATAAATTTTTTTCATTGTGTTATGCTATAGGTAATTTCACGGCCTACCTTACAGCAATATAATATGGCCTTACAATTTCTCTTGCAGCAAGTTAAATAGCTTTGTGAAATTTATTAGTAATTCTTAGCTGTATCTATTTATTTTGATTTAATGTTCATTTTGAAATAAGATCAATTCAGACATTTCATGTGAATAATTTTTTCAGAGGATTAAATTTGCATTTTTGTATTTTTTTCTAAAATTTTCCGAAGATTAAACTGCCATTAAATTTCATTAAAATATGCCAGTAGTGTGACTGGTAGTTTTAAAGACACAGAAATGCAGGAAACAAAATCTATCTGTCCTCAGTAGTTAATGATCAAATTGAAATAATCTCATTGATTCTGAAGTAACTAAATTAGAGTCTTTGGATTTTGTGCCTTCTATTCAGGTTTAATTATCTGTAATTTAAACAAGGTTTTTAATTCTCACTGCATTGATCCCATGACTTAAATGCACAAGCTAATAAAATACAAAAATGGGAGATGATGTGTCCTTTAATATTTCTATTGATGCATTGAAGGGGTCACTTTTGAGCTGGGTCACTTTTGATGCAGTTCTGATTTCTGTAGCTGCAGTACTAGATTTTGACCACTGAGTGTCAGACACTGAATAATCTTTTGACATTTTTTACCTTTTGGTTTCACCCCTTTCCCTCTGCAGCACAGTGTTAAAAAGAAAAAGTTGTGGCAGATCTTCCTAGCTCTGCTTTAACCAGAAAAAAATATCCCAATTGTTTGATAGATTAAATTCCATCCCTCAGACAGAAAGAGAACAAATTAGGGCTTGCTAAAAAGAAAGCTTTACAGCACACACTACAAGTGCGTAGTGGCACAGCGTTGCAGAAAGTTGTATTTTACTGATAAGGATTTGTGTGGGCAGCTAAACTCCTGTTCACAATGCCTCTGTTACATACTCTTTGTTTTTTCTCAAAAACAGTGATTGACATCACCCTAAATTACTTCTCAGGTTTTTTTTCTGGGGTTTATTATTTGGGACTATCAGATGAGTATACCCCCATGTCTGTCTCTGTTATGTACTGAGGGTGTATCTATTTGTGCTAGACAGCCTTGGTGAGGGCTTTGAGAACTTTCTTGGTGGAGACACAATTCAAACAAAGCAGAAACTTCTTTGTTGGTGCATTCAGTTTCCTGTTCCTCTGACCTTTAAATTATTGCAAATCTACAGATGAAACATTGACACATAGGCCCAACCTTATGGCGCTGTTGTTGCTACCTTGGCGAATCCATGGCCAGAGACATAACTGAGGCAAGAGCTTGGTGTCAGTGAGATGATAGTCATTGCTGTGTTAAAATGAAAGGACACAACCGAGGCAGCCACCACTGCAGCCAAACAGAGCTGCTACTGAAGTCTACTTCAGCTTCTTTAATGCTTTTCATTGTAAGTCTCTGGCTTTCAGCTCATCATATCTGCTGAATTTACACACCTGTCCTGCTCTTTTGCTGCTTTCCCTTAATGTGTCTGCATGATAAAAGGAGGGGTCTCTCACAGTGGATGGCAGAAGAAATAGAAAGGCAGAAAAAACATGGAAGAATTGGAAAGGACTGAACATTAGAGCTAACCTGAAGCAAAGAGATGCCAATGACTGTGGCTGGGAGAGGAGGGAGAATCTCAGGTGGCACAGGGCAGAAATAGGGGCTACAGGGGTAGGGGACATAATTGTTCGGTGTGTCTAAAGTGGATATAAAAATCCTCAGCTTTGTTTGAACTTGTGTAGAAGAAAAAATTACAGTTCTGTGCAATGAAGCTTAACTACAGGGAAATACCTAAATCAGCATTGCTTTTGCAGCCTTACTTCAGTCACTGATGGATGTTTAGAAGTCTTGGTAATGGCCACTTAATTTTTTTTTTTTTGTGAGATCATGTCAGGAATTTGGAATACTAGGTGGAATCTCTATTTTTGCTACAGAGCTAAGATGGTATGCTGTGAGAGTCATGCATATGATTTTTTTTCTAGTTTTCTCTGCTGCATGATGTTGTAAAGTGTTAAACACTTTTTGGAAAACCACTTGAAAGACAATCAACTAAACTGGACCCAAATGTCTCTGTGTCTCAGCTTCCTTCCCTTCTAAAAGTGTCCTTGCTCTCATCTCTCAGGCATACTAGAGAGATAAATTCATAATGACTGTGGATCAGTTGCTGTGAAATGACATCATCACAGAAAATTCCAGGAGGTAATGAATAACTTCATACTTGATATAACATTGATCTGTGATGATACAAATAAAGTCTGAGCCATCCCTTGAAAGGAGCTACATAGAAAGGTTGAATAAAAGTTTGCACATCAGCTGTTTTTCACATCAAATGAGCCTGGGATATGATTCTCTGGCCATGTCACATTGTGTACTCTGCCACACAATAGAGTATTTCACCTCACATTGCTTATAGACAAAAGGATTGGATAAAATTTAGACAGACGGCTTTTTTTTCTCACTTGTTTTCTAACTTATCTTAGAGTTTTCTTTTAACATTATTTTTAATCTCACAGCCCAACTGTGAAAAGGCAGCTCCTGCTTTCCTGAGAGCAGGGTGTTGGTCAGTTCACTGTCCACTGAGAACAAATGTTTCTGACAATGCTCTCCTCAGTAGTGATCTCTCTTATTTTTTCCTTTTCTTCTTCTATCAAACACTAGATAAGTTGCTTTTAGAAATGCAGCTTTCAATTTTAAACTGGTTTATGCAGCACTTTCATCACAATTCAGTCCTTTGTGATTGGATCATTTATAAAATTGCCCAAGGAGGAACATTGCTTCCAAGAAGTATGAGTATGATGCCATTATGAGGATCTAATAATGAAACCAAGAGTTTTCACTCAAAAAGGAATCATCTGACCTGGCCTGGAAATACTGTAGTAAATAGTTAAAACTAATCTATTGAGTTTCAGGCTTCAAGGTAGTAGGAGAGGGCAGAGAGAAATGCTGGACTGCAGGTCTGTCTCCCTAGTGAGAAGTTTTCCATATTGTCTGCTGCTCACATGGAGGCTCAATGTGCTTACTTCATTCAGGTGATTTTGTGGCTGTCAGCTCTATGAGACAGTTTACATTTTGCCTTTGTACTCTTTGTAAAAGATTCCTGCACAGTGCAAGGTAGACTTCAAAATACCCTGTGCAGTCCCCTCAAGGAGACAGACCCTCTATCGCAAGCACTATCTAGCTTTTTTCTCTTCAAGAAAAAGAGGGGAGCTGAGGCAAAATGTAAACCGTACAATGAACAAAATAGCGAACTGAAAATTTAATTAGACGTGAACAGGGCCTTAATGGTGAAAGCCTTGCCTGCTAGCACATCTTCTGACTTGGGTGGTGCTGCAGTTCATGTCTCTGGTTGTAACAGGTACAAACAAGAAGTCCAAAGGTAGAAGCAGATTACGTAGACTTTTAATATCTGAAAATGAATTGAAATGCTTGGTGTCACAGGATCCAGTGTGTTTTCAGAATGGACTATAGAGGTAATAATAGGAAACTTGCATTTTGCTCCTGGTTGTACTAATCAAGGCTCAGAATTACACAGATGCAGGTGGCTTTTGACTCGAATCTGCAACCTGCTGGATCCCACTGAGCTTTATTTATCTCAAGATTTTGGTGGTCTGAAAAAGGCAATTCAGACCACTGTCCAGAGGGTGGCACGCTTAAACAGGTGGTAGAGAGAATCTCCTTCCCTTGCTGCTCCATCCCCTAAATGTCACATCTGGCTAGAGGTTCTGCTGCTCTCTGCAGGCTTGTCTGGGTCTGCAAGCAGAGGTAGCTCCTGGGAGACAAGAAGGCAAATAGTTGAAACAGTGAACACAATAAGCTCTAATCAATTTAGACAGGACACTGCTGGTCTCTGTGGACTATTTTGAAGAGATCTCAAAGGAGAGCTTAAAAAGGCAGCTTTATTGCCTGGAGGCTTGACAGAAGTTAACACTTCTCCTTGAAAAGCGCAAGTCAAAATGGATGAAAATTGCTACATCTAAAGCACAGATGAGTTTGGGGGATGAATCACTAGGAAAAAACTTTAGAAATGGTTTTGCAGGAGGACAAGCCTAGAGAGCTCCCTACTGGTCTTTAAATACCCATGAAGATGTTTTTTCAGTATTGCAGGAATTGTGAAAATCGGGACAATGGTGTTGAGCCAGTTATACATTTTGCTTTGTAATAAAAGCCGTGTAAATCTCTGATACTGAGGTACTATGGAATGCCAAAATCTCCTCCATAAAAACAAAAAAAGGTAGTTAGCATCAGGTCAATTCAAATGTGCTTGGATTTTTTTTTTTTTTTAAAACTTTTAAATTCTTTGTGATGTAAATAAAACCAAGAAATTCTCTTTAAGTTGGGAATAAAATTATTTTACTTTAAACTCCATATAAATAAGATCTTGGAGCAGTTTCAAGATTGGAATTCTTTCTGAGATCAGAAAATTTATAAAATTATCTCAGGTTCAGTTTTGACTATTCAATATTTTAGAAACAAAAAAAAATTGTCTCAACAGCCTCTCAACTACCTCTTCACCCTTAGCAGCCAGGATGATTTTATTTCTCCTAGTAAGTCTTGCAGTTGAAGGTGAGATACTATTAAGCTGCAGGCAGATGTGCATTGTGGCTCACAAGAGTTTTTATTAATATGAAGCTCCTACATAGTGAGAGAACAAAATGCATTCTTCCAATTTCCATAATAGAAACCACTTCTGAGTATAGGTAACATGCAGAAATACCATTGTTTGTTTGTTATGGGGCACAATCAGCCAGACAGACCAGACAAAAAAGGGCTTATCTTGCAGTAAGATAATTTGAACAGAAAACTATTTTGGATTGTAATCTAATCAAGTGTTTGAGACAGTTCTGTTTGGAAAGGGCAGATGATTTTCACTTTGAATTGCTTCATTGCAAAATCTCTGCCAAATTATCTCGCTGGCAAGATGGAGCCACCTGGCATTTTTGAATGGCTGCTGGGAGTGGCTGCATGCCAAAAATTTGCCAGACTGTGGCGATTAGTTTTAAAGAACTTGGCCTATGCTGTTCTTTCTCTGTGCAATGTCCTCGGGTCCCTCAATCCAGGCAGATTCCTGCACACTTATCAGGAAGGATGCGGAGCTTTTGGAGTTAGAGAGGATGCTCTTGCATCTGCACTTTTGGTCACCATGAGGTAACATGGCAGATTTCTGGTGTTCCCAGGAATCTCCTTTCCTTTTGCCTTCGATCTTCTGCTAGGAAGTATTTGTTGAAAGGCAAAGGTTGTGCATAGCTGCCTTTCAGTTTTGTGGAGTAATTATACTTCTGGAAGCGAGAAGGTTGCTATGCTGAGTGGCCACAATGGGAGGCACAGACATTCTTGGCTCTCTATCCATTGTGAACATCCACAATGAAGAGGCTCCTGCACCACTGATTAGGAGTGACCTTTGTTACAGGACATTTTTTCCTTAGCAAATATGTAGGTTTGATAAAGCTTCCACATGCTGAATAATGACCCAAAGCCAAGCACAATTTAATAGTCTAGTTTATAAATGGAGAAGGAAACAGAATCTGCCTTTTAGCCTTTGAATAGCAAGCCTGTTTTAAACAGCTTGACTGTCATCTCTTTAAATTCACCTAGAATATCCATGGGCTTTAGCTCATTGCCTCTGTGGCTCTCTGCACTCCCAGGCAAGTTTTCCAGGACCTTGGTGTAAAAGAAGCTTAGGCCTGCTATTTGTGTATTACTGAAACTTCTTTCAAAACTGCTGTGACAAGTAGAACAGAACCATTATAAAGCAAGAATTTTGGGAAATGTGCCTTTGGAACTTTTTAGGAAGGAGGAGGAGAGACCATCTGTTTTGCTTGTCACAATTCTTGTTTGTTTAAGATGTGAATTGCCAGAAATGTGGAAAGATTGGGTACAACGACAAGTGATAGAGTAATTTTCACACTGGACTTATGGGAAGCATGTGTTGTCCATCTGTGTGATTCTCATTTTATGCAAATTTAGGAAATATAGTCTTATGTCTAATTGTCCAAAGGTAGTTCTGAACATTCAAATAGAGGAAAGATACCACGCCATATCGTCAGTAGGCCTTCCTTTGGCTCCGTAACACGCCAGTGCAGAATGCTGCTTGTTTGAAACTACAAATCATAATAAACATTTATCTTTAGAATCCCATAAAATAATGTTTCAGGGTCTGCAAAACACTTCAGACCCATGCTTGGGTTTTCCTGGAAGCGGGACAGGATGCCACAATTTTCCTGACCTTCCTAAGCAGGTGTTACCAACCTGCCCCGAGTCACGTGCTGATGCCTGCTGGATCCTGGTGCTGGGGGAACACTAGGAGAGGCTGGTGAGAGTCTGCGGGCTAAAAAGTACATAGCTGTATATGGTTAAAGCTGAAACAAGGCACATCTGAGCTTCTGGGAAGAAGCTTTAATTTAAGGTTTGTTTTGGGGGAGGAAAGTGTTTATTTGCCTTCTTAAAAAAGAAATCACACTCCACGGAGGGTGATGGAAGTTTTACCTGGAGCATATTGCATTTTTCAGAGCTCGTGAAAATGATACTTCCCCTTATCTACCCTAAGCAGTTTCATTGAACTGGTCCCAAAAGATACACTTTTCCTCCCTCTTTTTTCCTTTTTATCATTTCATGGTTTGTCTACAAACTGCAAAGGATTCTGTTTTTTTTTTTTTATTTTTTTTTTTGCTCACTGTGACATCTGGAAATGTGACTAGAAAGAATTCTTAATTCTACTGTCATTGAAGTGCAAGTATTCCCAATTTAAAATACACTTTTTTGGGAGTGTTCAGTCGAGGATTGCTTCAGTGCTTGATCTTGTAGAAAGACAAAAGAGATCCACATACAGTTAATATCAGATTCAGCCTGGAATTTCTATTGGAAGTTCCCATGAGATATTTTCCTTTGTTGATGATTGATTCTTTAAATGGTACAATGCCAGCAGTACCAAAGATTTAAGTTTGTGCCTTGTTGCTTACTGAACCCTGTTTAGACAGACACCTTGGTTCTACATACAGGCTTTTAGGATTTTTTAACTGTCTGTTGTTGTCATTTGGATGATTTCAAGGTGATTCCCACTTGTGATTTAAAAAATATTATATTTATAATATGATATATCATTAAATCAGAAAAAAAACCACCGCACGAGAAAACAATTATTTTTAATAAATAGCAATATAGTGATGGTAATTTGTAAACACGCTGATTCTCACTCCTTGCAATCTGTCTCACTTTTGAGGAGAGCTCTCTGGTATTTGTGAGCAGAATGGAAATCTTGTTTATAATGCCTGTGGGTCAGTTCTGTGATATCTGATGTCAGAAGGGCTGTCAATGAATATAGGAAAGACAGTGTAGCAGGACTCCAGGTTTTGGCTGGGTCAAGAATACTGCTATATATAATAAATCTCAGACACCTTTAGGTACATGAAGCAAGGTACATAGTGTAGGAGAAATTGACTTACTAAAGGGAAGTTAGGGACCATCACAGTGAAAGAAAATGAGAGATTAAGCAGAGCCTTAGCTTGCTGTGGGTCTCACATGGTAAAGGGACAGAAGCTAGAGAAATTAGGTCTTGTGTATCCAGCAGAACAAGGAAGAGAAACAGGGAAAAGATAGAAATCCAAATTATATTTACTGAGGTAGAAATCCATATTTCATAGAGCAGTTCATTATTAAGAGAGGACTCTGAGGGAAAAGGAATTGAATATGTTTTTTTTATCCAGCAGAATTATTTAATAAATAGGTTTGCTGTTTTTCAGGTGGAAGAGGCTGGGGAAATATTTCAAGTCTCTTTTGGTGACAATATCAAACTGCTGGTTTTGGTGGAGGCGGGAATCAAAGATGGAGGAGGACAAAAGGAAAAGGAAAGGGAAAAGTTAAGGTGACTGAAGATGGATGCTCCTGTGCATTCAAGATTAATGGAATCAAAAGTGAGGAACTGCAGCCTTGTGAAACACAATGGTTTTTTTTTTCCTATGTGTCTGTTTGTCTCAAAAGCTGAGCTCTGTGTCAGCCTTCTACTGAAAGAGACTGCTCCAGACTTCATGATCTTAGGAAACTGGAAGCCCCCTTTTTTCCTGTCCTAGGGTCCTTGTTAAATGCATCTCCACAGTGGATGAGTACAACAAAGCTTACAAAATTCTTAGATGTGTGTACTTTGAGCTATAAATAGTAGGTTATCTGAATATGGTACAACTGCCTGTTTAAAATTTTTAAGTGGAATAATCAAGTGCATTTTATATGTGGCTGCTCAATAGAAGCTGCTCCATAATCAAGGTTTTTCTTTTGTCAATGTATGCAAAATGCATTTAGAAAACACGTAAATGTAATTTTATAGGTTCTAGGTTTGAAGAAAAATTTATATCTTTAAGACAAACACAGCAGCCAATTTGCAACTGCTTTGTCTTTTTCTTTGCTTGCCTTCAACAGAAATAATTTTTCCCAAAGCTGCACCATGCTCCTGCCACACTGCAGTGTGCTATATTAGATGTGTCCTATAAGCAAGTTAGCTGAAGTATCTCTGTTCTGTAAGCTGATTTCAGGAAGCAAGAAAGAAGAGGTACACCTCCTCTCTCTTCCACACCCAAAATATTGTGGAATCTGCAACAACTTCAGAAATTCTTGCATGTTGCTGGAGGTGGTTTTAGTTTTCACACTAGAAGTAATTTAATTTCAGCACTTAAAGCCCAAAAAGCTCCAACATATTGCTAGCGTGCAAAAATTCCATGTGTGCTAAAAAACAACAGCATATGGTTGGGTGGAGTGTGACCAAAATGAACATAGTTATCACATTGTGAACTTTCTTTTTACAGACTTGATTAAATAAGGAAGAGGGGGGCAAAAAAGGGGGCATCTAGGACGAGAACCTGGAATCCTCTTAGAGTCTGTCCTTTCAAGTGCTGTGTAGTGAATGGGAAGGTTCATCTTACACAAACCGTGGTTTAAAATAGGAGACTGGCATTTCATCTGAACATGAATATGGAGACAAAGGAAAGGTGGAAAGAAGGCAGGATGTCTCTGGGGTGAATCTTTAGGGGAGAATGGTAGGACATACAGGCCAGAGGGGAACCTCAGCCCTCCCTGTTTGCTCTTAGAAATTAGGTAGATTGGGATTATTTGGTTTGAATTGGGTAGAACAAGTTTTAAGAGGGTTCATTTGCTGAAACACTATGTGTTTCAGGATGTTTAAACCTTACCATCAGTTCTTTTCAGCAAAATTGTTTGCTGAGGTAATTGTAGAAACAAATAACTTGAATAATCTCTGATTGTGACTGATTGTGACTGTATATGCATCTGGTTTTTTTTTGGTTTTTTTTTGGTTTTTTTTTTTTTTTTTGTTTTGACTCAGTTGAATATTTGAGACCTTATCAGGTCCCCATATAGGAAGACCTAAAAATTGCACAAATCAAATCAGAAATATTTCTGGGAACCTGGGTCCAGATACTTGACTTATCCTTCTGAATCCCTGGTGGCAAGGTTTAAACCCTTTAAGACAGTAATATTAAAAAGATACTTAAAGGGTTGAAACCCTTTAAGACAGTAATATCAAAAAGCTCAGGTGACTATTATTAATATGTAGTTGTTTTGTGTGATTATGTGGCTGCACCTGAAACCCCTCAACAGAGTGTATCTCTCTTGAGTCGTTAGTGTAGAATGCCTGCCTAGTTTACTTTGCTCTTTTCTGCCTTTTCTGTGCCTTTCTGGGTGTAAATATATAAAGAGAAGTGGAATCCTTATTTTCTGGCACATCACATACTATTCTACCTGGTTTTCAAGTGTGAATATGATGGCAGCCCACCTTTGCCAGATAGTGGCCCTTTGCAAGTTGTTTTGCTGCCCAGTGCTTGGCTCTCTGCACAGCCAGCACTGCTGTCCTCTGGCTGACCAGAGGACATATTCCCAGTTAAACTATGTAGATTCTGTTGCAGAGGCCAATCACCATCACTGGGCCAAGTGAGCTACACAATGCAAAATGTATCTTTATTTTCTGCGTGCAAGTCTGTCAGATGGTTAAACGTTAAAAGCAGTCCTAGCTTGGCTCTGTTGTTGAGTAATTGGTGATTTCTGTGAACTCTGTAATCTACTCTAGTTTCTAATGGTGAATTTTTTCATGCTTTTTGTTGTTCCCTTTGTCTTCTCAAGTGAATGGTCATCCTTGATCAGCCTTAAAGATTAGAGCTTGGCCCAGTTTTCTTTATATTCTTGCAAATGACAAAATAACAATTCACATAAAAGTCTATTCTTCTGATTTGCAAGCTAAGAACAGAAAATTACTTTGGATGACTTTGCAACTTTGGAAAGCCTTTGATTATTGCCCAGAAAGGCCATTGCTCATGTTAATTATGTTGGTCGAGACAAAGTATCTTTTTCAGAAAAAAACCCCATGTTATTCTATGGAACAATAGGGTCTGTCAACATGTGACAAGGCTTCCCTATCTCGAGGGGAGGATCCAGTTGATGCAACAAAGTGTCAATCAGGATGTAGAGCTGCAGGAAGTTAACTCATGCGTATTCCCGGGTTGTCCAGATCAGATGAAGAAAGTGCCAAAAGAGCTTACCCATCATAACCAGCTGAGAGATGAGCTGTATATGAAAGACAGGACAGCTTGAAGGGCCCTGAATGGTAATCTCAGGAGATGTGTCCCTCAAGGGACAGGGACATGCTTCATGTCCTTGTACAGTCACTTGAAGCAACTTGACGTGAAAATACTAAATAAAACATACAGAACCCCCAAGAGGGCATTTCACCAAAGAGCCCGAGTGGGAATTATCCAGCCTCTTAACAGGTGTAGATTCCTGCCTGAAAGTGGCATCATAGATGTCTCCTGAGTCTTCCCAGTAAGCCAGTAATGGATCTGCAGCTTGCCAGATAGTCTGTCATAGGCTGTCAGCCACGGCTGGGAGGAGGGACGGCAGCCTCTTTTGTTCCCATGTCAAGCATGCAGAGAAGGGACTCCTAAGTAGATAATTCAAGGGGAAACAGCTGCTGAGTTCTCAATTCTCCATGACTCTCTAATTTTGCTTTCTTCTCTTAATGTATTTGCCTGCTGCTGGATGCACGTTGTGTGCTGACAGTCCAACAAATAAAGAAATGCTATAAACTTCCTTGAAAAACTACTGTGAAGTGTAGCTGTTTTGATGCTTATGGGAGAACAAGTTGAAAGGCTTTCTTGAATATGTGGGGCCAATTTTAAACTCCTGTAAAAGGGCATGCTCACTTAGTTTCCCTAGTCCTGTTTTTTTAAGCCAAATGGAATATTACAAACTCCTCTGGTTTTGTGATTGTGAAGGAATTTTTTTCCTCTTTTAAAAAGCCTCAGCACTTGATGTCATTTGAATGTATGAATATGTAATATTTCCCTGAAATAAATGTCTGAATTGTGGCTTGAAAACACAAATCCTGTAGACATAAAAAGGCAGACTGCTGGTAAACAACCCTTCCCACCTGATTAATGTCACTTAACTTTTAGGCTCATATCAGGCTTGTCGCTAGTAGGTTTCAGATATTTTGGTTGAGAGAACTTGGGTGTTTGTATCACTTAGCAAACTGCAAAAGCGTCGGTAAACTACAGTAAGAAAAGCTTGTCTTGGACAACTTGTCTCTGTGAGAAACTGACTGGCTTAGCCAGAGCTATGTATACATAAACCCCTCTCACCTCCTGCACCACTGCTTCGATCCTGGCTCTGAATGTGTAAAATTTATGATTTGTAATTTGTAGAGCCTGTCTGGCCTTGGCGCTGGGGTGTTCCTGGGGCTCTCTTTGAGGTTTTTTTGGTGGGTTTTCTCGGTGTTTTTACCTGCGTGCCGCGTCCGCTGGCTGTTTTTGGGGTGCCCCCGCGCGGTTCCGGGGCCGCGCCGCGGGTGCTGTTGGGCGCGGCGCTCAGCAGATGGCGCCATTGCACCGGGCAGTGCCCGCCCGGCTCCCGGGATCCGCGAAGATCCGACCCCGGGTCACTCGGCGGAGCGTGTCCCGTGCCTGAGCGCCGCGTGTCTGGCTGTGGGACAGCCTGTCAGAAACTTCCCACAGGACAAAACGTGCTTCTTTCATTCCCCTACACATCCGTCACAAAGGTGAGGACGGGCACAGCATTAGCTGGTTTATTTATGTATGTATGCTTCAGAGGAATGAAGGTTGACGGCCAAAGGGTACGTTCGTGTTGTCAAAAAGCTTTCTTGTTTGCCCCTTCTGACAGGCTGCAGGACAGGAGCCTCTGTTCCAGTGTTTTAGTTTGAATCAAGAATGATGTTATGACCTAAGCACCACAGGGTGGTCTCAGAGCACACAAAATTGTTTTCTTTAGGATGAGATCAAGAAATCCATATGCTAGAAGCACAGAAGAAAGTCACATTCCAAACACATCTGTTACAACTGTTAAGGCCCTCAGACCCCAAGCTAAGATTTGAGACTTGACTGAAGGAACGTCCCCCAAAGCTTCCAGTGTGGATACTCTTGGCTCCAACTGTTTCACTGTATGGATCTGCTCCTTTCAGGCCTGATAAATGTTAATTTTCACATAGGCTAAGCTCACTGTAGTGTCAGCTGACAGAGATGGTGGCCCATAGGGGAAAATGCATGCCTGCAGTTTTGATACCTGCCTTTGCATCAAGTAGGTGATGTGGATAAACCCCATAGTGATGAAAGGCTTCTGGTTTCCATACACACTGAGGCAGTGTGGGCATCTTGCTGACTGTGCCACTTGTAATTTGCACTACTGGCTGTTCAGAGAAGAGATTCAGGAAATAAATTCTGTTTTTTCTTTGTTGTTTCACTTTTAGGCATGGTCTCAGGCTTCCCACAGACTCAGGCAGGTGTTTCTCTGTGAGTTATGCTGAGTTATGCCAATTTTGAAGGCTGTTTTCACCCCTGCCTTAAGCCTGTTACCATTCCTCTTTTAAATCCAAAGCAAAAGCTTTGGAGACACATTGAGAAATTTGTTCTCATCTGCACTTCTTTGAAAAAAGCCCTCAGAGATCTAGAAAATGGTGGTGCTTTCATTCTGCAAGCTGGCATCACTTACTAACACTGATATTTTTTTGTTATAGTCAACCCTCAAATATGATATTTCTGGAAATGAAAGTTTTAGTTGCTGGGTAGAAGAGAGTTAATAATCCTGAATTTATTTAAAGGTTATGTTTTCTATATTCATGTAAAATTATACTCAGTGGTGCATAGAGATGAGTGGTAAAATCTGTGAAGCCTCCAAAAACTTGGTGAGTGGGCATCCAACACCTCCTTGCTAGAACATATTCCAGGATCATTGTGAAATACATTTAAGGTAATTTGCAAAGTCTAAAATCCTGGAAGCAGGAACTACCAATTTTGGGCTTCCTGTATTACTTTCACTCTTTCTGAGCCGTCTGCTGCAGTCATGGCTGGGGAAAGGATTTCATGTGATATTTGTGACTGTGCTGCCAATGCTGCAAGGAGGATGCAGTGAGGCTTCCCAGCCTACCCCAACTTCTTCAGGTGTCTGACTTCTTTACTGTAGCTCTTAATCCTTCAGTTGAGGGTCTTTGGGTAAGATGTCACTGCGCTTTTATGGAAAAATTGAAATAAGCAGTAAACCAAATATTTCCATAAGAATTCACCAGGATTGCTCATGTGCTGAAAGGCAATCATTTTCATAAAACATTGCTGAATTTAATCTTGTTTTTATTCTGTGAACAAGATTTATATTTGAAACAACATTGTATGGAATTTTATCAAATGATAGTTTAATTTAACTATTATTCTGCTTTCCTGTCTAGGTATTTTTAAGGACCACAGAAAACCTGGAAAGGAGTCTTGTGTTAAAAATTTTACTTAAATAGTTGTGTTCCATTATTTAACTGGGTATCTTATCAAGGTGGCTTTGAATTGCTGGAAAAATGGATGAAAAGTACTGTCATTTTCCAAAATGCTTTGTTTCTAGTGAATATAAGTTGCCAATGAAATGTTACCCTCTGAGCCTAATTTGTAATAGTTAAGGATATGTGACAAAGAGCTTGTTTTAAGTGGTTTTTATGTTTTATTCTTAAAGATGGATTGAAGTAAATATGATGAAGACAAGTTTTGCCAGCACTGCTTAACCTGCTACTATCTTGGAGATTATTTCTGCTGGCTTTGTGGGCCTTTTCAGTGTGATCCTTGAAAATGCTAATTAATTTCAGGATTGCTGTGTGTGTGATATGCTTTGACATACACAGCAAATTAATAATAATATAATAATCTTTCTAAAAGAATTTTGAGAGCAATTTATAGTTCATGCCAGCTGTCAGTTGGCTGAGTAATTTAACACACTTGTGTAACTGAAAAGTAATAGCTTTTGCGAGCCTGCCATGCTGCTTATGGATATGAATGACAAAATTTATGGGTTTTTAGCTATGTGCATAATCCGAAAACATTCAGTCCCTCTTGCAGGGAATAAGCAGTACCAGAAGTGAATGTGTTTTAATAATCTGAAACATATAGCCCAAATGCTATTTTATTTGTTCAAACCAGGAAAAGACATAATTCTTCTAAAAGAAGTGCTGTGAATGCAAGACCAAGAAAATTGTTCTTGTCCTATCAGTAGCTGCAGAGACCACATCTCCATAAAAATCGTTAAGGCAGCAAAGACAGCACTGTCAGCTTAGACATTGTGCTAGAAGATACACTAAGCCTCTGGCCCTGGAATCTAAAGTGCTTGTGCCCAGTGTAATGCCCCTGAATCTTGCAGGTTTTAGACCTAGATGTGACTCAGGGGTTTAGGGAAACCACCAGGATCCACCTGTCCAGACTTGAGCTGCCTGGAAACCATTCAACCTGAGATGGAGTTCCTCTAGAGCAGTTGGAGAGAGACAGGCAGCTCCGGAAGGAGGTTCTTCCCCAAAAGGCAGGTGGAGGGATTGCTTCTTGTGGGGAACCCAGTCTAAGTAAGATTATTATCTCTGTCCTTTCATGCAAATGATGAAAAACTACAGAACTGAGTGAAGGGTGTTCCCTTCACTGCTCAGGAAAAAGGCAATTTCACATTCATCCTGCAAGTCATGACACTGAGCATTTCTAATTTTCCCCAGTTTTACAAAAAGTGCCATACATGTTTGTTTTTCTTTTGATGCCTAAAGATTTTTTTTTTTTTCATATATGTGTTGCTTTGTAGATTTTAATATATACTTGTATAATTTTCTTATGATTTCCCACACTTCAGAACAGCTGCTAGCCTTTTATGTCACATTCTTGAAATTCTGTTTAGTCTTAATTTCAAGAAAAGAATTTCTAACAAGAACTCACTGTTTTGCACCAGGACTTGAGAGACACAACACAAAATAGGGCAAAGAAGCCCCTGGAGATTCTCCAAGGGGCAGACCCAATGCTGGGTTACCAGGGCAACAGTTCTCCTATTGGATGTACCTGCTAGATATACTAATTAATTAGACTTATAAAAATTGTGAAGATCTCATGCCATGTGTGAACATAGCTATATTTGTGCACCTGCAAGCTTTCATTAAAGAACTGCTTTTTATATTACCACTTTTAATATTTTTTGAAAGTTTTTCTTTCAATTCTAGTCAACAGTTTCACCATTTAAAGCGAAACACCTCCCTCAGATCTGGGCTCTTCATAAAATGTTTTGGAAAATCATGTCAACAGTGCTACATTGTGATGGTTCATCCTAGGGTATTGGAGTGTCAAAACATTCCTGGATCTTCACTCTCCTGCCAACTCCATTCCCATTACACCCATTTTTGTCTCTGAAAAAGGATAAGTCATGCAAGGACCCATTCAGGTTGACAATTGTGGGGCTTGTTAAGTTAAATCAAATGAGATAACCACTTTGGAGTGTAAGGAAAGGAGCTACAAGCCTAGTTCCTGCCTGCCTGCCATCAGTTTCCTTCAGCTGAGTCTCTGTGATCTCAGCTCCAATAGAAACTGAGTGTGCTGGGTTAAATATTGTTTTATGTTTGTGGTTTTTTGTTGGCTTGTTTGTTTTAAGGGTCTTTCTGCTTCTCCTGTAGTCTTAAAAGTAGCAACTAGCTTATCCTGATAATATTATAACCAGGAATTTCCCATACATGCATTTAGATGCCCAAATACATCTTTGAATCAAAAGTCAACAGGCATAAGCCAGGTGAGGTGAGAGGAGGAGGATTGGAAAATAATTGGTTTCATCAAAAAGGGATGGGAAGTTGGTGAACAGTACAACACCACCTTATCTGCTCCACTCAACCTCCTGCACTGAAATCCCACTCATCTAGAAGATCTGCTACTCATAAGCAGAAGGAGTCCTGTGTTAAAAATTCTGCTTAAATAGTTGTAGAAGCAGAAGAAAGAGGGTGCATACCATCAGTGGTATCTCCAAAAAAAATTACAAGGATTATGAATGAGCTGGGTTGTGACTGCTAGACACCATAATTTTTTTAGCTCCTCACAACTTTGATATCTATCAATTTTTTCATCTAAAGATAGCAATCAAGAAGCTTTTGGGAATAACCCACACATGCTGTGCCTAGCAGGGAGAGACCTTGGCTTTGAAAGACCTTCCACAGCTAAGGTAAAAAAAAGAGTTACAATGTATGCTAAAGTTGTTTTATGAATCATTTTCCACTTTTTCATTGGGAACGTTTGACAGGGTTGTCCTATTGACACATGCTATGGAAAACTGCAGAACTCTCAGGGGATGAGTTAGGAAACAGTTTTTGTCACCAGTAACCGTTAGGAGCTGAAGCTCTTTAAGTAATCCCAGTTCATACATGCTCCATAAGCTGATCACAAACAAAACCTGGACTCATTTTCCCATGTGCAAAAGCACGGGCTCGATACTGGGAAAGTGAGGGTAACACTCTAAGTGCTGCTCAGACTTTACTGGTTTATACACCAGCTGATCTCAGCACCTTGGCAGGACACAGCCTGCCTTGCTTTTCCCTCTGGAAAAACTGTGCTCCAGAGAATGCAAGTAGGCCCTGTGCATAAGCACTGTAGATCTGAAGTGCTTATAGACCTATTTGTTCACCATATCCCATTGGCAGATGTGGGTGGTTTTGTATGAGATTAGCTGGATAGTTTAGGCTAGAGGGCTAGCTAATGCTCTGCCTCTGTTACCTTCATCTGAGGAGGTTTCCCATTTGAGTTTGCCAGTAAATCTGAGGAACATCTCTGAAGAAAATATTTTAAGTGATTTTGATTGAAAGTTTTAAATCCAGTTCACAGGATTTCATCCAGGCTTCTCTCATGAAAATAAGAGAGGAATATTGCTTTTCTGTCTTTTTGAGACCAAAATGAAGCATGGAGTAGGCCCATATTCTACAGGAAAAGCTTTGGTTAGCTTACGTTGCTCCAAACAACTTTTATCTTGTTTACATCTTCCTGCAGATTTCATTAAGTCAGGAGAGATGCATACAATACATCAATGCAAACTTTCTTCTGCATAACAAAAACAATTTAAAACCAATCTGCATTCCTTGTAAGAGTAACTATGTTCACTTAAATTATAATGTTCCAGAATTCTTGTTAGACAAGACATGATTAATAGTTTTGATAACAGGCTTAAAAATCTGTTCAATATAAGTCATGCCTTCTTACATTATTCTGACTGGAACCGTGTGCTGTGGTTCTAAGAAGTAATTTGCTTATTTATTTTAACAGCCCATTTAATGAAACTTTAATGAGGAGTAGTCCTTATGGCAATCTTGGGCTTCGTGTGTGTGGGAGGAATATTGGATCAACGTCATCTGTAACATTTTTAGCTTGGGATTTTTATTGGTGCGTTAGTAGAAGGTCTGTGTTTGCCATCTACTTTTGTGGCAGTGCCACAAACTAAATGCAGTTGTCAAGAGACAAGGACTTGCGAAATGCTGTCCTTGTCACAAGAGAGTCTACATGAGTGGCTACAACAGCAGACTAACCATAGCTGCAATGTCTTGGGAGGTTTTTTTCCCTTCTGAGAGGAGGCAGGCTGTGTTGGGTTTGAGAAGACTGTAGCAGCAAGACTGCAGGAGTAAGATGCTCTCTTGGGTGTGTGTATGTCTGTATGGAAGCTCACTCTCCCTGCCTCACCCTCCCCAGTAATGTATGAGAAGTGAATTTTTTCTCCTCTGATCTGAAACAAGGATGAATCTGGAAATCTTACCGCTTTTTCTTTTTTTTTTTTTTAAACATTCCTTCTGGCAAGTCTTCCTTTATTAAATTAGGAAATTTATACCAAATGGGGAGCCCTGAAGTTGGCTAGGGATGTCCCTAAGATCACCACTGCCATTATAAAGCTAAAAATCTAAGAAAAAAGAGGATAAATCCCTTTTGTATAGCTCTGTAAGCAGCTCTGCTTGCTGGTTAGATTTACATATCAATGCATTTCGATCTTTTTTCCTTCTGAGCGCTTCTGAATTAAGCCTGTTCTTAAGGGCATTTGTTAAACCATGCCACTTAGGAGCTTGCAGATATTTCCTGGGCCATTTAAAAGTGTGACCACTTATCAAACTTTGTACAAAAGTCCTATGTGCATTTTCTGAGTAACAGTGTTTCTTTTTCCCCCCTGCCCCCATCCTCAAACACAGTGTCATGTTGCTTATTCCTTCCTTGTGTTTTTATCCTTGTGTTTTTATCCTTGTGTGAGTTCAACTTGTTGTGGTAATATTTACTGAAATGTAGGAGGAAAATCTCTGGGTTTCGCTTGAGCCCTGTGTGTTGGCCCTTAAGTTGGCCCTCAAGAAAGGAGATTCCCATTGCAGCTCCAGCACTGACAGAACAGTGGAAGAGAGAGGTTGAACGGCTAGTTGATGGAGAAAGTGGAAATGCCCTCATCCTCTGTCAGGAAGAGAATAATCCCTGTGCTGGAGCACACCAGGGATCACTGGGGTGGGCATCAGACTGTGAGGCTTGGTGGACGGTCCTCCTCCTTCCTGCACTGTTCTTGGACTGGGCTGTCTCCACAGTCCTTGTGCTGTATCACTGCTGAAGCACTTGGACACAGAATTTACCCCATTCTTGAATTTAACACACATGGTTTTCGCAGAAGAGAAAGAAAAGTGATGGAGGGTGTTAGGAAAATCTGTTTACTTATGGAAACTTGTCTGACTGAGCCTTGAGGAAAGAGAGGACACCTCACATCAGCAAGCATCGTTTTCTACCTTGTACACACACACACATACACACACACATACATGTGCATGCTCGTATGCACAGACCAGTTGTTACCAGTTCTGATAACTACTCACAGCACAATCCGTGGTTACGAGACCACAGTGTCAAACTGGAAGGTGCTGTATGTTGCTATGAGTATAATGGTTTGCCTAGAAGAGCAAGTCAAGTTTTCCCAAAAAATCACTGATGTAGGGTCTAAAACTTGATTTTCTGAAGTTGTGGGCTTCAGAAAATGAAGGTCTTCAGAGCCATATTAAGCCTTGACTATCAAAAACATGAAGTCAGCTTTTTGCATTCTATTATTACTACAACTTTTAGCAGTAAAAACAGAGAAACAATGAAAAAATATAAGAGCATTACTGCATTATGAACGGATAGTAAATGTAATTGTTTATTAAATAACGTTTATTAATATTACTTTATGATTCAAGAAGTCACTTACCACTAAGAATATCCATGAGTGTTTTTTCAAATGCTTTTGTGAACTAATTCGGTAACAAAGAAAATTGCTTAGAACTTAAAGTAAGCACCGTGGATGTCTTCAGGCTTTAGGAAGTTAAATATAATGGAAGCACTTTTACTTAGGTGAAAGGAGCAATAGAAGAAAACTTAGAATTAAGTATTTTGAAATATTTTTTTTCTTCTTCTATAATTTCTGTATTTTAAAACTTCTAGCTTCTCTAGGTCCCTTTGTTTTAGTAGATGTGTTATAAAGCTATGTGTATATATAAATATATATGCACAAGCATATCTATCTATCTATCTATCTATGCATCTATCTCTACTATATGCACATGATGTCCAAATGTAACACTTGGGAACAAATAAGCATGTATCCTGCTGACATGCTGCTGTAGCTTGAAGAGTTGGCCCTGACGGGAAAATTTGGCTATATAATAGTACTTCCCAGTAGCATGCTTGACCAGGTTTTTAAAGTCTCCCCTTTCTGAACCACTTTCAGACAGACTAATAATGAAAAAAGGGAAAAAGTCATAGACTAAGGAGTTTATGCCAATGCTAAAGTGTACTGGCAGAGTTCTTCACATGAATTTCCAGATTTTCTCATTATGGCCAGCTAATACCCAAGGCCATTCTTAGAAGTTTATTAGCAGCTCTGATTCTTATGGAGCTCTTAAGATATCTGCCCATACAAAATGTAGAAAATGTGTCACTTTGGACTATTACCCATATATTAGATGGTGCCAATAAAATAGTCCCTACTCCCTCTACTTTGCTAAAAACACAATTGTATCACATAAGTAATAGAGTGCAGCAGAGAGAATCACACGAATTAGTCCTGAAAATGTAATATTTGTAACATTTCTCCCCTATCCTGCCAGGGCTTGACCTGCAAAAATACATTTTTACTTCAAATAAGAGAGCTTCCCTAATAACCAATTCTGTGGTGATCATAGCTTTTCTACACTGGGAGCTGAGAAACTGTACTGGTGCTTCCCAAACCCCAGCACTGGGCACACAGTCTGCCCAAGGATTCTGTAATGGGTATATAGACATGTGCTTATCAGCTCCTGCCAGGGTAGGCAGATCTCAAGAACTTTAGACAGGGAGTCACTGAAGCCTAGACTGAGTACCAGTGCTGAAGTGTGGGCTTACCAGCTAAGTGACTATCTTTGGAGTTCTTCATGGTGAGAACCAGCCATTCAATGGAAGATTGTAAATGTTGTTGAATTTAGATGCTAGTTGTCTGGGAGTTGCTGTGTCTGAGGCTGGCTGGTGGTTCTGCAGACCTTGCTGTGCCGTGTTGTCTTCTCAAGCCCTCTGGGAGCTGTCTGGAGGAGGGGTAGTCAAGCCTATTACACTGTATTTGGATGAAAAAAAAAAATAAAAGAAATCTGGATAAATAAACTTCTTAAAATTACTTTTTCTTATTTCAGTAGCTGGGCACTCTTGAGATGGTATATTGAAATAATAAATTAGGATCCTGTTCACAAATCTGTGATCCCTTTAGAGATGCAGATTTTTTTCCATAAGCGATGATGTTTTCCAAACACCTTCTAAATAATTCATAACCAGGAGCCAGAATGTAGACTTTTAACTACAGAGTGTCAAGTCACTTTTCTTATTCATCTTGATCATATTCTTAAGTCCTTTCTGGGAATTTTCCAGGGTTTTGTTTTTCTGAAGCTGCTTGTTTGGGAGAGTTCAGACAATTTTTGACCCTGTTAACATTCCTCCATATATCACTGTATATTCTCTCACTCTTAGGCAAACTGAAAAATTAGGAAATTCAGTTCTGCTAAATTGGGTCCCCAGAACCACTCCATCTCTCCTTATTTTATTCCTACAGAACCCTCAGAAAACATGATCTGTTAGTGTGATGTCAGCTAACCCTTCTCTCCCAGTACAATCATTTTCTAAGCATGTCAGCTCTCAGTAGGGACAGGAGGACATGGCAAATCTGTGTGCAGCTTGGGCATTCTAGCTGCAATCTGTCTCACCTAGGGGTGGGGGTTCATCTCTCCCAGCTTTACTCCTAACATGGAGCACCCCACCTTGCCACAAGAGTAGTGGTTGCTAGTATGACTGGGTTGATAGGTTTTTAAAATTAAGGAACACATAGGAATCACTTGCTACAGGATGTAAAGGCTGAAACATGACAAGGAAATGTAGAGTTTTGTATGAGGAACGTATACTAGTGTGCACTATATTGATTTGTGTTGTATTAGTTAAGGAGTCTATATGTAACACAATAATTTAGTGTGGCCTTGAAATTCTAGCAGATTCAAAACCAACTTTCTGGTTTGGTAGGTATGTGGTAGATATTTTTCAAGGGCATTTTGAAAGATCAACCATCTTTATCTTTCACTGATAAGGCTGTTCTGAGTTAGCTCTGATAGTTGAAATTGCTTCACAGGAGTTGTTACTGCCTTTTCCTGCTTGGACTTAGCTACTGCTTCCCTTTAATGGTCTTTCTAAATTCCAGATATGGGCATACATAAGCAGAGTGAAAGATTTGCCCTCCTGTTCCTTAGCAGACTTCCATATCCCCTCCTTCAGGGCAGGCTTTGGGCTGGAGTTTTGGTCCCAGGGCTCAAGGTTTATCCCTAATCACTGTCTTCTCCGCCCTTCATCCTATTTCACATCAGAAATATGCTGCAGTCAGGAATCCAACACAGATTCTGCTGACAAGTTTTCATCAGAAAATGACTCTTCAAAGACATCCATAATCACTTGGGACCTGTCGGTGGTTCTTGCTTGCTGGACAGAATTGCTCTTACTTTCTGAGAGGGTGAGTGCTTGGAAAAATCCAACAAAACAATGTGTGCCTGGAGAAGTGAAAATCTGGTGATTTTTGTGTTTGCCCACAAAATACTAATGTCTGCTGGAAAGAAGCTTGCTTGCACAAATGTCTTAAGCTGAACACAAAACAATGAGCATTCACGACTGAAGAAAATGCATTGTAAGGTAAAAAAAAAAGTAATTTTCACAGTTCTATTGTTCTTTGAATTATTTGTCTCTTTTCTGTGCTTCTGAAATTGCAAAATTATTACTCTTCACTTAACTTTGTAGGGAATCTCAGTCTTCGTTCCTACTCAGCATCAGCTGCAAGCTTCCTAATAAATGCTCAGCTTCTATATTCCCCAAATTTTCCAAGCAGTTTCACAGTTTCCATACAGATGAGCTTGGGTAGTCTTTCATCTTTGCTCTTCCACATCCACGTGAGCCGTAGAGCAGCCTTCATTTTGCAGACCCCTGCGTTGTATCTGAAAAGGCAGCAGTGTTTGTAGTTTGAGATGGTAAAAACAGTCATATTTTCAGTTCTAACCTCTGTATTTAGGATTTCCTCAAACTTTTGTATCTTTAGGTGGCTTTTCTCCCCTGCATTCTTTGTCTCCAAAAGTGAGAGAAAATAATAAAAAAGAAATTGCATGAAATTTATATATTGCTGAAATTTATAACATGGTGTAACATGACTTTATGGACTGCTAGTGGTTTGAAAATGCATTAATGTTAATGTAGTTGATATCTGGGGAACATTTATTTATCCATATTTTTTAATCTATGTATATCTGTGTGCATACCACCACGCAGACAAAAACACTGTATCTGAGCTCCAAAGTCTCTTTAACTGTAAATATCCAGGACCTGCCATTCTTTGATCACTTGCAGTTAGTATAGCATAAACCTTACTAAATGTTCTTCTGCCAAACCACAAAATCTAGAAACAAGTCATCTTTGTATTTTCATTATCTCTTTGCTTAAAATCAGAAAAAATAATAAAAAGCTGTAGAATCCCTTAATTTAGAGAATTTATTTCCAGCAATGTTAACAATGCCATAACATACCTGGATTTTCTGTTCCTGTGACCTTATGGTTGTTGATGAATTGAAGTCTATCTTATTGTGCAAGTTTTGCATAAAGAATGTTTTAAGGGACAGAATTATTTGTATAGCACTGCATTTAGGATTTTTAAACACTATTTGTAAGAAAGAAAAGCTGATTCATTGAAACCAAGCAGTGAAATTGTATGTTTTGTTAAATTACCCAAACAAAAAAACCCTTGACTAAATTAATTAAAAAACTTTGTTGTGAACATTTTCTTGCATCTGAAAATTCTTCTCTTTCTTTCCCTTTCTCGCTTTCTTCCTATTTCTCTTTGATTTGCCTTTTTTTCTCTGTCTCTTCATCTTTGTCTATTGCTCTCATTCTTTCTCTCTTTTCTCATTCCCTGTCAAAACAATATTTATTTTTTTTTTTAGAACTGTACTAGATTTTGGGCTCTGAAATATACATTAAACATTTTTTCTTGATCCAGGCTAAGATCTCTTCTATTTTTTTTTCTTTCTTTTTTTTTTTTTTTTTTTGAGATATTGATGTGTTAGAGAAAACAATGAGGATACTCTTCTTAGTTAATTTAATTCAGTTACTCAGTCTTGAAATAATTTTTCTCCTGTCCTCCACCAGCTGATGAGAAGGCTATTTATTAATTTACATTCCTTTATGCCTATGTTAGGGTTGAGGTTTTTTTTCAAGATAACATTATTGCTAACATCCTAGTCATACAAATACTTCTTTGCCTATCCTAGTGTTGTTTCTTCTCCGGTGCTTGCCACAGCTGTCATACCTCCCCTCTGACTACATTTTGCTGAGTTGACAAATCAGGTTCTTGTGATCAGCTCATGACTGGAGATTACTCACCCTCTTTGCTGTCTTGGCAGCCCTTTGGCTGACCACAACTGATCATACTGTACCTAATCCCAGTGTAGGCTTGCCTACACCTGGGGTTGTAACACAAAGTAATTTCCTCTAATAGCATCCAAATGGCTCTTTTTTTTTTTTTTTTTTTTTCCTAGGGGAATACCTCACATCTGGCATATAGATACCATGTAACAAAACAATATCCTAAGTCCTACTCCTCCTACTGCCACCAGCCACTGGTAGTCTTAACTTACAACACGGAACAGGTTCATTAATTCCAGAGTGTGATCTCCCACATTCTCAAGCGACATTAAAGCCTGTTTCTATAATTCCCAGTCTTTAAAATCATTATATATTTTTTTCTCACATAGTATTCCAGAAGTCCTGCATTTTCATAAACCAGGAAAAGTGTTTCTGGGACATCTCTGCTATTATAATGTTTCTTCTTTTAAAACAGGATTAATGCTCTATTTTGTGTGTATATAATATTAGGATGCATTTAATTGACTGCCTGAAGTGTATAGTGTGAACACTGACCATGGTGAGTAGTTTGAACCTCCAGTTCAAGGGGGCTCAACAGTCCCGGAGTGTCTGTCCTGTCCTGATGGGGTGCTGAGCACGTGGGACTCTTCTCTTATCCCAGTGTGGAGCTGTGGGGCTGAAGCATGGCTGGGAGTGCAGCGTGTGCTTCAGCACATCTCAAATCCAGACCTCATGCAGGGAAGGATGGGATTGTTTTCCAAAGGTGTATTGCATCCTGTGTTCTTCAGCGCTTCATTGTGTGTGTTTAAACCTGGCTCCTGGTCTAGGAGTACATCTTACAGAAACTTAACCTTACTAAAATTAAGCTTGCTAATATGTAAGTGCAGTAGATCTATCTGAATGGGCACATATGTTGGTTTGATTTTATATTGACCATGATAAAATTAACACTTCTTTTGTCTTGCCTGACAGATTTCTATGTATTAAATACTCGTGACTGATAGCTGGTGTCACCAGTTTGACTAAGGTGGGGAATCTGACATTTTAATTGTTTGAAATTGAGCAAAAGAGTTGCAAAAAGAAAAACCCACTGATTTTTCTGTTTTCTTTTGGGGTTTTGGCATTCCTTTCAAGGAAATGATTTCTTCTGACTAGCTTTTAGAATCCTCTACAGAGGAGAGATAAGGAACTATAAAACTTTAAAATGGGTCAACATGTCACAAATTATTGCTTTAATTAGTGACAGCTACATAATTTCTTCATACTTTTGTTCAATTTAACAGAAGTCAGATATATCCCAATTTTTCTAGCTTGAAAGAAGTAGTGCCTTTGCTTTTTAATGGACTTTACCCAATCTGTAGATTGCCTGGAAGTGCCCATAGCAAAAAATGTAAAGGTTGTACCTTTAGATTTACTGTCACAGCTGCTCTTTTTATTTTATCCACAAATATTAGTAGACTGAACATAAATTTTCTAAAGAAGAACAAATAGCAAAAAGTTCTTAATTAGGTTTGAAAAACAGCAGTGTGAATATAAGAGCTTTTACAGGGACCTGTATAATCATTTAAAAATGTTTTCTCAGTTGAATATCTCACACCCTGGATATAGAACAGTAAATCAAATCATAAATCTCTAAATGGTCCAAAAATACTTTCAATAACTCTAATAGGTCTAGTTTGTGAGACAGGAATGATGTATGGCATGAGTTTTAGGTTCAAAAAAGACTGCACAGTTATTTTATACAGACTGTGCAAAATGATATAGTGTTGAGCTATAACCCTGTGAAGTCAGGAAAACCTACATGTGTTCATCACTTCCATGTTCCAGGTACTCTAAAGATACTTCAGATAATTCTGTAATTCTTTCTTTAAATTCTTAAGCAAAGAATGTTATTGCCTTGCTCACTAGCTTCCTTATCAGCTGCATTAATTAAGATCAGTTCAAATACACACTAGTAAAATCCTGTGTACAGAGTATTTTATTCTTCACCTCCTTGTACAGAAAACTTGGGCAAAACCTGTTAGTGATGGAGTTAAAAACCTTAGATTACATACTGAAGTACTTTTGCACAAGTATTAAGTGTGTATTTTACTTAATATCATTTAACATGCAACCTGTACTTGATCTCTTAATGAACAGAATTACTCTAATATGGCAAATTATAAACCAACCTTAGCATGAACAGTACAACTGTTAATTTAATAGTTTCCTGGTGCTAATTAAATTGTCCTTAATTTACAATTTCAAATATTTGATACTAGCAGTGTATTCAAGATTTGGTATTTCTTCTCTGTTTTCTGATTGTGGGATTTCTCTAGTAGGACTACTTCAGACACACAAATACTTTGTATTGAGTAGCGCGGCGCTTTTAATGCCCACCATGCTATTAAAGCAGTTCCAGATTAAGTGAAAATTAATTCATGTTAGACTGCAAATTACTGTCTCTATTATCTCACTCCTGAGTTATTGTGGTAATTGATCAGTATCAGAGGAGCTAAGTAACACCAAAAGAAATGCGAGGAATTTTGTGCAGAGTGTGAAAATGAGTCTTATGTCATACCTTTGCTGGCTGGCTCATGGACTCTCACCCCATGGCAGTCACTGCTGTGCACCAGGCCTTGAAGCACCAGACAGGTCACTCGTCCTCTGCTTCTCTCTGGGACTGGGGAAGATCCTGCTGCTGGCACAGCTCTGCAGGATGGAGGCAGCGGGACAGTGCTTATTCTGCTGGAAGTCTTGCTTTGCTTATTGCCTGACTTACCTGTGCTCTACACCTTTCTTAGCCACCACCTTGAGTACAGGAGGACAAGTGAAACAAAATGAAGTGTTGGTATTTAATCTTCCTCATTCAAAAGCTAAATTAAAGGCTTTTAACTTTTTGAGAAGCACTGTGTCTTAAACTGGACAATACTTTGACTGTGCCTCTTACTCTAATTTGTCCCTGAGTGACACTGATGTCCCAGACTGCCTCAACAGCTGCCGTAAGCAGGTAGTAGCTCATTTCCCTTTATGTTTTCATGGCACAGATGATACTCTATAGCTCTGAATTTAAATGAGACAGCCTTGATTCTTACCGGGAAGGTATGAAAACATCGCTTCTCATGATCTACATCGCAAAACACTTAGAATGACGTGCGATTGACGTTTTGCAAATATTTTTTATTCGTGACGTTGCTCCGAGATGGTTGATACTCGAAGTTTCCCGGGCTCCGCCGCGGAGGCAGCGCTGCGCTGCGCCGCGCCGGGACTGAGCTGGATTTGCGCTGCGCTGGGCGCGGCGCCGTGCGCGGCCGCCAGGGGGCGCGGCAGTGCCGGGGGCCGGGCGGGGCGATGGAGCAGGAGGAGGAATGGGAAGAGGAGGAAGATGAGGGGGAAGAGAAGAAGGTGGCGGACCGTCCCGCTGCCCGCCCGGCCCCGCCTGGAGCAGCCCCGACAGCCCTGGGGACAGGCTTTTCCCCCGGGATTCCGGCTGGGAGTCGCTTGAGGAGGGAAAAAGGAAAAATAGCGCTTAAAAAAAAAAAAAAAAAAAAAAAAAAAAGCGTGGTGGGGGGGGGATATAGCTGTCTTCTGTCTCAAGGGGAGGCTGGCAGGCAGCGTTCACCACTCCTCTCTGTGGGGAGCTGTGACTGAGATGGTCTCGGAAATGAGGCTACCCCCAAGAAAAATTCCTGGAGCAGGGTTTTCATTCCATTTTCAGAGCAGGAAGGAAAGTGATGAATATTAAATGTTGGTTACTTTCAGATGCCGCCACCAGAACCTCAATGTGCCTACAACAGCAATATAACATCAGAATGGGAACTCACGTCTCTAGATGGCACAGTTCATCACCTGGGTCTTCAGGCTTCCATTCCATCCATTTTTACGTGGTCCATCATCTTCATCACCATTGCTATTACTGCTATTGTAGTTTAGAAGGCAGAAAGGTTCCCTGTCTCTGGAAGCTTTCCAAAAGAAAGCTCCACCCATTCCAAAGTAAGTTCCATTTCTTTCCAGGCATTACAAAATATCTTAAAAGCTACATTGAGGGATTGGTGGAAGAAAGTTCACTTATGTATTTAAGTTTCTTTTGCTACAGAACTATAGAATGTTTATATGTTTATAACAAATCTTTAGCACCGATATCTAAAAAAAAAAAAAAAAAAAAAAAAGTGAAAAGTGAAATGTGGGGAAATAATGCCTCAGTGTAGGGGTGGTCAGCTCATGTTTGTAATTCTGCAAACAGTTTAACTGAGTGCTTCAGGTCACTCAGGACACAAGGCATTTAAAATACTTCCCTGCTCTCTACCTGTGTGAGGGTCAATCTCTGCTGTGCATCATCCTGGCTTGCACACGAGCAAGTAAAGATGGACTTTCCTCTGTTCTCTGCCCTGAGATCCTGTGAAGTGCTGGGTCTTACAAAGGACATATAAGCAAGAAGCAGTGATGAACAGAAATTGTGACAATCTTACACTACATAGAAAACATGAAATGTGCTTTTATGTGTATAGGTAGATGTGTATATGTGAACAGGTATCTCAACAGAAGAAATGAGAGCAGCTGTGTGGCATGGCAGGAGCAGGCAAAAGACTCGACCCCAACTCAGTGAGCAGAAGGGAGCAGAATGGAGTAGCCCATGTGCTTCATCTCTCTGCTGGACAGTGCAAGGGTGACTACACGGGGATGAAGAGGCGACAGGCTGCTGAAAGGACAGGAGTTCTCCCTTTTTATCCCTTTGCAGAGAAGGGTGATCAGTCCAATCTGCAATCCGGTTTTTGGTAAAAAAAACCCCACTGCTGTCAGGCTGTCTGCTGAGACCAATCAGAAATAGGACAAAGCTCTATGACCTTCAGGCAGAGAGTGTTGTTATCATTACAGTTCTTGTGGTTACTGCTGTTACTTAGTTGTTTTGCCTTATTTAGCCTTTGAGAGCATCCCCTGACCTGGCTGGCTGTGGCCGCTGTTTGATGGATGAAGAGTAGAATTAGGCTGTGGCAGATGGCTGTGGACGGAGTTGGGATAGGAGCGGGATAGAGCCCCCGCAGGACTTGCTTCCAACCCGGCTGTTTCAGAGGGGGGGTGGGAGGGATTCGGCGGGAAGGATGCGCAGGGGAAACCCGCTCGGGGACTGCGTCGGGGCAGCGGCTGTGCTCTGTGCATCGGCGGAGGCTCAGGCCGAGCCGCTCTCCTGCGGTTCCCGCACCCCTGCTTTGCTCGCCGATCACTCCCGTCAGGATGCTGGGTTTTCTTCCGCCGGGGACGGTCGCATCGCGAAGGCCACCCGGTGCCACCGGGGCGCGTCTGCCCGACTGGGGACAAGCGGTCCGGCGGCCCGCGGCGGGAGCGCGGTGGCTCCGCCAGCACCAAGGACAGCGCCGTCAGCAACACTGCCGCTCCTTTGTTCCGCCGCCGGCGAGGCCCCGCGGAACAAAGACTTCCGCCGCCGGCGGCGCGGGGACCCCGGTCTCTCCCCTCCCCGCCCCGCACCCTGCCCGCACCCGCCGGCTTGGCCCGGCCACGGCCGCCGCCTCCACCGGAGCCGCGTCTCCAGAGTGCCGGCCGCGCACGCACATGCCCCGGCGCACGTCGCACTGTCACCGCCGCCCCGCCACCCTCCCCCGCGCGTAAGCTGCCCCGCACACCCTGCGCCGCAGCCGCCCCCCGCTCCGCGTTCGCCAGCCGCTGCCTTGCGCCTCGCCCCGCCGCGCAGGCCAGCGCACAAAGCCCGCACGCCGTTCCGCCGCCTGCCCGCCGCTCCGCTGCCCGCCGGCACCGCTCTGCGCCGCTCTCCCCACACCGTGCCCATATGCTTCTCCCTCTCCCCGCCTCTCCCTCTCAACCTCCGCACATTCCTCTTCGCTCATCCAAGCTGCTTCTCCGCACATGGCTCTGCTGCAGTGCCCCCGCGGCACCTCGGGCACCCCCCGCCCCGTGCACCAGCTCTGCACATGGCTCTGCCTCTGCCGGCCCGCGGCACAGACGCTGCTCCGCTGCCCCCCGCGCACCGCGCTGCTGCCCCAAGGCGCGCGTTCCTCGGCTTCCAGAGGAGCCCCGCAAGAGGAGGAGCCATTACCGAGCGGGCACTCCTAGCTAGCGGCTGAGCGATGCGCAAAGAACAATCCTCGCGATGATAATATTAGAAAATGTATTTATTTCCCATTAATCGACTGTACATGGTTCAGCCCAAGAAAGCGAGAGGTCGAGTCACCACTACCTTGAAAAACCACCGCGGCTACCTCACCGCTCCAGTAACCCCCCACGGCCCCGTTACCTGCTGCTGACAGCTGCCCCCGCGGGCGCCCGTCCCGTGGCAGCGGCATCTCCTTTCCACTGGGCTGAGCCAATCAGTCCACCAGTCCTAGTTAGTCTCGGTTTCCGTAGGTGAGTACAGGTTGTCGAGCTCTTTATTGCTTTGTCTCTCCTTTTCTTTCTTTCTTTCTTTCTTTCTTTCTTTCTTTCTTTCTTTCTTTCTTTCTTTCTTTCTTTCTTTCTTTCTTTCTTTCTTTCTTTCTTTCTTTCTTTCTTTCTTTCTTTCTTTCTTTCTTTCTTTCTTTCTTTCTTTCTTTCTTTCTTTCTTTCTTTCTTTCTTTCTTTCTTTCTTTCTTTCTTTCTTTCTTCTTTCTTTTTCTTTTTCTTTTTTTTTTTTTTTTTTTTTTAAGGTCATTGCAATTATTTTTGTTATTAACGTTATTGTTATGGTATGCTCTAGCGAGATCTTTCATGCTGCTTTGAGGATCCGCTCTTGGCATTCACCGCGTGCCTTAATTGTATGACATTAAATCAAGGTCCGCTGTGAACACGGAGAGTCAGAGCCTTAGAGCGCTCTCTCTCGCTCTCTCTCTCTCTCTCTCTCTCAGCAGAACAGCAACTGATCCTTGAAAAAAAACCCCGGTAATTTCCCTCCGCCCTAGTCCCATTCTGGCCCGGGCTGCATATAACTCATGCTCGAGTTTTCTAACTAGCCAGTCTGTTGTTTGCAATGCTCAGGAAGCTGTTAATTATGTCTTTAATCGATTAAAAAAAAAAAAGAGAGAGATGATATTAGCGTGTGCCTATTGCACAGTTCCAGACGACTGCTTTAATTTCACCAGAGTCTTCGCGTGATTTTAAACACAGGAGCTGACGGTCCCCGATTCGACGTCTGTCATTTGGCATCCCTGGCTGAGAGGAATGACCATGTCTTTCCGGCTGTCTCAGTCCGCCTGGTTCTGCGGCTCTCCTGGAGCACGGGCGGGGGGAGCCCGCGCACCCAGAGCATCCCCGCTCCCCTCGGCCAGGGGGAGGGCGGGGGGGGGGGGGGGAAGAAAAGGGGATCTTTCGGCGATGAAAAGTGAAAGGGCAGGACGTGTCATCTTTCTTTGTAAAGCAGAAAAAAATTTAGCTCACTCGCACCTGCCCCTTTCCCGGGAGGGTCTGGGCAGCCCATCTGGCTTGCCTACACTGAAATGGCGAGTGAGAAAATGAAGGGTGAAGTCATTACAATAATTAAAAAAAATAATAAAATTAGCCTGAGCTTTTATTATTATTATTGCTATTACGCTTTTTGCCATCTTTCACGGCTCAGGATCGGGACCATTCCTTTTCGGTGCCGACGGCGCGCCGGGGAGGAGCGGAGCGGCCGGGCACCTTGCATCACCCTGCGGGCTCGAGCACGGCCGGACCCCAGGAACAGGGCAGCTGACCTCGACTGCTTCCTTGGCGCCGGGGACCGGGAGAGAGAGAGGAGGAGAAGCGGGATGTGCTGCGGATGCACGCGGCGACGGTCGGGATCCTGCGGCGAGCTGGGCTTCTCAGAGACTTTTCCCGTAGCTTGCAGGGGCATCCGGGGGCAAACTGGGTAGGCGGCTCCGGCCCCCCTCGGCACCGTAGCTCCTGCGTGCGGCCGCCTGGAAAGCAGACAAAGCAAGAGCGTTAGAAATGCAGGCGGGGAGGAAAGGAAAGGCAGGCGGGGAGGGAAGGGCGCCGGGAGCCCGCACGCCGCGCAGTTGCCAATGACAAAAGGGAGAGAGGGGGGAGTCAGAGCAGGAGAAGGGCGGGGAGGGAAAGGGGAAGGGGAGGAAGCGAAGGGAAGGGGGGCCACACGGACTGACGCGAAGCTGGGGTCGGCCAGACCCGAGCCTGTGGGGCTGCTTGATCCGCGGCCGAGGAGGGACAAGGCGGAACGCCCATCGCCGCAGCGCTAGGACGAGCGGGCATCTGGGTCCCTGCAGCGTGGTGGGAACGGGCCAGCCGCGGGGAACCGCAGAGAGCAGCCTCCCTGCCCACCGCTGCAAAAATCCCCGGAGAGCAAGCACAGGGGAAAGATTAAAAAAAAAAAAAAAAAAAAAAAGAAGAAGAAGAAAATAAAATAATAAAATTAAGGGACTGTAAAGGGAGTGGGGAACAGCAGTTCCCCCTTCTTTTTCGTCTTGAGGACCGTACTAGAGCAAAGAATCATAGGGAGAAATCCAAGCATCCAAATAAAATTAAGAAATAGGAACCCACTCCAAATACCAAGAAAGAGAATCACAATCAAAAAGGAAATGGTCAAACCTGCCGAGGACTGGCGGCTCCTCCACCCAGTCGGAGCCGGGGAGCGCAGGAGAGGAGAGCCCCTCTAGCTGCTTTCGGGGGATAGGAAACGGTCCGGTCTCTCCCCCTCGCTTGCTGCTCCAGAATTAGGGATTAATGCCTCTCCAGCCAAACAAATAAGGCATCTGCCTTCAGTACAAGAGGATTACACGGGGTTGCTGACGTCACCAGCCAGGCAGATGTTGGCTCCCAAAGTCCTGATCATCTCCCGTGTCCTTGAAACCCGGCACAATCCCAGACCCGCGCCGCCCGACCGGGTCCCTGCAAGGTCGAGTGGGACCTAGTCGGAGGGGACCCCACCGAGCCGCTCTCTCCCAAAACGTCCTCATGCATCATCGGGAGAGAAAGGTGTGAAAAGCCGAGCCCGGCAGAAAGTTCAACCCTCCCCCTTCCCTCCGGGTCCTCTCCCTCCACCCCCCGCCCTCCCCCACCTCCCCAACCTCAATGTCACATGAATCTGTACAGTCATAGCGAGGAAGAGGAGCCTGATCCCCGGCTCACCCAGAGGCCACCCTCCCCGCACGGCATCCGACCCCCCCTCTCTGCGGCACCGCCGCGCCCCCCGGCCCCGCGCCGCCCCAGCCTCCCGCCCGCAGCAGCCCGGAGCCCGGCCCCGGGCCGGGGGCGCGGCGTAGCCGGGCCAGGCCGCGCCGTGCCCTGCGGCTTTGTTCCCGCTGTGCCCGTCCCGGCGGGGGCAGCGGCGGGGCGGGCCGGAGCGGCTCGCTGGCCGTGCGGGGACAGCCCTCTCCCCGTCCCGGAGCTGCGCGGTGCCTCTGCGGCAGGCAGGCCCCGGCGGGTGGGCAGCGAGCCGAGCAGAGCCCGCCGAGCCGGGCCGGGTGCGCAGGGAGCTCTGAGGTGGCTCAAGGCCTCCTCTCGCCCTGCAGGGCCGGCGGCAGGCGCTGGAGTAGGGTTCTTCTGGCTAAAGGACTTGGAGGTTGCGTTTCTGCAGTTCTTAGGTGGAGGCAGAGCGGCTCGTCGTTCCCATGGCTCAGCCCCGAGTTTGCTGGAGCTGTAGGGTGGGTTGGAAGTGCCGCAAAGTACATCTGAAAGGGGAATCCAATTAGAAGCACGATCAAAATAAAAAAAGAAATTTGCCTGAGAACCACGTCTGTTGCTTTTGCTGTGGCATAAAGTCCATGACTCATCATCACTACTCCCTTTGCATCAAACAATGGTTTCAATCATTTCGGTACTGCAGAAAGGCAAACTAGACGATGTGACATAACGGAGCAGGATGAAGAAGAAGGAATCGCCAGTATCTAGGCTCCTGTTGGGTTGATGTTGTTGTTGTTCAAAGGAGCTGTTTTATAGATCTGTTCCATATTATCCTTGTCTGTCAAAGTGGCATTTAATTTTTCCAATTGTGGAACTTGGTCACTGATAAAATCAATTTAATTTACACCACTGTCATTCAGCCGATCCGAGCTGTAGATTTATTTTTGGCTCGGAGTTGAAGGGAAAAGGCAATCGTATGCAGAATAAAGAGATCCTTTTACTTCTTTTGCGAGCAGTAAGAAGAGAAATCACTGGCATGGCATTTTAACAGAGCTTGCTCTCCTGCAGGAGAATTATAAATGCAATTTCTCAAGTCTTTTGTCTAGAATCTTGAGCAGGCACACGAGAGGGATAACAAGAAAGACAGAGCTGCCCGAGGCCCCGGCGTCCCGTGGAGGCCGACAGCCCCGCTCACTCCCCTTTCCCGGGGTGACACCAGCCGGCTCCATCCTCGCCCGGTCCCTGTCCATGGTCCTGACCCGCCGGCGGCAGCGGGCGCTGCTCCGGCGGCCGTGCCGACGGCCCTGCGCTCCCCTCCGCGCCAGCGCGGCCCGCCGCCGCTGCGGGGCCGGGGAGCCTGCCACCCCTCCGCGGCACTTCCATCAACACCTCTGCTTTTTTGTTGTTGTTGTTATTATTATTCATACAATTTTTTTTTTTTTTTTTCAAATTGGAAGGAGGTGGCAGTGATAGTGAGGATTTACTTTTCTTGGGCTTTATTTTTCAAAGAGTTTTTAATCACTGGCGCCTGGGCAAACCCACATTCTAATATAAAGTGGTTAATACTGGACAACAGTCTTTAAACCTAGGATTCTCATTTGTTTCCTTAAATGGATTAACGTGCAAATTCAGATGCAGTTTTTAGTAACTGGTACCTACCTACGGGATGACCTGAAAAGAACTGACAACATTGCAAATTTTTTTTTTTTTTCATTAGAAGTTTCAGCAGGAATAACTTGCACATAGTGGTTAAATATCCTCTAAAATATCACTTTGCATATATATATATGACCTCTTTCTGGTCCTGAAGTAAAGATTTTTCTATCTAGCTACATGCATGCACAGAGATAACACTCTCTCTCACGTACACATACATGTATATATACATAAACTTTAAATAATTTAGTGGAAAAGTCAGGCGTCGCCATTGACAAGTCTTTTCTCAGATCACACACACACGCACACAAACACACACACACACACACACACACACACACAATTGGCTAACGCTGTTCCTTAGCATTTAAAAGCAAGGACAGGTCTCGAAATACTATTTCTTCAGTCTCCCCCTTTCTCTCATAACCTGCTCCCCCGAGTTGAATAACTCAGGCAAAGAGCAGCTGAAATAGCCCCTACGCTGCAAGAGGCTCTGAATGCAGCAGCTTTAGAAATTGTGCACTAGCCCTGCAAAGAGAAATGTGTGGGCTCTCTAGAATGTGATGTGCTACCGGCTGGGGAAAAGGCAGAGCTGAAGCCATTCACACTTCGTAGGCTGGGAGGTTTCTTTCAAAAGAGCCCTGAAGTATTTAGGATTTGGGGGGAAACCCTTGTACCGGAAGAAAATGGCCTAAACACAATAGGACTCGCCATTTTCTCCTTCCAAAGCACAAAGCAGCTCCGCGGCTTCAGCACCACACAAAGAAAGCCCGGACCCTCTGAATTCTCTTACATTTTCCCCCACGATTTCAAAAGCCTTCCCCTCTCTCCGATCCGCTTTCCCAGGAGCGCTCTCAAAGAAATAAAGAAAAAAAGGAGGAAAGGGAGGGGGAGAAAAGCGACTAGTCTAGGCGAGAGAGAGACAGTTTTGGTCTTAGTTTATTTTAAGAAAATCCTGCCACGGAAAAGTAGCACCATCACATGTACACTTGGGGAGTGTGTCTGTGGAGGGGGGGGGGAGGGGAGGCGGGTTGGAATCCCAAAAAACAAAACAGCTGGAAAGCTGTTTTGACTACTGCATTCCTTCGAGCTGGGCGGACTCAAGTTGCACTACAGAGACCTAAGCAGACCACGCTGCCTGGGAATGTCTATGTACACACACAGGCATGCATATTCCCGGGCCAAGAAAAAAAAGAAAAAAAAATTTCAATCCATCCAAGCCCACAAAGTATTGTTGAAAACAGCGCTCTGTCCCTCTCACTGCCGGCACCTGGCGTTCCTCCGCGCCCGCGGAGCCCCGCACCCCCGGCTGCTGCCCTGCTGCCGCACCGCGCTCCGCTCAGCCGCCCGCCCCTCTCCCTCTCCCGCTTTTATTTTCTTCTTTTAGCAAACCGGCAGAAGATTGAAAAAGAGGGGATGACATATTTAAGGAAAAAAGAAAAAAGAAAAAAGAAAAAAAGAGGGAGAAAACAAAGAATCAAAACAAACCCGAGCAACCCCCACGTAAACAACAGCCTGTCACTATCGCCCTGAAATGCAGCAAGAGACTTTGTACTTACAGGCAGCGCTAAAGTGAGTAATCCTCATCCCAGCGTGGTTGGGTTTGTTAGGGTTTTCTTTCTCTCCTTTTTTTTTTTTTTTTTTTTTTTTTTTTTTTTTTTTTTTTTTTTTGGTCTAGTTGTTTTTAAGTACTTTTTTTTTGTTCCCGTTGTCCATGGCTCGGAGTGGATTCAAGCAAAACCGGCCGGTTAGCAGGAATAAAAATAGAAGTGATTTCATTGTGTAAATGGAGCAAAGACACAAGAAGCCGTGTTTCTCCTAGTACTTTCTGCTTGGGAACCAGCAGCTCTCAGCTCAGGAAAGCAGGACTCTGTGAATCTCCCCCTCTTCTCTCTCTCTTCCTCTCTCTCTCTGTCAGACACACACACACACACACGAACACGAATACGCACGCACACACACATACACACTTACTTTTCTTCTTCTTCTTCTTGCTTTTTTTTTTTTTTTTTTTTTTTTTTTTTTTTTTTTTTTTTTCAGAAGAGGGCAGGCCGTTCCCTGAATCCCAATGAGTTAAGTCAGTCACTTTCCTTCACATGCATCACAGCCTCCTCAGAGCTGCAGGCACAAAAGAGCATTTAGCTGCCTCCAATTTGTGCAGAAGGCCTGGCCTTATTCTTTTTTATTTATTCATTTTAGAAATATATTTAAATAGTGTATTTCACTTAGTATAAAAATACCACGTCCCCAGTTTTGATTACTGAACCACTAATTGTAGCCTTTTAAATAAATTCTTAAACTTGTATGCATACTTAGCTGGTCTGCAGGGGCATCACAAGAAATTGATGCACAGTATTTCTCAGCTGTACAGACCCACACCCTGCTTTCTGTAAAGGTCAGATCTATACAATCCACAGTTACTTTCCAATGAAGTCTTATATCAACAAAACCTCCTTGAAAGGATTACAAGCCTCTAAAAATAAAGCTTTAGTCTTAGATATACACGGTGACATATTCTATTTCAATCAAATATGAGAGATTGTTTAAAAAAATGACCGCTCACACAAACGTGTATTTTCATGCAGGGTTACTTTTTCCAGGTGGACAGAGATAAGCATAAACAAGGTTGTACTCACTCCACATTTCATCGCCTATTTTATGTTTATTCTTTCTTCTAGTGGATGCAGGAACATCCATTCATGTATATGTATGTCTCTATATATATATATAACTACATATTTGTGTATGGCGGTGTGGCTCGTCAGAAAGCCGCAGGGCTGGCAGAAGCCTGTCACGAGGCAAATGAAACACCAAAGCGACCCAGCGGTAGCCCTTGCCGCTGCGGAGCCACAGCGAGAAGAAAGGCCGGTCTGTGCCGAGGGCCGGTGGGCACTGCCCTGCCCAGGGCCGCCCCCATCACCCCACGCCACCGCCCGGCGTGCCCTGGGGGCCACCACGGTGCTGCGGGGTGGCCAGAGCCACCCCGACATCTCTGTCACCTCAGGAGTTCTTGGCACTTTCTTTGCATGCTTGTCATCCCCTAATTCCAGCTGCATTTGCTCAAATGGGTGGTAATCCGACTCTAGAGGAGATTACGGAACCAGAGATAGCTGCATTTAGGATTACCAAAAGGAAATGAAGGAATCTAATCCACTCCCACCCCTTACGTTGTTGGGTTTCAATAAGACCTTATACCGCCTTTTAGGATTTCAAACAAATGAATTTTCTTGGAGAAGGGGACAGAAAGAGACCGAGTGATGGAGAGTGTGTTTGCCCACTAAATGAACTGAATAGGAGAGGATAAGTTGAAATGCAAAAGCAGCCAGGGCCGATCTGCTTTTTTCTGCATCCCAAAATGGGCCCAAGGCTTGTAGCCCCCTCAGTGCTCTCCTCAAGACCAGGGCAGATTTAGGAAGCCACACTGGAAATCCATGTCTAAACTGCAAAATCAACCTAGTACTGACTTGAACTGCAATATGACGCTCCCCCACCACATCGCACACCTCAAAAGCCAAAACCCGACAGCATAATGTGAAGCTGTAAGTACGTTGTTTCCAGTCAATAAGAATTCCAGTCAATCAGTAAACCATAGAAGGTGCCTATATTCAGAAGATTGTTTCTGCTCTATTTTGGTTGCATAAAGCCAAGCAGAAAATAACTAGTGCTTGCTACAGTGATAAAAGTAATGTCCTCTTGGTTTTCCTAGTTTCACTTTCAACCAAAGAAACAGCATATACTTTTGTTTCCAAACACACAGGAAGTCTGCAATGAGAGAGCTGAGCTACCCTAGTACTGAGACCTGGTCCTCCTTCTGCGGAAAAGCTATAAGACGAGTAATACAGAATTAAAAAACAAACCAAATAAAAAAGAAATGTCAAAACCCCCAACAAACACCACCACAACAAATAGAAAACCTGTGAAATTTATAGAACTTTTCTTTTTGTAATTTCAAATATGCCCTTTCATTTTCCCAGACGATTTTTATGTTCAAAGTGCTAGACTGACTACAATAAGCCTCTCAAAATAGTGTTTAATATGAATATGCTTAATTGTACTGATCTTCTTCATATACTGATTACGCTCCGTGCGTTATCAAGGTAGCCTAAAACGGTCTTTGGTTGTAAGAAAAGAGCCTTAAAATGAGGAGGAAAATGGCTAGTCATCCCTGAGTAAGATTTTGTTTTATAGAGTGCCTGTCATGGTCCTTTGCAATCCTGGGAGCAGCGTGAATCAAAAGCCTCGGAAGAAGACTTACGTCGACAGAGGTTCCGTATATAGCAGGCGCTAATTATTAAAGCTCGTTCCCTTATTTAGGACTCTATTTTCCTTAGCAAGCCCATCATCCTGACACAACGCAGCTCAGGATGTTTGTTCAAAGCTTATGAAAATGTAACCCAACTCATTGCTAGAAGTTGTTGCTAATTAGTTGATAATAAACTTCTCCGTCCAGGACACAAAAGTCTTTCAGAAGTGCAAGGTGTTCTTTGTGATGCCCTCACAAGAGGAATTAGCATATCAATTCGGCAGGGGAACAATACAGCAGGGCGCTTGCCTTCCCTCCCTCCTCTCCTCCCCCCACTTCCCCCTTCCTAACGCTGATGCGGTGGGTATGAAAGTGAAAGGCCGGGGTCCCCTGCTCCGCACCGCCCCGGGCTGAGCCCGCCGTGCTCTGCGCACTTGTAGCCGCGTCCCGCTCTGGGCAGCAGCCGCCGGCTGCGCGGGGCTGGCGGACCACCGGGCAGCCCACCCCTCCGCACCGCTGGCTTTACGACCCCTCCTCTGTGGCGCTGACAAATGGAGATAGCTGGGGGTTTGCGAGCCCCCGCCCTGCCTCCCCCTCCCCTCGCCACCGATGAAAGGGTTTCAGCCTGAGAGCCTTTGGCAAATGGATGTTTTACAACGCCTCCCGCCCCCGCCAAGGTAATTCTGCTACCCAATATCCTTAATAAAGACTGTTGTTCCCCCTTCAGTTGTTAAAGGTTTCTCTGACAGACTGGTCTTTTCTTCCTCACCTCCAAAGGGTGGATTTCTAGACCTCCCTATTCAGGTGTAAACGCCGAGAGAAAGCAATGGTCCTGATAAAAATGTTCAGCCAGTTACAGATTCAAATAACTGAGGGACAAGAAATCCCATTCTTAGCAGTTTAGCAGAAATTAGTCCTATTGATTGCAACATGACACAAAACCTGCAAATGCAAGGCCCAACCAAACACCCTAACCTAGCCACTTGGTGACGTGTAAGTGGATACCTCAGAAGAATGGAAATTCATGTATAACAGGCCAGAGAAGGCAATTAAAAAAACCCTCTGTGATCCTGAGGCCTCTGATCCCTCTAACTGTGCTCTTACCCAGAAGCTCAACAGATGCAAGAGTTATTTATCCACATGGTTAGAGAGCAAATAAACACCTAGGTTGGAATAAGAAATGTGATTTGGACCCTACAGGTAAACCAGAGCAAGACTATGGAATGGCATGTGCCCTCCTTGGTGGCTGCGAGTGAACTCTTTGTTAGGAGTGTGGGGAAAGAGCCAACCTTTGAGGAGATAAAAGCCTAATCAGGGCAGAAATAAACCAAGATATTTCAATCTTCTGCTTTCATTTAATTTTTTTTTTAAAGAAGCAGCACTCTCCAGTTGGCTCCCACTCAAACAGAGACTGCTTCAATACAGTTATTTTTAGGAATAATATGATATGTAGTGTGCATTAGACCATAGTAATATGCTAAGAAATAAAAGAAAAGAAACCTCTATTTTCCCCTTAAATCACTAGGGAGGCAATACCCCAGGAAAAATGTGTTGTGTAATTAAAAGCAAAAAAAAAAAAAAAAAAGCATTTATTAAGAGAAAATGTTTGTTTTCTTAGGTTTGCATAGGAAGTCTTGAGCAATGAGAATAAAAGCCCAAATCCTAGGAGTTTTTGTGAAATTCAGTTTAGGGAAGGAAAACCTGTTAAAGATGGTTGTTTCCCCAAATGCAAAACATCAGGGAGGAATCTGAAGAGAGCTTTACTTTCTGTGCAAAATCTCCATTGTTGCTTGGCAAACAATGGGAGCTCTGGGCGACTGGAAGGCTGTGAGAATGAATAGGGAATCCACAGGATGTGTGCGGGTCAGTGCTTGGGGTCTCTGTCCTAAAGCCCCTTTCTCAGCTTGCCACAATAAAGTAGCACAAGGTTTAGTCTTTCCTGGGTCACTGGCCATCTTCTATTATTCAACACTTCACAACAAAAAACACTTATTAATCAGCGCTGACCAGAGGCCCCTTTTGAAACAAGAGAAGGGGAGAAAGAGAGGGGGGAGAGAGAGAGAAAAGAAGATTGAGAAACTCTGAACAGACCCTCCCAATACAAGAGCAACCATAGGCAGTTTCTCAACTGGCCAAAGAGATTTTTTTTTTCTTTTTGCCACAACAAAGTTTCCAATCAGGTCAGAGAGGACTGGACTTTCCTCCCCTACCCCCACCCCTGTTTTCCTTCTCACTCTCTTTCCTTCTTGCTCTGAAGATGATGGAGACATTGTTTTGCAAGTAAGGATGGTTTTAGGTCAAATTGCCAAGGTCTGATCTTAGAAGTGTATCCTTGCTATACTGGAAGATAAGGCTGTTTCTCATCTGGGCCTCAAATCTGGAGATGGCGTAGGAAAGAAGAGGTTTGCTTGTGGGGTGCTGCTCTCGTGCTTTAAGAGCTGATGGATGAGGTGTCAGGGCAGAAGTTCTGTGAGGACTTGGTTCAAAATGGTATGAGAGAGAGCCAAATGTGCCATTTATTGGCAGTCATGGGCTTGTTGTGGTTGGTCCTGATTTTCTAGCGGTATACATTGCACAGGGCTAAACGGTGAGGGAAAAGGAGGGAAAAGGCTTTGGAGGGAAAAGGAACTAATAGATTTAAGATAAAAACTTTGTATTCCTCTGTGCAAAAAAGGACTTAAATACAGCAGTGAAAAGGAAGCTTAAGGACCTAATACGTGATAATTTAATTTGTGGGGGGAGGTGTTGGAGGTTTTTGTTTGTTTCTTTTTTCTTCTTTGTTACCTTCTGATAATTTTTTTAGGATATTCAATTATTCTTAAATAAGATGGTATTTCTATGTAACGAAATGTGCATAGGTTGTCACACAGCACACATTATGGTGTTCATGTCTCTTACCCGCCTGAAAGTGATCCAAACAACTTTTTACAGAGAAGTTTTGTTTGTTGGCTAGAGCTATTTTTAAATGGAGAACAAAAATGAAAAAATGAAGTAGTTCAGACTTTGTTAACAGTACAGGTACAGATGTACCTAAGAGAACAAAGCCATTTGTACTATTTTTTTTTAAATTTAACAAATGAATAGAGACAGCAAATATTGAATCCCCTGTGGATTACCTGAGAAAATGAAATTGTTCTCTCAAGAAAAAAATTAGTCCACAAGAAAGGTAAAAACTTCCTTTTTTCCCCCTTTTTTTTCTGACTAAATTGTGTGTGCATTGTATCATGATGGGGGGGTTGTTTGTCTGAAGTCGGTATGGACACTTTTAGCTAGAGTATATAATGAAATATTATAAACCTAAGGAGAAGCTGTTCATTAAGCCTTCTGAATATCATACTTCATAGCGTGTAAGCTGTGACTAGTGCACCATAGAACTCCTCACTAAAGGGTTTTGTTAGTGGAAACTGGAATAAAGTGTTATTTGGAGGGCAGCCTCAGTGGTGCTTTACTAGAGTTTGCATTGCAAACATTAGGCTGCAGTTCACAATTTGTTTGCAGGAAAGTGTTTTACTTAAGTTGAGTATTCTCTCTTTTCCCCTCAAATATTGTGTTGCTCAGATTTTGTGGAGCTTGATGTTCCAGCAATGGAGTAATCAAGTGTTACTTAAATTATTTAAAGCCTGGGATTAAAGGCCTTAGCTCTCAGTGCTGACAAGCTTTCAAATGTAGCCTGGGAAAAGTTTTGTATCCTTTCCTGTGTGTGTACACTTTGAAAATAATTTGGAAAAGTACAGTGAATTATTCTCAAAATGTATGCACAGAGAGAATGAATAATTCTTTTACAAGTTGCTCTCCAAAGGAATGAGTGACTATTAAAAATACAGCAGCAATATATACACAATAATATTGTGGCACCTGCAATGATATTTTTAACAGATTGCTTTCTTTCATGGAGCTTGTTTAAAAGAGCTCTTTTATTTTAAACTTTGGCTTGGTCTAAAACACAGAGAATGCATTAATTCAACATATATGACCATTTAAAATGTTAAATTCCTGTATGTTTCGAGGCCTTACCTTTCATTTCTTACTCTTTAGGATTCTCAGTGTCTTGAAGCTTCTGTGTGCTGAAAATTAATGGTTTAAAAGTATGATTACCTTAAAATATTATATAAAATACAGAGAAATACATTTTTAAACAGCCAAATTTTATTTCCACCAGTATGTGGATTTGGTGAGCTATGTCTATATTTATTTGTGTTCTTCGTCATAGCTTTGTTTTGTGAATGGAAGGATTGCTGGTGTTAACCAGTTGTAGACAATTTATTTCTTTGTTTAGATAGCGTACAATTTCTGCTATACAGTAATGTAAAAGCAGATGCATAGGTCTGCTGTATTCTGAGTTTTCATTGCATCACTGTGATATACTTTGGGTGACATTCTTTAAAACTAATATGATTCACAGAAATGAGATTTTTTTCCTAGTTTGTCAAAAATATAGCAATGAGAGCTACGTTTTTTGCAAAGGTTTCATCATTAGTAGGTTGTTCTGTTCCATCAGAAGACATATATTAGAAATGTTACTATATAATGTTAGCTTCTCTTTCCATTCTTACTAATGGCTGATTGTGTGAATAACTCTCATTTAAATCAGTGAGACTATTCAAAGGCTGAGCTCCTACTCTACATGACAAAGGGAGTGACAAAATTTGGCCCACAGAATTGAATGGGACTATTGGAAGAATGAGATAGAGCTGGGAGTGAGGAAGGATCCTCAAATCTATCTGTAGTATAAAGCACCATTTTTACACAGTGCTTTAAAAACTGACACTTCTGCACGTATTACTTTGTAGCTTCAGCCAAGAGAGGCAAACATAAGCTGCTGGGGATAAATGAGGCATGTGAGGCTGGCAAGGATGGAAAGTGGAGAATCTAGATTGCAGGCAGCAGTGCAGGGTGAGGTGATGGAGATCAGAAGGGAGGGGACACCATGGGACATATGTGCCAGGCTGATGGGCCAGTACAAAACTGGAGAAGGGGTTAAGAGGTGAAATAAGCTTGAGGTAGCTATGGTAAAGTATGCAGAACACAGAAGGTGTGTTTACCCAATTTCTGTGATTTAAAAAGTTTTGTATTTGCTTACATTGATATTTTAAGGTAGAAAGATTTTTAAAATGTTGCCTCATCTCTACAGTACATCCTAGGTTAAAAACTACGGATTTTACTGTAACTGTTACAGGTATCTACTTGAATTTGGACGCTCTTGTAGTAAATTAAGCCAAATGTTAACCTGGTACAGATACAAGAATCTGTCAAACATATCCTTGAAAAACTACTCATTTTATGTTTGTTTTCACCTGTGTCACTATAGATTGATGAAGAAAAGATCTTGCATAAATATCTGTTGGGTTTTGAGTCTGCAGCTTGGACATGTGTAAATATCTGTGTGTTTATTTTAGTAAGTCTTCTCCTTGATATAGAATACCAACATTATATTGATTCATTAGACATTGTGCTGTATTTGAATATAGGGAAAAACAACATGTGATTTACCTTCTAAGATATTTAATTATCCACTCCAGAAGTTGTAGTGTTACTATTAAGGTGTTTCTGCCAAAGACGAGGGGCAAATAATCAGTTAAAACTGTGGCAGAAGCATATAAGGCTTTATTGGGTGTAAATGTACTTTTAATTAACTGAGAGCACAGAAAATGAAGATCTGTGTGGGATACCACAAAACCTGATGCACAGAGCCTCAGTGCATCTTCACTCATACCCACCACATAGATTTTCCTCCTGTTCTGTACAGCAACATTAGGCATTTGTGGAGATTTTTTCCCATGTTTTAATAAAGGCATTGATTTCAAAGGCTGTGGCATGTGGTTCCATCCAAGAGCAGGCTGATGACAGCCTACCTGCTGGAAGGTCTCAGCTCATTGTAGCCCAGGAGTTTGGGACCTGCAGCCTCAGCAGCTGATGAGCTGAAAGCCAGCTGGGAGGGGCAGCAGGGAATAAAGAGCTGAAGGTATTGGTCAGTTTGAAAGCTGTCATTATAACATTTTTTTTCTCTAAAGGGGAATCTGAGAGGTGAAGTGCTCACCAAAAATAAGTATTACTTATCTGAAGAATTCAAAACTAATGAGTCATTCTTTCCAAGCCTTTGATTATTTTTTTAATAATACATTTAGGGCTGGTTTGCCTGTTTTTGAGCCTGAGGCCCTAGAGCTTTCACACTTTTTATCTGCAAAGGCTGGAAATTTACTTTAAAAACAAGATTTGAGTTTCCCTTGCAGATATCTTGATTAGAACAGCTGGGGCTTTATGAAACACTGGCTCATGGAAGTGAGAGAGCTAGCAGCATTAAAAAGCTAAGGAAAGGGTCTGAAATTATTGTGAAGTCTTATAGTTCAGAGAGATCAAATAACTATTCAAAAGGCTTTTAAAATCTCAGTCATTCCGTGTGTGTGTGGGTTGGTTGTGTAGGGGGTTGAGTTTGTTCTCAGATCCTCAGTAAAGGACTGTGGAAATGTGGGGAGAAGTTGCCAGTGAGAATGAAGTTGGTTGCTGACGTGTTGGGGGTGAGGCTGTGTATGGATGAGCATCACAGAGGAGTGCAGGGGTAGAGGTAGTAACTCCTTGCAGAAGCAGGAGCAGGGGTCTGGGAGGAAAGCTGCAGCTGGTTCACTCAATGGCTAATTGCTTTAGCACAGAAAAATTGATAATCTATTCAGCAAAAATTCAGCTTGCTGCAGATAAGAACTGCTTCAGCTTGGCTGCAAACACTTGAACTCCATGCAAGGTTGAAATTGCTCAAGTACATCTTTCATGGCATTTTTTTTTTAATGATAGATATCATAGTTCTGGTAAATTGTACCAGTAGATGGCGTGCAGAAATATTCAGCACTGTTCATAGGTTTTATTGGATACATGCAAGTTCTTATTATTGCAACTGGCTTTGGGTACAAAGACATGCAAGAAGTGAATTTAATGAGATGGTTCCCAGTAAGCAGGAGGGAAAAGAAACAACAAAAAAAGTGAGATTAATTTAATCTATTCTTCACATGTTTTCAGAAATAACTTTTCAACTGCTGCTGCCTCTTTTTCAACACAGTCAAAGCATGCACTCTTCACCAATGGTCATTTCCTCCCTGGGCTTCACACTACACTCCCCTCTTCTCCAGTGCTGACCAAAATACATGGTTAGGCTTTATCCTGGAGATGAAAACACAGAAAGAGAAGAGCTATTTTCTTTGCATCTTATTGAAATTTAAAAATAAAGACAATTGCAGAAAGATCAAAATTTGAATCCCTCACATAAAAATAGCAATGCTTTGGAAAGTTATGGGTTTATGAAATAGGGGCTGGTTGGTTTTCTTCATTTTAGTTGGTGGTATTATTATTCTTTATCTGTTTAATCTTGTTTAAACTTCCTGCAGAACTGGAAATGATCATCTAAAATAGGACTTTGTTTTTTTTTTTTTTTCCTGTAATATAAAAACCCAAAAAGAGATAATATAATTTATTACAGTAGGTTTTGATAGCTGCCAGCTGATACTGCCCATTTACAGAGGTAAAAGTGTGAATTAACTGTCAATATCTCTGATTCCAATATGAAAAGGCTCTGAAACTGCCTCTAAATATAGATGGTCATGGTTGTGGTTATGCATACATGAAAACAGTGTTTGATAAGCATATTTGATTGAGTGATGCTCTGCCTCCTTTGCTGTAGTTCTCTGAGAATGGTTTTGAGGTTGGAAGTGTTCCCCATGTGCTCCATAGAAAGAAATTATATAATATTTTCAAAGAAATTGTGATATGAGTGTCAGATGACTACAAGAAAGACTTAAGTTTATTAGTAGTCTGATATCTGTTTAAAAACTGGGAGTCACTGATTAAATCCCCTACTAATCAGCTTTGTTCAAGCATTTATACCAACCAAACACCTTCGAAGATGCAGACTTAAAAAACTTCTGAGAAACATCCTCCCTTTCTGCTCTTACCTGTTTACTGGGGTTCACTGAAATACAACAAAGGCATATGAGATTTTGCTGAGATGAGATTTCTGTTACAAGGCCATGATATAATGTGCCCATGCAAAGGACTGAGAGAGAAAGATCCACTGGACAACAGTCAGGAATGCGCTGTGGTGCTCTTAGGCTTTCTAGGTCTAGCACAAACTGCTGTTCATGGAGTTTCAGAACAGAAGATATGAAAATCTAGATTGTTGCTAGGTTCTAATCTGGTGTTTTTCAGAAGTGGAAGCAGGAACCCACATACACTGAAGCTTTTTGCTTCCAGGAGAATGAGATGGGCAGAAGTTTCTCCTTCTATAGAATTTTTGCAGTTATAACAGACTTGTCAATTAGCAATGCCTTTTGGAAAGTTTTGCTAATATTTATAGCTCGTTGCTTCTCTGTGTCAGGTCTGCTTGTTATTTGCACAGCTATCTTTATAAGTGGAAAGATATAAAAACAGCATACTAAATATAAAATGAAATATCCTGTGATGGGTTTTTTTTATTAGGTTTATATATTTTGTCTTTCTTGCCTTTCTACAGTGTTCTGTCCTAATTAGAGCTCATTTGCAGCAATCTGCATATGTTGCCTGTTTCTCATGACAGTACTACCATTTAACCCAAAACCAATAAAACCTTTTCATCATGCCATTCCTTCTTGATTTCTTGCTTTCACGTATATGATGGTGATTCTTAGATGAGATTGCAGTTTGAAGATGTAGCATACATACAATTCACTTAATTTATACTGCGTTTCAGTATATTTAGATGGTCACATGTATTTTGTTTTCTTGACAACTGAGTATTCTATGTCTATTGGCAAAATACAGTATCATCAAGTACACTATGATGACATGGAAATGGAAGATGCTGAATTCTGTTCTGTTGTATACTTTCCCCCCTGCTTTAAAGCAAAGCATGTAAGTATCCATTCTAGATGAAAGGTTAAATGACAAGATTTTAATTTTTTATTACTCACTTGCCCTTTTGGTAGTGGAATTTAGTAGGAGTTAATAATCTGAGGTTTTCAGTGTAAAGAATCATCATTCTGGTTCTTTTCTCTTAATCTGTATTTATATATATATATATATATATAATAATAATTTAAGTATTTCTGAAAACTAAATGTCTTTTCTGTCAGACTAGGAACTTTCTGTGGGACACAAAAGCTAATTTTAATGACTTCAGATTATTTGAATCAAGATTAAGTGATTCAGAGTTTTTTCTGGAACACAATTTTGTGGAATGAAGAATTCCACAAGAACAAATAAATTATCTATTAGTAATTAATGCTTAGCTGCATTTATTAATGCAACAGATATTGCATTGATTTTATGCTTTTCAAGGGCCAGTATTTACAATATGAACTAAGAATAATTTTTTGTTTCCATTGAGAGAGACAATGTGATCTATTGTACATCCATTAATGGCTTCACTGGGTGCCTTGAGACACTTATTTGGGAAACACCAGATAACAGTGATCATGGTATGTGTGAAGGAAGATAAGCAGTGCTCTAAAAAAACATGTAATTTCATGAGTCTACTTAAATGGAATTTGAAATTACCTGCTTTTTAGTAATACCAAGCCTAGCCAAATTTTATGGAGCCTTTCTTCTCTCTCCCTTCTTCTTTAAAGGCAGCTAGTCAGCTGCTTGTGCCAAATAATAGCTACCCAAAAGTTTCTTGAACTCTGAGTAAACAACTCTTTGCCCATACTTTACAGCAGAGCAGGTTTCTGTAAGCAGACCTGGGACCACTGCTAAGAACAGCAGTCTTAATTCCCAGAGACCAGTTTAGAGAAGCAGCCAAGCCAACAACAGCGGAAGATGCAAGGTTAGAAAATTAATATTCTACTGTGATTTAAAATAGTTTGCAAGTATAATGATATCAGTTCCCTTGCCTTTGCAAGGACACTCAGCTATATTTTATCAACCCCAGAGATAAACTCACCTCTAAAAGTACTGGTTTCAGAGTTCACAGCTCTGTTTTTCTTCTTTTATCCCTTGGGTTGATAACTTGACTTTGGACAAGAGGATTGAAATGAGTGGTAGATTGGCATTTTTTAAAAATTTCCATGAATGGTTGGGATGAGTTTTAAATTTTGCCTCCAGATTAGTCAGGCTCAAACCCACTTTATTGTCAAAGGTCCAAACCACCACTGTTATGTTTAAAAGCTACTACTATGAAATTCTCTACAACTTTAGGAAAGATGTGAACTTTTGTTTGTATTCTTGCTATAAATTCCTGACATTACTGCCACTCAAAATGAGGGTGTTCATTCCTCAATACCCTTCTCTGGGTTAACAAACATCCTTGACTTTTTCCTGTATCCAGTTGATTTTTTTTTCTCTTTTTGCCTCACTGCATGTAATATCATTCTCTTGTCACATTTATTTTACCTATATAAGTTTTTTCTTTCAAATTATCCTCTGTCCTCCCACACATTCAATTCTATGGTTTTCTTGAATATTATGAATGCAAAGATTAATTAATCAGAAACTGATTTGCAATGGAGAAGGGAGTATTCTTTCTGCTTTAGTCTAATGGAAGATGAGTAACAGAAGTTAGAAGACCTGGCTGGCAGGAGAAGAATTGTGTTCAGAGGTTTGCTACTGAGATTTTTTTTTTTTCTTTCCTCCTGACCCATGTACATAGTCTGACAAGGGGAAACTTGGTAGAAGATTCAGTTGCATGGTCTACCCTCTCTACGATTTGAATATATAAAGTGCATTACAAGCCATGATTTTCACAAACTTTGTCATCCAGTGTCCTGTGGGGTGCCAGGGAAGGTCAGGTAACCAGGCAGGAGAAAGACACTGTGTGAGCTATCACAGAGGAGTGTGACTGTCTGAAGGGATTAATCTTTGACCTCATCTGTGATGTGAGCTGAAGCTTTTCCTTAATTCTGAGACCTGACAGACACCATCAGAAGGGCTGAAAGGGGCTCAGTAAAGAGAAGCCCAAGTGCAGCTACAAACCTGCAAGAGCCTGTTGCTGGTGCAGTGTGTGCAAGGTCTGTGCAAGTGAGTCCCTCTCACATTGGGTTCAAGGTTTAGGAGCTCTTGTTAAAACCACTCACACAGCAATTGTGTCCTGAACTGAAACCTGGAGATCTGACTCTCATCTCAGCATTACCATTTGCACTCCATTTGCCCTACTAGGGTGCATTTAGCTGTAATTAACATTGGCCAGCCTGCTGTTTGGCCCATGATGCACAAAGGCAAGGGGCTGCAATGATTGTGTATAAAAGCTACATGCATTGGAGGTGTTAGATCTGGCTTAAGCTGCAGGTTTGCCAGAATATGGCTTTGCTTCTCTTTTAGGATGTTGTGTACTTTAACAGTAACATTAGAAACAAGCTTGAAAACTTTACGTGATAATATTTACCTAGTCACTTAGTCAAAGATACATTATGGAATGTGTAAATGGACTGCAGTAAAAAAACCAGTCCTTTCCCCCAAAACCTTCAATTTTCTTGTAAATTTTTGTAATTTTTTTGGTTAAAACATGTTAAAGTTTAAACTAAATCAGTTGAAGAAATTGTATATATTCTGCATTAAAGAAGTGGACAAATAACAGGCCAGTGAAGAAGGAAATTTCCTCAGTTTTGCTTGTGCAGTTGTGCTGTTGGGAGTAATTATAGGTAATGATCTATAGATATACCACTGTATTAATGGCAAAGGGGCCATCCAGAGGGACCTGGACAAGCTCTAGAAATGGCCACATGGGAATCTCATGAGGTTTAACAAGGCCAAGTGCAAGATTCTGCACCTGGGTTGGGGCAACCCTGGTGTTAGTCCAGGCTGGGGGAGGAGCTGACTGAGAGCAGCCCTACAGGAAAGGACTTGGGAATGCTGGTGGACGAGAGGTTGGACATGACCCAGCAATGTACACTCACAGCCCAGAAAGCCAGACGTCTCCTGGGCTGCATCCAAAGCAGGTCACCAGGGGGAGAGAGGGGATTCTGCTTCACTCCTCTGCTCTGCTTTGGTGAGACCCCACCTGGAACATTGCATCCAGCTCTGGGTCCACAGCACAGGAAGGACATTGATGTGCTGGAGCAAATTCAGAGGGGGGTGCCAAGCTGATTAGAAGGTTGGAACACCTCTCCTAGGTGGAAAGGCTCAGGAAATTGGGATTGTTTGGCCTGGAAAAGAGGAGGCTTTGGGGTGACCTTCCAGTACCCAAAGGAAGCCTACAAGAAAGATAGAGAGAAGGCTACATAGTAAAAGAACAAGAGGGAATGGATTCAAACTGAAAGAGCGTGGGTTTAGATTAGATATTAGGAAGAAATTCTTTACTGTGAGGGTGCTGAGGTACTAGAATATGTTGCCCAGAGAAGTTGTGGATGCCCCCTACATGGAAGAATTCAAGGCCAGGCTAGGGCTTTGAGCAGCCTGGTCAAGTGAAAGCTGTCCCTGCCCATGGCAGGGGGGGTTGGTTTGAGATGATCTTGAAGGTCTCTTCCAATCCAGGTCATTCTATGATTCTACGATATAGATAGCTGTTCAAATATGGAGAAACAAAAAGGGAAAATCTTTTCTTATGTAAACTCTGTCTTTCCTGAAGATCAACATATTAGTTTAAGGGTTAGATTTGGCCTACCTATAGTGGGAGAATTCTAGGTCTGATTCTGCCTTAATTAAAATGCCTTTGCTATTGCATTGATAAGGTCCATTCAGCATCTCTCCAGAGCAGTGAATATGTGCAAGATGTTAATATTTTTCTGAGAGGAAACCATTATAGACCACAAACCCCATGAGGCAGATTTTTTTCTTTTCCCTGAGGTACCTATCCCAACTATACTTCATTGTAACATAAATAGTATTAATAATTTTATTCATTTAAATGAGAAATGGTTTCTCAAAAGGGGAAAGTGAAAGAGGCAGAATCAGAAGAGGAAATGAAGCTTCTACCTTGATACAAACAAGACTGATTTTTGAACGTCCTGCCACTGTGTATCCCCTTATGATACCTTTGGTAAATGTGGTTACTTTATTTTTTACAAGAAATCATACTGACTTCAAATGGCAGATAATACTGTGAATAGTCCCTATAATGTTTTTAACACCTAGTCTATTTTAAGACAAGCTTTAGTTATAAATTATGCTACAATATTAGGATCTATATAGGAAGCACTATTTTTTTCGTGATCCAGGTGACTGCTATTTGCAGCATTCTGCAGTAATAATAGTTTTAATTTGCTTGTGGTCATACTAAATCATAAAGGGGACATTGATAACCCAGCTATGGCAATTTGGTATGACAGAAGATAATTAATATGACAATGTCAAAAGGATCAAGACTTCATCATGTCCAGTGGTAAGTGACAAAATGAAACCAAGCAGGGACTCTCACATCTGAAGTTCTGCCTGGTGTTAGCTATGGGTGAAAGTCGAGGCTTAAAGTGATTCACACTGAATTGATAAATAAAGTGTTATTGACTAATTGAGATTAATCCCAGGTTCTGAGCAACAGGACTGTATTTGTTGTGGTCAGCTTAAACATCCCTAGTAAGCATGGTGTGTAGATTGCTGTGCTGCATGGTTATTATAATGGCCTGCCATCTAGCTAGGTGTTGCTGTATGAGGTTCTTATTGACTAAGGAGATGGTGGTGGCTGGAACTGTGGCCTGCTGTGGTTTTCTGGGAATGGTCAAACACAAGGTCTAAGGTTGAAAAAAGGAATTTGCCATCTTCTCTCTGAGTGTGGGAAATAAAATGTGAGGTGAGCCATGCTTGAAGGTGGAGAGAAATGATGTGGAAATAGCTACAATATGACAATACAGGTTTTAAACATATGCCCAGAACAGTTGTAATAGCAGTCATGAGACTGCATGAGAAGCACCTATATTCCTGAATTTCTGCTTGAGTACTTCGTGGTGTCAACTTGCATTAAAAATGGTACTCTTTCATATGAAGGATGTTGGTATGACATACTGTTGGAATCTCAAAGGAGACAGTGCAGAAATCTCACCCTAAATTCCTGTATCCATCTTATAGTATGGAGACCCTCTCTCAGACAGTGAGAGCCTCAGAAGAATCTGAGTGGAGATATGTGGGGTTTATTAGCTGTATAAATCCACATATGAACTCTGCAGATTAAATTATCTCTGTCATATCACTAGATAATCTCAGTAGAGTGAGCCCCCCTCAGTGCAGCACCCTGCTCTGAAGGGGGCTTCCATTCAAACCTGAATACCACAGCCCAAGATGAGTTCCAGTAATGATTTTAACAGAGTACTTCAGAAGCCTTGTAATAATGTTCTGTCTAATTCTACTGCTGTAACCCCTCCTTATAGACCCGGGGTCCTTTGAGTCATGGTGTCACACACGGAGCTCAAATTGAGCTGCACCAGGAAGTGGCTGTTGGGAGATTTTCAAAGTATGGCATGAGACTAAGTGCTGCATCATTGTTGCCTCTTCTAGGGATCCTCCAAAGCAATATTTCTGAGAGATATAATTTTTTACCCTTTTAAGTGGGATTTAACATAGACCTAAAGATGAAAATTCATCTGTCAGTGTAGTTTTTCTATTTCTTACTTTCTTTTTAATTTTTAAGCTGTTATCCAGCTATTGAACTTATCTTAGACTCATTCTAGACTCTTGGAAGTCCACAGCTTTCTGAGTGCACAAGTCGTCCATGCATTTGTTTATTCATTCAAAGATATTGCAGCGCTTCCAACAACCACAGTGAATTCAGGGGACAGCATACAAAATTTGGGACCAGCCTCAGCAAAAAAGCACAATAACTTGTTTATGCAACTGCTGAAAACACAAGTGACAGGATGAGACCCACTTTCTTGTGAGCTGGGGCAGAGCTGTGAGCCAAAGGGTGCTGTCCTGGTAGGTAGGAGGGGAAAGTGTGTATAAGAGTTTCCTATTTCTCAACAGGGTGCCTGTAACACTGGAATTGGCACCAGAATTGAAAGGAGATTATTAATCTTGTAGGTCTCTTCCTGGAATTTCTCTGTTGCTCAAATTTGTCCCCTAATTGAAATAATTTTGTGAGCTCTACCAAATTCAGCATGGATGAAACAACAGTTTTGGTATACAGATTGCATGCTGAAGAAAATTTCCCTGCTTGTGCACCTGAATAATTGGTATATCCTGCTCCAAGGAGAACCAATCAATGGAGCAGAATAACATTACAGCATAAGATGCTTTTGCTGGAAGGAGTGGGAAAGGAGTGGTATGATAAAGAGATTGCTTGAAGGCTGAAGCTCTTGGACTTTAGCTACCAGATAGATCTTGTTTCACAGAGGAAATATGGCAAATATATTGATTTCTGAGAGATCCACAGTCTACTTAAAAGACAGGACACAATATATCTTTGAGATCTAGATGTTCTGGATGCATTATTTACATAGTTTATGGCTATAAAAATGGATGTAAATAAACATTTTTTCCTCTTCCATTCCCTATAAAGCAAATTAATGGAAAACCTGTAGAGATAATTTGGTGTTATTATCTAAGTACATCCTTCCTTGAAAAACAAGCTGTCTTGAAGAGAGAAAGACTCTTGAAAGTGATCCATTCCTAGCTCTTTTCATCACATTTGGTTTTGTATCATTTCAGTTGCCCAAAACTAAACTGCAGTTTCTTAACAATTTCCAAACAATTCAGCCTCTAATATTTTGGTATACTTAGAGGATGAGACTATGATTTCTTTCACAACTGACATCTGTATTGAGTCTGTGAAAATTCTCCCACTTTCTCTTTAGAGTGAAGTCAATAATAACCACCCTAATGAGAGGTGTTTATGGGAGGTTTAACTATTTTAATATTAAAATAGTTTATGATACAACAATAATATCAGGTGATTGCCCTTTTTGATCTGAAGATGGTAGTAAAACCCATTTATTTTCTAGATTTTTTTTTTGACACTCAAAAAAATTTTTAAAAAATATCTAGCATTAGAATAAAATGGTTGACTGACTATTGTTCACTCTTCTCTTCCAAAACTGGACCTTCCCTTGGAAAGGTCCTTAAGTGATTTTAAGAGCACAGAATAGACTATTTCAGTGGGGAACAGCCTACAATGATCATATAGTCCAACTGCCTGATTCATACAGTCCAACTCCCAAATTCAGGGCTGACCAAAAGTCAGAGCATGCTGTTAAGGGCATTGACAGGCTGGGGGCATAAACTGCCTCTTAAGGGAGTCTTTTCCAGTGTTTGATCATTCTCTCAGGAGAGAAATGCTTCCTAATGTTAATTTTAAACTTCTCCTGGTGCAGCTTTGAACCATTCCCATGTGTTCTGTCCCTGGACACCAGGAAGGAGAGCACCTTCTTTTCCAAACTAGACAAGCCCAAAGTCTTTAGCTACTATTGAAACATTCCTCCAAGCCTCTCCCCACCTTGGTTGCCCTCCTCTGGACACATTCAAAGCCTTCCACACCCTTCATAAATTGTAGGGCCCAGGACAGCACCCAGTAGCAGTAGCTTTTTTCACAAAGGTGTGTTTTAAAAGTTGGGTGATACTAAACAAAAGCATATGTGTAACTGCACAAAGAAATTGGTTTTTAAATCACTGATTTAAAAATATTGTCCCTCTGCATTCCAGCACAATCATTTTTCAGTTGTTGGAGACAAACTGGGAGAGGAAGGAATTGTAGCATTGGGGTGAGAGGCAGGAAAGCTGGAGAGGGGACCATAGAATCTAGAAAGGGGTATGCCCCACTGTGGGATAAGTGGACAAAGGACTTGGTGTGTAAAGAAAGGAAGATTTAAAAAACCTAGGAAAGTAGATGAAATAGGATAGATATTTTAAACATAAATGAAAAATATTTTAAGGATTAAGAAACTATCATTTAAAGAACAGTAAACTAAGTAAGGTGTTGTGTACACTCTGGTGCTAAGGTTGTTCCAAGCATAGGCAGGAGTTTATTAGTTTTGCAGAGGCCCAGAGAGGATCACTTTTCTTATTTGTATTGCTTTGATTTCTGTGGATGCGCTTTTTTTTTTTTTTTTTAATGCATCCCAAATGAAATGTAAAGTGACCCAGAGCAACAACACAACCAAATGTTTGTACCTGCATTTCAGGCACAAGTTCTTATACAGTAGAAGATGCATAGTAGTCTGTTAATCATTAGAATGTCTTCATTAGGGTGTATCTGACTCCCCTTGAACCTAGTAAGTTTTAGGTGCCCAAATTCCTTTGAGATACCCTTCTTAATTAACTTGCTCAAGGTCACATGAGAAGTGTGGTGGGGAGGTGAAATTTAAGTTCAGTGCCTCTGTCTCCAAGACCTTTTCCTCTCTGGGACATAGTAAAATGTAGAGGCTATTAAATTAAGATCTCCCTAGTTCAGGAACCAAGGAGAAGCTGGGAAACCTCATACCCAGGTGACCTAGAAGCGTTATGTAAATAATTATCAGATTTAAGCTAAGGAATGTTGGTGTCTCCCTCTATTTTTCTGTACCTCACTCCTTTCCTTCAGGTTTTGGTTGAAAGAAGACATCCCAAGATTAATATTTTACTATCTGGTTGGGGCAGGTTGAGAAAACCTTGGTATGCCTCTGTACTGAACCAGAGCTGCTCTTCACCTGGAGGATTATGTTCAATGAAGAGGCATAGTGCAGCTTTCTGCTTCTTTTTTCCTCCTCTTTTTCCTTTGTTCTTGAGGCTAGGACTCTGGAGCACATAGTATAATAGAAAACTATTCTGAGGGAAACTACAGATATTGAAAAAATGAGGCATTAAGTTATTGCAAAGGCAGAAAAGATGATGTTAAGAGCTGTCACCCTGGGAAAAAACAAAAAGTTTGTCTTATGAAACTTTATACCATGCAGTGTTTCAGTATATCACCAGTAAAATGTAAATCAGAAATTGTCCTTGTCTCACAGAGACATGTGCTAAGACAGCCTGAGGGTCCTTGCACCAAGGCAGGGGTGACTAGGGAGGATCATCTGAAAGCTCAGAAGACAAGTGAGTAATGCTGAGTAATGCCTATCACCAGGGACTCTTAGTACCAAACCAACCCAAAAATCTTATTTACTTTTCTAAAAGGCTGACAGTTATGTTAGTGAGTCTCTGTTTTGAGAGGAGATTCCTGGACACTTCTTCTGTAACTTCAGAGAATGTCCTGCCTCTTGTGACAGTTTGTTTTGTGGGTTTTGAAAGCACTGTATTGTGTGTCTTTTAAAAACAAACAAATGAGCAAAACTGGGAATTCCTTGTTGTTTTTTTTTTTTTCCTTAAATGCATAAAATGCTTTGTTTTGCTTTGTTTCTTAATAGCTGCTTACAGCAATTCATTAAATGAAGTTTAATTTTTTTTCACAGAAAATAGTGTGCAACCATTGTAAATTTGGGTTATAGTTGCTAGTGATGACTAGACTCTTGTGTAGCATTCACATTGTTCTGGCTGCATGAGGGATTGTGTCTCCACATAAAAGATATCCAGAGTGAGAAAGGATTTATTTTTCTTCTGAAAGAACATGGGAAGGTGGATTAAAACTGAGTTTTTGTTCCTAATGCTGAGAACAATTTTCAGATAGCCTTTTGCAGGTTTACACAGGCCAGATGCTTCATCCAGGAGTTAGCATGTCTTTCTTGTAATTTATATATTGTCTTTGGTTAAAATTAAAATAGGATTCAGCTGGAGATGTGACCTAAGCCCTATTGCCCAAGCAAAGCCAACCAGAGTGAGCAGAGTTCAAGCTATCCCTGGGAACCCCTCTGCGCTGAATACAGAGAGATTGAAACCTTACCTCAGTATTGGGCTAAATCTAAATGTAGACTGACTAGTGGCTGCATGTTTTGAGGTGACCTGTGCCTGGTCTCCTGATCATACTTGTGCTGCACAAGTTTTGGTCTGGTTCCTCTTTGGGTGCTCTTTGGATTTGGCCCTTTGTGACCACCCCCAGCATCTGTGTGATGACACAGAGCACTCACACAGGGCTCCTGCAGGATGGGCTCCATCTCTGTTTGCCCCAGTGTAAGAGAACAGAGAGTCTTCACCAGGACTAAAGTGCTCACACCTGACACACACATCTACACCCTGCAGAGGGAGAAGGATGGAGGATGCAGCACCAATTGTGAGAGCAGGCAGGGGAATAAAGCAGCAGAGTTACTTACATCCTGCTAACCATTTTTTAAAAAAATATATTAAAGGTATTAAAGGAAGAGTTTCATTTCGCAAAATGCAGGTCTCTGTTCAAGTGACCAGGAGCAAATTTATCTTGTTAGCACTTATTTACAACTGACAATTCTCAATTAGCTTTTGAGCCTAGATTCTTATTTCTATAAATCCCTAATGAGAGTATAAATTACTAACGAAAGAGCTAAATCTCAGGGCCAAAGTCTTACTTCATTAACACACTAATGTAAATCTGAAGTGTTTCTGTTCTTCTGAGCAGAGTTACTTCACAAGTATGCTGGTGTAAGTGAAATGAGAAAGAATTCTCAAGGTTTTTATAGTGGGCAGCATGAAGTGGTATTATTCTGTTTCATTTTCAAATTCTGTCTCTTAGGGAAAATGTCTCCAATGTTTCTGTAGCGTTGTGCTCAAACTCATTTGTCTGATTTGTCTGACTTCGGACTGTTTGATTCCTTTAAATATAATTTTTTTTTTACACCTGCTGCTCAGTGAATAAAGACTGTGGATTCCTAAAATATTTGCCACCTTTTGGTGTAATCAGTAAGAATTTTATATTTATTTTAACTAGTATTCAATTTCCATTGACATAGGACTCATAGGAAATAGCTAACAATTTCAGAAATAATAGAAATTGTGTAATTTTTGATAAATGTTTAAATTTCACATTGAATGTATTATGCTAATCTGTGATAATATCAATAGGTTTCTGTAGCAAAGACCTAGTAGTAAAGTCACTGTACTGAATATATTGTTGATTTCAACACCTAATAAGAATAATAATATTTGGTCAGGTGTGGGGTTTTTTACCCCCTGTAACCACTAGAAATAGAGCCATGTTCATAGGGTCTTCTAGGAAAGATTTTTAGAAAAGATCTTTTAGGAAATCACCTAGGAAGTAAGGTGTGTCCTGTCAGTGTCAATGATGTTGACTTTGACATAAATATCAAAAAATTCAGTCTAACATGAGCCAAAAAGGCCATGATGCAGCTTCATGTGCATCATGTTTGATGTTGAAATTTAAAAGACTGTAAGTTACAGCAGGAGTATTTGAAGGTCAAATAGCAATAAAATGTGGATTACAATTTTCTCTTATGTTTGTAACTTTTCTCTTAATGATCTCCTGATCTCCAGGTTCCTTAATGAGTCTGTTCAAAGGGTTTCTTGGAAAGTATAAGGTAATTAATCAGAAATCCTAACCAATATTAAATGGATGGCAAATTAGAAAGCAAAAATTGTTGTGTTTATGAAGAAATATATCTAGCATCATTGTTTTGAGTCAATAACAATTTTACTATTTCAAGTTAGGAAAGTTCACATGTGTTTAATAAAGGAGAAAACCTACTAAATATCAAAATACTGAAATACTGGCATAATTACAGTAAAAAATTTTCTACATCTTTTCCATCATGGTTTATATTATGACTCTAAACTATGAGTTTCAACAGTTCTTGAAAGTATTAGCATTCTACCTTGTACATTACAAATGATTGTGCTGGATTGCAGGCAATAGGAAAGTAGGAAAATGCAAATAGATGCTTTGATTATGCTGAAATGAGATGACAGGTATACTTTTTTAGATTTTAGGATCTCTTGTCATCCTAGGAAAAAAGTGTTAGCAGAAGTTGCATATATTTAACATATAACACAAAGCTTTAGGACACCAATCATAAATTGGTTTTCTTGTCCTCAGGAAGCAGTAAAGCAAGTAGAATTAGTAAAGGAAGTTATGCTTAACAGAAAGCTGTCTTTGTCATAGAATACTTAAGATGAAATTGGTCATGTAAGTTATAGTTTTTGAAGCCCTTGCTGTGGCCTTAGGTAAGTTTGGCCTGTTTGTGTAAGGGTTCTCTGTGAGGTTATGAAGCAATGCACCAGATTTTCCTCAGAGCAACACAGAATATTTGTTTCAAACCTCTCCATTCTTGTAGATAAAACATGAATTTTGTGTCACATGGTTGGTAAAGGCAGTTTCTGAATCCTACGTGGCATGCTTAATAAATGGCTGGTTTTAGTCTAAAAAGAGAGTTGTCTTGCTAATATACCAATATGTAAACAAAAAAAAAAAAAGTGCAAAAATGGAAGAACAAATATAAAGCATTTTGCAACAGCTTACTATATTTCTTGTAAATACTTTTTTTTAGGTGACATACTAAAATAAACAGTCGTAAGTAGAAGTGCAGCAATTTTTGTGATCACAGTGATATCAGAATAAAAATGAGGACTGGAATTGATTCTCAGGTCTAATGTTTGCCAAGAATTTGAGTTTTAGGGGTGTGTGTGTTTTTTGTTGTGGGTTTTTTTGTTTTGTGTTTGGTTTTGAGGCTTTCTTGTGGAAATACACTCTGTTCAATACATTATTGTTTTGTGATTATCAAAGTTCAGACAGATTTGAAAATTGAATAAAGTTATTGTTGCATGGTGCCTGACATCTATTTTAGTTTATTAGTATAACAAAAGAAAGATTTCAAAAGAAAAAATAATAAATGCAATTCTGGTCTTTTCTAGTTAAGAGACAAAACCGAATTGTAAACAACAGAACAAAATAAAACCAATTTTAAGAAATATCCAGAAGAAAAATCCAGTCAGCAAAACTATATTTAATTTGGTAAACTGTATGTATATTTTACAGGAGGTCTTTTTAGAGTCTACAGTTTTGTATATAGCGTAAGTAAATAGATGAGGTAGGATTTCTGTCAGATACCATTGTGACAGGCTTTAGTTTAAATCCTTAAGACAGATAGATAGAAGTAGATTAACTGGCCTTAGCTGTTTCATGTTCCCTGTCTGAATGGAAACACAGTTCCATGTTGAGATTCCATGTCCTAGCAGCCTGAAGTTGTAATGTATTTACTGCCTTTTCATGCATCTTGTTTAACATTTGCTTAACATATTTATTCAAATCAGGCTGGGCATTTGTTTATTCCTTATCAAATGAAGTGGGACAGCTCTAGGACAAGAGATGGTATCAGCAGAAGCACCTTAAGGCTTCATTTTTTGGTTTTGGGGATAAGATAGCACTTAGAAAAGAAAATATCAACACTGGAAGATATGCTTATGAAGTAATTTTTTAGCCAAACTTTAGATAACTTTTGTTCTATTTCTTAACATGTAATATGCTTGAAACGCTGCAAGAAAGGAAACATTCAACAACCAGCCTTAAACCCAAATCAAATTCCCATCCACAACCATTAAACAAAACAACTAGCTCAACTCTGGAAGCATCTAACCCAATAAAATAAATAAATAAATAAATAAACCTAAGGGTAAGTTTTCTAGATGGACTATGATTAGAGTTTAATTCAAGCACTCAAAAGATAAAGCCCCAAATAATCTATCCTGACTGGCAGTTGTTTGGGTTACCTTGATTAAAGAACTGTGTGTAGTACAGCTTCTAATGGGGTGGCTACACATAGAGGCTCTGTCCATTGCCCGTTCTTACTTCCTTTCTCCTGTTCTTTGTCATACTGATTTCTATTCCACCCTGTGGTCATCACTGTGATTTGTATAGACAAAACCTGTGCCAAATCAGTAACAGTCTTAATCACAGCTGATACTTGGTTCTGTCCTCGTTCTTCAGGCATCTTCTGTTGCTTATTGTGATCTGCTTTAAGGATTAAGTGGCCAGACTTGCCCTTAGATCCACTCAGCACAGTCCCACCACATCAGTAGGTCACACAGGAGTGTCCTGGCATGGCTGTGGAAGATAAATGCAGAACACTTCTTTATTGACCCTGGGGAAAAATCTGTCCATGTAGTCACAGTGAGTTCCCACGTGATTTTTGCTTTGGAATGTTTACCACAAAATCTATGCTTAAGTGTCCCGAGTGAGTGAAATGTGATTTTAAATATCAGTGGGAGAGCACTCCCTTAGAAATTACCTGCTAACGCTATAGCAGTGAGTAGTCTCACATAAACACACTAATCTCCAGAGAGCATGAGAGGAAAAGATGTCTTAAAAATTATGGTGATTTAATTTTATTTTGCCCTAGAATGACATTCTCCTGAGTATTTGTGAAAATGAAGATGAATATGCAAGGCTACATTTGGTTGATTTTGCGCCAGATGGCCAGTTGCAGAGGCTGAACTAAGCTGAACTGATTGATTCATTTTTGCCATATTGCATGCTGGCGTTTACCAGGGTTCACATCATTCAAATACTAACATTTTTGGTGATTTCTCTTTTTTGTTTATTTTTATTTTTATTTCATTTTTCTAATTTTCTTGGGATGACCTCTTCTTTCATAATGGAGTCTCCCTGCTTTCTTTTCTGCCTCAGTCTTTAAAGGTATCAGTCTTTTCCCTACCTTAACATTGTTTGGTTTGGTTTGGTTTTTCTCATCTTTTGGGGTTTTTCCTTTCTTTCTTATTTTTTCCTTTTTTTTTTTTTTTCTTAGAAAGATTTAATAAACTGCTCACAGAGAGAGGGAAAGAAGGAAATACAGAGGGCAAATATGCACTATGGCATTTTTTTCTCCCCAGAGGCTTAGCTTTCTCTTGCATTTCTAATTTATTACATGTCAACAAAGAATACAGCATCTTGCATTAAAATGGAATTCTTAAAATTCCATGGTTTCAATTTACCTGTTATTTTAGGGACTGTACTGTAAATAATTTAAATTCCCAATGTTCTAACTTTCCTGGAGATATTCCATTCAAAGTTAATGGAATTAATATCAATAGTTACACTGAAATTACACCACAAACTTTGGGAAACTAACACGGAGAATTGTTTCTATATGTTCTGAGCCATTTTTTATATATATATATATATATATATATATATATATATATATATATATATAAAATAAAGAATACATCGGAAGTAGCATGCCATGTGTGGTTGTGCACATACGGATCTTATAAATGAGAATAGATGTACTTTTGAGGAAGAATTAAAAGGCTTAATGGGTTTTCCTGTTAAGTTCTGTGGGCTTTGGAGAGATTTCAGTAAAGTAGCTAATATTATTATTTTTTCAGGAAAAAATAATATCTGAATATATACTAAGAGAGAAATAAAAGGTGAGTAGTCCTTTGGCAAAAGATCTGCATTTGTGAGCAGAGTCTTTCTTTCCACTCAGTTTCAGCCATAATTCTTAAGTGTAATGTCAGGATCCACCTCTTTGTTAGGCCAAGTAATTTGCAAAATACAATTTCTCACTGATTTCCTACCTTAAATAATGAGGGCTTTGTAGGGTCAGAAGAGAGGGGAAGAAGTGTGATAAGATTTTTTCCTAATGATCATACCTACACGAGAAGTTTGGATCAAAATATTGGTTAGAAAATCAGAAAGAGATGGCAAAGCCCTGTATTGACAGAAGCCAGTAAGGACTTTACTGTGGACTTCAGAAGTGCTGGAGTTTTCCAGAGAGGAGTATGGGGCATTCTTGTTATGCAGGACTGAACCTACAGATAGAGTCATCAGTTTATCTCTAGTATGTTGCAAAATCCAACCAATGCTTTATGGGGCAGCTGACCTGCATGGCTGACACATGTTCATGTGGAGCTGAGAATCCTCAAAATTGCTTCAAAGCAGATATTTATGCTGACTGGCTGCTGTAGGCCAGATGATTTCTTCAAGAGCTATGTCTAGGGAGATTAGAGCTATCCTCTGTTTTCCAATTCTACTTCATTGCAGCTCTGGTGGACAGTCCCCATCAAAATTTGCTTTGCCTGCTCAGTGAAGCCATTCATGTTCCTCGACTGTGCTGCTGGGCAAGGTGGGAGCATTCCTTGTTCTGGGTTTCACACCTTTGCTCTGAAATGCTGGATCTTTCTGGCCCCAGAGCCCAGGCATGTCCTGCAATAGGCACCCACTAATAGGGGTGACAAAAGGGGAGGGGATTTCAAAGGATATCACATATAGAAAAGCTGATATAAAAATATTTTAAAACTTTCTAAAGCACTATGGATTTACTCTGCAAACCCAAAATATTCTCTGAACTTTTTCAGCTGGCAAGTTATTTTACCAGCTGGTACAGTGAAAATAGTATGGCGCTAAAGTTTGCCATCTACCTCACCCCAAGAACCACCTGCCACTTGTGCTCAAAAAATGCACAGTGAGATTGATACAAACCTCAACTTTTCTTGACAAATCATTGTACATCAGTGTCGCCTATAACAGTTCTGTGCATCAAACAGAGCAGTCAGAAACCCAGCCTGTAGGATTGAGAAGGATTAAAAAGGGTGAACCTACAGTAGTTTATTGACCTAGGTCCTCACATTAACCTGATCTGATCCTTTAATTACTATGAATAGAATAGGGCTTAAAGTCCTCCTTAATAACACCCCATGCTTTTTGTTCTATAAAGAGCTTTCCTATTCATGTGGCCTCTTCTTTTCAGATTTACAGATTTGTAGCAAGAAGGAATGCATGTTTTTTTTCTGGCACTCCAGGGGAGAAAGCTACCTAATGTGTATGTGTGGGATACTGGAAAGCATAACAGCAACCTTTCTGTTTCGTAAAAGTTATTTACCAATAAATCCTCAGTCAAGTTATTTGCCAGGCAAAGGTGTAAGGAGAAAAGGCAACCAAAACATAAAATCCTAATTTTATAAAGGTAGTAGAAGGAGCTTAGCATAGTTTCTATGTTAATCAGAACTGTAATCACATCAGATGCACACTTTTCCCCCTTCCCATGAACATCTACCTCCTCCCCATAGGTTCTCCTCAGAGAATCAGCATGTTACTATAACCTAGGCAGACTAATATATACACACGTGATCATACATATGGGTGATGTATGGTACTATAATTAATAACTGGTATTTTCTTTGCATTCAGGAAAGCAGCTGCAGCCCACTGATAAGGTACTTTATGAGAATAAAATCAAAGCTGAGCATTAATAATTATAATTTGTTGTGATCAAGAACAGCGAGACAATCATTTTATTTCCTGAGACTGAACTGAAATATAAGTGGGCTGCTGGGTTAAAAATGACAAGGGGATACAGGTTGTGACTGGGAGCCCAAGACATTGTGCTAAGAGCATTATGAAAAGTAGAAAGAGTGTCCCTAATTTTTACATAAACATATTGTGCTTAGCATCTTGTGTGAATTCACCCTGAGGCCAGGTTTAGGGTACAATCCAAATTTGGTTTTGAGTCAAAGATGGAATGAGTGACAAAAGAGAAGTAGAAGGTTTGGGGATTTTTAGGGGGGAGGAAGAGGAAGAAGAGCAGGAAAAGGAAAAACCTAAAAAAAATGGGTGGAGGTAGTGGAAAAAACCAAATCAAAATCATTTCCTTCTCTTTCCGTCATTGCCTCCAGTATGATTTGCCAGAGCACACAATCCTTTGACTGTTGTAATTATAAAAAGATTATAGTTGTATACTGAATTTGGAAGAGAGGGAGCGCTGCAGATATTTTACTATTTGGAAATTTTTCTGCTTATTAAGGAACAGCCATTTCAGCACTATTTTAAGGCTAAAACTTGATTAACATGCAGCAGTGAAACTGGTCTAATTTTATTTTACTAAATTTACTGTAAATAACATGTTAGCAAAATAAATACTGAAAGAATATGGTATCTGACAGCGAAGGCGTACTTGAAGGGTCTTATTGTAATTCCTTAGCTTTCCCAAGACAGGTATTGTTAGGAGCCAGTCTGATTAGTCTATCGAAGGCACGCTGCTGCCTCTTTCTCCCCCACCTTCCACTCTCTTGAAGATAGAAGAGCCTTTACCGTGCTTTTAAGGAATGAGGATTTAAATTGAAGCAAACTGTGACAGTGCCAAAGCAGGCCTATTATTGACAAGGTATACGAAAATGATGGCTTGAATTTATACCCCACAGACAGACAAACAGACAGACAGACAGACAGACAGACAGAGGTATATAATCCCTGCTTTAGCATTATAGTTTTCCTGTCTATTGCTACTCTATACAGCTGTTGTCTCAAAAGACCATTTATTAAAAGTGAAATATTGTATGTTCCTGTAGCCTCGTTTCTTGATTGTGTTCCCAGGGCCTTGTTGGGCAATTGATTACACTGTGCACAATCCCGCTGCTTTAGGTATTAATGACAAAACCCCCATTGTCTTCAGGATTTAGGGCCTTTATGATTTTTTTGAAGTTCATTATATTTTGCAAGCAACTGAGTTTAAAATCCCTGATTGGAAAGACTTACCCCTCACATCTTCCTGTGAAATGTTTTACCTTTAGAACGAAAAAGCATTTGGAAACTGCAGAATGGTTTTGATCTGCGGCATTAAAAGAAATCAGTACTGAAAATGGATTCACATCATTTTCTTTTTGGGTACACGATTCTTGCGGGGAGGAGGACAGTAAAAAATAACAGCTGATTTAATATAAGTGGGCTGAATTCCCTCTCCTGTTGGGTCTTTCAAACCTCCAGTTTCTGTTCTTGCCATTGCTCTGTGAATATCCCCCTCCCCTTTTTGTTAAAAGGCATTTACTATGAAAGCCTACAAAAGCAGCTTTCAATCTGATTAAGCTGCTTCTGTAAAAAAATACAAAAATAGGGATACATTTGGGTCAGTATCACCCTGTTATTCATCTGCCTTAATTTGCCTAGGCTGCTTACTAAGGATGCTGCACATGAGCATGGAGGCCTCCTGCAGTCATTAGGGGCTCCCCAAAATATCCTTTATGAAATTCCAAGGTGCAACAATTACCATAGCCCAAAAACAAATTGTCAGAAGGCACTGAGCAGCTTGACATAGCTGTGGGCTGACTGCTGCAGGTACCAGTTTTCCAGCCTGACCTTCAGTGAGCTGTTGCTTGATGGATGCAGAAGGAATGGTTGTCTCCTGAAAACTCGTCACTGGTGATGTCTCTCTCTCTCTCTCTCTCTCTGTTCTCCCTTGTGCAGAGGTGGAGTGTATCATATTCCCAGCTTTGCATCCACTGCATCCAGTGTGCCCACTTCCAGAGGCTGCTCACTGACTGACCCTCAGTCAAGGCCAGCCATGCCCCACCTTAATCTACCTACCTGTAGAATGGGTACAGAACAGGTGTTTCTGATAAGTTTCTGAGGGAGGTTCAGTACCTGAAAACCTTCTCTGGTGTTGACTTTTCTCGGCATCAGCATCTGTATCTCTCACTTGCCCATTTACAGAAATACATACAATATTTCTCTCCAGCAGATTAATATATGTGTGAAATACTTGTGCAGCAATTTTCAAAGGTGCTATGATAACACATGTAAACATTTAAACTGTGTAGGACCGAAAAATAAGTTTGAACTGGAACAGTGATTTGTTTCTGCCCTTGAAAGAATTTTGTAACCTTTCTTAATATTTTTTTTCTTTAGTACACAGTAATGTTGAAATGTAATCTTTATTACTAAATGAATGAATGAGTGCTGTTGCTTAGGGCACAGACTAAAAAACCATTTTCCCATGAAGCCCAAATATTGTTGCTGTTGCAGTTGTCCAGTTGTTTTATTAGCTCTGAACAATGTTGGACTACTCTCAAAATCTAATAATCTCTGTAAAGTGTCTTCCCTCGGAAGTATCTTTGATAATGGACAATAGATTCTGAAAACACAATAAAAGCATAAAAGCGAATATTATCATAGCTGCTTTCAAAAACTAGAAAAAAATCCAAACAAGTAAAAAGGAGACAGAATGCATAGAAAGAAAAAGAAGAAAAGATACTAAATGTAAGTTTTTTTGTAATTTTGTGTGTGTATTTATAATTTAATTTGCTAACAGCTGTGTTAAGTACAGCATAGGATTTGGTGGAAGTTTCAGTGCCAGCTGCATACTCTTTATTTCTGAGGAGAAAGAGAGAGAATCAAGAAATATGGGGTTTTTTTACTTATTAGTTGAGTTATAAAAAAAAAAAATCAGTTTTTTTTCCCTAATGACCATCAGTTGCCATCAAACGTATATAAAAGGAAAATGGTTGTTTTAAATATTATAATTGTTCTTTATATTCTTCTTGTTAGCTAGGCATCTTATGATCTCTGAAGAGCAGAACTGGCCCAGGAGACAAAAGCATCTTTGCCGCGTGTGTCGTTCCGGCGCGCGTGCATGCATGCGTGCGTGTCTGCCTGCACACGCACGGATATGTGTGTGCACCAGGCAAAGACCTTCATGGGTTTATAACTGCACAACAAACACCCATGGCACTCTTGATTTTTGAAAGCAGAAAATATGAATTCTGGCCCCAGAATGTCAGAATATTACAGCTCTTTTGCCATGTAAGTGGAAGACATATTTTTTTAATTATGATCTCTTATACCAGTGACTTTTGCATGAAGCAACATTCAAATGTTTTATGTTTCATATTTATTTAAACAATCATTGTGTCTCTCAAAATATTTTCCCTGAAACCTTATGTACAAGTAATAAAATTCTTGTATTGGAGCAGGTTCATCTGATAATAGCAATATAAGGTTGTCTGATTATGCCAAAATGCTATTGAAGAAAGGAGGTTTCATTAACTGACTTTGAACGAAATCCATAACATCTATGAGATTTCCCCCTTCCAAATTGACCAAAAGTTTCATTAGAGAACAGAAACCTTTTTTTAAAGCATACATGGTAAAGTATAAAATACATTTAAATTGAAGCTAGGGAACAAATGATAACCATTAAATTTCTTTTCCAGAAATTCTACTCTCCACTCTGCCCCCTGCCACCTCCCTCCTGTGTTAGCATCTTGATGCAGCATCTATATGCTAACACTTCAGGCAATTCTCTCTCCTGTTTTAAGTAGTGTAAGAGGTAACCTCAGTTCAGAGAATGTCCTAAGAGACAGGTTTAGTGCTACTGGATGCCATACTTATGTCTTCTTCTGTCTTTGTACAGGTCAGAAGTAGCTAGGTTCTGCCATCCACATTAGATTATGAAATGCTACACCGGGTGATTTTGATGCGCATTTCACCTCAGGAAAATATTTGTTCCAGAAAGAATTTTGCCTGAGTTGTTTCTGTACAGGAGCAAAGAAATGAGGGTTAGTTAAGTTCCTGTAGAAGCAAGGCTTTTCATCCCTTTTTGCAAAGGCAGTTACCATCTAGCTGTGGCAGTAACTTTTCTCCCTCTTTGGCTGTCTGCAGGATGACAGGTCAGCAGGAGCTGTGGGCAGAGTTGTGGGCAGCTCTCTGCTTGCCAAACGGTTGTTTTTTGTGGGAGCATTTTGCCTCAGACCAGACTCTAAGGGAAACCTCAGCAGAAAGAAGGGACACACATGGGAATGTTCTTCAGTCCTTTTTCTCTTTGCTCTGTCGCAGTCCCATTTCTGTCTCTTTGAAGGGAATATAGCTTCTCATTTAGGATTTTCACAGGACTTCCCTGCGCCTGTCTTGAGGAGGAATACTGGGTATTTCTGGAAAATTTTCTCAACGACACCACTCTGAGCTATTTGCCATTGTGGACAGCAGATTTTCCAAGCAATGCTGCTTGTAGTTCTCAGTTTATTTTTTCCCAAATTTTTTTAGCAATTCAGTACATTTTTTTTTCAAAAGATCTTATTGGAAAACATGAAAATAAGTGATTGTGTTTCTTTGCTTAAAAGCAAACCCCAAAAGCCTTATTACCACTGCAGCAGGTTTAATACAAGTATTTTGGTCAAAGCATTCAAACGCCTAACATTCTACACTTTAGCAAACAATGTCTTTTTCCTATATAACCAGATATAAAGATTCAGCACTAAAAACCCCACAATGCCCCCACAAATTAGGGGAATATGTTTTTAAAAACAATCAAACAAATGCAAACACCAAAACTCTGGTTTCAGTCTGTGGTGACTAAAAATAAGGCCACTGTGGGGAGAGTGTTTTGAATGGAGTAGTGAAAATGGTTGTGTCTGGCTAGAACAGAAAACTTTGAAAACGGCTTTATTTTAATTATTACAGTTATTGAAATCACAAACAGCTATCTTACAATTGGAAAAAAATGAGATTGGAGGAAGAATTTTGCAAACCTGACATTTTAAATTCTGGACTATCCATTTCATATGATTTCTGACCGTACTTAAATCCCGATTTCTCAATAAATCCAACAAAATATCGTATTTTGTAAATGACATGTAATAAAATATAAATTCTGAGTGCCTGCTGCAAAGGTATTTTATTTTAGAGAACTGGATTATTTTGATAAAAAATAAGCTGTTTTCAGCAGGAAAATAGTTGTTGTTGGTTACTTAAAATATATTTACTTTAAGAAAAGTTATTTTCTGTTACATAATAAAATTTCTTCCGTTTTTTACTTTGAGTCTCTACCCTGCTCTGAAAATATTTTGTTCATTTCTGTTAGATTTAGTACAGGCACACAGATTTGCATTCTTATATATTTCCCTTGCAGTAATTTCCTGGGTCTTATTCTGTAGGTTCTGAGTATACTTTCATCAATAAATAAAAGCTTCTGAAATGGACGTTGTTTAAAAAAAACCCAAACGAAAATATGATAAAAAAATTCATAAACAATTTGATCTGCCTAAATTTGTTTAGATACCACTGAATCCCCACTATAAATGAAAAGAGTAGCGGCCACGCTTGTTTTTACCAGACAAAAGTTTTCTTCACACTCAGGATCTAAGCTTGTCTTTGATGTTGCAGAATTGCCCTATTTGGAAAAAGGATTGTAGTCATTGAAGGGTTAAAGTCAGATTTGAATTTGAGTTAATCCATATGCTAATCTATTTTAAATATCCCTGCATAACTACCATCATATTTTTAGCAGCGCAGTTTGTTGTTCCAGTTACCAGCTATTTTTGATGACACAACAAAATAGGACAGAATTCAGTTCTAATGTTTATTTTGGCCTCTAACTTTAAAAAGAGCAAAATACCCCCTTGTCCAAGGATATTTTTGATTTGAATGGTCTATACCTGCCCTCTGCAATCATCCAATTATTGTAAGCAGTGTGATGGGCCCAGGGTATTAGTGCTGAGAATGTTCCTGCTGTCCCTCGGGTTAGGGATTGTTTTGCAATGATCACCTGTCCTGATTTGAAGATTGCATGACAAGACACTATTAAAGTAAGGGCAAGGAATTCAATTTCTTGATGTCATTTTGCCTGGCCTGGTTTTGAAAATAGGTCACTGTATGCTATCTGGATTTGTATATTATAACAGCACCTGCTAGCATTTTTGTAGTGAAGGGTCGAGCCGTATTTTCATTATGAACCCCTATTTTCAGGGGTTTATAGACTGTAACTTGATTATAGAAGGAAGTTTCTATCAAAATGTTGCCATGCAAGGTCTCTTCTAAGGAACATGGTTTTTACCCTGCAAATCTCAATAGATATGTGTTCAGCCATTTCTGCCAGAGTGAAAAATGAAAACGTACTTGCAGCTACAATTTGGTATTGATAGTAGATTCCTTTAGAATAAAAGATACCATGCTATATCTATCTTTTAATTAAAATGATACTTGAAATAGCTGTGTTTCTGATACAAGTCTTAATAAGAATCTGAGTAAGTATAGGTTATAAACATTAGTGACTGGGCATGTATATTTTAATTATGCAAATCCACAGTAATAAATGACCTTATATAATGGAAGGATTTAACAGGGTCAAAAACTGGTTGTTTGAAAAGGTTGGTAAATAAATCAAATGGATCTGAATGTCGAGTTTATGTTTATCTGCTCATTTACACCACTTTTTCCCATAATGTGGAATTGCTTCTGAGGGAGCCGGCTTCACTCTGTGGCCTAATATTTTAAATCATGAATAGATTCTTGCTTACACAACTGAATCAGCACAGCTGTGCAAATGTGTGTATTTAACACTGATTAAATGCTTCCACTTATACATTAAAAAAACCAAACCAAAGTGCCTCACTACCACAAAGTGTAGGTTTTTGCAGAATAGCTGTGGAGGTGCATTTCATCACCTGCCATATCCTTTCTGATGTGTTTTACTTTTGTTTTTTCATAAGATCAGGGGCAGCCAGGCAGCCACAGAGAAAAATGGAACTTCTAAAACAAAGATGAAATATGCTTGAGGAACATGAAAGGATAGTCTGAAGACTGCCGATGTAAGGAAATTCAGGGTTAATGCTGCGTTACTTAATTTTGAAGTCAACCCCATTGCATCTGTTTATTGCAGGGGTCTTCAAATGGAGCAATTGCACAAGGCTGTGTTGAAGGATGCTGCAGCAGCCGGTGGGCTTAGCCCAGTGCCAGAGTTTCAGATGGTTAAATGTAAAACTTCCAAATGTTTTTTGGAGGGAGAGGTGTAAGGGAGAGGAAGAGTAGGAGGATGATCCTTGCCAGCATCACTGGTGGTGGTTGTGTTGTGGAGTTCAAGGCAGCACAAAAGAGACAGGCATCCAGGGCTGTGCCTCATTTTGCCTAGATATCAAGATTCCTAGAGGAATTTTTTTTACTTAGTCCTCGAAATACCCACTGGTAAACCAAAATCCCCCATCCTTTGCAGATCCAACAGTTTGCTACTTAAATGGCTTTAGACTTCATTTTAATGGAAGTGAAACATAGTCGACGGAGGCAAATTAAAACCATATAATTTTGTAATCTTAGTTTAGCTATAATTGCGGCAATAAAACAGTGGAAAGAATAATTGGGGAACATATGTTTGTGAGTGACATTATCTAGGTGACTTCCCTTTTACGGCGCTGCGCTGCTGTCCTATTTGTCTCCCCCTCCCTATGCATTGGAATGACAAACCTGCGAGCCTGGAGTTAATGCTGATTGCGGCAGCTGCTTACACACCGAGTCGCCATGGCAACCGGGGACGTTGCCATGCAACCGTATTCTTTTAGGGACAGGGAAAATGCCCAAAGGCTTACTAAAAATACATGGAAGAGGGGGGGGAAAAAATCTTAAATTTTCTTACTACTGTTAATGGGTATAAGGGACCGTGCTTCTGCTTGAAAGCAGGGGTCGGACAAATAAAAACCCAGGCCTGACCTTTCCAAAATTGCTTGCTGTTGCTTGAAATCTCCAGCTTTATTGACAAAGATGACTTTTGATCGATTGTAAAATTGGTAGCTAACACGCAGCAGCCCTCACAGCCTGCAAGATGCAGCGCCTGCCCATTGCTATTCCAGAGGGGTTGAAGGTCAGCCGAGAGCCATCAATGCCGTATTGATCAGCCGAGCTGAAAAATGCCCATGTTTCCAGCTCCTCGCGCAGTGGGGCTGCGGTCCCAGCCTCCAGCACACTCTGCCGCCTCGCCTCGGCATGCTGCCGAGCAAGCCGTCCTCCCAGCAAAAGTGACATCACTTCACTCAGCTCAGCTGTTTCTGCACTTTCCTATAAATAGCTAGATAAAAAATTGAAGGCTGCTTTTGGAGAATTTAAGCAGCCAATCTTCTCCTCGTCAGCAGACGAGACAGGCTGATTTTTTCTTTTTTTCTTTTTTTTACCCTACTAATATTGCGCTGCAAATTCTTCTTCCTAATATTGGGAGCTTGACACCGAATAACCAAAAATTTTGAACAGTATGCATGTCTGCATTCAGGATTGTGCAGGAATGGATACTTAATTCATCATTCATCACCTCTCTAGCTGTTAAAACGTGATCAGATAGGAGTGAGGGATGGAGTGAGGAGAAGGGTTGGTGCTGCCACACGAGGTGCGCAGGCCTGGCATGTTGCTGATGTGGCACATTTGCTGAGCTCAGTATCACCCCTACCTGCAGAGTTCCCCATGTCCCAGACTCCTGGTTGCCGCCCCGAATGAAACACATTGTGAACTGGAGTCAGAGTTACAGCAGGGCTCTTGTTGGCTGTAATAGGCGAGACAAAGTATTTGAAGGAAGCAATTAGAAATGCAAACAAAAGCGCTGTTAATAAGCACACTTCCTATTTTTCCTTGATTCCCATTTTGCAGGTCTATTTCTTAATTAAACCTCTAAGATAGCTGATGAAAGAAAAACATCATCCGCCTGGGCTGTAAATAACCTCTTGCTTGATAGTGGTTTTTTAGGAATGGGAGCATTAAAAGCTGCAAAGCACAAAACAAAGTGTTCAAACTCTCTGGATAAAAATGTACATTCTGCAAGCTTTATGAAATTTTGGAGATGATGTCATTTCTTTTGGGAAAAGTAAGGGAAAATTCACTTGTAAACATAAATAACAACCACTTGAAGAAAAGCATGTCTTCCTCAGACTCAATTTATATGTAGCCATTATAGCTTTGCTTACCATGCCTTTGCTGTCCCTGGGTTGCATTACCAATAGGAAACAAGCAGGGAAGGGGAGCCTCACAGAGCCCATGAACCTCTCTCAGCTCTTCAGCACTCCTGAGCACAAGTCTTGGCTCAGCACCACACAGGGTTGAACCTCAACTATCCCCATCATTGTTGATACAAACAGGAAGCTGAAACTGCTTGGCAACAAAAAAGATGAAAGTACTTGTTTTTCAGGAAAGTTAATGGCACTAGAAATAGAAACCTGACAGTTCTTTGAAGCTGGGGAAGAAGGGATGTGCAGTTTTCCTCTCCCTAGTGCAGTGCAAATTGCAGAGTGGTAAGTATTGCAAAGTGCTATGGTCTGTGTAGTATGAGGGATTAGAGCAGAGAACTATAATAACTCATACTGGCCTTAATATATGCAAATGTCCCTTAGCAGTGGAAGTGCAAATGAATTGCAAAATGTATGTGCAATTATTGATGTATGGGACTTCAAAATGTGTTTTCTTTCTCTACAGAAACTGATCTATAAATGATTCTGAATGTAAAATTCACAGTTTAGTCTAGGGATGGAGGTCAGTGAGGCTTGTATTCTTAGATATATTTTGAGTATCTGGGTGCAGCTGTTTATTGAAATATTTTTGATAGGGTTAATGGCCATAAAGTGAAACACAAGAAGTTTCACCTCAGCATGAGGTGAAACTTTCAGTCTTTCAGTTGAGAGTGGCAGAACACTGCAACAGGCTGCCTAGGCAGACCATGAAGTCTCCCTCTCTGGAGACATTCAAATCCCACCTGGATATGTTCCTATGTAACCTGCCCAAGATGACCGTGCTTTGGCGGGGGAATTAACTAAATAATCTTCAGAGCTGCCTTCCAACACTAACAATTCTGTGATTCTGTAATGTTTGGTCTTTTTGAATGGTCAATACTGATGTTTCAAATGGAACAATGAGATAAATCCAACGTACCTTCTCTGCAAATTGGACAAAGTCGTATTTGATCCACTGGTTGAGTGGAATGCAAATGAAACAGGTGAGAAGATTTTGCTGCATATCATTCATTTCAGAGAAAACTTGTGGTTGAAAGATGGGTTGAAATTTTGCCCAAATACTTGTTTAAAATTTATCTGACTTCCAGAAGAACTACTAGAGACATATTGTTGTAATAAAAAAAACACAATCCCAAAACCAACAAGAGTTAAAATTATTTATTGTGATTGTATTTAAAGAACTGCATTCTGTTTTAAAATTTTACTTAGTTTTGCATATAAATGATTGTTGAAGCCTTGCTGATTTTTTCAGCAATGTATTTATTTTTCAATAAGGTTCACATTTTGCCCTTACCATTATACCCCAAAAGACATTTTAAATAGCACATTTCTATAAATGTACTTCTTCCACTTTGAAATAAAGCACATATAATTGACTTTTTTTTTTTTTTTTTTTTTTTTTTTTTTTTTTTTATCAAGTTAGCATCCTTCCTACTTAAAAAAAAAATTGTCTGCTTGGTAAAGGCAGAATAGAGAAGGCTGAAAAGAAAGGAACTGCATTCCTAAGCCCAACTTCATCTTGTCCTATTAGTCAATGCAGCTGGTATGTATTGAATACTGAAAAGGTGGACAACTGGTTTTATTATCTTTGCCTGGTCTCAAGCCAATCCTCTTCTGGGGACAATGGTCTTGACTCTGCTTTCTGTGACCTTTTCAAAATCTCATATTGAAAATATGAGTGGATTAGCCAAATTTGTGAATCACAGTCCTGCTCACTAAGTCAATAAGAGCTTGCTTGCTAATTTCAATGGAAGCAGGAGTAAAGGCGATGTTAGACTGTGCTCCAACAAAACTCCATTTGACTTTCTGTCAGGATAAAATTAATTTCCATTGTTTTTATTGCCCTTTCATGTCTTTTTACTGGCAGATAAACAAGGAACTTTACTGAATTTTCTGAATCCTTTCTCAAGAAAGGTTAAGTAAGGCTATCACTTTTATTTCTGAGTCCACAAACATCACCTGGGTGGAACCACCTCTCAATTCATTGTTTGGTCGAAGGAAAAAATGACTTGTAGTGTGGGTGAGCACTGTTTGAGTGTTTGATGGTATGAAAAAATCTGATATTTATCTGGGGAAGAGAGGAGGAGTGCCCCAGGGAACAATTCCCCATACTACCCTGAACTCATGCAAGAGCCTAGTAAACACTGCTGGGATCTGTGTTTTCCCCTCTTCCTCCATCCAAGGAAGGCAAAGAAATAGCCCTGTAAAAGAAAAGGTTTGAAAAACTGTGTCCTAAAACACAGTATGACACTATTTGGAAGGACAAGGGGATTCCTTCTGTTGTCTGTAGTGCTCTCCTTGACTTTATTCTTTAAGGTTTTTTTTTTTTTTTCAGTCTGGTTTTCTCTTGCCACTCTAGTAACCTGACTTTGAGGATTTCTTCAACATTAGAGGCTGGCTGAATAGAAACAGGGTGTACTTGTATGTGCACAGACACACACAGGGATATCAGCAAACACAATGCTTTACAAGGATGTTTACTAGGGGAACTATAGACAGACCAGCTACATTATTATTAAATATCTGTTTAGTATCTTACAACTAAAAACAATAGCCTGACCAAGGCTGATTTTTTAAATATTTTTGAATGAGAGTAAGCCTTTCATAAAGAAATCCTTCTTCATCATTTTATCTGTTTATGTCAAAATATCTCAGGGCACAAAGCCCAGCAGAAAGCCAACTTAGAAAAAAAAAAATCTTTGTAAGTGCTTTCATGACAGCGAACCATTAAATCTCCTGAGTAATGTAGGGAAGAGCTGGATCATGCATAGCTTGCTCTTTACCCAGGATGCACTGTTGCCTGCAAGATTCTGAATAAAGAGACACACCTGCTAGCTAGCTGATAACACTCTGGGGTCATTTCATTGAAGAAACTGTCAGCCAGGAGGTATTTAAATAAAGCCACTGATGAATTCATGACCTGCACTACTGAGACCAAAAAAAAAGGTGTTAAAGCAGAAAGAGAATGCAGATAAATGCACATTCCTTTGTACTGCAACAAAACTTCCCCGTGTAAATCAACTGAATGGGAAAGAATGGTGAAAGAATGCATTTCTCCATACCATAGAGTGGAAGTGAGATGGTACAGCTGCACATCTGGCTACCAGCCAAAGCAGTCGTGTGCCATGCTTGTTTGCCTACTAGTGCTGCTCAGATTGGCAAATGCCCATGCAGTTTGAAGAGGGCAGGCGCATGACTGGATGGCTGCCAGTAAGTGTGCGGGACTGATGCCACTGCTGGACGCCATAGCCTGGTAGGAGTGAGGAATACAAAGGCATTCAATAATCTGAATGTCCCTTTGCTTCAAGAGAGTGGTGCCAGGCAGCATTTAATGAGAGATTGCTTTGTTACAAAGTCCTCGACATCAAGTGGGCTGGTGAGCTCATTAACCTGACTGCAGCAAATAAAAAAGGCGCACTCAGAAGACTCCCATGATAGCATACTCAATAGTGTAAGAGTCCTTTTACTTCCTTTATGGTGATCCATTAGCAAGCAGCAGTGTAAACACCATAAAGCAAGCCAGTTTTCTGATTGTTCAACTAAAGTCTGTTTTCCCTTGGGGATTATGCCACCAGTTGATGCAGAGACATCCCCCCCACCCCTCCCCGTTATCTGTTACATAACGATCTTCCCTGCAATGAAGGACTTCCCCATATTCCATAGGAGTACAACAGAAGCTTAGGAAACTACTGACAATTCACATCTCTAAAACACGAAAGGCGATGATGTAGGGCACATCAGAAAACAAATAAACCACAAAGTGATGCCAAGGGGAATGGAAAATATGATTATGCTTATGTTTATACAATTTCAGTTAGAACTTATGAAAATGGTACATATCTTTCTGTGTCGTCTTTGTTCCTGTTTATACAGGGCTCTGTATGTGTAGGAGAGGCAGCCCATCTTACTTGTCTAACTTAGTTCTCTGCATTTTCCACAAATGCTCTTTGCCCTCAGGAAAATGCATTATAAAGTAGTACTTCCAGAATAAGTGCCTACCATGTATCCATTTGAAACACATCCCTTCGCTGATTTACTAATCAAAGGGAAAAGAGGGAAGAAGCAAATCCCCAAAGAATTTCCCCTTTCAAAACAAAGGGGAAGATTCCTTGTTGTAGTTATTCCATTAAATCCACTGGAGTGACACTACTGAAAACATTTTTTTTCAACACCTAAAAAGGTCACATTAAAATACCTGTGTTTAATCCCCAGGAACTGCAAAGGGCTGTTGCTTCCCCATAAGCACCCAGCAAACAGTACCAGAAAAATAGCTAAAAAAAGCTAATGATTTTTTATTTTTTGGCAGCTCAATGATCAGAATGGATCTGGTGCACACTGGTATTAATGATTTTTGATTATTCAGTTACTCAGTCAAGGTTCTATTACTCAAGTATCTCTCTAGCACAAAAAATATAAATTAAAATCATCTTAGGCACTAATTAATATGCTTTTCAGAAGAATTGCATACTAGTTACAGAGTTTGAACCTATTATGTTCTTAATAATAAGATTGTTTTTAATTCTTTAATGAATATCAGAATTCTTTAATGATTTTTCAAGGTGGTTCCACCAATCAGATTCCATTATAGGAATTTAAAGTTATCAAGCAGTAATTATATCACTGCTGTTAGTATGTGAAATTGTGTAAAAAGGACCAAAAGAAATAATGAGGCTACCTCTTCCTATCTTTATCTACCAAATAACAAAAGAGTCTGAATTGTGTTTTCTCTGAAATGTTTAGACAGTACTTCACATTTGTAATTAAAACTTGTCTTGGTCCCTATTTTCCTATGTTGCTTCCCACCCTTTCTGTCAGAAACATGCTGATTAACTGCTGCAAAAAATCTACAGTGGATAGCTGTGGCAGATCAGATACAGATTCTTCTAACACCCCAGAAATTGTGAAAGGGAAGTCAAGGAAATTATATTATAAGCTTTTTGGAGGTTTTGTGCTTTTAACATTCAGAAGCAGATGGAGAGGACATGTTGGACTGAGTTCAGTGAAGGCCACTAAGGGGGTCAGTGGGCTGGAGCACGTCATGGATGAGGAGATGCTGAGAGAACCGGGTTTGTTCAGCCTTAAGATGAAAAGACTTGGGAGGCATATTACCACTGTCTAGGACTGCACATGGGAGAATGTGGGCAAGATGCAACCAGCCTCTCTCAGAAGGTCTGTAGTGATAGCACAGGAGGCAGCAGACACTGGAACATGTGAAGTCCTGTTATATACGAGGGTGGGCTTTGTGTCCTTTTCACCATTATGGTGGAAATAAGCAGTTATAAGTCTCAGCTGGATGTCCATGAAGGTGGAATTGCTATCCTTGTAAACATTAAAACAGCTAGAAAAGACCATGAGCAAGCTGATCTTATTGAACCTGCTTCAGTCACATCCAACTGAGTGTCCTTCAGACTTCCTTTTCAGTCTAAATCATTCCTTGGTTCTGGGGCTGGTCTGGGGACAAGATTGGTCAGGCACAAGCTGGGATCCCAGAGAAGGATCTCAGGATTGTTGTGCAGGATTGATCACAAACAAAGGTGGCACCACAGGGCTGCTGTGCTAGGTAAGTCCCCAGAAGTGCAGCTCAGAGAGGATGCCATGTTTGTGGTATTTCACAGGGCGGTTCTGTCTCTGACAGCAAGTCCTTCACACTCATATAAAAGGGCACTAAATGCAGGCAGCAATAGCACCTTGTCACTACAGTACCAAACACTTGCATATGAATTTTTTATTTGATTCATGCAAAGCCTGATCCAAAGGTAGTCCTTGAACTGCAAACTCCTGTTGAAAGGACATTGCCAGTGATTTGACCTGACAGTGTGCTAAGATGTAAATCACTAGATCTGCAAGCACTCAAAATCAGGCCTTAAGCACAATGCTGGAAAAGAACAAAAGGATTGGAACTCTAAGACTCAGGGCCACCACAGTAACTTTGAGCTGAACAGTGCAGTAGAATGTAGCTCCTTTTCCTTTGAATGCAGCAACATGGACTGATGTTGAGAACAGTAAGGAAGAGTATGAGGAAGTTGGACCAGCTGCTGAAAGACTAGAAGAAGACAACATGGAAGAAGCCAAGCTATGTCAGAAGCACAGGGTTGATCTGGAACTGCTGCATGGCGCCTGACCTGCAATAAAGTTTAAAAGTCAGGGAAAGAAAGCAAGATGAGCTTTAAGAAAAGTGAAACAAAATCATTATGTTAAGTACTACCACTGCAAACTTTAGCTCAGCAATATAAAACCATCAGAGTAACAGGCATTTTTGGCAAGGAGAATAAGGGAGGCTATTAAGCACAGTTAGATTAGACCCAAGATGATATATTTTCTCTCTATTCTTAGTGTTACATGAATCTGTCCTTTAAATTTGAACAAGATCATGTTGCAAAGCACCTGTGCCGTCCCTGTGAAAAGCAACACGGATGTTTTACTATGCCTCAATAAAAACTGCAGTCCTGATGACGAAAGTCTGATTCACATGCATATTTGTGAAACTGCTTCAGACAGCCCCAATAGTAGAGGGCAAAGTCCTCATTGCTACAATGGATGCTGCTTTTAGCTCCTTTGGCTGACTTTCCTTCTATCTTTAAGGCACATTCAATGACTTTGACCTTGCTGAGATAAGAGTGAAGGTGACTGCCTGTTTGGTTTACAGCTCGTCAAAGCACTTTGAGGGAAGGGAGGAAAGGATAAACAGGAAGGTTCAAGAGTCATTGCAGCAATTCAGAATTTGTTTCCCAAATGTTTGATGGAGCAGTATATGAGATAAATAATTCTTTAACCCTTCTCACAAAACTTTAATTCCTTTTTGTCCACTTTGTTTGCCTTGCCAACATCACACAGAGGGCAGTAAGGGCACTGCTGTCTAGGAGTATCCCACAGTATTACCTGTGCTGGGCTAGTGGGCATTGCCTTTTAAGCCCTTCGTTCTCAAAAAACCCTCAATTTTTAAAGTAGGCTATATGATATGGTAGAGATTTGTGATTAAATGTTCTTAGGATATGAGCTCAACTCACAGTTCTGCTGTTGTCCAAAGAATGGCCAGACTTTTCAACCAGTGACTGCAAAGGAACAAATTGTTCTTTTTATCAATAGTGGAACTTTCCTTTCTGTAAACTCTGCTGTGATTCCAGGCTCATTCCTGGGCAGAGGCAGTACAAGTTCATGGGAGATTTTCAGTTATCTTAGACTTCAAGACCATATAATGTCAGTATTGAGCAGTGCACAGGACCTATCTAAAGCCAGTGGACAAGGTTCAGAAGGGATCACGAAATCTTTCTGTGCTACCTAGATACTGTAATGCATTTGTCTCCTCCAGCTTCATCCTCAAGACTTAATGCATTCTTGTGAACTCTGTGTACTAGTTCTGCTCTGGGAATTTAATAGCACTTGCTGGCTATTTGGTGATAAAACAATGTAGGAACAGCAGCATTCCCCCACTCTACAGTGCTGCCTATTTTGAGTTTCCTACTTATAACAGGAATACATGCTGAACAGTGTAAAGAGTTGAGGAAGGCCATTCACAAAGGTGGCCTGAGCTCAGCCCCTTCAGCGAGCACAGGTAACCTCTGTCCATGCCAACAGGTCAGTTTTAGATTGGGTTTTCAGAAATCTAGGAGACTGATCACAACCAAAATGTGCATTTTATATGTGAACAGACCAGCGTTATTCTGACAAATATTTCTTCTGACCCAGATGTACAAAATCATTGAAAGGACATAGAATCAGGCAGCTGTTTCAGAAAAAAAAACCTTGTCCTTGTCACAAATGTTGGGTTTTCTTTCTTTTCCCCATTTCCCTTTTTGTTGTTGTTATTTTTTTTGGTTTTGTGTTTTTTTTTTTCCCTTTGTTTCACCTTTTTTGTTCTTTTTACAAGTACAAAAAGGTGGCAGTCTTGATTTTTTGATAGCCATAAAGTGCTGGAGAAGCCAGCATGGTAACACATCAGGTTAAGACAGAGCATGATTTTTAATTTCTCTGGCTCTTCAGGCCCTCCTGATGCTTTAGCTGCTTATTCCCTTTGATGCCAAATATACAGACCCACTTCATGCTCCTCAAACCTCCAGACACACCATGAAGACCCTTTCACTCCCAATATTGGAACCTTGCAATGCCAAGAGTTTAACCTTTTAGATGCCATGTGTGATGTCCTAGAGCCTCCTTCAACACTTTGACCAATGCACATGCCCCACGAAGGAAGGGAGGGAGAGAGGAGGGCAGGAGGGGAGGAAGGGAGGAAGGGAGAAAAGAGCACACCACGCTTGGAAGAGCTTTTCAGTTATTCAAGATCTTCAGTGGCAGGGACTCTTGAAGTACAAGGGCAGGGTAGGACAGAGTGAGAGTCAGAATAGTGGCGATAGTCATTCTATTTTTGTCATATTTGTATAAATCTATGATTGCTTAAAAGATGAGCTGGAAAGTTATTTAATACATATATGACCTGTCTTGATAGTTAATTTTCAGACATGCATTTCACAAATTTTAACTGAGTTTTTCTTTATCGTTTGTAAGTTTGCTTAAGATAATTAAATTTTGTGTAGACTAGAACAATGTTCTGATAGAAGAGGATTTTTTTTCTCTTACATTTTGAATATAGTATGGTAAGCATTAGACAAAATTCTTTCTGCAGCCGTGACTGTTGGAAGAGACTGAACACAGATTAACAGTGCTTGTTCAATTCTAAAAAGGCACTAAAATTTGCCTTTTAAAACATAGACCAAATAGGTTATGTTTATATTTTTTAGCTGTTATATCATTAAAAAGGGCACAGAGGATATAAGTCTCAGAGTTTCCAGTAACAGGAGATGTCTAATTTTGACCTTCCTAATGACATTTATAGAAGAAGACGATTAAAACTATGCATGACTTAGGATACTGTCCTTCCAGGCTTACATGGTAATTAGCAATCATGTCACAAGAGTCACTAATTTCTGGCAGTATGAAGCACCTAGCACATGTAAGCATAGTATTAAAACCTCTATTTTTCTGTCTTTTGTGCCTGTAGAATAAAAAGAAAAGCAAATCTTCACTGACATGACCTCAGTTCTTTTCTTTCTCTAGCTTCAACTGGCAAAGGAAGTGGACCTGGTGTGACTGCACCTTCTCTCATAGCCTCTGAGGGAAGAGGGAGTACTGGCTATGTTTGCATTGGAAGGTACAGTGGGATATTGAGGCCCAGATAACTTGGAAAACCAGGATGGTTTCTCATATCTGAAGAAGCTAAGGTTAATCTATTTGCCTAATACTAGTTCGGGGATTTTTTTTTTTTTTTTTTTTTTTTTTTTTTTTTTTTTTTTTTTTTTTTTTTTTTTTTTTTTTTTTGTGACCATGTCAAGAGTCCCACAACATTCTGCAGTATTTTCAATCTTGCTTGATGGCACTGATTAACATCTGAAGATGCAGGTTCATCTCATGTATTTTTGCTGTATGCCTTATTTAGAGTTGTTTCTCCATGCCATGAAAAATACATTGTTGAAAATTGCTGGAAACATTAGCTTTCGTCCCCTGATATGTCATTCTTGGCCTGTTTGAATTCCTGTTGTCTGGAGGGACAAGACTATCTGTCAATATGCTCTTTGAAGTAATAAAACTTATTCAAAGCCTTGCAAGTCAGCTCAAGAAAGCCTAGAAATTGACAATATTCAGATGATCATTTTCCCAAATCTGAAAATAAGGGTCACAATACACAGAGAAATTAATTTCGGCCTAGAAAATGTTTGCCCTGCTTTGTTCCCCTTTTCTAATACCCTCAGATGACAGCAAGCCAGCTAGTGATAAAACCATCAGGGTCAACACCAATAACAAAAGGCCCTGGATTAAAGAATTCATAAAAGACTTTGTGTCCACATCTGTCTAAATACCAGGGATGAGCTTATTGTGCCCCTCCTCCTAAATCACAGTTTTTTGTGATAAAATTAATTGGAATCTGAATTTTATAACTTGAACAATCTTTTCCTTGCCTGCAGTGGCATGTTGTTCAAACTGAGAACTGAATGAAACAAAGGTTTGGTCCTCTCCTGTTAATGCAGCATCATTTAATAAAACATAGGGTCGCCAGAAGCTGGCACAAAATATGTATGAGGCAGTATTAAAAATAGACAGGAATGTAGGAGTGGTAGCTATGAAATTAGCAAAAGAAGAAAATAACTGCAAATAAAATTGTGCAATGTTACTTTTTGAGCATTCTGCTGGGCAAAGTGGGGAGGTTGAAGAAACTGAATGTAGATGTGAGCCAGGAGAAGCAGTTGCATCCTGTAGTCAGGCTGCAGCCCCTTCTTCCCTTACATCCCACCTAGGCCAGCCACCAGCACAGCTCCTACTTTGGTGAAGTGGGAAAATAGATATTACTGTCCCCAAACTACTCTGCTCACCAATTGCCACCCGATTTTGAGGATCCTGGTTGCCTGGGAAACATAACTGGGTGTTGCTGTGGAAACTCAGCTTCACTGACCACTGGGTTCCCCTGACGCCAGGCAAGGAGATGGGAACTCTCCACATTTGTGCTACCCAGTAGCAGGAGATAGCTTGTATAGCACTGGTGCTATCAATAAAGTTGCAAAATGGTGTTAATAGATTTTACTTTCACTTATTTAAGCCTTCTCTGTTCTTGTCTTGGAGGGAAAAACCCTGAAGATAATCCATTTAGGCAACAGATTAGAGGAACAAGTTGGAGTAGGAGGAGGCATTTGTTTATTTATTTGTGTCAGAAAAGTTTCTAAGACTTTTTGTGCACAAATTACTTGGAAAAGATAGACTTGAAAGCCTCACAAAATGTAGAATTTCACGTTGCATTAATGTAACCTTTTTGAAGTGAATATAGCCCATACTTTGTTATTAGTGTTCCTGCGTAGTCAGTTGGCTTAAATTGTTCATCTCACAAAAAACATATGCTGTCAGAAAAAGCAATAGCTGTTGCACCTTCTTGTTTCCAAGACTCAGGACAAGTAGAAACACGGTATTAACCGTGTTTAACCTTGATTCTGTATTTTGGCACAAAAGGAGTTAAAAAATGTCTGAAACAGAATGCTGTAAATTCCTCAATGGCCTCTGCTGGCTTTGAAAACAGAGCAGCAGCTAATTTTTCTTTAAGAAACAAATTGGAAAAAACACTATTATGGCTCACATTGATATAAAGGAAATAATAATAATAATAATAATAATAATAATAATAATAATAATAATAACTTTGCACTTATATGGCAGCTTTTATCCAAATTTTTGATAGAATTTCTCAAACATTAGTGGTGTTCCACTTTATTCTCTGTTGACAAAGTGGTTATATGGTGTGGGAGCTCAGGAAGGCAATTTATAGGGTGGTGGGACACTAATGCAGAGCTTAGGAAATGATGCAACCTACTAACAGCTCTATGGCTAAATCATGTTTAAGATAAAATAGTCTGTCTAATCTGTCACTGTCACCGTTTGCTGCAGTAAAAAGGGACAAAATCTTTGTGGGAATCCAGGTCATCCCTCTCTGGCTGCCCTGGAAGGTCTGGGACCCTAGCAGGGGGTCAGGAACCCCCCTGTACAGAGCCCTGAGAGACACTGTCTCTGATCTCTATCCATGGAAAAGAGTTTTCAGTCTTACAGGATGAATTACAAGCTCTGAGTGTTTGATATAAGTAATTAGTGTGGCACGGGTGCAAAAGTAGAGTTTTAGGATTCTAGATAAGGGGTTCAAAGGGGGCATGATGGAGGAAACTGGGTGTGCCTTGTCCTTTTTCTTCTCCTTCATGCCCTCCATGTTTCACAGTGGTGTTGGCATTTTTCTATTGGTTTAGGCTGGGGACACACTGTTCAACATGGGTGATGGATATTGGCACGTTATTGTAAATGTAGCACATGTAGTTTCTAGTATATAATATTTGTAACATCCCACTGAGGGGCAGAGCCCTGCACGCTGTCCTGTGAGACAGACCTGCTGCAGGTCAGAGAGAAAATATTTTAGATAAGAAGAAATAAACAACCTTGAAGACCAGCACAGATGAATTACAACTCCTCCTTTGGCAGCGCGGCTGAAAGACAGAGACTTTCTACGATCTCAGGAGCATTTAAATATCACAGATCCCGACAAATCTTCTCTGTAATCCATTGATTCTGCTTCAGATGCTACAGCAAAGGAAGCCAAGTTGTGGCTGGTTTAGCAACATCTCTTGATCTATTTACTTTTTACCTGATCCTAGTTGTTTTGGGTTTTTTTTTTTTTTTTGTTTGTTTTGTTTTTTTTTTTTTTTTTTTTTTTTTGTTTTGTTTTTTTGTTTTGGTGTTTTTTTTTTTTGTTTTTTTTTGTATTCCACAATACTTAAGAATACATGTAAAATTGCATACATGTATAATTGTGGTATATCTACCTATGTTTACAGAAGGCAATAACACAGTAAAAAAAAAAAAAAACTTGAGTAATTGTCTTGCTTTTTTTTACACTTTCAGGGCTCCAAAATATTCTGTGCTTGAATGTATTCAAAGAGAGAAATTTTGGCCAGTCAGGAAAAATATCTCTTTCCCCCTCTTTATTTATCTTTTTTTTTTTGTAATTGGAAAAAGTACTGTTTTCTCACTGTAATAAATATTCAAAAATCTGATATTCAAGTGAGGAAAAGAAAAAAATTTTTTTTTTTTTTCCACTGGAAGGGTGACATATGAGTAGCCCTTTTTAAAAAAAAATATCTCCATATCCAATGTATAAACAATCAGTGCCCTGCAAGCATCTCTTAAGTAACCTTACAGACATAGGGAATACTGAGGCTCACAGGAAACCCTGCCTTATCTGTAACTGATATGAATCACAGGAGCTCTGATGAAATCTATGGAGCTACATCAGTTTACACAGGCTGAAAATCATGCTCAACTGTTCCCAGTCAAACAAAGGCACACAATTCTCCATTTCCCTCAACAAAGGCAGATGCTTTACCTCCTTACCTGCTCCATTTGTTTTAATGAGGTGTTCACAGCAAAGCGTAAATGGTACCATTTAGACGTCAACATTAAGCATGGCGATGTTTTAAGAGTAGCACTTAAGGAAATTAAATGCGTAATCTGAGCTAATGTGAATGGTGTATGACTGTTGTTAAATAAAGCTAAAATGGACAAAGTAAAACTCTCTCAAGTGCCTCTAAAGAAGGCATGTTGTTAGTTGTGTGAGTTACACACATGAGGCATAGTCTTGGTACACTGGAAATTTATCCATTCAGATTTTAAACACGGAAACAGGTGATTAACATGACTATGTCTGTTCCATGGCACTGGCACTGGCACTATCTGTTAGAACAATAGTATTTGATATGCAAAATTCTAAAGGTGGAGAAATACTGTGTGTTAGGAAATGCTGGGGAGGGACTGTGGCTCTTCTTTGTACACAAGGAGACAGGCAGGTGCTGTTTTGTCCCTGTTCCCACACATTACAAACGTAAGTAGCAGAGGCATAGTTTCATAGATTTACCCTACTGATGTGGGCAGTGTCATTGGCTGTGCTGGAATTATACCAGATTTACTTCAGTCTGAAATAAGAAATGGGACTAGCTAATTTAGCTTATCCTGCTGATATGAAATAGAAAGTGAAAATGTCATTCATTTGTGTTTCTTCTTGTACCGAGAAACCACTGGAGGCCTTGTGGGAATGGAAGTGTTAGTACTGACATCACAGCATTTCTTATATATATGTGTGTGTGTGTGTGTATCTAAATTTTAACTATATTTGCTTTAAAGCTGTTCTTAGGAACATGCTACTTTTGGTTACTGGCTCTAACCATGTCTATGAGGTCCAGCCTCTCATTTTTTGTGCCTATGTATTAACCTGAGGACAAAGTAATAGCCTTTGCCAGACTCAAAAATAACCCCCTGTATTCAGGGGGAAAGCATTATCACAGATAAAAAAAAATCTGATTTAAAATAATTTCAGACCTTTCTACTACCCTTAGGTTAAAAAAAAAGGAAAAGAAAAAGCAATGAATAAATTAGTAGCCACATCATCATTCCAACAACCTAATTTCAATAGTATCGTAATAAAAGGACAAAGGTCATAGATTAAAGTATTGTAATGGAAATGCAAAATCTATATCTGCTCATAGGTTTAAAACTGTATTTTTAAAGATAGTACTAGTAACGATTATAATTTGAGCCTAGCGTCACTAATAAGAAAATAGTTCTATTTACTTCTGATTCAAGAACCAATATTTACAAGACTGGGTGTATGTAAGCATAAATAAACAGTTAACAATTGTACTGAGAATATCTGCATGGAGTTTTGTGTCAGCCGTAGAACTGCTAGTCTAATGCTCTTATCGAGACACCTGTTACAATTTAATCTTTTTTTTTTCTCTTTCTCTTAGGAGAAGGCAAGTAATAGGCTCAGGATATGGCTAGAAAATGAAAACAGGAATATAATTTTCCTGGGTTTTGCCAAAATGTTAAAATGCATCAAATTTGTAATTCACAAAAGTATCCACAATACTTTGAGTAAAATCACAGAGAGTAATGCAGCTCAGACTACTGAAATCTGGCATCCAGAGTGCTTTATCCTAAATAAACAATCATGTGAGAGAACCCAAACTCAGCTTTGGTGAGGGAACCCAAAGTGACTTCTGCATCAGAAAGTGCAGAAACTTAATCTCTCCCTCCATAGAGAGCAGATAGAATAATTTCCTACAAATTGAATATGAACAGTTCTCCTCCTTCTTCCTAGTGACCCTCAAAGTCAGGGGCAAAAATGCATAGAGGGGACTGTCATAAATAACATATTAAGCTTTTGTCTACAGTTTTTTACATGCAATTATTTAAAGGAAGATAAATAATATTGGCTTTCTATGGCATGTTGCATTCCCTGCCCCTCCCTGTCCACTCCCCATACCCCCTTTAAATTAGTTTTACGTATGGTTGAGGATCCATACAAAAATAACCAACATTACCTGATGTGATAGTACATAGTGTGGAAAAAACATTCATTTAACTTCTGTCATTCCCTAATAAAATACTTTACAAGCACCTGATCTGATGCACAGTGGAGGTGCAGAACATCTGCAGGTCTTTGTCCAACTTAGTTCTTGTGCTTGCAAGCCTCCTCTGTCGCTAGCAGGATTGACCTCTTACCCTGTAGCACTTCTTTTGCAAAGCAACTTCTCACTTGTACTGGGCATTTGGAGAGGAAAGGTGGGCAGAGCTTCTCCAGCTTCTCACCTCCTGAAGGCCAAGGTTAGAAATGGCACTGAGCACAGACCAGGAGGGTGAAAGGGATAAAGGGGCTGTTTATTTTACTGGTTAGAAGACTAGTCTTGCTTGTGTGGAACTTATTTGTTGATGGCAAGAAAGGAGCCTTGACTTAAAGGTGGAAACCATAAATCAATTTTATGCAACCTTTGCCTGGGAACACATTCTTTTGGAGTAAGAGGCTATTGTAAGTGTATGTGTGAGGCTGGTGGGATGTGAGGCGAGGCATGGGCTATGCTGAAGTCGAGGTTATGTTTGGTTTAGCCCGTTCTTTATCAGCCTCTTGTGAGCCAGTCAAGAAATGCTATGAGTGGCAGCTATAATCTGGTCTCCTCTGCCCCCATAAAAGTTCCTTCTGATAAATATGTTCTGAAGATCACATAAAGCCACAAAGTTGTTTTGTACAAGATGGATCTCTCTTTCTGGTCTTCATGCATTTCATGATTTTCAAAGCTAGGCAGATTTAGTCTACATTTATGCATGTTGTTATGCATAAAAATGGATATTGCTCATAGTACAAGCTTTTCTACAACATATTTATTTTTAATGTTTAGTTATTTAATTTGAAAATATGTACAACTCTTCAGACACCCTTACACAGAAAGCCTAGTCTTTCAACCCAAACTATTACAAGATGTTTTCAAAAAGGTTGCATTTCTTCTGTAAGGGAAAGGAAGACTTTTGGTGGATTTTTTCACAAATGCAGCTCACACTGCGTGATTTCAAACCCCTTCAGTGCAAGAGAAATTTGTTATCTTCATTTACCATTTCTTTCTACAAAGGAAGCTTTGGTAGAATTTCTCACGTCAGTGCAGAAGACACAAATTTGAGTATGTACATGAGTGTGCATATGTTTTAAAAGAGAGCTGCATTTTTCCATAGGAACTCCTGTAGCAAACCAGTGTGGTGCTCTGTGTTTGGCTTGGCCTCATCCTTCTGTGCAGTTGCAGAATAAAGAGATGGAAAACAACTTGCACATAATTTGTGTTGTGTCTCTCTTCCAGTGATGTTCTGTTCTTTACCCTGTACTGCTCAGATTTTCCAATTTGTTTTTAAATAGCTTGTGGTTATGGCTTCTCCTTCTTCCCTTGGGATACTATTCCAAAACCTAATGGTTCTCAAAATTAGAATTTTTGCTTCATCCCAGGTGTATGACTTTGTTTATAAAGTGGTGAATTCATGCAGTAACGTGCACGGTGCAGATGTTTCACATGGGGACATTTATGCGAAGTACTTCCATTGAAAAATGGGGATAAAATCAAAAAAACCTTATTAAGTGAATTTACAATATATGATGTGTAAACACACTTTTATTTTGCAATTTCATCACAAAATTAGTGGCATATACAACTGTAACACTGTATTGCCACATAAAAATTAATTACCAAGAATTCTAGTTTTCCAAAGCTCAGGATCACAGCAAATTAATTAAAATTCTTCATATAAAAGAAGGAATTTCATAATACATTCTTACAAAAAATATGTATAGTACATTTCAACCGTTTAAAATTTGTGACTGTAACAGGGCCTTTTTTCTTTTACTGCTTTTTTAATAAAGTGGCAATTGAGATCTATCGCATCCATAGCGTATATCACTGTTTTTATTCAAGAATTCTTGTGAAAATAAAGCACTTCTTTTATTCACAAAAATCATAATTGCAACATACATAAAACCTGTCAAAGCTCCAGTTTCCAATATTCTAATGAATATCAAAAGAGTCCAGCATTTGTGACTTTGACAAATTGCAAATGAGGTTTTATTCATTAAGAGGGCCGCTAATGTTTATTTAAATGCAATTTACTGTTGCATTATTGATTAGCTACTGCAAAATTATCTTACAAGGAGCACGTGTAGCAAGAAGATTTCAGGTTGAGAAAGGATTTATCTAGGGAAGGCCTGTAGGCTTGATTTAGGCCCCAGGACATGAGAGTTTTAATTTATCTGGAAAGAAAGGCCTGGTGGAAGGTTTGCTTTGTTTGCATTTAGACAGCAGATGAAAGGGGTTTTGATGTTGAGCTGAGAGAAAATGGCTGCCACTCTTGTTATTCACAGAGAGAATTGAGCAAAAGGAAAAATCTATTATAGGGGGCAAGATAAAAAAATGTCTGTCCTCCCTGTGCACCCGCCCCCCATCCAGCATCAGGCTATATGTGGCTTGTTATTTTTGGAAGGAGAAATAATAAAGAAAATGTTGCTTATTATCTAAAATCTCTTTTAAAATGCCCCCCATATTGCATTAATTACTTAACCCCAACTTGTTTTTTCAGTGCCACAAAACTCCAGTGAGCTTGCCATATCTGACCTGAGAGCACAAATTAAATCTGGGTCTATATATTGTAATGAAACCTTAATGTATTTTCACTGTTTCCCAACATAAGCAAACACTTTCTGGCAATATTTCATGGAATAGCTTAATTGATAACAGCTCAAAGAGTGATAGAGAGCCTCTTTGGCTTCCACCTTAAGGAGGAAGGCATCTGCAGTACTTACTTTCTTTAGCACTGGTTTTGTCTACAAGAATCAATTAGTCATGTAAGCCCCTGGCATGAATCCTATCCTTCCTGAGGGGCTCTGCTGCAAGATTAAATAAGACTCAAGCAAATACATATAAGGGATAGAGGTTTAAGAAGGGGTAGTCATCCCACTGATCTAGCAGACAGAAGCCTGTAAACCTAAACAATACCACTAGATCAGGTGGAATCTGGTAAGCAGGCAGCCTCTGTTCCTGAAATAAACTATTTTAAATTTCCAACTTGGAAAAAAGTGTCTTAAAAAGAACAAACTGCTACTTCAAAAGGCATGGATCAAGTACACAGCAGCACGACTTGAATGTCCTTTTCTGGACTCATTACAACCTGACATGGCTTCTCATTTCAAATGACAGTCAGGAAAACTTGGAGAGCTCTCAGCCAATTGCAAGGTGGAAGAATGATCCGAATAAAATTAAATCTGAAACTCAAATATTACACCAAGACCTTTCAACTTGCTCATTATTCCATTAAACCAACTGTAAAAGCACCATTCTTCATCTGAAATGAGTTTAGAAAAACTTTCATTGTGTGACTTGGTCCACAAATAGGAGTGACGGGAGCAGAATGATATTTTCCTTCAGGGCTTCTACCTTTACTGACTCTGATGATGATGACTAAGCATCAGATCTGACAAGCTGAAGGTTAATTACTTACTCTGTATTTCAGGTCTGTCAGGGCAGAATATCAGCATTGATTTATTTACCAAAAGTCAGGAGTATTTGGTATTTACTTTGGGCATAGAGAACTGTTCTAAAGACTTCTTGTCTTTAGAAAAATGCTAGTCTTCTACTAAACTAGAAATGTTTCTCTGCTTCCCATTTTTGCCTCATTTAAATTTCTCTTCTTTCCTCAGCTTCAAGGATCTCTTGGTATTTTTTCTCTTTACCTTTAGTCCTTGGCAAACAGTAAAATACTTCACATCACATCAGTGAAGATCACGAGCAATTAGAAGGCTCAAATAGAAAGCAGGGTAGGTGTTGTAACTTTGAGACAGACGAATGTGGTCCATTAGAAAATACAGAACACCTTAAATCACACTGTTAGGGAAAAGTCTTAAAAAGTTCAGGTTGGTGGCAAAAGTCTTTCCCCATGAATGTGACATATTTCAATCATTAACTGGTGAGCAAACAGATTAGGTGGTGCTGCTGCTGCAGCAAAGGAGAGAGATGTCTAAAATTCTGCCAGTGAAGCATTGCTTGGTAAAATTTTCAGCCTTTTCTAATTTCAATTTTTTTTTTTTGCAGTCCACAATTATAATGGAAACAAAAATTTATGGGAAGAGGGATTCCCTTATATCACATACTTTTGCAGGCCTCTGGAGTCTTCATTGGCAGCATTGCTCTCACCTTTTCTCTGACCCTGTCCTTTATGTGCCCCCACATCCCTCAGTCTCCTCTGTTTTGCGAAAACTTAAGTTATATCTCACTCTTCTGTGGTTCTTTCCACTTTTCTCAGAGAACATCTTCCTCCTTGATACCAGTGTTTAGTTGGGATTTATTTGGGTGCAATTAATTAAATCTGAATTTCACCTGGGTTATATTGGATACAGACATCAGAATTCTACTGGCACTGTATGACGAGAGTCACTTAAATATAGATGCAGTGTCCTATGTCCTTTTTGCAGTCTCTATATCCTGTTCTTGTTTGTTTACTCAGACTATATATAGAGCTGCTCTTTTGTTTCCAGAAAAGAATCCTTTGCATGCATTATCTATCCATAAATCATTTTCTTTGCTGTGTAGAAACCTACAGCTACAGTTGGAGTCAAGTTATGCTGAGATCCCTGATCAAAACACACACACTTCAATAGAAACATCACTCATTGAGAATTTGCTCTGATGTTGCCTGCAACAAACATTTAGGAACTGTTTTATTTTCTCTTCTCTATGTCTGACTTTAATTTAGAACCCGAAGCTCCAGTTAGTTACATGTATATTTATAATTAATAATAATAATAATAATAACTACAACAAAAACTGAAAAATACCTTCTTTGCAGCACCAAGTAATAAAATTTTTATTATTTTCTTTGACATTCTCAGTACCACTAACTTTTAACAGAAATGTTCTCTATTTCTTTAAAAGGATGACGGCTATCCCCTACTAAAGTCCATGCCTCGAAAACAAATAGTTTCGTTTCATTTTCTCCAATATCTTTTTTCCAGAGACAAATGAAAGTTTCTTTACACAAAAGGAGTGTCAAACAAAACAACATTCTGTATAAAATAAAATCAAAAAGAAACTTGACATCTATATAAGACCTTGGGGAAAAATGCTACATGTATATTTTGAATCTCATAGATTTGTACTACTTTGAATAATTTACCTTGAGGATTTGGCATAATATGCATAGAAAAATCTTGGTAGAAGGAATATAAAGAGAAACACTGTGCAATGCAAGGGTACGGAAATGTAGGAAGAACAATTGTGCTGGTGGAGCACTGGTCTTGTGCATAAAGGATGGCTAAGGGTCAGATCGGATAAGCAACTCCTATCATCTAATGCAGGATGTCTGTGCTGGACATACAGAGGAAAAGTACAGCATTCAGACTATACTGTCTGTGGTGGGTTGACTCTGGCTGGATGCCAGGTGCCCACTACAGCCACTATCACTCCCCTCCTCATCTGAAATGGGGAGAGAAAATACAACAAAACTCTAGGGTCAAGATAATGACAAGGAGAGATCACTCACCAATTATTGTCATGGGCAAAACAGACATGAATTTAGGAAAATTTATTACTAATGAAAGCAATGTAGGATTAAAAAAAAAAAAAAAAAACAAAAACAAAAAAAAAAAAAAAAAAACAAAAAAAAAAAAAAAAAGCCAACAACTGAAACTTCAAATCTTCTCGCCACCTCTCCCTTCTTTCCAGTCTTAAGTTCACTCCCCATATTACCTACCTCATCTTTACTGGCCCAGGGAGAAAGGGAATGGGGGCTGGGGTCAGGTCTTCACAAGTTACATCTGCCACACCTTTCTCCTCAGAGGAAGGACTCCTCACACTCCTTCCCTGCTCACCATAGGGTCCCTCATGGACCCTTGCCTTGGGGTCACAGCCTCCTTCAGGCAGGTGAATCATGTGCTGCAAGTGAATCATGGACTGCAGGGGAATCTATGCTCCTGTGCACAAAGCATCTCCTGCTCCTCCTTCTTTACTGACTTCAGGCTCTGCAGATTTCTTTCACATGTTCTCTTCTCTCTCTGGTAGAAGACAGAGTTGTTTTTCATCTTTTTCCACTCTTAAATATATACCAGATATGCTACCACCATTACCAAAGGGCTTGGCCTTGGTCCATCTAAAAGCCAGTTGGCACTGGCTCCATTAGACATGGGGGAAGCTTCTGGCAGCTTCTGACAGTGTCAATGCCTTTCTATCTTTTCTCGCTACCAAAACTTTGCCAAGAAAACCCAAAGCACTGTCAAGTTCCTGTTCTGGATTTGCTCTCAAGCTTGAACAAGACCAAAGGGACTCAGAGGGTAGAGACATGAACTTTGGTACAGAGTGTTTTGAAAAGGAGCCTTTACGGTACATAAAAGGGAGGGAAGGAGGGAAATGGTGAAGCATAATAAAAAGAAATTCGAAAGGGATTCAAATAGCAAAACACTGTCAAAATGCTTGTGAATAGAAAAAAGTGTTTTAAGATACTGCCATGGATTCAGCTATGCTAACTATCAAAACAATCTTCAGTAAGACAATTCCTTCTTCCCAGGCTGATGCATTTTAGGCAGTAGGATATTAACAATGAGATGAAGGACATTATTAAATGTAAGAATTTTGACTTCCAAATTGAAGTTCTGTTCAAGTGAAGAAAATAATAAAAAAAAAGAAGAAAAAAGAGAAAAGCTTTGGCAAGTAGGTGTTAAACACAATAAGGCAAGCCAAATAAGGGTTCTGAAGAGCAAGTTGTTAGAGGCATAATAACTAAAAGTGAATTCTCTTCAAACACATCAGAGGCAGGACTTGTGAGATAGTCTGTAGGGCCAATAGATGATGGATATAGTAAAAGAAAGCTCAAAGGAAACAAAGCCACGTAGAGAAGCAAAATGAATTCTGTGCTTCTTTGTTCACTGGGGATGGGGGAGGAAGCCAAGGTAAAACAAAAACTTTGTTTACAGGAGAAATACCAGAAAAGAAGCAACATCAGCTTTTAAAGAACAGAGTTATCTCTCTCAAATCTGTTCCAGTTTCTCAAAGGACTCACTGGATTTGCATGCAAAGCTGATCTGATGGAAACAGTCTGCATAGATGTCTCCAAGTGCTTCATCAAAGGCTCCTAAAAACCTAGCCTATCATGCTTTAATGGCCAGATAATCACACAAGAAAGTACAAAGATAGGCAACTACCTCTGTAATGAGACACCTGAATAAATTATTTGCCATTTATTTATTATTTGTACATTTTTTGCAGCTCATTTCATGAGAGAAGAAATGTGGTTTTGGCTCTGTAGAAAGAATGGATTTTTTTATTTAGTAGTCCAACATCTGATATAAAAACTGGCACAACTGCCATTTTATGTCTATATGGGACACACTTTGAGACCTTTGACTATAGCCAGATGCACTAACTGCAGAAAAAAAATATCCCTTTTGCCATATATGTGTTGAGATGGAAAAGAAACCACTTATTTCTATCTTTCCACTCCAGCTGGCCGATAGACAGAAGAGCAGATTACCACTGAATTAAAATATTTTCTACCAGCATTCATCTGAGACAAGAAATCTCAACTTCATTGTAACTATTCACTCTATAAAAGCTCATAGTAAACACACAAAGACTGTAATGAAGGAACAAATACAGAAAAATTAATAGCGTGCAGGTACAAAGATGGGATGAAATAATCATGAGATCTAAGAAAAGAATACTGTTCCCTGCTATTAAGAGGAGCAGCACTTAGAACAATGATATCAACAAATCCTGACTGATTAGTGCCAGAGTTCCCCATGATCCACACCTCAGGTAATTCTTCCATATTGAAGTGATACATGGAATAAATAGATAGACTCCACAACCTGGTGTAGTCATGAAGTGGATATGTATTGTCAGTGCCTGGCACAAGTGAGATAGCTCTCCAAAAATTTGTGCCCTGAGCCTCGTTCTGACCCACATCTTTATTCCCAATGGTGTTCCATATGCAATACATGACACGACTTTACCATGCATATTCAACCACTGGCCCCGCCTGTCTTCGCTTTCATGCTAAATAGGTCCACGCCTTTCTGGGCATGCGTAGTTTGCTTTGGTGGTTGCATGGGGATCTCTTGGTGGTCCTGAGGCTGAAGATCATGGTCTTCCTCATGACTGAACTTCTGAACTTTTCCTCTTTGCACATGCACTTTTGGTCCTTTGGTGTTTATCTGGGTACGTCTGTCAGTCTTGATAGGCTTGGAGACAGAGGAGCTTCTTTATCTGGGTTCTTTGCATCCTTTGGTATTGTTCTTGATGCAAGAAGCTTCAGAAATTTGCATTTTCCTATGCCTTTTGTACCATGGCAGAGGTTTCTTAAATAAAAGGTTAAAATTCAACACATAACTCTACAAGCTAAAATATAAATTCTTAATTCATCTTGTTAACTTAAGTGAACTCCAAAAAATCTCTATTTCAATATCACTGCTGTTAGAATGTTTTACTATTCTGAGGCAAGGGAAAGAAAATTTAATTGTGCAATCTGATTTCTTAGTTTCATTTTCCATGTTTCCCCTGAAAAATGGAAGTCTCCATCACAGTAGCAGATTAGTCCCCAAAGATGCTAGATTGACCTGAAAGATTTGTCATTTGATACTGTTGCACTTGTTTTGGAAATTGCCTTGAAAGAAAATGGCATTATGCCTGTTTATTAATGGATCTGGAAACTGCAGAGCCTGTATATTTTTTGAGTTGTATAGAGAGCCTTTCTATAAAGTCATTCACATAATCAGTTATTTGGGTTGAAAAGCACTCTACATAAAAACACTGTCTTGAGTGTCAAAGACTGGAAAAGTTTTGCTAGGCTCTCTGTTTCAAATTCTGAAGTAAATTTGCTGACTTCAGAGAAATTATACTGGGGATCACTTCAGGTGCCCATAGGCAGCTAGTACTCTATAAATGTAGCATTATAGCAAATCAAATTCTATATCAGAGAGAGCAACGTGTGTAGCTCCTGTAAGATTTGTCCAGCACTGCCAATAAAAGTAGTGGGCTATTTGTTTGTGGGGTTGTTGTTTATTTTGTTTTGTTGGGTTGGGTTTTTTGGTTTTTTTTTGTGAGTTTGTTTGTTTGTTTGTTTGCTTGTTTCATAGGGTTTTAAAATTTATGTAGAAATAACCGAACAAACACAACTCCAATAATTTGTTGCAACAGAGCCCGGCAAGTGAGAGGTATACTTTGGTATGCTTTCAGTTAGGCAGGTACTGTCAGAATCTGTGATATTTAAATGATCCCAAGATTGTAGAAAGTCTCTGTCTTTCAGCCACTCTGCCAAAGAAGTCATAATTCATCTGTGCTGGTTTTCAAGGTTGTTTATTTCTTCTTATCTAAAATATTTTCTCTCTGACTTGCAGCAAATCTGTCTTGCGGGACAGCAGGCAGGGCTCCGCCCCTCAGTGGGATGTTACAAACATTATATACTAGAAACTACATGTGCTACATTTGCACATAAAAGCAACATTTGTTGCATTACAACTACATGTGCTACATGTGCAATTACTACTTATATCAAACACTCAGAGCTTGTAATTCATCCCGTAAAATTGAAAACTCTTTTCCATGGACAGAGATCAGAGACAGTGTCTCTTGGGGCTCTGTACAGGGGGGTTCCTGACCCCTTGCCAGGGTCCCAGACCTTCCAGGCCAGCCAGAGGGATGCCCTGGATTCCAACAGGTACAACTACAGGCAAGTTAACAAATGCAGAAAAGCTCACTGGCTCTTCAGGAGCTTCTAAATACCTGTCTGAAAGATGCTGAAGGCAAAATAAAAGAACTGTAGATTGTTGCTGTAAAACTAGCTTATTAGTGACTGTTTTGTATTCTTATATTTTTTTTTCTTTTAGATTAGATGTTAATTTTACATGTCCTGTGCATCTTCTAAAGAAACATAGGCATTCTTGCCAGAAATGCTTGAATGGCTGGTATTTTGCCAGAAAGATCTCTACCTGCCCCCAGGATTGACACTCTGTCCCTCCTGTCTTTGCTGAACTAATTACTTGGAGGAATTAAATTACAGTAGCAAATCGTCACCTCATCATGCTTGGAATCTGTTTGAAGTAGGCCTTTTTGTTACTCATTGTATTTTATAATTCCTTTTAAAATGGCCTATTGAGGGCATCTCTGTAAGACTCATGCTGGTGGGACAGTCTGTGGAACATTGCCATTTTATTTTACATTGCTCTGAAGAATGGTTGCTCTACTTTGAAAGAAGATTCTAAAAACAGCCCAGAAGGAGGATGATGGTTCAGTTTTTATTCATTCAGTCTTGTCATCATGTTCAAGTTTAGAGATTACTTTTCTACATGCAAGCCTTGCAGACTTCCCCAAGACTTTGAAAGTCAACCTGGTTTCTCTTTTTTGCCAAGACTCTTAAAAAACTTATCCTGATTTTGCCTCTGCAGCTCCATTGACTGAGTGCATCTCTGACAGAAGGGTAGGATTGCAAGGTAACTGCTGCCATGACCCTGCCTTCTTGTCTATTCCTTTGCCTCTAGGAGATTCAAAAACATTTTGTCATAGATGGAGCAAAGTTCTCGGGTGTTATTAAAAACATCCCCACAAACAGCAAATCCATTAGAAAAGGTTTTCAATCAAACCTGAGTTTTCTCAAAGCAGTTTGAGAGTTTGGATTCCAGGTTCAAGATGAAACTTGAGCAGAACAAGGAAAAGAATCTGACTCTACATTTCATTGTTAGAGGTATTTGTGCTAGAAAGCAAAGAGAATTAAATGTTGTCTCGGAACACTACACTTTCCACAAATCTATATGAAAAAGGAGGAATTACAGATCAAACCCCCCCACTTTTTAGCCTCACACAGAATTGTCTCCAGTATTAAGTGATGCTATCTGCATGAAGAATCTGTTATTTTGGTAGTAGTTCATCTATGATCAAAACTATAAGTAACAAATCAAGGGATACCTCATCCTTGGCAAAATAAACATCTCACCTTCCACATGCGAGAATAAAAGAGAGAAAACACAAAGCCATATTGCATGAGGCAATCCAAGGTTCATCTGCCTCTGAGATATTGATCTTACAGCTTGCTATGCAGTCATATCTTGTTACATAAATCTGGACTAAAATTTTTCACTTTTCCACTTCAGAAAGCACCTGTCATACAGAAACCCTTAATAAAAGGACAATATCCTACTCTTCCTCTCCACATATTGTCACTTGCTTCCTAAATCATTCCTCTGAAAAGACTACTCTTGGAAGATGGAGATAATTCCTGTTTAACTAAAGTAGTCCTAACAAAGACATTAAATACAAATTAAGACTGCAAAAACATCATTCCTCAAAAACTTTTCCATGGATTTATGGCTTACCAAATGAGCAGGATGGATGTTCCCTGCAGCCCAGGTGGCCTGACAAGGATCTACAGTGGCCAAGGTGGGGGCATCACTGCAAAAAGCCTTGCTGCCCAAAGCATTGCTATTTCTGCTTCTGTGGAGTTCAGGTCTCTCTGCTCCCAGTCTGTCTCCCTCACTTTAAAGTCCAAGAACCCCAGGGAAGAGGCCTCCCTCCAGGGTATAAATGTACCTTATCCTGAATTTCATGAACACTCACAGATATGTGCATCATTTTATCAAAAACAGAACTTTGACTGACTGCAACTGAACATGAGAAACACTTTTGGGAATAAATTGAAATAGAGTGAGCAGAGCAGTAAAGCCAGCTTTATCAGAAGAAAAGATCTCAGTCACTTCTCTGGGTTTTTTTTCCCAGTCTACCATTAGTAATAAAAAGCAGTGGTATAATGAACATTGCTTTCTGTAACAAAAGTATTAATTATTCCTTCTCTCCCACAGAGGTAGAAAAATGTCATTGGTGACTGGTTTGCAAATTCTATAAAATATGCTTTCATCCAATTTTGCTATCAGAAACACTCAAATCATTATATGTTTTAAATTATATATATATCTTTCAGATCACTCTGAATTTTTCTCCTAGATACAAATGGATTGTTCTTAGCTTAGCATGACTGTAAACAAAAATGAATATTAAGGTAGTTTTATCATGCCATTTTTTTTATGCAGACAAGATAAATTGTTTTATTATTAACAAATATTTTTATAGTTAAATGCAACTAATTGTTATTTAGTGTGCTTGATGGCAAACTGGAAACTCCAATTTACAAAAAAAATTATTAAATAGCATTTCCTACAAAAATAGGAGAGATATTTTGGAATCAAATGGGAAGAAAAAACTCCAAATCATAATTCTTTTCCACTAGAAAGAATCACAGAGGAAGACCAGTGAAAAGAATTAATGAAATGATACACATTATACTGCAAAATAGCACTAATTCCTATACCAGTATTTTCAGACTTTCTTGTTTTGTAAATCACAACTGACTAAATGTATCTGCAACGTGAGAGTTCTGCAGAAATGCTTGGAGAAGATTTTGAAGTGCTTGAAAAGCAAAGAGAACTGATAATGCTTTCATACTAGATTAACAAATCTATTGTTTATTACCTCAATGATATGACATGCTGTGAGGTGCCTATGCTCATGCAGTAATGATTAGCTAGTTGGCTAACTTCCAGCCAGTAGGGTTATTAACACTATATTGTGAAGCTTCAATGTAAGTTTGATTTCCTTGTACTATATATTGCATGAAGAAAACTTGTATTAATCAATATAAATTATTCCCCAAACAATAAGACACGACAGGGGTGAGCAGGAAAGGCTGGAAATGAGGTGCTAGTACAAAAAAAAGTGCAAAAGAATAAAGAAGGTTGTGTGTTCTGCCTCTAATTAATGTTGAAGGAAAGTCTTTGAAAGGCAGAAATCTAATGGCTAAAACAGAAGACTGACTAACGGCCTGTGCTAAGAAGCAGAATTGGGATGTAACCTTGGACTTACCAAGTTTTTCCCATTATGCTTCAAGTTTTACCTGAAAAAAAAAAGGATGCCACTTCCCACCTATTAAAGAATCATTACTACATTAAATGCTTGACTTAGAATGCTTTACTGGACTATAGGCAGATGGCAGAATTTAAGATACAATGTTGAAATAACATGAACACATATAGCGAAGTCCAGAGTACGTGTATCTTACTGACATTGTGCCTAACTTAGGTTTTTATTCCTTTTGTTTTAGAAGAAATAGCCTCAGGCATGTACTTCCAGCACTACTCACCATGACAAAAATCTCAGTATTAAGTAGTGCAGTATCTGACATTATTCACTAGGTTAGGAATTGAATAAGAGCATATAGAGTTCAGAAAGACTATTAGTGCTTACAGTTCACCAGCCTCTGGACCAATAAAAAATGGTTCTGCTTATTTAAATTCTTGCTTCTTCTCTGTTATACTGGAAATGAAAAAGATGAGTCAGTTTTATGGATTAAGAACTGTGGACAGCCACTGACTTCATGTTCACCTTTATGGACTATCAGATATTACTTTCTGGCCTCAGCCAGCACTGGATGTGATATAGGCCTCACAGGTGTGTTGTGGATCAGATGAGTTCAGAGCGTCAGTTGTGCTAGTGAAAAGATCTATATGTTGCCTTGAACAGATGGACACAGGACCACTGACCAAAGAGGTTCTGGCATCAGACAGATTTCCATGTGTTTGGAAGACTCCTAAATGTGTTTTGCTTTTAATTTTTTTTTATTTATTTATATATAGACATGCATTTTAAAATACTTCCGTGAGCACTTAGCTCTGAGCAGGTGGACTGAGATGACAGTGCTTACCGGTGATGCACCGTGGGTTGGATTATGGGCTTGTGCCAGCTGAGCAAACCATTTCCACACATTCTTAGCAGTAGATTGTATGAATGGAATGATTGATACCTATGAGACTACAAAAATATTTTTAAATACTTATGTAAAACAGGTACTGAGCCAGAGGCTTCAGCTCCACTAAGAAGTTTGCACACACTGCAGCTTTAAACAGAGCAATATTTCTATCCAATTTCAGCATATGCTTAACTTTAAGCTGGACACATTGACCCACCGTGACCCATGGAATCCTCATGTGTTTGTGCCTGAAGCTCAGCCTATGCTTAATGGACTGATGGAGTTGGGCCTGATGATAAACCAGTCTGCTGGTATCCTGAAGTTCCATCTGCTTCCCTCATATCTAAACTTCTTTGATGGAAGTGGCTTAAACTGACATGTTTTGCTCCTCATTTGGATACGGCTGAGGGGACACAACATGGTGAGTTATAGCCAGTGCTACCATCTGTCTGGGTTTTCCTAGGTGTACTCATCTTTCCCTATGTACATTTGGATCTGGAGAGTAGCTGCATAATTTTTCTAAATGCTAGGAAGAAATATGGCAGCTCTAGGGTCAGCAGCTCAAAGAAGAGGACATCAGTTAGTGCCAAAAAGCTGTTTGTATCTGAAATTATACTTAAGATAGTTTGAAAATAGATTTAAGACATAAAAAAGACATATGAAGGTGTGTTCTCAGAATAGCAGTCTTTTACTCTGTAGAGTTTTAATTGGATCAAAGTAAACTTTTATCTAGATCATGTTTTTAAAAAGTGTTGCAATACTTGTGGGTTTTTTTCAATTTTCAACATTAAAAATGCAGATGCTATGATATATTTAAGCAAAAAAAGAACAACTTCAAAAAGGGCTTTTTTCCCCCTTAAAAAATATAGAGGTACACTAGCAGTCAAAAAGCAGTGCTTGAAAAGTACAATTAGCTCTGCTGGGCAAATAGCAAAGGCTTTGTTATGTGTGCCACACTACACATCGAGTAAGTGTTTTACACATCCCTAAAGCTGAATTACTAGTGAAGTGAGTAACTTTGAAAATATAGAGGTTATTATGGTTTGCATCTTCACACCTTTCATTTAATGCAGATAGCATGTGGCTGGTGTATGAGAATGGATATAAATGAAATAGTTCCCATGAATCTACATTTACTTTGTCATATGCATAAAAAGCATGGAATGAGATATCAGATACGAAATTAAAAAAAATGGGAAAGAAAATAATCAAAAGAAATATAATTGAGAGAATGAACAGAGAAGAAAAGTGGATTTGCTTCTAGAAAAATATAGAGAACAGAGATTTGAGAAAAGAGAATGGAAAGATTAAAAACTAACCAGAAAATAGATATTAGAAATACATAAAATGAAGTCAAAGCTTAGCATGAGGAATAAGTAGGCATAGATTCTAAAATGTGACAGATAATAAGAAAAAAAAATTCAGAGGAAAACCCAAAGGAAATTAAAAATAGACATATGGTAAGAATCTAAATGAAAAGTTTAAAATTTCGGACTTAGCTATTAGCAATTATTTAAAATTTTAATCAGTTTAAAGGATTATCAACAGAAGTTGTAAATTCTGAGGGAATATTCTGCCTTGTTTGATACTATAATAATGAAGGGCATATACTTAAGGTGATTATGTCTCTAATTAAATGGGATTATTCCTGAGTTAAACTTCAGTTCCTCTTGGTTAGTCCTGTGATACCCTACTTGATTTATTCTACCCATAAGACGATAAAATAGGAAAGGTCAATAAAAATAAAATGGAAACATGTAGACCTAGTGAGCATTGCAAAAAAAATATCAATTTATAGCTATTGAGAACAGTCAACTAATAGAAGGATTTACCATGAGGACTAGCAGATTCCCCAATAAACTCCTTGCACAGCCGATGTTACTAGTGGTTACTGCCTGCCCGACAGCCTGTCCATCAGTTTTATTTCAGACACATTTTACACAGAACATCCAACTCCTCCATAATTCAGATGCACTGAATAACACCTGCAAGCTCATTTACTCTCCACAAATCAAAGTAAAAATGAATTTTAAATAGCAGTGAGGATGTGTCATCCTTTTGCTCTTCTCTCAAGAGCTTCTGGAGATATCCTGCATATTAAAATCTCACCACATATCAAAATATTTTCATTTATACAGGTGGTTTTACTAATGACCTAATTATATTTTGTTGCCATCTTCTGATATAGCTTTTATTTGTTTTTCTGCCACATTAAGAAAAATGTCCCAACTCAAAGGTTAGGTATTTTTGACGTTAATTATAAAAGTAAAATTAAACAGTTAAAGCTTTTCTCACTCCTTCTTCCCTAAATATCCTAGCAAAATTTAACCCTGGATGAAAGAAAAATCATCAAATTCTGTTGTTCCACTTCTGTTCTCTTGAAGACAGACAGGTCCTAATTTTCACATCAGAGATTGCTCTTCTACTTGCTTTTCTAAGTGAAGGAGGATAGAGACCCTTCTACCTGTGTTTATGGTACATAAAGGGATGTCATAAGTATTTGCATCTTACACCATTCGACCCTTCATAGAACATGGACATGTTGACAAGTGCAGAAAAATCAAGGACAGAGAGGAAAATATGGATCCACATGATGTCTCCTGAATATGTCTGATTCAATCACAACTCAAAAGGGTTGGTTTAGTTATATTTTTATATTATATTTCTAATGTAGGTATTTGACCTTAGTTTATGCAAGAGAAAATGTCTGCAAATGAAATGACTATAAACTAGTGGCCCCTTTGCACTATTGAGCCAAGGACTTAGAGAAGTCTTGATCCCTTACTCTCTTTCTGCTCTCCTAGTCCCTGTCTGATTTATAAATGGAAATACTTATGTTCCTGCATCACCAGATGCTTCCATAAGTTCTCTGCTTTCTATTGGAACGTCATTAAATGAGTCTCAAGGTTTGCTTTCATTTTGGTTGAAAACAGGGCTGAAGCTCTTTGATGGGTCCCAAGTTTTGTCCTTTTCAGGGATGGCAGAGTCTTTGCTGTTGCCAGAGCTAGATCAATTTCCCTTGGTTTGAAAACATTTAGGATCAAATCAGAGCTGCCAAACACAGAACAGAGGCAAAAAATTTGAAGAAAATAACACTGAAGTCCATTAGATTGTCCAAAGGGACGACAGAAAGTAGAGAAAAGTAAACCAGCTGCTTATTGCAGGTAATCATATGACCACAAGTCTTATGGCAGGTGGGAATAGTAATTTAGGAATCAGTGTATATAAGAAAAGCTCATGGAATACCAAGGGAACATAGGGGACAGATACACCTTTTCATCTATTTTTTTTTTTTTTTTCTGTAGTAAAATGTTTGTGCTATTAATAGGTAATAACAAATATTGTACCTTTGGTGGAAGAGAATCAGGACAGCAAATACTTCAGCAAAACCCATAACTCCATGAACCCTAGTGGGATATATACATGAAAACGGAGGGAGCTGGCTAATGTCATTGCTAGATCACTCTTAGTTATGGTCTGAATTCATGGAAAAGTGCCTGAGGACTGGAGAAAGGCAAATATCTCTCTTATCTTCAAGAAAACAGGACAAGAGCAAGAGGGAGGCCTATCAGCCTCTTTTCAAACCCTGGGAAGGTGAAAGAACAAATCCTGGAAACCATTTCCAGTAACATGAAGGACATGGAAGTCATCAGTCAGGAGCAGTCAGTGTTGATTTGCCAAGGCAAAGTCATGTTTGACAAAGCTAAGAACATTTTACCATAGCATGTCAGTGGATGTTGTCTGTCTTCAGGGAGGCTTTTGACATTGTCTTCCATAAGACCTTCATGATTAGATGGAACACTTCTCCTATGAGGAAAGGGTGAGAGAATTGGGATTGTTCAGCCTGGAGAAGAAAAGGCTCCAGGGTGGTGTTGTGACCTTTCAGGACATGAAGGGAACTACAAGAGAGCTGGAGAGAAACTTGTAGTCTCTTGTAGTGATAGGTTAATGGGAAATGACTTTAAGGTGAAGTAGGGTAGGTTTAGGTTAGATATCAGTACAAAATTAGGGTGCTAAAACACCACAACAGGTTGCCCAGAGAAGTTGTGGATGCGCCATCCCTGGAAGTATTCAAGGCCAGGTTGGATAGTATTTGAGCAACCTGGTTGAGTGGAAAGAGTCCATGCCCATGGCAGGGAGGTTGGAACTAGATGATCTTTCTGGTTCTTTCCAGCCTGAAACATTCTATGGTTCTACCATCAGAGATAAACTGATGAATTATAGGCTGGATGAGCAGTGAAGTGAACTAAAATCTTGCTAAATGCCTGAGCCCAGAGGACCAAATCAGTGGGATGTAGTTTAATTGGAGGCCAATTATCAGACGTGTACTCTGATGTTAATAGTGGGTCAAATCCCAGTCAGTGCCTCCATTTATGATCTGGGTGAAGGGACTGAGTGGGCCCTAAGCAAGATCACTGATAGCACAAAAGTGAGAAGAGTGGCTGATATGCAAGAGGCTCATGCAACCATCCAGAAGGACTTCAACAAGCTGGAGAAGTGTAATGACAGAAACAGCATGCAATCAAAGGGGAAAGTCCTGCATCTGGGGAAGAACAATCCCAAGCACCAGCACATACTAGGGGTCCCCATCCACAAAGTAATTTTGCAGGAGAGGTCTTGAAGCTCCTGATGAATACCAAGCTGAAGGTGAACCAGACATGTTCCCACATGTCCATTGCAGCAAAATTGGATAATGGTGTTCTGAGCTGCATTAAGAGACATGATATCAAGGGATTTGATTCTTCTGCCAAATCACCTTGATGTGGATTAAAACAACAACTACAAGAACAACAACACCACCAGAGAGACATTTTGTTGCTAACTCAGTTTTGAGGAGTTTGTTTTTGTTATGCATATGACACCACTGAAGGTCTTTGAGAAGTCAAGGGGAAAACAAGAATAGTTGAATGCAGCAGTGTTACACAAAAATTTAAACATGGACCACACATATCAGCACTTTCTGTTGATTTTAGAGTTTTGTTTAGTGTTGGATTCCAGCTCTCCTGTTTTTGGGTTGTCTGGTTAACAGGTTCCTACTCTCCTGCTGGAGTTTGGTTTTTTTTTGGTTTTTTTTTTTTTTTTTTTTTGGTTTTTTTTTTTTTTTTGGAGTACTCTCCTGCTTCTCACACACTGCATTTGAACCTCTTTGCCCTTCAGAATCAACCCACCATCAGAGGTGGCTGGTAACACCTGTAGGCCTCCCCCTGGCAAAGGGAGATGCATCCCCTCCAGGCCAGACACTAATCCTCTCCCCTCTTCCCATGAGCTATCTCACCTGGTAAATCCAGATTATTGCCCTGTAATTCCTCCCACTTTGCTGTTTACTCCCTGCCAACATTGCACTCACAGATGGTGAGCATCTCTCCTTCCCTCTTCCAATCATCATTTGGCCATGCCACAGCACACATTGTTAGTTCTCTTTAATCTTTCTCCATAATTAAATGAAAAGCCAATTCAAAAGGAGCTGTAATGAAATTTCTTCTCCTGAAATTAAATATAAAAATACTTGCTTCTTTTTATGTATTGCAAGCGATTAATAGGGAACGGGGCCGTTTCAGTAAGGACTTCAAACAAATGTTCCTTCATGCAGTGGAGCTGTTGCTACTGGTGAGGAAGAGATCTGTTTTGCCTGCTGACACTGGGTTTTCTCTTTCATGGCCATTTTTCATACCTGCAAAACATTTTGCGGACTCTTTAAGCAGAGAAGTGGGGGGAGGAGGGAGAGAGGGTTGATAGGTCTACATTAGCTCATTAAAAACTAAAAAACCATTTCTATTTTACATAATTTAACATGGCAAACTATTAAAAAAAAATAAGGTGAAAACTGCAACCCCTAGGCATGCGTTTAAAACATCCTCATTTAGATGCTAATTTTGATTCCTAGTGTATGGCTGGTTAAAAAAAAAAAGCCATTAACAAAGGGGCAGATTACTTAAAAGGCATTATTAGGCAAATATGTATGAGTTTTCTGATACCAAGTGGCCCTTTTATGACTGAATACAGCTGCTAAGTAGAGTGACATGGAGATATTTGTATTAAAAGGAAAGAAAAAGCCACCAGATTTAAAAAAATACAACCCAAAAAAACAATAATTATATAGAGTGTAAATCACACAGGTAAAAAAAATGCTTTAAAAGACAAGTAATACTTTCTCCTTTAAATATTTAGAAAATGTGTAGCTCTGCAGGTGATGTATATTGCCAGCTGAATTCTAGGATGTACCTAACATTTATGTAATAGTGAAACAAATGTTAAAATGTTGCTATTTAATTCTAATCATATATCCTGTTCTGTGTGTTAGTAAAATAACATTGACAGAAGAGTGAAATGAGGAAAATAACAGGCAACAGGAGAGGGAAAGCACATTCTTTCCAGCTGAGACTGAATTCATGACTGGCAAAAATAAGGTTATAATGACATTAAAATGAAAACTGTTCAGACAGAAAAGATATAAGTAAATGTACTGTGCTGTATAAATTAAATGAGTAATAGAGGATAGGCAGATGGTTGCTTAACTGCATCACAGTAAAAGAACAGGGAATAGGTTTTCACTGAGAGCTCTCTTTCTGAACCTGAATAAAATTTTCCTTAACAGGAGGAAGGCTAAGGGCATTTTTGACTCTAAGAAGAAGTTAATTTGAAAAGCAGAACTAAATTTGACTCTCTCTTAGATGTCAGAGTATTTGAATAATTTTTGTGTTCTCTGTAAATTATCCAGATAAGAATCAGAAGCCTAAGACAGAAACAGCTGATCATTCAGATTTTGTGGTCCCCAGCAGCCTCAGAAAAGGCATTTCTGCTCTGGAGAGTCCATAGTGTTCACAAGCCCTTCTCTTGGCAAATACAGGGCAGTTTGGATTTGTTTGCATTTAAGTGTTTAAACTATATAACAAAATGTGGATGACAAATGAAAGCAGCGCTTTGCTTTCGTCTCTCTCTCGGATCTTTCCCTTTATGTGTAGCATCAAAACTTGCCAAAGCAGATTTTTCTTACACCACAACTCAAGGAGTTTTACCACTGTAAAACTGGTGGAGAGAACTCATCTCACCAGTATATCTTGTTAGCTAAAGCAGGAGAGAGAGAAAAGTAATTGTTCTTTATGGAAATGGGATGATACATGGGTGTAAGAAGAATGGGAGATCTGCCTTCTTGTGTTGAACTTTTACATTTCCCTGCTTTTTAAAAAGGTTGGAAGAAAAAGATGAGGATTTAGTGACTCATGTTGCAGTTCTTTAAAATGCACCATGGCAATCAATATCAGTAGAGCTACATACATCATCTTATTTAAGTTGCTTTAGTATTGCCCCAGAGCCTATACGGTTAGATGAAGAGTGACCATGGAAGTCTTATCTGAAGTTAGTCCCAAAATCCCTTTTTGAATCAAAACAATTATTTTACTAAGCATTTTGTATTTGATGGTTTTAAAGCTTAGCACCATTGAGAATCTCTGAATTATTACTTCTCTCTTCATTGCATTATTTTAGGTTAAAGAAAAATAAATTGAGGTTTCAAGAAAAAAACTAAAGTAGGCTGGCCTAAACCAAAGGTAATTCATGATCGTTCATCCCAATAACGCTGCTTGGTGTATTTGCTGTGACATTGAAAAGTGAATTAACAGTAAATGCAAAGCATTTTCCAAACACAGCTGTAATGTGGAAGTGGAAATGATTTGGCAATATCCCACACAGCTGAATCCTGGCATGAGGTGGAGTTGAGGTAAGGATGGAGAGCTTGTGCTGCTGTTTTTACTGCAGGTGTATATTAGTTTTCTGTTGCAAGTCAATTACTTGCTAGTAGCTAGAGTTTGTTTAGTTGTATGTAAAGGTTATTGAGGCTATGTTGTAAGTGACAGTGATTTATTCCCAGAGAAGTTTATAGAAGAAATGTCTATTCTACCTTTTATAAGTGCTAATTATTGCAAGTTAATCAATTATTGTGTGAGGAATCCTTACAAAACTGGGGATGTTCTACTTTAGATATTTATTAAACCCAAAAGATCTATGTGAACTGTACTGTTATGAAAGTAGAAAACCAGTTTGTTTTGTCAAGAAAAGAAGTAAATGAATAGCCTATAGACACTACTTCCACAAAAATGCAGGATGTGAGACTTGAAAAGTGAAAGATGGTAAATGAGTGTAATGTGTGACTATAGAACAAAAGTGAAAAACAGAATTTAATGAAGAAGAATAGGTGGAAAGTGAAAGAAACAAGATGTAGAGAACTAAGATAAGTGTGTGAAAAGAGGAGAGATTTAACTTTAATGGAGGAAAATCTGACTTTCCTTTGCATCATAATACCAGGAGAGTAATGAGTAAGGGGCTGTAAATCTTGCTTGTAATTTTGTGAAGTTATTTCTGACATCCCTCTGCACGGGAATGGGTAATCAGCGTTTCAGACTGTCAGACAATCACAATGTTGAGCATAGCTGAGGGTTTAATACTGCAATTTAAAGAAGAGCAGCCAGTTAGTAATTAAATATTCCATGCAAATTTCTTTCACTCTTTCAATTTGGAGCACTCAGACAGGGACAGACTAAAAGAAAATTAGGTAAGTTTATGTTTGGCGTTAATCTATAAAGAAAATTCTGGATCTCTGGCTGCTACAGATGGAGGTTTATTTGGCCTTTACACTTTGCCCGAGAGCTAGAGAAAAGCATAAAGAATCAAACTAAAGATGCTAACTATATGTTGTTTTAGGAATCTTGTGAAGTAGTTACAGTAGCATGTGCTTGCCATCCTAGCCACCACTCATAACACTAGTTAAAAAGGCAGTGCTTCCTTTTTTTTTTGGTAGGTCTCTGTTTACATGTGCAGGTAGCCACTCTGCTGCAGGACAATAGGAGGGCTCCTAAAAAAAAAAAAGGAGTCAAGGTTCTTTTTCATAGGTCCTTCTTTTGTAACAAGTGGATTGGATGTGGTTGTTATGTTTTTAGGCCTGCAGTATGTGGTTTAGAAGATGACATGGGTATTGTTCTTTTGTTTCCTTTTTCTTTAGAGGTTTCTGTATTGGATTGCTTTTTAGGATATTATTCAGCCTTAGGTTATTATTCAGCTAGGGTCTCTTCTATTTCCTGGTTGATGTGACATTACCAAAAAAAAAAACAAAAAACCAAAAAACCCAGTTCTCTAGAGCATGGGTAAAGAAAATGTATGTTTTCTATGCTTGAGGTTTGAGCAATGAGAGTAAAAGTAGCAACAACTTGGCTGAGACATTACCAAATAAAGATGAATTAAGCAAGAGGAGTTAAAATTGAATTTTATCAAATCTGCCATTTCTGGCATGTGTTTACTGCACCAGTTTACAATTAAAGACTTAATAATTCTGATTCCCTTCTGAATGCAGTTTTTATTTTAACTCTGAAATAAGGGGCAAGTCCTGGACAGGAGGTCATTAATTTTCCCATTCAGTCACCACCTCCTTAGAGCCACTAGAGTTAATAGGGCTGCATATTAATCAGGGCCTTGAGCCTTCTTTGTAGGAGAAAGGCAGGAAGGAGGGGGTCTCTGAATTTACTCCATTAACTTTAGGTGACAAATAAAGGCTGTTCTTCCTGCTGGGCTGTCACTTAGGATGCCTGGTTACAGCTGCACAGCTGATGAGTTGTATTTTTATGTGGTGGTAAAGATGAAGCAAGGTTAAGGCAGGAGGCACACAGTGCAGAGCTGAACACAAGGAGTATGTTCCTTGCCTGGAATCAGTCTGAAAATGTCATTTATCTGTGTTGTGCAATAAACTGCTCTCACACAGGCATCTCAAAAGCATAACCAGAAGCAACTTGTGCTCGAAACAAAGGATTTTTTTCAAGTGTGGATAATTTAGATTTCTGAACCCCTCTAACAGTGACAAAGATTCATCCACTGTTCTCCAAAGGTCACAGTAGCATTAAAAAGTGAAGGATAAAACTAAACTATGCTGCAGAGGCCAGTGGCAAGACTGTGACAGTCCTTGGAGATGTCCCTTGAGAGGTTGCCATCACTTCTCCTGCCATGATGGGCCAGTCCTGTGTGGCTGCGTGGAGTGAGGAGGAGCAAAGCAATAGTTTGTCCTTGGTTCTGTCCTTTTGTGTTTGACTGACTCACCCACTGTCCTGATAAGGCCACATATGGAAGTAGAAATGACAGGTGAAAGGCAAGGCTTGGGATATCGTGCCTGCAAACAGCTGACTGCTACCTCCTCACACTTCCCTTGCTTCACAGATCCACATGTTAAACCAGCTGCTGAAGTGGTGTCTTTGATTTCTCATGTCTTACACTTTTTCTAGAACTAGAGAACAAAAGCAATTGCACTTAGCTGAGCTGGGGATTGTGTATTTTACTCCACCATGACTTTAAGAATGCAGATAGTTAGCAACAGCACAGAATAAGGATACTGGTATAGACAGTCACAACACAGCCAGCCTGATTGAAAAAGCTAATGATATTTTTAATTTCAAACACGTGCGTAACACCACCCACTTCAGTCCCAGCTATAGTCAGTGGTGTTACTTGTGCTTAGGTTAGGTAAAACTTACTCTTAAAGGAGATATGAACCCTTCATTAGGAGTAAGACAGAAATTTTCACAGCATCCTTACTTAAGTGCAAGAAAAAAATCCTTTTACATTAGTAATTTATTTACATTTAGTTATTTTTCCTCAATAGTTGCCTGAAGGGGAACTTAGAATGCTCTCACTTTGGAAACTGAAAGCCATATTGTTAATATATTAATAAAACTATGATTAACAGTGCTGCTAACAATAACATAATCACAAGAGTATTTACCTATTTACTATTTTTCACCTTCTCAGAAATTTCTAAGGTTTTCATTCTTTTTAAAGAAGATATAATTTTCAAATCAATTTTATGCAGAGTTAGGTACCTCTAATTTTTCTTTCTTTTCCCTAAAATAGAAGAGAAAGGCATGCCAGCTTTCAGAGATGTAGTGGGATAAAAAGACACTATCTTCACCTTCTCTAATAGCTTTTCATGATTGGCTGGCATGTTTTGACTGAACTGGAAAGGGGCAACTTTTTCGTGCTGTGAAATCTCATTAAATGGGTTTCATTGTTATTGTTACAGAGAATGAGTCTTTATTTTCCTAATGGTTTATTTTCTTGTAATACATTTCATGTAGAAAAAAGAATGTTTCATATCATGGGGGTTGAGGTTGTGTTGCTTGAAAAATCCTGTATTGTTCTTGGATTCTCATGAGAATTTATCCATGTGCATTTTCATTCATTTGCTTTGCTCTAGTGTAACTAGGTAAGCCTATAGCTCTAAAACACTGGTGGATCCTAAATCCAAGCTCCCAAAGGTAACTTGAAATCCAGTTGACTTAAAGGATGAAGCAAAAGATATTTATTTAAGTGTAATGCAACTGCTTTCATTTATGTGTTAGTTTACACTTTGCATTAGAGACTATTTAAAATATATTTACCTGGAGTGTTCTTTCAATGAAGTTCACACTTCTTGTAATTGCAAGAATCAATCTATTATTCTCATAAAAACTGATCTCCATTTTTTTTTACCTCTGGTCATAGCTTCTGTCTTGGGAATTTTCAGCTTTTTTTTTTTTTTTTTTAAACAAAGACAGTGGAATGAGGAATTTACTGGCATTATCTTTTTCATCCCTGTACGATAAATACAAGCAGGTAGGGGATGCTAACCTATTAATAATAACTCCTATTATTGCTACAGAGATAGGCTGGTAGATGAAAAGGGTTTGCAAATGGTGAAAGCAGAGCCAAAACTGAGACTGCCACTTGTCATGCTGACTGTTTCCATATGCTCTCTCATTTCTTTGCCTTTATCTACTTGTTGTCTCCTGGATTACACTGCAAGATTTTTGGGACAGAGATATTTTTACTGTTGAAACAGGAAGGATCTGGTTTTGTGGGAGCCTAGGCACCTCTTCAGTCAAAATGTATAGCAATAATGAAAGAAGTATAAAGCTTTGACTGGGCTTTTCAGCTGCAAAGCAATGAAAAATGTGAATATTAAACATTATATTTCAATCATTTTGATATTTATGCAGTTTCAAAATCTGCTTTCATTGAATATTTTTAGTGTTGCTCAGATATATGCTCCCAATTAAAAAAAAAGTCTCCTGCTGTTGGTAAAGCTTTGAAGCTTTTTTTTTTTTTTGGTTAGTTAAATCTGTTAATTCTTTTTGAAGTGATTTTGCATGATTAAGGCTGTGAGTGGCCATGATGTATCAGGACAACAGCAAGTTCTGTTGTGCTTTAGAAAAGAAGACCTCTGATTTATCAATGTTTTCTGGTTTTTCTTTTTATTTTTTAAATTTTCTACCTCCTTTCACTGTGAATCTTTGATGAACTGCATTTCAGAACTTTGAGTTGCTAGAGAATTAATAACCACAGGTATTAGCTGAATTGCTTTATAGTTAGTTGCAGATGGGTTTAGCATGGATTTCAGAACTTGGAAGGACTGGTGTTCAAGTTAACACTTTCCCCTTGGTCTCCCAAGTGTCTTCCTGAGACATGGGGATCCCCTAAAGAAAAGTTTCTTTGACCTGAGGATTTGCCTTCTGGGGCTGACTGACATTGCCATGGAGTGAGCATTTTTCCAGTGCAGAAGCCATGGACATTGTTTGATAGAACAGGGAGGAAAATATGGTGAGATATGGAAGTAATCAGGGATTAGAAAGGATGTCTGTAAAACTTTAAGGATGTTTTGCCTCAGTGAAAGGAAAAATTGAAACATCGTGGAGTGAGGCCAGTAAAGCCACAGGAGAGCAATAACAGAAAACTTTCTAAACTCCTGCCCCATTTTATACAAGTAAGGTATCCCTTGGATTCCTTGTTCATGTTTAAGGACAAAAATCAGGAAAATCGTCCTGACTGCATTGAAAAAAAATCCCAGAACTTGGGAAGAGGAAGTTCTTCCAAACACTGGGTTCCCACGGCACCAAGAGAAAGTGTCAGGAGGACAAAGAGGAGGGCACAGGACAGGAGCAACTGCTCCTCTGGGTTTGGCCCTGAGGGAGTACCAATGACTGGCTACAGCCCCCTCAATCCTTTTTTTCCATGTGAACCTACACCCCAAAGGGTTAATAACGTCTTGTCTTTAATTTATAATGGTGAGAGAAAGAGAGTAAGAGGATGATGCAAAAATGCTCTAGTAGCTGACCAGTGTCTGCTTTTCAACCCCAACATGTAATGATAAACATTTCACTGGGCAATCTCAAGAAAAAAGCCAGAAGGTGAGAGCAGAAGAAGAGAGGAAGAGAAATCAGAAAGAGAAATTAGGGAGAGGAAGAGGAGGAGAAAAGAGAGTGGGAACAAATCAGTGAGCAGTCAGAGTGCCTATCATGTTTTCTGCCCCATCAGCAATAAGTCTGGGGCAAAACAACCCAGCTGCACACAAGAGCACAGTATTCTGTTAGGGCTTGATTCTGTAACAGACAGGATTTCAAGAACTGCCTTTCAGCTATGTCTGTATGAATGTCTAAACCAATAGTTTAACTTTACAGATCCACAAAATGTATAAATCCTGATCCAACAAAACACTTGCCCATATGTTTAGTTCTAATGGCATAAGCACTCCCATCTGCTGTGACTAATCACATTCTAAGTGTCTAAGTTATCCCAAAAGCATGGAAAATGATTTGGTGTTCATCAATGATATTTGTGTCATAAATATATATATTTTTTTATAGAGCAGTTTTGTGATTTAAATATACATCTATTAACAGAATTTTCTAACACAAATTTTTTTAATTGGGCAAGCTGAAACATTTTATTATTTTGGAACAAAGTTTTCAACACTTTTTTTCTGGTTCTTGCTCAGTTCTTTCTCTTTGCTTTCCAATACAATTTATCCCAAACCAGTTGGGTTATGCTGGTGTAGATTCATGAAACACAACCTCAGTAATTCTTTTTTAAAAGACTATCAAATGTTTTAAAAAACGAGTTTAAGTTCTAAGTAAATGTTTAAGAATTGGATTTAAGTTAAAAAAGAGATTTTAGTGGTATGGAATAGAGTCAGCATAGGCAGATCAATAGGGATCTGTCAGCCTATCTCCAGTGGATGCTAAAAAAATGGATCTGCTGCCTTGTACCATTGGACAGACAGGATAGCATACAGAACAAATAATTCATAGATGTCATAATTCTAAATGTTCTGAAGAGTTCTAAAATACTTTTTGGTTACTTTTTTTGTAATCCTGTGGCTTATAAGGTTAATATTTTTAAATTGTCTGCTAGAAGTCCAGCTTTAGGAGGGAATAAAACAGCAGCTGACACATATTAAAGACCTTTAGAAACACCTGTTTTACAAACATCAAATGCTTCCATTTTAAGGCCCAGGATCATGGATAATAACCTCAGGCTAGAAATTGAGAGCCTTGCAACAACAGAAAATGTAAGTCTCCAGTTTTTTGCTCCAAGGAGTCTCATGGTTCATTTTTAAGCCTTTCTCAGGCTCAAAGTTATTAGTGCCAAACTTTGGACAGTGTGATTTCTGTGATGAAACTCCATGTTTGGGAAAGGGCACCATTTCTAACAGTGCATGTTCAAATCTCCTTAAAGGTTTGGATGGGACTGAGTAGTCCTGGACAGAGATGGATTAGCAGGCAAGGTGAATGAGAGACATGATTAATGCAACTGCATTAAAAGATGCATGATAAATGCAATTTATCACATGACTATCACATATGTGCTATATAATTTAATATTAAATAATAGTAGGAGGCTTGTTGCCAAATAGTAGGAGCATGGATGAGGGAGAGGTGATTGAGGGGTTAGAGTTAGGATTGATATATTCTTTGATAAGAGTGTAAAGGATTATAATTGTAAAGTGGCTACTGTCTAATGCATAGTAATCAAATATTGCTTCTTGTATTAAAGTGATTTATTGCTCTTTTCTGAAAATAAAGCTGCTCAAGGCATTTTATGTTTAGGAACCAATTTTTTGGAAAGGACTACCCAGTTTTAAGGAGTAAAAACATGTAGGGATGAATAACCCTACTCTACATAATTGTCCATACTCCTGTTACGTCCCCCAATTTTACATGGGAAAGTAATAAAATAACAAGAGAATTGCATTAGAGTGCCTGAGTTTTTCCTCTACTCAAGTAATAAAGTCCTGGGACATGGATTTGTGAGATGTTACTGAAAATAACAGTAACTTAAAGCTTTTCTGGACCAGACAATTAGCTGTCATGACATGAGAGGGCTATATTTAATTATCTCTTATGCAACTAGATGCAACTGTTTGGCCTTGTAAGAAGAATAACTCTACTTTGGCATTCTTTGTTCACATTGTTAGGCTTTCTAGTGAAAGTCAAGGCATATATTCCTGTTTTGATTAAGAGGTGAATGTTTTATCTATTCATAATGCAGTCTGCTACCATTGTGTTTGGCTCTTGAAAATGTAACATAATAATCCTTAGTAGCTGTATAAAAAAGCCATAAAGATGCTTTATTCACCTTCCTTTTATTAGGAAAACTTCCTTCTGCAGGGTGAACACCTAGGAGGGGGAACCTCACAGACTTCCTGGACAAGGTCCAGCAGTTATTCTCCTGCCTTTAGGGCGGGGCATGGAGTCACCAGCTCTCAACCCACTGGTCCTGAAGAGCACCTGTCAGAAAGGTGCCTGCCAGCTTCTCCCCTGTCACATCCCAGGAGAGCAACTTCTGTGACAGCCAGGATGCAGAAGTCTGGTGGCACAGGGTGCAGCAGGGCTGAGAGGGACATGGGTTTTCTGAAAGAGAAGCTCTGTCCACAGACAGTTGCTGGAGAGTCTGGTGTGAGGAGTCCAGTGCAGGAGGAAGAGAGGTCGATACAGTCTCATGGCAGGGATTTTCCTCCTTCATGTGGCTTCTGTGTTGAAAGCCTCACTGGAAATATAACACAGGTTGGTGCTTGTCTTGGAAGGAAAGGCAAAGAGTTATAGACTTAATTCTGCAGCTTTCCAAAATATGGTTCCATTTTCTCTAACAGTTTTTCCTTTGTCCACTTGAAAGAAGACATCAAATACTATATCAGATGGATTGCTCTGTTGTTTTTTCACTTCCAGACAATAATTTACTTCAAGATTTTTGTTGCTTTCTGAGGCATGCAAATGCCTGTAGGATGAGATTTTTAATTTGGGTGCATGAGGAAAGACTCAGTTGATGCAAGAAGAGTTGCTTTGCTTTTCACTCTTCACCATGAACATTATATCCAAAGAAAGGAGATTTCCGTTGCATGCTTCTGTCCCTTATATAGGATTTCATAGGATATTTTAGAATCCAGGCATTCAAAACTCCAAATAAGGTGGCAATTGCAACCAAACTAGCAGTGGTCCCCTGTAACTGGGAGAGTAAGAACAAGTAAACACTACGGAAAACTGTGGATTGTGCCTGGACCTGCACCGAGGCCCTGCTTGATTAACTGATGTAGCCATACCTGAGAATCTGGGATATTCTGGATCTTTGGACCTTGGGCTGGATTTTTACCAAGAGTAGTAAGTATTGTGAAAATTTAACCCCGTAGGTTCCCACAAAAGCAGCCTAGTAAGGAATAGAAATAACTACAGCAAATCCCCTTGGAACACCCTTCACAAGGTTTAAATTGATGAAGAAAAGACTTGATAGCCTTGTTTAATCATATCCAATGTTAAATTTCTCCAGGCTCTGGACCTTCTTTCATTTCCAGGGCTCTTTTTCAGGATTTGGGTGCATGGAAACAGGTCTGGAAAGAGGAGATGAAATCTGGTCAGTCCAATAAAGCACCATGATAATCTTCTCCTGGGGGGCTCTCCTTATGCTCCTGTCTCTCTGAACTGCTCTCTTAGCCTTGAGGCAAGATCTAGTCCCATCTGTCCTTCCTGATCCATATATCTACTTCTTCAGCCATACCTTGGTAATTGCTCCCCTCCCATTCTATACGAAAATCCATGTTTACAAAGTGTTGATGGTCCTAGGGAGACAGCTTGCGATGTTTGTTTGGCATTTTAATTTCTTTACTTAATGTTCAAAATATTTATGGAATGCTTCTCTGTGGTACGACCAAGTTTGATTTTACATGAGCCTGAGTTCTATTACTGTGTCATTTTTGAAACGATATATGTAGTGTTGTCATTATACCAACCACAATACTCGGGTGGGATTGGATAAGGCTAAACAAGTGTAGGCACAGTGCATAAATGTCATGAACCATAACAGGCACGTCTTAAAAACCAGCATATCAGAATCCAGCATTGTGCTATTATCTTAGGAATGTTTTTGCATGACATTAACCTTCAATACACAAGTCATCCTTTCTGTAGGATACAGGCAGGGGAGACTCCACAGGAGTGACAAGGCAATGTTTCTCTCTGGCACAGATAATGTTGGTGCTTAAAAATTACTTAGAAATTCAGTGCTTAGAAATAAGCTCATTCTAACATTAGTACCTGAAATTACGGTTACAATGTCTTCCATCTATTAAAATGCCTTTGAGAAGGTTTGTCACCATTCCATATGACAAAGCAGAAGAAAATTGTTGCTATTTAATTTCAGGAAAAGCTTAAAAAGATAATCAGAAATAATTTTAAAAATCACAATTTCTTTTAATAATTCAGTATGAGATAAAAATAGTACCTTATTTCATTGAGAGTTTCAGGAAGTTATAGCTCAGTTGATATTCTAGTGGAAATAAATATAAAATATTAATTTAGCAAAAAAAGTCCATTTCAAAGAAAGAAAATTGCTAAGCTTTTATTTAATGATATACTGAAATACTAGAATCTACTTATTTACTGTTTATCTGGAAGAATTCTCCATTTCAGCTCTTGCTACAAATAAATGTGAACATGGTACCATTTATCCTGTTTAGAGAACAAGAAAGATATTTGACAAATAAAGTAAATGTCTTTATTTGGATCAAACATGAGATGACATAATTTGGAAGACTTGGGAATGAAATTAAAACAAATCATTTAAATAGCTTAATTGATTGAAAGTGTGAATAACAGATTGTAAGTATTTTCATATATTCAGCAAATGCGTCACAAGTGGAGTTTATCATTCAGTGGATGGAGGGAGGTTTCCAAGATTCTGCAGTTTTGTTACTTTCATTCTTTCCCTGGGGAAAAAAAAATAAAAAAAGCAAGAGTACCTGGGTAACCATACAAAGTGTACTGTGTTCTTTGGGGAGCACAATATTTGTACAATTATATATTTTCCCAGAATGGAGCCCTTGGAGGTCCATCTGTGTATCCAAGACTGTCTTTATGTCTCTGCAGCTGTGGTCACCCACATGTTGAGCACAGTAAAGACCAAATGTTGCACATCTCTCTTTGATTTGTGACCTTCACAGATTTGATTTGATTCAGAGAGTGGGATTCAGCCTCTGATCAAAATGCTGATTTGGCAATGAGAACCCAACCCTTTTCCCAGGCTAAAGCTTCTTTTTGCTTCAGTTGGAGGCAGGGCCAAGAACCACATTTTCACTTCTGACTGCTGGTCATGAAGTCATGCATAATGTCACTAGAGGTTTTAGCTCAGATTCAAAGGTTAAATGGAAGGTCTATCCTTACTCAAACCACAAAAGAAAATTGTTAGTCCTTGCTGAGTACTTAAGAAAGAATGGCTTGTCATAAAAACTCAACCCCTTTAGCCACAAAATTCCTAGGATTGCCGAGAAAGGCTGTGATGCAATCAAATAGTGGCAGCAAGTGACTAGTAAATAAAGCAACCACTTTTACAGTGATTTCTCACAGGTTCCAACAACTATACAGGTTTGAATCATTAAATACATTACATATTTCTTGAATCTCTCTTATACTGTACTTTTCTCTCACCATTTCCTCACCCCTCACCATTCCTAATTGTACTATAAGCTATAGATTTTATTTTATGCTTATGAAAGCCCTTTCTGTTATTTTTTTGAGGAAAGAGTAGCATTTTTAAAAATTGCATTTTTGATGCCTTTATTTGTAATTTTAATAAAAAGTTCTCCACAGAGTTAGTTTATATTTTTAATATCTTTATAGATTTTATATAGATGCTACTGTATGAGCTTACCCGTGAAGTGAAGGTATGTTCTTCTTTACCAGACAGGTCTAATGTTGATTAAAAAATATTTCACTAAAAAGCTTTAGAAAAAAAAAAATCTTTGATACAGAAATAATCTTTAATACAGAAATAATGCATTAGAAACAGCTTTAATTAGCAATGCAAATTATAATGAATTCCAAATGGCAGAGTCTGTTAAGTTACATAAAAATGTGGCTGCAAGATTAACAAGACAATTAAAACTGCCAATTGTTTTGTGATAGGACTGTTTGTGTTTACATGTGTGAGGCAGAGTGAAAGCAAGCCCTATACTTAAGTGCAGATAGCAACCAAAATAAATCCTATTTTTTTTTTTTAAAGCATGGAAATCATAGCTTCAGATGTCAGAAGTGTTAATGTGATATGCCATTCCAGCACTTGTAGCACTAGAAAGATACTTTTTACACCTACTGAATTGAATCTTGATATATTGGAACATTGTTATCTATTTTTTTTTCAGAGTGCACCACAGTTAAATACAACATATCTTTTATTGGAAGATTAGCTTGTAAAATCTGTCATTTTCATGTGTCTAAGGAAGCATGGAAACACGCATTTCTTAGCTTCTATATGGTGTTCACATTTTTATTTAAAGCATTTTGGAAGGAATTTAAATGCTATGTCTAGGTATCATAAATAAAAATACTCCTCAAGGTATGGTCATAAAAATATTAAAAGTGTGAACAAGAGAGATGATTGTAAGAGGAAACATATTTAATATATTTTAAATTACTTTTATAAATGTTTATTCCAACCCCAAGTAAAAGTTTACTTTTGAAGTGCTCTCTCTACTTTGAACTTCAGGGTGCTCATCAGATTCTCATTGTATTTTCAGAAATGCTTTTTAATGTTCGTTAATAAAATGTAAAGGAAAAACTTCTTCAGACAAATACTGCCCTTGGAATAAAGAAATTATTAAATCAAACAGCAGATTTCTGCACACTGTGGGGGCACTGACACACCTACTAAATTATGCCTTGCTGTTTTTCCATAAATTTCTTGTTTTTGGAAATCAAGCTCTGTATGCTATGCGTAGCTTTCAGATACTCTTTTCTTTACATATCTGCTTTCTGAACTCTACATGCCTTTCCTCAAAGCAGAATGGGTGCCTGCTCTTCTCTTCTCTGGAGGCTGGGAGCACTGTTACCTGAAATATTTTGATGTTTGGGTCTTTACTCTAGAGGTGCAAAGGGAGATGTGACACCTTCTGCAAGGAGTTAGACTGAGCAGGATGTGCCAAGAGTGCCAAACACCTCGAGGGGAGGCTAAGGGAACACCAGGCAAGGTCACGGAACATAACTTCAACCAATCGTTAGGGAGTACTAAGGGATCTTCACAGAATCAGAAGCAAGCACAGCTTCTGCAGGCTATGTTTTGGCAGAATATCAGCACTTCTCTCAGAATTAGCATCACTGAGCTTTTGTGACGGAGGTGGGTTGCTGCAAACCCTCTATCACAAATAACCATGCTTCCACAACCCTGGAGTCCCCAGTGTTTGTCACAGAGGTTACTGGGTAGCTCTGCAACTGTTCCTGAATTCCTTCTGTTATTTCTTTTCACAGAAGTGCATCAAGAAGCAGAAACTACCTCCAAATATTTACTATAAAGCTGTAATATCCAAAGATCTTCAATAATTTAGTTCTAGCTTGACTGGAATACATAAGGTTGTATCTAGAGCTCAAAAAGGTATGAAGATGATTTTTGGATGATTAATATCATCCAGGAAAAGATGTCTGGGCACTTCTGAGCCAGATTTGTGATGCACATCTGTTCTTGAAAGGGGCCATCTACAACACAGCAAAGGTGTTGAGATAAAATTTCATTTGAGTGTGAGCAACTTTTTTATTTATTCTCTTGTGCATGTCATGTTGTTTTGAAAATCAAAGACACATAAAATAGCATGGTTGCCCCTTCAACAAGTAAAAGTGCTAATTTCATACTGCAGGGAGAACCCAGTGAGAGTTTTCAGCATCTGTAGTGACACCATATCTCTGCACAGCTGAAAGCTTTATGGAAATCTCCTGGAATTTCTAGAACCTGGTTTTCAGGGAGACTTGTTTTTGTACATCTAAGGAATTTTGTCTGAGAGAGGAGGGACTCTATATCGTAAGAATTTTTTTGCCTATTCCTAGATCCTAAACCCAGGAGAAAGCAGAAACCCTGGAGTTCACAGATCACCAGGGTTTTAGACTAGACTCAGTCTGTCTAGTGTATGGTTTTACTGATCCCATTTTCTACATAGAAATTTGATTACAGAGATAATTTCTTCAGAACCTAATACAGTAATAGAACAATAAATATCTGTTTGTTTATGGGCAGCCATGCTAAGTGAAATACAGAACAAAGAGAGGAGCTAGGAGGAATCCCTCCCATGCTTAAGTGACTCTGTGTTTCTGATATATCATGTGTGATGCAGGTGGGAGAGAAGGAGTGGACCTCAAGGGATTTGTTTATGCTTCAGAATTCAGTATAATTCCCTTTAGCATCAGTGGAACCTGTTTCGTAGAGGAAGGAGTTGACTTAATTTGTAATTAAAAGGTCTGGTTTATTATTAAAATATAAGGGTGGACTGAAGAATAACAAATGTTCCCCAATTACAACAGAAATAAGTCTAAAGCGGTAATGCATCATCTGAAGACTTGCCTGTGCCTTGAATATAGACTTGCTTCTATAGATGCAAATATTGTATGTGTTGAAGATGACATAAAACCTAGAGGATCCTGTTAGTATCCTCTTACTCTGATGGAAGGGATGTCCCCATCCTACATCCATTCTTCCCTTCATCCATTCACTTGTTTCTAACAATGGCTGCTCCTGATAATTTTCTTTGTTTTTGGACTTTGAGGCACACAGAGCCCTGAGATGAATGTTCTATTAGTCTTTTATTTTCCAGTCATTGAGGTAGATAACTGATAGGCTAAAAATATTTTCCAAAAGTTTATTTTTCCAAATTTTTTTTTTGTTAATTTCTTTAACCAGTGCTGTAAGTGTGTCAGCTACAAAACTTGATAGGCTGGAGAGGCCTCTATTGTATGAGGAAATGGTATTTGCAAGTCTTAAGTGGTACTTGACATAGTGGTAAGAACAGTTTATCTTTGACTTCTACTATGAGAAATGGTCCTTGTTATATGAGTGACGAGTGACTATACAAACAGGCTAACATGATTCTGTCAAGCTGCAGAAAGATGCTATTTTTTCCTTTCTAGATTGCTGTCTGCTCTTAAATTATTAATTTAATCAGGAACTGTTCGCAACAAACCTTGATAGTGTATTAAGCATACACAACCACCTAGATTTATACTTTAAATGAAGCGACTATGTCACTCAAAAAAGCCTCTTAGTTTAGAAAGGCAAGTTTTTCACTAGCTTTCATGAAACTTGGTGTTGTTAATAAAATACCTTCAGTCTGCAATGTAGTTGTTTAGGCCAAAGAGTAAGAGAGAGACAGCTCTCTAAATTTATTTCTAGATGGATGGATGATTTCTCTTTAAAAGACAAGACTCAAATGGTCACTGTGTGAGGAAAAAAGAAGCAGCAAAACACAGCCCCCTTTCTGAAGGATTATCTGCCCAGGTCAAAATACAAACAATGCAAAAGTGCAAGGGCTTTGTTATGCATGAGGCCTATTGGCCATTTTAGACCAGTCCTCTGTGTCACCTAAAGGGAGTTGATGACAGATGGTGAGAGTGTCCTTGCAAATTTTTCACCTTAAAGTGACAGGCAATATGGAAATATCCTGTGATCAGAGGGGATTCTCTAAAATATCCCTTGGTAATCAACACAAAAGGGAATAATTTTTAATTTGGAGCCTGAAGCAGTTTTAAAGATTTGTCTTTATGTATGACTTTATACTATTTTGCAAGAAGTATAAACAATGGATGAATAGAATGGATTTCACATTGTATTTGTAGTAACTAACCTTTAGTTGTTTAGTGAAGAAGGACAGTTTATAAGATAATTCCATAATGGAAGAAAAACTCTTAAAAAATCACAAGAAAATAAAGCAATTAATCAAAAGGAAACCCAGAACATTTTATAATCTATATTCAGGGAATATATTCTGTTCCTCTTTACTACCTCAACAATTTTTTGATCTAGCATTTTTATATTCTCTTAGCTGTATTCAAAAGATAGAATTCTTCAAAATCTTTAATTTCAACTTTTCAAACGGAAAGCAACATCTGTGAATCTAGGGACAAACATGGTTGTGCCTAACTCATGCTTGAATCATTAGGAATACCTGATGGACAAGTTTCAGTCCTTTACAAGCCTTGCAGCTGCTGAGGGCTAGAGCCACCACATAGCAGAGACTGAAGCAGAAACTCAGCCTCTGGGGAATAAAAAAAACAATCAGGCAACCTCTCCCCCACAAGCAAAATCCCTAGATCTCCGTCCATACTCATTTTTTTGTGTGGTAGTATCCTTGTTCTTCCTCTGCTCTCATCCTGTATCCTTACAAACCTTTTTTGAGAAGTGCAAGTACTTGGTGGGACACTGGGGAAGGCTGAGTACCACCATCTCATGAGAAACTCAGATGTGAAAAAAGAGCAATTACCCTCTGTGGTAAACTGGACAAAAGAGGGAGAAACTGGGCTATGGCAAGGGGTGGGCTGAGGGCTGAGTTACTGGATACCATTGTCTCTCTCTCCAGACTGTGTTTTGCCTAAAGCAGGAATGGCTATCACAGGCTCATATGGTTATAATTTTGGATGGTGGAATAGGCATTGAAACACTATGCTGGTAAAGATCAAAATACAGGTACAGGGTATTTCGTGCTCTTCTTTGACCTCAGGCTCAAACTCAAAATTAGCTCCTTTTAGAGACTGATGCTGTGTGTTTTTCTTTAACTTGCATCTGCTTCAGGGACCTCCTAGTTGTGTTTGGGCAAAGATTGAGGATTTTTTGCACAGAGGTTCTAGCAGAAAGTGTCATAATGTTTGTCTTGTGTGACTCCAGTTGAAATTTTAGGCTTTGTAGAATGGTCTGAGTTCAAGTTTTCATTTTGCTTTGCTTTGTACTTAACCTATATTAATTGTTGATATAAAGGTGGTCTAAGAAAAGCTAGAGACCATGAGCTGTGAGGTTTTGATGATCTGTTGATGTCTGAACTGAACCAATCTCATATATATTCAAGTTTTTCTTACCATATTTTGGGATGAACTCATTTTATTCCTTGAAATAAATGAGTGCTTTCAGTCCTCAGTGATATAGTCACCTGTCGCTTTAGGCGCTCAATTCATTTATGTGCTACCTGGTTTTGACAGATTTTGCTTCTGAAATGGGTTTAACAAATGACATTTGTTTAACTCCTTAAAACCATGTGCCTATGAAAAGATAAACACAGATTTCTAGTCTACAGATGCAGACAGTAGAGATTCAGTAGGAAATCAATTCTGGGAATTTTGGGTAACACATTTGATCGGGTTCAGAAATGTTATCTGTTCAGAAATACATTATGTGAAAGAACAGTGCTGATTTATTTATTTATTTGGAGGAGGGAAAAATTTAGTTTTGACATTTTTTTCCAGCCTATATTTAAATGAGAAAAATTTTGCTGTCATTTCTTCATCGTCAGCACCAGGTACTGTAATTTGCTCATGTAATAGATTGTGGCCTAAAGGTATACTGCCAACCTACAGAGTGATTTCATAACAAAAGAATCAATAACTCATTATTTTTGGACTCAGAATAGTTTGCATGTTGCTTTGGAGATTTCATGACATTTAGGAGATTATTTGCAAATTAAAACATTCTTTGGATCAATCCATTAAATTGTCAGTTAATCTTCTTAAATTACACTTTGTTTTAAGTTCCATGTAAAAAGAATATTAATTTTCTTCCCTTCCCCCCCAAAAAAACCCCACAGGGTGGAAGTTTGTACTGGTTACCTAACTGGATGATGTTGTTAGCTTCTGAGTAGTTGTTCTATTACATCTCTCTGTAGAGTACCAACAATATATCAGTGGTAGGTATTAAAACTCATCTAAATTTATTGGTTTGAGTATTAAAACACACAGTGCTGCAAGTGGAGCCCCCTTGAATCATATTATTCTAGCTTATGTTACACAAGAACTGGGCCTGAATTAGCTTCTTCCTCCAAATTCTTTTTCAGGAGATAACGCAAAAAAACAAGTTCATAAGTCATTAAGAGATGTGAGTTTTGAGTTAAATTTGAGTTACATAGTTACTTCTAAACAATTAAAATGTGCCTGTGCAAAGGCCTTGTCCAGCTCATCCTTCCTCCTCTCATTGTGTTTTGTGGACTGCCTGGCTTGAAGGTTAGGGATCCAAATTTATGATGGGCCTGCAATTGAGAGGTGACTAAAGCTCCTTTGTGTGCAACGAGATTGCTGTGCTTGTGCACACCTCCCACAAAGCTACTTTTCTGTGATAAGTCTCGCCTCCTTTTCCTGGCATATACCTGCAGCCATACTGCCAGGATGTTTGCTTCCTGGTCAGGCATGTCTCCCTAAGAAGAAGAATAGCAGCCAGAGAGCTGCCTCCATTTTTCTGGTTGCTGTATTGCCCCTTAACTTGCCAGCAGAAGAGATGTTCTGAGTACTTGGGTGCTCTCCCTGCTGCCCTACTTCCTTTCTCTCTTCCACTGAGTCTTTGCTCTGGTGACCAGGTGTTGTAACATCCTCCTGTGATGCCAGGAACCTTCCTCAGCCCTCCTGGAAGCACATTTCCTGCCTTTTGTCCTCTGGCCTTTCACAGAAGGGAGCAGGGATATTTTCTCCTGATGAGGGTATTTGGTTTATTAGTCTGCAGATTTTGTGGTGATGTATAAAACAAGGGAATACAAACAGCTATATTTGCTCATATTTCTGGGAAATAGCTGGGGAAATACACTGAGAAACATGAGCTGGAAGGATTTTAGCTCAGATTTCCTTCTTGTTTTACATGTCATCACTGTGAGTTTTCACTGGCCTGAATTTCCATGTGAAGCAAAATTAGAACTAGTAAGTGAACATCTTTTCTAGCAGAAGCCAGTTTAGGAGGCTGCACATGGCTTTATTCCTGCTACAGGTTTTCTGCATGATTGAACTGGAAAACCAAAAGAGCACCCCGGTTAGAATGACTGCAGTGAACCAATGTCATCTGACTAGAAACTACACAATGCTTTTAGTCTGTACAGGATTGATCTGCTGAGAAAAAAATAGTGGCCCACATGTGTTGATGAATAACAGCAAATAACAAATAAGTCAGAAAATGTCCCAATTACACATGGATTATTTAAACAGAATAAAAAGCTACAGGTTCTTGGTATCTTTACCAGGCTCTTTTGTCTTGGCTCCACATGCTTTGCTATTTATTTATGAATTTATTTTACTAGAAACAGTCATCTAATTATGAAACGTCAGAGACAAAATAATGGTCATGTATACGTGTATGGCAAAATACTTCCTTTTTCTTGACTAACATGCTCAGTCACTTTGATCTGTCAGAAAGTTTTTCATGCACTTCAGTTTGAACACTTGCTGAATTTTCTGTCAGTATGGTAAAGCTTGCTTTCTTTAAGCACTGCTCTTTAAGAAACTGCTCAAATGCACTGTTACGTCCTAGATAACACCTGACCACCTATGTTACAAATGTAAATTAGATTTAGTTAAAAGATATGCTCAGTCACACAAAGACATTATAAATACAGGCTTCTCTCACTAGATAGTGCCCTAATGCAAACAATTATGACATACAATAAGACAAAAGCTAAAATTTCATCCTCCAAAGCCTGAGTGACTTGAAAAGACATCATTTTGCTACTATTTGAATGTACCTTATTGAGTCAGTGTACTGGGGTCTGTGTTTGTTCTGTGCTTACTCCATAGTTTCCAGTATCTGAAACTGTCACATTCTTTTAAGAAGACTTTCTGTTTGGAATAATTTTTAGTGTATTCAGAGTTGGGGGAGTTGGAAACATCTTTAAATGGGTTTGTGATAAGCACACAAGCAAATTCAAATATGAGTTCTTCTGCTAATGTTATTATTATTTGCAGTGTGGCAGCACCGGTGATTCAGTAATGTGCTAGCAGGTGTATAAACACAGAAATGAAGCATACCAAAGAATCTGTAATTCTCTCATTCCTCCCTTGCTGATTCTGGTATGACTTGGTGAAATGACAGTTTGTTATATGGAATCAATATCCAAAACGTAGCTTTTCCTAAATTGAAGGCCCACAGTTTTTCTAGCGGTAGTAAACATTTTAATTTCCCTATTTCAGCTGTGAATTTGTAAATTTTTAAGTAGGGTGGCTCAAAATCAGATTCTTCAAGCATAAGTATTGATGGTCTTGAATATAACATAGAGGTTCTAATCCTCTGAACTGTCCTATGCTTGTGACCTCCCTGAAGCTGCTGTCTTATGTGACAGCCATGAAAATGTGTGACAGCAATGGAACAACACAAAAGCTGAAACATCAGCCCTTCAGCATGGGCTGAAGTTTGGGAACAAAGCCTTTAGGAAGCTTCAGTCTTTTATGGCCTGGGCCCAACCATAATGGTTGCAACCATTAAGTAGAGGCTTATTCTGGTACCTGCCCAGATAATTTCTTCCCTGTTTCTATTCTTTCCTTCCACTGTCCTGCTCTAGAGGTAAAGGAAGAAAGGGACCCAACCTGAGAATAGCTCTAACAACATGCCTTTGTCATCATCTTTGCCAACTTAAGAGGTGGAAAACCCTGTTTTTTAACTCAAAGATGATATTGTTTTTATCTTTGCTTGCAGTCTGAATGGCAGTGCAGGAAAAGCAAAAAAGGTTCTTTGTCACAGAATAACAGAATGGTTTGGATTGGAAAGGACCTCTACAGATCATCTGGTCCAGACTCCTGCCATGTGCATCCACAGCTTCTCTGGGCAACCTGTTCCAGTGCCTCAACACTGGAACATTGTAAAAAATACACCCTTATGTCCAATCTCACTTTAAAACCATTGCTCTCTGTCCTGTCATTATAGGCCTTGGTAAAATCTCTCTCCTTGTTTTTACAGGACCCTTTATATATTGAAAGGTCACAGCAATTTATTCTCAGAGCCTTTTCTTCTCCAGGCTGAACAGTCCTAGCTCTCTCAGACTCTCTTCACAGGAGAGGTGTTTTATCTCTCTGACCCTTCTAGGTTGGCCTCCTATGGACCTGCCCCAACAGATCCATGTCTTTCTTATGCTGTTTTCACCCAGGGCTAGATGCAGTACTCCAGGTGAGGTGTCCCCAGAGTGGAGTAGAAGGGCAGAATCCTTCTACTTGCTGGCCACACTTCTTTTGATGCAACCTAGGCTGACTTTCTGCAAGTGCTATTTTCCAGCTAATGTCCAGTTTTTAATTCACCAGGATCCCAAATTTCTCAGCAGAACTCAGACATTTCAACCCCTAGTCTGCATTGGTGTTGAGGATTGCCCCAGCCTACATGCAGGACCTTGCGATTGTCCTTGTTGAACTTGAGGTTTATCTTAGGAAAACTCAGCCAAGCTGTGCTTGTTTGGCAATGTAGCTGAAGAGCTGAGTTCATTGTAGCCTGCCAGGATTTCTCCTATTCCTTCTTTCCATTTAGTATTTCTCAGCGTCTATCAAAGCCTAGGTGATCTGAGTGGCAGACTGGCAGTGTAAGCAAATTTGTGACTGATACTCAAAGGATGTTAGTAGAAAAGTGAACTCTCACTCACAACTAGCAAATTGTTTTTCAAATTGAAATGAAGGACGTTCATTCCTCGAACTTCTTTTACCAGAGGAAATACCAGAATGATGTAATTATTGGGGGAGAGAGGTGGGAAGAGTGACAGGATGCCTAGCTTGACAATAGACTTTGATGCTTTGATTATCCTCATATGACAGTATTTCCCTTTCTCCTGCTGCTCCTTTGCTGCTTGCTAATGATATATCCAGGCAATAGGCTGTGGGATGCTATGGTATCCTGAAAGGAGTGTCAGCTTCCAAAAGCTAATTTGCTTTGAGTGCAGCATTGTGCAGGTGTTTCTTGTGTATTTTTGGTTCTGGAGCTAGTTTGCTTAATGCGTGCCATGGTTTGGACATGCCCAGAGTTATCAGTTTAGCATTTGTCAGAGGAAAGGTTTTTGGTTGCTTTTCTGTTGCTGCATTTTTCTATGGAGAAAAGAGGGAAAGACTGAGGCAGTGGTACCATCTACTGATGTCTCCTCCTTTTGTTCCTGCTCACAGTAAGGCAGAAGTGTGAGTAGAAAACAAGCTTCCTGATCAGTACACAACACTCTCATGAGGCTGTCTGGAAGTATGTTTTTGCTCTTATTTTCCCCTAAAATGCTAAAATTATGGGAAAGAGTCATCTTCTGTTTAAAAAAACCCCAAAAGCCCAGCAAAAAACCACAAACAAAAACCCCAACAAAACAAAACAAAAAGTCATGAAGATCAACCAGTATCAGTGTAAACTACCCCCTTTCTTCAACCACTGGATGTTTGTGATAAATTGAGTGTGTCTTATCTGTGACTTGCTTACATAATGAGGTTGATCTTTACCATCACATTGCTGCTTTTTCTAGAAGGAGAAAGAATGAACTTAGGTTTTAGATCTTTTGTAATTACAAGAAAACTTGTAACTAAGTCACGTTCTTCTCCCAGGATTCTCAAAGATTTGATCCTTCTTACTCTTATAAGAAGTATGTGTTTGGCATACACTGTCTGTGTTTTATTTATTTATTTAGTTTGTTAGTTATTGCTCTGATGCTTTAATACAACTGTGTTGGATGCATGACAAATGCCATCCCTATCTGCCTAGAAAGATAATGATAAAATATCTTAGGGAGTATTTTCTCCAAGTGATGCATATATGGAATTCCCATTAATGTTAATGTGAGTTGAGGAGATCCACCCAGTGAGTGAAGACAAGGTTGAAGACATGATAGTTATGTTAGGGCTTATATCTTTCAAAGCAGGCACGCAGACTTTTAAGTGGCAGACAGGTTTATTTGAATTTAACACAAAGCCATACTAAAAAATTCCAGTTCTGTATGATATGCAGATATATTGCCATTAAATTTTATGCCTAAATCTTACAGCTATAGCTGATCTTACTGTAGAAGGAGGTTTCTATTAAATACCTTTCACTATCTAGTTTCTGTAATTCCAGCAGAATGGCTGGAACTCAACAAAGGATTTTAAGAATTGGCATAAGCTGAAAATGAGGAAAGACGAAATTCTTATATAACAAAATTATTCTTTCTGAAGGAAGTAATAAAGATGAATAGAACACCAAAGGCAGCATTGAACAGGCCTTGAATATACATTCCTTCCCTATTTTCTTATGCCAGCAAGAATTTAGCGTGAACACGTATGCAGCTTGGCACATTGGCTGAGGTCCAATGTTTGCACTTACAACATCTGGCACGAATTCTCTACAAGTGAAGGGACAGGTTTTGTCATTCTGTCGCCTACTGTCCATGAACTTCATTACCAATAATGTGGTTGTTTACATTGATCAGATCAAGGAAAACACACAGATTTGAGCAACTCTGGAGAATTTCACAGTTTATGACATTAAAATAGGCATGCCACTTTATCGTTCTTATTTCTTTTCCTGACATATTGTTGAACTCTTGGTCAGCATTCTGTCATGAATGGATGAAAGTTTTGACAGGTTCTAAGAGTTTTTTTTTAAAGCCAACCATGCCAAAATATTTCATATTAAGATTTTTTTTTTTGTATTTAGAAACCTTAAAAAAGGCTTCGATTTTGATGTTTGACACTAATCATAGAATCACAGAATAGTTTAAGGTAGAAATGACCTTTAAAGGTAATATAGTCCAATCCCACTGAAATGAGTTGCCCTTCAAGTTACAAAAGCCAAAACTGTCTATTAAAATGGTCTTTTAAAGCTGTTCTGGTAAAGAGGGCAGAAATTCTGGAACCTTGAGTGCATTCTTACAAAAGATGACATTATGGGAAATCCTTCCAGAATTATGGCAGGTTACACCAGCATTGAAGAAAAACATCTGTCAGTTGAGAAATATATTGTCATAACCATTCTTATATATGGTGCATGTTGGATTCTACTTGTCAAAGGTATTGGAAAATTAAGATTTATTAATACAGAGTTCCAGGCCCTGAAATTGGATGTAATTGTGCATTTGCAGACCTTGTTGTGAGGGCTAAAGGAATTCACTGAAGTCAAGAGGATTCTGCAGCTATTTCTGCCTTAGTAGACAAGGCAGACAGAGTCAGGGCGGGGGCTTGGGTGCCATACTAAGAACATCCACAGTGTTTGGTTATTAGCACTTTTCCTTGGCACAATTCAGGCTTGTGCCAAAGAGCATTTTTTGAGATAAAAGCTACAAATGTCTGAGGGAATAACACAAGTGTGGGCCTGCTCTCTGTAGGCAGGTTGGATTATACCACATTGTTTTGGGGAGGAAGAAAGGGAATCTGGCCAGATGGCTGTGAGCCATTATGACACTTGCCTTTAGGGTTCCTTAGTCTGTTTTGTTTATCAGGGTAGACATCATCTAAAAAGTCTCATATGTTTGTAGCAGTAGGATGCCTTTTAGTGACTAAGACAAAAAATATTCTGATTCCTTTGAAGCTTTTACATGCATTGACCCAAATCACTCAATTTTTCAAGGACTTTGTAAATAAAACCATCCAACATATGAATTAAATCAATTTGATATCTCGTCTCTCAAGTGTTCAACTGAGAGTCTGTCAGCTAATCCTGGTTGCCCTCTTTCCCAGGGCACCTTGGAGATGCACAGGAGCTTGCTTCAGGCTAAAGTAATTATTCTAGTGATGGTGGCAGCTGCATGATCCCAGCTGTCTTCTTTTCTGGCCACATGATAGCAGTAGGGCTCCAAGAAAACGGGCCACAGGTTCTGTGTGTTAATTGGTAGTCTCCTGACTGCACTTGTGCTGTGAGTCAGCTCACAACAGTACGGTGCAAGGGAGGTCCCAGCATAAGTTCCAGAAAGCACTGGGTCAACTGCATATATGATTAGGTCTACCTACATTATGTCTTCTGATATTTGCAGAGACAGAGGTGGCCCATTCAGCCAGAAAAACTGTGCACCATTGCTGTACAATATGACCTTGTATACTGAACAAGTCTCCTTTTTGTCCTTTTGAATTCATTAAGTCAAAAGCAAAACATAGAATCATGGAATAGTTTGGGTTGGAAGGACCTTTAAAGACCATCTAGTCTAACCCCTCCGGAGTGAGAAGGGATGTCCTTAACTAGATCAAGTGATTCAGAGACCCACCCAGTGAATGTTGGCAGTAATGGAAGATCTACCACCTCCCTGGACTGTCTGTGCCAGCATCTTACCACCCTCATTGCAAATAATTTCTTTCTTATATCTAGTCTATATTTGCCTGGTTTTAGTGTTAAAACTATTACCCCTTGTCCTGTTGCAACAAACCCTGCTAAAAGGTTTGTCCCCATCTTTCTTATAGGCCCCCTTCAGGTACTGAAAGGCTGCTCTAAGGTCTCCCTAGAGTCTTTTCAGACTGAACAACCCCAACTGTCTCTATCATAGGAGAGGTACTCTGGCCCTCTGATCATGTTTGTGTGCCTTCTCTGGACTCTGACAGGTCCAAATCTTTCCTGTACTGAGGACCCCAAAGTTGGCTTCAGTACTCCAGGAGTCTCATCAGAGTGGAGGGGCAGAATCTCCTCACTCAACCTGCAGCCACTGCTGCTTTTGATGCGGTCCAAAATTCTGTTTGTTTTCTGAGCTGCGAGCACACATTGAATTTCATCCACTAACACCCCCAAGTGCTTCTCCACAGGGCTGGTCTCAATCTCTTCATGCCCTACTTGTATTGACACTGAGGGTTGCCCTGATCAAAGTGCTGGACCTTGCACTTGGCCTTGTTGAACTTCATGAGTCTACCAAGGGCCACTCCTGGAGCTTGTCCAGGTCCCTCTGGATGGCATCCTGTCCTTCAGGTGTGTCAACAACACAGCCAGGTGTACTCTGCAAACTTGCTGAGGGAGGACTTGATCCCTTTGTCTCTGGCATTGATGAAGACATTGAATGACGTTTATCCTAATATGAACCCCTGAGGGACATCACTTGTCACTGGACATTGAGCCATTAACTGCTACCTTCTGGATGCAGTCATCCAACCAATTTCTTATCCACTAAACTCAACCCCCAACGAAATTTATCCCACTCCAATTTAGAGAGAAGGATGTTGTGGGGACTCTGTCAAAGGCTGTAGAGAAGTTCAGGATAAATGATAACAGTAGCCCTTGCCTTGTCCCCTGCTGTGGTCACTCCACAGTAAAAGGTTACAAGGTTGGTCAGGCAGGACTCACCCTTCGTGAAGCCATGCTGTTTGTCTCAAATCACCTCACTGTTTTCCATGTGCCATAGCAGAAATTCTAGGAGAATCTGTTCCACGATCTTTTCAGGCACAGAAGTGAGTCTGAAAGGTCAGTAGTTCCTGAGGTCTTCCTTTCTACCACTTTTAAAAATGGGTGCAATGTTTCCTTTTTTCCAGTCAAATGTCTGACACTAGGGTGTCTGTGTATTTCAGTTTTTCCTGTGTGACCCATCATTTGGACCAGATATATGAAGATTTGGTCCTGGAAGAGTTAACTCACAGAAATTCCTAATTTAATAGGTGTCTAAGCACCTAATTCCAAATGGATTCTTAGCTATTTCCTAACCCTGTTGGTGTCCTGGGCACCTTGGCATGGTACTGCAGTCAGAGAATTCCTAGGGGCCTTCATTTCTGTTGCTTGGCATGATCTCTTTCAAGCAGCGCACCTGAAAGTGCCCAACTAACTGATCAGTGCCAAAACCACAGCAAGATTCACAAACCATGGGTATATTTTTCTGATCCTCTTGGCAAGTTCTGATGTAACAAAATGTTTCAGGATGTCTTTATCAGTTTGGGTCACAAATAAAACCCAGTGACCCATCTCAAATGCTAAACAGCCCAGTGCGCGGAACACTCACTCATATTACGCAGGCTTATTTTCTTCCGTCACTTGCTTTGGAACACAGATTTGAAGCCACGTTTTACCCTCCCACCATAAAATCTTCTACCAGAACAGGAATTCACCAGCTATCACACAGCAGCACGCCCTAAGATGAATCCCTTATCCCTTCTTGCTGAAGCTAATCTACTTAATATAAAATACTTAAAATATTCATAGTAAATATTCAGACTCTATAACTTAATGACAACGGCTGTTGCCTGGAAGACTGGGTTTCTAATCACTGCCCTAATGAATAAACATCTGAGATTTACCGATTGTGGACAATGCCAAAGAGAAAGTTCTCCTTCCAGACTAGGGTGCATTATCTGTGATTTAGCCACAAAATTATTACAGCTTCCTTCTGTTCCACAGGGGCAGATTTTGACTGGAGAGACTCCTGGGTTTGGGATGAAATTATACTTGCAGTGAAGAGACACCATAATGATAGCATTCTCTACAAAAATAAAAAAGATCCTAAGACACATTCTTTAACCCAGTCTCAGTATTGTTGTAGCCTACAGGAAAGATTTTGAACCGAAATTGCAAAGTTAGACTGACAGTAGTGCTTTTGGATGATTGCTTCTATTCATCAGACTTCCAGGCCTTAGTGAAATCAGGATGAAGAGCGTTACATTGTTTTTTTCTGTAGTGGAGGCTTAGGAAAAAATGTTGTCCTATTCATTTATTATCAAATCTGAACAGTTTGCTTTTGAAATGTTAAATGTTACCCTAGTTGAACTTTCCATTTTAGGCAGTAGCTGGTTCAGACTGCCTTTCATGGGACTCCAAAAGCAATACAGAGAATGAGAGATAGATGGGAAAATATGAATTAATCCATTAATTTAAACTTCATCTTCAAGTCATTATGCTAAAAAAAAAGATTCTGATACAATGGACTATTTTCTTTTCTCAAGATTCTGGTACATTGGACTTTTTATTTTCTCCTACAACCCACTTAGAAATCCAGAAGTCATAAAGTTTTGCCTTGTCACAAGCTATAAGTTATGGTGGCACAGCAATATTTTTTACTGTCCAGATAAAAAAGGAAATTACTAACTCCATCCTTGCCTGGTGATGCAGTTAGCTGCCTGAGGTCTCAGTGGTTTCACTTCATTTAACATGAGGAAGTATAAAACTGACATATAAAAATTCCCTTGAGCAATCATTCATAATTGTAAAAAAAACCCCTTTTTGTGAGGTTTTTTGATCTATCCACACATTGATTTTTACGCAGAGAGCATCTCTTTTTTTTTACAAATAAAATGTTCTTTCATATTTGTTACATACTTTTCCATTTTGGTTTTCCTTTGTTTTTACTTTGATACTATTTTTCAATTTATCTCTTTATGCCCATTACTTGCAGCTTGTAAGATGACTAAATGTTGAGATTGTTAGAATCATCTGCCTTCTTCACATATTGCTGGAGTTTCTAATCTTGTTAATGAGGCTATCTTGACTTTTTTCAATAAAATCCTTTCAGTGTTTCAGTGACGTTACCATTGCTGTTATTTACGTGTCTAGTCTCCCAAATTCAATGGGAGAGAAGACTACAGAACTTTTGAGGAGGAATTCTTGTAAATAAACCATATAAATTTTTAATCTGTAATTATGGAGCTTACGAACCAAGGGTACTTTGAATATTTAATTTCTTCAGATAGGCTATATTTATAGGAAATGTTGATCATACCATGGTGGTTAGAGTTCATGTGTATAAGGCATTTGGAGTGACTGAAAATATATTAAGGAATTGTACAAATACAAATGATCTGTGTGAAACACTGAAGCCAGTATCAGCGTTTTCCATGTAGTCCTGGATGTGTCAGATCTGAGTCATATCAGTGCCATGAAGGAGAATGGAGACATTCTTGTTGAAAAGAAAATAGATGGTTTTGCAGAGCCAAAACACTTTTTCCTACTAAGTAGCTACCAGCTAATTTATACTGAGGTTGCTGATCATTTTAGTCAAGGTAAAAAAGTGATGAGAGTGACCAAATATCAAAGAACAGTTGAAACAAACAAGTGTTCTTGCACATGGATTAGATAGGGAAGTCAGTAAAGGAAGATTTGGTTTTCAAGATTCTGTGAGGAAGCTATAAATAAAGGCATGTTCTAAATAAAGCTCATTAAAAAACAAAAACAAACAAACAAACAAACAAAAAACACAAGCCAAACATCTGAGAATGATGAATGATAACTGTTACTTGTTTATAATGAGGAGTTAGACTGACCTACCCATAGCCTTCTCAGAGAAACTGTATATACTCTTTGAAATTTGTGCCATTGCAGCAATGTGAAATCATCAGAATCTCTGCTTTTAAGTAGGAAAAAAATTCTTCCTTCATGGTTGTAAAGAAGAAGCTGGAAAATGGGATCCCAGAAGGCTTAAGATAGAAAAATGAGTCATGAGACATAAAAAAGTTAAAAATATAATTCTATTGATTTTTATAGCAACCTCTTAGCTCTTTGATGTCTGCCTGAAAATCTATAAAGAGCTGTCACAGAGAGACCTTGCTGATGGCATCCCGTGCCTCTGAGCTCTTAAGTTTGGCAAGGAGAGCCCCTGCATTCAGTGTCATGGCAGCAGGTTAGATCATCTCATCCTTTTCTTTGTCTGTATCTTCCATGGAAAAAAAATTCATCTGCACAGGACCTGAGTGAATGAATAAAGCATTTGCCACTGTTAACATTTAGGATATGATAGTCTCTGTGTGTGTGTCTTATTAATTTTCTGGAAGTTAAATGTTGATTACTCAGACAATCAGTGCAAGACAAAGGAACCTGCCAAAGATGACTAAAGAACTCACCTGCACTAGACACCTGACTTCGACTGGGATGATTTACCCTTGAGAATTGGCCACTTTTCCTCACTGGCTCTTACTGGAACAGGGACAACTAGGTCAGGCAAGCTGTAGCTCTTTCAGGTGCTTCATGTCAGGTAAGAGCCCTAATTAGGCCATTAGGCTTTATCCACCAGTAATGACTGTAAAAGGAAATTCCTCGTGTGAACTCTGAAGCTGTTGAAGCACAATGTTGTCACTTTACTGCATGAAGTTAAGCCCCTCTGCTAGCATATGGGACATTAAGGGTATCAAATGAAAATTTTTTTTTTTCCACAAGAACAAGGCTGTACATTTTTTCCCTATTCTGGAACTAAATATAATTTTCAATTGAAATCTTCCAGTAAATACGAGATTCTCAGGCTGACGTAGGAAGCTGACAGCCCATAAGGTGAAAGTGGACCACACCGTAAGTAAATGAAAGCAAAAGCTTGCAAAGAGAGATGCCAGGCAATCCTGTGGTGGAATGCCTGTCCACCTGCAGGCAACAAATACAAAAACCAAAAAAAGTCTTACTAACACTGATAATCTGTTTTGGATGTTTGTCGGGGGGGTAGCTTGTAACAGGCAAGTGAGTAGCTTGCAAATTTTATGCAAATTATATGACCATAATCCATATAAAATCTCTACACACATTGTTGTAAGCATAGTACGATATCTGGATATCATATTTCTTGAAGGACTATATATTTTCTCAGTAGGCTGCTTTGTCTCAGAGGATGATAAAATACCCAGGGTCTTAGTGACAGTTCCCATTTAGAGAAGCAATTGGCAATTGAGTGCATATAGTTATCAAGGAGAATCAAACCAATATTTTCCTACATTTGCAGACACCAGTCAGAGAGAAAAAACTCTTTGCTGATAGCTTTAAACCCCATTCTCACTGGGCTTCTTTCTTTAAGCTTTATTTCAAGTGCTGGTTCTGGCTGTAACCTCGGCATTTTTAACCCAGTCATGAGAGTGCTGTGGGTGTGTGACACCTTGTGACTCCTGCTGCTATTTCTGTAGCAGTAACCAGACCTCTCTGTGTTTGTGCCTGTGAATCCTTAGCTCTTGCAGTGACCACAAAGGTGGGAACTGGGTGGGTTCCACACCTACTGGCTCTGGCACTCACATAAATGTTTTCAGGTCTGTAATTTCACTGTCTTTATACCAATATATATTTGAGAAAATACCTCTCCAAAGTTTTTCTGTGTGCCTATATGCTCTCCCCATGGTAAAGACTAAGATTTTACTCTTGTTGTATAAAATGAAAAAGTTTTTGCTAGGTAAACTGTATCTTTACAATTGGATTGAAGTTTGAATGATCAGTGGTGGGACATAGCTGCTAGGTTATTCCTGTCAGCTACAGACTGTGTGTCACAGCCTGACAGGCACTGGGCCCTAGGAGTCTGGGTCCTGCCTGTTTCATTAAGCAGTATGAGGCCGACTGTCAGCTATTAGCATGGAGAATATTAGAAGCACCATACCTGTCAAAGAGGAAAAAGGACCTCCATACAGCTTTATCGCTATAATCCATTCACCAGTTTATTGAACTGAAGCTTGATAGGGGGTTTCTCAAATGCATGTGATGCCCCATGCTGTTAAGAGTTTTGTATTTTGATCTCAGATTATACTGAAGGCTTTGTACTAGCTCCTTTTCGGTCATGTATCTGAAGTTGTTCAAAAGTAAAATTATTTCTTCCAGAGCGGAGTGCAGTTTGCACTTACCACATTTCCCTAGAGACACCCATTTCATGACTTAGGGAGTTAGAGGTGGATAGAAATTCAACCTTCCATTTTGTTGAGTGTGCCATCAGAGACATCCCCTGCCCTCCTATGGTTCTCCTGCTGTTGGCTTTCAAATTTGAGCCTTGACCACTTCATATCTGGCCACAGTGCAGTGAAATCTGGCTATGACAAAGATGAGGAATGAGGCCAAGATATGGATTAGGTAGGTTCCACTTGATGACAGGCTGTTTGTTAGATGTGCTTTACAGAGGTGAGATGGTTTTATGATAAGAAAGGTTTACATCTGAGAATTAAATGAAGTGTGCAAGGGCAAAGATATACTTTGGTATCTTTCTGTAAGCTTCAGTGCCAATCTCAGCTACCAAACCCCCTCTACAGCCCCCCCCGCCTCCATCTCTGTCCTTTGTAAACTGTTGACCGAAAATCCTAGAGCTCTTGAGACATCTTGGCAGAGGTTAAAGGTGTTTGAATGACTGGGCAGATTTCTGTGTGGAAATCTGGAAAGATGGCAGAGGACAGTTTTGTGGATATTCTTTGTGTTCACTCTGTTTAATGACTGAGAACACAGTAGCGCCATAAATGCAAAGAGGTCATAAAAAAGTGTTTTTATGTAGCATCAGAGTTCAAATTTCTCATCTTCTGCATCCATGGTTTACATCTGTGGTTCTCACCTTATCTGTCTAGATGCTTGATCAGTGCTCTGTCTTCGAGAGAGATGGTAAATGTAGTCATCATCATACTTGAACCACACTACATTGCTGACAGTTCTCTTCCACCCCTTAGTTCACTAGAAAACATGAAATTTACTCAAGAAGCTTAAAACGCAGAAAGTTGGATCTTACATATACTACCAAATAGTATATTCCTGGTTGTAGTGGATGACTTTTCATGTTTTGTTCAAGATGCTTCAGTGTCCTTTTCAATGCTGACTTAAAAGACTTTTAAGACGGCCTTACTAGAAAAACAGCAAAAGCCATTGATAAAACCGGACACCTATCGGGGGGAGATACTTGTGGATCATGCTGGTAGAATATCTATATGATATTTCCTTCAGTTTCTTGAAATTTAAATGTTTACTTGTAAGTGGTGGAGCTATAAATACTTGCTAAGATTTTGGTCAGTCTAAAAAGCTGAGCATTTTATTGTACTAGAAACTGCAAGTTTGCCAGGATACAAATCTTAGTTTTTTGCTTTATTGATCTACATTCTATAAACTGTATTTACTATGTCAACAAGTTTTCGATCTTATTTTGTCATGTAGTTTCATTCCCAGTAATTTCAAGAAGTGTATATTTAAGGATATACAGAATTTTTTTATATGCGGTTTCATAGCCAGGAAGCTGGATTTGCTAAATGTTTGTTAAAATCTGACATTTTTCTTAATAAGGGTTGAAAATTCTGTAACATTCATGCACAGCAAACATAGAGCTTGAGCAAGAAACTGTGAAAACTTGATACACAAAGTGAGTGAAACTTGAATCTCTCAAAATAGAGGCCTCCAAAAATTTCCCCAAGATGTCTGGCAGGAACACTGTAATGAAAATAATCAGATTTGGCATTTGTGATGTCTTACCTCTGTGGGATACCAAGAAGAGATACTGAAACACGTATTTTCCAAAGTAAAGAGTGTATCTACAGAAAGGCTTTTTAGAAGAAAGTTTCCTTTCATCTTTATTTTGAAACTCATTATTTTCCAGGATATGATGTTTCGTGACAAGTAGTTGAGATGCTGTGATAATATGACAACAGTAGTCCAATGTTCTGGAAAACTAGCAAAAGCAAAGATGCAAAATATGAAACTGAATTACTAAGCGGATTTCCACATTTTTGTTCTACAATATTGACACTAAGTTTTATGAAAAGGAAAAAGAAGGTTCATGTTGTCAAGGTATAGGGTAGGACCAGAGTACTCCTACAAACCAATGCATGTGTTTGAAAACTAAGCTACTAAACTTTAAAAAAGCCTATATTGAGCTATTTAGAGGAACAGTACTTATTTCACTTGTACTTGCGTGTTCATGTCAGGTAATCAGAACAAAATTAATATTGGTGTTTGGACTGTCTATGAGGTGAATGAATCAGGTGCTAGAATCTTTTACCATCAGGCTTCTTTTCCTCCACATACTTAAAGATGACATCCATAATGAACTGTTCCATCACCTTTCCAGGGATGGAGATGAGGCTTACTGGCCTCTAGTTTCTCGGGTCCTCCTTCTTCCCCTTTGTGAAGACTGCAGTGACATTATCTTTCCTCCAGTCCTCAGGAACCTCTCCTGTTCTCCATAACTATTCAGAGCTAGTGGAGAGTGGCACAACAACAGCATCTGCCAGCTCCCTCAGCACCTAGTGGCTGCATCCCATCGGAGACCACAGATTGGTGGGTATCAAGTTTGCCTAAGTGACCTCTATCCTGATCCTCCTCCAACAGAGGGAGGAGACAAGTGTTTCCCTCTTTCCTTCTGTACCTGGGATTCTTGAGGGCTGGCCTTCTGAATCAAAGAAGGCATTCAGTAACTCCATGTTTTCTGTATCCTTTATCACCAGGGCATCTACCTCATTCAGCAATGAACTCACATTTCCCTTCTGTCACTGATGTACTCAAAGAACCCCTCCTTGTTCTCCCTGACATTCCTTGCCAGATTTAACTCCAAGTGGACCCTAGCCTTCCTTGTCACATCCCTGCATACTCTGACAACGTTCCTATATTCCTCTGTCCTATTTTCCATATTCTGCAAACTTCTGTCTTCGATTTGAGTTTTGCTAGAAGTTTCTTACTCGCCCATGCAGGTCTTCTTGCTTGATCTCTTACTCATAGGGATGCACTGATCTTGAGCTTGGAGAGAGTGATGCTTGAATATTAATGAGTTATCTTGGAGCCTTCTAGAGCCCTAACTGGTGGTGTTCCTCCAAGCAAGTCCTTGAAGTGGCCAAAGTTAGGTCTCCTGATGTCCAGATCTGTCATGGTACTTACTGCCCTGCTCCTTCTATGCAGTATCCTGAACTCTGCCATTTTATGGGCAATGCAACCAAGGCTGTCCCCAGATTTCACATCCCCAACCAGTCCTTCTTTGTTTGCTAGTACAACATCCAGCCCACTCCTCTCCCAGTGGATCCTCCACCACCTGAGTCAAAAAGCCTTTGTCAGTGCTTTGCAGGAGCCTTCTGGACTGCATGTGCTGAGCTGTGTTTCTGCTTTCCATCAAACATCAAGGTGGTTGAAGTTCCCCATGAGAAGCAGAGCCTATGAACAGGGTACATCCACCTCATTTCTAGATTCAAAAATTTGGGTTCAGCTAGACAGGAAAATTATTAGATTTGCACATATTTAGTATAAATATTTCTGTGCAATTTTATGTACCTTGGCCTTCATCAGCATTTTTATCTATGTACATGTCTTGTCTAAAGATTTGCCTGTTTCAGAGCAAACCAGAGTAAATCACTGCAAGGGTGTCTCTGTAACAATTTCACACTAAGCCCACAAATTAAAAATATGTTTAAGAAGAAAAGTAACCTGAACATGGGTTTCTCTGCAGAAGGATTTTTTATTACTCTTAATGTCCAAAAGCAGTACTTCATATTATGAACTAATGGCCTGTGAAATGTCATTTAAAAATAAAAGATGTGTTTGAGTCAGAGGAATAACATCTTTGACTGTCTTATGGTTTTTTTCCCCACTGTTTTGAAAGTAATTTATTTTTCTTCTACTTTTTTTTTAGAAAAATGTTTGATCTCAGGCTAAAAAATGACAGACTTAATTACAGACCATAGTTTTTTTTTATTTAATTTGCACAATTTTGACAACAGTGCTTTAAATACAGGGACACTAGCACAGCTTAATTGAAATTCTGATGATGTTTTTTGCACTAATTGATACCCATGTTGGCAGACTGAGCTCAGCGACCCAGGAATGAATGGACAGGAAGAATGAGACTATCAGCTTAGCCTTGCAGGTGGTCTTTCCTGATCAAGATTAAAGAACATTGGCAGGGCACCACAGGAGAGCTAGCACTGCTGATACCCTATGCTATTCTCATTTTGTATTTAAGCACAGGATTTCAGTGTTCAGGCTGAGATTTTCAGTCTGACTCCATTTGCAGTAGTAATAATAATGATATCGAAAAAAGACTGAGAAATTACTTGATCATACTGTGTAAGGAGGTTGGCAAGGAGAAAATGCCAGGTACAAAAGAGGCTTTTAATCTTGTAGAAGAAAAGATAGGTGAGAACTAATGATTTGTCTTGGATTTAGCGTGAACTCAGATTAGTATGAGATACAGATTAATAATGGGGTAAAATAGGGTGTTAATAAGCTCTGGAACAAACTTCCAAGGATTTGTTAAATTCCATGTCCTTCAAAGTCTAACACATGGTCTCAGCACAAATAAAACTGCCACTATATACACAAGAGCAGTCTAGACAGTTCTGGCCCTTAAAGACTATTAATCCTGTTAATTCTTACTTTTTGCATAGAATATTCATCAAAGAATTTAAGAAAGCAGATCAGTAGCATTATTACCATTGTACAGACATAGGAGCTGTATCTCAGGGAGGTTATAAGATGTTCAAGAAGCCAATTCATAAAAAGTAATGGCATATAAAGTAATATACAACCTGTTTGTCACATTGTGCTTTATCAACTGGACACTGTGATCTTTGGAAAAAAACACACACAGATACAGTTAATTTCATTTTATATTTACAAACAAAGTAGGGGAATAATATTTGGTAATTGAAAACAAAAGATGACAGAACATTAGATTAGATTGACATAATGTTTTCTTCTCTCAGTGCCTCTAGAATGTACATAGTACTCTCTTAAGTAGGTGAAAAAAATACAGCCTAAACCCTATTTCAGTTCCTTCAGAAGCCTCCCTATAGAAAGCTATTTTTGAAGGCAATCTTTTCCCATTTGGCAAATGTTTGCATGAAGAACTTCTATTTATTTTTTAAATTAAAGAGTATAACAATAAATGGCTTAGGGTTAGGGCAATGACTGCAGCAGTTTTCCTTGATAGGGAGAGGCTTTGTTGAAACTGTGGGACTGAAAAAGCTGACAGGGCACTTAATCTGGCTTCGTGATAATTGAAAATGAGATGGCCTATTGGCCTGAGATGTGCATTTGGTTTTTATGGAGCTGTACCAAGTCAGATCTTAAGGTAGAATCTATAAATGGCTTTAGTACATGTATGCCAGACTATTTCTTGTTGCTTTTCATTTCATAAGGTAGAGGAAATACTATTATAAACCCCAACCCAAAACCTGCTAAATTTATATTGATGACAGACTATTCAAGAATGACTGTAAACAGAAGGGGACAAGATAATAAAAAAATACATAAGCATTTTGAAATGTTGCCATATTGTTTATATTGAATTCAATATCTCTATTGCACAGCACAGTCAGCTGCCAAGATTTTGTGCGTGACAGGCTGTGCCAACATTTGTATTCAGATGGTCCAAATCTTGGGAGGAGAAGGAAAAAAGACATTTTAAATTAATAAGATAGTACAGACCTTCCTCCATAACATACTGAAATGTTCTCTGCTACTAAATGTGATCAGAAAGCAGTTCTGAATGCACTATCACATTCATCACTGATGTTTATTAATACTATATTTCCAGGGCAATAAATCCACGTTATTGTTAGACTGATATTGTTCATATGAGCTGAGGTTCATTGACCTAGAATTAGGTTTAAGAATAAGCTTTTTCCCTAAGACTGGGCATCTTGCACACATGTAGGCAGATGCACATTTTCACAAAGGTGCACTGGTATAAATTTGAATTTAAATCTCTCTACTGTACCTGCTGATCATAGATAACTGCATTCTTCTAAAAAACAATTAAATCCCATTGTTATCAATTGTCTGCAGCTTGGAGAGCTCACGGTGGCATGGCACTTTCAGAGCTGAGCAGAGACTACTTATGCATAGTTTGCTTCTTCTGGCTGCTTGGGAATGGTCACAATGCAGGGTTTGTTTTGCTCCTGGCCCTGCACAGATCAGCAGAAGAGTGAGTTTAAGACAGCCTTAGATGTGCCACTGGGAGCTGAAATCCTACCCATAGGATCTATGGGAGGTGGAGTGAAATGAGAACTTGTAGTCCTACTATGTCTGTATTTGAACAACCAGATCTTTCAGCTGAGGGGCTGGTCAGCTGGACATTTTCCCATTATATAAAACAGCAGATGAGAGAAAAAAGGAAGTTCTAGCAGAATATAGTCAGGATTTGGGAAACCTCTTGAGCATCCTATCCTGTAGTTTGTATGCTACAGGTAAGCTTATCAGGTAGGACAATAGGAATATGATTAAGTCACGTGAATTAGATTGGATTTTATTAGAATGGATGTGTTCTAGTTTTCATGTTTAAAAAATGCTGCTGCTGGTTTTTTTCCTTTTCCTTTTTTTTTTTTTTTTTGGTGGGTGGGCACTGTTTTCATTTGAATTTAGAAGGCACAAGAACATGCAAATGCAGCAGCAGCACAATCATATCATAATTTTTGATTCAAAAGTCAATGGCCCTCAGAGAACCATGCAACAACTCATTCATCAACAGGATGGTAAGGAGGAATGTGAAGTGTGCTGGTGGGTTATTACACATGCTGAGCCTGATTCTCCTCTCATGCACACTGTTAACATACAGGAGTTACAGCACTGAAATCAGCACTGTTATGTTGGTATATGTGAAGGAAGAGTCAGGCTTTCCATGTGTCATATTCTCATCATGCCTGTTTGGGAAGGAGAGCCATCTAAAATGCTTTGGAGGCTACATTCATGTAAAATGCTCAGCTGAACCAGCACTTAAAAATTGATATTTTCTTGTATTCTTTGAAGCACTTAGCTAAGTAATTTGAAATACATTATTACAGAGGCAGTCACTGTCACTGCCAGAGCCAATGTTCCTTTCGAATGTCCATTTTATGAATCTTGTTTTGAGTATTTTCCATAGTAACTCAACCATTTTAATTTGCTTTGGACCATGGCACAGCAAGTTTGCAGCCTTTGTAAATTCCCACTAAAAAGGCAAGAAAAACCTTTGTTTTTCTTGTGTCTTTCTCAAATATAAAAAAAAAAAAATCAAAGTTTTTTGCTCTCCTAGCTGAAGATGTGCATAATAATGTGCAAAATATCTTTCTTATTTTGAATGTTGAGACAGAGGTTAAAATAACTAACACTATAATCCTACAAACAAAAAAAATTGATCTGCAAAGTTAATATATATCTTCATGTACTATTTCCCCTGCTGAGAAAACTCTCAACAACAATTTTTCTACAGATCACTCCTAATATTCTATGCTCAGTTTTGACTTTCAAGTCAAACAGCTAAAACTTGATTTGTACCTTAATCCTAGATATGCAGTCCTTCCTATTCTTCTGAAGACATGGTGAAATTGAGAGGGTATTGTTTTGTAAATATTGTGATACCTAGACTTCAAAAGATTCTTGTTCCACAGAAGAGAAAACAAATGCCCAAAAAATTGTGATAGGACTGAAATAAGGCCCATAGTTTGTGTGGAGGATGGAGGAGTTTTCCATATATCAATTTTTCAGTGGAGTTTCTTGAGAGTGTTACAAATTTTTAGGAGGCACAATTTCTTATTGCATGAACTGCAAAGAGGCATCAAGAAAAGAGGTATTTATGATACCAGTGAAGAAAATGGTAGTTTCTTTTCACGTCATAAGCGGACTAAAAAGTTTTGGGTACAATTTATAGTAAGCTAGGCGTTTTCTCTGATTTATTTTATGATAATTTTTTAACCAAGAAAAAATGTCTGCAGAAAGCCCCTGATTGTGGAAGAGAGTGAAAACCCTCAGGGTTTTTCTGTGCACATTTTCTTTTCGAATCATGCTTTTGATATGTTTGCAATGCCCAGGTTTACCTGCTAAAAATGGTCCTGGTGTTGAAGTCACTTTTCTGTCTTACCAGCAAACTCTCTTTCAGACTTGCAAGGTAACACCTACAATCACCCATGAGGAATGCTGCCCAGGTTGGTGGGCAGAAGAATATTGATCTGAGGACATCTGCATATTCCTGGCTGGTGTTTTAACATAATAATAGGTTGGTTAAGGCTTCCCTTCAACAGTTGCAGCCTTGTCTAGGGTCAAGGTTGTACCACCTGCCCTGGCCCCTGAGTACTGGAGAGAGCCAAAGCCCAATTACTGCTAGATTTAACTCCTTCCTTGTATTCAAGGAATACAACAGAGATTCAAGGAATTCAAGGAATTCAACACAGATGCTGGAGTATTTTACCATGGAATGCTTTTTGATATTTTTCTTGGTATGCATATTATGATTGTTTGATATTTTGTAGTTAGTTATACTTAATTTAATGAAAAACGTTTCTGTGTGTGGAAGTTTTGCTAGATTTTAAGTACATGGGTTGAAGTTTTCCTAAATGGGTATTTGCTTCAGCTGATTTCTTTCCTTTTATTCTGTCTTTCTCTTGAAGTTCCTTTCAAAAATGCTCTGGTTATTTTCAGTAAGCAGGTTTGAAAAGCAGCAGAAATACCCTTTTAACCCAAAACAAGAAAACAAAGGAAATTCTCTTTGAAGATCTCAAGCATCCCTCTGCTTTGGAGCGAGGCACTTAGTAGAAAAGGAGCTTTCTGTGCTCTGTTTTGTGGCTGTGTCTCCTGCCAAAGTTGTGTTTGGCCAATTTTTGTGCCTTTGGAAAACTGCAGTTTACACACTCACATGAAGTTGGTAGATACAACTTGGATTTATCAGCAAGGTCACAAAATAGGAGACGGAGGCTCCTTCCATGGGGTTTTCTACCAGTTACAGCTTTTATTCCCATTGCACAGTGGGCTGGGTTAGGAGAAGGAATGGAGCACCTCTCCTAGGAAGAAAGGCTGAGAGAGCTGGGGCTGTTCAGCCTGGAGAAGAGAAGGCTCCAGGGAGACCTCATTGCAGCCTTTTAGTCCAGAAGAGGGCATTTGTAAATAAGAGAAAGTGACTTTTTACACGGGCAGCAACTGAAAGGACTAGCAGAAATGGTCTTAAGCTGAAAAAGACAGATTTAGTTTAGATGCTAGGAAGAAATTCTTTATTTTGAGGGTGGTGAGGCAACTTCAGAATCACTTGTTTGACTACTAGTCCCAAAGCTTTTTATTTGGGTTTTCAAGAAATGTTATTTTTATTTTGGAGCTCTGCATGTGAGCATCAATATTTAGCTTTTTGTCTTCTCTAACTGAAGAAAAAAACCCCAGTATATTACTTTTTTGCCATTTTTTTATTTTTCCCCAAAGATTTTCAAATTTATCCTGGAGTGGTTTCAGAGAATGGAGTTATCTTACTTGGAAATGAAAATATTTAGAAAAGATCCTTCCCGTTCTGCTATCGATATTTCATCTATGTGAGATACCAAGATTCATTCAGCTGCTAAAAAGCATTGGAATAAGTTCTTTGAGTGTTCTGCTTCTTTCTAGTTTAATTTTTCTGAGGTTATTCTCTGATTTTGCTATTTAATAAGTTAAGAAGTGTTACATTTTAAAAGTTGGGAGACAAACTTTTGCTTCTTAGAGCAGTGTAAATCCAGTGTACTCTGCCCTAGGGTCATTACACTACTTAAAGAATAATCAAGTCAGAAAGAAAAAGGTAGTTATGCATGAATATTTTGTGAGCTGTGTATCTGTGTTCAATATTTGTATGTGTGTATATATATGTAAGGACTTTACAGTAAAGTAGTGATTTATCTTTTCCTAACTACTACTATTAGTCCAAAGAATTTCTTTGATTGTGACCTTTAATGTAATTTTTTTCAATTTGCTGTTTAGCAGCTGACTTTAAAATATTTCAAATAGAGCTATTTAATATAGCCCATTACAATTTTCCAACCTCATCATAATCTATTTTTCTAACAGGGTCACCTTTAACATATGATGGGATGAATGTATTTTATTAGCATCTATTCTTTTTCTAAGGATGTCTGACTGAAAGCTGCAATTTTTTTTTTATCCATAAGATTTTAAAAAAGAATCACACACAACTTTGAAAAATTCAAAAATTAGTTATTCTTGGATAAAAGTATATTCTCTTGTGCTAGTACTCTTCTGTCTTGAATAATATTTTGTAATCTTCCACTGACAACTGACTCTGAAAGATGTCTAATCTGTCCTTAGACATGGCATATAGCTGCATTTTGCTATAATTTATGTTTCTGCTACAAAAGACATTTATAATACTTTCTACATAATTTAAATGTGCCGTGTAGTTTCCTCATTTTGGGGAGAAAAAAAGAAGGCAATTCAGAGCTCCACTGCTGGGGGCTGTCTGTTAATCTTCTTCCATTGTTTTATTTACATAGATTTATGAAATCCCAACAGAATTATATTTGTTTGTGCGTAGTGCTGCTACTTTGATATAAAGAGGAAGTAGTGGATCTGCCCCTCATACACAAATTCGTCAAAATGTTTATTCAATTTCAGGCTCATTTGTTTAATCTTTTAGACAACAATAGGAATATAGAAAGCTGATCAACAGGACTTTTTTTCCGACCGAACTCTAAAAATATAGATTTTTTTTTTTTTTTTTTTATCTGGAAGGAGGTTTATTTCTGGTCTGCTCTGACAGAAGGATGATAGGTTTCTATCTCTTAGTCTAATTAATACCTTTAATCTTTTTTAATGGTTAAACAGTCTCTCTTTAGTTGCAAGGCAGAGAAGAGATAAAGGCGCACAAGGGTGGAGGTTAATCCCTGTATTTTATTTCTTAATTTCTGCTATAGGGATTCCCTTTCCATCGTTTCTGTTTACTTTTAAGCACTCTTTAGATACTGGCAGAAAGAGACAACAAAAGTTTGATTAGGGCTATCACTCAAGATTAGGCAGACATTAAACTTTTTGGAATTTAAAGAGAAATAATTGTTAGCCGAACAAACAGGCTGATCTGGTTCCATATCCACGATTTTGTTATAATGGCTGAGAAGGAAGCAAAAAAATAAGACTTTCATGTGCACTGTTTTGTTCAGCTAGTGCTCTCTGCCTTGCATTGTTCTGGAATAGATTCTATGGGAAATGTTGTAGCACAAATAATTATGGATAAAAATTATTAGGTGGCTGGCCTAGGAAAATTCTATATGCATCTTCATCAGTTTCTACTAGTGTCAGGCTACTTCTTCATAGACCAAATCTAATGCCAATGTTATGTTAACTTAAGTATGAAACTAAAAAGGCGGAGAATTTTAATGGCATTTTATTTAATATGCTCTCACTCTATAAGTAGAAGGTGAGATTTTCATTTGAGTAATTTTTGAGGTGGTTTAAAGGACATTCTGAGAGAAAGAGAAAGAAATCTCATGTTGGTAGAAGAGTGGTAATTATTGGCGTGGGTGATGTTTTTGCCTTGTTATTTCTGAAAAAAAACCAAGAGAAAGCCAAAGCAAAACAAAGCCAAACTATTTTCTCTGGATAGCCTACACAATATTGGAAATGAATGAATTGTTCTTTAAAGGTTGTAAGGACTTATTTCAGAAAGAGTTTGATGATAAAAATCACCATTTCTTGACTTTTCCATTTAGAATTTTAATGTTTTTAAGTGAACTGTAGATGTTGGAGTATTCTGCAAATAAGATTAGAAGCTCTGATGTCACCCTTCCAAAGAGATTAAAGATTTAGGATTTGGGCTCAGACATATACATATCCTCAAAAGAAACTATGAAAAAAATTGGATTTGTTGTTTTTATTTTCCTTTGTATACAAAGAAATACTGTTTCATTATGTGATGCTTGCATGCTAGAAAAGCTTGAATAAATGCCTTTCCATTTGCCAGTGAACTGATAATGACTGTGTTATGTACAGAAACTCTTCAAGGAAAAACACAAATCCAAAGACCACCTGCTTGAGATATAAAAGTTAGAGAAAAGCAAATATTCCTGTATTTATAAGTGTTTCTTTTACTTTGGAAAGTTGCAATAGATTTATAAAGACTCCTGCTCCTTTGTACACAACATACTTGTTCAGAGCCAGTTGACAACAGAAGTTGGCAATAAGTGCCAATATTGACACAATATCTGCAGTATGAGTTTTCTGCCCTACGGCTGCAGCCAGCTCTGCCTGTGGTGCCCATGTTCTCCCCACGTGCCCAACAGCCACAGGATTGCAGCAGGAGAGCTTCTTCCTGGTCACCTCCCTCCCCCCAGGAGAGAGCCCGTTCAGGGGTGTAATGATTTCTGGGAGTGATCCTTTGGGAGGGTGACATGATGCTGTTCCCATCTGGGTAGCAATCACACAGAGTAGTTGGCAGATTAACAGAGGTGGCTGGAAAGAGGGAATTTTGAGTTCTCCTTGTCATTTGCTACATTTTGCATAGATGAAATAAGCATTTAGTAGTTTTGTTGTCAGTACATAGGCAAAAAATATTTTAAAAAAAAGTGGTGTCCTTAGGTTGACATTTTGGAAAAAGTATGCACATTTCAAGGCACAGATGCCACATTTATTAAATATCTCTTACTGGTTTATATTATGGGGATTAATAAACTAAATACTGGATTTAAAGGTCAGGATTCTAGCTAAATGTTCTATAATGTATGAGGTACTTATACAAGTGGTTTATAAAGTTGCTATACTTTGGATCCCTCAACTCCTTAAAATTTAAGTACATGCATAATTGTTTTCCTGAAATGGATGTACTTTTTCAAACCTTGTGTGAATAAAGCCTTGATTGTCAATTCTTCTTGTTCATATGATTCACTGTGAATTAGAAAACAGAATTATAAAATGTTCAGGTTTTTTCCTCTGTTTCAAAGTATTGATTTTTGGCTCTGCTCTAAATTATTCAAGCTGAATAGCAGTTGAGCCAATGGATAGTAGTATAAAATATAAATAGGAAAATGGGGTTTCATTTAACTTTGTTCCAATTTTTTGAAGTAGATTTTTGGCAGAAAAGGGCAACAGGTCCAAACAGCCCAAAAGTCTGGATCTGGGTCACCCTAGATTTGTGGATGGAAGAATTCCTAATTTAAAACAAATCATGTAGTAGCTATACTAATATCACAGACACTGAGAGCTCTGGGACTACTCTGTCTAGGACTACCTGGTCTGCAAGGGACTTTGGGGGCCAGGTTTTCCCAAGAGACTCCTCCTTGGGCCATGGAAATCAGGAGGATGAAGTTTCTGTCTGTGATAGGGACTCAGGTAGCTTTGTTGTTTCCTGTTGAATTTTGAACTTTTACAAGGTCTGAAATGACATTCAAATGTAATGAGTTTGGGAATTTTTCTAATGTGCTCTTCTTTGGAACATTCCATACCACAGTTTGTGATGAAAAAGCTCATAAAGCCTGAGTAAAGAAACTTGTTAATTTGTAAGGCATTATTGTGTTTGCCCCTGCAAGAAGCACCTAATTTGTTATTGGGGCAGATAGGCAGTCTAATAATGCAAATAATTAGCATTAAATATCCTTTAATTAGGGATTTGAAAGTGAAGAGCATATTGCCTTTATAGACTAGTTCATTGCACAAGAATATATGTTAAAAATCCATTATAATTTAGTGCTTTGCAAACACGAGTATCTTTTCAAAGAGGAATGAAGCAATGACTCTTTTTTTACATTGGTCTCACCTCACTATCAAGAAGACAGTGGCAAATACAGAGAGCAGAAGAAAAGTCATGGAATAACTTCTAACTCAATCACACCCTCAGAACTGCCTTTTCATATATATGTTACTTAAGAATGTTTTTTTCATATTTCAAAAATATATCTGGTCCCTGCCTCTCTAGGCTGAATCATGCTTGGGAGTTTTTGATTTCTGCAACCTATCTTTTGAATAAAAGATTTCTCACTTCTACCTTCACAACCTTAATAGAAATAAATTAAAAATTGAAAAGGGAATAGGAGAAATAGTCTCTGTCATGGTGATAGGTGGAAAACCTAAAAGTGTATAATATGATAGTGGTCTAGAATATTCAGAGGGTCAAGCCTTCACAAGAAATTATTTAGTGCATTAGAATTAAGTGTAATGGCCTAAAATATAGTCTGAATAGATGTAAAACTTCCTGACTGGTAAGTCTATTAGTCTTTGGAATAGTTGCAAGAAAAGTGCTAGAAGCCAATGACTTGATAATTAAATTTTACACTGGAAAATTTGTTACAGGAAATTATTCTTCCTTGGTTTGTGAATAAACCAGGTTACTTAATAAGACTTCTGAATCTGTAGAATATCCATTCACAAGATAATTTCTTTTGCAATAAAGGAAATTTCTTTTCTCCAGAAAGCTTTAGAACGATTGCTGTCTCTCTTTTGGTGATAGTGTTGGGATCATAGGCATGTCATGGGCTGCCACGTTAACATTAGTATTTGTTAGTCGCTGTAAGTTAGCTATCAATTGTGCAAAAAGACCAAACAAATATCACCTACAGTCACTTTATTGGGGCAGGGAATTCACAACCAATTCTGATCTTGTAAGCTAAAATTCAAACATGTTTAGTAGCTATGAAGAAAAGAAAGGACGAATAGAGAATTTTTTTTGATTGAAATAAACATGAACCCCCTTGATAAAATGAAGGCAGCTACAGCAAAGTTCCCATTCAGAAACATGCATCCAGTATTTTCCTATCTTCTTTATCTACAGGGTATTTTAAAAATGAATTAGATTCTGAAGCAATTAAGCCATAATACAGTATTTTCTGAACTACTCATCCACTAATCCCAGTCTTAAACAGATAATTGTCAATAACACAATAAACATTTATAGCCTCTGTATGCCCCTTATGAGAAGTGCTTTCCTGTTATGTGTACTTTCCAGGGAAAGTGCACTTGGCCCAAATCCTATTGTATAAATTGTCCTTTACTATAAATGCTTTATGCATAAAAATAAACACCCGAATTTTATCCATAAGGCCCTTTTGAGTTTTGAAGAAGCACCATTTTTATATTTTACTCATATAAACTAATTTCTGTTTTCATCATAGCTCCTACTTGAAAGTTAGGAACACTGTGATCCTGCTTCACTTTTCTGAAGTATGTATTCTGAAAAATAACATTCTCTAAGATACCTCTGAGTGACACTGTTGTGCTCCCTCTGAGTCAAATTCTCTAAGATAAATCTGGTTGTCAATTTTGTTATTGGGAAAGACTCATATTTTTGACTGCATTTACATGCTTGCTATGGAATGTGAACAACAATGTACAGGGATGAAGTTTTATTAAAGGAAAAAATATTGAGTCTACAGAGTTTGATAAATGTGAAGAGTACATGCTTTTTTAGGTATATATTAGGGATTTTGAGGCTTTTCTTTCATCTTATGGCACCAATAAAACTTTAGAATAAAAAAGGACTTTGTCTCAAAGTCAATAGGCCACACAATTATTTTCCACCATTGTTTTCATCTAATATTCATTCCGGAAGAAAACTTGTTTCATTATAGTATCCACTGGTGTGTGTAAGGAAGGTAACAAAGCCAGCTGTAGTCATGAATCATTACAGAGACAGAAGCAGCTGTTTGGTCAATACCAGAAGTTCTGCCGTTCATTTGTTCTTGCACCTCCCATCCACACCATTTCTCCAATATACATATTCAAAATGTCTCAGAGAGAGATGCTTTCTTGAAAAGCTAATGCCTTGCATCTTCAGAGTGCCTGCATTATCTCTTAAAATAACAAATCTGGGTTTTTTTCCAGCGTTCTGAACTAAAAAAAAATCCCCTAGTATATAAATTTGGAATGAAAGTGCAGATCTTACAGCTATAAACAACTCATTAGCAATATTAAATAGAATTTCTGTCCCTAAAGTCTTTCTTACTTTATCCCACACATACCCTCCACTGAAGGCTGCCAGAAAGACCAAGGTGCTGCATGTCTGACTCTTTATGGAGGTCAGAAAACAGCTTGTCGAAGTTCAAAGATATATAGAAACTGTCAGTATGAGATTTGAGAACTGAACAGAAGTGTCAGGAAAATAGGCAGGATGGTCTCCTCTTACATGATCATAACCTGGGCAGCTCTGGGCATCACAGCCCACTCAGTGTAATGAGTGCAGATGACATGGACAGAGAGCATCAACCCAGGATGGAGGTGTGACATTTCTGACTGGCTGTCAGAGCACCTCTGTGAGGGGACTGACACAGTCCATGTGAGTGACATTAAGGTGTGGCCATGTTCACTAAAACACACACTGAAAGGAAAAAGGATGGCCATTATAATTGTCTCAGTCTCACAGCAAAGCTTAGGCAAAGGCATTTGTGTGTCAGTGATGCACTTCTGTAAATATATGTTTACTAAATTAACCACAGAATGTGTAGTTTATTTCTTTTGCTACTTCTTCATTAAACCATAGTGTTGAACTGAACTATATTTGCTATAAAACTTGTTCGGTCATTTATTTTCAAATGTAAGGAATGCATTTCTTTTTCATATTTTAAATGGTTTAAGCTTCTTACAGCAAACTATAGTTGATTAAGAACACTGTCTGAAAGTCCTAATTTAAAATGGAACTAAATGTGCTGCAACTTTAAAAGTTTTGTTACCTTTAAAAAAAATGCTTCTTTAAAATTGAATAGTTTCTTTAGCCAGAACTTTTGTGAGTATACAAAACTCAAGAAAGAGGAAAGCTCTGGTTTCATTTACATGTCATGTTAGTAGAAAGACAAGCTCTGTATCATCATCAGTCCAACCACAAAGTGTTCTTATTAGTTTTACTAGGGAGACAGACCTCATGTTGAAAGGAAATCACATCACTCCCATACTGGAGTGGATCAGAGATGGAGGTTTTCCAAAGAGCTCACAGCTCTACAACTCTGGCTATGCCTGTCAGACATCTGTCTGGAACAACCTCTTATGGCTGTGGGAAACTGTCAGCTTCATAAAGTGATGGGTGCCCCAAAATGGAAGGAGACTGTGATACAGTTTCTCTTTCAGCACCACACATACAGGCTGTGGCCAGGGGAGCTCATCCTTGTGTAGACACACTTAACACAGGCAGAGCCCTTTCCCAAACCTTTTGTGAGTGGAGTAGCCATTATAAATATGAGTCATAAAAAATGGATCAGTAAGGTGGCAAACGTTTGAGCTTCATAGGATAGAATCTAAAAGCTGAAACTGTTGCAGAGGAAGCTGGGACAGGACAAATTCCAGCTACCTCTGCTGAGACCACATGTGTATCCAGAGGAAACATGCCCTGTGTCCTCTTCTTGGATCAAGCCAGAAGGTGACCTTAGTGTTTCTGGGACATGCTCTTGAGAAAAAAAATTATCAACACAACACACCAGTAACAAAAATATATTTCCATTAAATCTTCAGTATTTTCAGGTTGTGCTGTGTTCAGTAATTGACTGAGAATCATTGGAGATGTTGCTTTTTCATCCACAATACCTCTGAATAGATTATCATTAGGTTTCCCCCCTTATCTAATAATTTCCAGTTCTGGAACAAGTCACTTTTTAGCAGGTGAGCATTGCTCAGGAACAACTTTGCAAAAATGAAGCACTTGAAGAACTCACAAATTTCCACTTTCCCCAGGACTGTAGATAAAGGCTTTCTTTCCCTGTGAGAAAATATTTCTCTTTGAAATCCTTCAACGTGGTTTTTAATTCACAGCATTGTTATTGAATTGCCATATGGCCTTGGGCACGTTCCTGAACATTTTCTGTATCTTGGTCTATCTATTTGGCAGAATGCTTACACAGCACACTGCACACATTCTAACACTTCAGAAAACAGGCAACCCAGCCAGGGCCATACTTCTGTTCAAGTAAGTACTTTTAGGGAGCATCAGCAGAACTGCTGATTATCATCCTTCTTCTTGAAGAGAGAGAGGGTGAGATGTGCTTTCTGTTGCTCCTCAATCAGTACAATATACTCTTCAGGTCTCTATTTTTGGATCAACAGGGAGAGAAACAGAAAGAAAGTGAGAGATGGGTGCTCTCTAACTGGATGCTTAATTCCCTAACATTTTAAGTGGATGTTGTCTCTTCTTGGCACAGGTGTCCCACATTTGAGCAGATGACCACCTTCTGGAGCCATTGTCTAATGCCTGGGAATATATTCTGAAACCATTGTTGAGTACCCATCAAGGGGTTTCTTAGTGAGCTAAGAGAAGAGAGCTCAAAGCTAGGCAGGAAGGCGAGAGACAGTTTTCAGAAGACACAGCTGTGGGGGGAATTCTGAGCAGAGAGAAAGAGGAAGCAACATTTCCTACTCTTTGAGGCAGTAAATACAGCAGGTAGAAAGAAGTAAGGGCAAACACAGCCACATATATTGTGTAAGTCATGTGTTTGGGACCTGGGGAGAATAAAAGGAGGGAAATGGTGATTTTGGAAAGATCCCTGCACAGGACTCAGCTCCTGGAATAACAGGGTGCTTGTAGCAACTGGCTAGTTGTGAGAGCACTGGCTACCTGACTGCCAGCTGTGCTGTGACCCAAGCCTTCATCAACTCACAGCACAGTGCATAATAAGTTTTGACTTGCAAGAAGTAAAAGAATAAATCTCAATGAGATCTGCAGATCAAACAAGACATAATTAACTTCAGCCTTGCTCTTTCACACTGATCATCCCTACCATCCCTTTTCTTCCCTTTAGGCCAAACTGTAGTATTTACCACTGTCCAGAGTAAGTCTTGGGGTGATATAGCACAGTATTTAGATTGTACTTGGAAAAATGTCTGACCATATGTTACTTCTACACTCCTTCCAGTGTTCTTTGGATGGATGGCAAAGGAAAAATACCAGTATTTTAGTTTATCAAGTTCCTGATGAGTTAACATTTTACAGTATTTATGTCAGTCTTCCTAAAGTCTGTGATGAAATACACAGAACTGCACATTTTTTATTATTTCTTCTCTGTTCATAGGACAAGTTGAAGCATAATTCTTTCTTTTAAATGACCTGTAGTACCAGCTCCTAATATTAAAATGAGCTACTTTAGGTGGTGGTGGCTCATATGCATATCAAGTAGTAAGTGTTAACTGGGACAGGCCCACAGTGAGCACTGCTCCCTCACTAGGAGGGCTGGGAAGGGGAGGCTCAGAGGAAGAGCTTGGGGTGATTTCTGACACAAAAGAATGTGTAACCGAAGTTCATCTTTTATAGTAAAATATAAATTCAATATGAAGATGCAGTAGCATCTGCTGTACTGTCTGGTTCTACGTGTTGAGGAGCCTTTGATGAAAACAACATGCGGTCTTTGTTGAAACTATAAACAAAAATCTGCCAACTTCTTTTAGACAGGAATGTTACACAGATTATGAATTAATTAAAAAAAATATTCTGATGTGCCATGGGAAAATGCGTTTCTTTTGTGGCCACAGGGTATTTTGTGTTTTTTAAATAATTAGGTATGTATCTTGTGCAGTTAAAAATTTTTAGTATTGTTCAAAGACACAGTTATTCAAGGCTGAAAATGAAATGCTTCCCTTCATTTCTATTAAATTTGGACTTTGGAATTGCATTAGAGACGTGTTTGAAAAATAGAACCCATTTTGATGTAAGAATGCAGGTGTGGATAAAACCTCTGGATAGTAATCATGCACTTTTACTTCCTTTTTCTTAATAAGCCTATGATAAGAATAAAGCCAGTTTTGAAAATACAAGTGTGACATACTGCTTTGAGATACAAAGTAACCATGTCTGATGATAGAAAGTAATGATTTTATTTTTAAACTGTAACTTGATATATTTGTCTTTATTCATTTTAGCTCTGTTTCCAGAATGCATTAAATATTTAATATGACAATGCTCACATATTTATATGTAAAGATTTAGATCTAGTAATCCAAATCCACATAAAGCTGTTATCTAGAGCTGCAGCTTTCTAATTTATGTACATACATGCACACCTATATGTACGAACAGGCAAATGTTTTTTTTTATATGGAGAGATAACTCTCAGATGTAGAAACCAGCAAAATATTCCATATTATTGTTACAAAAAAGGAATTTAAGAGTCAACTGTTGTAAGGAATAAAAACTTTCTTTATAAAAAACCCATATTTTTGTTAGAACTGAACCGAATCTGCTGAAACAAAATAGTTGGGCTGTGAGAAATTAATCTAAGCAGTGAGATAAAATTTGCAGGTATTTACTTCTTTCTTTACTTCTCCAGTGTTTTGTGATGTACAGTATCACAGAAGATGAAGATTAACAAAATAGGAAAACCTCACAAAGATTGCCCATAAAGAAAACTCTCAGAAGGATAGCTGTCTCAATCTTGCTTATTTAAAGAAGTTTTGATGATTGTTTTAGAAGCATTTTGCCAAGGAGATTTAATACTGCTATAGACCTTCCAACAGGAGCCACACCTTTGGAGATACAGATTTATATTCAGCATGTCAAGGGCCCTTCAACATGTGTCAAATGAATCACTGCCTGCAGGGCCCAACCTCCATGGCCCATTTTTGCTGCACTTTGTACCCCCAGTTCTTCTGCCCCAGCTTCTCATGGGAACAACTTGTGGGGTGAAAAGCCAAGGACCAACACATGTCTGGAGCCCACGGCTTCTTGCTAGTTCAGGCTAGGAAACAGTCTGTGAAACTGTGAGTAAAGACACAACTGTGTTCTATTAAAGCTCCTCATGTTCACCAGTGGTGTATTTAAACTGCAGATCTTCAGAGTACTTCCTAATTTGTGAGTAGAAATACGTGATTAGAGAAAGATCCAGGAATGAACAGGTTATCTTGCTGTCTTTCCCCAGATCCTGGTTTCCATGGCAAGAAACACAGACATAAAGACCAGAAAGAACTCATGTCATATTTCTGAATATGGTCCTTAATACCAACCAGGACCATTAATGGATCATGCCTGGGAGCTATGGAGAGGAATACATCTACCTTAGGAATATGTATCCAAAACTACAGTTGGAATATCTATGAGCACCAATCTTGCTGGTGGGATGTGATGAGAAGCAAAAAAGGCCTTGATGCTGTGTAAGCACAGCTCAGCAATAACTAAATCATTCCTCAGCTCCCAACACTGTTTTCAACACAGTTTTCAACACAAGTGCAAAACATAGCTCCATGCTGGCTGCTATAAAGAAAATAAACTCTACCTCAGCCAAAACCAGCACAGACAAGTCAAGTATATTCTGCTGTCTAAGGTAGCACTGGTTAATATTATAGTTATCCTTAATGACGTCTCATAGTGCCTTCTCAACCTTGAATTCAACAGCAAGAGTATTGAACAAGTTTTGGTAAAAGATCCTTCTCTCTCTGCACTTCAGTTTCTTAACAGATAAAATGAGGGAACCGATATTCTCAAGCCACCCTTTAAAATGTGTGGGTTCAAGGAGCAGGCAAGCTATTAGTACTGGAAAGTTGGTTGAAGGTTTCTCATTCACCGTCACTCATCTCCTCATCCCTCTTTCATCAAGTAGCACTCATCATTCTCACTTGACAGGAGTCAGCCTCTTTTATTGTTTACCTTTCCATCTACATGCATTTAAAAAGTAGTAAATACTGAAATGACACACAGTGTATTAAAATAGGTGATGCATGTTGCATACCTAATGGGGGCTCATTTCCATCACTTAGCAGAAGAAGAAAGGTGATGAGACAGGTAGGACTGGCATCACTTTAACTTGAGGAGGGTGGTCCAGTACTACAGCAATGGGTAAGCAGGCTGGTTGTGGCTGGGTAAAAGGAACGGAGGAGTACTCACTGGAAGTGAATGTACATGCTGAGCACCAAAATTCATTTGTCCCATTGTGGATAGAAATGTATACTGTAAGAAGTCCAGCACTTTACAAACATTTGGCACTTTGACACTACATAAATGTGTAAGATCAGAATTAGTTGTTAGTGAAATGGTAAGAAATGCTGTTGAAAACATGACATTGGCCAGAGGTGAAGGTGGCATTTATCCTGGTGTTTAAAATGCATATGTATGTCTTTATACATTTTAATTATTCTGTGTTTACTTCAGCAAGGAAAAGTAGAAGACACGTAGTTCCTAAATGCCACAAGCTAGTCTAAATCACGTAATCATGCAGTGGTCCTAAGGGATTACCTAGAGTTCAGTCCTTTAGCAGATTAGTTAAAAATGAGTGTGTGTGCGTGTGTGTGTGTAGAAATTCCACTTCTAAGATCATAAGGTGATTGTGCATTTTCTTTTATAATGTTTCCCATCAAGCTACTTGCCTATGCAAGTGACAAAAGATATTATGCACTACTTGCTCCATCAAGAACAGACTCTTGTCCTTACATGGGTTGATGCTCATCAGTTTGATACCCATGTTTGTATTTAAGTTACAAGGAATTCAATGTTAACCTCTCTTGTTTAAGAGACAAAGAACAACCCAACATCTTAATTCTTCATCTGACTTATTCCTCAATGTGTTGAAAGGTCCAGTTCCATGCAGTTGCTTTGACAACTCTATTAACAGAGTTAAAATATCAGAAATAAAAATAGAAGTCTATTACATTTCTTATGAGAGGGAAGGTAGCAAAGGTGTGTGTCACACAGCATGACAACAAGGCTGAGTTCAGAGTTGGGTTATTTTATTCATTTTATATTCATTTCATGCAAAGGATATTTAAATATAATGCATCAGATGATATTTTTTTTTCCTGGAGTCAGAGGAAGAATCACAGCAAAAGAAATTCAGACCTTTTTAGGATAATTAGCTCAAAGGAATTAGTACTGATCTCCAAAAAGATGTGCAAGCCCATCATTTAGTGCACATCCACAGACCTGCGGCTCAAAACACATATTTGTTTTATTTTTACAGACCCTGCTTAGCCTATGGAGTAAGAGGAATTATCCATCTGAGTAGAGGTGGGTGCCCAAGTTCCCCTCCATCAGAGTCTTCTTGTTCTTGCTGCCCCAAGTGAGCTCTTACTGCACTGCTTTTCCCAAGGGGTTTAAATTTCCCTCAGCTCTAACTGGGAACAGAAGCTCCTACTTTGGGGCTGAAGACTTCAAGGAATCACTGACTATTTTGATAATCTGAGCTTTTTGGGCTTTTTTCCTGGGGACTTGGCATTGTCAAAAGGTTGTGAGGCTTTAAATCACCCAGACCATTTTAAGAATGCTACCTACACTACCTACCACTGCATGTGGCTTTGGTTTGCAAGCACATCTGAGGTAAGTGACAGTGTGCATTTGAATAGTCCATTGAATTCAGCAGGACATCCATCAGGTTAATGTGTGTCTTCTTACTGATCCAGATCTAAGCAAAGATATCCTACCCAGATTTTCTGTTCTTAAAATGATGACTGTACTAGAGAACAACATTGAGACATTTCCATTTTTCTTTTGTAGAAGTCCATTGTAGCTTCCTCTGTTATTGTCCACAGCTGGCATGTTTTTTACCATCTTGTTTTTCCCCTGATATTTATAATTCATTGATGTTACCTAAATTTTTAAGGTAATAGGTTTAAAAAATAGCTAGAATTAAATTGCAATGGTGTTCTGGGATGTCACTACAGCAGTTGACTCAGCAAAAGGCTGGTTCCCCAAATTCTAGAATTAGTGTTAGGAGAGCATTTATGGCTATTTATAGGTGTTTTCCTAGGACCATATGAAATATGAAAATACACAAAGAAATACATAGAATTTAGAAAAAAATAGCTGATATAAGGACTAATTTGTAGATCCTCATTTTGCCATACTGTACCATCTTACTGAGTTTGTTATGATTTCGTAGCAGGTATGAGAGGAAAGAGCTATTTCTCATATCAGAGGGATTTTTTTAATACATGGAATGCAAGTTGCAAAGCAGTTTGCACTAATGGATTCAGAAATATTTTTGTTTGTGCTAGCAATTAGAAAGACATGGTATCTAGCTCTGTTTAAAACTATTTTTTCCTAAAGAATGACTGAATTTTTTGCTCCATCTTACACTGCAGCATTATTTTGTTTTACACTTTAGGGATGGGCAAATAGAGTGATACAGTCCAAAAGTGGAACTGGCATTTGGTGACACTACATATATAAAACTGGATATTCCCAATTTGCAGAATAGAATGTTTCTAATGTTTATATGTCAAAATGTCTTTATTGAAAACATAAATAAAAGAAAGGTGAATCTCACCTACAGTTTCTTCAGGGTGGATAGGGTGGACTGCAGACATTTAATTTTATAATGTGGAATAGGGGGCCAGGGGTTTGTGCATATTTATTTCAGGTGACTGCTTAATTTCTAGATGAAGTTTTCATAAGTTTTGATGAAAGAAGAAAATATTATAATTAACACTTGAGAAAATTGTTTTTGTTTGCCTTTCATTATAAAATATCTGTTAGAAGTGCTATGATTGAAAACATAGTAATTATTTTGTGATAGGCATCAACTTCCACATCTTAGGGAAATTTGATTTAGAAAGTTCAGGTTCATAAAATATCCTGAGGTGGAAGGGACCTGTGAGCATCTTTGTACACATTTATCTCCTATCTGATGAGAGGAAAATGCCTCTGGGTGTCTTGTGATGAATGTTTTGGGAACACTCAAAGACAATTTTTGAACAAGGTGAGATTTTTGGCCAATCTTGTCCAAAATGCAGGAGAATCCCTATTTTAAAGCTCAGCTTCTGTTAAAGTTTTATTGCTGGCAAGCATGAGTTTCTTGCAGTGATTGGCTGTTACTGCAGAAGGTGTCCGTCAAGAGAGGTGATGGTCACGGAAAGAGGGCTTTGAGTAGGCGGGCAGGGAACTCAGTTCTAACTTTACATGGTGAAGAGCATGATTAGTTAATTGGGTTACAATTCTTCTAGATGGAGAACTTCTTTGTTCTAGATGGTTTGATCCATAGGCATAGTCACATACAATAATCAAAATATTTTAAAACACTGAAGCAAAACCTGGTTGAACACACACAAGTGAATTTTGTGTTTCTATTTCTGTCTTAGTCCAACAAACATCCTGCATTAAAATATGGAAGACCCCAGGCTGCCAACTTATTTAAAGGTAGATATATTTCATCTAGGGAATGGTTATAAAGGATATGAGTTATTAAAAATAATTGTCCCATTTTTTTGCCTTTGCTTCTTATTCATGCCAAAGTTAAGGTTTAGTGCTTCGTTCAGGTGGAGTATGAATGATGCTCTGAGGTGACTAGAGAGGTCCCTCTGAGCAGTCCTGACAGCTTAGTCCTGGTTTTCTTTCTCTGTGCCTGTTGAAGCACATGACTCAGGGGACCAAGTCTTATGGGAATGTACAAGTGTAGGCTTTGACGTAAAAGACAATATGGAGACATAAAATACTCACCTTCTATATTTTTCCTAGGTTGTTCACCTTGGAGTTTAGTAAATGACTGTAGAGAATCGGGTATTTGTAGCAGATGCAGGGCACTAGCTTGGGCATGGACACAGAGTTCCTGCCTCAGCAGCAAGAAAAGCCAACCTTAAAAAAGCACCATGCTGAACCCTGCCAAAGGCACTGAGGACTGAAGCAGCTGACAGAGAAATCTGATGAATAAGACATAGTGCAACTAAATCTATTAGCAGACAGTGAGATACCTAAACACCTTGACAGTGAAGGCTGCCCAAGTACTTCAGCTAAACAGATAGACACAATCCAATAGTTTGAGGAGTCTGGAGAAAATTATTCCACAGGCCGTCTGTGAAATTCAAGAACATAGGGTTTTGTTGCAAATCAGGTCTGGCTTAATTTAATGAACTGGTATTAACAAGCATCACATTCTGCATCTTTCACTGTCTCTCAGCTGAGTAGTATTCATTAAAAAGAATATATGCAAATTTTAGCAACATAAACAGAATTTCAAATAAGGGATAATGTAACAAACACTCAAGAAAGCTTTCTGTTTTCCCTTCAGGATGAGTTGTCTGTTTACTATATCCTATCCTCTAGTTTGTCCTTTATAATGCTGGCACTGCATCAATTATAAAGAAAAGGCTACAACCTCACCACTCCAGCAAGGTTAATGGGAAGAACTTTCCCAGCGTTATCCCATAAAACAGACCTTAGTGAGTGGATCAAATCCTGTCTCCACTGGGGTCAGGAGGAGTTTTGCCTCAAGGGCAAGGCTGCCCTCTCTGAAGCCAAATCTCTTCTAATACATCAAGAACTCTTCATGGTAAAATAGAAGAACAGATGCCATCTCCTTTCTGTGCTTCTCCAGGCAAAGTGTAAACCTCAGTGCACTCAGCAGTAAATTCCTTTAAACATTTATGTGAGCTAAAATTGCTACATCCACTGACATTTACTCAACGCGCAGCATTTCATCCAACCACAGTTGCACATATTGGACGGGCAGCACAGGTGGAGTGCCTGTGCTATATGCCTGAATCTAGTCTTTTTTTCTATATGATGCTCTACTTCCTCTTTCTTCCCTTTTAATTTGGTTAGCTGAGCCTCATCCATTGTCTCTTCCACAGCCTGTGAGAGTTGTTATAGTAATAGATCCCCTTTCTGATGAATGAATGACAGTTCCATTGCATTTTCCTTCTTATTTTCCTTATTTTCTTTTTTTTTTTCTTTTTCTTTTTTTTTTTTTTTAATTTATGAATTAAGAGTTTATGCACCCATCCCCACAGCAGTTAGTAATCACAAACTATTTTTGTCTTTGGATAGCAAGAACAATAACTGAGGGAAACAAACCTACTATATTCCAGGTCCTGAGAAAACAAGATCTGTGGAGGATTTAATAGGAAAAACAATGCCTGTGGGAGATGACACACTTGCAGCTGTGGAGGCAGTAGTCCTCTGATGGCATGGCAGAAAACAGGAGCAACAACCTCAAAGCACAGCAACTGTTGGCAAGCTGCCATAAATGAACTTGTAGTCATAGACCTCGAGGACAAAAGGGCTTACAGTTCTCGTATGTTTTAGGCCCTAGTCCAAATGAGCTCTGACCTCTTCCTAAATTGAGGGAAGTCAGCAGCATTATTCTGAGACAATAACCAGAATGCATACTTAGAAGTGCAAAATGGAATGTACCTTACCAACTGGAGGCAAGAGAGGATGAGGAAGGAAAAAGGAGCAGGATGTACAAATTTTATAGACAGCTGAACGAAAGCATTGGCCTTGCTTTTTCCTCAATTAAAAATATTGTCTGTTTTAAATATTTTCTTTTGTGATTTATTTGGCAAAAATTAATTAATCAGTGCATTTCATTAAATGGTAGATTGTACATAAAATTTTTTTACCAATTGGAGCAAAGTAGAAACTTAAGCTTAAAAACCATTCTTGTTGTTTAGGTGTATAATTCTTTCTCCTGTTTTGCATGCCTGGAACTAATGTGGCATTAAGTATATTCTAATTTTAAAGAATTTAATACATGCATAATCTGCTTTACAAGCAGAGATTAGATTTTTTCATATTAAAATAAATTGGGACAACTGAGAAGCATAACTTAGGGCATATTCATTTGAACAAAATAGGAAAAATCTTTCATTTTTAAAATGTTTTTAAAGCATTGATATACTATAGTTTAAAGAATATTGTGTGAAGCTTTCATAGTAAAGAATTCCAACGTTCTGTGATTTGAGAAGAAAAACTACAGCAATACAATTGAACCTCTGGGTAAGCTTGTATTTACTGTATGTATTGATGGTTTCAGTGTATTAAAACACAGAATGTTTACATACAGTTCAGACACTGCAGAATTATTGGTTGAAAGCAAGAAAAAATTCAGATTTGTGATATTTTCAGAAATATTTAGGAACTTAAAATGCCTTCATTTTGCATTTGGAGTTGTAGCTGGATGTGACTCTCAGCAAGGGGGCAGAGCATTTACCTTTGAAATTAAGTTCCCTTAGGAAATTATACCAAGTTCAGTATCCAAAAATTGGGGCATGGAGGGTGTGGTGGTACATCTCAAGGCAATTTTAGAAATGCTTCACAGCCTCCACTGTCCCAAACATATCCTTTCGTTCTCTCTCTCAGTAACAGAAGTGAATATTAAAGTTTGTGAGCAGAAAGTAATTTTTTAGACATCAGAATTGATCTTTTCTTTTGTTGCAGTACATGGGTAAATCCTGCCAGATTCTGAATAGGTATGACATTTCAAGATTTAAATAGTAGAGCAGTATCAGGCAGCTGGAATACATGGGCACTTCCTTCAAGAGCTCACAAAATGGTCATCAAAATAAAACCCATGTTCCTTTCTAAGAATATTTTTAAATTATTTGGTCTTCGGTGTTTGAGAGAGTCTCAGGTTGGTACTAAAGGACTTTCAGTCAGCTTGGAAGCCTTTTACAGTGTGTACCATTTTATTTGCACCATATCTCTTTCATCAAATTAACACTAAAATAGCTGTCATAACAATTTCACATACTTTTCACCTAAGTGACCTTCTCCAGAGTAGATCTTGGCCAAGGAATAATATAATAGGCCTAATCCTCTTTCCACTGATGTCCTTTTCAGACTTACAAGTAAATACACTTGTTTCTATCTCTCACAAGTCATAAACAAGAACCTGACCTGACTCTCCCTCTCACACATATACACACACACAAACTTGCACCCAAAGGCACATTTACATACAGATTACAAGTGTTTATGCCTCAGCAAAGTCACACCCAGGACACTACCTGGCCTCCTGATTTTCTTCCCTATAAAAAGGCTATGAAAATCATGCAAGATTTGTTATGGAAACAGCCTTGAGTGTGTTTCCTTCCCTGCTGTTTGATTGCTTTTGTGGCATACACTTGTAATATCACCTTGTTTGGGCCTAATGTGTGAGAATTTTGAATGCAAAGCAGATTTCCTTCTATATCTTCTTCCTATGACACTCGATCCCACTCCTCTTTTTTTCCCCCTACCATTTCACAAAGAAAAGGCTTTTCCTTTTAGGCACTCTAATAAGAAACTCATTACCAGGCAGACAGGGTGTGAGAGCTGGCTCTTTCCAGTTTGGGCACGGTAGGATGTGCACATAATGGCAAGAGGAGGTATAAGGCTGAAAGAGGTGGAGGCAGCCCCTGAGCCATGTGTTCAGTATTGCAGGGTCCTTAGCAGCCCTCCTCCTGCCTTGGGGACCCCCAACCTGATGCCCACAAGATGACAGAGAGCACCCACCAGATGCTGTCACTGACTGCAAAAGGCAGCAGGGACTTCATGGAAGGAGCATCTCTAACAGGGCTCCACAAGGCTACTTCAGGTATTTTTCAGTCCCACATGCTGCAGCATGGGGTATGATGCCAGATCATCACAGGCCAACAAGTTATAAAAACTCTTCCAAATAACTGGGCAGGGTTTCTTTGATGCTGACAAACAGGAGGTTAGCAATGTTGAGCAGATTCCAGGACTTTTGCTGCTCTCCATAAGGCATGGGAAGCAAGAGCCAGGCAGAGGTAGTCCTTTAGTAGCAGAGTCAAGCTGAGTACTTGCTACACAACTCTTTCATATTTGATGAGTGCTTAAATCTTTTAGTGCATTTATTTTGCCAAATAGTCAGGTGCTCACGATCTTCCCTGCAACTGAACCTGTATTTCAGAGGGGAAGTATAAGTTTCCAAAGATGAATAGCTGTCTTCTGTGCAGCAGCTGGTATCAAAATGTCTGGGTTTCCATCTGATTTTCATGTAAGAAGTGTCACATACCTTACATCAAAAATCACAGTTTGAAAGCATTAAAAAAAAAATATCATGGATGAAGTGGGGATATGCTTTTGTTTTTAGTCTTTCATGTAGAGAAAATACATTTCAAAATGTGGTCACCACCACAGGTTGTCCTCCAGATCTCATCTTCCAACACGTACAATAACTGCCTGCAGAAAAAGGGTGCTTGTTTTTCCCATGGGAGATTTGCATTTGTCCAGAGAGCATTCAAATTGTGCACACTCCTGGCAATGGAGTTTTTGGAACAGGGTAACCTTCTGGCTATATCCACTGACTTGGGGGGTTAATGTTTGTAGACATGCTTTTCAAGAGATGTTTCTCTGGACAGAGGTGGGCACAAACTATGCACAAAGGAAAATGGGTGCTTAAATAAGCTCTGCTGATCATAGCCTTTCTAAAATGGGTATCTTTTCCTAATTATACTTCTTATTATACTTAAAGAGAGAAGCACTTTCTCTCTCTTAAACAAAAAAGAGCAATTTGATAGGGAAGTGCAGAGGTGCTACATCCTTTTGAATAGTCTGTTTTGAATAAATCAGGTGAGAAATTTGGGAGAGTCGTCTAGTGGATTAGTTGCCTTACATAAAGCTAATCCTGCTGGTATCTCAGACACATTCTTCACTCCTCCATGAAGCACTTATCTTTAAAACAAGTTAGTCAAAGTTTATACATAAGTATAGTATCCATATTCCCATTCAATTATATGAGTCATCTTCACAAGTTAAACAGAAGATGCAGGTATTCCAGTCTGTTTTGTAATTCAAATCATTTGTATGCATTGGGTAATGTGATTTATAACCATATTTACACTTTGAAATAAAAAAGGGATTCAGAAAGGAGACACTAAGACCTCTTTAAATATATTGCTTTATTGTTCCTGCTGAAACCACTTGACCTGTGCAATACCAGGTTCTTTACCTATACAAATAAATTTGAGGCTTAATCCTTAATAACATATACTGCAAATGTTCAAGAGCTGCTTAAGTTACCAAATTAGTATTAGGGGAGAAAGAAGTATAACCTACTTCAGCAACAGCAACAAAAATAAATGACCGGCTTTAATTCAAAGTATTCTTAGGAGAGGAGGCATTTTTATTAAGAGAAAAAAAAACAGGAAAAAAAAAAGAAGGTATTCAAAATAAACCAATACGTTACTTTGAATTATATTTATAAAATATTTAGCTGTCTGCTAGAATGGAAAAAATATAACATTTTTATTAGACATACTTATAAATCATTGTCAAAACGTTTACAGGAGCTTGTGGTAAACATAATTTATATTTACACTGAGCAAACAATTGTTGCCATATTAATTATTTTTTATTAGTAGTAAAATGACTGTTACCTCCAAAATAATACTTAAATCAGAAATACACACATTTCCTAGACATATCTATGCAATTATTATTCCAAATCCAGACATTATTCCTGTATTTCTCTATTGACTTTTTAAATGGACTTTTCTCTGTCTGGAATTACTTGGTTTTGGGACGCAAATTGGAATAAAGCAGCAACATGTTAAGACTGCTACATCCTGCATTCTTTTAATTGAAATATCAGATTATTATTGTAGCCAATTAGAACTTAGAGTAACTTTATAAAATAAAATTTAGCCATCACATGATAAAAGGTGCTGCACCAGAACTAAAATTATTGGAATTTGATTTCATATGGTTACTTTTGAAAAAAAGCTTTAAAACACTGTAGCCATTCACATGCATCCATGCAAGTGTTCTCTCTGAACACAAATAGATTTTTTTCCTAATGCCATGTCGTCATTCACTTTTAAATACTGAATTGTTATCCCATCACTAGAACTACTTCTTCAAAACTTGACTTTAAATTTAAATAAAAAATGTTCATAAAAGAAAGCCGTATGTCCACACCTAGTAAAGATAATGGATTTTTTCCAAAATGAGTCCCTTAAATAATATATTCCTCTAGTGTTCATCTAGCACTATGTATGCAAATAGATATAATAAAAAATATACACATAATTAGTACTAGAGGCAAAATATGGTTTTGATATGCTTTGTGCATGTGAAGTACTTGAAGATAGGACATTACATTGTCTGAGCTGTTTATGGAAGTTTTTTATATTAATACAATGGTTTGATTGCAAATCTGAGAGAGGCTTAACCTCTACAATGAATTGTGCTGAAAATAAATAAAATACGAAACACACAAAAGCTGTTTATCAGAAAAAGTACTTTCACTGGAAAAAGTCCTCCAAATCTTTTCCTTCCATAATCTTTGTTTTACATCCCTCTTAGTGAAATATCCTCTATAATGGAAAATATTGTTTGTGACCCACAAAAATCCTGTTCTGTAGGTAAAAATTCAAACAATTTTATGTGATATTTGAGCTTCCAAAAAAGCATTTATGAAATATCACAGAGGTCAGATCAAGTGTTTGGTTTTGAGTAATCATGACCTATTTTGAATACCTATAGACTGTTTATTTCTAAAATTACTAAACAATTTCTGTTTTATATTAACATTTTAATCATTAATAACTTGCATATTTGCAGCACACTTTTAACACCTGCTTTAAAAAATAATTTAAGTCCTAACTGTAATGAGAAAGCAGTATTTTGAATATTAGGGAACGCCTAGGGAAGGAATCTGGCCTTAGTTATAGCATTTATAAAGCTATGGATAATTATTTTGAAAACAGTGATTAATAAGTGTCCATTTTCATGTCATCATTGGTAATAGATGCTATCTCACTCAGGCACCCCACCATTCTGTTTAATACAAGTGTATCCTAGTGTAAAAGGGAGCTTGTCATACTTATCTCTAATGGTGAATGATTTCTCTCCCTCTTCCTGAAGACACTTTGCACCCAATATTCTCAAATCCTATCAAGGTACAGCCTGACAAATAAGCTAACAACAATGCAGGTGGCAGGCTACATTTATGTGTAGGTGTATGTTCTCTAGAAGACATGCAGAAGATAACTGAATCTTTTTTTTTTGCTTGTAAATTGGACAAAATACACATAGAAAGAAATGTGCTTATGGAAAGAGGTGCAAAATTTTTACATTTCAATAAAATATCACTCTCTGAGAGAACAATATGTTCAAAGAATCATTGCATTTTCAGAAAGTAGCAGAAAAATTAAGCATTATTTTTTGTAATTACTGCTGAAATTCTTCAAAATGCAAAAGCAGAAAGGATCTGTCATTATACCAATGTTGCAATTACTGCCTGTAACTTCAGCTTGGTTTCGCATATTTCTTTGTTTTCTATGCTTAATTCTATTTTCAAGCAACTGTACTGTATTAAACCGAGAACAATTTGTCCTGATTCATGGTTTAGGAGGAACAGCTGATTAATTCCTTGTCAACAGTCTTGACCCTATGCAGAAAATACAAACATAGAAGGTCTGCTTAACAGTGGTAAAGGTATAGTTCCTTGTATTCTCTCCATTATAAAATTATAAATTACGTGCAAATGTAGAGTAAGTTAGGACAGTGTAGGTTAGTCATTATCACTTTTATCTTTTTATGTTCTTACACAGTGAATATTTTTTTCTTTTAAACATTTCAGTGTTAAGCAACCAGCATGACACCATCATGTTTTTCTGTATGTTATCTGGACACAAAAATGACTGTACGTATTTGTTCGTTTAGGCTCATCTGTTCCTGAACTGAGAGACCTGTACAGCACAGCAATCCCATAAAGCAATAACACCTAAATGCTTAACAGCCATGGCTCGGTGCTGTAAGTGCTGACTCATGTGAGTAGGCTTTACTCTTCTGAGAAGACTTATTAGCTTCAGTCAGATCATTTATCCTAACGAGAGCTTGCAGATTTGGGTCCTTCCAGAAAGGTGCTCAAAGATTATTTTTTCAGGGTCTAAGGTTTACAAGATATCCTTTTCAATTCTTAACATTCAAAAGGTTTCCAATCATCCCACAAATGTGCATATTAAAAAAAAATTATTCTTCCACTTACGTTTCTGCTAAAGTATGAACATACAATACCTGGTTTATATTAGTCTATCTAAAATTGCTAGGTAAACTGGGTGAAATAAAACATGCATAAGAGTCTTTTAAAATGTGATCAGGGCAAGAAAGAATAGAACATTTCCATTTTTAGTAGTGAAGCACAGTGACTCTCCCAAGCCAGTTTGGAAATAGTAATGAAATTTTAAGGTCTTTTCTATATGGTAGCTCCAGAAAAAGAATGTTTCTTTATTATTGTAAGGCATACACTGCTAGGTAAAGGGAAAAAAAAAAAAAAGGAAGAAGAAAAAAAAAAAAAAAGGCAAAAAATGTACATAACATAACTAAATAAAACCAAAATCTGTGGAAATCTTCTCATGTAAACTGCATAATAGCACTTCAAATGGCCCCTTTCTGTCATCCACTGTAACCATCACATTCCCATTTCTGCTGCAGTCAGGTGAACTGTCAAAGAGCTATTACGGTTGGCTGCATAGAATTCCAAGGAAAGACAAATCTGTGCAATTTTCTCCTTGGAAAATAAATGGGTTTTTTTGGTGTACCTAGGTTTTCCTAAACAATTTTGGTAAAGGAAAAAAGAGTTTTTCTTTTTTTATTTTTTCCATATTTTTGCATGTATGCGGTAATGCAAGGGGCTTTATTTGGGCTGCAACCTTTACTATGAATGTGTAGCCCTTTGATGGATGCACATTAGCATTCCAGTATGTGGGTAAGATTTATATTTTTTTTTCCTTTTCTGATGCATAATATAGCTTCAAGTAGACACTTACAATTGTATTATGGCATGTTATATTTTAATGTGTGTTTTTGCACTGTTAAAAGAATTTATGCACACCAAGTGAAATAACGAAATGTGTACACAAATTCAAAAAATCCTCCAATCTATTATTAAAAACTAGTAGCAATGCTAAAATAATAAATACATTTAGCCTTTCATGTCTGTTTAAAATACTGCATGCTCAGAAGTGAATACATTGTTTTGATATGTAATACCACATCTTCTGATAAGGCTTATCTCATAAATAAAAAAGACGGATAAATGATGTGCTTCTAAATGTTTTTTTTTTTTTTTTTTTTCAGAGGCAACTATTTTGTCCATTCTGGTGAGGTATGTTGTATAAGCAAAATGAGAGTTTGATTATGTCTTTCATGTAGTTAATAAACATGTGGTTGTCAGAAACCACAACGAGGTTTCTTGCTGGTTGTTTTCATCTTCTATAAAAAAATAAGGTGTTTCAGAACTGACCTTTGCTCATTTGAGTCATCTCCCTTTTTCTTTTCAGTTCAATTTGCCTTACTGATCAGAAGCATAAGCCAGAATTCTCATATACTCAGAAATGAGGGCAAAAGACAACTGATTCCCTTAATTTTTTTAAGCTGGATTTTTTAAATTTCTTTTGTACATGATTTTGTTAAAATTTGAACCTGTCCAAATTAAAAAAGAGAGCAGTCATGGATTTTAATTATAATTCTTGCTTCACCACTGAATTTCCTCAGCAACTGCCTGCTTTTCATCTCTCTAAGTAGTAATTGTTAAATACGACACTCTTTAAATTTAATTCAGAGCTATATTAAGAGTAGAAATTCAATTGCATTCACTGGTTTTACTTTTTTAGAAAATTAGATTTTAATTTGGTACCTCTTCACGAAATGCTTTGTTTACTATATTCCACATGTGTATAACTGTACCTCCCTGTACAATGTTAAGGGTATAGTCCCACAAACAAGTTTATCATACACAGGGAATGTTCCCTGCCCCAAAGTGTTTACATTTATGATAAAAACTTCTATTTTGAAGCACTATCATAGCATTCCTGAAAAACAAACCAACACGATGCAGATTAGTCAAAGAAAACCCAGCCCCTAGTCAGAGAGCTTTCTTCTGCTGTTTTCAATAGACAGTGTTACACGGGAAGGGTTTATTCTGTGTGGTAATCTGAGGATTCTTCCTGCTTTTATTTCCCCCATGGAGGATGTAGCATCTATAAAGATACTTGAATGCTTTTTTTCTTTTATTTTTTTTTTTTTTCCTACAGATAGTCTGGAAAAAGCTGTTTGCCAGCTTGTTTGTTTCTATGTTTTGTTTATAATCAGAATACCATTCATTTCTGCATATCTGCTAGACTGGACAAATCAAGGTGACAATCCATGGTTAACTCTGTCAGGCCCTTTGTCCTGCTCTTCTGAGGACTGAAATACAATGGAAACAAAGTGGAATATATAACCGTCCAGCTGCCTTGTTGTGACAGTGTGGCCCTGTATTACAGTGCCTCAGCCCCTGTTTGCCTGTCGATAGCCAGCCCATGAGATGACAATGCAAATCATGTGAAAGCTCTCCTGCAAAATAAAAAAAAAATCATTTCCAGAGTGGGGGGAAAAAATAGATCAGGCTTGGCTGAAAAATAGAAACTCATAAAAGGCTCTGGTTTTGGTACAACTGCTATATTTAGATGTAGGGCCTGTTTTTTTAACCATGGCAAGTTTCTAAGGGGTGCAGGCAGGTAGGCTCATGTGTTTAAATCTATCATATGGTGTCTGCTTACAGGACTCTTCATTGATGTTACTTTAAAGGCAGTTTATATTTCATTTAAGCATGCAATTAATCATCTTTACAGTGCTGATGTGACTGGCATCAGCAGTGTTATTTAATTAAATTCGAAATTATTTTACAGTAAATACAGGCTTCCAACTAACCAGTCCAAATTAAATGCTGAGGTCTATTTCTTACCCATGGTGTTTCCAATTTAAATGTTCATCCAAAAGGTTACACTTCATAGATAGAAATCATTTTTATGTTTTAACTGTTGCTAAACCCAAAGATCAACTGTACGTGAGTCCTGTGCATTTATTAGCCGTAAGAATGTGTACACATTATCTATATTTCTCATATTCCATTTCATATTAGTATATTAGTGATTTTATGACTGATGCTCCTTAAGCACCATTTTTCTCCTGATACTTTGTCTCTCCTGTCACATCAGCCCAGGGCTCCTATCACCAAAAAAAAAAAAAAAAAAAAAAAAAAAAAATCTTTCCTCCATTTTGTTTCAGTGTGGTAATCAAGCAATTAGCCCACAAAATGGAGGTACTCCGCTCCTCATCCTGCATCTTACTTCTGATGGGCTTTACCTGCATGCAAGCAGCAGGCACAGCACTTTGCTGGTGAGCCTGTGAAATTGGCCCCTGAAGAGTATTCACACGATGGCCCATAAGTGGCCACTGCTTAGGGGGACTCTGGGAGGAGGGAGACCTTCCCAGTGGGATCACTGGAGAATTACGTACAGCACGTGCTCTACCTGCAAATTCTGCACTGGTACATGAGAAAACGTGTGGCCGTGCTCCTTTCCCTGCAGTACTCACTCCCCAGTTTTATAATGACCTGAAAACATGCGCTGAACCAAATTTTAAATGGTGGGAATATCATTGCTTTTCACCATATATTGTCTTTCAAAAAGGAAAGAGAAGAAAAAGAACAAACCAAACCAAACCAAACCAACAGCACCATTTGTTTTATGTTACAGCTTTCCACAGACAATTCACAACATGTCTAGCAAGGAATCAGACCAGAAATACTGTCTTACTCCTATCATATATATAATACCGCTTTTGAATACTGGAAAATCTGTCATCCGTTAAGTGCAGCTCAGGTCTTCTGTGTGAAAAGCAGAAGCCTTTTTTTTTTTTTCTTTTTTTAATGCAGTGCTGCCGTGTCTGCACTTTTTTGAAATTGCATATTTATCAGGTTATGAATAATTTATAAGTGGGGAAGGGAGGGGGAGGGCTGGAAGGGGAAGGAAGAGTGAGAAAACATATGCTTGGGCAGAGGAATACCTTAAATGAATCCACTATCTAGTATTTTGAAGGATTACTTGTAATTACATATTTTTTCTTTTTGTTTTGTTTCTCTTATGGTTCTCTTGGTCATCTGCTATTCCTATTGTGTTGTCTCTTGGGTTTGTTTGACTATTAGGGAGCACGAAGGGATTGGGGATAGTGCTTGCTACGAGTTGGAAGATTTTGCCGCGGAAATGAATTGAGCATTTCTTTGACTTCTAAAGTACGGGGTGTTTAATAAATATTAATCCTTCAACTGTCAGACTGAATTATTGTCAAAAAAAGGCTGACAGACTGAGGATTAATGACATGCTTCATAAATTAGAAATGAACTATCAGCAGAATGTCCAAAGTAGGGATCAAGAAGAGACCTGATTTGTACCTTAGACCAGTTGAACATGTTATCTATGTCAGACCTGAGCTCAGACCTATGCACAAAACAAAAACAACCCTCCCTCCCACAAACACACCTTCATGAACCAGGATCTGACATCTAGATACTTTCTTCTTTAGGATCTGCAAGTACTCAAATAGAAGATTGTCTCAGACGCCAGATAATTTGATTAGAGTCATATCCGTATCCTTTTTTTTTGCAGTTTCGTTAGAGGGAAATTGGGGGAGGTACAGTAATTTCTGTTCAAATCTCTCAATGTCGTATTTTCCCACTATGAAAAATGCAACATCACAGAAAGATGAAGACCTAGCATTATAATGGGAAATTGTAAAAATGGTAGCTGCCTCTTCAAAAACACACAGAATTTCCAGTATAAATTATGTATTAAAGGAAATATGTTTGTATAAAACAAGTAGCAGTAATTTAATATAAGGTGACAGGATTTTTAGGAGAGGCTAATGTGTGTCAAAAAATATCGTGTACAGTCTTTAATCAAACTCATGATCCTCAGTTGAATTATTGCTTGTAAAGCTGATCTTACTGTATTTTCTAATTCATTAAAGGCAAATCTCTTTCTCTCTCTTTCTCCCCCTCTTTTTTCCTCTTGTTCTTATTAGAGGAAAATTAAGTTTAGTTTGTGTAAGACCAGATATTTTTGGGGTGCCTGAATCAAACAAGCAATTATTTGGGGTGCCATTCTTTCTCTCAGCATAGAGGTACACAATATGAAACTGGGCTACCAGAGTGTATAAAAATGTTTAGCTTAATCACTCCCTAATGACAGCGACTTATGTCCTTAGTGCAGTCGATTTGTTTCCTGGGTTTTAAAAGTAGATTATTTCCATGGTGCAGGCTTAGTGTAAGCTGTTGAGAAACCACAAGCACTGCACTTCAGCCTGAGTTTGGGACGTTCGCCAAGGGTAATCTGATTAAAAGGGCATTTTTTACAACATTGTGGTGCTTTGAAAATTCTGTGCAGCCAGATAGAGTAGGGCCAAAAAAAATTGCTTTTTCAAAGCTAACAGTTTTGCCTGAGCAGAATTAAAAGCGTGATAAGCAGCATCACTGGAATGATTCTCTTCGACAGTCTTGCAACTGGATAAACAAAGCATCCTTAGTAACACATCTGTTACAGACCCACAAGCAAATTCATGATCTATTTAATGCAAGGTTTTTGCTTGTTTGTTCTGCCTTTAATCACATTTGCTTGCTGCACAGGTGTGAGATTCTGAGGCCTTGCTTTATCTATAAGAATGAAAATGTTTCCCTTTTTCTACAGTAGCTTTTGTCTTCCATGACATGACATTTATAAATGTTCTGCTGTGAAAGTGGTTATTTGTGACGTGCTCTAAGAACCAATGTTGGGTACCATATTCCTGAGAAGTTTAGCAGCTGTATGTTGTTAAAAGATAATTATCCTATCTAGAATCTTGTATTTCTTATAAGAGATAGAATGTAATACTAATTAAATATGTCATGTTTGCACACATCAGAACATACTGAATAGAATTGTTCTTGTATAATTTGCCATGTTGAACTACTTTCATATTCTTCTGCAGCACCTAAATAAGGAAGAAAAGGTAACTGAATTCTCTCCCCTTCTTCACAGCCCTGTATTTCTCTGAATAGCAAGTTCTTGCTGGTCTTTACATGTGCTGATACACAGGACTGCTTACAGCAAGACATTTGTATACACAATATACTTCAAAGTCACCAGGTTCAGTGAGACTATACAACAGATCAGACTGGCACCAGGTTGGAGTATGACAAGCAAAATGAAATTTGTTTTCTACAAAACAGGCTATTTTGGTTCACTTAATAAATATTGAATGACAAGACATGGTTTCTTATCTTCTACCACATCACATCATTCTCTGGAAAGGGAAAAATATATAATGAATTGAACTGAATTAAAATTTTCATCTGTCTTGTCTTAATTATAGCTGCTGAGTCGTAAGTGAAGCAAAAGTGCAATGCATCACATACTGCATTTTTCCCCCAAAGAGGCATCAGTGATAAAATTACCTTTATATTTGCTTCCAAATGGATATTTTTTGTTCTGTTTATCTATTTCCAAATAGGTATCCACATCTGTATCTTCCTCTGTGCATGTGGCAAAGCATGTTTTCCCTGTCACCAGGAATGCCTTGCTAATTTTTTATGTATCAGCATTTTAGAACTGGCAACCTTAGGATTACACAAAGCTTTTGATATATCAGTCACAATATATATGAGGTAGAGGCAGCACTTCATTTACTCTTAGTTTTAGCTGTTGAGACACACATCCCATGTTCACCCATCTATATATTCATACCTACATGTACAAACGTGATTATATAAAAGCCATTGCTTTCAGCGATGATTTTAATGATATTCAGCATTTCTACCTGCACCCCTCTCAAACTTATATGCATCTACATTTGTGAGATAAAAACACATTGATTTTAAATCTGGTGGATGCAGAGCCATAGAGCCAGCAGCAGCAGCATTTCCAGCGTGAGGCTGCATGTCCCAGAGCCCTGATGGGCTGAGAATAGCTTTGTCAGGCAGCTTGGCTTAAGAGTCTTTGATGCTGTGCTAAGTTCAGGTTAGAGTATTTACTGATACATGTCTTCAGCAGCTGTCAAAACTACTTGGAGCTATAAGATCCAGGCTTTTTCAATCCCAGTGACCAGCCAGTCTCCCAAGGCACAAAAAGCTGCTTCAGGGTAGCTATAGCCCACAAATTCATTTTGTGTGACCATAAAAAAGGGTGATGGGGGGAGAAGAAATTTTACTGGGAAAAAGGCTGAAGCAAGGTGTCATTGTGTCACACTTTATTTGCTATACTGTTACCACTGTTCCTCAGAAATGGAAACATACCACAGGCAGAATTGATTGAGAAACATCTCTTTACTATAGCTGTTTACTCTGGATGAGTCAGCACAGCCTGGATTTCTGGCATACTAAATGTTGACAAGCATTTCTTTTTTTTTTCATCTTCAAATTCAGCGTATACCTTATTTAAAATTTTCCTTTTAAGATTGAATTTTGTGCCCCTTAAAATGTTATATTCATGCCCAAAAGATGACCTGCTGTTCTCAGGGAGAGAAAGGCAAACCATTAGAAAAGAAGAGGATTTCTTGATAATCAAGGACACCTGTGATTCTGTGTTGCTTTCGAGAGCACAAAGACCTATAGATCTGTTCTTTCTTCCAGAGTAAAATGTCTGTGATCCGTAAGAAGCTCCAATCCTTCCTTTTTCTCAGCCCAAAGAGAAAAAGGGAAAGAAAGAAAATTATGTGCCATCAGATCAGCTGCTCTCTGTTTCTTCTTTAAAAAGCCGAGGGTGTTGCTATTTAACATAAAACCTTGTGACCTTACTGCCGCTGCTGCTTTGAAACACCAAGCTGTTTAAAGATGCAAATTGCAAACAGAGGGAAAACATCAGAAGAACCTGTCTCAAAATTAGTGTGTTTGACTGAAAATTAGCTAGCTTAATCGAACTTGCAGGAAGTGGATTTTCTATTCAGAAACCTGCTTAGAGGTTTTGTCCACTGAGGCTATTGTCAAAGTGTACAGGACCTTCAGGAGCACAAAAATTAAGGTTCCATGTAACATCCACGTTATTGTGCTTGTGTTTGATTTGCTTATATTTTAAACTAAAACCCTTCAACACAAGAGTCGTATGTGGTGCATTAATAAGCCTTAGTTCAGATAGATGAAGGAACTGCTGTGGTTTCAGGTCCCCACTTTCTTAGATTAAGGAAATGATGATGTTCAGTCAGCAAGGGCTATATGTGTGCAAGGATGATGCTTATCCATTCATCCAAGCATGGAGGGGACCCTCCACAAACAGACTCCTTTCTTTTGGTAAGGAAGCAAGACCTCAGCTGCCCATGTCACACTCCTCTATAGCACTGGGATTTGCATTGAGAGGAGCTCTGTGGGCAGGGTGATTAAGGTGAAGGAGTGGGAAGGCCAAGCAGCTGCTGGTGGAAGCAAAGTGCCTCGGTCAGAATGTGCCCATCCTCACAACTCTGCAAAAGCATCTTGGTCAGATGTTGACTGGCCACTCTCTTTACTAATTCCAAAAGCTCAATGCCAGATCTGTTCAGGGACAGAATGAATATAGTCCATTGCCTTTCCTTTTGCAAGAAAGAGGAAACTGAAGCCACCAGCTCCAGGTCTTTCTGAAAAATACCTATATTTCTAAATACATGCATACCTCTCATTTGCCACGAGCACATAATCTGGAAATTAAAGACAGAACAAAGTAGCTATACCACATCCCCAGTTTGGTTCAATTTAAAAGAACTAAGTGTGCCATATGGACAAAAAACTGTTTTAAATATGTACTTTAATAAGTCTGTCTCCCATGCCTCCACCAATTGTGTATGGCTATGTAATTTATTTGCATGAATTTGTTTTGCTTCCCTGGCATTAAGAATGGGACTCTTCATTATGCTACCACTGGAAAAATAACTTGCCAGGGTAAAGGTTACGTGTTGAGCTTGCAAAGCTCAAAGCTAAGGACCAAAGAGAAATTGTAAGCTAATAAAAATATGTAAGGAAAATTTCACACAGAAATTGTTAAAAAAAAAAAATGGAAGCATTTGAAATTAGGACTGTAAATAATCTTACAACATAGACATCTGAGGATTCAGACTTCTGTTTTCTATTTTATCAGAAGGATTTATGGATAGGCACAGCTTGAAATCAATCCAGATATTGTTGTTAGGTGCCCCTGTTTGGATTCAGTAGCCTAGCCACTTACTGAAGCAGCACATTTGTTTAGATGCTTAGTTTAATGGCAAGTTCTCAGTGAAGAAAATGAGAGCTTTGTCTGAGTAAGGTTAGATGAAAATTAGTGTTCTGTATTTCTTTTGAAAAGAACTTTAGAAGAGTAGAGGGATTTTCCAAGTCTTATAGGAAGTTGCTGAAAAATAAAGGACTAAATAGTATATTTATGGAAGTTGATGAAATTGGATAATGTTTGACACTGAAGGTATTTTCATTAATATCTCCATTTTTCAGGTCCAGAGATTTATACTGTTGTATCATGTGAGAATCATTAATTTTCAGATTTTAATTCTATTGTCATTTGATTCAGGCAATATATTGCCAACCATGTCCAAGAACAAATATATCCATAGAAGCATTTATAATAATGGATAGAACCCTGTTGCAGAAGATTCACTATTAGGAAACATACTGATTCTAACTTTATCTGTTCTTCTGCACAGAGATATTTCTAACAAAAAAGTCTAAGGAAGGAATTGTATTTTTATAATTCTACTGTCACAGTGAATATATCTTTCCATTGGCATAGACAGCACAGATAAAGTAGATATTTTTCACATTTACTTTTTTAGCTCTAAAATTTCTGTGTCTCTAAACTTCCATGAAGGCTTAGGGTAAAAATTCCTGAAAACATTTCCTATTCTTCATAATTCTGCTGGCAGTGCTGTAGAATCACATCCTTTATAGGTATCTGTCACATTGTGATAGTGTGATACCACTTATTCTCTCGCTTTAGTTCAGCATGTCATAAATTTAACTTCCAGGAAATAACTTGTATTATAAAGTGCTACATTCACTTACAAGCTGCACATTGAAATGGTGTGATTCTGTTTCCTTCTTTATAGGCAAGAAACTTGGTTTTTGTACTAGCAAGAAATGTTTAAAGGTGTAAGTGCTGAGGACATTGCCCTTACTGAATTTGCCTTATAAGAATGCTACACAAGCACCACAAATACTAGCTCTCAAAGATTTATATTTTGTAAAATTTTCATTCACAAAGCAAAAGATTCCCATTTGTCTGCACACATAGCAGGTTAGAAGGTTATAAGTGTCAAAAAAGGAGATTTGGTTTTCAAGGAAAAAAAAAGAAACCCAGAATTTTCCCTATAATATTTGGAAAAAAGTTAAACAGTAAGAAAATAATTAATAACTGTATTTCATAAAGGAAAGTTAATTCTAGGGTTAAAGCATTTAATTTTTCTTATCTTTTTTGATTGCTCTAGTCTGCAGCTTTCTTTGTAGAACCCCTAGATGCATGACTTAATTCTACTATTGTTAGAATTAAACAATAATCAATGTGTAATTTCTATTTATAATAAGAAATACATCTAAACACCATGCAATTAGTCTTTTGTAAACCAGCAAACACCATCCATAATACATAGTTATCAAAACCCACTGTAATAATTTTAAAATCATCCAACACAGAGAAAACGTGAGGACAAATAATGCAAAAAATTAAGAAATTGATTACCAGCTGGATCTAAATTTGAAGGAAGTAATGAAAATTTCTTTATTCTGTTCTATCTGCTATGTGCCTTATTTGTGTTTTAAAGTGTAATTCACACCATTACAATGCACAAGTTAACATTAATCCCTAAACTAGTACTATGTTCTTTCCTTTAAGACAAGACTAGCCTTGTCTTATGTTTGAAAAAATTTGTTGCTGAAATAAATTGTAAATTTTAGAAGAGGAAATAAAACCAGAATTTAGAAACTGCTGGTCTCCTAGGTAAACTTAGATATTGACAGGTCTGAATTAATAAAGATTGTTTTTCAAAAGATTCAGTGTCAGCTATATATTGCGTTTACTCATTCATTCCTACACTACTCTTAAGGGGATTGCTTGATTCCTGACCTGTATGACAGAAAGAAACTTTGCTGTATAATAGAGAAATAATGTCTATTTTGTATGCCAAAACAGAGTCAAATACCAAAGTTCTATCATTTTAGCGTTTTAAAGGGATATACAGATGGGGGTATATTGGACTCAGTTCATTAAAAAATTATGGAGTTCTTTATTTGCATCTTCGCTGGGCGGATACTAGCTCCTGCTAAAGCTGGATTTTAGTCCTGAGCCTCTCTAATATTCAACAGAGGGCAGGCTAAAAAGTGCAAATGAGCAGTCATTGTGAGTTATCTCCTGAGGGAGAGTGTTTGAGCAGCCTGCCCAGGAACCTTAAGACTACAGTAACAATATATATTTTGTGTCAAAGGAGCACATCCTTTGCAGTGCCCTGAAATAATCCTACAAGGTATTCCCCTGAGACAGAGTTTAGTCTCAGGACAGATAAATAGCAGCTACCAAGATGCAACTGAATGCAGAAATGCCTTACTATACCCACCTCACTGGAGTTTTATCAGACAAGCAATTCAGTATTATTTGCCACATATAGCCTGATACAATTCGATGATCATCTTGAGCTGGAGATGACATTTATTAACTACAGTTTTTTTGAAAGCCAAAAATTATGTCCAGAATCTTATACAAAAATTAAGACAGGCTGACTCTTCAGACACATAGCTAATGAATACACAGTTTGTTGTCCCTCTGGTATGACTCCAGAATTGTTACAGAATTTCACAGAACAATTAATGATTGTGGTGGCAGGAAAAGTTTAGAGACTGTTCAGTTATAATGTCTATAATATAATGTGTATAATAATGTGTATAATACTCAGTTAGTTTGAAATGTCACAACTTTTTTGTTTTATTTTGGTTTGTTTTTTTCTGAAAGGGTGTCATGAGCTATATTTTGAACTTCAGAAAACTGTTGCATCTTTATAAAATTAAACAACCTCAGGGATCACATTCTTGATCGGTTTTCCTTCCTCCCCACCCCCGTTTATATAATTTAAATTGTAAATAGTCATAGTACAGAAAAACTTTCAAAATTCATTCAAATATTGAACTATGAAAACAAAAATAGTTCTTCATATATAAGCCTTTACTATTACATTTATTTAATTTCTGACTCAATTAGCACTAAACCAAAGATTATTAGGATTTTTTTCTTGTCCTTTAAAAATACATTTTAAACATAACCCACCTGCTCTTTGTCTCACCCCCACACAAGTTTGGAAAATGTTGGAGATTAGAGCTACAAAACTGGATGTTATTAAGCATACATCTAACATGTCTGTAGGTAACTGCATTAAAAGTAGATGGTCTGGCTAAATTAGTGAAGCTTAGTGGAGGTGGCATATAAAACTTTGTTACAATACTTGAATATATTCTATATATCCTATATAGGAAATACTAAGTGACAGGCAAAGATGGTTTAAACAAAATAGCATGAGATAAAGGATCTTCAATTTAGTCATTATTTTTCATTTTTGTATCCCTATGGGCTTTTTTTCCTCCACTTCCAGACTGGTGAAGGTTCTTACATACAGACATCATAAGTGGAACAGTTAATTCGTCTACGTGCTATTATTTCTTACAGTTAGTGCTGCCGTGAGTCAGAGTTTGCAAGTTTGTTCTCATCATCTTTCTGGCAAGGAGTACCAACAGTTTCACAAGAAAGTCCAATTTCCCAAATCACAAATCTCAGACCAATTTTGCTGACAAGTTTGTGCTTTTTAAAGTATTTGAAAGCTGAAGGTTTGAGTTTCATCAGATAAAGAAGGGTTTGACTTTCACCTGTTTTAAGTAGATGAAACAGTAACTTTCAAATACTTTGCACCATATGACTTCTTCCTGAGCCTGTAGCTTTCTTCCAGTGCCAGACTGACCCAAGACATTAACAATGCTATGTCTGCTCTCCCATTTGTGAGCAACATGAATTTTAGCTTTGCCAGCGTCCTGTTCCCAAGCACGGAGCAAATCCAATTGGCTCTGAGCATCTTATTGTGGGAACAAAGTTTTTCTTATTTTGTCACTGGTGTTTCAGGACTGTTCTTACATGCACACACATGCACACACATCAGTTGTTGGTTCCTTACTTTCTCTAACAAAAGGAGAGCTGTTGTCACATTTTTTTCTCCTCTCTTGGTTGTATTTGTCGGGCAAAGATCATCATGCTCTGATTTAGTGTTTTCAAATAAGTGTGCCCTCTGGTGCAGTGCTCTATTGAGAGACAACATAGCCCAGGCAGGAGAGTTCAGCATGGCCACTAATAAAACACAAGTGCTGCTTTGTCAGGCCACGAGTGATTACTTGAACAAGTGCCAACCAAGAAACCAAACATTAGAGCACAGCTCTTCAGACCCTCAAGACAAAGGGCCAATTGACTTTCCTCATTAGTTTTTGTGCCAAACATGTAAACACAGTTTCCTCTCTATCTTTGATGCTCAAAACATGCCAGCTTGTTAACATCTTGGGTGGTATGGTGGTTTATGAGCTTGTAAAGACTATTATGTACTGGTGGGTTTTGTCTGAATTGAATAGATTGGCTTATCCTAAGGACGCCTGAAACTGGCATCTTTTTGACAATTTAAAAATTCTGTCTTTGCTCCATAGACTGAAGAAACTGCCTGAAAGAAATTTGAAATGTACAAGATGTTTTAGTGGCACACATGCACACTAAAGCTTTGTTAAAATTAGGATTGGTCTCTGGCTCACTAAAAAATAAAAACAAAACCCTGCTGAATTGATAAGGGAAGCTTTGGCTACATAAATTGCCTAATTAAACCTGATATGTAACCATAGAGCAGAAATCTCACTGAAAGTTTTTGCTGGGTCTTCTTTATATTACAGTCCTTTTCTTTTGGAGACCTCGGACATTTTAACTTCCTATGCATTTACTCCAGTCTTTTTTTTTTGTTTCTAAATGCTGTGACTATACAAGATAATGGAAATTGGCACAATTTGAAACAACCTGAAATATTTGTGAAAGGTGTTGAATTTTAGTCAGTGCACTGGGGATGTTTTGTGTCTTGGAAATCCCTTTCATATATGGTGTGACTGCTGGCATGATATTTTACCAAAGTAAAACACTGAGGATTTCTTAATGTGGCTACTTTATGAATGACTGTGAATGGTGGTGAGCTTAATGAACTAGCTTCCCTTTTCAGTTCTGCAAATGATATCCATATATTTTAGCTAAAAACTGGAGCCTACTTTTTTTCATTGTACAAAAATGAGGTTTTTAAAAATTAGGATGATTATTAAGAGAAAAACAACCAAAACCCCCTGTTTAACTTGCATTTCCAACTAAAATTGAAAGAAATTAATTTGCCAGCCTCTGTTTATATTGAAATACAGAATTATATAACCTCCAATTCATGGGACTAATGAGAATTATGTTATTGTCGATAAAGAAATGGTGAGAAATAGGAATGAGTAAATTATTTTGAATTTCCTTTTAAAGAACTGAAAGATAAGAAAGGGAAAGAAGAATAATAAAGAGGTTCTGGGATTTCTTGAACTCTCCCTCTCTCTCATACACACACACACACACACACACACAGAGAGAGAGAGATACATATGTCTTTTAAATAAAGGATACAACCTGTATGGAGCTATCTGCAGGCAGAGCAGTGAGCCCCGTGAGATCTTTGCTGCTGCTGCTGGGCTCAATGAAACCAAATGAAAGAAAGGGCTACATTTTTGGTAGAACCTTGGCAGCCAGATCCTTACATTGAGTTTCTCGGTGCCAGTAAAAAATGAATATTAGCTGAACAGGAAAACAAATGTATGGATCTAATGGCATCCAATATGATGTCTAAAAATGAAACTCCAAGTCTCTCCTCCTAGTCTGTCCCACGGACAAGAGACCCCACTGTCTATGTCTCAGTCTATGAAACTTCTGGCCTGCAGGGTTTTTAGCAGGTGGCTGAGTAGGCAAACAGGCTCCTTACCTCTTCCCCCTTTCCACTGCAAGGCTGGTTGCATTGCAGGTTTGGAGTTGCTATCTGCAGGTTAAGATTTCTGCCTGGGTTCTGTGTAATTTAGGTCTTGGTCTGCAAGCTCTGTCTGTTTGAGGTTTCCCTGCATCATCTCGAATTAACCCTAACCCAGAAGAAACAGCAGATGGCTGTTAATCATTCTCAATTGGATGGACAAGCAAATGGTTTCCACCCAGAACAAGCTGGTTTTTCCAAGGCAGGTCTGTACAGGAATGATAAGGAAACAATCAGCTACAGATATGAGCCACCTGAGGGGGCTGATGGTGGGAATCCTGCAGTAGATTTAGTTTCAGATACTTTCAAAGAGTAGTACCTATACTATTCACCTTGGGGGAAAATGAAACAGCCATGTGCCTTCCTGGAAAAATAATCATCTCTGGTACACCACCAGGGAAGGATGAGCAAAGCTGAGGGGTATTTGGTCCACAGAAGGTATTAAAAACACTGTGCAGAATTGTGATTTCATGCCCAGGGACACTGGCAGGTGTGCGCATAGGCTCAGGACGGAGTCCCAGAGGGCCTTCACCATGGCCTGGGGAAGGGACAGTGTTAAATCATAAAGTGGTCCACAGAGTCAGTGCTTGGTCCAGGACAGATTTTGAAATAGGAATTTCATTTCCCAAGAAGGTTTTATTGAATTGCCTCCTCAGACAAAATTTTACTGAGTACTGAGAGACTCAAAGCCAGAACAGTGTCTGGACTCTTCTGAGGCTCTTAAGACTTATATTACCCTGGGAACAGCTGCAAGTGGGTCCAAACACTGCAGACTTGTGAATATCCAGAAGGGAAGAGTTCAGCAATTTCTATGACAGCTGGCAGCTAACTATCAAAAAAGTCCCCTGAAATTTCCTCAGTGTTTGAAAACTATAGCTGCCTTTGAAATTTAAGGAGTTTTCTTTGCAAGTGGAGCTTCTTCCAGGCTTCTCAGTACTACAGGTAAAACTAGCTTCCAAAGCAGATTCTCAGTGACAGATTTGAAGACAAAGTGCTGGTAAAGTCCATATGAGTAGGATAGGTAGCTACTGGTGAAACAAAACAATCAGTAAGATTAAAGGTAATTGTGGTGATGGTTCAGAGAAATATGGGTGGGGGTCTCTCATCCTCTCCTTCCTCACACTCCATTTTCCTTGCTCATGCCTTAGGTTATAGGAGTCTCAGTTCCTCCCTGTGTTCCTCCCTCTCCTTCTTCACAGGTATCTACTTCCTCCTTCAAGCTGTTTGATCCTCCCCCAAGAGGAAGGTCCTCTCCCATATCAAGGCAAGTGCTGAGACAGTTCAGTCATTCAAGCCCTGCTACATGCTGGCTGTGAGGTCACCGTGTTTTATTCAGGAATGGTCTTATGGATATTCCAGATTTTTGAGATAATGAGGGCCTGCTCTTGGAGTAAGTAAAGCTATTCTCTGAGGCATATGATAACAGCTTTTGCTCAGGATTGAACTTGTATATATGACAGTCTGTGTCAGACAGCTGTAGATATTGCAGGACAGTCTGTGTTGTTCTTTATGTTGTTTTTTCTTCCTCCTGAATTTGATTGAAAATATTGTTTCAAACAACATTTTCTGTGACGTGTTGGATTAGACCTAGAACTGAATTTAGTTCAGTACCCCTGTATCTAATGTTTGTTTTATAACCCTTCTTAGCCTTTTCACTAAATTGCCTGTATAGAAATAATAATTTCAAAATGTGTTTCCAATAGCCATACATTTTTGATTGCCTGATGTTCAGGGTGAGTACATTAATACTGTTCAAGATGCCGTTTGCAGTTTTTCGGTCATGTCAACACTCTGGAATTTCAGCAATCGAATCTGACCTACTGAACCCTGCACACAAATCCCTTGAATCGATCGCACCACACAAAGCAAAAACCTGCTATAGTTTTGTAGCTAGAGTAAAAATTGAAGAGTAGGTTATTGGCCCTCTTTTGCTACCCAGTTCACCATGGCAAAATCATGAGCTCATGATAGACCATATAATGAAACTCTCAGCATTTCAATGTATAAGCCAAGACCAATACCTTGACCTTTCAGGACTAGCAAAATGGATACAGGAATTGTGGAAAAGATGTCTGCTTTTATCCTGAGTCATGCAGTATATGGATAAATAGAGCTACTATGTGCAAGATACTCCATTCTCAATGTTTTACAATGGTTTCCTACTGAATTTCAGGATTACAGTGAAATGGTGAATTTCAGTCAAAATAAATTTCCATCATCACTGTGACAGAATGATCACTGCATAGGGGCAGGGAAGAGAGTCCCTCTGAGAAATCACTTTCTGTTAGTTTTGTCACCAGCTAACTGCAAAACAAAATGATCATCAGTAGATCAGAAAGATGAAAATTTAAATTTAAAAAAATGGTATAAAAGTATATGTATCTGCCTTGCTTCCAGATTTAGACTCTGAGTGTTACTCATCTGATCATCTGCAGCAGAGTTTGTTGTTAGAGATATGTAGGTTCTCAGAGACAGAGAGATTGCTCAAGCTCTAGCAAAAACAACTGGTCAAAGTACGCATTAAATCACATAGGAAGCATGTGAAAATTACTTAGATCCTTCAAGTTTTTCTCTTCCTTTGTGTATACAGCAGAGTGGCACAAAATGCCATTTATGAGGTCTACTGGTGAGAAGAACGCATATGACAGTAGGTGTCAGATTCTTTTCTTGGTAGGGTTCATCTTCTCTTCTTCAAATCCACAGTGATTATGTAGTGAATTATTAATGGCAAGGTAAATGCAGTCATTCTGGTGGAAAAGAAAAGAGTTGTGTACTGTTATTATGACTGAGAAATTATTACATGGCAAAAGGATAGGCTGTCATTTACAAACCATTTTTCTTTTTTAGGTTCTCTCACTCTCTTGTTCCTCTCTAAGTAGTTTCACACAAAATTGAGAGACTGGAAGAAGGATGAAGTTTCTTATTTAAAGGTCACTCAAAGAAGTGGAGGGACTGCTGTTGGGCCTATCCTTGCAATGCTGCCTCAGAGTAGGATCATGTCCGATCCCTTTGGCTCAGGGCAAGCTGACTAAAGACTATCCAACAACATTTGGTAAAGGGGAAACTGTCACCCTTTTTTTTTAATGCAATAAAAAGATGATGATTTTATAGAAGAAACTACTTTCAATAAGCATAGTCAGAGAAATGAAAAACAGTCTAAAAATATGAAAGAGAAATATGAAAGAGAGGCAGAAAAACAGTCTATGACTACTGTTTTTTAAACAGTACAAATTTAAAGAAAGATGAAGAAATAAAGAGATAAAGAAATAAAGAGATAAAGAAAGTATGAAGAAATATCCTTTTTTTCTTTAGGTTCCTCTCCAAATTGTAGGGATGTTACAGACATTCCATGACACTGGTTGAGTATTTTATTGATTTGAGAATATTGTGTCTCTGGCGTAAAGAAAACAGCTCAAATTCTCTAGTTTTTTCTTCATCACTTAAAAAAAAAAGTGCAGAAATTATTATTTTCCTATTTCTGAATACTTGGTCCCCTGTAGTTGATGCACCTCATATACTGTTGTCCAGTCTCCACCACTGATAGCCTTTGTATGTTGTCTGCACTCAAACCAGGACAAGTAGAACTGTGGTGTGATCTCTTTGTTCATAAGACTACTATTTTTACTCTATTGCCATCCTTACTTCTTGAACAGCACCTGGCAAAATGAGATCCCAATCTGCTTTCAGGCTGTGAGAATACTCACTACAATGTGGCAACAACACATTTAGTTTCTAGATGCCTGTGCACACACATAAAGAAGTTCTGTGGGATTCAGAGTAATAAGGTATTCTTCTAGAAAAATCTTATTTTTCTCTGAAGCCAAGCTTTTTAAGGAGTTAGAAATATTGTCTTTGTTCTTTCTAATGCACAGTTTCATTCTTTTCATAGAAAATAATCTTTCTGCTTTATTAAACCCATAAAAGCTTGGAGGCTACAAAACCTGCTGGAGAATGTTTGCACTCAACAACTCCTTTTTCTAAGTAGCAATGAGGATGGCTGCATAGTTAAGATTTCTGATCTGATCATTTATTTAAGCTATTACATGATTGAATTTTGTTCTGGTTTGTATTCAGGCAGCTTCTCCGAGTATGTTAGAGATATCATATGCTGAAATTCCAAAGTGGGTGCAGGGCTCCCTACTTTTGTTCTTCTGCACTGATAGTTTTTAAAATGAAAGCTTTAATCTGTATTATATAGGATCATTAATTTCTGCATTTTACACTTGAGCAACAGCATTCTGATTATCTGCTGCAATGAAAAATAAGCAGCCCTGCTCCTGCAGACTTAATTACTTACTGCAGGGCCCATCCCTTCCTAGTTATGGCACACAGTCTGCAAATGGGGTCAAAAACATTATTAAAAACCAAATTACCCGCTGGATGGAGAAAACAAACATACAACTGTGACCTAGAGGACCTCACCAACATAAGAGGCGAGCCTAGCTGCACACATTACACAGCTCTGCTCTCAGACAACACAATAAGCGGCCAGATGAGCTCATCACCCAGGATAGCCATGCATGCTGTCATGGTACGAGGTGTGCTCTGCCTAAGTGTTCTATGAATGGTGGAAGTGACTGATGTGGAAATGCACCCAAGTGCTTCGGAGAATGCGCCTGCTGAAGAGGTGCCTGGATACAGTGGGGGTTTCTAGAAGAGCTGACTTTGGCAGGAAGGACCAGGAGTGGTTCCCTAAAATCTCACTGTGTGGCCCTCTTGAAAATTAAGCTCTATATACCAAATCCTTGTAAAAGTGTGTTTCAGACTTGAAGAAAATAAGACATCGGCTTTCAATGATACTGGATCTACTATTCTTTAGAAATAATACTGGATGCATTTTAGAGCAATCAGTAGGAGTTATGAAGGATTTGGTAAATTTTAAAAGTATATAAAATACAGTAGCACTTATAGAAACACATAAAAATGAAACAGCAAACAGACTGACTCCTTTTAAAAAATAGTAACTTATTTGTTTAAACATAGTGTAGAAGAATATGCCATATTTATGCAATTTCCATAATTGAATGGATGAAAAAATGTGTCTGAGGTGGAATTTTCCATGTCTAGAAGTCTAATGGCTGGTAATAGAATTGTAAACTATAAATGAAATGCTGATCCATTTATATAAACAGATATACAATATTTACTTGCAATATTTCTAGCAATAGTATGCTAAGCTAATTTATAAGACAACGGGACAAGGAATCTATTGTTTTGAAATCACATAAAAAGCAATAATAAAAGAAAACAATAAAATATTTAAAGTGCTTACAAGGAAAAAAAGTCCATAAAACACACAGTTAGCATTAAAAAATAATTCAGTACTGTTTGAAATTTATCTATTTGAATATGCTGTATTTAATTAATTGTAAGCACTGAAAATTGCTGAAGCTTAAAAATATTATTCAGTCCAGAACATAATAGTATAATATTTTTTCTATGAAATAAAAACATTATAAATTCTAAATAATAAAACTCCAGGAAATGGAGAGGATTACAACAAAACAGTAGTAAGTTACCAACATGCAAAAACATGAGAGATGCAAATAGTCTATAATCGTGTAGCTATCAAGAGGAGTTCCATAGTAAAGTTTGTACTGTGATTTAAACCTGAAGAAGCATTAAAATAATTAAAAAATTTTGCATTTACTGAACTCCATCTGCAAGTCCAGCAGAATGAACCTTCATGGGGTAGGATTTTTTTCCCCTTTAATCAGCTACTAATGTTTTTTCTGACTGAAAATTTATGACTCCGTGCTGCTGAGTTGCTGTTCTGCTTTCCTGACATGTCCAACTGGATAGATAGCCATGATCAGGACCTCTTGCCCACTGAATTGAGACTTCAGCCAGAAGTCATTTTTCTATTGAACACAGAAGGGCTTATCCTCAGTTGGTCAGAGCATGGTGCAGATAACACCAAGATTGTGGGTTTGATCCCCATGTGGGCAATTCATCTAAGACTTGGATGATGACTGGTGTATGATCCTGGTGGGTTCCTTCCAAATTAGAATATCCTGTGATTGTGACTGTGTGATACCTGAGCTGTGGGCCTCCATCCTCTTTGCTTTCTGGCACTGCATGTGCCAAACTCACTGGGAGCCCCTGAGAACATGGGGATGGTTGAAGGGAAGGGTAGGAGTGTAAATGAAGAGCTGAGGGGAGCGCTGCAGTACTCCAGCAATCCAAGGGGTGGCACAGGGAGGTTTGAGAAGGGAAGATGTACTTTAAAACAGACTTTTATAAAAATGAGGATTTGTCAAGGATTGGGAGGACTGGAAGGACTAGCAGGACTGAGGGTGGCTTTCAGCCTTAGAAGACAGCCTTGTTATGGGAGTAGAAAAGGAGGCCTGACAGCGTGGAGCTGGCACTGCGCTCGGGGGCAGAGAGAGAGAGCAGTCTGACTCAGCTGAGCAAACCACTTGCACATTCCTCTGCTCCATGGGCTCAGGTGGCTGCTGGCTCCCCCAGAGCTTGGCTCAACACCACAGTGTCACTGTTGTGTACAAGTGGGCACAACTTTAGCAGCCCAGCTCTGAGCAGAGGTGTTGGTGCCTGAGGGGCTGCTTGGACAGGGAGAGCAGGACTTGGGATCTCCACCTCCTCCTTCGGCACCTCAGCAACCTGTGCTGCTCCCCACAGGGACAGCTGCAGGTTGACCTGAGCTGGTGTCTGCTTGCAGGAACCGGGACAGGGTGCCCCCGGCCCTGCCATGGCAGGGGACAGCGCTCGTGGGGTGCTGCGGCAGCAGATTCCACCTCACCTTGTCCCCACACGTCCTCCTCCTCCTGTACATGATTGAAAATGAAATGAAAGTGTGATAGCCCTGTCCAGTTGCTGAACTGGGGACAAGAAGAAATGTTTCAGAAACAGAAGATGATCAGTGCAACAACCTGAGTAATTGACAGCATGCTCTCTATTTTTATTTGCCTGATGTGATTCATTATTGCAGGAGCAGCCTTTCAAGGAGAAAGCCTGAAGTACTGTTCTTGCTGTTGTTACAAGGGCTACTTGCTTAATTTTTTTCATAATTAAACTTGTCAGGTCTGTGTCTGGATTTGCAGGCCAATGTTAGATATTTGCTTTCAGATTCCTTAGGCCAAGGAAACTGCAAAGCTATTAGGTAAAGAATTTAATGCAGGCTATCACTGATGCCTGACTGCATGCTCCAGGAGGAGCCTTAAATCAAATCCCAGCATTTCCCTAATATTTGCACAATGACAGTAGATTTTTTGTTTATACTTCCATCTCAAAGCATTCCTGGAGCAAAATGCACAGCAGTGGTTGCAAAGCTGAGTCCTGCAATAGCATTGTGATGGTAATGAGATGTTTTTACAAACTTTTAACTCTTTCAGAGAAAGAGGAGAAGAAAAATGCTTAAGTTTCTTTTATATTCCCCTGGAAGACTTTCTAATTCACCTTGGCATAGAGGACCAAAGACAACCTGAACTCCTCTGATTCAGCAGAAGCCAATCATTCCCGTTCTTTTTTGTCCTTCAGCAGAGCTGGGGTCTCTGTTTTGCTCAAGTCTTCTAACTCTTTCACAGATCATTTTACTGCCATTCCCTGAGATTTTTCCCTCAGTCTCTAGAACGATTTAGCTCCACTTCAATTCTTCTTGCTGTGGCTTCTTCAAATACATAATATTTTATCCCTAAATTCCCAGAGAAGGTATTAGTGCCTTTGCTGAGAAAAGCTGATTTTTATTGGCCAGTTAGCAATCACTCACAGTTGAGATATTTTTTTCTCCCATTGCTATCTGTGTGTCATTTTTTCAGTGTCTTGCAGTATTAGATTGTGTTGGATGTGTAAAATGTCACTGGCTCATTTTAATTATTTGCCATTCCACAAATGACCCTCTTTAAGAGATACATTGTTTTGCAGGTAGAACTGAAATTATGTCTAGAAAGTTTCCATGTTTGTGATGTCTCCATGTGACACAGCATCAAAAGATAAAATTTTTGTCATTAACCTCATCAGTTTTAATGTTTCTTACAAAACACCAGGTCCTATCAATCTGAAGAGGTCAGAATCAAAGAAATTTTGGAAACCATTTAACAAAACCTAAAATATTTTTTATGACGTAGGAAAAAATTAGACTGTGAAGCCTCAAAACAAACATTTTAAGAGAGGGATCCCATGGAAGTGGAATGCAAATGTATAGAGCAAAGACGGTTCTAATCTTGCCATTTGTAAAGAAGCATATTATGACTTATAGATACTTGGAGTCACTAAGCTCATCTCAGGAATGAAATATGATGGTGAATGCATGTAAAAAAGGAGGAGAAAAGCTGTCTGGAATCACTGGCTGCTATGTTTTGCTTAGTGGTGTGCATTGTGTTTTATTTTACACAGAAATTCTTCCTTTCTTTTCTTCTCTTGTTATTTCTCGTGGTCAGTGATGTATGGCTCAATCTGCACTCATAGAAATTGGCTTCTTGTTATCACTAACAAGACACTTTGTGGGTCCTTTTTGGGTTGTCTCTCAGTCATGCCATTTCTAGGATGAAAACTCAGCAAACAGCACCAAGGCACACACCATGAGACAGGAGGTCTGAGCACAGCTCCAGGGAGAAAGAAGTCATGTTGCATTCACAGCCAGTGCTTGGTTTTTCAGAAAAGAACATAGCAGGGATTACTCCTCTCTCTGACATGCTCAATGCTGTCTTCAAAGACAAAACAGTCATGCTATCCCTTCCACAGATTCCTCACTAAAATAAGACATCTGTCAGCTGGACTAAGCCAGGCTTGTTTTTAAAACCTGTACAAATAGTGCAACAGACTCATGGCTTTACACTGACAGAGAGCAGGTTTAGATTTGATATCAGGAAGAAATTCTTCACTCTGGGAATGCTGAGGCACTGGCACAGATTGGGCAGAGAAACTGTGGGTGCCCCATTCTTGGAGGTGTCCAGGGCTGGGTTGGATGGGGCTTTGAGCAACCTGGTCTAGTGAAAGATGTCTCTGACCCATGGCAGAAGGGTTGGGATTAGGTGATCTTTGAGGTTCCTTTAATTTTGCACTAAGCAATTTCTCAGCCTTTGCAATGTCTATCACTTTTGTTTAAATAATCATAATTAGAAATTATTTCTTCTCCAGTCCGTTTTCTTTAGCACCCTGTGCTGTGGTAACTGATAAAACATGCTTTCAAATCTTGGGACTAGAGAGGAAGGAGAAGCAAATTAATTTTTTTTCTGTGGGAAAACTTTGTTTAATGCAATACTTATAAAAGATGGTATTTATGACAAATCAGTTACCTGAGGTATTTTAAAAGAATGCAAGAATGTCCAAGGACTTAAGAAAAAATTTATTTGAGGTTTAGATGAAAAATTACCCCTTGGAAAGCTAAAACGTCTCCATTGTAGGAATCCAGCAACACTGGTCTTGTTTCAGAAAACCATTTGGTATTTGCATTAATTTCTTATACCAACACATGGTTTCCTTCTCTTTTCTTAAGATGTAAAGTAAAGTCAGCTCAAATGAATTTCAAAAATATATTAGTGAAGTTTTATGGTGAACTCAAAATTTAAAAGTAATGTAGCCAACTTGCATAAAAGATAAATTAGGTCCATCCTAGCATTGAAGAGAATTTCTGTTATGAACATAATGTTTAAAAGCAAAAAGCACTGGTAAAAGCAGTGTATATTTGAAGCTAATACTTTTAGAATATTTTCAAATGTTTTGGGCCATTAGATACATATAATATGTGAAATGAGATGATGAACCTTGCAAAGTGCCTATCTGTATACGCCCATATAATGAACCTAAATAAATTGCCAATAGATACAGAATGCAAATGGAAGGAAATACTGATAAAGACAAAACCATGCATGTCAACAACACTGTTCAAACTAGTGTACTTAATTAAAAAAGTGAAGTCAATTAAAATCAAAACAACAGTGTAGCATGTACAAATGCTGGAATAATCATTAGGCCTTGTTGAATAATGAAGGAGTAAAGAATTTTTTTCAAGTGAAACAGCAGGGGTGATACATTACACAAAGCAACAATCTACAACAATATGACAATTGAATTACTTCAGCCCCATTAAGCAGGTGCAGAAGAATAATTAACATGAATTTCTTCAATGGAAAAGAAAAAAACATAAACTTTTGTCTAGTACAAACTGCTATTTTTCCCTCCAAAATGATGAGAAAATATGTCAATGAGCAGATGGATTAAAATGAAATTATTATGCTTATCCTCTATGTGAGACCCTTTAATTGTAGAATAAAATATGTACAGAGTGTATTTTCTCTGTCTGGCAGTGTTAAAACAGGTCACCATGGTTCACATCAACTTTTGGTCTTCTGCTGAGGCATAAGCATCAATTGCTAATTTAAAAAATAAAATCTAAAAGGCAAAAGGTTTTGAAATTCCAAACACAGGTATTCAGTCAGGCCTCAGGTCTCATTCAATATTTGCTTTTCCCTTTCAAATTAAAATAAACATGTGACCTCCATTTTCAATCTGAGCAACAACTTTTCCATAATATGACAAGAAGGAGTGAACAAATTTTATACTATCTCATGAACTGTAAGTTGTTTTTTAAATTCCAGATGCATCCAATGTTTTTCCTTTTGGAGTCCTACTAAAATAATTCTATTCAGTTCTTTTGAAAGAGATTGATTTGGAGACAAATAACCATGCAATTTACTCACGGACATTTGCTTTTCTTCCTTTATAATCAAAGAAATGGGTAAACGCTAGCAGTGGTCATGTTAGAAATATTTTAATTAAAGATGCGGACATAATATCTCAAGTGATCGAGTTAGCATATCTTAAGAAGCTGCTGATCTGTAGCAGCAGAGAGACTGTGGAAGGATTAATGAGCATTTTATGAGCCAAGGTTCTGTGTTCTGGTGGCTTTAACTAAGCCATTTTACCTTGCTTATGCAATAGTCTGTGAGGAGCTGAAGACCCCTGGGTCTGTCAAACAAAATGTCCCGTCTACAGCATCTCCTACCATCCTCTTTGCCCAAAGCCTTTGCACAGCTGGTGGGCTGCTGGGGCTACCCTGCATCCTGAATACATCTGTAACCCACTGCTGTCTCTCCAAGTGTCCCATACAACTGCATTATGGCTCATCTGAAGTGCTGTAGTTTTCCCTTCCTCTACTACTTGACAAGATATATTACCACAGCATAGTTTTGCTGTATTAGCCTAGAGATGTTTCCATTCCTGTGAGCTGAGTTGTTGAGATCAAGTATTGCTAAAAGCAAATTTTGAACAAGATGAACAAAACGAATAAGAAACTTCCACCTCTCAATTAAATGGGATTAATTTTCCTTTGAGACCTGGGAGTCTCATAAGTATTTGAGGCTGACGTATGGACTAGTTACATAGATTTTCTCATGTTTGGTTTTTTCCTTTTTTAAATTAAAAACTTTCTAATTTCAATCATCTTTAATTTTTCTAAAAACACCAAAAACTAGAGAGCTTTTGAGGGTTGGAATGCTTCTTTCGATAAAAGGAGTGATGTTTTGGGGCAAAAATAAATTTTAGAAATGGCATGAAAACACAGTAGTTGCCAACATGTAAGCAGATGTTTTGTACCTTTTTTGTTTGATCAGTTCTGCTGCTATTTGAACTAGGGGATCTTTAAACTACTGATTTCTGGAATTGCAAATGCTAATTTTGTAGATATTCTGCATGTAGTGCTCATTCCCTAAATATCCATGTTGATATACCTCTGTTCTATCCCTCTACATCTTATGACAGACTCATATCTGGAGTGTTCTGTCTGCTTCAGTGACCTACGATGTTCTAAGTCACTGCTGATGGCATTTTTCCATTTAAATGTTGATGTAGTTGCAGACACATCTTATTTTGATCCCATACCCTCAAGTTATAAAAGCTATGCTGACAGCCTGGCAGAAACTATGGAGAAACCACAAACAGTGAATTGACTGGTTCTGCTGCAGTGACTGACCTGGGAATGCCAGCATGGACAAGGATCTGTTAAAGCAAGTGCTGCAGAGATAAAACTCCCATGATAGTTTACAACATTAAAAACATATACAAAGAGTAAGTAGTATTGTAAGTTCTGCTACTACTCTATAAGACCATTGCCACAACATGGACAGCACTAAAACTTCTCACTCCAAAGATGAAAGAGCGAAAAGGGGCCAACATCCCTCTCTGCACAAACTCTGAAACAGCCTACAAAGGACAGAAGCTTCAAACCCACGCAGCTGCCCAGCCTGTAAACGAGTTAGAGAAAGAGAGGGAGAGATATGACTGACAGCTTTTTGTGCTGCACTAAAAAAAAAGTGTGTCATGCCCATTTTGCTCAAGGTAGCAAATGGGTGATGCGATTTTAGTCCTGTGTGGTTTACTTAGTACGGCTAAGCTTCCTTGTCTTTTATCACTGCCCCATCTTCAAATAGGATTCATACAGCCGGAAGTCAATTTTGTGTGGACCTTTTTCTAAAATGGAATTTTTAGAAATTTCTATTTTGTAGCTTCTGGCCAAAACATTTTTTTCCCCATCCTTCTTTCAGGCTGCTGTATTACCCTGCCAGATAACTGAGTAAACCCAATGCTCCCCAGCTCAAGGTAATGTCAGACATCTGCCTGGACACAAGCACCAGGCAGTAACTCTTGTTGCTAAAGAACCCAAAACTTGTTAAGGGGAAAAATATTTATTAGCTCAGACAAGGGAGATGTTGTGGGGTGGTTGCTGTGGTGATTAGACTCTCTGTGATGACCATTTCTTACATGTCTCAGCTGCTTCATCCAGTGCAGATATCCTGCAGCCAGGAAGATAGTCTTACTGGAGAAGTCTCTGGGTCAGGAAGAGACCTGTTGGACTAGAGAAGGTGTCATCTCTAGAGGAAAGAAGAAGAGGTAGACAATGTAGCTAAAAGAATATAATAGACATATAAACAAGAAATGATTGCAGGAGTTGATACAAAAGAAGGCAATTCTAGAGAGGGCTGTTTCATTTAGAGACCTTGCTCTGCACCTCAGTTATAACCTTATCAAGCATGCAACCTGTTGAGAAGGTTTCAATCTGGCACAATCTTCACACTTTTCCCAATTCCTGCTACAGACTCTTCACTCTCTGCATTCCAGCCCAGTAGGAACTCACATTTGTTTTCATTAGGAAAGACAAAAGATCCTTCTGACAGTTTTCTGTCCCTTGAATTACTGATGTACTACTATCTATTTATTATCAGACCTGAGCAGGTATGCATGGATTTTTCTAGGGCTTAGGTATTCTGCTTTTTCTAGGGTTCAGGCATTGTAGTTTTTCCATTCAGTTCCAATTGGAATGAATTATTTACTTGATGATGTGCCACAGAAAAAGCCTGTCCTGCCTTTTGGCAGTGATGACTACATCGTTAATGGGCAGTTACATGTTTCAGACTACAAAAAGCAGCCCGTGAGAAGAGTTTTGTTAATCCAGCCTTTGAATCCTGCCTCTTCAGAAACTTACATGCCTACCTTGGCACTCTGGGGACTTACACTGCACAAAGGTACAGTGAACCATGAACACTTTTATTTAAAACCATTTCTGAAAACAGAAGTGGAAGTTTTGAGTTTGGTTTGGGGCTCCCTCCTTCCCTCCCACATCTACAATATATTGCTGGGCAATAAAAAGAACTATCCAGTGCTTCCCTTTGTTTCCAGTCCTCTTTGTCAGCAATGTCCATGCAATCACTGAAAATTTATAGGGACAGAATAAGAGGCCCATAATCTTATAGCCTAAGGAGGCAAAACTGATGAATGAGAAGACCTGCTTAATGCATTCTGCCCTATGACCAATTTCATGTAGAATATGTGAACCATTTGGTACAACCCTCCCTTCTTCATAGACTCTGTCCTCTGAAGTAGCTGTCATGATCACTAGATTAGAAAGTAATACTTGCTGGCTTACTTTCCAGCTTTATTTATGGCTTTCTAAGAATAAAAATTATGAAAGTATCTCTCCCATGATCCTGCTCTGGAAGTGCAGCTTCTGAGGTAGATGGGTTTGAGTCTCATTTAATAAAGAAAGGAATCGAATATTGGATACACATCTCATTTCCAACCTTTACTAGATGAACCCTCTGAGAATAGCTTGATTATTGTGATGAAGGAGAACCAGCACCTGAGCAGGGGATAATACTTCTCTGTGGTGCTATTTTAGTTGGTTTCATTTGGGAATTCTCTGTCAGGAGCCAGAATGAAAAATGGAGCTCCATATAAATCAAATGGACACACGTTAAGCCTACTCCAGGGTTAATGCCCCCTGTGCCAAATATTTGAATACAACTGCTATTTGTCAGACAATGTTAGACTGACACACACAGTCTGTATTTGTCTCATCAGAAGTAAATTCTAAGTAGTAATAAATGTACAAACTCATAGCCATGGTAGATATTTTTTGCCTTCATCATATGTGTGATCACATGATGTTATTTGTCACAATAAGCTAAGCATCATACTTAGGAAATGAACCACATTCATGTTATCTGTGAGCACCATGTCCTTGCTCCCCACTTTCCTACCCCCAGTTTATTTGAAGAACAATAAACAGGCTTTTTAAAACAGAGTGAATAATCTCCTGAATATTTATTCCCATTAAAAGTAGATGCTTTTTTCTTTCTATGAATATTTTTCAAACAACAATGCTTTCAGCTGGTTTGCTTATAATAAAGGCTGCAAACATTACTAAAAGAATTGGCAGCTTTTATTCACAAGAGAGTTTTCTCTGGAAGGCAAGGAAACTGTTTGGTGAATCCTGTTTCTTGCTTACCCCCAGCAGTTATCACTGCACATAAAGAGGTTGGATGAGCCCCGAAGGAAGTTGGAATGTTTGTCCCTATATGAGCATGTTAGAAACACCAAGTTAGTGTGACTAATGGATAAGACAGAAAGCAAAGCCAGTGATCTAAGATGAATAGAAGCATTAGAGAGAAGACCAGAAATGCAAATCTCACTTTGTTAGAAACACAGACCTTATGTTGGCTCCAGAGTTTTGTTTCATCAACTCTTATAGCTCATGGGCTCCTTCACTGTGCAGAGCAACTGTAAATTCTGCAAAACCTGGGAGAGGTAGAGCCTGTAGAAACTGATGTTTGTATTTGATGTTGCTTGATGGAAGCTGCTAAGCGATACTGAAAATGCTGGCAGGAATCCCAGAGTTCGGAGGGAATTTCCATGTGCTGACTCAGACATGAATTTAAGCTTGCTGGAGTGCTATACCTGATCCTACTGAGGTTATGAAATCTGGAAGCAAGACTCAATTTGAAGTTAACTACTGAAATTCTTAACAGCATGTGTAGAAGACAGAAAAAGGAAGAGTTGGGGATGTAAGCACATAGGGTATAGAGTTCCCTATCATATAAAGCACTCTCTGAAGAAAAATTAGAAAGACACTCACTGAACATGAAGTCAAACAACATCATCAGGGAACGGGGGCAGCAAAATTCTTGCCCTCCCAAATTGACAAAACAGATTAACAGCTATTTAATCAGCCACAGAAAATCAGCTGTGATCAAAACATATTGCTACTGGAAATAACTTAAATTCATAAGCGAGTACTGGGTTCTTTAAGTCTTGACATTTCCTGAACTGTCTTCTTTATATGCTATTTTTAACAAAACAAACTTCTCTACTTACAGGCCAATACAGAAGTTAAAGCTAAAAAAGCTGAAATATCTTCTCATTGTCAAGAAAGAGCTGCTTGCTGGTCATATCTTTATTATGCAGTAATGGTTTAAAACATTTTAACAGCTCTGTTTATATGGGAAACATCATCTCCATCTTTCCAAAATCTTTGAAAACTTATCACCAATCACAATATTATTTTTTTCAGACTCCGGTTGGTACTGTTCATGTCTAGAGCTAATGAAACAACTCAGAAAAATTCATTTGATAAACTACATCTTTGTCTGCTGTGGCTCATCAAATGCATCATGGCTTTCTCAAATTTCTTGTTGATTTGAAGTTTTTGTGAAAAACACCTTGCACAGAGTTCTTAATGTTTCAATCATTTCTCAGCAATCTCTTGCAAACCCTCAGTGTTTCAGCATCAAGCTTATGATTGGATGTAAACCAGGAAGGTTGCTGAGACTGATTAGAACATCTTCCCAGTCCAACCCTTGAAATTACAAATTGGAAATGTTTGTGGCTGTAGAGGTAGGGGTTTTTTTTGGTTTTTTTTTGTTGGGATTTTTTTGTTTGTTTGTTTGTTTTTTGGTTGGTTGGTTTTTTTTCTACTTCAAATAAAGAAATTTAATAAGCAGTTGATTCTGGACATGCTTGGATAAAAGGATGTTGCTCTTATGGGCAAGATTTTCAGAAGGGAAATAAAGTTTTAATCTGTTGTTAAAATTCTATTTGGACTCAGTGGCAGTGGGATTTTAAACACTGCCATGTACTTTCCGGAACCGATGAATTTATTTAGGAAGAGGAAAAATGAGTTTAACAAGTGGCAGCAGCTTTCAAAAAAATCTTTGGAAAGTGCTATTGTATGCCCTGCACACTGTAAAGGCAAAACCCAATTTTTATCTGAAATTCCACTTATTTTACACATAATAATAGCTAGTTTAAAAACAAAAGGAAACTGCATTGAAATATATAGCTTTTTGTCATTTATTTATTTCATCTTCTCTGCCCCTTAGCTTCAATGTCACTTTATTTTCATTGAGCTGCTTAAATTTTATTAAGGTTTCTTTTTACTTGGTGCTAAAATATTTGTGTTGACATAATTAGATCTTATGGTCATGGAATAACATTTATTCAGCTGAATATTCAGCATTTATTCAGTACATGTCCTTTCTCATTAACAAACTCTAACCTACAGCTCTTTTCCAGTAACAGAAAGCAGAGTTCATGAAATTTGCAGTGCATTTTCTGTGAATGAAATTCACAAAAAAAAATTAGATTTTTTTTTGCTGGAAATTGTATGCCCTGAGAGGAAAGGAATTTTGCAGTTTTGGGTGGAAACCATGGATATTTTGCTTATAAGCAAGAATGTTTTTGGTTGTAGTTAAAATTCATAACAGAATTTCTTCCTAGAAATAGAGACACATTGAATTATTTTCACACAAGGCTGTGACTGTGTTCCAGCAGGTTCATACAACTTCTAGTGATGACAACAGGCTTGTGTTCTAAACACAATATTCCAGGGGATAAATAGTCCTGTGTGCAAAATACTTCCAAAAATTACTCCTGTATGCAACAGTTGCTTACTCATGAGTCACCCCCTCTTGTGGTGTAGGCGACCTACTGTAACAAGCTAACTTGTACCCAGACCTTTTTTTAGCTCTCTCACCTCCTTTCAATCTGTCTAACAGCTTTCAAGAGACAGACGTGTCCCTGTGTGTGTCAGGAAAGGAAAGCAGCAGCTCATATCAGCTGAGTGGGTATTTGTGGATTTGGGGAGATGGAGGAGACAATACTTGTATGAATATAAACGCAGGAAGAATTCAATCTCCAGCAGGCAACTTGTGTAAGTTCTGGTGTAGGTTTGCTCAGATTAACAGGGGTGTCTGATTTTTGGCTCAGAGAATTATCTCTTTAAAGGTCTGTAAAAGGGAAAAAGAGAAACTATGATATAGAATAAGCTTCTGGTTTAAGTACAAATCATGGTATGAAAACTCACTTTGTTCCTCTAAGATGAACAAAGCCCTAAAATTAATTGGAAAGGAAAAAACAATAGTAGAGGCAACATAGCTTAACTGAGCTATGAGATTGTGGTAGGGTACATGTACAGAGTAATTTTCAGGCAGATTTGATCTCACTTTTCTGAGCCAACTGCAAAACCCAAATCTCTGTATTGGCAGACACGTAGCTGTAGTCCTCACAACACTCATTCTAAACTAGTAAGTCTGGCAGAGAGAGAGAGTATATTAGCTCATTCTTAGTTCCAGCAGCTACCCAGAAGGCATTACAACACACTTGAGATATATCTCATACAAACTACTGCTATGCCCACACTGCACAGAAGTGACTGCAGTGTGCTGTAGGGACAGCTCGGGCACCAGGAGTTGTGACAGCTCAGAGTGAGGTATTATACCTTGCATCCCAGGCAGACTATTGCTGAATCAAAGCTGGTTAAGCTGTAACTCCTGTGGCTGAACCTATGAAAACAGTCCAGTTTCTTACTAAAAACAACAACAACAACAACAACAACAACAACAACAGCAACAACAACAATAATAATAGTAATAATAATAATAAAAAATATCAGTATTGTCAGGGCAGCATGTGTGTTTCCAGTTCCTGAGCTCAACAAACAGTATTTTAACCTCAGATACCTTTGAACATATTCTGGGTGTAGAATCTGTGTAATATAACTTCTAAAAAGTGCCTTGCTTACAGTCTGCTAGCTCAGGAAAAACACTCTGTAGGGATGGGATGAATGAGGAGACAGTATAACACGTGGTCAGAGGAAAGAAATTGCCACTTTCTTGTCCCAGCATTAAGCTAAAGAAACACAACTTAGAAGAAAATAAGTTTGTGTTTTTTTTTTTTTTTTTTTTTTTTTTTTTTTTTTTTTTTTTTTCTAGACTCCAGGTAGCCTATCTGGAGCTGTCAGCTGAATTCAGGGCAGAGCTCAGGATTACTGGCTGAAAAACAGGGCCACCAGTACTTTCCTTACTCTTTGCAGAGATAGGAGCTGCAGGTGCTCGGGTAGGAGACGATCTCTGCTGGGAGCCTGCTGTGTGCCTGTGCAGCCAGCAAGGCCAACAGCATCCAGGACTGGATGCAGAGCAGCATGGCCTGTACATCAAGGGGTGTGATCATACCCCATTTTGCAATATTCTTTAGAGGGCAACGAGAGTCCTGTGTCCAGTTTCAGACCCTGGTACAAGAAAGACATGGATTGGGTGGGGAAAATTCAGTGGAGGCACACCAAGATGTTCAGGGTCTGGGGCACGTGCCCTACAGAGTAGAGGCTGAGGGACCTGGATTTGTTTGTCCTTGAGAAGGGAAAGCTCGAGGGGGCCTAAAGGAGGGCCTTCTAGGACCATGAGGACTGCAAGAAGAGATACAGACTACTCACAGCAGTGCGTGGCAGGAAGAAAAATGACAGTGAGCACACATTTAAATGAGGGGAATGAGAACAGCCCAGAAGGGGAAAAGGCAGTCTACGGGCTCGTGCAACCTCTGCATTTGGAAGTTTGTAGCAGCCGACTGTATAAATTCCTGAACTATGTGATCCAATCTCATAGCTGAGCCTGCTCTGACCAGAAAGTTGAACTAAAGACCTCCAGAGATCCCTGCCAATCTCAATTATTCTGTGATCCTATTTCTACATCAGTGTTTTTAGGAAGCACGTTCAGTTTTTTTCACCAAAGCACTTCCATGCCTCAGACTGCTCATAAAGGCTCTCCAAAAGGCAGCAACTGTAAGCAAACACATTTTGATCAAAATATTAACCAAAAAAATTGACTGTTTCATTCAGGGTTTACTGTGAGGTAACACTAGATGTTTGCATGAGTTTCACATGCAAAATCGTGCATGTGAAAAATTCCTTTCACAGCAGATGTCTTTTTTTCCCAGTCCTTTGTCACTGCTTAATTCTCTAAGTGCATTTTCCTTCTCTTAATAGTTTTTTTCCTTTGTTCCTAAGCCCCATTGTATGTAGATATAACTTCTTTTACTGAAATTCTTTGTAGTAGACTGATTCAAAAATACACACAAGGGCAGGAATTGGGGGATTACCAAACATCATCTGACCTCCAGCAAATGATTACAAACTCTTAGCCCATCACAAACTTTTCAAAAAGCCTATTAGTTTATGTTTCTTACATTTCTGGGGAAACTGAAGTCTTATTTTACCCTTCCAATGAACAAGAGAGTGTGCACTGGTGTTCAGCAGATAAACAGTAAAGATTTGGGGCGAAACTTCTTTTTTTTTTTGTGTTTCTGGACTCTTTTCCTTTTGGATAACTGTAGAACAGTAAACAGGCAAATATGATATATATTCAATTGGGAATAAAGAAAGAAAATTCCTCCTGATATTAGTGTCTTCCTCGGTAAGGACAGTTGATAGAATCAGCCTTATTAATTGTAATATTTATATACTTAAAATGTATCTAACTTCATTTATCATGACATGATACTTTCATGCATAGTATTCTCATGTGTATGGTACAACACCAGAATAAACTGGGTGTCAAGCCTTTGAATATTCCATGTACAAGCTGTTTTCAACATCCACTTGTGCTAAAATGTGCAAAAATGTGAATGATTAAAGAACAAAAAGAGTAGGTGGGCCTGAAGCAGAGAGGGGGGAACTGACTTAAGAAATGCTATGAGAATCTGACCATAAAATGGTTCCCTATTTTATAAAAGTAACAATCAGCAACCTCTCACAATATAATACCGGAAGAAAACCCCCAGATGCTTCACCTGGGCATCCTTCTTTCCTTAAGTCTACTCTAGCATTTTTTCTTGTACTGTTTAAAATATAGCTAAGTACCTCCCCAGCACAGTTCTGGTTACCTGCAGTTGGGTACAAATGGGATTTGATCATGCCACTTTTCTTTAGTATTTATCAAAAGTGTTTCTAGAACTTGAAATTAGTATTTCCAAAGTAACTTATAGAATTTAGGCATCTACAACTCTCGGATTTTTGTTTGAAATAACAGTATTGTGTTTGGGATTTTTTTATTTTGCGAATTTTAGCCAGAAATCTTCAATTCCCACAATACAGCTGTGGTCAAAAATAAGCTGCTTTTTTTTTTTTTTTTTTTTTTTTTTTTTTTTTTTTCTGTTTTTTTTCTGTTTTTGCATAACAGTGAGTCATCATTATATTTAATTTCTATGACATGCATCATGAAATGAAGTTTTTCTTCAAGTTCTCAATTAAATCCACAAGTACAGCCATTTATCCTTGGACTGAGATGTTGGTTTAAATTCTTCTGCCTGCATAAATTTATTTAGACATTTCTCATTCATCATGGGTCATTCCCATGCCTCTAGGTAACTAGCTAAATGTTATTGAAGTAAAATTACCACTTGAATGAATGTCTTGATCTAGTATACTGACATAACTACAAGGCTACATATCACTGACTCCTTAGTCAACTGGTCATCTGTTCTTTCTTGTACTTTGGTTTGGTTGCAATGAACTGAATTTTATAAGCAAGAAATTAAGTACGAAGACTACTCCTGGTTTGCTTGTAAGAAGAGCTTAGCATAAGATTGTCACCTGCCTGGGCTGCAACTTAATACTTGATAGCATTGCTTGCATGTAATCATGTCAGTAGCTTGAATATGTGGTCATAAGGTTGAAATTGCAAAGTGATGCTACTTCTGGATCATACCTTCAGTCCTTGTTTGAGTACTGTTGACAGAAAGCACTCAAGAAGGCAACAAAGTAGATGGAAATCTCCCTAAATGAAAGAGATTACCTTAGAAAGAGTTAAAGCAAACAACATTAATTTACTTTTATTCTCAATCACTGATAAATTTAGCCATTACCAGCTGCTGGGTGAGTTTCCTAACTGCCTACTTTTACAGCTCACAGTTTATAGCAGCCCATGGGCTGTTTTAACTCGTGACAGCCAGATTTTCTTTGGCTACTACACAGCCCTCCCCATTGATTAGCTTAGGCAGATCTTCACTGGTTTCACTGACTTAAAGAAATCCTGTTCTGAAAAATTTAATTATTCCCACTTGTAAAAGGCTAAGCTGTCTAATTTGGAGCTGTTGATGCAAAGATGCTGAAAATGTCAAGATGAACGAAATCTTGGTGATTTAAGTCTTGTTGTAGGTTTAGCTGACACTACTCTTCGGCTGCAGGTAACCACTCTATGGCAAAGAAACCTGAGTGCATCCTCTGAGCACTTCTCAGAGGGTCAGTTTGAAATCCCACATATTTTAACTATATCCCTCAGTAGGTCAGTGCTTAACAGATCTACATCTTTCCCACTTTGTCTACAGTCAGTTAGGGTTTGTCTTAGTCTAAAGGTCTAGTCATGAGATCTGAGATCTTGCATGGACAAACCAAGAGGTGGAGATAGCAAAAGAACTGTCATCTGGGCTCTGTACAGGATTTTTGCAAAGTCACCCTTACAGAAAACGAGTAAGGAGGATAGGAAGACTCTTCCTGACAGTGGACTAAAAGTTTTGTTGGGGTATTTTAAATTAGACAGACTTAGTCAAACAGAGGCTTACCTCACATAAATATTCAAAATGAAAACAAGATGTTGTGTTGTGCTGCCTTCAGACTGATGGAGCAGTAAGGTATTCAGTGAAGTAAGTCTTAGAGTACCAAACAAACAGAAAGGTACCTGAGAAGGCCACGGATCAGTGGTTTGATTGTTGGAGAATCTGTCTTTCAAGTTGCTTATCTGGGCTAAAAATTGGTTTGAGTACTTCAGATTGCAAGTGCCCAATCTGCACAAACTGGAAGTAATATGCTGACAAAGTCCTGTGCAGGTAGCAATCAACATTATCCTGGATGAGTTACAATATTACTAAGATGTTTTAAGGAGGACCTGCCAGAGAAGCATTACAGTAATTAACTCTGATTGTCAGAACGTTGGGCAGACCCGAGTCTCAGAAGCTGAAGCATTAAAATAAATAAATAAATAAATAAATACTTGATGTGCATCACTGCTTAGGGCTGACAAGTCTGAAACCAGCATCCTGAGTCCATAATGATAATAGTTTGCTCACAGTTGATGTGAATGATGACAACAGGAACCTTTAGCGGTGATTTGCAAAGGCAAAAAAACTAAAAAAAAAACAAAAACAAAAAACCAAAAAGGGAGGGGATTGTACTATTTTCACTTTTTTGTGATTACTACAGAAGGCTTGAAAGCCTCTGCCCCTCCTCACATTTCACATCTTATGTGATCTCTTTTCCTGGATGATTCTACAGCAGAGTAGAGGGAAAGTATAATTAAGATGCCACATCATACCATGGAAATAATACTGAGTTAGGAGAGAAAAGGACAATTTTTAATTTTTTTTTTTTTTTAAGTTAAAACCACTGAGCTCTTTGTGGTTTTTTTAATACATATTTTTGGGAGCAGCTAGTTAATTCCAAACTCCTTTCTTAGAGGTTTTACTTCTATCTCTTTCAAGATTCAATACTTCCAGTTCTTCAAACAAATGCAGAAAAAAATGCTAATCCATTTCTTTTTGTACTCCACAGATATCTCCCAGGAAATAAAATGAAACCTGATATTACCAGTATGTTTAGTCAAAAAAAAAAAAAAAATAGAGTATAAAATAAGTGTGAAGCTGCCACTCTGTTTTGTCACACAGCAAAACAAGGAATGATGGTAAGTGACATTATGCCATTCTCTCTGCCATCTTTGAATCTGTAAATGCTGCAACATTAAAAGATGTGTGTTTAAGCTCTTAAATGAGATATCGTGTAAATAGCATCAATATCTGACACATTAGCATGCAGAAGTTGCTTTGCTACAGCAGCCTATTTAGCATGAGTAAGCAACAGGATTGAAAGAAACTTGGAGATAAAAAACATGTTCCAGGGGAAAAAAGGTACACTGCAAAAAAATGCATAGGACTGGGTTTTTCTGGCAAATTGCATTCTCTTCTGTTATCTCACAAATCAAGACTGGTTTGGGAGAACTCTTTTGTGACTAAAGTTATTGCTCAGCAACAGCATTTATTGCCAGAGAGGGAGAAGGAATAATCAAAGCTGACCCAAACAGTGTAAGCAGATATTCCACATGGGGTAAAATTTTGAATGATTTATGATAAACAAAGCATTCATTAAATCTCTCTGAAAATAAGCATAGATAAGGCAACAGTCACAGATGGCCAAAAGATCAATCAGAAAATAACCCACGGGAAGCTTAGTGCCAAAAGTAATTGACATAATCATCAAATCAATTTCTGATGGTACAAACACTTCTGCATTCAGTCCGTTTCCTTGTGCTGTAGATCATTTGTTATGTCATTCTATCACTGTTGCCCAATATAAGCTTGTAATAGTTTTGAGAAGCACAGGTACTTTCTGGAGTTTAGTTTCCACATGATCAAAAGATGCCAGGTGGGGACCAGGTTACTGTTTCTGGTAAGTGAGCATTTATATGATATTTACTTTTGAGACGTAGCTTTTTCCCCAGTTGTTGTCCATTTTTGTATAAAAATAGAGAGCCTTGGGACACTGTGGACTTTTATGCAAGATGTTCCTTCCCCGTGATTGCAAGGGAAGAAGTGCACAGACCTGGTTGCTGATGAGGGTTTCAGGCTAAGCCTTTAGGTCATTAGTCAGAGCAATAGCAATACCTTCCACTGCTCAAAGTCAAAATGGAGACACTTTCCAAAAAAGAAAAAAAGAAATCTATTATTTCAGTATAACTAAAGCACTTTTCAAAATGTGAGAGATTTAAAAGTAAAAATGGGGTATATTGCCATATCTACCAGAGTAAAAGAGAGAGAAAGGAATTCTATCTGGAGATACACGCACTGCAGAACTGAATCAGAGTTTAATGTTTCTCCCTGGCAGTAGATTGCCAGCTGTGAGTAGGAGCGTATTTTGTTTGCTGGTATGATCAGTAGAAATCATATGTTAGTAATTTAGAGCTTCTTACCTGCCTATAAAGTGCTTATCTGTGTACTACCCAGAATTTTAAAGTTGTTTGGAAGCATAATAGTCGAAAAGTGTTTGAGGTATTGATGGATATTTATGTCTGTTCAGCAAAGGAAAGTACAAAACACTGAGTACAAAACAATAATGTTATTTGTGTGCTTGTGCAATATAAGTAACATACACAGTGTCTTAATTGTGGTGCATCATTCAGAAATACTTTATCAATCTAAGAACCTGATATGCTTTGTAACTAGTGGACATTTTTTAGAATTCCATAGAAAGAGAGTATCATTTGGAAATGCCTAAAGGAATAAAGCAAGAAGTATCTGAAACGGGACTTTTGGATTTTGTTTTTTCTTAAAATTCAGATCCATTATCGGAGTAAAGAAATACACAATGGATATGATGCATACAGGCAAACCAGAAATGCTGTAAATAATATATAACTGTGGTCTATATTCCATTTTTGTGATTTCACTTACATTTTAAGCCCAGGCTGTTCAATGATGTGTACTGACTTTTGATGTACAAGATGAAATACTGTAATTATTCAGTGTCTGGAAAATCTGAGCTGATACTCTTTCCTGATTTCATCCATCCTCAACCTTTCAGCCACTTTCCTGATTTCTTTTAAACACAAGTCAATAGTTTCTTCTCACATCTCTCCAACTGCCTGTAAAGATCTTCCTTTACAATCATCTGTTGCTGAGGGGATATCTCAGTTCACAGGCTCCTTTTGCAACATCTCAGAACAGTTCCCTCAGAGCTACTGCTCTCTATTATTATGTCAGTATTGTTTCCTGATGTAGTAAATATGAAAAATACATTTCTCACAAGAAATTCGATTGTATGGTGTCCTTGCTAGGTTAGTGAGTGAAGTAACTCCACCCTCTATAACTAGTAATAAATAGTAATAAAACCTTTTGCTGACATTTTAAAGAACAGTGCAGAATGCAGGTAAAACACTGCAGAATTGATTTTGCACTTATCAGACAAGAAGAAATGTAATTATATTGCATTTCCCAAAGGGCTGTTTTCTTTTATCTAGCCTCTTTATTTAAAACAAAACAAAACAAAACAAAGCCCTGTAAGAATTCAGTGGCCTTCTATGGATGGCAGAAGGATTCCAAGCCATTGCAATTCCTGGACTTTTTTCAGAGAGGCCTGTGCTACGTACCACTGTGGTTCTCTATTTGTATGGTATTATTTCAGCAAAATTCTAAATGGATCCAATTTTTCTGTTGAACTATGAGTTCTAAAGTGAAGCCCTTAGATCTCCTTTTAGAGCCTGCTACTCTGCAGACCATTGTGTCACTCTGCTAAGACAAAAGCAAGCAAATTTCCTCCTCTTTGGTTCTCGTCACTGATCAGGTAATCTCCTTCACTATTTTTTGGACCACATGCATACAGGAATGCACTTGTGTTTTATATTTCTGTGGAAGATGTTTTTCTATCATACTCATTCTTTTAACTGCATTTTTTCCTGGAATGCATGAGACTGTACGGGGATGAACCCCTCACTGATATGAGGTAATAAAAGAAAAATAGAAACATTTTTGGTTCCTATTGTTAGATATAATTTCTCTGTATTGCTGAATTTTGCCCATATCATACTGTCAGTTGATGATTAACAAGGCATCTTGAAGCTCAGAGAAAAGGTCTGTACCTGTGAAATGGTGTTGTACTAGAAAGCCAGAAAACATTTTTTATCTAAATAAAGGTGAGGATAGCTAACCTCTTGGAAATATAGTACCACTTCCAGGCTCTTCTTGGTGGTGCCAAGCAATAGGATAAGAGACAATGGGCAGAAACTGAGGCACCAAAAGTTCCACCTGAACATGAAGAAGAATTTCACTGTGCTGGTTACTGAGCTCTGGGACAGGTTGCCCAGAGAAGTTGTGGAGTCTCTGTCACTGGACATATTCAAGAACCATCTGGATACAATCCTGTGCCATGTGCTCTAGGAAGACCCTGCTTGAGCAGGAAGGTTGAAACACTGTGATCCCTTTAAACTTTACCTATTCTGTGATTCTGAAACTGGTTGGAAAGATAACTACTGACCTAAGTGCATGCTTGCTCTAACCTGAGGAATATCCAAATAAACTTTCATGCTATAAGATTTCAAATAATAAATTCAAATGCCAACCATGATTTAAAAGTTAAACTATTTCAACCCAGTTATCCCTTTTACTACTTTGCAGTTTCTGCAGCATCACAGAGATGGTCCAATGACTTGAGTTAGAAAATAATAGATAATTTTTAAAGTCTTAAAAAAAAATCATTTAATTACTTTTCATTTCTCCTACTTGCACTCAATAAATGAACATATTAAACTGTGAAGACTCAGGAGCCTCCAAAAGCCTTTGAAGTGTATTAGAATTATCTAATAATTAACCTCAGGATTCACCAGGATGACTCACTGAGGTGAAGTGAAACAGCACTTATGATGAAGGGAATTCCAGATCTGCCAGCCCTAAGGAACCAAACCAGCTTCATTCTCCTACACTTTGTCATGGAAAGCTCTGAGCTCCCCCGTTCTACCTTTTGTTGCATTTCATTCTTGATGAGAGGCTCTTTCTCAGTGCAGCTTTTTTTTTAAACAGCTGGGTGGATCATTTTTAGAAGCCAATATTGAGAAATAACCTTTGGTTTACATAATAAATATGCAAAACAATGTATTTTCTCTGGATTGTTTTTTTTTCCGTACCTGATATTAGAGGGCATTGTTCAGCCTGGGGTATCTATTAAATACTTTATATTGATGTGGTTACCTGAACTAAGAGTGAGCCCTCTCTTTAGGGTGAGAAAGCTTATGCTCACAACTTCCTCTACATCTTTGGCTATTACAGCGTGGGTACCAGTCTAACCTCTGCTCTAGAGAAGGACAGTACTTCAGCTCCTACAAGTACCATTGAAGAGGTGATGGTTTTGTGTTAATAAATTGCTCCCCTTGCCTTTAGCTGCAAGCATAATGATTCATAATAATGCAACTTCTTATTTGTACCAGGGTCAGAAGTGGTCACTGGTTTTATGTACTCAGATTAAGTAAGTACTTTCATCCTGAATTTGTAGTGTACTGGAAAGCATCAGTGCCAATTGGACTGAATGGTTAACGAGGACATCAGCAACTCCCTGAAAATGAACACTCAAACCCAGGAATTGATTAAAGAACAGACTTTTAAAAAGCTGGGCAGCAGTTTATGTTTTCTGTGACTCTCTGAGTGCTTTTATAATGTGCTGTGGGAGCCAAGATAGCCTCAGACTCATTGAAGATGGCCACAGTGATGATTGACCAGCCAGGGTCACTGTATTACTTTCATTCACAGTATGGTTCAGGAGGGAGGGTGTTGACAGAAGGGTCTATGGATTAAGCAGTGGCAATACTAACAAAAAAATTAATCTACAGTTTAAAGGCTACCTCTCCATAAACTGCACTTCCAGAGCCCCTTCCAGAGTAAATCAAAATATTTACTAGAACAAGACTCAACAATACTACTTAGTTTCCAGTTTCACAGGTTTTACCTAAGTCTTTGGAGGGATTTCTAGGACAAGACAGGGTGAGGAAGGATTGGTTTTGCTGAACCAAGGAAGAACTTACCAAGGAAGAAAAGCCTTTTGAGGTGTCCTAACACTGCTGTGTATACTCAAACACTAAGTAGTAATTTCTCAGTGTTAACTAAGGTTGTCTTCAACCTATAGTGTTGTATCAGGAAAGGAGCAATATATGTAGCAATATATTATCATAGAATCACAGAATGGTTTGGGTTGGAAGAGACCTTAAATCTCACCTGGTTCCAACTCTCTGCCATGGGCAGGAACACTTTCTGCTAGACCAGATTAGTCAAAGTCCCACCCAGACTGGCCTTGAACACTTCCAGGGATGGGAAATCCACCATTTCTCTGGGCAACCTGTTCCAGTGCCTGGATTCCTCACAGACATTTGTGTTGCTTCCCCAGCAGACATCTGGGTGGTTAAAATGCCCCCTCAGGTTGAAAGCCTGTGAGCAGGATGCCTCCTGTATCTGAAGTAAGAAGGCTCTGTTGACAGGCTCTGCCTGTTCCAGCACCTGTAGCAGACCTCAACAAGGTACCTTTTGTTGGGCCTGCCCTTGATTTTTACCCTCAAGTTCTCAATCTGTTTGCAGCTGATTTGTGCTCTTAACCTTTCTTCTCAGTCAAGGGTTCACCAACAGTGACCAACATTTCCATTTGCAAAAAACTAATGAATTTCATTTTGCCTTGAACTAAGAGTCAAAGTCTCACAAAATCTTTTGAAAGTACCTCTCAAGAAAGAGGAAGCATGCTCTGTCTCTCTCATAGACTACATGACATATATCTTCACTGTACATTCACTGCCTCGCAGTGCACTTCCAAGTCCAGATTTTCAAGATCACTGACACAAAAAATTAATCCATGTGTTTTTCCAACACTTACAGGTCTAAAAGCATTTATGTCTTTTAAAATCACTGCAGCTTGTCCAGGCTAAAGCTAGTAAGTTTCTTCTGCTGAAGTGAAGCAGCAGATGTATTCAAAATATTACTTGTATTAGTGCAACTTGAGATACAACTGCCTGGGTGAAATTTCCTTCCATCTGTAGCAAGTCTGACTGAGTCATACTGAAACTGAAGTTATAATTTATTTATTGCTATCAAAGGCGCTCCCTTTCCTTTTAGTACTTGAATGCAGTGAAAAGTCTCAGATGAACCGTAGTTAATAATAGTTTGTGGTCAGCCTGGGGAGGCACTTCAAGCAGTCCTATTTGCTTTTGACCATGTTCTGTTCAATACTCTCACTGCTGATGTGGCCAGTGGCGCAGGGAGAGCACCTACATTAATTAAGAGGTTCAGCATTTGAAAGACTATGTTTCAAAGCCAGGTGAGCATCTGCAGTTTGAAAGCAGAAAACCAGAGATTTGTAAGGATAAGTGGAGCCTTGGAACTGCAGATGAGGATTTTAAATGGCCTGGTAGCAATTGGGTGGAAAAATAATTCCAAGTTTACAATGTGCCACAATTGCATATGAGGCTGCTTCAAAAGAATGAATCGCATCCTGGGATGTTTTAAGAACACTGTTGGCTGTAAGACAGAAGAATGAAATTATTCTGCTCTACTTGCCAGTGAAGAAGCCTCAGTTGAAGTACTGTATCCTGTTTAGGGTGTTGCACTTAAAGATAGGTATATACGAAGTGGATTTAGAAGAAAGCAGCAGGAGCAATCAGCCAAGGAGGCAAGGCTGAATGAAGAAGCCTTATTTCTTTGATAAGAAGGAAAAGCAAGCAAGAAGGCTGATCATGATCTCCAATCTCATAAGTTATTTTTTAAAAAAGGAGGTGGTCTGTCATCCCCTGAGTCCACAAGAGGGAGGCTCAGAAGAAACAAGCTTTCTTCTCAACAAATTATATTTAAATTATATATAAGTGAGAACAATTTATTCACAAGATTTATGAAAGCATTAGAGCAAGATAACAAGATACATGTCAGGTTTCAATTAGTGAAGATTTTTTAAGGGCAATTTAGGCTTAGGTGTGGTGGGTTAGGTGTAAATGAGCCTTGTTCTTTGAAGGGATATGAAGAAGCTGACCTCTAAATGTCCCTTCCAACACTGAAACTTCAGAAAGGTGAATTCCACCTTCCTCTTTGTGTGTGCAGTGCCATAAAATGGGGGTTTAGAGGTAGTGCAAGTAAAGACAGTCATTTAACTTGAGAGAAAATTGTCTTTTGCCATGTGTGCCTCCAACATGCTGGCTCTTTTCATGGTATAATAAAGATTGACAAGAAATTTGGACCAGGACAACAAATAGTTCAAGGTTAGGAGCTGGAAGAGATTTATAATCCATATCCCTAGAAACTGAGAGTCTGAATTCCTCCTGGTTGCCTAATGTCTATCTGAAACAATAATTAAAAATATATCCTGATGCTGTGATATTGCCTTTTACTGTTCTCAATGGGAAACAAAAAAATAATGTCAGTCATTTGTGAGAGGTTTGGGTCATGAATTGCATGAACTTTTCACACTGTAATCTAAGACTACTTCCTCTTGCCTCCCTCTCCCCGCCCCCCCCCCCCCCCCCCAAATAGTCCTTATGGTCATATTGAATTGGAAAACTTGTCCATGAGATTAAATCATATTATCATGCAAAAAATATACCTAAGCTGACCAAACCAGATAGCTAAAATTTACAGCATGACTTTCTACAGCAGGGATCTTCCACAAGAAAATCTCCGCATTTCATAGGCTACATGGTCATGTGACTATGAAAAGACAAACTTGAAAATGTTTCCCTTCTTATTATTCAGCAGACAAACGTGGAATCTCTGACTCAGCACAATGAAGCCTTTTTCCAATCAACACAAACTAATGATTAGGAAGGCTTGGAAAGAGTTATGTAGGATTATTCTGAAAATTGCTGTCTGAGGATGCCTTAATGGGGATATGACTGGTTTTGAATAAGAATGTGTCACTATCAATTTTCATCAAGGTGGCCCAAGTCTGTTTATCCTCTTGCTGTATGTGATAATACACATTTCAGCCTAGGTAAAAATGCCCTGTCCATCTCCTAGAAAAGCTTAATAATTTTTTTGCAGCCCAACTCATTCTAGACTTGTGCACACTTCTCATTCTCTGCACTGCACAGCCATCTCTTAAAGCAGCAGTATTGTATGCTTCAAACAGCTTTGCCTGACACCCTCCTGGTTTTCATTATATTCTTGTATTATGTTTTCAAAACAAAACAAAATGAAGAATCGATACTGAGGATGTTTGGCAGAGATATCATGACCTTGGTTACAACTGGAACAATTCAGCAACCAAGCTGCAAAGGCAATTTCACCCTGTTACCACCAAGGCAAGGACACAGAGGAAAAAGTTGCTCATGACATAACTGTCCTATAGGGCGTTAGGCTAAATATATAAAGGTGCTGCCAAACTAGTAACATCTCATAAGCTTTCTTCCCCTTTTCTGCTTGGAGTCAGTCTTTGCTGTATAGTAATGCATATGGCAATGTTTCCCCTTTTTTCTCTGTTAAGGAGTTTATGACTTTACTTTACAAGACCTCTTGTAAAGGGGTGCCCTTTATAAGAGGTCTTGTGGGCTGCCCTCTACCAAGAAATAGCTTATGTCACACCTTAAATCACAATGGGCTAAATGAGGTGAAGCCACGTGGTCTCACTCCTCAGGCTTTCTGTTATTCTCTTGCTTGCTTTTCTACCTGAGCAGGCAGTCCTATATTCAGCTTCAGACTGTAATCATCAGCTCTGCATCCAGATTTTTGAGCTATTAGGGTGCAGCTGGTCTGTGACTCAGCAGTTCTGCTTGCGGTAGGTTTGCAGGATCTGTTCTACTGTAGCTGAAGCTGTCTTGTTTGTGCTGTTTCCAGCAGCATCCAGCTGCTGTACTGCCAGGGGTGCCATCACATGCATGCTGCACTGCTGTTGATCAGAAGCCTCCTGAAATCTGAACTACCTCTGTCTTTATCCCCACTGTTGCTCTTAAAGCATAGTATATAGTATTGGGAACTACCACTCTTGCTCCTGAGGAGAGGAGCTGCTGAAGACCAAGAAATCAGAAGCAGGTGAGCATATCTGAGCTAGGCAGGATAGTCTGGGACTGCAAAACTCATTTGCAGGGAGGCACGTACAGTCTCACATCCAAACTTCCCCCTTGCATCAAATGAAATTGCTAAATAAAGAAAAAAAAAACAAAACATACTGGCAGCTTTGATAATTATATGGGGCTGGATAACTCCAACTATGCAAGCAGAAAGCCTTTTTCACATTGTTAAGTTGCTGCTCTGAAATCTGTGTGTTTTCCACACTCTGCCTCAGTTTCTTTGCACCAAACTACTGTACTGCAGATCATCTGGGCGCTCTCCCATCCAGGTTCTCCCTTTCTATGGCACACTGGGATTTTTAAGGTTTTGTTCTTCTCTACCAAAGGGCCTGACATTCTTTAGTTTTTTTGGAAGAATTTAGTGGCTTGGGATGGCTGGGACCATGTGACTAGATGTAGGCCACAGGTTTTGTCTGCAGATTATGAGACTGGATTAAGTGGCAATTCCTAGACTCCATGAAGTTACTTCTCAACCCACATTCCTCCTTGTTCTCCCTCTCAGTGCTTTGAAAACTTAATAGCTATCAGAACCACACACTTTATGCCAGTTTCTGGACTGATCAATGGTATCTTTTATAAGGTAAGATTAGAGAGTAAGCAATATGCATGTACATTACAGGCTAATAAGTTCTAAAATTCAGAGAATCTAGGATACCTTTTTTTTCCCATGATTTTGAATGTTCTTTCAGATTCAGGCCCAGACTATGTTCCTGCTGATAAGGTAAAAAGGGCTGGGGCATTTTTCTCTTTCCCTTAATAACCAGGCAAAAAAAAAAAAAAAAAAAAAAAAAAAAAAAAAAAAAAAAAAAAAAAAAAACAACAACAAAAAACCAAAAAAAACCCCCTGTATATTTTCTTACACTCCAAAACAGCCTCAGAATCCGTGAATCATCTCTGGCCTGTGCTACCTCCTAGCTGTGTCCAGCATTACTGGTGAGAGGGCCTGGCCAAAACAGCAGTGGGATATGCCAGTGACTCGACTGTAGGGACACACACATGGCCACACTGTGTGTCTGTCTGCTTTATTAGTGCAAATGTAGCCTGGGGGAGACAGAGATGGCTGATCCTGAGATATGCAGATACCAGGAGACCAGCAAGAGAGAGTAACCCACAGATCTTGAGGAAAGGGTGCATGTCTATATGAAAATACAGACATGCATCTGTTACACAGCATACGAGGAGTGGTAGCAATGGGCACACAGTGGCATGGGCATTAGCTTTGCTAAAAGCCAGAGGAGATACTGAGAGGGTCCTCAGCAGCAATAGGTTCTGATTTGCATTTTGTAGAGCCAGTGCTGTTGTGCCCCCAGTGCTCTTTGTACATATACCAGTCTTGGCAACCAAGCAGAATATACTTTCTCATGCTCTAATTGAGCCTGCATTTTGCTGCACAGGCAGCAGAAATGCTGGAATACCTACAGTGCAAGCAGGAGCTGCCTCATAAGAACATAATGGCTCAAACTAGAGGTCCCTTTCACCCATTTCTGTCTCTCGTAGCCCCTCATAGCAGATGCTCAGGGAGCAGCAGGGCATGCATCATATATCCTGAGGACAGCAATCTGGGACAAGAAAGACTTGAATAAAAATGTGTGTTCATCATTTTTAGAGTTTGGGCTTCATCCATGTGCTCTGGCAAAGGAAAAGAGTTTTCTGTTTATGTGCATCACATCACTCCTGCTGTAAAAGGGAGTGGCTCCTTCTGGCCTGTTCCAGTGAAGAGCAGAAATGGAACCACCCAAAGCAAACTCTGCTGTATAGACCCCCACAGTTCTGCCTCGCTAAAAGCCTGGCACAGCACAGCTCCTCACAAGCTACTGAAACAAGAGAGAGGCCTTGATTTTTGATTGTTTTGTAATAAGACCTATAAGAGTATTCAGGTCTTGTGGCACCTTCAAATCTGGGATCACCCAGTCCACGGGAGGCTGGATGGAGAGCATCCTCCTCCAGCATGCTTTACCTGCAGCACAGCCCAAATAAGGAGCACCCAGACATCTTTTGTTCAATGTGTGGGTGTCACACATCTCCATGTGGCCCTGGAAAACCTTGCAGTTCTTGGCTCCTCTGCAACAACGCTGTGACACAGTCCTGCTACCACCTTGTGGGCCCCAGTTTTCTCATTGTTCTGGGGAGCTGATGGCAGATGTCCCATCAAAAATTAAAAAGGTTACCTGGGAATGATCCATCCGCTTTGAAATATTCTGGTTTTTTTCTCAGAAATTAGGAGTAAGCAGAGTAGGTCAAAGAGGCTTGCCTGAATATACAAGAGCTTCTGCTACTACTAAGCTTCTGAGCCCATCCTTGAGAAGCATGTTCAACTAACAGAGGAGAAAGGAGGCCAGAAAGTGGGCCTGAAGAAAAGAAGAAAGAAGATGCTAATGGAATAAATCAGTTTCCTAGGACCTAATGACAACAGCACATTTGCAGAGCTAAACATGGCCTTTGAGTATCCCCCTGTAATGTGTCAGCCCCCCAAAAGAGCATCAGCAATTTAACAGACTCTTTGTCTCACTTTCCCTCTCTTTTTCATATAAGTGATCTTCAAGTTTTGCCAAAAATGTGATAAAATAGAGCCACATCCCACATAAAAGTGGTTCTTGCCCAAACACAATTGTGCAGAAAGTGTTTTCATCTATGTGTGCATTTTTGTTGTGGCTGCTCACTGGAATATTTGTGCTATAACAGCACAATTTTGAGCTTTATCTCAGCTTAGGTAAGTGAAATGCTGCAAACCTTCAAAAACACCATAGGTTTGAAACTGCCTCTGCCCCTTCCTGGCAGTTTCACTATCCCCAACATAACATATTTTCAAGAGCATGTAGTGACATGACAAGAGCGTATGGCTTCAAACTAAAAAACAGAATGTTTAGTTTAGACATTAGGAAAAAATAATTTATTGTAAGGGTAGTAAGCCACTGAAACAAGTTGCCCAGATAAATTATGAATGCTCTGTGCCTGTAAGTGCTCAAGCTCAGGTTAGATGGGGCTCTGATCAACCTGGTCTAATGAAAGGTGTCCCTGCTTACAGCTGGGAAGTTGGAACTAGATGAACTTTGAGGTCTTTTACGACCCAGACCACTCTGCAATTCTATGAACATTCCTATAGCACATATCATACACACAGCCAGTATTAATTGCCTCACTATAACAAGACAGGCTAAACTAGCATTGAAGAAAACAGCAAAAAATTCAGAAGATAGCACTAGAGTCTGCCAGGTGCAGCCCTGTGGCTGAGAGAGTGGCCCAGTTTGTGCTGGAGGTTTGCAATCCCCAAGCTGTGCCACATCATTTTGCCCAGACTTAGAGCAGAGAGCCAGGAGCACTTGTTTGTCCTCATTGTCATTCAAATAGGGATAGTTTGATACAACCATGCTGCCCATGTTTCTGTGTCAGAAGGCTTATCTCTTGTGTGTACCCTACAGCCCCTGTTACACGTGTGACTTCCACATCTGAGCACAGGCTGGGTGTGGGAAGGGACAGCCTTTTATGTGCCATTTCTTGCCATCGTGGCCCTTCAGCACAAAGTTGTGATGCCTGCAGTAGTTTCACTCCATCCTCTAGTGGGCTCTGACTTCCCCCTCTGAAAGAAGGGTATGTCCTGGAGTAAAAAAAGGATGGACACCTGCTTAATATCAGTGCTTGGCTGCAAGTGCCCCCCTGCACGCTGCCAGCACCTCTCAGCGAGATTTGCCTCCCCGCAGCCAGCACTTCTGAGCTACGCTGAGCCCTTAGCTCCAGTCGTCTTTAGTCTTCCCTATCCCCTGTGCTCTTTATGCTCTCAGCTGTCTTGTCTTTCTTTTTTCTTTCCCTGCCTCTCCCCATTTCTTTTTCCTTTGGGAATTCTCTTTGCCTCTCCCCTTCAGGCTTCCTGTCTCCCCTCCAAGCTGGCACTTCCGACAGCAGGAATTTCAAGATATGGTATGCTCATACATTTTGTATTAGCTCTAGGGGCTCTTAAGCTGTCTGACATCACGGGGTTACACAAACTAGCAAGCACTGTAGCCCAGGAAAGCACCTGGAAGTAAGAGAAAAGGGGGGGGGGAGGAAATGAAATGCTTAGCAACAGAAATGCCACACTTTTGAAGTATTAACTAGCTGTTCATTCAATCGCAAAGGGTTATTGCACTAAGAACTCACATTAGAATTAAGCAGGAGAGAAAAAACACTTGCTGGCTAAAGGCTGAAGATAAACCCATCATTTCTTTATCACTGCCTAGGGTAAAGAAAAACCTTAATTACAATACTTGTCTTTGAATAATATTTCAGTCATAACAGCACATTTCTCAGATTCTGCATGATAAGTGCATTCATATTTATTCATTTTCTATGACCTTTAGATAATTCCTAAGGGTCCTATTTTGCTAGCATTGATGTTGGCTTATATTTTTATGCTTCTTCTGTACAGTGGTCCAAAGCTTCATCACCATATATCAGCATCTTTCTTGTCTTTGGAAACATATTCCAAACAGGGTGAAAAGAACATGGTGCTGATTTTGTCCTCAAACCTCAAACTAATATCTAACAGTGGAGACCTTCTGCTATAGCAGACCCTGGTGGACCTCAGACTTAGTACAGACACTTATAGAGTACAGAAATTTATTCCTGTAGAAACTGTTGGGACTGGAAAAGACATGCAGTCACCCTTTTTTCACTAGTTTTCCTTTCAGTCTCAAATGTTTGTCATTCATTGGTGTGTAGTTCCCTTTGTCAACTTGAATACACATCCAGCTTGCCTTACACAGGAGGGCTGCTCTGGAGACTACAGGAGTGAGACTATGTCCCTTTAATTTCACTATTTAAAAACATGTACTTTGCACTTCTAACACCTTAGAAATGCCTTCTACACTCTAAAAACTTCTTAAAATACTTAGAATTTGCCTTGTTCACCCACTGACATTCAAACTGAAGGGGGTTTGGTGAATTTTAATAACTTAAAATATGGCCAGGTGAACATCCTTTTTCAGTGTTCAGGCCACCCTCCTTTCAAAACATTTGCCTTCTATGAAGAAGTTAGCCTTTTAAATTACATTAACCCCTGTTGATTTCCAGTTATAAAAATAGGCTAGAGAAGATTCAATATTCACACACTGGCACCTGGTCAGTGGATTTACTGAACTCATTTACATGTTGCATTTTGAGCAAAAATACTCTTGTATTAAAAATACGAGCTGGATATGATCACCATCTTCTGAACAGTTTACAAGGAAAGAAAAATCTGTATTTCTTCACCATATGTCTGAGTGCATATTTACAAAAAAAAAGAGCACTCTACAAATGTACTTCTACAAGCAAGTGCATTTGAATGAGACTATGTCTCTCCTTTTTGGTATGCCAAATACTGAACGCCTAATCATACTGTTCAGTCTTTGGGGATAAAAATGCAATTCTGAGAAAAGTGTAAATGCCCTTTATGCAAAGAAAAGTCTCTTATCTGCAGTAATTTGGTGAATAGGCTCTGTGATGATATCTGAAGTGCCAGTGCTTCACCCACAGAAACTCTGCCTTCCACCTTTAGTTTTTTGGATCAGTAATTTGGATCAGAATTGGAGAGATAGCTAGGCAGAGAAATGCGAGGCTAAGACATTTACTTGTATATCAGTGGATCACTGATATACAAGTCTCTTTTTCAAGTAAATAATTTAGAAAAACAAAAGACATTATCTTTCTGGATGGTTGTATTTCTTTCATAAGCAATGTCAGTAGATAAGGGTGTATTTCTGTTCTCAGCTAAGGAGCATTTTATCATGCAAAGGCATCAAAATACTATCTAGTCATGCACTTGTCCCAGTGGAAAAAAGATTTTCAGAAGCTGAAAGAGAAAAATGCAACAGCCTAAGTATTTAAAAATCTTCTATTGACAACACAGGACAATAGTGACATGTTAAAAATTTGGCTTTGGGTCTTTTGTAAATACAAAAGATGCAAATCTTAGAATCCAAATTAATTTCATCTACATTTACAAACCAAGAAGAAGCCAGACTAGTTGTGAAGATTGCAACGAGGAGTATCCAAAGAGGCAAGAAGAAATGCCTTTTCCTTAAAGCAGGCAGTAATGTAAAGTCTAATTTGTACTTTGTACATGTCCTTGGATTTACGATCTGATTTTCAGCTATTCTTAATATCCACAGGAGCTGGAGAGTTTTCTTTAGAAACTGGAGCAGTCACTATTCCCACATCTTAGGCACTATATCGATCAAACCCATTTCCAAGACAGCAGTCCCAAATCTCTCCCAGAGCTTGGAGCCCAGATGCCTCAGAGCACTGAAATGATGGATCTCTTCCTGGGAACAGATTACTGGAGCATAAACACTGTGAACACCTCCCTAGCAGTGCACCAATCGCTGATGCTGGAAATGGATTCAATATATTTGGTTGTTTCAGAGCATCATATTTCAAAGGCAAACACAGGATTGCTCCCCCAGTATGTGAGCAACAATATTCTGGCTGACACAGCTAAACATGTTGCACCTATCATGGGTACAAATATCACTAGGAATGGTCATGCCCTGGATCCCAGGTAGGAGTACCCTGATGAGAACCGACATCGGTGACCAGCCAAGTATGATAACAGCGTTTGGGACCGAGAGCAGACATGCTTCACACATAGTTCAGCATGCAGTACAACCTTCCTTTTAATCATGCAGAAATCTAAATTCACAGCCACTGTGAACATTAAAGGGAGGTGAAAATCCATCATTAACCCATGCACTGGCTTTCTCCTGGCTATACTGATGAAGGATAAACACAGCAACCTTGTCTAATATTTTATTTTAATTAGAGTAAAAATAAACTGCAATAAGCACACAACACAGGGAATTAACAGAAAATTAAACAAGTTCTATGTGTAAACCTGTAAAAACACTCTGAGGCAATTTGAATTCTTCATCAGACTGGGGACTGTACACATATTTCCTTCTTAATTTATTTTATTGAGTGCTCATGTTTCATTCCTGAGCAGGCCTGCTTGTATTGATTCGATCTCATGTTCAGTGAAGTGTGTGTGTGCAAATGTCTAATGGGAGCAAAGACCTGAAAGACAAAATGGCCTTTTTTTGGCCAGACCACATACCCTTGGAGATTTGCCTGGCCCAAAGAGGATGTTAGTGCACAAACGGCACAACTGCTTTTTGAAGCCTAGAGGGGAACTCATGAAACAACATTTGTGCATTGCAGCTGAGAAAAGCTCTAATTTGTACTGCTTATCTATGATCCATGCACAACAGATCTGAGAGGAGGATTTTGCCCTTAATTTGTTCCCTGGTGTCTACACATTTTGAGTGTGTTAGATCAATGAACGATGCTACATTCCATATGTGCCACAACACGTAAACCAAGCTAGGTACACTGAAGATGAAGAGGCAGCATCAACTTTGAACCTCCTGTTTGTAAAACAACTTTAAACGTTAGGCAGATGAATTTGCAAAAAGAATTAATTAGCAATAAAAACCAAAGGCACATTCTGTGTGAATAAACAACATAGATTTAGATTTTAGTTAAAACTTGGTGAATGTCAACTGATAAGGAGGTCTGTAGAGTCTGTCAGGCTTTGCAAATCCTGCTTTTCTGAAAGGAAAAGTATTACTGCTCACAGGAGAAAATGCCTGTATAAGGTTTGAATCTGTGTGGTGGAGTGAGACCTGCAGCTCAAAGATTGTGTCTTTAGCTTTCTATGAGAAAGATCTTTTTATAGCTGTTTTTTATTTAGCTAGGGTTTTCTCCTGAGAGGGCAGGAGGGTGTTAGCTCAAGAATTCACTTGATAGATTTCAGATCAGCAGCTAATCTGTCACTTCAAGAGGTGACAATGACAGGAGGGAAAGACTTCCTAATTTATTCATAAAATACTTTATCTGTCGATTCCATTTATTTAGTTCATTCTTCATAGGTAAAAGTATTGAAAAAAGGAAATTAATCCTGACCTTGGAGGTGAGAAGCAGAATGCTGATAACTCCAGCTCTGGGGGCATGACTAGGCCAGGACTTTTCTCACCCAAGAGTGTAAAAAACATGATAGACTGATATTATCTCATGCATTTTACCCCTTGAATTATTATTGATACCACAATACTACAGAGGCTTTACTGACTTATTAACAACACTTACTGGAAGCTCATATTCAGTATAGCGAGTCACAGCCTTGTTTGCTATTTTGGCATAGCACAAAAATGCCTGTGGTGCATTTTGTCTGCCATTGTGCACTTGCTGCCAATGAAAAGATTACATCATGTCAGAAATGCCAGAATCTTCTGAAGGAATTCTTTATAAAGTGTAAGAATTCATATGTATTTTTCAGTGAGCTGCGGCTTATTCTTAAGTTCATCACAGTCTGGAAAGAATTATTGTGTGATTTGCTGGGCAAAGAGTCTGAGCAGCAAGAATTCATTGGCCAAACCCCAATATAATTTTCTTCCTTGATAAGTGTTGGAAAAGCACTTAGAATTTAATTTCACTAGGACTCTCATGTCTTTAAATCTTGGGTGATGCAGCACATTATTTATGGAGGTCACTATGATACTGTGCAATTACATTTTGATTTTACAATGGTAATATGGTAGAGGTTTTTGTTGCTAAAAGTTAATTCTTCATAACACAGTCTACTTATTTAGCCACTTTGAGTTACTATAGCTTCTCTTTTAATTGAAGACTTTTTCATCACCAGCCTCAGATGCAATCCTTATTAGACATTACAGGAAGGAACACTGAGTCTGTGCAAAATGAGGTATGAAGATTCAAGAACTGTCATTCAGCTAATGGAGTGAGTTTGACCAGGAGCTGAACACCTTATTTACTGATCTAAACTATCTTCTGAGGTGGTATTTGGGCCATCCCTGGAAAAATTCAAGGTCAGGCTGGATGGGTCTCTGAGCAACCTAGCTGAAGATGTCCTCATTTACTGCAGGAGGAAGTGGGGGAGATAGTCATTAAAAGTCCCTTCTGAATGAAACTGTGTAATGCTATGAGTCTGTCCTTCACTTAATATGGCCTTTAGAGACATTCTCAGCCTTTCTCTGCCAGTTTTCAATCTTCAAAATTCGGATAGCTTGCAATGATGAAGCATATATAGTTTGGATCATATGTAGGGTTTTTTACAGCTACTCTGGAACTTATTAAAGAGGAAATCTTCAAAAATGATCTCTAAAGAGACTGTAAGGTATGCTTTTCAAAGGCATGTAATTTTTCCAGATTTGAGTTTGTTTTTCTGGGGCTTTTTAGGAGATCTGTAAAAAGTGCATCTTGACATGACAGTGCTTTCTTGTCAAGTGTCACTTTACTTCAAAGCATGGATATGTTAATATTTCTCAAAATATGGCAAAAAATACATAACAATATCCTTTTCCTTAATTTCAGGTTTGGAATGGCAAATAGGTTTTTAACTAATATATTAAAAAAAAAAAAAGTACATCAGCTAGAGGCATGTATTTCTCATAAAAAAATATAGGTTTTGGGTTTTTTTTTTTTTTCCAAAACAGCAAAAGATCATTGCACCAGCAAACAGAGAGCTACTGTGAAAAGCAAAACATGTCACCATGTGAATTTCAGACAAATCCTTCAATTGTTGACATTTTTGTGTATAAAACATCTCTCTTGAAGCATACAGGAATGGAAAGCAACAATATTTTATACATCTGGTGCTGCTCAGCAGCACTGAGGACCAAGAGTTTTCTGTGAAACCTTCACATTTTTGTTGTCTGGTTTTCAGTTTTCCTCTTTCAGGAGAGCTGGACAGAGAGAACAGTGCACAAGTTAGAGTCATGTCCATACCCACATGGGATGCAGCTGAAGTGCAGAGCAGGACTTTTGAGCTGAGAGCTGTTCCCTGATCACACAGTTTAGACAGGAAAAGAAAGTCTTATGTATTTCCCTTCATAATTAGACCTCAGCCTCTCATTACCTTTTTCTTAATCCACCATTGCTCAAATTGAGTTTTCCATCTGTTTCCTCAATCTACTATTTTTCCCTAATTATTTGGTGTGAACCTGAAATATCTGAAATTGCTAGATGGTCTACAGCTCAAATATTTGTCAGGCCCAGGACTCCATATTATATAAAACACATGGGAGCAAATGCACTCAATACTGCCAATATGACTTATGTTCAGCAAGTTCAGTACACACTGACAGCCAAGATAATATATGAAGATGATATTTATATCAAGGTTTTTAAAAAAATCAGTTTTAAAGAGGATACAAAGAAATGTGCATTTAAATGTAAGTCATGACTTAGTTATTGATTTCTCTACTGGGTTATGCATGAATATGTCATTAGGAGATGTCAGACCAGAGCATCAGTGAAAGTTTCATTCTTTGAACTAAGCTAATGGTCACAGTGACTGTGAATATATAATGTGTGAGTTCATATATATATATATATATATATATATATATAGATGCTGACATGCCCATGCATGAATGTATGATCAGAGATGTAAATATGGAAATATGCATGTAAACATGTTCTCAGATGTAGGTACATGTATACATGGAAAACTAATGAAAGAGAAGCGAAGCAGCTAAAATGACTTCTACATCTCCATTCACAGGTCTACATGTGTCAGACAGGGCCACCAGCACTGGCCTCATTGCAAAAGCTACTCCACAAGTGGTCAGAGCTCCAAGCATCCTTGTGTCACTGGAAACCAGTGAAGCAACTTGCTGAGACGTGGGAATCTAGTTTCCATTAATCTGTGAGACATTTGAACAGGTAATGACCATTACTGTTAATGAAAATTATGCATGTAGGGCCCTGTGAGACTCTGTGGGGAGCTGTACCATAAAGGCAATGTATTTGCAGGTGTAAGGATCACATCTTAATTTAATTAAGTAATTAGATTAATAAAATGGGGCATCATAACTCTTCGGCATGGGAAAATTAATACTATCATCCTAAAATTGGGGCAAAACTCAGCAAATGTCTGGAGACAAAAGGGAGAAATACTAGGGATAGAGAGTGAGTTTTTGCAGTAGCAAAGTCACATTTGGGTTACTTTTTCAGTGATTTTGCCCACTGGTTTCTTCAAAACAAATGGTTGAGAGTTCCAGCTGTATCCCCTTTCTTCTACACCTCCTCTTTGCAAAGTATATTACAGTAGAGAACTCCTCCATCTGAGCAATTTGCAACTTCCCTTCTGTGTGGGACACCAGGCAGAGCTGTACAAGCAGTTATGATTTATCTATTTTAAAGCAGCAACACTTTGCATTGTATCTGGCTGAGATGGAGTTCATTTCTTCCCAGCAGCCCTCACAGTGCTGTTCTTTGCATTGGTGGCTGGAAAGGCTGATAACACATCAGTATTTTGGCTACTGCTGAGCAGCTGGCACAGCATCAGCGCTGTTTGCTCAACCTTCCACACCCCACCAGCAGCTTGGGGTTGGACAAGATCCTGGGTGGGCCAGCTGACCCAAATTAACCAAAGGGATAGACCATGCTCTATGACATCAACTCAAACATAACAGCTGAAGGGAAAGGAGGAGAAAGGGAGGCATTTGTTGTTTACACTGTTCACCTTCTGGAGGAACTGCCAGGAGTTGAAGGAGCTGAAGCCCTGGCTCAGGAAGTAGTCAGACATCACTTGCTAATGGGAAGTAGAGAATAAAATTATTAGTTTTTCTCATTACTTTTGTGTGTGCAAACTTTGGCTTTTTTTTTTTTAGTAAACTGCTCTATCTCAACTTTAACATTTTTCATCTTATTTTCTCTCTGCTGTTCAGCTGGGAAGGGGGAGAGATAGAGTGGCTCGGTGGATACCTGTTGTCTAGCCTTGGTCAGCCCACCACACATAAATAGTACACAGACCTAGTCACAGATCTCTCTAGACTGCTGCCAGAATTTGCCAGAGTGAAGGAAAAAATTGTTGCTTGTGCTTTCTCAGGATTTTTTCCTAGACATTCCTGCTCCTCTTGGGTTACTGGAGCTGTGTGACGGCCTGAGAAAAGAGGAGCACAGCGCAGAAAATAAAAGCAAGGGATAATGAGTATAATTTGTAATTTCAGATTAACCAAAAGATGTAAGGAAAAGAAATGTCAGTATCTGCTTTGTCCCCAAGGCAATTCAGAGAAGAAAGTTTCTGGTAGTGGGCAGAATGCTCAGGTTATGTGCAGAAAATGGGTGAGCCTCGGAATGTAGCATGGATCCAAAATCAGGGTGACTTCTAGTACTGAGGAGCTACATTAGATGTCCCACTTTGCTTTCTAAAATTCTTTTTTCCTGCTTGCAAACAGAAACTTAATTTTTAAAAATACTGGTTAACCCAAGGCACAGTTTGAGTCATAGCATAATTTTACTCTTTTTTTTTTTTTTTTTCTACAGTGTCATCTTAAGAGTTGATTGCTTTATGCTGGCTGAAGAGTGTTGCTCTTGGACCATTTTAGAAATACACTACTACCTGTACCTTGCTGAAAAATGCAAAATCCTTGCTGTAATATGGAAGTGGGCCTAAGAAACTGAATGATAAATTCTATAATGCGATATAAAAGTGAGGCAGGTGATTTGGTTAAACACATAAACAATGCATCATGCTGGATTTTCGTTTTCCTTGTTTGGGAACTGCATGATTGTGCCAAAAATAATTTTTATTTTTAAATTAGATAAAGAAAACCCCATTCAATTCTGCTTTCAAAATCAGAGTGTTTTACCAGTTGTATTTATATTCATTGAATTCCAGGGTTACATTTCAGAAACAGTAGGGTACTCGCTTTGATGCTGAGATTAGAAAAATGCCCACTCTTATTTTTTCCAGCACTGAATTGAACATAAAATGCTTTCTGAAGATTCAGTTGGGCTTTTTCAGCCAAATTTACTTAAACATGCCTGTTCATTGTGGAGCTGAGGAAATGAGGAGAGGATGAAGAGTGCTGAGGATTGTTTTCTTCTATGTCTGCAAAGCATTTTTTATCATTTTCCTTTGAAGTCTCTGAAAGTTATCTGGTGTTTGTATTAACTTTTTATATGAAAAGAGAAACTGATTTGTCTTTCTAGGGACCATTTCAAACATCAGAGAATGTGAAGAGCAGGAATGAAATCCACCTGACTAAACAAAGCCCAGCAAAATAAATGCAGACATTGGAAGCATTTGTTTTAAATTCTGACTTCACTCTTGCAATAGTGCTATCTGAATTTACCTCCTAAATAAAAGAACACTGCAGCTCCCACTCCAATGAGAGAAATTTCTCTATGCATGCCCTGAGGTTCCTTCTGACTTATAATGGCTGGGTTTCAGAGCAGCACCCGTGGGGTAAAATAACAAAAAAAAGTGCAGAAAATACAGGTATGGCATCTTTCATGATGACTAGTTTGGAACAGAAGGAATTTCGCTACCTGTTAATGGGTTTTATGAAACTGCAGCAAGTTCTGCATCTGTTTCTCTGATTGTTCTTGTAAGGCAACACAATGCTCAAGTTTTGTTTTCAGTGAAAGTTAATCCCTGTCTTATTTCAGCCTTAACACAGGGCGCCCCAACAAGTTTATTTTAGAATCTCTTAGATTTGCTTGGCCCTAAAAAACAGGAGAAAGATAATTGAGTGTATGGGATTTAGTCTTTGTAACTCAAATGTCACAGAAAGTCATAAAAGTCACGACCTTCTGTGCTTGATTTCCTGATGATATATGACACATATGTCTGCCTAATTTAGTGCTTATTAAATGAATAATGTTAATGGTTAAGGAGTATGAAGCCTTAATTAGATTTTGCAAGCAGCTAACTTCTGTAGCAAAAAGAGCTCTTTATTCAGTATTTACTGCAAACATACCAGAATGTCACCAATATAATCTGAGAAGACTAAAGCCAGTAGAGAAGCTGCAATCTTTGTTAAAAACTAATGGGTTGTGTGTCATTTTTTAAAATTGATTTTGATATTATTTACAGGTGGAGATTTATTTTTTATTGAGTCTTGAAAACAAATAATCATGGCAGACTTTAGATGTAAAAGAACAAACTAAGAAGGATGCTCAGCAGTTTATTTAGAAATACTTCCAAACTGAGCTTCTCTAGATCTTTTAAAGATGTTGCATTAGTTTATGTATCTACTTCAGAAGTTAGAGTTGTTAGAATGATGCAAGAAACACACTTGCAATTCAGTCACAAATGGCTGACCATAGATTTACTGCTACTCTTACCACCATAACAGAAGATATTTCCAAATATTTGTTGCCCAATATTCACAGTATTCAAATCACAGTCTGTAATTCCTTAATATTGTCCAAAATTGTACCTGGAATGCATTGTTCATTACTCACAGTTCATTTGTTAGTCATAAATCATTATCTTTTGTTAAAGTTTCAGTCAGCTAATCAAGAACAAGAAAATACACTGTATGACCAGCATCATCCCACAAATAATGATTAATCAAAATGAGCAGTTCCTGAAGAGCAGAGTGACTAAAAATCATTCAGCTAAACCAGTTATGAAAGACACAAAATACTCATGTATTGACACCAATCAAGAGGGGTTTGTGAATGAATCATGAACCAACAACCAATTTAATCTGGGTTTCCTAATAGCAGTAGTACATTAGTGTTTTGACATAAAATACTAAATTTAAGTATCATAATTCCCTTTCTTTAAATACTACTTCTGCATGCCTTATCAGAATGGACTGGGCAATTTACAATTAGCTGTAGAATTGCCAATGTATTTTGTGCGATAAGGATTAGCACCTCTATGTGTTTTATTGAAACCACATGCTAGTTAATGCTTTCTTGACTTGTTTTCTCTGTAAAAAACTGTATCTTCTTGTTTCCATAGTCTCATCTTGGGTCTCACTCACCATTTGGCATTTTCTTATACTATTTTAGCAGAAACTCCATTTTGTTTATTGAATGATGACATTTCTGGGCTGAGAACGTGACTCCATATCATTGTTATAGTTACACAATTAAATTGACCATTTTTGTCTGAATTCACACTAAAGAATATTTTTTCCATCCTTTAACTATATTTCAGCACTCTATGCATCATCATTTTAAAAGACAAGAATTCCCTGCATTAAGATAGTTCCATTATACAATGCATGAATATGTTGAATGGTTTATCTACTCCAAATCAGGCTCCAGTAAGTCATGGCCAAATTGCATCCTGCATCTGAAAATAAAGTGGTTACATTTAAAGATGTTCTGAAAAGACTGAGCAAAATATAAAGATACAGTATTTACTTTGAAGCTCTCCAACACCTTACCATCATCTCTGAATTATGTGATTTTTGGATTATGTGATTTTTTAATTTGAATTAGATGCAATTCCATTAAATAAAAGTGACAGTGGAAGATATGTTTTCAACCAGTTATATTTAATTATTTTCATTAGAAAGCTGAACATGATGCCTTGTGCAGTTTCTTTTCTAGAGCAGGTACATTGAGATGTTCTGAGATTCTTCTTCCAACTGATAAATCCAGACATGACATTTTGCATGAGCCAGGAAATATAGTTAACTCAGAATCGTTGGAATAAGAAAGGCCAAGAGCTTTTAGCATTGCCTAAACAGACATTGCCATTATTTAATGAGAAAGAGAATTCTTAATTTTTGGTCACATCTGGAAACCTATAGGTATGAGAGGCCATAAACATGATCAAATTTAGGGCTAGAGGAGGACAACACCTGCTGTGTTATGTGAACACTCAATAATTTATTAAACATATTTTTCAGAACAATATTGATACTTTGAGTAGTTTTTGAACATCAAAGAACAAACTAAGAGCAGATTTTTTTTCAGCTATAAAACACATATACTGCTTGCTATGTTGCATTTATAATGTAATAAGTGTTTTTTAAAGAAAAAGCAAGGAGAGTAATACTAAGTGAAGGCTTGCAAATGATAAAGAATTCACCTGTTACCTAAATCTGAAGGAAAAAAATTCCTTAGCATGGATATACACTTGTCAGACCCAGTGAGAATAATTGGTCTAATGAACAACTCTTTTTCATAGGGCTGGAAAAGATGTTGGCTCTGCAGTGTAATTCTCCTCAATTTTCCCCCCTCTCTGAGCTCTACTGCCATCATACAGAGCTATTTGTTGGAGAAATTGCCAATTTTTCCCATTAAAGGAAACTGCGTATCGTTCTAGCTTTCCTAATTTCATGTAGCAGATGATACCATGCATTTAAGAGAGCTCAAAGTGACCTTTCATGCATGATTTTGATGCTTTTTATTGAGAAATGCTTCATACACATACATCCTTTAAAGCAGAACAAATGTTCATATATATACAAGAAAAAAACTCTTGTAAGCTACAATGTGTTGATGATTTTCATTCTTTAATTCATATGGTGATAGGTTTTGAAGATTATCTACAAATGTCCTACTTCTGATATTTTGCATGTCTTTTGTTTTGCTAAGTGTTTTCATCCATGTTTTCACATGAAAATAGTGTAACAAGACTGGAAAAAAACCGTGAAATAGGATGAATTTTTTAACATAATATTAACAGCTTCTACTACTTAATTGTTTAACAATGGAGAGGTGAATACAAAGAACAAGAGAGGAAATTAAAGTACACAGTTTATGATGAGAAAATCCATGACCATTGGCTTGCAGAGGAAATAAGTACCTAATCATCATACTGGGAACACTTGCTCATTATACGCTAAAACATAAATTGTAAGGATGTATAAAAACTCTCTTTCATTGTCTAGCCTCATATTTATGCTCCAAGCAAAATTTGAAATGCTATGACTACATATGGCCTAACTATGCCTGAAGGGATAAACTCAGATGTTTAGAATAAGAATTTTCTTGATAAATAGTGGTACAATCTGGTGATTTCAGAGCTTGTGCTGGCTAACTCCAGATAAAAGAGAAAGTAATTTTAATCCAATGAAATTATATCATTTATACACCATGTCACTGCAATCAGGCCACAGAAGTCTACAAAGTCCTATTAAATATAAATAGGTCTATCCTGTCCTTAGTGTCATTCTTGCGATATTTATTTCCCTGTGCTTTCTACTCACAAGTGAAGAGATCTCAGCTACTGAAAAGATTCTTGTTGCTGTTGCAATGGGTTTGTTCTTCCTCTGTTTTATCTTTTGTGGTAGTGGCAATACTGGAGTTTACTGGTGCATGGGTAACTGTACACTCAGAGCAGCAGAAGGACATCATAGGTGATTGTCTTCTTTGCTGCGTAAACTGTAAATATTTGTTTATGCCAGCTATGCCACATAGTGTAAGCCAGTGCCTTCAGTAGCTGGACATGTTCCAAAAGGCCAAGGAAGTCTCCTGCTTGACCCATTCTGCATTTTTCCATGTTTCTCTAAAATGAAAAGTAAGGAAAATCACTCTGCTTGCATCTGAGTTTTAAGGGTCTTAGCAAATGAACTGCAAAAGCATGCCTGGAGTATAACAGTCTTTTCTCTACAAAAAAACATGAACAGCTTCCATTCACAAGAGAAATCCCTTGCTTTTGCAGTAATGCGGAAGACCAGCTTGAGGTCTGCTGTCAGTTCTAAAGCATACATTAAGGATTTGTCACTGTGGGATCTATCTGTGATCTCTGCAGAGATTTGCAGAAACTTGCATTGGTGTGACTGTGCAGAAGCCCCTGTGAATCTGAAGTGTTAATAAAACAGAATGTAGCAAGGAATATGTTTTGGCATTAAGATTTCCAAACATTGGTAATAAGCAATAAACCATCATTTATGGCTCAGAATTGGAGCCAGAATCTTTTCCATTTGAATATGACTTGTGACTTTATCCATTTGGAAATTACTTCCCTGCCAATATATGCACACACATATATAAAAAGACTTTCAAAGATACTGCCCCAGTGCAAGCTTTGCATCTAGGATAGAATTGAGCTCACAAAAATGTTTCCAGAAGCATACAAACCTATAACTCATATTGATATTGACAGCAGTACCAAAATTGTGTTTTCTCCATTTAGAAATCAGGACCAATAGATAGAATTTTTGCAATTATGTTTTAAAATATTGTTGATGCCATTAAAGAACAAAATAACATGCGGACTGTAGCTATGCTGGTAATGTTAACATTTACTCACTAGCTGGATTAATTAATTTATTTGAAAAAAAATTCATGTTTCTTAGCACTGATTAGAATTTTTTAATTTTCTAGGAAAGCACATTGATATTGAGCATGCTATGCAGACAGTTTGATTTTTCAGAACAACCAATGAGAGATCATTTCAAAATCTTGGATAATATGGGCAATTTGAATATCAGTGGGAACTGATTGCAGGGAATTCTGGCATCACTGTATAAGAGTAATCTGAGAATTTACTGTATTATACAGGACAGCTTGAAACAGCAGTGTATATAATTTCTGATGTACATTGAGCTCATAGGGTAGCTGCAGCTAAATGCAGGTAAACAAAGTTTATCTGTTTCTGCTTTAGATCATTTGGAGTTCACTTATTAATCACTATTAGGTCTGTGAAACTAAACCTGTGGATTTATCCACTTATGTGCCATGCAAGTGAATGTCCCCAGTATAATGATGTTAAGGACTGTGGCTTTCACAGTCAAATATGTGACATTTCAAATATGTGACATTTGCACATCGAACATGCTAGGTGGTACATGGATCATTAAAAGTCAAGGTCAAAAATGGAGTGTCTAAAACAAAGCAAAACAAAGCAAGGTATCTGTATCCACTCTCATTAATTGGGCATTGATATTTATTTTTCCTGGTCTTCCATATAATGAAACAGTTAATATATAGAGATGTGTATTTATAGTAACATAATCCCAAATCATTGCTCTAATGAAAATCTCTGGAGGTATTTTACCCTTCTATTGGCACTTTGGAATTAAAATATGAATTTCTAACCATATACAGGACTTTCTGGCATGGTTGTCAATGATAGACCAGACCTCTTAATATACAGAGGTTTTAGAACGTAATTCAAATATATTTTCCATTTTGAAGTTGTGATGGCTAAGTGCACCTGCTTGCTTAAAAATTATCTGCTAGTTTGTAGTTTTCAATGGCTTAATCATCATTTTATTTTCTCAGTTTGTATTGCAGGCAGTTCACCCGCTCTTCGTCTAAACTTGAATGTTTCCTGTTTACACATCAGAAAATATAGAAAGATGATAATATTTAGAAAACAAAGAAAAAATGAAAGCTGTGTTCAAACACATTATTTATATAATTATCCTATAATTAAAGTAATTACAGTTTGTGATGAGAAATAGTCTTTATTTTTTTTGAAACATTTGCAGGTTTCTTGAAGGATGTTTACTGATCATCACAGCAAAGTGACATGAAAAATACTTGGAGCTGTTCTCATTTCTGCAAAACATTTAAGCTGCATAAGATGTTCCCATGAAACAACTATGTGTCTTTATAGTCCATTAATTGACAGGCCTGTATGAAAGGGAGTTAAACTGATATTCAAAGACATTTGTGAGCTTTTATAATCTTGACTACAGCCACAGCTACTCTGCATATTAATTTTCCAAATGAGAGGACTTTTAACAAATAACATTGCAAGCAGTAGAAAATGGTGTAAATGAAGGATTTCTCACCTTATGGTATTTTTGAACTTCTAGATTCAATTTGCTTTTCTTTATAGCATCTGGAAAGCTGGAAGCTTACAAAGTGAAAGCTCTGTGACTATGAAACTACCTGAACCCAGGATCAGCAGTTTTGAAAAAGACCCACTGACCATTCAAAAACGCTGATCTGAGACTCAGAACTTATGAGGCTGTAATTTAGAAAGCCAGCCCAAACAGTATTTCTACCTTTCATTGGTAGAAATCTACCACAGGCATTAGAATGAGGGAAAATAGGGCCAGGAACCATCTCAGGGCATTTCCACCACTGAGGTGTGCCTGCCCTGCAGCAGTGGTACTCAGTTGGCAGCACATAATCCCTTCCTCACAAAGCATGCCCTACACAGACATTTTGGGGTGTGACTGGGGGTCCTACTGGATGAGGATGGGGTTTTCTTGTGGAGCTGTCCTGGATTTTAATCCTGGATTCATTTTTTTTCACCTCACAAGCCGTGTTTCACTCTTCACAGAATTACACAACAAAAATTGTTATGGTCAGATTAATCATAGAAGCAATTCACATACTTCAAATAACACATACATGGGACATATTCAGTAAGAAATACTAGTCAGCTACTACATTTGCTTGATTACATTCATGTAAATATCGATATGTGCACAATCAATATCTGCCAGGACTCTGGAAAATTAGGAAAACTATAACTCTCATAGCATGACATTCTTTTCTTTCTTGTACAACCAAAGGAAAGTGTATATTGACTACATCTCCAGAGAAAAACATCTCCTTATTATTTGAAATGAGCCATATCAAAGACAGAATGGATTTTTCTACAATTATAATAGACAAAGTAGAGCTTCTTTGAGAATTTTTTCTTTCTTCTTTAAATATGATCTTCAGCAAAATGTAATCTATTTTTTTCCTTTCCAGCCTCATAAGCAGGGGCTAAACACAGTGAGCAGATACAGGTGTTAAAATAAAACTTATAAAAATCTTCATCCATCCAACAACCCACTCTCATTTTGAGAGTTTAAAGTTCCTTCCTGCTATCATCACAATCATCATACATGAGCACTTTCCCTGCAGGATGGAGAATCTCAGCTAAGCACAATTTTAGGGTGCACAAGAAGATATCTGCTTCTCAGAGGGACATATTGAAGCTCTTAAAAAAAAAAAAAAAAAAAAAAAGAAAAAAAAAAAGTGAATCTTACCATCTGTCTAAACTGTTCAACATTTACCTGAATAATTTTTTTCTTTGGGGACTTATGAGTTCTCGACCTTGTTTTGGCCCTTTAGTCATGGCCCACAAGCAACTCCTGCTGTATCTCCCAGTTTGCAAAAAGAGACCACAATCTGTAAGCAGCCAGTGGCTCCCTACCCATCAGTCTGTAAGGCATAGATAAACTGTTTTTAACTTATGATGCCAGTGTTGTTAGATTTAATACCCCAGGATAAATTACTTGGCAGTTCATGTTTGCACAGGTAACCAGATCCACATTAATTGAGTGTAGTTATTTTTAGGCAAACTATCAGGTATCAAGATCTCTGCAATTTTTGGAGCAGCTTTCTGAGACTACCTGCTTAGGAATAAAATAAATAAAATAAGAGGTCTGGCTCAGCTGATTTTCTTAAAAGGTATTGAGAGAAGTTAAGACACTTGGATGTACAAGTACAGTGCTGAAAAGATTCTGGAGCTTAGATAGGGCTGAGTTCTTGAAAGTCTCAGCGTACCTGCCCTGCTAGTCGACTGTTCATAACACTTAGAAAAAAATCCATTACCCAATAATTTTCAACTATTTCTCAATAGTTTAAATAATATAACAATAGCTGGGGGAATTCATAGCAAGAAAGACTTCAGGGATTTTTGGGCTCAATACTTCTACATATGAGAACACTAACTTTGCTAAGCCTTGCTCTTCCTAAAAGTGCAGCCACCTTGAGCAGTCAGTTCTATTTATAACTAACCCTGCTCTTAAAATGTTTCCCTAGAATTTAAAATACATCTTCCTGTCAAGAAGGGCTTAACAAAAAAAAAAAATCCATAAAATAAGTCAAAAAGTATTCTTCCAGCATTTCACAAGTGCATTTTTACCATCCTATTGGCACTTAATAACACTTAAAAAAATATTTCTTATATTCTTAAGGGTCACAGATTATTTTTGGGGCAGAATCTATCTATCTATCTATCTATCTATCTATCTATCTATCTATCTTCTATCTATCTATCTACACGTTGTCCATCTTTCTTATTCCTTTGAAGAGTTATTATTATGATTAAAATAATTGTTAACCAGAGGATCTGAGACTGGCAGTTGTGTCAAACTAGCAATTCTAGCAATTCACACCTTCAGCAGAGGATTTGGGAAAACTACACTGTTTTGACATGTTTCTTGCACTTTGCCTTTTTTATTTGACTTTATGGATGCAATCCTTTGTTTTGATGTTCTGGAAGAAGTTTAAGATGCCCTTTCTTAAAATACTGATTTTGTTATTGTCACCAGAGAGCACAGAAAATCTGGTTAGAGTCAAGGATCACTCTTGCACATTTCCTGTGTTCACCACATATCTGGGATCTGATATCTGTGTGCCTTTCAGAAAGAGAGGACCTACCTTTGCAGTGCAACTGTAAGTCAACAATTTATAAGTCAGAGCTCTTTGAAAATTTGCTTTCTGCAGACATGGCATAACAGGTCTGCTGTCATAACAGGTACCAATACACAAAGAAGCACTGCCATTTGTTTTGCTCTAATTATCACTCAAATGGTAAAATAATTTTAATTTTAACTCTTTCTTAAACTAATCATACAGCACATTAATGTCTTAAGTGCATTTAGAATATGGTTAAAGAGAGAGATGCTCTGAGAGACATTAAAACCTACCTGAAACCTCTAGAGAAGCTAAGCCCTTTGGACAGGCACAAAGAATTTTCAGACTAAAGATGTAGGAAGCAGTTACAGCCAGAGTATCTGCTGGTTTGGATCTTGTCCTGGTTAATAAAGTGGCAGTCACTTTCTGTTACACAGTTCCTTATTAAGCTAATCTGCCATCTGCATAAATAGAATCATCTGTCAACAATAATTGAGTCTGCTTTTTATTCAGCTTGCAGTGGTGTCTCCACATTCCTCCATGCTCCCAAACTTCCCAACTCACACTGCTGTGGTGTGTTCTAAATCACACCAGGCACTGCACAGCTCCTGAAAGCAGCACATGCCCAGGTCATTGTAGAACAGCACACCAGTGTCCATTGAATGAGAATTATTCTCTCATATCAGCGAAAATCTTCTCAATTATTTATTACTACACACTGAAGACCAGAATATTATAATCTAAGTTTAGAGAAGTAATTTTTTGGTCCCTCCAAAGTCTTTTGAATGGTACATGAAAAAAAACACATTTTAAACAGCGGTTCAAATTATATCTCCTCTGCTATTATGCTGTGGAATTTGGGTGGATGATTCATTTCTACTTTTTGCAGTCTAATAATTATTCAAAGACCTTGGTTCTTCTTCAGAAAAACACTCTTTTAAAACCATTATAGTACTTTAACTGAAGTTCAGAGGAGTTACTTGTGATCACCATAAATTTGTGCCCAAAGAGGCAGAGTTCAGCCTGAAACTTTGAGGTACTGATATCAAGGGGAACTCTGACAAGATATACAGTAATTGTAGGATGTATAACCATGAAACAGCCTCTGGTTATTTGGCTGAGACCTCAGAACTGAACAGGACTGATCAGAAACCTTCTGTAGTGTTTGAACCGATTTTTCCCAATTATTTTTCTTTTCTTCAGCTCAGCCTTTGTAAGAGTTCAAATTATTTTTGAGATTCATAAGAAAGTATCTAATAATTTTTAAATTCCCCAAAACCTCTGCTTTTTTTTTTTTTTTTTAGGTAATCATCAGCAACATCTGCAACCATGTGTAATTCCAGATCACCTAGTTGCCAGACAAATGTCTAAAAATTATTGAATATTTTCATCCTTGTAATTAGAGACATAACTTCAATTAGTTACTCTAAGCTGCTTGCATCCTGCTTCCTCTTTTCTCATGTTTTCACCACCACATCAAACTTTGGATGAAACAAAAGTCACAAGAAGTTAAGCTACCAGCAAATATCGTTAAAGAATTGAGTGAAAATTTTACCTCATTTCTTTCCTAAGAAGATACTCAGGAAGAATGCAATAACTTATTTTCCTTTTTTTTTTTTTTTTTTTTTTTTTTTTTTTTTTTTTTTTACTTAGGGAAGCTTTGTCTAGTCAGAATGACCTAATGGTTTGAGGATTAGTAGACCTCAAGTAGTATTGACACTGATTTGCTGAATAATTTCGGGAATACTTTCTGTGGGTCAGCACAATCATTTTGCTAATGGAAAGAATGACCTAATGTTTACCAACTTGAAAAATGGAGGGTTGTGACAAGCACAATGATTTAACCAGAAGTATTTCGCTGCCAGAAGCACTATGGTTGCAAGTTTTATCATGATATTATCATTATGCTTTCTTCTTATTATTAAGGAGTAGGTTTTACTTCACAGTTTCTAGTAAAAGCATTTTCTAAAGCATGAACAAAACAGTTCTTACAAGAGTTATTTTTACAGTAAGTGTACATGGTGCACACAATTTTTTTTTTCAGATATCTAATCTGAAAAAAATTCCCTATTCTATTAAAACCAAATTTAATTAGAACAAACAAATTGCATTTTCCACAAAAGAAGCAATTATGAATAAGCATAAATATGCAAATACTTTAAAGAAAGATGCTTTGCTCTGCAAAAAAATAGAAAGAAATTTCTGAATGTGTAAACTAAACTGATTTCAACTTTAAAAGCTGGAACCTTGGTCAGGTTCAGGGAAATTTTTTTATCTCTCTTGAAAATTTACGTCCTTCATTGGGAGCTATGAAGGAAGCCTGCTTACATATATTTCAAGGTATAACTATCACTCATTTATTTTATTGTATGTTCCCAATATGTCTTTGCTATACATATTTTTAAAACAAATACACTGGATTTTCTTCTCTAAAATAGGAATTATCCAACGGCAACTATTTCATAGAATCAGTAGAAGGGCCTGGGTTGGGAGAGACCTTAAAGATCATCTAGTTTCAACCCCCCCTCCTTAGGCAGAGACACCTTCCACTAGACCAGCTTGCTCAGAGCCCCATCCAGGCTGGCCTTGTACACCCCCAGGGATGGGACATCCAGAACTTCTCTGCACAACCTGTTCCACTGCCTCACCACCCTCAAAGTAAAAAATTTCTTTCTGATATCTGATCTAAACTTACTCTCTTTGAGTTTAAACTCATTCCTCCTTGTCCCTAAATGCTTTTGCAAAATCTCTCTGCATTTTTATTGGAAACTCCTTTCAGGTACTGGAAGGCCTCAGTTAGGTCATCCCAATTCTCTCAACCTGTCTTCACAGGAGAGCAACTTCATCCCTTTAATCACCTTTGTGGCCTCCACTGGTCTCATTCCAACAGGTCAGTGTCCTTCCTGTGCTGCAAACTCAGTGTTTGGTTTCATCAAGGTCTTATTGTGATGTGGTGTTTTTTCAAGAAATAAGAGATTCCACATTCCTGTGGCAAAGAATTAGGAGAATGAGAAACAGAAAATGTTTAAGGATGACGCTGAAGACATAGATGCTAATAGTTAATTGCCTCAGCCAATTTTCTGTAGCATCTGCAGGAGTCACACAGTCAGAATTTAATACAAAATGAAAATACCTATGGTTAGCAACCAGATTAGTAAAGTCCATCAGGTCTATCATGACAGGAAATATTTTAAGAATTTGAAATGTTGTCTGTTCCTTTCTACACATTTAATCATGCTCCTCTATCCCACCTAGTTGAATAGGACTGTATTCTTGGAGGGAAGTTTGTATGTAAGCATATCCTGAGTTTCTTTTCCCAGGGAAATTAGAAACTACTCAAGTTGACATGTCAGTGTCCCTGAACATCTTTCTTTGAAGATGTTCATGGTGATGCATGGAGGTGTCTCATTTTCTTATGGGAGAGGAATAAGAGTAGAAAATAGGAAAGGATTAGGAAACAGCACTAGATATCTGAAAGATCAATTCAGTAATTATGGGTTTAACCCATCGAACACAGATCATTTGGCCAATTGAGAAGGGTCTGTATTTACAAGATGTCATTTCTGGACAAATACAGATGTTGAAAAATCTCAAGGCTAGGTCTCTCAGTGTGGCAAACAGGAGGTGCAGAAAAATCTCATTAGCTACTAACAGGATTTATACCCTTGTACCTCATGCACCACTTTGAACATTCACTCTCAGTCATCAGGAAGTAAGGTAATATTCCAGCATTCCAAATTGCGTCATTCGGATACAGACAAGAAGCATAATTGGCTATCATGTACAAAGAATCAGAATCATAAAGAATTGCTTATGGTTACATATTTTATTTAAAGCCTGGGTTTTTCCACTGGACCTGTCTACATATGAGTCTTTAATAAAAACAAAAAAGCAAAAAAAAAACATTACTGGATCTTTAGTTATTTATAACTCAGCTTTACGGTTCGATGGAAATTGTTTCTAGTTTCAAAAATACAAAGATATCTAAAGATAAAAGAATTCAAAAAAATTTTGCTCATAAAATGGGAACAGTTCAGTTACATAAAAAATCCCCAAACCAAGCAAAATACATATATGCAGGTGCAAACTGTTCATTTACCCATCATGTTCCAAGAGTGTGTTATGTTCATGACAATCCAGGTAGGTATCCATATTTTGAATGTGTACCATTAAATTAATATAATCAGATTTTTATTGTGATGGAAATTCTGTGGCTTTCTCTTAGAGGATTGTGGAATAGTTCTTATTTTCTATCTCACATCTAGAAATGAAACTGGAGCACACCAAGCAGATACAGAAGGGTGTAACAGGTGGAAACCATCATACCACACTCTATCCATGAATTCATAACAATGATTCACTCAAGTCAAAATAATTCATGACAGATCTTCTGCTAGCATAACCTTCTACCTCAAAGTTTTTTAGTCAAGAAAAATGTAAGTGGACAGCCAGGAGTACTAGCTTAATTCTTCATTAACTGTATGAAATGTGTTAAATATCTTGACTAAGAAATTTTGAAAGAAAATGATGTCCAGAAGATTCCTTAGAGCACTCTCTGTTTCCAGCAGCAAGCTCTTTTCCCCAGTCATAAAAAAAATGTCACATAGTTGCTAAGTACTCAATAGAGAAGTAGATCCTAATCATGAAAAGATGTGTTTTAATTTCTAATCATAATCCTTCATATGATTGAATGTGAAGAGTTCATCGACATATATTTTAGTGAGATGAAATAATGTTTTATCATAAATGTTATAATTTCAAATAAGATCACTACATGCATGAAGAAGTGATGAGTAATACCTGAGGAAACCAAACGATATTTAAATGCAAGAAAGAGTATTTTTGTGTCAGGATGTTTTGCAAGGCTGTTCCGGGAGTCATTGCATATTCTGCCAAAATCTCGTTCATCATACTGGAAGTCCTTCTGACAGCATTGCTCTGCCTTTCCTCCAAAACAGCACCTGAAGATGTGCTTTGCCTTTGCAAGCTAGGCTGAAGCCAATATAAAAACCTCTAATGAACCCAGAAAAATTTTCTCTTGTGAAATACTGAAATTATGATATATTTGTATTAATGGGTTCTCCTTTATAGCATAATTTTTTTCCCCTCAGAATTTTTTCTCTGAAAGTTAGTAGCTGTATCCACAGATCAATTCTTACCCTGACAGGTTGTGTGTCTAGTTAAGCAGGCCACTCCTTTTATAAGGAGACCAGAAAAAAAAAAAAAGAAAAAAAAAAAAAAAAAAAAAGGAGGAAAATCTAATTGCCTTCCCATGATTTATATAAGAAAAGAGCAAGTTTTCCAGAAGTTACCCTTTTTGCTTGGTAGGTAGTTATATTTCAGAGTTCTTTACACTTTAAGTAAAATCTAAGTGTTACCTCTAACTTCTTTATTTTTCTTAAAGCACCAACTGCATCAGCTTAGCCAGACAGTTTAGGTGTGCAGGACAGCATCATCCCTGGTGCTTGAAGTAACCTCATGAAGTCAGTCCTAGTGAATTCACCGGAGTTGGGGTTATGCTGCTTTTTGGGGATGCGGCTCTGGCTGCTAACTCAGATGGAATATCTATCTTTCTAGTATTTGGATTCTTTCTGCCCAACAGGCGTTTAAGGTCTCTAAGCAGAGCCCAGGAGGACACAGAGCATTAGAACAGAACCCAAACCCCCCATAAGGGTAAGCAGAGAAGATACAATATCACATACATGTACAAATGGTGTAATGTGTGGTGCTCGAAGCCTGCCAGTTCAAAATTCTAAGCAAAAAGATAAGTTTTCTCCTTATTCAGGGCTGTGGAGAGGTACTTCCATCTGCCTTCCTGTTTTCAGTCCAAAAAGTGACTTTTGCAACTGTAATGCAAGACTGGGGAAGCAGGGCTGATTTTAGGTCTTCTTTCACAGCCCAGCCTTATGGTTCATGCCCAAGTAAATGGAAGGCAGTCAGGTTTGATCCTCTTCTCTGCCTGACGAGTCATCAGCCAGCAGTGTTATCAGGCTAAAGAGAGCTACTGCTGGGGTAATGCTGAAGGGAGGAGAAATACTGCAGGGAAACACACTCTAGCCTCTCTGTTCAGCCAAATCTGCTCCACAGAAAGTAAGAGTCATAGGGTCAGGAAACATAGGGCCTGGGAACAGGAGTCTAACCCAGGCTTCAAAGACAGTTCCTATCTATTATGTACCACACGTGGTAAAAAATGCATTAGTAATCCTGAAGGCAGTTGTCAGACTCAAGTTTTGACCTGCTGGGTGCTCTTGCAACTATGATATCAAGTCATGCCCCATCTTTGCAGTGCATTTGAATATTCTTATCATAAGACTGAATATGGTTAGTCTTTTACACATCAAGGCCCTTTTACAGAGCCCTGGGTAGTGCAGTCCTGGTTAAATGAAAACTGCCCTCAGCTGTTAGCCTTTCCAAAAAGTTTTTCAGACTACCTGAGGTATTTTAAGTGCGAATTATGTAGTCTGAATATATCATATTACTAATTATCTCCCACAAATCCTTACCGTGTCCTCAGATAGTTAGGTCTGTTGTAATTGCTCCACTGCAATTTACAGAAGGTGAGAGAGTGAGTTCACCTTGTTTCAAAATCCTTTCCTATCACAAATTATTCTTTCATTCTGATAGCAATTTAGACCACTGATGGGTAAGTTTTGTTCCTTAACAGTTTGAAATAACCCAGTCATTACAGGTCAGGAGCTTTTGCTGAATATAACTATGCATGTATAATGATACAACTGGTGGACTCTAATAAATAAATGTGCTTGTCATAGCATAACAAAATATATGGAGTTGGAAGGGACACACAATGAGTAGGTCTACTTTATGTAGAGTACCACAGTTGTTTCCCTTCCTTGTACACACAGAATTGGTTCCCCTGGTATGAAAACAGTTTTAGATTTTTGTTATAGAGACCTATCCAGCTTAAACGCATTTTTGCCTCTGGTTGGGATTTACAGAACATGGAATTCATAGCAAATGACCATGTTTCTAATGTTTCTACTGTCTCATCAGTGACTTCAATAATACAATAAAAAGTTTGTGCTGTTTTAAGGAGCATGCAGAGAACATGGCACTTTTATTTGGATTCTAATTTGTGAACTGCTTGGCAGTCTTCTTTTCCCACAATGTATTCATCAAAATATATATTGGTTATGCAATAAAGTATTTTTAATTGCTAGCTTTAGAAGTATTTAAGTACTCAATTATTTTTATCTAAAAGGCTATTATGAAAAAAACAAAAGGAAAATTTAAAAATGGATATGGCCGTGGCTAGACAAGGATTATAAGTTGCACAGCAAGAGCACTAAGCCTTTGATGAAGTGTATAAATAATTAGTAACACACTTTAAGACATCTTTTTCTTGGTTCATAGTACCTGTGCTCATTTAATTCCAACTGAAAATATGCCTATTCATTCACAGGTAGGTTGGTGACCAAGTCAATGGGAAAAGTGATTCATCTTGAAGAACCTAAGGCCAAATACTTTCTGTACATACACAGATCAGACACTCACTGAGAGATTAGGCATCAACACAAATTTGTCCTGTCAAAAGATCACAGGGAACATGAGATAGATACGTATGTGGCAGAGTAGTGACCATAAATGAAGGCATGTGAGTATGTGTAATAATTTAACATCTAGTTTTTACGTGAATGATTTTTAGTAACCTGAACAAGAGATGAATAACAAGAAATAACACCCTAAAAATAGGCTGTCCCATTTTTGCTTTTTTTTAAAGTTACATGAATACCCAAATTTCCTTTTTTGGTTCTTATTCTACAAACATGGATGGGATGAATTTGGTCAGCACAAATGATATGAACTTGAAAATCAATTCAAATATTCACTGAACTTCACTAAACTGCACCTCGAAAACCTTCACAAAAGTATTTTCACATTTGAAGAAACATTTTGACACCTAAAGATGCAAGCATGGTGCCTAATGTAAATACAGTACATAATGACTAAAGATAAATGTCTAAGTTCCATTAGGTTCTCAAATCAATACAAAATTCTAGTCTTAGTATATATATGCTCGTTGCAAAGAGGAACATAGAAAGATCTCAGGAGCTATACCCTGACAGGTGTTTACTCATCTCAAAGAGGACTTTGGAGAACTGTTCTGCACCAGTCCATTGATTTGCAGAATTCTCTAAAATATTAAACAAATAACAAATGAATATGAAGCCAAGGAAGATGGCTTGCTTGCTGACTTTGCTTCTTTTTCTAGTGATTTACAGACCACTTCTGCAAAGTTCGTCCTCTCAAAGTTCCTCACATAACTAATACAAAATCAACTCCTCTTATTAGTGTATCCCCAGTTCAGAGTGTCACAGAGTTTTTTATACTATATTATGTAAATTAGCATTGCTGTCAGATCCATCTGTGACTCTTGCCTCTTAAGTGAATTACTCCAGTTTTGATGAAGTAGCTCCGCTAAGAGAAGTCTAAAAGGTGTCAAAGAATTACTTCAATCCCAACAGCGTTTTGTTTTATCGTAACGATTTTTCTGCATCAACACATATAATTAAAGATACTGTACCATGCATACCATTAAACAGCATGAAAGGTGGGAAACCAGTATGTCCTTGGGATGGGAGGCAGATTCAGAAAGAGACTGATGGGTGCTACTGTCCTTGAAAAGCCCCAAAGTCTGAGACATCTGGGAAGAGAAAAGCTACCAGAATGTATTTTATTTAAATATAAGATTTATTGAGAAAGAAGTTCACCAAAAGTTTGAAAAAGACATAATGGCCAGTAGAAAGGTCTTGGAAATACAACAGGACACTATCCACTTACTAAAAATATTCTAAGTTATGGTCTATCAGCTTATGTTTGAAGTTTCTGAGTTTATCAGAAACATCTCAGTAGGTATTGGTCAGAGAAAGCTGCAGAGCCCAGAAAGCTCTCTAGAAAGAAATGGAACACTAAATCAAATGTAGAGAGTAGAGCTTTGTTTCTGATCATTGTTTCAAGGTCCCTCTGGCTGTGCAATGGTAGATTAAAGTGAAGCTGGCTTTTGGCTCTTCCAGCCTCTCACTCTGAGAAATATACATCAAATGCCAACATCTAATTCAAAATCCTATTCCTATTCTTCTTGATCCAAGAAAATTTTCTGTTCTGAATTGTTCATTTAGTGTTGTTTTTTAACAATGAGTTTTAGGACATACTTTCATCAAACAATAGATTTTGTTCTTAACTAAAATAAGGATGTATTTTTACACATTCACCTGAAGACAACCCTTAATGTAGTCTAGTGCCCTGAACACATTGTTATGTTGAACTCATAGAAGATTTGAATTTTAAAGGGAAAAATGTTATGTATCCTCATTATCCATGAACCAATAAGGTCAGACACAGATTTACCATATGTAGAAAACTTGAAGTATTTAAGGCTGTTGAGATTCAATAGATCCCAAGGGTAACAAAGGCATCACTGTTAAAGTATAGTGCCTCTTTCAGTTTCTTATATTTTTCTAAATTACCATTTGTGGGAATTTAACACTATAGAACAAAAAAAGGTGAAATTTTATAGCAGTTACCAAAAAGCCATTTATTGTTTATATAGTTCCAGATAGAACTGGATCTGGATTAAAGAAATTTAGGTCTTTTGCATTGTGTATTCCTGCAGGTTTTTTTTTTTAAAGGATTTGAAGGGAAAAATCATCACAATGTGTTTTACCAGTTACGCACACTAAGGCTATTTTCTATCTCTGGAAAATTTTAAAAGATAACTTCTGAAAGGCAAGTTATGAAAAAATTCCTTTTAAAACTTACCTTTAAAAAATGGTGACTTCATGGATTAAAAAAGATAAAGGAACACTTTTTGTTGAATCTCATTTTTATTTTGAATTTTGCCTTTGTAATAAATAATATGCTCATTTATATTTCAAGTGAAATCGGTAGGCCTATGTAAGAGAAAACCATGCATTTCAATTTGTAATTTAATGTAACACTTTTAACGGATTTTTTTTTTGCTGAAGATACATTTTTGTTGCATATGGTAATATAAAAATGGCATAAAATTTCCCCTTCATTTTTATTTAAAATATTTACAGTATACCGTAAATATAATAACTACTGTATAAGAGTTTAGTACTGAATGGATTGATTAAATAGCTAGCTGGATGCATAATTAATATCTCAAGGTCCTTTTTAAAGCTTGAGTATAACAGCCAATGAGAAGTGATGTGGCTGCTTTGGGATGAGCAAAGCTTTTAAATGTTACCCTTCAACCCACACAGCAGTCTCCCTTTCTTCACAGAACTGTGTTCTCGTCCATGATTTTAAGGGCCTTTGTAAATGGGGTAAGCAGCAGGACCTTTGGTTCAGCAGCAGTGATTTTTTACAGTTAAATGTGTAATTCTCTGAACGGAAGGACAGATGCTTTGGAGACATCATTATTCTTCACCTATCTGTCAGAAACTACAGAGGATCTAGCTGGTTTAGTTGCAGTCCTTTTATCTTCAGTCTGATTTCTACAATTTTTCAAATAGATCCACAATGCATTCATCACACCATGAGCAGGAATTTCAGCCTGAGCATCACCAGTTATATAAGTTCTGGGCTGAGTAAACTAATTTCCCCTGATTTCAGTCATGTGAAGCAGTGGGTGGAAAGGTCACCCTCATTAGTGGGGAAAGATGCTGCTGCCCTGGTGGCCAACTGGCTTTGCACCTTTTTAGTTATTGATCTGGGAGCATACAGGAGCAGGCAATGGCTGCAGGGCACAGCTCAGCTCTCTCTTCTTGAGGCTCTCCCAGGAAAACTACCAAAGGTTTCCTTCTACATCCTGGATCTCTGCTATGGGTAATTAAGGTTAGGCAAGTGAAATACTTAAAAATGAAAGATTAAGATTACTAATTCCTCCTGAAAAAAAAGCTTTTGGGACAACAAATCCAGGGAAAATTTTCTGGGCATATCAGAATACCACCAGGTTAAAGTGACTCAACATTTAGTTTTCAGAAAGCAAAATCTCTCTGCATCTAAAGCCAAGGATAATATCCATCATTTTCTTGTATACTCTTTGTTCCTGACCCTGAATGGCTGATCCAGAGCCAATGTGGGATTTGGACCATAATGCCAAGGAAACTGCAGAGACAGTCAACTCCACTTCTTCTAGAGGGGTCATCCTATTTCCTGGGGTCTTGCCAGTGAAAATGGCATTAAAAATTAAAAAACAAAATTGAGGAACATCTTCAGCATGCAAAGAAAAATCAGTTTATGACAGAAGCAAGAGGTAAAGCATTAGCAATTTTTTAAACAGAAGTGCATACTAATAGTGTAGGGGTTTTTCTAAGACACCATAAGTTTCAGAAATGGCTCTGAATTATTAAGCTGTTGAAAACATGACTGCTAGCAAGAGAAGGAGAAAGAGGGAGAGAGAAAGTAAGTGATGCTGATTTTTGGGGAATATTTAGGAAATTAATGAGTTAATTTTCTAGATCACCTGGTCAGATAGCCTGAATACTGCTCTTAGGTTGAAGAAAGATGACTGATTCTTCCCCAAAGGAAGGAAAGGTATAAAGATAGCTGCTTTGGAAACTCCACTATTCCCGAGTAGGTTTCTCACAGGCTGCCTGGGCCCTACTCCTGCTGACTGTCATTGTACTGACTGTCAGTACAATGCAGGGAGGAGAATCCAGCAGGAGAAAAGTGAAGACTCCCTCCAAAATAGCATATTAGTCTGTGCAACAAGCAGCCATGGACAGTCATCCTCCATGGCCAGTTTAGGGCAGGCAGGACTACCTTGTTTTAAGGCAGTCTTGGAAAAAAATGTCCTGGTGTGAATCCAGACTCTCAGGTTAGGCTCCTGCATGACAAAGCACAATGTTAGATGGTCTGTGCCCATTGTAACAGCAAGAACCACTTAAAGTAAAACAATATGGAAAGTGTCCCAAACTTCATAATATTCTGTTGGATTCAAGTCCACTCTAATTTAGGTAAAAGCACCATGAGCAGGAATCTGGATACACACACAAGTAAAAGCAACAACAGTGTGGAAACTAACCTATGACTCCTTGATCCAATAGGATGCTGGGCCATACTCACCATATTATAAGGTCAAATCAGCTTGCAACTTATCATGGGATCTATACAGGAACAAACTGAAGGCCAAACAGAAGGAAGTCATTGAAAGTAGAGTCTTAAAAATACTTTGGTTAGTCTCTGAAAGAAATTAGTTGCATTTTTTCTAATAGGAATACTTTAATGCTTTCTATTATTTTAAGAATTCTTTATTATTTCTTTATCCTTTTCTTCTGTAACTTTTTCCTTCCTTTTCTTTTATTTTACACATTATTTATAATTGTAACAGGTCAGCTTGTGGAGGGTTAATACAAAATGGATACATCAATTTTTTTTGTTTAATTTTTCCTTTTATTTATTAGAGAACCAAACAGTGATTTGCATAGAAGCTTTCCAACATAGACGCCTTGAGCTGATTAGCACTTTATTATTGTTTATTATATAAATATAAATATTATTATATAAAACATTATATAAAATATTATATAAAATAATTATTATTTATTATTATTTATTATATAAAGAAAGTCCACTTGTTGTTTTCCTGTCTGGGTTTCACAAAAAAAAAAAAAAATTCCTGCACAGAAACATCAAGATATATAAAATTTTGTTTCAGTGAGACTTGATGATTGCTTTTAAAACTATATCTTAAAGGGGCTATTCTTTCTAAAGAGAAACCAGTGTCAGAGTTCTGTGAATGAAAGAATGAACTCTGCAAAATGACTGATGTGGTTGTCTCACTTCTCCTAATTGATTGGTACTTTGGTTCTGAAGCCTTGGCCCACAGACCGTCTGTGTCCTGCAGAGAACTTGCTAGTAGAGCCTTTAGAGAAGAGCAAGATACCATAATGATAGTTTCTCTGTTTGATTACTGCTGTTAAATCATCTTAAAAGCAGATAAATATTAATGAAACCTTTTACTAATCAGACTTCTTCTAGGAAAGCAATTCTAAGTGGGAAAATTATTTTTGCTTTAGAAGATGTTCTCCTTTTTAATATTTGGAAATAATAATTAATAACTTATTTATAAAGCCCTATTGGCATGGCTGAGGTGCTTGGGGTACTATATAACACCATCAAAACAGATTCAAAACAAAATGAGCAAAAGTTCACCCTCATTAGAGCCAAGCCAAACACAAGAAAAATTGCAGACAAGAAAACAGGATCTGCTTCTCTAATCACATGGTCTCAACATTTGTATTTTTGAAATGATGCTGGGGTTGGAAATACATCAGCAAAAGCCTCAAAGAATGTATAAATAAGGGTGAAGTCCCTTTGTTCTTCCATAAACTTATTTTCTTTTCACATATCCTCCTATGTTCTCCTCGCTCACCTGTTTCAAACCTTATGCATAAAGCACAACCCATAAGGTATTCTGCATTGCCAAGGCTCTGCATGCTGTGCCATAGAACCTTCCCCAAATAAAATGGCAGAAAAAAAGGTGATCCAGGAGCTTTGCAGTAAATGTTTCAAAATGTGACCCGCTATGTACCAGGGGAGGTTATAAAGCAAGGAATTTGGCCTTTGCCACCCTTGCAAATGAGAACTGTGGGGCAAAGTTCCCTACTTGCCAGCTCTGTGGGCAGGGGGAAATCATATTAGTGTAAGGATCATTTTTACAGACAGCAACAAAAACATGAATTTCAGTACCATCTGTCACAAAACTTGGAAAAAAGATCTATAAATTAACACATGGACACATACACATTTAATCATTCAAATGCACTTACAGAAGTATTTTTTAACTTACATCTGATCCATAGTGCAGGGAAACATCAGTTATTTTTTTCTGCCATATTATCAAGTACCATTTCCACAATGCAGATTTTCAGATATGTAGACTGGCTGAACAAAACAAATGAATTTGTTCTTCTTCTCTCTTAGACACCAGCCAAACTGTCACTCTTTACAAATAGGTTAAATAGGAGGAAAAAACAAGAGAAAATATACAGTGAAAGTTAGGCTGTCATTAGCCGCAGCTCTATCTGATAAAGCTCAGGTCTTAAATGATAGAAATGGGGAAAACAGATTAAAGCTGTTGCTTTGATGCCTTAATACAGTATCTATTTAATTTGAGATTACACAGTTCATACGGAATAAATCCCCAAATATATTTGTAAAATCCTTCAACAGCCTTCAAAAACATCACAGTGTAATTTGCAGAATTCACTCTCTGGAGTCTGATTTTAGAAATACATCAATGCATAGATGATTTAAGAGAGCAAAAGCTGATTTGGGGTTTGTATCTCAAGGTGCAACATTTGCTCTAGGCAATAAGTTTCAAGGAATCTCAGCTGGAACTGAGGACAAGTATTAATGGTGGGAGTTCAAAGGCATGGGTGGGAGCAGCAAGGATGGATAGGCACAGGATTCTAATGTGCAGTGAGACTGATGAGGGATGCATGCTCCTGTCCATCTGTACTTTGAGAACATCTATCCTAATATATCACCTGACTAATTAAACCGTGTTTCACTCAGAGAAGTCCACATTAGATCAGACTTCAGTATAGAGGCCAGATCCAGTGTCCATTAAAGTCTCATGAGAAGCACCACAGAAGAGTTTTGGCTTTTACACTATGGCCATCACTGTTACAGGGCACATATCACACTCAGTCCCAGCTATATACATGGCAGGACCTACAGACCTGTGGCAGGAGAATGCCGTTTTCCTGATCCACCGTCCTGAATTTCATTTTCTTTTCCGAGGAAAGTGATGCTGAGCACTTCACAGAATCCATCTTTTTGGAAAAAAAAAAAAAAAAAAATGAAAGCCTTGTAAAAATGAACTTTTCCACTATGCTTTTCACATATCCTCATATGTTTTCCTTGCTCACCTGTTTCAAACCTTATGTATAAAGCACAACCCATAAGGTATTCTGCATTGCCAAGGCTGGCATTTTTGATGTACAGTCTGACCTCGATGCTTGGGAATTCTGCAGTTCTGAAAACATTTGATTGTATAGGGGGAAAATACAAACTCTTGAATTGTCTATTAGATTGTATAACTGCTTCTCAAAAGCAGTAGAATTAAATGTAGTATCATCAGAATTCACATATAAGTAAGAAAACACTAGGTAGAAAAAATTATTCAACAACTGACTAAAACTTACGGTCAAATATTTCTTTCTCTTAAAGTCAACTTTTATCATCTATTGCATAGAATGTTCTCAATGAAAAGAAAAAGTAATAAAAAACCAAGTTGTTTACTTTATTGGTTGTTTTTAACTTTTCAGAACCTTTTGCCTGAGTAAAACTTGCTTGTCATTAAATGCTGACAACTTCAAAAATTGTCTTTGGATTAACAAAAAACAAAGTAATTTTCTTTGTCCAATCATCTAGCATGAGTTCAAATTTAGGAAGTCAAAGTCTGTGATTTGCATAGAATATATTTAAACAAAGATCTAGGGGATCCACATGTACTGTACAATCTTCAACTCCTTCTTGTGTGAAATGAGTTTATGCAAGTCTGGTTCATTGAACAAGGCTATTCAGTTTTGTTAGTCCCTTGAATTAGTTTCTAGGTCAGCAAAGCACTAAGAACATTAGAAAAACAAAACAAAATAACAATGACAAAAAAGAATCTAGACAAACAAAAACCCCTGAAAACCTCTAAAGCCTAAAAGACTGTATCCTTGTTATGCAAGTCTTCCTGCTCACACACTTCAAGTTAAAACACCTCCTTTGAAGAACAGAAATGGGATTGCTCAAAGTTAAGTACATGAAAAAGAGGAATCAAGGCTAATGACTGTTTTGCCCAGTGGAAAACTCTCCAAGTTGTATTATTTCAGCTCCTATAAATATCCTAATAGGATTTTCATGCTGCATTGGAAAATTCCACAGCAGCAACTCAGTCTGTTTTGTATGTAATTCATTCCCCTCTTTCCTTTATGCCTGGTCATTTTTTTATGTAAAAACATGATACACAGTTTACCAAAACATTTGGTAATTGTTTGAGTGAATCAAACAGTTGTAAAACCTGCATCATGCAAAAGCTCAAGGCAATACTAAATTTTGCCCTGCTCATGATCATTTTTAATGCTGCCTGTATATGTGTAAGTCACAGACAGCCAGCACCACATAGCAGACAAATGTAAAGTCATTTCTTTCTTTTCACAGTATTATTCAAATCAGTGAAGCACAAGGAAAAGCAAAAACAGAGAGAAAAGACAAGTCTTTCCCATTTCCATAGAGCATCAGGCTACACCTGTATGTTTGTTTTTGAAAAATTAAATGAGTCTGTCCAGCTGCTTTGTTTGTAAGTGCATTTCTTGTTTTTCCTAAGTTTAATACAGTTTAGGAAAATCCAAAGAGATTATTTAGATGCCTTCCACTTGAAGCACCTTGGCCCTAACAAGGTATCATAAAAAACCAAAACCTGGGAGGCAGTCCCCCTGTGGACTGCCTTAGCAGAATCACCTGCATCTTCATCTTCATCCATACCCCCCCATTCAACCAGACACCTACCATCAATGAACAGACAACAGCAGACACAGGGTTACATGTGAAAGTCCTGCCTCCCATTCAAAGTCAACTCATTTGCTTCCTGTTGGGACAGAGACCTTTCAATTCTCTGAGGCCAGACATCAAAGTAGACAGAAAGGATATTCTTAAAACATAATTTCCTGGGGCATAATGATACCTGCCTTTCAGAACTTTGGATAGAGCTAGGGTATTTTCTAAGAGGAGTTTCAAAATGTGCAGTGTAGGACAACTCCATCCTAGTCAATACTTGAGTTTTGAATATCGTAGTTACCTTGCAGTTAAAGTTTGCAAGTTGTTTCTAGCTGATACTGAACTGAAAGCTTTTACTGCTTCAAAAGGGTTGCCAGGCACCAGCCTGGATTTAGTTGCTTTCAGATATAATTTCTTTGTTTCCTAAGGCAGAGTCCTACATAAAAGATTTTTGAGATGTTGAGGTTTAAAACTATGGAGGGTTCAAACAGCTCAGTGCTAAAAGTTAACCTATTTTAGAAGGAGTCCTTACCTGTCCTCCTTCCAGCATGTAGGAAATTATAAAACTGGGATGTGTCCTTTAGCATCTTTATGCCTTCGTTTCCCTGCAGAGGATGGCAGCCAAAATCTTCAGCCGCTGTGGTACAGCACAGATTGTGCAGCCTCTCCTTGCCAGACTTCAGGGATACTTCTCAAGGTGACTGCCCTCATTCATACATCTGGGGTTTTCACAATCAGGATCCTGGAATGAAAGCCAATATATTACTGTCAGTGCAATAGATTAAAATGCTGATGCTACAGAAAGAAATAAGGGTAGAAGGTTCTGGATTCACGGACTCATTCAAAAGCAATATAAAATAAGTAGGGAAAATGACTATGTGGTACTGAAGCACAGTGGTGCCCATACTGAGAAAAGAGAGCAACTGTTTCTTTCTGCTGATTTAGAGGGTGGCTGCCAAGGCACATCCAGTAAACAGCTATTGTTCAAAGTCATCTGAACAAGGTTCTCTAAAAGTTGAGTTTGATATACAGGAGAAACACTCAACTGACTGTTTGTTATATAATAAGAACTGACTGCAGAGGAACGGACTTTATACAGAAACTAGGGCTGTATTTTGAGTTAGGGAAAGCTTTTTATTCTGTACATTGAAGCCTTGGGCTTTATTGGAATTTACTTTTCCAGATGGCTCAGAATGCTGCTGTCCTTGCAGCCTGTTCAGGGGCCAGGCAATGGGCAGTGGTGCTGCAGAAACACAAAATGTCTCCAAAGTTTCCTGATAAACATGACTAGGAGGATGATGAGAAACAGTCTAGTCAAGAGCCAAGTCTGCAAGCAGCTAAAAATGAATCTGAAGAGGGATGCTGTGCCTGTGAAAGTAAGGAGGAAGCATTTACAAAGCAGTTGAAACAGTTATGGTTTTGTGCTTTGTAGTTAACTTGGTGTTAAAAAACACATAGCATTATTTTTAGCTCTTAGAAAACCCGAGCAAAATGCTTCAGGCAGCTGCTAACTCTTCTGTCTTGAGTAAACATTTGGTTTTTGTCAGTTTGATGCTCAATCATCAGAATGTGGAACTTCCTACTTTCCCTTTCCCTTTTCTCTGTCCTTGTCCTTGTTCATGTCTTTTCACAACTTCCAAGAGCCTGCAGTTTTAAGAGGAGGAGATGCCCCAGAACCATTTCCCAATTCATAGTTGTCTGAGATGGTCAAATATCTGATGCACCTGATTATCTGTCTGAAAGCTGAGTTTGATTTGCCTTCTTCAGACAAATATTTCTCAAAGAAGGGGGAAAAAAAGAGACAGGGAGGCTATAGGGGAGACCATGCATGGAGTTTTAAATTTGTTTGCCTCCTTCTCCCACACAGAGCTTCTCAGTCCTAATAGCTGCACCCGTTATGTTGCAGTAATTTCATTGCCCCTTGATGCCAAGGTGAAAAAAGAGGAAGTATGGCTGATTTGTATGTTGTTCACATTCATGCCCTGCTCCTTACTGGCCTATTCTAAATAATATAAAATGAGTCAGTCAATTTGGAATAGAGCACAGACCACAAAATGTTGTTGAGGATGGTGTCACACATCCAGATTTCTGGGAAATAGTGTCATCCAAGGTCCATTCTGGATTGTTGCCACAATCAAGCACTGCCATGATTTGACACTGGGGAAATTAAAGAAAGAATCTCCTTCATTGGAACTGATGAGGAGTCCTTGCAAAACCTTGTAATTGTACCCTCTGCAAGTAACGGTGAGCAGAATGCAAGTGTTACTTCCTATGCCTTCCTGGATGTCAGAAATGTGGACCATATATTCTGATGGATTTCAGGATAATTGACATTCTAGCAGGTCATCAGCTCAATAGTTGAGGTACTGCTAGATTTTTCATCCATCTATTTGCACTGAGATTGAGTCCAGGACATGCCACATTTCTGATACTTCTCACACCTGAGAGCTGGAAGCCTTGCTACCTCTCAGTGTCATATCCTGGGGGCATTCAGCGTATAGCTTCAAATAAAAGGGGCTTTTGCAAGTACTACTTTTCCTTTTGGGGTCAGAGATTGGATGAAGTAGAGAGCAAATGGTTGTGGTCTGGGTAAAATTTCCAGTCTTTCCTCCATTTTTTAGTGTGCTAGAGTCAGCCAGCAGTATGTGTCTGGAACAACATGACCAGAAAAGATTGCTGACCTCAGCTGCAAGAAGCAAGTTCATTAAGGCACAGAAACCTCCTTTTTCTGGGATGGTACAATGTGCTGTTGACTCACATGGGCCACACAGTCTAATCCTAAATTATTAAGAATGACCCAGATTCTGGCACTCTGGCTTCTGCTGATGAACATCTTACTCTGCAAGCAATTTAGTCTAGCTTATGTGGGGCTGCATCATTAAATTAATTTTCAGTATAAGGATGAAAGCATCATGCCATATAACTCTAACCATGGTTCCAACAGATCCAGATAGGAATTATAACATGCACCAGAAGGAATGAAAATAAATTTGCTCTGGGTTCAGAGCAGTCTGGTAAAAAAAAAGAAAAAAGAGAATGAATTCACAATCCTTGATTATATAAATAGCACCTGTTTTGACAAATTTTGTATGCTTGTTTTCTGAATTAGCATGCTTCCAAAGTACCACTTTTTTCATAACATAAATGACAGCATTGACAAAAAAAAAAAAATAACACAGGCTGTTACTATATATATGTTTGTAATCTTTAAGCTTTGCAAGCAAGAAATTGTTGAATTCATCCAGTAATTCATCCAGTAACCTGTGCACACTTGTTTGGTCTTCAGCCACAGTGCAATACACAAATATCTGCTTATTGGGTCTCAAAAGGCTGTGATCCACAGCACTAGTCATGTCTGTGATCCACAGCACTAGTCATGTACTCAGATGTGGATAATGGGTCCAGTGATGCAAGTTCTTCATTAATGACCTAGTCACTGACGCAGAGTGAACCCTCAGCAAGTTTTCAGACAATACAAAACTAGGAGGAGTGGCTGATACCCCAGATGTCATGCTGCCATCCAGAGGGACCTCAACAGCTGGAAAAGTGGGATGATGAGAATCTCACTGTTCAGTGAGAGGAAGTGCAAAGCCCTGCCTGGGGAGGAATAACCCCAGCACCAGCACAGGCCCTCTGCAAAGCAGCTTGGCAGAGAAAGACCTGGGGGTCCTGCTGACACCAGGCAGGATGTGAACAGCACTGTGCCCTTGCCAATGAGAAGGTGAGAGGTGCCCTGGGCTGCATTGGGCAGAGGAAATGCCAGCTGGTGGAGGCATGTGGTTCCTCCTTTTTAGTCACTGCTGTCTACTGTGCAAATGGGACACTGGAAATACTGGAGAAGGATCCCGTTAAATGCACAAAACTTATTAAGAGGCTGCTGCATTTTACATACAATGAGAGAATAAGAGAACTGTGACTGGCCAGCCTGGAGAAGAGACAGTGCAAGGAGTCTGATCTGCATACATAAATATCTGATGGGAGGGAATGAAGAAGAGTCAGCAAGATTCTTCTCATGAGTGCTCAGTGACAAGACAAAAGGCAATGAACACAAACTGAAATACAAGGAAACCCCTCTGAAACATAGGAAAAAACTATTTTACTGTGGGGATGGTCAAACACTGGCATAGGTTATCCAGAGAGGATGTGGAGTCTTCATACTTGGAGATATCCAAAACCTAAGTGGACATAGACCAGACCTTTGTAGCTGACCTTGCATGTGACGAGGAGTTCCACCAAAGAATTTTCAGAGGTTCTCTCCAACCTCAACTCTTCTGTGATTGCACAACACTTTTCACACTACACCAGAAATATTGTGGCAGTATTCTTTCAGCTCCTTTGTATTTGCACTTCTGACGTTTCTGCAAATAACAGACATATTTTTTGCTCTCGGTGTTCAAGCTAATTATTCACTAGTGCTTTTTAGAATTTGGCTAGCTTTAACCATATTTAGGCTTTAATGACCAAGAATCAAGACGCCACTTTCTGTGCAGGACAGCACTCACACTTAGAAATGCCCCAGCAGGGTGGATATAAACAAGCTCTTCCCCTAGTAAGGCCATCACAGCCACTTACAAAATGAAGTGATTTAACTCATGGGTGTCTGTCCAGGATTTTCAAAGAGGCTTACAAATTAGACATTAGTCTGCAATTTTTTGCAAGACCCTGAGCAAACCCTGTAAGGCCCATAGGAAGCATGGTAAGTATTTTGATGGCACACTCCTGAAAATGAACAGGGCTGAGAACCACACCTCTGTAATGTTGAAGTGTGAGGCACAGGAGAGACAGAGAACACAAGCCCATTTTTGGCACCTAGCTTGTTTTCCAAACATCTAAAAAGCATTTGAAAATTGTCATGACCTACTTAGAAAAGTGAACAGGCTGGGAAAAACAAGAATAAGCAGAATATTTATAAAATTAGGACAAAACATACATAAGTAAAACTTGCAAAAATTATTTGTAAAGCTCCTTACAACTCATTTAAAGTTTTGCTCATCCACTGAAGTCAAGACAAGAACATTACAGATTATTATTCTATTCAACCAAACCAGATGGGATTCACCCATTGCTACAATTGTAACTTCCCAAAGTATATTTGTCTCTTCTCTCTAATCCCTCTTTCTCTGACATTAATGCAAGAGTCATTGTAATGGGTAGGCTTGTTATGAAGAATTCAATAGTAATAAAAAAATACAAAAATTGCTGTTCTTGTATTCCTCTTGTTGTTGAAGAATAAAATTATACTGTAAATTAAATCTGATTTTATGACATTCTGCATGCATATAGATCTTCATGTGAACTCAGGGGAGCATACTTTATTTGAGCTCTGTATTCCTTATACTTTTTAATTAATTTTTCTTTGTAATTCAGAATAAGTTTCTAATAGATTCGTGGAACAATATGGGGTCACTTGGGGGTGATTTTAATACCTGCAATTCCCATGGTTATTAATCAAAGACTTTTTAGCCTTTTAGATAAATTATCTGCCTTCTGTTTAGAAGATTGAGATTAAGCATGTGAGAGAAATTGTCCCTACTGACACAAAGGAAAAAAAGTCATGAAAATACAAAATGTAAAATTTTGGGTATCTCACAAAACTACAGAATATATTGCAGATTTTCAATTTTTTTTCATCTAGCTTCATGAAAAGAATTTACTATGAAAATAGCAATGATTCTGAAAAGGGGTGATTTTCATTTACTGCCTTTAAATCTCAGAAGCTGTTAGATACAGTAAAACTTTTTTTACTTGAGGATTTACTGTTTACAACTGACAGGTTTTGTAGAAAATCATTTGGCTTTTTAAGCACCTAAGGAAGAAAAAAAGGTGTTCACTTAGCAAGTTTAGTTGGGAATCTAAATTTGCATACCCTTGAACAGCAGCTGTTATATTTTCATCCACTAAATGCTAAATCATAAAAACAGACACAGGTTTTGTACAATTAATTTGATTCCTCTTGACTTCATGGTGTCCAATAATTAGAAAAATCCTGGTTGAATTTCTGTGCACTAATGAAATAAACCAGTTTGTTTTCCATACTTTTTCACCTGATCTAGGAGAGCATAAATATAGATTAATGTTCTCAAGGGCTACCAATGATGAAAGAAGATACATCTGAATTGATACATTTAGTGTGTGTTTATATATGCAAAAATGCATATAGCCTAATATCCAATCTCACAGTTCTGCTAATAATTTAACTATTGTTAATCTGATATCAAGAACTCTCAAAAACCAAAGAATTTAAATCAGCTGTGGACTTGACTTCAACTTCTCACATACAAGCATCCTCAAGGTGTGTGAAAATTCAATGCTTGTCTCTCGCTCACTCACTGTCAGAATGAAATTAACCACAATTCACAAAAGCATTTTAAGTATTTACAACAGCTCTGTTACCACAAAAGCATTTTAAGTATTTACAACAGCTCTGTTATCATAATCTCTACATATTTCGCAAATTTTCTTCACCTGAAGAAGGACCGGATTTATCAATTTGCTAACCTGGGACACAGCTGCCCCCAGAGGACCGAGGTTTTAGTTGTTCAGGTTATATGGGGGATGTGAAGCAGTTTAGCTGCATCTGTGCACTGATCCAGCTGGGTGGATTCACCTGGACCTACCCAGGTGACTCATCAGGTTCCATCACCTGCTTCCATTGTACTGCTTCCAAACTCCAATTGGCTCCTTCAGTCCATGTTGTGCAGTAAAACGTCTTATTCTTTCAACTACATGAAGTAAAGGGTAGGCTGGTTTTTGAAGCCATGCAGAAGTTGGTCAGAGGACCTGGGCACTGCTTCCATAAATCTGAGGCTGTTACTCATTCTGCATCCTGTCTTCTTTCTTAGCCACCGACCACACATATTTGAGAAAGGAGCAAGGTAAGGGGAAGACAAAGCAGAAAGTCAGCAAAAATTATCAGCAAGAAATAAAGAAACCTAAGTGGTCAACCTCCCCCCACCCCCAATATGGGGCCAAAACAGACCTAAGAAACATTTTTCACTTTCATCCCTCAGAAGCGATTTCCTGCGAAGAGAAAATACCTTGATGAAAGCCACATAGAGAATCAGAGAATAGAGATGAGATGAACAAAACAGCCCTTGAAGACAACTCTGCAGAGTGATGTACAATGCTCTCTGTAGCAAGTATTTCTTTCCTATGGAGAGCATTGCACATCACTGCACAAGGCTGTATTTCATAAATTGGAAACCATCTTCAGAAAAATATATACAAATGTACAAATTTGTACAAATGTACTACACATCATAGGGTATACAATGTATACTTTGCTTCATCATTGTGATATTGTGAATGCCACATGTCTTTTCTTCCTAGAAGAATACTTCAGAGGTCTCAAAATTTATTCTTCCAACAAAGTCGGAAGATAGCATAAGTACACGTTTTCTCCAGGTAGTGTAGAATATGTAGCACACATTTTGCATGTTCATGGAAGGAAGCAGTCAAAATACATATTATATATACATGTATTTATCTGTACGCTAAAAATGGAAGAAGAGAAGACACACAGGCTTCAAGAATGTGCATATATCAGCAGGTCTTATTAAGGTCTATGTGTTACTTGTATTCAAAACCTGGGCTTAGCATTTTGCAGAGCTGTCTCATTCTGAAAGTGAAGCAATTCTTCATTTTCTATGATCCTTTAATGAACTTGTGGATAACTTTATGACATTAAACATGGCAGGAGCATATTTGTTTAGTAATTAGAATACTAAAATGGTTATTAGGAATATCACCCAAATTTTCTATAATTCAACTCTCAGCTTTATTCACAAGTGGCCAAATGGCTCAGCCTCAAATGTGAAAGAGAAGGAAGCAGTGTGAGTCAGACCAGATGGCTGTTGACCTTAAGGCAAGATAGGAACGGATGGGAAAAGCTTTTCTCAGCTGTGCTTCTTCTAGACACTGATCCAGAAACTCACCTAGTCCTGGTAATGGAAAAAGTTTTACTTTTAATATTGAAGAAGTTCTAATTTAAAAATAATATATTTGTTTCTAATAACACAGATACTTTTTTTTAATGTCCTTTAAGATACATAAATTGGATGATAATAGGGAAAAAAGCAATGAAATTTAATTTCTTGAATCACAGCATTCCAGGGTTTGAGTGCTGTGAGAACTTCATCTTTTCTAAAATCATGCACTGCCAACAATCATCACCATTCTTCAGAGCTGACTATTGGAACAAAACTCTAAAGAAAAAGAACCTATGTTTAAGCTAAATGCATGTTTTCCTTTTGAAACAATTTGCAGTTTGAAGGTTCTCATTCTGTACTATATGAAATGTGTTATGACAGGAAGTTTCCAAAAGCTGATAAAAGACTCTGAAACAACCTGAAATTGTCATTATTATTTTTGTTTTTCTTTGAGAGAATTAGGTATCTATTTATCTTAGTTAAAAGAAATCAGATTTCTAAATTTTGAAATTTTCTGTGAAATGTGAGTCACTCTATATCAAAACAAATGTGGTGTCTGATTCAAGGTTCGGGTCAAAGACTTTTGAAAACAGCGGAAGATGTTTATGGCTGTGTACTCTGGTTTTGACCCACACAGGCTAAGTTTATAGGCTATGAGATAAAATATACATAAAGGAATGACCTCTCTGTATGTCTTGACCAACTCTAGTGCTTTGCTCTTCTAATGGTTTATCTGTGACCTAACAGATAAACAGAATGGAACATAATCAGAAAATCACAGCTAAGTTACAGAAATATAAAAGTAAACACCTCCTCATTAATTTTCTCACACACACACACACACACACACACACACACACACACACACTCACACTCACAAAAAGTGAAATTATTTCCATTTTCTTCTTGGGAATCCACTTGCAGCATTAATTAAGCATGTTAACTTGAATGTGGTGAGAAGGTTTGCAAAGTCTTTTCTACCATTTTGTAGTTTTCTGTGGTTTATCTTACTTTTCAGCAGTTCCTCTAATATTACCAAGATATTATTCCTGAGAGTGTAATTATGTTGGGTAGTAATGCATGTGCTGTATTCTTTTGAGTGGGTCAAATAACCTTCATAGTGCATTTTTAAAGAATCAGTGATGCCTAAGGAGTCTACAATATATGCTGCTGACTGGGAAATTATATTTGTGTTTAATTATGCAATACTGCATGGAATTGAGAACATATTGCATAAAATGGCTTTGACTGACTGTTACATACTTTCTGCAGATGTTATTATACACCAGGCTAACATAGTTATCTCAGTGCTATATGGAAATGAAGGAGTTCAGCACTGAGTGTGTTATATATTTAGTGGTTCACAATTCTGTAGTTTGCTTTACTGGTCATGCAACACCTCTCATTCAGACAGACTATACAAGCTTGCAAAAAATCCTATACACCTTGCAGAATTTGATATTTGGTAATGAAAGCCAGGTCTGTTAGCAGAGCTGAGAACGCTAGTGTTTTGTATTCCCCAAAATACACTTGATTTCATGGGAGCCCTACTGAGTGGCATCAAATGAGAATCTGGCTTTGTGTGCATTGTCCCACGGGAATGTCATGGGTTTGTTACATGAAACCCATAAATCACTTTGATGTTATCTGGACCTGTATTATCATAGGAACTCTACAGGCTGGTAAAATATGCTTCTGAATCATGTAGAATGCACTTATTGCTCCTGGGCATTGAGTCAGATATTGAGACTGCACCCCACTGTGCCCTGAAACACATATTTTGTGCAGCATGGGTGCATATGTGGCCAGAAGGAGGCCATTATCTGTACTTTGATTACTCTTTCATTATATCTTTGCACAGCTATACTGACAACTCTTCCTGTTTCTGTTTAAAAACACAAACAAAAGCTAGCGAGCTCTTTCCATGTTTTCCCCCTTCGATATTTGAAGATTATATTGATTTGAGAAAATGAGCAAATAATGAGAAGTACTGCAGTCCAGGACAGGAAGACAGAGAACTTTTAAGTGCCAGGACTAATAGATGGCAAACACAATTTGTTGATGGTAAGAGCAAAATTGTGAGGTTAAACAAACAACAAAAGGAAAGAGTTATCTTCTAATCAGTGAGGAACTGAGGCATCCTGACACAGTAAAGATTTGTAAATTGCTGAAAAGAATATTTTTTTTAGCCCTGAATTCAATGTTCAGGCACAACAATGAGTTCAACCAAGATGTAGAGATGCATCCCCAGATAAACATGTTACAAATCAAAGCTAAAATCACAACTGCAGAAGACAGTGCCAGATGCTGAGAGTATGGCATCATACCAAGCACAGTCTTCCAGGAAAGAGGGCAATGAATCTGAAGTCTGGGTATCCCACAATACACACAAATACTGTAGAGCAAAGCAGCAGAACAAAATTAGGAATTCTTAATCATATCATTAGGTACCAAGAAAGTTGAAAACAAAAGCATTAGTAAGAAAACTCCCTTCAGGAATTATTTTTCTTTTAAAAACTTACTGAAGCATGAAGTGCTGCTGAACTTAAGTGGCTAGTTGATTTTTTAAACAAGGGAGACATAGGGAGCTGTATGGCAAGAGAAAAGGGCAGGAGCAGAAAACAAAGGGACGGAAAGCAAGAAATAACTATAATAATATTTTAACACCTAAAGGCAGCAGCAGAAACTGGGCAGAGATGAACCAGAAAGTGAACATATGCAGAGCAAGAGACAGACTTTTTAGCCAAGGGCATACACTTTGAATCCTGCTGCAAATCTCTAAACAAATGACTTTATGCACAAAGTGCATTGTGTTCTTATCAGGCTCAAAAGGTTCTGCTGAATGCTCACTGCTTTGACAACTTAGCAAAGAGAGTCAGATTAAAAAGTTACACAGAACAGCAGACCTGCAGACGTGTCCATGCATCTGACTCTCAGTGTCTGACTAGGAATACCTCATCTATTTCTGTGGGTCTGCCTGCTACCGAAAACATAATTTGCAGTGCTGATGCCTTATGGTGGATCTCTAGTTCTGGTTGCTGGTTTTGAAAATTGTTGTTCCTGGCCTTGCTAATAAGATGAGTGCAATGTTTTCTCACAGAGATCCTCATGCATACTTAATAAAAAATTGCTGCCATAAAAAATCCTATTTGACCCAATGTAAGAGATTAATACTATATTTAAATCTAGTTCCAAACAACAGGAGAAAGATCTTAAATCTTAGGAAAACTCAGATGAAAATCTTTGGCTTAACTCTTTTTTTCAGTAAAGAACAACTCAAAACTTGATGTAATTGTGGAAACCAAATGCTTCAAAATCTCAATTCCAGATTAAAAAAATACAATTTAGAACTTGTCTTGACACAGGTCTAATTCAAAATCATGAAAGATAATAGACCTTCAAAGTGCTTTGTAAACAGGCAGAGCCCTTTGGGACCAGCAGTTTGGACCCTTTGTGTCCAGCAGTTGAGTTTTTCTCAAGCAATTTTTGCCTTTCTGGCCAATTAGCAATTGCACTGAAATCACTTGCATATTTCCATTTTTTTCTTTTTCAACTCTGTGTTTTCCAACACATTCTGAATTAATGAATGAGAGTGCAAACTAATTTGTACTACACAGAATCAGTTTCTCAATACTTTAAAATATTTTTCCTCTTTTGGTTACACCTTTTATATTTTTTTTTTTTAATGTTGTTCTTAGCAGGATTGGGTTTTAGTGGAATCACACAAGATATTAGTCAGATAACAGAACTGGTTTCCAATTCAATGCTGTAAAACACTTTTAATTCCAGACTACAGTAATGGTAATTATTCTTGTGCTCTGAGTTTTGCTGTACTCATTAACACTTACCTCCTCCTCCACTCAAGTATTTTTCACTTTGTTAGACTTTCCTCCTTTAGGCACAATTGTCATTTATCAAAACTCTGTAAGGCTTAAAAGTGTGACACAACAAACATAAACTAATGTTACAGCTTCTGGAATAAGACTGATCTTGTTTACATGAACCCTTTGGTTTTTTCGTTTCTTTAACATAGAAGATCAAGCCTGCAAGGACTCGTCTTTCAGTGTGTATCCCAAACCATTAATTCAAATACTTCTATTCAGATAAAATGAATTTGTTAAGTAGGTTTTGTTAAAGTCATTACCAATTTTCTTCTGTGGATTCCATCTCTTGTTGTTTATTCAGTTTCATAATGAAAAATAATAATGCTTTGGTTTCCACAGAGTATAGAGATTTCATTTAGAAGTGGGTTCCTGAGAAATATTTAATTTGCAATAAATCTTCATTGCTACTATTAAAATAGCAGGTGTCAAAAAAGTCCTGTTCAATGTCAAAAAAGATTGCTCCTTTGTATTTTCATTATATTCTGATTTTATTTTTGTTCTGTATTTACAGAATCACAGAATGGGTCAGTTTGGAAGGGACCACAGTGGATCATCTGGTCCAACCTCCCTGCTCAGGCAGGGTCATCCCAGAACACATGGCACAGGATTGCACCCAGATGGTTCTTAAATATCTGCAGAGAGGAAGGCTCCACAACCTCTCTGGTCAATCTGTTCCAGTGCACAGTCAGCCACACAGTAAAGAAATTCTTATTCATGTTTAGGCGGAACTTTCCATGCATTGGTTTCTGCCCCTTGCCTCTTGTCCTATTGCTTGGCACTACCAAAGAGAGCATGGATCCATCTTCTTGACACTCTCCCTTGAGGTATTTATACACATTAGTGTGTATTCACAGTTGTCCCTTCTCAGTTGTCACTTCTTCTGGGCAGGCCCAGCCCCCTCAGCCTTTCACATTGAGAGAGATGCTCCAGTCCCTTAATCACTTTTGTAGCTCTCTGCTAGACCTGCTCCAGGAGCTCCAGGTACTACTGTAGTGCAGAGCCCAGAGCTACACATAGATGTGAACTCATCAGGGCTGAGGAGAGGGACAAGATAATCATCGACCCACTGGCAATGCTCTTCCCAATGCACCTCAGGATACCATTGATTCTCCTGGCCACAAGGACTCATTGCTGGCTCATGGACAGATGTTGTCCTTCAGGACCCCAGGTCCTTCTCTGCAGAGCTGCTTTCCAGTAGGTCAGTGCCCAGCCTGTGATGGTGCATGCAATTTTTCCTCCCCAGGTGCAGGACACTGCATTTGCTTTTGTTGAATTTCAGAAGGTCCTTCTCTGCCCATCTCTCCAAACTTTTATTCTTAAAATGCTTAATTTATCACTGTTTTACTAGTTTTCTTAATTATTTTTAATAATGTGCTTAATTAATTTGCTTTACATGATAACTACCTGCTCACTTTCCTTGAAATTTGTACCGTGCCTACTCTTGGTTAACTCACAGTTAGAGTTGTTCATACAATTGCACATGGTGAAGAGAGTGGCAGGACAGGCAACCCCACATGTCTAGTTCCAGTAAGAGTCTATTTGAGCTAAGCAAGAAGTTAAGAAATGGGAATGACTGCAGAGCAGCTCTGCTTCTGCACACATTCAGGCTTGGCCCCCTCTCATGTGGGATGTCTCCTCATTAGTGTCAGTTACAAAGGGCAAAAATTTATCTGTGTTAAAATTTGTCATGAAAGTATGACTGTACTTTACATGAGTTACCAAAATACCCTTTGTTGGTGAGAAATTTCAGTTATTACTTACCTGAGACAAAGCATTCAATATTTCATCCTAAGTCCTCAGGACATGCAAAACATCTCTGCCTCCTCCCCCCCAAAAAACCCACTTTACAAAGCAGTCTTTAAATTCTCTAATAGTGTTGAAAAGAGGATAAAATTAGGAAAAGATCTCCATTTCTCTGAAAAGAAAGAAGTCAAAAAGAAAAGAGGATACACACAGCATCTACAATGCATTGTGTCCTTTGCCTGGTATCTCCTTATCTTTTTATGAAGAGAATTCATGAGTGAAAGCTGCTTCTACTGGAATGTCAGTAACAATGTCAGTTCATGGGATCTAACTGCAGCAGAATTTCCTTGTGGTGTTGCTGTAAATAGCTTGTGTTGATTTGGCTTGTTGTGTTTCAATTTTCTGTTGTCTGAGTTAATTATGTGTTGGAAGCACAGGACAAAATAATGCATGTGAACTACTGAATTAGCTGGTGTTTTATTCTTCTTGAGCCATAAAGCCAGACTCTGTTGTTCTTTTCATATGGAAGGATACCTCAGAGAAGACTTACTGCATAGTAAACTGTGGCTCTAGCCTCACAGGGTAAAGGAGGAGAGATGTCTTGACACTTTCAAACATGGAGCCCTCCTCTGTTGGATCATGGCAGAGGGCTTAAACTGCAGATGTAAACTGCTATGTGCAAAGTGATCCAGTAAATTGCAGAACTTCACAACTGGGAGACTGAAACATGTCCTGAAAGATAACTGGTTTTGTATCATTTTGTCCTGAAAGATAACTGGTTTTTGTATTATTCATGTTATACAGCAGCTTCCTTGCATGATGGTAGCGTTTGGTAAAGGTACTGATTTGCTCACATATGAAAACAAGCTCTGTTACCATGTAAGCACACAGGAATTTTTGCATCCACTTGGATGGTACAGGCTGATGACCTGCATGACTTGCTTCAGTTTAAAGATGAAAATTCAAGCAATGGTGAAGATAAATTTATAAGCTCATATAGCCATGTTTAAAAACTGATCCTAAGAATAAAAATACTGTTTCTAGCTAAGACCTGCTGCAAACAAAAAGAAAAAAAGACTTATAAATAAGATATAGTTACATTTTACTGTCAGTTAATCTTCCATCAATAAATTAAATCATATTTATCCCTAGTGTAATATTTTTGTGTCTTCTGTCTTATCCGTTTGTTTGTTTGTTTGTTGTTTTGTTTCAGCTACCCAAAAAAAACTTATTCCAATGTGCTTCTGAGAAAAGTTTTTTGTTTGAAACTCTGCTCATAACACCTACACCTCTGCTCTGATAAAACATTCATCTCTTTAGAAGCCCCTTATCTTCATGTTCCTCACAGTTCTAGGATGCAACTTTTCTAAGACCATGTCTCTGTGTTACCTCTGGATCTGGGGCTTATAAATTGGGTCTTGGCTCTAAGCTCTCTCCTATAAATGCATCTCTGTTTACTCAACATGTATGATCCCACCATTCACAGGGCATACCATCTCTCTTCTTCTGTGTTACTATTTAATCTAAAATATTCTACACTTCATGTGGAATACACCTTTCTTCTTTAAAAGTTACCTTCCTTATTAAAATAAAAAAAAGTAATGAAAACCTCTTTATTACAAACCTTCATAATTTTTCTTTACCTGTATAACTATTTGATACAAATATATTGTACAGAACTCTGATTTTTTGGGTTCTGTGTTCTGCATTACTTACAGCCTTACTGCATTTTTTGGTGGAAGTGTTTGTGTTTTGGAGGGTTTTTTTGGGGGGGTGGAATGGGGTGTGGTTAGTGTGTTAATTATTACTTAAATTTGTTTGAAAAGTAACATCTTTCCCTCACATAGATCTTCAGTGAAACTTAATGGTCACCTCCAAACAATTTAGTGAGGATCTGTAACAGCCCTGGATTTATTTCCTTTTCTCTGAATTCTTCTTCAGATCCTGTTTTAATTTCTTCTGACCATTTCTATTCCTAAGGGCATCCTAATTATTTCATCCATTCTTACATACCAGAGATATGATCTCACAGCTTTCATCCTTGGTTTTATTCTTTCTAATACAATCCGTTAGCTCACATTCAAGAATTTGAATAGCCAAAGAAGAAACTTTTTATGAATGTAGATGTTTCCTTTCTGGGATCATTCTTGTTTTCAACAAGGAATATTTACCCAGTTCTGTGTCCCTGGATGCAGTAGGAATCAATAAAGAAGGTGCTTTTACTCTGCCAAATGTTTCCAAATTATTTTCCTGGTACTTCATCTCTTTAGTTTTCACTTTAATGTCTTTCTCTTTTCTTTATACTACCTCTGTGTTCTTAGGGTTGGAATGCTAACACAAATTTAGCAAGAAAATTCAATTAGTAGGGGGTGTATTTATTAGTGAATAAAAGTTATTCAGCTGTAAAGAAAAAAAGTAATTCTTTTGTTGGATTTCATCAGGAAAGGTGCAGGCATATCTTGAAAAACATATTAAAATTAAAATTCTATTAGAATCTGATTTATACAGAATATATGTTAGGTGAAAGCATTTTGTTGGTGCTACAAATTCTTTTTGAACCATGTGTTGTTTTAGTTTTTTTTTCTTTCCTGCATGTAGTCATGAATAAAACTGAACCTACAAGCCAAATTTGACTTTGCAATTGCATGTATTACCTTTACGTAAAATGGTCACATTTAAACTAACTTAACAATTTAAACTAAATATGTTGGCAAGTAGGATTCCAGTTTGATCATGGACTTGTATTGTTGTAGAAATAGATAATCAAAATGAAATCCAGCTCACATTCCAAAATAGACAGTCTCTTTAGAAAAGAGAAATTAAATTATTAAAGTCTATTTGTGCAACAGTAGAAGGTTGATAAAAATTTCAATAATCATTGCTTTCTATTTAGCAAAACCACAATATTTCCATAAACTTAGTGTGAGCAAAAACCTCTGTGTTAAATCCAGAATGAATAAACTGGCTGAACTTAAAAGGTTCTGAAGTAAGAGTTATTTCAATTTAATAGTTTTATGCTGGTCTCTGAGTACTCAGGGACTTAGTACTTTGAAACAGAATTGGCATAACAATCAGTGAAGTGAATGATGTCATTTCCCAAAAGGCCAATTCAGGTTCTCCTTTTCCAGACAGATATTGTATGCTCAAACTTTGTTCTTTATTAAACAGAGATATGTAAACCTCAAGAAGATATTAATTTCAAACTTTCAAATAGAGTTAATACTTGAATTTCTTACTTCTAAGGTTAAATCTTCTCTATCAGTCTGATCTGGTTGAGCAGAGAAGGTAAAAAGTACAATTAAAAAACTACTATAATCTCCTGCCTACTCCAACATTTTTCTTTGGCTTTATTAATCTCTTCTTCTCCCCTTTCATTTAAATTTATCTTTTGTTCTGTTTGTGACCATTCCAGTTTTCAGACAGATTCCTGGACTGTGCAGGTGTTTCTGGCTGAAATTATATGGAAAGGTAGCTTTGAAGAATTTTCTTTGTAAATTTCATTATTTTCTCCTCTGAAACACTGTTGACAAAGATGAGATTTAAGGTTTAACATTAGTTGATGACTCGTCTTAGCTGAGGTACAAGAACAGTGAAGATACTTCAGTTTGTGTTGTTCTGTATGTTGAATTAATTATTAAATATAAGGTATATGGTCTGTGTCCCAATCAAGATTTCAAAGAAGTATTTAACTGTTTTAGTTCTCTTTCAAAGGGTCTCAGAGCACTCCAGCCGAGATCTACAGATAGATGCTAGGTTCAACAGTGTCTTTGCCTGATCTATATAAGATGCAAAATATGTGGTGAAAAGAAATGAATAACTTAAAAGCTTCACCATTACCATAGTGCTTGTAATTGGATTAATTTCTTTAATTTATTTTATGCTAATTTGATTTCCTTTATCTTATCCTCCTTGGCCTGGATCACTTCCACTTCACATTAGTCTGTGCATCCTAAGATTTGCTTCCAAAGCAGTAAGATGCTTTGGAGGTAACTGCTTTTTTCTTTAGCTATTGAGGTAGCCAAGACAAGTCACTAAACCTAGGTAAATCTCCATTTGTTGTGTAAAAGAACCATTGCCCAGCTGTGTAATGCTATTGCCTGCTGCCCAGGAAAACAAAAATTGTGTTCGGGGACCAGGTCTGTTCCTAAGCTAAGCATTCATTTCTAGGAAAATTCATTTCTAGAGTGAATGCTTTTATACATGAAAGTATCTGTACAATGTGTCCCCTGGACATGAGGTAACCACTACAGAAGCACACCTTCCCTGCCAAAAATAAAAGTCTTTATTGAAGTCTGGTGAGGCTTTCAAAAAGACAAGAGCCTTAGAATATTTTCCATATTTTACTTTGTATTTTAAGAAACCACAGTGAGTGGGTCACACACAAATTCACACTTGCCCACGCATCCACTCACACAGAAGGGGTGTCAGCTTTGGGGATGTTTGCACTGAATGTACAGGCTGCCAACTACTACATCGCAAAATGTTCTGCAGCTGAAATTGCTTTGATAATTTGAGCAGTGCGCACTCAAATACAGAAATACAAGAATATGGCCATTGTTGATGTTTGTAACTATTACCTAGTGCTTGGAAACATCATGTGGTCTTGAAATAACCAGTGGTTGCAGGCCTCTCCTCTCTGTCTCAATTGCCATGTTAATGAATTGTTGATGTGTGACTGTGAGGAAAGTGTCAGTGATTACACAACAGAAAGTTGAAAATTGCAACAGTGAGCAGGATAAGTAATGCCAAGCTCTAGGTAGATGTCTTGATAGCCTTTTGCAGCCCTCATCAAAATTTCAATTGTCTTTCTTTTTTATGCACAGGTAGGACTGGCATACTGAATTCATATAAACGCTCAATATAAAATTCTAGCCATTTATTATGAGATTATTTATTTTAGTACCAGAGTTTTCCTTTAATGACTTATAAAGGGAGAAATAGCTACTTATGAGGTTGAGATCTGGGTTAGTTTTTAAAGATAAAGCCTGGGAAGTAGAGGAAATTCAGAAGAATAATGCTATGTAGCAACTTAGCACTAGAGCAGGCTAGTGTTCAACTAGGCCATCTCAATTCTATATTGAGCCAGTGTAAACTCCCTAACTGTGTTGCTGATCCCCAGGTAAATGTAGATTTTGGAACACAGCAAACAGGGACGCACATTTGAAATTCTGGCAGTGTGTGTTCAAGCTGCAGAGGGATTTTTCCTCTAGATCTAGTCCCATGTAACCTCTGGTCTAAAGGTAAATATTCAGAGATATGATGGTTCCTTCTCACTGTTGTTGGGAAAATGCGGGTCTGAAGCACTGGCTGAGTGGCAGCCTAATGTGAGGACAAAGCACCCAGCTCTGTAAGAATATCAGTGTTATTCATTTATGTCACAAATGGGATGGATTGACACGAGGAAAGCCCCATGTGCCATTATTTGGTACCACCCTTGGAAGTGGACCACAAGGCAAAGACCCAATGGGAGGATGAACATCTGACCTAGGAACAACAAGTTGCTTAGAAGGAGCTACAAATATACACAGCATTTTTCAAATGAGTTGGAAAGCAAACTACTTTCCAAAGAAGCTTCCATTTGAGCTAGTGAGCTCTTTATAGTAAAATAAGAAGAATAAGTTATGTACTACGTATGTTCTTTATAAAATTTTGAGAATTTAGTATCTGTAAGAGGATGGTAAGGCAAACTCAATTAAGTTTTAAACAGGGAAGAGATCTTTGCTCCTACATTTTCTAAAGAAAAAGAAACAAGAGATTTATTTCATTTTTATTGGAAATAAAAATAATTTTTTCTTGCACTATATAATTATACAATACAGTAAAGAGTAAAAACTTATTTAAAACCACACTTTAAGTTTTATTTTAATGGTTGTTCTCTTTATATTTTCATCTCAAGAAATATTACTGAATAATAAAGCTCCAGATCTCAGCCTAAAAATGCAACTGATCTATAGTTATTATACTGAAACCACTGTAATTATTCTTAGTTTATTAAAACTATAGTAAATCAGTCCTAATAATAGTAAGACTGCAGTAATCATATTGAATAATAGCTGCAAGTTTTTATCTCTATATTTACTATACTATTATAATAATTACAGCTTAACTATATGGTTTTATTTAATACAATGCCTAAATTTACCATGGCAATTTTATTCAAGTATCTTACTATACATATTTCCTAGAATACAATAAGTAAAACTTCTGGTGTGAACTAGGAAAGCTTCATATATATTTTTAGACACTGTCATTAAAAAGATCAGTACTTAAATAATATAGTTTAAAATTAATAAATTTGCGGCTTTCATGAATGAAAAAAAATTGTCTTTTGTCATGGTACAAGAAATTTTTGCAACATGATGAAACCAATTTTTGAGACTAAAAAAGAAAGTAAATTATATGTTTTAAAACATTTGATAGATTTGCTCTCTTTAAAATTCCCCAACGATTTTTTTAAAGTGGCAGACAGGCAAAACAGTCTATTTTACTATACTATCTTAGCTTAGTAAAATAAAAATTACAAACAGTGAAACTGGACAGAAAATTGATATGTTCTGCATGTGTCCATGTGTACAGGAGTTTGTACACTCATACAAGAATATTGCAATTTCTGCACTTTTATGGGGATATAAGGGGGCAACTTCACTTATTTGGAGAGCTGGAGGTGTCTCTGTGTTAGGCATTCCAGTTTCACACTTTCAGAGTCTCCTGACTCTCTGGAAGGCCATTTGCTTTTCTCATATTTAGCTTGCATATTCTTACAGTTCTTGCCAAAAGCCCACTGACATTATTTTTGTACATCCCACACTTTCCTCTGTAATATTTCCTGCATGTCACCCATTACAGGTTATTACTCAGAGCATTTTGAAACCGTAATGACCTGATCTCTGATCAGACAAAAACCTGTCTCCCAGCCTGTGGGTATCCCTTGAGATTTTCAAACTGGTGATTCAGGAAATGGCAATTTTATTGCTGCCTTGCTACATAGGATTCACAAGAATGTCCAGCCACAGCCTGCCTCCCACAGGCCTGGTGGTTAAGCTATCAGGTCTGTACAGGTCTTCCTTACCTGAGTTCAGAGAGTTAAATTTATAAAAGCAAGAAAGCTTTTAAAACTCCTGGGCTAGAATCAGACTATTTATGAGCTCTCCCTTCTGAAGAAGGATGGGATAAACCGGAAAATAAAGAAGGAAGAAGTGCACACCAATGCCTAAGCATGGGCCATTTCATTTCCTATGGGATGAAGGCAAGGACCTTCAAGTAGGACACATCAGACTTAAGCCAGACTTTATCTGAATGTTTTGGTTTAATCAGGAAGAACAGGGTACTTGTTAATGTCTTCTCTCTCTTCCACATACAAAAATTACAGTGTCACTACACAGCCAACATGATAGCCTTTCTTAGTGAAGAGGGAACTTATGCTATAATGAAAGTAAAAACAGTTTAAAATTGCCCAACACAAAAAAAGGAATTTTAGGGTTAGGCCGTCACTCTATTAAATATTTATTTTTCAAGCTAAGACAAGCAGTGAGACAATATGGTCAGTCATATGCAATCACAATCTCAAGCACTTCCAGAGAACCCAAATCTGGTAGAAACTAGAGTTTCTGAATTATCTCCAGTTTAGCAAAATGTAGTAAAATTAAATTTCAGAACATCTCCCACAAACCTCTAATGTGAAATCTATGTGAAAATAACTCACACTTGAAAAAGACTTTTTTCTATAATTTTACTAGAAAGAAAATGCATATGAAAAAGAAATATGCTAGATATGAAAATTTTTGCATCTCTAAGATTTGTGGGTGTCTGAAACCACTTGTCAACATAGACAAATAATAAATAAAATAATATGGACTGATAAATACAGGTAACAATAAAAATTGAAATATAATGTATTCATATCCTGATTTGCCTGTCATTCAAGTCCTCTTCATTTAAATGAGTTGAACTTTTTTTTACTTAGCAGAGAAAAACTAATTTTTTGTATTTATCAAATTATGAAAATTTTAGTCAGTAGTTATACATATATGATAAACTGGTTAGAAATGCATGTACATGCAAAGGTAATCAATGTCAGCATGATGGGAAAGAAGAACAAGAAGTGGAGCTGTAGGGAGTTCTGACTCACAAAGAAGCAAAATGAAAATATGGCTATGAACAGTCTGAGTGAGCCTGTGAGAAAGAGTTCACTCTGCCATGACAAAAGAAGTCACGGGGGAACATGATGCTTGCCAGCACAAAGAAATCTAGCAACAGGAAAGAGGTGAAAGTCAAGAACCAATGTGTGCGAGGAGTCTAAAATAAATTTAATTCAGAAAGCGACAGAAAACTTCCCCCTAGAGGAGACCTTTGTTTTACGTTATCACAGAACAAGCAGAAACACAACTGAAGGGGTTATTGCTGTGTCTGCCAGCTGGAGGCCAGTCACTGGAGCAGACTTAATCATTAAACAGGATCCTCCACCCACTGGCAGGCTCTCATGGACCAAATTCTAAAAAAAACCCCTCCTTTTGATTGTGTGTTCAACCATGGCTGCAGCTCTGCAAGATCAGCAAGCTGCACGGGATAATATTATGATGAAGATGACTTATTTATTCTTTAGGTTTCAGTAGCAGATGTAACTCTCCACACAGACAAAAGGCCTTTTCTGCACAGCTCTCTAGAAGCACACAGGTTCTCTAAGCAGGCCCTGAGGAGCACACAGCCTATAAGAGGTCAATAGTCATCATCAGCACGGGCTAGCTCATGGGAGAGATACAAAAGTACAGACATGAAAACAGAGATGCAGCTTTAAAAAATGGTTTTATTAAAGAATAGTAATATGAGCAGCTGCTCTCAGCTGTGCTAAACATGTAGAACTTTCTTGCTTCTTGTGTGCCTAATTTCCTCACACATCTGCAGTGGTACACGTGATCAGAGTTTGATACCTGATACTCTTGGAACACTGGCAGAGCCTGTTCTTCCAGGTGAGTCAAAAGCATCCAGCCCCTGCCCAAGACAGCAGCATCAACTTGCCTGAGCTCCTTATTAAAATGGCAATGTATGAGGAATGCTGAAGGCTGCAATCTATATCCTTGAAGGCCCCAGTGGCATGGAGTCGAGTGGCTCTGTCCTGGCATTGTCCTTCCAACAGAGTAAGAAAAGGGCTTGAATAGCGTTCCTACCTACCTGGCCTGCTGTGCTCCTTTCTGAATTTGGGAGGATCTTGGACATGGATAGGTTAGTGAGCACTAAGGCACTGTCCAGTTTATAAAATACTTATAAAAATATTCACCATCTTTCTGAAAAATGGGTTGAATGGTGGAGGCCCATGAGCCTACCAGGGCCATGCCCTGCAAGGGTACACCATAGGCTCTGAGCATTCCCCACAGGTTAGGGTGAGAAGAAAGGAATGATGGGAGTAGTTATGCAGATTAAGTTATTGTGGATATTCTCAGTTCAGTCAGAGAGAAAAGAGAAAGATTTCTGCCAGGCTAAGCCTGGGAAAAAGTCCGAGAGGAATGTAAACAATCTATTATCTTCTTTTCTGTTTATATTGTTTATAGATATGTTCTACCACACTGACCTAAGTCCAGTGTACCAATCAAGTGAAATGTTTTTACTCTAAGACCAATGGAATTAACCAATGGAGTTCACGATGTTATCTGTAAAAGAGAGACGTACTTTTGAGCAAACATTCATTTGCCTTCTGAAATCGTACGAGTCATTTCACCCATCCCTGGCTCAACAGCATCAAGTTATTCCATATAAGGTTATGTTATGAACCCTTCTTTCTGACTGGTTAGTTTTGTGTTCTATATGTATGATTTCTGTTTCTCTTTGTTCATTGGTTCCCGGACCTCTATGTAAGATTGTGCTTGCCTCATTTCATGGCCTTCTGGAATAGCTCCCTACAGTGTACAGCTTATGTTTTTCTTGCGTATTTATTGTTAGCACGCCTTTTGTTTCCCTTTATTAATCTTTGATTTTCGAGCACTCCAGTCGTACCCATCCTTATTTTATCTTTTGCCACGCTCCCAGTTGACCTGGTCACTCAACGCTGATCTAAATATGCAAGGCCTGAATTTAACTCTTATGTTACTGAACATGTTAAAAGAAGAGCAGCACTCATCATGGCATGAAAAAAGCAAAGCAAATAGACTGAGATAACTGGAAATATCCCTGTTACTTCAACATTTCAGCTTCCAGAACAATTGCCCCAGCCAGTGGCCATCTACACAGGATGCAAGAGGAAATAAGAAACTCATTTTCCAGCTTCAAAATGACAGAATGTCAGCAATAAATCATGTTCCTCTTTCTTAAAAAAAAAAGGAAAAAAAGAAGAAACAAAAAAGATTTTACAGTGCATCTTGTATATCATATTTTCTAGAAAGCTTTTGAAAATGTTTTATCGCATCAGTGTTAGCAGTCGAGTCTTTTTACATGAGAATGTAACAATGGCTGTTCTGGGTTAGATGAAGGGTTTATCTAACTCAGGTATCTTGTGTTTAACAGTGGCCAATAGCAAATGCCTAGGGAAGAATATAAGAGCAAAACACGCAGTGATGCTCCCTGGGTATGTATGTACTTTCCGCCACCAGAAATCCACAGCTCAGGGACATCCCAACCCAGAGGTGTTATCTCTATATTTAGTAGCTTTTGATAGATTTTCTTCCATGAATCTGTCTAATAGCTTTCTGAACCCCTGTCAGCTTCTGGCATTTTAGTGCCAGCAAAGCAGTAAAGCAAAGGGGGAAACCAGATGTGGAAACCATTTTGATAAAAGGCTCTTTTTTTTTCGCTGAGAAAAGTACCTGAGAACTAACAGAGAGGAAGCTTCATGTTCAAAATAAGAGTTTTGAACTTAATAGTTTGTGAGCTGCCTCAGAATCCTTTGTTACCACATGGGATTCCTGGGAACTGAAGTCTTCAGGACTGAATCAACAGACAACATATAACCACTATTGTAACTGAGTCACAAGCTAGATTAACAGTGAAAAAAAACAAAAACACAGGAGGCCAAACTGATTTATTTTGAAAGTGAAGGGATTTTTAAAGAAAAACAGTTTTTCCTGAAATTTCAAAGGGAGCAGAGTGCATTTAAGGTAAATACATATTCATGTGGGCACCAAGTGCAAGCCTAAAGTTATTATGTCTGATAATTGAGTATCTGGGTTCTTAATATTCAACAGCTGTATCACCAAAGGTTTTCTCACATTCTGAAATGAATGTTTTTAAACAAAGTACTCATTAGGGCAAAAATTGTCTTCTGTAAAGGAACTACATCAAGCCAAATTCATCCTTCAGGTAAAACTTGAGCCTTCAGAGAATTAAGAAACATTTAAATAGAGTTAAATGCTTCTGTAGTTTCTGTGGTCTACACAGGAATGCTCAGATGAGTCTTCTAACCCACAGGGCATGTTCTAACATGACCATCAGTGCTCTCTCTCAAATATAATGTACCTGTAGGTCTCTATAAATAGCTTTTACTTGGAGTGCTGGCATCTAAATATTTTTATAACCAACGCATGGCTACAAGCGGTTCTAAATGGCCCTGAAATGGCTAACCCAGAATTGTAATTCCCTTTTTACTCATAAATCAAATAACAAAACAAAAAAAAAACCAAAAACAAACAAACAAACAAAAAAAAAACCCACCATCAGTCTGTGGGAAGCTGAGAATACAATTCTTGCAATGCTGAGCAGCTGTATATTAAGTCACTTGAATTTTTTTTGCTTTGGAAGGATAGAGTTAGAATTAGACCAAGAGCAACAAACATGTTTCTAAAATGTGAGTCAAGCAAAGAAGGAAATAAGCCAGCGAGCCAAGGGGAGCACAGGAAACCCGAATACCCCCATATCATATCCAAAAAATACATAATTCAGTTGAGCCCCACCATGTCATTTTCTCAGTGGATTTAGTGATCTCCCATGCCATAACCTGCCACAGTACATTTTGATCTGCATCAAAATTAACAGCCAGCCACTTTGTGAAATATTATCTTTGTTAGCTTTACCACTAACAAAAATACACTTTCAATTCTTCACATCCACATAGCACATCTATTAAAGCAATCTGGGAAATTAGTTTGAGATAAACTGTACAGCAATTTTATTCATAGCCTCCTGTATCTCACACTGTTAATCTGCATCACAGCTCACTAAATAGTGCCTAATGTTTATTGCATTTAACTGAATGTATACGATTCTGAGGGTACGCCAGGGACCGATTATCATAATTATACATGTTTCTATGGAAACCCACAAGTCTATCAGTTTTGATTCATTATATTGTTATACCTTCTAGCACTTTCTAATTATTAGGTGCCCATAAAAAAGTCTCAGTCTTGCTGTTACTATAGAAATGAGCTATAGACAGGCCTCAATTGTTAACCCTTACAGGGCAGGAATGGAAAGAAGGAAGAAACAGAGCACTGGATAAAGGGTAGATGTTTTAATAAGATAAAATATAAATTATTTTAATCTGCAGCCTTAACTTTCTTTAATGGCTTCACTGAACTTTCTCATTTGTTTGAAGAAAAAATCCAGCTAGGAAAACAGAGAAAACAACTTGGCTCTTTTCCATGCAGTCCTGGATATGGGATGTTACAGTAGTGCAAATGTCCCTCAGTGAGAATATAAGATTCTCTTGAAAGACATAAGTGTCATTAACAGACTATGGAAAATAGTGTAATGTTTGGTCATTAAAAATCTATAAAAAGTCTGTTAAACTAAATGGGAATATTTGTACTCTTCTCACTGGCCTTCAGTCTAAAACTGGCCTAACGTGCCACTGGGTGATTGAATGGAGAGTTGGTTTCAATGTTGGAATTACAACTGTGTTCAGTGGGAAATCACAGGAAGCCAAGATTTCCTCAGGTGGCTTCCATAAAGGAAGAATAATCCTGGAGAAAATGAGTTATAATGAAAGTAATAAAAACACTCTATTTTGATACGGTTATTTTAGTCTAAGTTAATACTATTGCTTACTTTGGCATATAATATACCCATTTTCCTCCTCATCCTGTATCTTCTGTCATAGCCCCATGAAACCTAAAAGGGACTGAGTGGTTTCACTGTTTCCCTAATCCTCCTTCTATTATAGTTTTCAATTAGAAGTGCCTTTTAGTTTAGATCAGCAAAGCTCTCCCAAAGTGACAGCTCACCCTTCACACTGCATATCTATTTATTTTGGAAATCAGCACACCATTCAATAACCTGAGAACAGGCCTGATTGCTATGCTAATAGTATTCAAAAATATGTTGACGCCAATTGAAACAAGTAAACCAGGATTAATTCATAAAAGAGTAATAAAAGAAAAGGGGAAACATTCATACTTTTGCTTCTTTAGCTGAAATTTTACCTTGCAAGCTTCTGTCTTAGAAAAATGGCCACAACACAATCCATATGAGATTTCATCTAATACTTCAGTTTCCCTATCTGGAGCTGGCTTTTTGGGGTACAGTTAAAAAAACCCAACAAAACAAAAACAAAGAAAACAGTGAAAAAATATCACTGCATATTCATGTCATTGTGCAATGGTCATGGCATAGAACTTTCTGGCTCAAAGTTATGTACTTTTCATTCTGAGTTAGGGGAAAAAGCTGAGAATTTAAAATATATTCCCATGTTCTAAAAGACTCACATTGTGTAATTAGCTGTAATCTACATATTCAGTTCTAAATCAGACTTCCACAACTTCCAGTCAATTTGAGCTAAATCACATTACATACAACAATGAATGAGATGTACATTTGCATTTATATGTAAGAACTAGCATAAAAGAAAGTGATCAGAGTGTCATTTTATATAAAGGTCTCAGATTTATACTATATTTTCAAGGACCCTTCTGTTCTACTATTATTTTACTACTGCCATGGAGAAACCAGATTTGCTGCAAAACAAGCTAAGCAGCTAAAGAGAAAATTTAATCAGATAATTTAAAAAATCCACTAATTGGTATATTAATACGTAATTTATAAGGCATGTTTGGCTAGATTAAAATAAAAATCAGACAGCAGAGAATATGAATATTTACGCAATTTAGCATTTCCAAATAATATGACAATGTACAGGGCCAGATCCTCAGCTAAGTTCAATGGAGCTTTGCCAATTTACACGAGACCTTGCATAATATCTACCTTTTCAACTCAGTTGCTCATGGCCATGCTGTATAATTGTCACACACTCCAGGTGACAGCAGCATGAGAGTGTGTCCAGCAGTGTCCAGCAGTGTGCTGATGTGAGCAGTGAGCATGGCTGACAGCTTGAGCCGCTCACACCCCCCAGCAGTCCCATATTTGTTCACTGACTTGATCATTCCTTTCCCATCTGCTTTAAGGTGAATATCAGTCCTTCAAAGAAATATACAGAACTTAAAGATCACTTCCGTCTTGCAGGTGAAATTGGACCTCCCATGGTATTCTTAGTGACATTGCCTTTGTGATGATGGGGCATCACATTATTGCTCTGGACACACAGTCGAGTCCTACCAGCCTTCACTTTCAGACATTTAGTGTACTGGAAATCAGTCCATTAAAATTAACTCAAATTAATTTATTAATCAATCAATTAATGGGTGAATTATCTAATTAATTATTAACTATTAGGTAATTCATTGTTCATAAAAATGTCATTCAGCATTTATCATACACACAGTCTAGCGCTACAGGATTATATTTGCTAATATATACCTTTTTTAACATGTCTCTAAATATGATTTCGTAAGCCACAGAAAAAAAGCCTGTGCCTAGCTATTTCTTTTCCATCTAAATATCAGATTCTTCTAAGAAATATAAAAGCTGGTCTCACATTTACATAAATGAAGAATACCTGATAGCCAGTACATCTCTGGCACCAAAGGGACAATGCAGTCATTGCTGCTTTAAGCAGCATTTTTGTGCCATCACAAATTAAAAGAAAATGTCTAGAATCTATGTAACAACTTCCTTTTCAGGAGACTTTTAAGATTTCAAAATATTTCCTACATAATTAAAGAGAAACACCTTAAAATTTGTACATACATGTGCAAAAACAAAGGGGAAAAATCAAGGGTAGAATCAAATTGCATAGATTAGTCATAAATGTTAGATTATCACAGCCACTGAGAATTACACAGAACCTCCTGACAGCATATTTACTCTTTTTCAAAGGTATTGAGTTTACAGACACAAAGTTTGAAGTTGATTTTAGAAGTTAGCTGAGGCTAGCTAAAGCTACTTATCTGAAATTGCTTTAGCAACGATTTTTGCTTATGAATATGTATGCTGTTTTGTACAAAGTACTTTTCCAACTGCAGGAATATTAGTATGAGCATACTCCCAGCTCTTCAAGTCTTTAGCTTCAGTAGCTGGTTGAATTGGTTTTGTACTACAAACTCTTCAGGGCAGGAACCTTGTCTGCTGTGATGTCATGTCAAAAAGACCAAGGCATGACTTTCCCTCTCCTCCCTTATCAGCTGTTTTGAATAGAACTCTGAAGATGATAAGACCTATGGGGGGTTGTCTGGGTTATTATTCAAAAATTGATTTAGAGAAGCTAATGTTCAAAGTTCAAAGTATGATTTTTTCCTAAGCTACGTGGATTCAGTTCAGCTATTATTTTACACCATTCATTATTTGAAAGGATTTCATAATCAAAGGAGGGAAAAGTTTAGCTAAAGTGTGAAGTCCTTTCCTACAAAAAGACATTCAGATATGAAATTAATGCTCAAATTTCACTTTCTCTAAATCTTATGATATGTCTGATTAAATCATTAGTAATTTTTATTTTTCTATGACCGGCTGTTGTCTTGACCTGGAGTTTTGGAACATGAAAATTTTAGTACTATTGACCCTACAACTTGGCTGAATACCTAACTGCAGCTTCGATGTCTTTGTCAACAGATTCTTCATTCTGCCAGATTTTGGATAACTCTGAGTTTCTCTTCAAATTTATATTATGGCAATCCAAAGCAAAAGAAATTCAACCATTAACTACATAGACTCTGAGTGGGATTTTTAAACCCATGAACACTGAGATTTTCCTAAATATATTAATTATAAAAATATCAGTATTAATATAAGTTTATATTAAGAGTTTTCATGGAAAGTACATTATTTTTTTACTTAGAACTGCTCATTGCATTAGTACACCAGCATTGGTGTCTGTCTAGAAGTGTGAAAATCAATGAATTGCTGCAGTTTTATAATGAGACTCAAGGAAAAGGGAACAAAATTAAATTCCAAGTTTTCACTCTTATTACAGTAACTAAATAAAGACAGGAGATTTACCCATGAGACGCATCTTGCTGTAATTGGCAATTGACTCAAGTTGCAGTGGCAAAGGCCGTAGTTCATTTTGTGCCAAATTTGTTTGTGTATGTGGAGACCTCTGTGTGGGGTGATGTTTGCATGAGGCTAAAATCATCCCTTTTTTTTTTGTGCAGTACATTAAAAAAAGATGTGTACCTCTGAACAAATTCTCCTACTTCTGCTACAAGCAAGGAGCCATGGTCTGAGGACAGCCAAAGGGAAAGGAGGGTTCAGGATGCTCAAATGTCTCCCCTGTCTATATGTGTATAGGAGGGTGAGGCAGTCTGCTTAAGTGTGATTAAACTCATGTGATTAATGAAATTTTCAGTTTTAGAACTGTTGGATGTTATTGACCCATTGACAGTTGCCAGGCATAAAATGAGGGAGACATATTTGTCATACAACCCTTGCACTTCAGATTGGATTTCACCTATGAGCCTTTAAAGCTAAAAACATACATTGACTTGTATAGTTAACAAGAATTATGATCATTCTTACCCTAACTTCATATCAAATATTCAAATGAGATTCAAAACCCAGCCCTAAAGAAGAGATAACTACTGTGAACCTAAGACTAAGGGACAGGCACTTGAGAGGAAGATGAATAGTGCTCACCAAAAATCTTTTGGGTTCTTCTTTTAAGAGGAAGATAGAAATTGCACTATTTTGCAAGAAGACCAAAGACAGGAACTGCATACACCTAATAGAAGCCTTTGGTAGCTCTAAACGGTGCCCTTAGATTCATGCTACCTCTCCAGTACACATTGCCCTCTTTTGCAGTGATCACCTGCAGCTGCCCAGCTGCCTCTCTTCTTGCTTCCCCCAGTGCCTTTACCACACGCATGTTTCCTTGTTTAAATCTGTTTTTCCCTGGGCTCTTGGGACTCTTTGAGGGCCCTCGGCTAACTGCTCTTTTCTAAGCCCTCTATTGTCTGCCACATACCAAACTGCTTCTCCTGCAAGCCCTACAGATCTCTTTCTGCCTTTGTCTCTAGCTCTAAGTCTACTTATCTCATTCTTCCAAGTCCCTCTCCCTTTCTCTCTCCCACATCTCTCCCTCTCCCTCTCTCTCTCTCATGGCTTTCTTTCAGGCTGTTCTTTGCTTTAGGCCTCATTCTTGCACAGTGTGGTCTCTCTGCCTAATCAGCCGTGCGGCTCATTACATTCGGGAGCCCTTTGCTATCTGTTTGGGTTTTTATAAAGTCCCCTGTCACCATGGTATCTTACTGTATTCTCACAACTGTGTCCACTTGCTGTTTTTTGTATATTAATACTTATATGCATATTATAATATTTGGTACAAACAAGCAAGAAGGTTTTGCTTGGGATGTTTACTCTTCTAGACCCTTCTCAGTTTCTTGTGGTTGTACAGATAAAGCTCTGCCATTCACATGTGCATTTTGAATCTTCATTAATGTCAGTTCTTCATTTCTATTCTCCTTGTCATCAACATTCATCTGTCCTCAGCCAGGAGTTAAGAGAGCATTTTAGAATGAAGGAATTGTAAAACTATTATTATAGCAGCAGGCAGAATGGCAGCATAATTAATAAAGGTGCTCAAGCAAAATATTTAAAATAATTTTTGTTGGAAAATTCGGTCTTTGTTGTTTTGACAAAACACTCTACAGGAGTGCCACTTTACCTGGATTATTATTGCTTCTTACGTGGATTCATTTCTTCTGTACCCATCCCCTTGCCCTCCCTCATTTGATTCCTTCCTGTTTGCTCTGCAACCATGGCAACTCTTCACCCCTACTGGAGGTTGGACATTTGACCAGTAGCATTAGGTCTGCTCCACTGAGTCAGCAGGTAAAGTCAGGGAAAGGGGGAAGCTCACATCTGGACAGACTTCCCTTCTGTGTGCATGTACATTTGCTTTATCAAATTCTGTCATTCCAGGAAGACCAAAAGGGTAAAGATCTTTCTCTCTTTTTCCCTTCCTTTCCTTCTCTTACTCCCTCCCCAGGACCCAGAGTATCTGGCTAGTGAAAATTCTTAAGGCTGCTTCAAAATTTAGTTGTGTAGCAAGTGCCAGTCAAAAAAGAATTGCTTCTTTGGTTTGTGCCATTTCTATAGGGAGAGAAAAGACAATCATTAGCTTAAAAAGGGTCATGTTTTTGAAAGCATCAATGCAACTTTTCACTAAAGGATCTTTAAATGATTTCTATGCAATTAACTAAGTCTCACAACACTGCCCCAGAACTGATGTTATTGTACAGATGGAGAAACTAAAAGGAGATTAAGTGACTTATACATTGTTATGTAAATCTGTGACAGAGACAGTCACAGAACCCAACAATTTTCTTTAAAGTCATGTGACATTGTATTTACATTTGCAATTTAGCATTCTTCTCCAGAAGCCCATTCATAAAGTTCAGTTTAAGATTTTACTGCTCTTCTCACAGTAATGATCTTCTTGTTCAGCATACTTAAGCACATACTTGTCTTCCAGCATGGGAATTGGTCTGCTTAAGGGATTTTTGTTCTAATTATCCTACTAAAACTTTTGGTTTAATGAAAATTGTCCATCTTTAAAAAAAAAAAATTAAAAAATTAAAAAAAAAAGACATTTTTTCAAAGTTTTGCATGGAACACTGATTCTAGTAGATTTACATTCTCAAAGTAAAAAGGTAAACACATCTTTCAGAACTTATAAGCAGATATATTGATCTTTTTTCTCAGCATAGGATAGTCCATCTACTTAACTCTATTTTTCTTACTTTGGTCTTATGAACCAATAAAGAGCAAAGAGCTCCATTCTGTGCTGGTAGCCAGAGGCCAAGAGACAGCACTGTACAGCCTTACTCTGTATGAAGTGAAAAAAAAAATCACTTTTAATATACCAAATGCTAAGTCAGTAACAAGTGAGGGACTGAACATCTTTCAGGAAAATTGTTTAGCACCAAGCAGAATTAGAAATAAACCAGCATATGATACTGTGCTTATTTGACACATTGTACTATTTGAAGTTTGTTACCTGAGGTGCTTTGAATTTCATATTTAGCAAATTCCTGGATGTACAGTAATGCAGCATGATACTTCAATGCATCCTTCTAAATATTTATTAAAAATGAATGCTCTTGTTCAGCTAATTAATTATTGACTATGTTTTCCACTTTACTCTCTTTATTTTGACACTATATACACTTGTACATTATTTGCTTTTTTCACTGTATCATGACACTGGTGACTCATACTCAGTTTGTGACCCATTATGTCTCCCAGCTTTTTTCTACACATCTGAAACCTAGTCTATGGCTTCCTATTTCCTATTCAGTTCATCATGTCTAAAAGCAGATTTATGTATTCCTGCTTACTGAATTGTGTTCATTCTTTTCCAGCTGATTTCTTCAGATCAATTTAAGTTCTAATTCTATCTTTGGCATGCTTGCAGCCACTCCCACAGTAGTGTTCCCTGTAAATTTAATAAGCAAACTGTTATATTATGCATCTTCCAGATTAATAATGAAAATGTGGAGTAGTACCAACCTGGTAAGTACTCAAAAATTTTTTTGATCAGTTTTGCACATATCTGTAGTCAAAGAGTTTCATCTAGCTTCTTTATGAGATGCCTGAGACAGAATTTATTTAAGTCAAGAACGGTGATGTCTACTGTTTCTCTTATATCCAGTACACTGCCCAGGACTGTATCACAGCTGAACTGGTGTGACATGGTTTGTGTTTGAACCATGCTGACTGCACACCTTTTTATATAACTTTGAGGTGCCCATAAATAATTTGTTTTGTTATCTGAGAGCATCTCTCACAGAGAAGTGAAGCCAGCTATTGTACAGTTTCTTGAGTCTCTTTTTACCTTGTTATCATAGTCTTTACATATGGCCTTCTTAATTCTTCTGAAATACCACCTCTGAAAACACTTCAGCGTTGCTTTAGCTACATGTATAGTAGGAATTTCATTACACTCAGGCATTTGAAAATGTCTGTGTTATCTTTTTACTGTTCTAAATGGTTGTCTTAACCTGAGATTTCACAACTTTCCTTGGTGTCAGTAGTACTAACTTCCTGTCTGCTCACAGAATTTATAGTGTAGACATAAGCAGAAATTAACTATGCAAACTAGTTTCAGTTTTTCAACCTCTGTGAAGTAATGGTCTTAATTTCCCTTGTCTTGCTCCTACTAAAACTGCTTTCCTTTCACCTTTCATGTATCTTGTAGAAAGTTTCTTGGTTTGTCCCTTGGCACTTCTGAATTTGTCTCAATACCTTCTGCTATTTTTTCATATTCATCTGCAATCATTTGAACTACTTCATACTTTCTAATTTCTTTATTTTAGAGTTTTACTAAAGAGCTGATGATTTTACAAGATTGGTCTCTTAGTGTAGTTCCCACTCTTCCTCTGTACTGGAGTAATTAGTACTAATTTTTTACAGGAATTTATTTCCTTAGAGAATTTATTTTCTTTGTTTATCTGTACGCCTCATCTTTCTCTGCAACTATTAAGGGCTCCCTGTTTGAAATGCACTACTTTTATATTAGAGGGTCACATGTCTCCTTTCCTTAAAGATCTTGAACTCCTTCATTGCTTTGCCACTGCCTCTTTGCCATCAGTCTCCACATTTGCATCTAGTCCTCTTTCAATGATCAGAACCAAATCTAGAGCAACCAATCCTCCAGGTGCCTTTTTTTCCCCCATAACTTGCATAGAAAAAGATATGTAAAAGACACTGAGGAATTTCTGAACCACCAGAAGGACTGCTTGGCTTTTAAGAATGGTTATACATTTGAAGGCCACAAATTAACTCTGTCAGCTTCTCCTAAGGAAAGTCAAACAGTCAGCTGCTACCACGGCACTGGTCCCTCAAGAATCCTGCCACAACCTGGATTGTTGAGCTAATGAATTTTTAAGCATCTGCACTTGATGATGCAGACCATAATGAAGATGAAATCAATATTAGCATGTCCATGTTCTATCACAGCCCCATGAAATTTGCAAGAAATGAAGATTGCATGAGGTTAGATATAAATTAATGGGGTTTGTGCTGATAATACAGTAAGTATGATACAGATTTTTGTACACTATTTTAGTAAAATAAACAACCAATTTGCACTCCACAGGCTAGCTGTAGTTGTGGTATGCTTGGCATTCACTTTTACTTAGTGGCTAACATTTCTGTGTGTAGAGGCAGTAAAATCAGGCTTGGATAGCTAAAAATAAACACCAGCACGCTAATAAGGATCTGTGCCTTAGCCTTCAGTTTGTTACAGTTTGATAGCAGGTCAGATACCCTCAAAGTCATCTCTTTTGAGGCATTAGGCACAGTTGATAATTTCATGGTTTCACATGTCTCCATATTTACCTCAGTTTTTAAGTACTTGAGGTACTTTTCTTAAGGACTTTGCATAACAACTTTATTTTTAATGAATAATTACATCTGCACAGTCCCATTTTCATTACTTTTTCTTTCAACATTAGGGGCCCAAAGTACCACTTACTGAATGAAACACCATTTTTCTGTGTTTTCTGTGACACACTGAATATAGAAAATTTTATTTGTATCTGCTCTTCTAGAAGAAAAAATAGCTGAACACTGCAGTCCTTCTCAAACTTTTGTCCTAGTAGAAGAGACTTTTGGGATTGTTATAGGTTCAAGTGAAGACTGGTACATTATTAGATTTACTTTTTAGAATTGAAGAAACTATTAAAATACTATGGTTCTGCAAGCCACTCTTTTATTCTTCCCAGCCTCACCAATAGCCCGTTAGGACCTCAGTTTGGGAACCACATCTTAGATGGAAAGGGAAGATTTTCAAGGTAAGAGAAACTGAGCTACAGGTATCATGGAAACTCTCTTCTTAAACTAGCTAATTCTATAGCTGTCTTTCAATAGTGGGAAGGATTAACCCTGGGAAGAAGATCTTGCTGGTGCCACTGTGAATAGTGGTACTAGAGAATGGGATGTCAGTGCAGGAAAGTTAAAGATTCTGGATTGCATGAAAATGCAGGGTACTATTCCAAGTGAAACTATAATTTATATTCCTCTCCAGAATGCTTAGCTCTTTTCCAAGGTCTTATTTCTGCTGTCTGTTAATTCTTGATAATTTTTTACCTTCTTGACAAGAAGTAGAATAGATATCAAACTCCTATGTATTATGCATTTCAGCATTTTTAAATTCAAATCCAGATACTGTGTTCTGATTTTCCACTTTTGCTGTATAATTGGGTCATCAGGTTTTCCATTAAAATGCTTAACAGAACATTATAATTAAACTCCAAATCTATTACCTTTTGCCTGAGCATGTTTATAATGTTCTTCTTTAGCATCTTGGATGAAAACATTTCTTTAAATAAAAGATTAATTAGAAGGATAAGATACAGTTTCTATAGTAATTCACTAAAGTAATTTTTAAAAGCCATGAAAAACCATAAAATGAATTAAATTCATCCTGCTACATTTTGTGAAACATACATTAATCCAAAATGGCTATATTTGTACCATACTTAGAAATTGGTACCCATATATTATTCTCAGAGTATTCAAGTTTCTTGATCTAGTTTGGAGTTGACTGATCATTACAATTAATCAGCAGTTTGCTATTTTAAATTTAAAAGCTGGTTAGAATGCCATTGCAGGATTTACATTATGACTAGCAGATATTTTTGTTACCTTACAGAGATGATATGTTAGCTGCTGTTGGAAATGTTGGCTGTTAAAGGCTATTATTCTTAGAAAGGAGGAATGCTTAATTAAACAGTTTTGAAATTCACTGACAAAGTCTGTCCTTTCCCACAAAAGGAATGTGTGGACACCTCAGTAGGATTCTGCTCCGGCCCCCACTGAGTGCCCCGGAGCTGTCCTCAGAAAGGTGCTGGAAAAGGCAGAAGCAGATGGCCAGGTACACAATCATTTCAGCCTGGAATATAGCATAATAATCAGCCCTCGTAAGGACTTTGTTAAAGCCGAATTGATTTGGAGATTGTGAAACAACTTGTAGAAAACCAAATTTCCATCAGTGTTGATTCCCATCTAAAAAAACAGAGGGTTTACCAGGTGACTACTTTAAACAACAAATAATAGTAGATTACACACATCACTCAAAAAACCTCAAGATAAAGTCAAAAACCATCCAGGTCAGAAAAGGCAGGTAACCATTCTATGAGTCTCTGATGACTTTAGAAAAGCATGCATGTCGCATAATCATTTCTATGAGTTTCAGCTGCTGTATTCTTGCCTGCATAAATATTGCATAAGTAGAAATGTATGTACACGCAACATGTATATACATGTATATGTCTACTGTATGCATCTGTGTCCAGGCACATGTGCACAAGTAGGTGGGAGAGAGAGGAGAGTTGTAACAGAAAAACACAGAAAGGCTCTTCACTTTGAGGTGTTTGTTCTTGGTAGAATAACCATAGAAATAAAGGAGAGGTCCGTAGTTTTATCAAGAAATAAAAATTGATTTTCAAATTTGTGGTAAAGAGCTGGGCCAATATTTTACAATATTGTAAAAGAAGACACTTCATAGGCCCCAGAAGATTCCAAGGGAAGATGGACGTTCATAGGCATTGCTTTAAAATGTGGATATAGGAACACGCCAGAAAAAGCTAGAAGCAGCAAGCAGGACCCTTTTTGCCTGTATGTTTTTCACATTAGGTATGCAGTTATTGTTTTGTGTTATATGCTATCTGAAATTCTACAAAAACCTTTTGCTGAAAAACAAACCATTGTTTTTATGCTTAAAACTAGAATTACAAAATGCAATGTAATTAATTATACATTTTATTTGACTTAAAGTAATCATTTTCCTCCCTATGTTAAGCCCCTGGGAAGTGTTGTATACAGCTACAGTTTTGAAGAACTTCATAATGGGGGGAAAAACACCTGGCATTAACTGACAGTGAATTAGGCTCATTGTCACTGAGAAAAAAAAATACTTTGGAAATTTAATCCCTGATGTTCTTGGTATCCCAGTTTCAAAGAGTATCTATGAAGTACACAAAATGGATTGACCTTGAAAACAGGAAATAAAGATGGGTGAATTTTAGGCAGTGGCATTGAATCCCTCTTGCTGTTGCAAGCCCAGCCATAACTGGAAAGCAGTTCTGGCTCTTATAAACATTCAGTCAGAGAATTCTGATAAGCTTTCTTAATTTACTCAGATCAAACCTTTTTAAAAAACCGCAAACCTCAGGACAATTGTCTTGTGAAAATGCATGTTGCTCAGTGCAGCGTTCTTGCCAACTTACATGCTAATTTACTTTTTCATTAACATGTGAACGAAGAAGATAAAATAAAAAAAGATTTGTCAAACCAGAGAGTTTGTTGAAGGAGACTGACTTTAATCACTCAAAGTTATCAGAACCAATGTCAGAACTACAGAGAGCAGTTTTAGTCAGAATCAGAGCCATAGTCATCAAAAGACATTTTCTGGACCTCAGAAACTGAAGCTATGCAGCAAAAATAGAGCTTGTCACACTTAAAATGTGACCTTTTTACAATATCTACTACCTGATGCCAAATCAAAATATTGGTTTAATTTATCCTGTTAATGGATAACTCCATTTTACAGCAGCATAATGCCATCACATAAACAAATGAACTACATTTTTAAAAATACAGTTTAAGAGGTTGTAGTATATATATATCAATGACAAATAGAACCCTGAGTCTTCTCAAAGCCTAGTTGCTCTTAAAGGATGACATGCACAACCATCAAAATAGCAGCAATAGAAAATAGAGGTGTGACAGCAAAGAGTGCTTCCATGAAATTCCTATGTTATTTGTGACAAAACCATACCTTAACTTTCTCTTACTCCCCTTCACAATTTGTTACTTTACTGTAACACTCATGAGGAGAAGGTTGACAATTCATTCCTGAATTCAGTGTTTGCAACTGTGCACTTCAGTGTCTACTCCACAAAACTACAATAGCATTTTCAAATCAAACTCTCCTTAGGCAGTAGCATTAACTACATATTTTGTTTGCTGCCTTTTATCTTAGATTCCCACTCTTTCGTCCTCTGCAACAGTCAGGGGAAGCACCGGTTCAGCCATTATTGTTATTATGTATTTTTATTTATTAATCACATTCATGAGGTGTTTGAGTTACATTCCAATCAAAACTGTGAACTTGTCCAGAAGATGCAGCAGTCATGTCATTTTGTATCAGCAGCTTCTCTTTTATTCCAATACCTCTCTGACCTTCAGCAATAGTGTCATGTGCTTCTATAATGGTTCTCATTGCCTCCTTTCTCAAGCACCACAGCTCTCTAGAGACTATCTGCATGGAAAGATAACTTTAGGAGCCTCTAGGGGTCTGCTTTCTGTTTGCTCCCATACTGGCTGAAAACCAGTAAAAATCCCGTTTGTTCAAAACCATATTTTTTCTCTTTCTTTTATTTTTATTTTTTTTTTAATTTAAGAGCACAGAGCAACACAGCCTCTGCTTTAAGTTTCTCAGCAAAGCTACTGCCTAATTACTGCCTGCTGAGCAGCGCAGTTAAACACAATCAGTCAGAAAGCCTTAAAGATACAATATCCTTTTTCATGAACTGTCTGCTTGTCAATTTGAAGTCGCCCTCCTGCTTTAAATCAACCAACCACAGAGCTGTTGTGAACAGCAACTGATTTTCCATGCAGTGCTGCAAAACAAAATCACACCGTATCCTATTTTTAATGGCCACAGTTTTTCAACTGCATAACAAGAGGTAGCTGGCACTGCTGAGCTGAACCATATCAAAAATGGGTTCAAGTAGACATAGCACAGAATCCTTGAAGAATACAAGTACAGACCCAATTACACATGCATTGTGATGCTCAAAGCCAATTACAGGCAAATAACAGTGAAGCATTGATTCTACCTTCATAGCTCCATTGTAGACATTGAGGTTTTTATTTTTTGTATCTACAGGACACAAAGAAATTATTTTTAAGGCTCAAATCCTAAACATTATTTTATTAATCCACTGTATATTTATGTACATAGGCTTTTAAAAACACCAGCCTTTATCAAATTCACATCAGTGTGGGCAAAGTGCTATAACTTTGTATTTCTGTAGGTATTTTTCTATTTGAACTTCAGACATACAGGTATTAGGAACACGTGCATGGACACAGCACATAAGCTTTTATAAACTTGGCAGAGTGGGCATTTTCTAACATGCCTGGGACATTGGATAGTTACCCATGCTTGCCAATCTGACCTGTTCTCATCCATGCAGTTAAGCTATAAACCTCTTGGTAAATGGAAATTTATTTTATTAACTTGGTAGCAATTTAAAATACAGTCAGTGAAGAAAGTACAAAGTGTACCTAGATTGACAAACAACATGCAAAATCACATTTCCACTACAATTTCCATGCTTAAGTCAATACCCTCAGTATTGCTATTATTTTCAGGTACACTCTTTGTTTTTACTCCGTTTTAGTGATATTATGTCCCAACAAAATGTCACAAGCATGGAAACATTTTTACACCTTTTGGTATTGGTCATCCTAATTTAAATGATCTGACTTAAAACTTTTTTTGTCTTTGTGAAATAAACTTCTGTAACCATTTAGTCTCACAACACTGCCACAAGGCAGAGTAGAGAGATTGCCAGATATAATGGCAACATTTAGAACATTATCTCCACATCTGTAGTAGTGAGTACGCAGAGATAGGAGGAAATGGAAAGGGGAAATGTGGAACAGACATTCCACCATCAGACTGGATGGAATAAAATCTGTACCAGTGGTTCCAGAAGGAGCTACTGGAAGTCCTCTCTTTACGTTGTTTGTTCATAACCTCACAAAATCTGATTTTCTTCTAAGAAGAAGCATGTCCTTCAATTTATTAAATGTATATGTCAGATTTAAAGATAGTAAGTATTTTCCTCTTTAAAATACTGGGGTCTTTATTCTCAAGTACTGTAATCTCAATTGATTTTTTTTTTTCTGAGTCTCAATCCATCTCAAAAAAAAAATCTCAACATACTCAGCCTTGCTTATACATTAATATAATATTTTGGTTGGTTACTCCATTTGTTCAAAACTTATTACATATGTAATATAACAACAAAGACTCACATAAAAATGTAACCCCCCCATAGTTCCAATAATTTGTACTAGCAATAATACATTAATTACAGATTACTAGCATTACAGAAACTAGCATTACAGAAACTAGCATTAACAGAAGATCCACTGATAGGAGATACAAAATCCTGTGAAACTGGGAGGAAGGGTTTCACAAAAAAACACACAATTCTGGTGTACATTAAAATAAGTACATTAATTAATTATCAAAACCAAACTTTAGAAGGACCAATATATCATGAATCATTTAGCTTCCACAGAAGATCTTCACTGAAATATTTCTGATCTATCACTAAATCTAGCTAAAAAGTAAGAACTATGGATATTATTGCCATATAGTCAATTGGAAAAGTTAATACCAATGTGCAAGCACGGAACTAATATTAAAATGTAGATATAGAAAACTACTGTTTTAGAGGAAAAGCTAGGAAAGCCAATGGGATTCCTTACACACTCACAGAAACACACTTTTAACAGCACTCTAATAAAGAGCAACAGTAAAGAGATTTGTAGAAAGGACTCATGATTTTATGGCTCTGAAATAAAATATCTTTGATAGAAATAACTATTACTTTTAGAAAACATTTCATAAGACTGAAGGTAATGTTAATATTACACATCCTTCCAAGCAAGAATTTATTCCATATTTGTTTAAATTTTCCTCCCCAAAATTTCTAACTTTGCAGAAGCTATAAAGGATGAAAGGAAAAAACAACCAACAAGTATAAGTTTCCTAAAATTTTCCTAGGGTGGTTTTGGACATTCACAGGCCTACAATAAAGGAATGCAGCACAGCCAGAAGGCACCTCCTACCACACTGAGCCAACAAAAGCATCAGGCAGAATAAAGGGATAAAATGGATTGACCAATCTGTCTCTCACTATGCAATTAGTCTATATCACAGATTCATGGAATGGTTTGGTTCAGAAGGAATCTTTTAAAAAACATTCAGTCTAAGCTCCACACAATGAGCAGCGACATCTTTAACTAAATTAGGTTGCTCAGAAGCCCATCCAACCTGAGCTTGAATGTTTCCAGGGATGGGGCAATATGATTTCAGGTGGTGTATTTCAGAGACAATTCTGGGAGAAGAGAATAGTTCAATAATTTGGACCATCTGTTGTTTTCTCCACACAATATCACTTTGGAGATCCTCTACTTCTTTGGATACTTTGGATAATCATGGGGTTCACCCTAAAAGTTGAGAACAGTTCTCTAATCATAGGTCTAAACGGCCAGTTTAACTACCAGGAATAACTCTCGAGATGTTTTTTCAGATTCCTTCAAACCACAGTTGTGGCAACTAATAAAGTCACTGTACTCCAATTCTGTAGAAAAATTGTCCTGAATTATCCATTTAGAAGTTACCTAAGGATGCCAGTAGCTGACATGAGCATGATAGCTTGATAGAACAATCATTCATTCTCTTGATTGCAACCCGTGTTCCTAAAACAAAGCAATTTATATGAAAACTCAATATTTTGCATTATTTTACCGTCACTTGGGGAAAAGGAAAGGCTGGCACAAATGTAAAAATTTGCAAAATACCAGATTTTACATGGTAAAATAATTATCAGGTTTACTTTTGAAGTCACACTATACACTTTATTGAGGATGAGGGATGCAATTCAAGACAATGAAACTCTTACATTTCTTGACTTCCAGCTTAAAGCAAAAACTGAAAGTGTCTTTTTATACTATAAGGGTATGCAGAGGAACCATGTGGTAGAAACATTTCAGCAGCACACAAAGTAATTTCTAATAAAATATTAGTGAAAGAATATGATAAAAAAAATAGAAACCACAGTGGCTCCCTAAAAAACATTTTTTAAAATTTAGAGAGAAAAGAAGATTACCATGCTCTTTCCTCGCCAAAAATTTGCTCTTCAGTCATGCAAGATGCTGAGCAATTTTTTTCTTATCTGTAAAAGCACTTAAGCTGGAGCTTAACCTGAAGCATGCGAGAAATACTACAGAAATCAATAAGAAATAACTGTTTAAGTGCTTGAAGGTAAGCAACTATTAATGTGAATTGCCAAATAAAGCCATGGTTCTCAGATTTTTTGAAGAATAAATTTCTATTTATAACTGAAAAGGTCTTTCTAAAGCACTGTCCTGAAGTTATAAAAATAATGACTACAGATCAAAATAAATGAATACTTGTCTCTTGGTTGTCAGAGGGCTCTGCTCTCCTTTGGAAGTGCTGTCTGGTGGGCCTGTGGACAGAGATCCTGAATTCTGTCATTAGGAAGGCCTTGTATGAGTCCTGAGACCCTGAAATATGCCTGTGAAATCATTAACCTTCAATCATGTAATGATACATCTGTAATAGGAACGATGAGTCAGGTTTACTTTTGAAATTAGTAAAGGCAATAAAAGTCTAATAGCTGAGTTCAAAGATTCAGAAGCATTATTTCTCCTGATCTTAATTTACAGCATCTTCTGGAAATGAGATTTGAAAGGTAGCTGCTCATTTCCTCACTCATGCTATGAGCATCCTGGAGCTTGATGGTTGTTTACAATGCATTTAGTCATCTGCATACCATGTAGGAAAAATTATGTAATATGGTGGTAATAATTAGCTTTGACTGCAGGCAAACTCCTGAATAAAAGGCTGTATTCATGGTATTAAATAAATGAGGGGAGCTGTGACCTTTTTATAACTTACTGGGGAAATTTTAGCCTTCACAAACAGTTACAGCTATTAAGGAAATATTTCTCATACAATCACGTTTTTCTTCTTATTGTGGGTATTACTGCTACTATTTAATTTCATGCAGAACAGCATATTGCTAAGCACATCAAAGAGGACAACACATATTCAGATGAGCATGATTAGTGCCGTTATCTTAACGACCTGCTTACAAGATTTATAGAGTTAAAATCAAAGGAATAATAAAAAAGTCAGCAATTGTGTGTTTGGGGTTGGTTTCATTTTTTTCATTAATAAATTGGATTTTTGCTTGAAAACATTGAGAAACTAATGAATATATCTGCAGATAAATATTTACTTTACTTTCAGATTATAAAATTGGAACTTCCTAAAATTCAGATTATTCTATTTTCTGCAGCTGGGCCATTCTTACTAGGAATTACTTCATTTCATTTAAACTTAAAGGCCAAATATGGTAATATCATGGGCTTCTTTTTTTGAACAAAAAGTTTACTTATGTAGGCAAAAAACAAGTGTCTTACCATCCTGGGTCAGAATAAGTCCCACCTGTTGTTGTATATGATTTGGAAATCCTGAGTACTCTAGAGGGAGTTTTAAAAATCCTGCAGCAGGCTCATAAAAGTTATCTGCCTCATACTCTGTCACTTCCTAATTAATAACAGAACCAAGACTTCTTTTATCTCAAAGTGTAAAGTTTAACACTCATTATATCACATGGTTATAGCTAATTAGGCTGACACCAGACTGGACTGCTCTACTTACAAAGCTTGATTCCTTTCTTAATTTTGGTGAATTCTTAATCTTTGTAACATCTAGTGGCAATGGGTCTCACAGTGTTCATATGGTGAAAAAAATATTGTAACTTTAACCTTATTGAATGTTCTCTTGTGTATTAGAATAGAGGCAATGAATTCACATTGTACCTCCTTTATGTTTGATATTTTATTCACTGCTTTCATGTGTTGCAGGCTTACAAATCCATCTGTCAACATCTTTACTACATCAAAGCCACAGGAAATTCTAGGTCTGAAACTGCAACATCGTTTTCTGTGGCATTAGTTGTTATGAATGGGTATAAGATCTTGAATATTTAGCAGTATACTCCTTGTACATATTTCTCTTCATTCTGTTTTTGTAGTTTTAAGAACCCTTTGTAATTAATTTCCACAGATAGAGTCAAGAGTTCTTATGCAAGGAAACTTCCCATTGCTGTTGCTTTCAGTCTAAGAAATAAGAATACAGAAAAGCTATGTAACAGAAGCAGAAAGAAAAATAAAGCTACCAGAGCATTAAACTGTGGACTGCATTTATGCAGGTAATCAAAACTGATATGGAAGTCCCAAGGCTGAAGATAACTCATACCCTGTTTCATGCACTACTTAGTGGCTCATATAAACAGGTCTCTTCAACTGCAATAATGTTGTCAGTTCTGAAACAATTAATAATATTGGCATCCTTTTTCTTGGTCACAACCTGACAGATTAAGGTGGATGTAAACCAGAAATGTTCACATGGTGGCTAAAGGATGTTCACAGCTGTGGTGAATCCTTGGTTTGCTATTACTGACTCAAAGGCTGCTTTTTTTCTAGAGAATATCAGTTCCAGGGCAATAAACACAGGCTTTCAGGAGTTCAATATTCTTTAATGATTTTTTAAAATAATGATTTGAAATTGAAAATAAAAATGGATTGTATTGAATTAATACTGTATCTACAACAGGCTATTTTCTGTGGGCAGGAGTATTAGGAAAAAAAATGATATCTGAACCCTTTGGATCACTTTAGACAAGAATATATATAGGTGAATAAATGCATTACTATACATGTGATTTCATACAAAAGGAATATAAAAAATTCCACTGTAGAAAAATGTGATATTTTCTCTAAATATTTCAACTCAAAGAATGTTTTACGGGGTTTGCATATGAACCAAAACTGGAAAGCTCTTGCCAAAAGCTTTCTGATCTTTTTACTGGCTCTGCGACTGCAGTTCCAAGCCTAGAATTCAGAGTGGTTACATGTCACTGAATTTTTGATGTGCTGATTTCAGACTGGCCCTATTTTGAGAAGGATGTCTTTTGTGTAACTTTTGAGATAAAACATATGCAGATAAGCCCTTTTGGGAGATGTATGCAGTGATGGAGTGATCAGTCAATATTCATTTTGTGTCTAGTTACGGTACTAATTTCTGCATTAAGACCAAATTCTTGTTTAAATTCAGTGTTTCAGGCAGCATTCATACACTGACTCACTGAATGTTAAATGAAAGGCTAATCTGAAAGCAAATTATAAATCTTCATAAATTCACTCTCATTCTGCATTCTCATCCTACATTTCCTACCAAATTCTTCCTAGGGTTTTATAGCTTTCTGTTTGTTTAAAAAGATTCCTATACAGAATGTTTCAATTTTCTGTTGAATGGAGAAGGTCTTTAGGTTTTCATTCTTTGTGATAGTGGTAGCCATCCCCTCCACGTATCATTAAGGGAGAATACGACTTTGGATTGAGAATGTCAGGAGAAACTAAAATAATTAACTTTCAGTTTAAATACTAACATACAGTTTATAATTCCAGCTATTTTGGTGGAGTAAAATCATCTTTCTTTTACTTCCTGAGGCTGAAACAACTGCTTAAACCTCTGTCTGAAGGCTGATATGCACAGTTCAGTTTATGAATCATCTTTATTATCTCAGCTTAATAGGTTTGAGGGTGCCATGGATTCTCTTATATTGCTTTAAATCCCGTCCATTCTCTTTTTGGACTCAGCAGTGATAAACAGCTAGAGGCAATAATTGGATATTCAGTCCTTTTGTACACCCTTCCTAACCTTCACATTCCATGGACAGTCTGCATGCACTGCAAATTGCAGCCAAGTGGCTGGAGTCAAACCAACAGGCAGGAGACATGTAACTTCCCCAGCACCACTCTGACAAACAAGGGCTGTTCCTTCTCTCAGCAGAGAGAAGTCTCATGCAGTCTCTTTTATTTACTGTTCTTTGTTCCGTTAAAGGTCATTTCTTTTTACACATGATTTGTTATTCCTGTCTGCATCGAGTGTGTCTCCTTTGGAAATGACCTATTTATAATCATAATAATGCATTCCACTTACATATTATTGTCCAATAACGGGATGCTTTGGGCTTTAACAGCACTGCTTCTTTCACTTCCTGACCAACAACTATTGAGGCGTGCCATTATATTAAACGATAACATATATTCCTCTTTAATACTCTGTTGTTTGACCAGCTTTAGATAAACTGCATGCATTACCTGATTGCTTATATATTCAAGGATAATCTCATGAAGTCTGTGCTGTCTCAGAGAGGAGTGCAGTATCTGCCAGGAAATATAAACCATGGAAATTATTGACTTGATAACATCCTGATTCCCAGGCGTTGTGATTTTAAATATTTAGATTTTCTTCTAAACAGCAACAATGTGATTTGAAAAGAATCCTAGGAATTTCAGCAACTGAAAAGGTGTCAGGGAAATTTGTCTTCAAAACTTTTAATGAAGAGGTGGGAAGGTGTTATGGATCCAAAAAATTTCTCTAGTGAGAGAACATGCTAGTCTGGTATCTAAAATACTGACTATTATATGAGGTATTTGGGTAAGATAGAATATTGTGGTAGTTTCATTTTCTTTTTCTTTCCTAAACCACTTCTTTTTATTTTAATATTTTTAAACAGGGGTAGAAATTAAGCCATTGCTCTTTGCAGAGAAAGGAGGAAAAGAGAAGTTATTTACAGGACTCTGAAGTGGTACTGAGAGATACTAAAGCTTCTCGGATGTATTTTCAGAACACAAGATTTAAACACAAGAGAGTACCAAGATCGGTCACTTGGAATGAGCTGTCATTCTGTTTGTACCATCAGTTCAGAACAAACATGTAAAAAAACCCACAGGTAAATATTTCCCCCTTTTCATCTATTTTTAAAGAGGAATCAACACATTATACAATACACATTATACAATATTTTTATTTGTGTCTTATTGAGCTAACTGTGTTATAAATTTCCAAAAGAAACAGTATTCAAATTACAAAGAAATTTCTTTGTTCATCATCTTATTGGCATATTTCTCACTAGATTTATTTCTATCATTATTGAAATGCTTTTACATAGTGCAGATTCCTTTTATATCTAGTTGTTTATGTACAAGCAGGTAAAAAAACCCAATCAAACAAGCAAACAAAAAAATAAAAGGGCTTTTGAGATGGAAAGATTTTAGGAAGAGCCCACAGGAAGAAAAGAACCATTAAGATATATTTTGCACAAGTATCATTTGGAATCTAACAAGGATACTTGAGCAAAAAAAAAAAATAGATACAAAATGTTTTTAAACAGTGAAGAACCTGGACACTTCAAACTCATTTTAAGTGTTCTCTGTCTGTTCTTCACATAATATAACAAACAGATTGTGTACTACTAATTTCAGACTACTCCATTGTTCTGCCCCTTAAGGGTGAATAGGCTACTAAAGCAGAAAAGACTCTAGTTTATAAATTGTCAAGTATTTCCCTCTCCTTGAACATAAAATCCTCAAGCAAGATCTTTGAAGGCAAGCATAAAGCTCTCTATTCATGCATCTTGTACAGCTTGTTGGCTCATGATAAAATATTTTCTGAAAATTTCCCCAGTTTTAAATATTCCTATAAACACTTTTATGCTCTGATGGCTTTCTTTAGAGTTGGGATATCCTCTGCATTACTAAATATATAGTTATGAGTGTTGGGCTTGCTATCATCTCAATTCCCAGTATCTAAAACCTTCACAGTCTCAACTATTATTTGCTTTTCATAAAAAAATACAATCTACTCTATTCCCAGTGTTTGTGCGTGTTCTCTTGTAGATATTTCAAAGGCTAGTCTTTCTTGGTAATATATAGAACCTCTGTTTTGCAAATTCTGCTTCCCATTTTTATTTCCTTTACATATTTGCATGAAGAGGCCCCATGTGGCCTTCTATTTCTCTTGTAAGGCCCAGAAGAATGGAAATTGTTTATATTCTTGCTTCTTGATCTCCCTAGAGTGAGGCTGTAGAAAGACCTGAACTTACAACCACACTCTTTGTCTACAGCCTAGAAGTTTTTACAAATGAAGAATGAGAACAGATTTGTCATTTTATATTGAGCCTATTTTCCTCTTCCTGTCTCCCCTGGAGTATGAAGTAAAATAATTTTCTTCCATTGTAAGACCTGGAAAAAGACTTTCCTAGTTCGAGCTGCAATCAAAACCTGCATCTTTCTGAATTTCTGAGGAACACATTACCTTAACACTTGCCTTTCTCCAAGCTGTCTCTTGGTTCTTGGACTATTCTTGGACTAGCTGCTTGAGAGGTGCAAAATCTGTAGTTGGAAGTCTCTACTTTCAATCTCTTTGCATTCCTCTCTTAACTATTATGCACCCTATTATATGAAGGAAAACTTTTTAGAATTTGAAAATCTATGACTGAGGCCTGTTTTGAAAATAAAAGTAAAAAATATATTAAAAAATATACTTTTATTTCTCTAGAATGAGCTAAAAAAATATTAATACAAAACCAGCAGTGGAACACCTGCTGCTTTTCAGAGGATGTTTATCACATCACCAAAAGAAGAAGACGGAAAGAAGTTCATTCCCAAAGGAAATTGATGCTTGGTGTTGGGAAGAAAAGAAACTGTTTGAAAACATTAAGGGCATTATTATTTTCTTTTTTTTTTTTTAATTGAAGTTTCTGAACACTAATGATTTATGAATCTGCCTATGTCCCTTACAATGAGTTAAAAGTAAACCTCTAGAAGTTCCACACCAGAAGTTAGAAGTCTCCTAGTACATGTTTCAGAGATAGTTACAGCCCATTATATATTTATAGATTTTTATGGGACATTGGGATAAAAATCATGAGCAAAATGGAAATTAAGGATGAAAGAAATATTTTGCTATCACTAAGACATAATTACTGTGCATGAGGAAGAAAGACACATTGTCCGACGTGATTTTTCTAAATATCAAGGAGCTCATAGAAACACTCTGCTTTCCTCTACACTTGTGATAAAATATTTTGCATTTTCAAAGTCAGAAACAAAGAAATATCTTTATAAAATTACTGAAGTGCGCAAAGTAAAATTTTTTTGGTCTCTGTAAGTCTTGAGCAGCATGACAAGAAACCAATAAAAAGCATATATAATGATATATAATGCAAAACCAAGCTAAAAATGTTACCACTTCCTACAAATCTTGCTACAACTATTATTGTGCTTTGGCTTAGGAAATGTACCGATCAGTTATCTGATTTTCCTCCAGAATGCATTGATTTCTCTTAAAGATGTCTTCCAAAAGATGTAAAAAACTTTCCAGCCAGTCACACTTCAAAAACTCTTATTTAAAGCTGTAATTTCTGTTGTACTGTTAGTCAGCCTTGTCTTCCAGAAAAGGAGAAAATGCCAAACAAGTCCACTTGCTTACTTACTTACTTGAAGGGAAAAGAGGCTAAGGAGAAGTAAAAATATGGTAGTCCTTAACTAAGGAGAAGAAAGCCAACATCTAATTGGTCACAAATTCCTGGATCTGTTTATTTGCCTGATTATGGTCTTTATAATCTGTTTTGGCTCTAGAATAAAGGACAAAAAAAAAAAAAGTCCCAGATAATAAGGATTTCTTTGTGACAAAAAATTCTTACTTGTGACAAAAGATTTTTTGTCAATCATTTTATTGGTGTTTGTCTTGTTTCATTCTCTTTATCTTCTGGCTTACCTTGTCTGGAAAAAGTCAGCAACTTTGAAAAAAATATCTAGGGACAGCTGCACTTCCCAAGAAAGTGAAGCCTAGGACATATTATGATAAGGATCCTTCACCTTGTCCTTCCTAGACAGCAGGAATTGTAGGAAGTTAATTTTTACTCCTTTCCTCATTATCTTCAAGTTTCATTGATATTTCAAGCTCTTAGAAATAAAAGCAGCATTCTAATCATTGTTCTACCTAATAGCTGAAAAAAAGGTTCCCATACTGGCTGTCAGTCCAGAGGGCATTTCTTTTGGTCTCTGAGGCAAGGAGCTCCTACTGATTCCACTGATAATGTAGGAAGGAATTTCTTGTAGAACAATTTGGAATACCCATTTGTTTTGCATGGAAAAACAACTCGATGATCTCAAAGGTCTTTTCCAGCCTAGTTTATTCTGTGATTACTGTGTGAAAACTTTGCAAATTCTATCCCTCCTAAAAGTTTTTAAGCATACTACATGTAGAATTATATTGTTATTGCTCTGTGCAGGTACAAGACACAGTTCTACATGTTAGGTATGATTTGACACAAATGATGATGATGATGATGATGACTTCGTGCTCAACCTTCATCACAGGTCTTAGCCAAATTACTTCAAGTTATGTAAGTACACTCAAAGTCAATGGGAATTCTTTAAAAAAATAAGAAAGTGAAGAAACGTACTTGTACTGCCAAAAAAATTTGTAAGACTGCAGAAATAAACCAGAGCTGTAAACCTAACTCTTTTGTTGGCTTTTGGCACATTCATTATTTAACGGGGCTTTGAAACAAATGCTTCTATTGCTGTTTAACAATTAAATAGTTTTGAAACTTTTTCACCTTCCTTATACAATCTAGGCTTCTCAGCTGCTTGTCTGAGGCCTATAAGCTATTTTAAGAGCCTAATTCACTTAGAGTATTCTATGTGTTAGCAGAATGATGCATATTACATTTGGAATTAATTCTGAGCTGGAAAAATAGTAAGAAAAAGTCTCTCATCAAAAAGAGAATAATTGTAAGATCTTAAAGAAGGACATAAGGCTCTTTTGCAAGATTTTTAACTTCTGAACTAAAAATACAGTTACACTTTTGTCCCATTTTTACCCTGAAATGACACTGAAAGATTTTATTAATAAAAAGTAAGAGATTACTCAGACATAATATCACAGAGCTGTTATTTAAGAATTAACCATTTATTAAACAATGCATTCCCTTTCAATGCTACATATGAACATAATTAATTTATACAGGGATTTACCTGAAAACAATAGTCTTTGAAGAGAAGTATTTTTTAATTGATGGTACTTTTAAAGGGATGTAACATTTGAAATTAAATTACATTAAATGCTTTTTTGTTTACTTTGCAATAAACCCTATTTTATTTATTGTCATCTTCCCAGCATGGTCTCATCATGGTTGAAGAGGGCTGCTAATGCTATTTATATTATGCTGCACTGTCCTCTAATTGACCTTGTTTGTGCAACGGAATGGCTGCTTTTCTCAAGCTGCCAGCTCTTTATTGCTGCATTTTGACCATGCACTAGTGGCTCTTTGTGCTGCTTTTGAGTTCAAGAATCAATACTGCATTCCCCACAGCCAATAAAGGAAGCTGACAGCATGAATTAACTGAGTGTAGCCAGTTGCATGGAGGGCCATTGTCTTAAAGGAAAATCCGGACGATTACAAGCCTCCATTGCTTAGTGGAGATTTTAATGCAAAGCGCGAGGTTGCTGTAATTTAATTTTGGCCTGCTGCTCTGACACACTCCCCTTTTCTATTGCTTCATGGAGCCCAAGCTATTAATGGCTGCAGACCAAAACACATAGGGAGACAAAGGCAAATAGTCACAGTCACACAGTAACAGCAGTTACTTCTGATTTAACAGCAATTTTTCATTTGCATTTAGTGGAATTGACAGAAACTCTTTTTTTTTTTTTCCTTCTCAGACTTTTCCCTGTTGAATTCATACATGTAAAATAAGCCAAATGGAAGCAAAATATTCAAACAGAACCACAATGTGGTGGCATGTCTTGAACTGACACCTAAAGGAAGTTTGCACATGGGGCAAAATGTATTCAATGCCCACGGCTCTCCCCTCTAGTCTTACTGAATCATCTAGTAAGGGATGCTACTTAGCCACAGCTGCTGCAAAATGTTGCAAAGAAATACGCACAAAAAAGGCATGGTAAGGAAATGCAAAGTTAACAGTAGGAGTTCTGCTGCTAAGAGCAGAAATGAAATCACTTTTTATTTTAAAAAGAGTAATGACTTTTATTCAAGATGCTTTGATATTGAAAACTGTAGTTCCTTATGACAGATAGTATTGTTGATTCAAATGGATTCAAGCTCAGTTATTCAAAAGGACATGTGTTATGTACAAACCATTTAACTCAAGCTTTTAACTTGTTTTCTCTGTTGACAGTAGTATGAGAGATTGTCTGAGAGGTAATCTTTCTAAAGCAATGCCTGAAAAGTTTTATCCACTTACAACTTCTATAAAAAAATCCAAAGCTCTTGATTCCTACTGCCTGTTTACCTGCCGTATAAACGTCTCAGGAATTTACCTGAAATAAAAAGTTGAGGCTAAGCTTAATTTAAAGGATATTTCTTCTAGATCGTGGGTCATGGAAAAAAACACAATGCTTTTATCTCTTCTGCCATTGGCCATCTTGGCCATCAAAGAATTATTAATCACCTTTTTCCTCTACAGCCAGTGTACAGTAAGGAAACATTTCAGGAGGATGAACCACCCCACCACAAAGTAGCAGTTAGAGACAGCTGATGGACTATGATCAGGAGATATCTATTAGCTAAGTTAACTTTTAGGATGGCAAAACACGGTGAGTTAAACCCCAGACTAGCTTTTTTTTCTTTTTTTAATGCAGTGTGATAAAGGGAGTGAAGAAAATAATAATCAAGAGCTTGACTAGGTATTTCTTTATTCTTACTGACACTGCTTCAAAGGTTTGTGAACAGAACTACATACAAATAATGGAGGGGTGCATAAGAGGTGTTGGGGCTTACAAAAGGCATATTTCCTGCCAAAATGCAAAACCCCAGGGGACTTATTCCATCAGTAAAGCCAAGAGATGGGAACTTACAACTACCCTGAAAAGAAGAAAGTTATTCTTTTCATCCTGGAGATGGGAGCTAAGAGTTACCTTACATTTTAGGAGATACTCATGAATGCTCAGGGTAATTTTCCTGGAACCCTCATATTTGAGGGTTTTTTACTAACTACTCTTTAACTGTTCCATGACCTTCTCATCTTACAGTCATGTGCCACAGCTCTTCCTCTCTGAAAACACACTTAAATTTACCTTTCAAGAGATCCTTCTTGATAGACCATATTTTGCACATATTCACAGAGCAAGGCATAAATAATCCTAAAATTTTTTCCTAATGTGGAAAGTTCAAAAATTACCAACTCTGAACTAATTTTTTCCACAGTATAAACATCTTATATAACCTATAATAGAGATGAAAAACTAACCAAAAAAAAAAAAAAAAAAAAAAATAATCAAAAAAAAACCCACCCAAGGTAAAAGTAATTTGAATGACCCACAAGTGATCATTATTCCTTGCACTGCAAAAGGATGAAACTGAAAATCAATGGATCTATGAAAGAAAGGATCAATAGATACAAGGAATAGTTAAGCACTGTAAGGGAAAGTACCAAGGGGACAATAAATATAATCTAGGCAGACAAGCTGACTCATGGGGAGGAACTCAATTCTGTATGTAACATGGGCTTGACCCGGCTCCAGCCAGCAATAATTAAAATTATATGAGTGACACCAGAAGGATCAGATGTGGACTGTAAATGAGTTTTTAAATACTTTGTTGCTCACTGAGAAGACATGTTGAACTACTAAGCCAAGTTCAATGCTAAGGTACCCAAATATATCTCCCCTAGACTAGAAAAACAAAGCTACTTGTATTTATTATTGAGTGGCAGAACATGGCACCAAGCTGTTGAAAAATATCATCAGTCACAAATTATCAAAAGTTACCCTTATTCACAGAAGATTATTTTCCCAGGCTAACTTATTAATAAACTTGAAAATATATTTCAGACCTTGTAAAAATGTTGACAGCTAGGAAGTTTAGAATCATTAGCAAGACCCAGTTTTCAGGTAGAAACAAGGGCAGAGCACACCAAGCTTAACTTTGAAAATAATATATTGTTAGGATTAAAACCAGAAAATTATATGGAACTAAGGTAAACTGAATTTGCATTCTTCAGTTCAAAAGAAGAGCTGATTTGATACCATTGTGGTGTATTTACAGTACATACACATGTTCCTGGGAATAAATGTTTATTAAAATTTTACTTCTCTCTTCTTTTTTTTTTTTTTCTTTTTTTTTTTTTTTTTGTTGTTGTCATGTGCTTTTACCCACAGTCAGATTTTCGGTAGTGAAAATATTCCGAGTATATGTATAAAAATACTGTTGAGATTTCAAAGGGGAAAATGTATATAGAATTTGGCAAAACAGCAATTTTATAAATGCCAGTAGTCATCAGTAAATTCTGTACATTTAACAGGACAGTCATTTCTCTTTCTGCCACTAATGAGAATTGAATCAATTACTATGTTTGCATGCATCACAGAATATACAGTAACTCAAGCAATGTTCATGTTTAAATCAGAAGCAAATTAAAACTTATGTTTTGCAGATGTGTTTATTTGTTACTTCTTGAAACCTTTGAAGTTAATTTTAGCTAATGAGGCTAAAAAAGTATTGCTCCTGCTATTGTTTTAACCTTTTTACCTATCTCACAAATATTGATTTTGCTTAGTATGCTAAATACAGTACAAATAGGTAGAAACAGGTCCCACCACAGATGCTGTGCCATTTCAGTGAGTACAAATACTACTTACTAGAAAGCTGGAAAAGAATATTGGTGCATAATTGCTACACAATCACAAAACTTTGAAATTGCCAAGAGTAGCAAGGGCCCTTGTCTGTCCCTCAAAACTACATAATTTGTCTAATTTTTGAGAATCAATGCAGCTCATTTTTTTGAAACCTGAAGGGAGTGTGGCGACTATGGTATGAGTGAAGGGGTTACAGGGATCCTTCCCTCAATAAGAGACTGCCTAGAAAAAATATTTTAGATTATTAAAGATTAATTTTTTTTGATTAAGATTTTAGGTGTCTATCTTCAGAGTCTAGCAACTGAAATATTTTATCTGACTTAGTTCTGATAACTACTTTCATATTTATTATTATTATCATTAATAATAATAATAATGGTGTTGGAATCTTCTCCCAAGCTAAAGCTAAGGCTTTATCCCTATCAATACATAGATAAAAGTGATTTCTTATTTAATGACTTCTCTGTCAAGGTAGATGAGAAGCACATGTTATGCATATCAAATGGTCTATTTTCTTAAAATAATTTATAGGCTGTATAAAGAGGTTACTCACTTCACTTGCTACCAAAATGGATATGCAAGGTAACCATATGGTGTAATACTTTTAGAACAGTTTTTAGGAAGAGGAAAGAAGAATATCTTATCATATAAAAGCCATGTGGAACCTAGGAAAAGAGAATATGATCAACTCATTTAGAATTTGGAGAGCATATTAGGGTTAACACCTCTAATGATAACTGCCGCTTGAGCTTTCATAATCAAATGCTTCAATTTGAGGTCTCATCTGAAAGGCAGATCACATAGAGAATAGTCTGAAACTCTTTAATTGCCTGGTATAACAATACACATTTTTAAGTAAGTGAATGCATTACAGCTTTGACTTTTGTTCTGATCATTTTGTGTTACAAATAGAAGCACACCCATCGTTATTCTCATTGGTTAGAAATTTTAATGTTGGTGCATAGGATATTCACTCTGCATAATTCCTTTTACTTGTTGTAATAGGAAATGTCTGGTTATGCCTTTTATACTGAGAACTGAAGCCATTGTCCTAGAAAAGAGTGCCTTTGCTTTGGATAAAAAAACATGTCAGTGTGAACTGGCATTCATGTCCTTTGCAAACTACAAAGCAAAATAACGTGTTTGGAAAAAATGTATCTCAATGACCAGTGTCCACTTCTGACATTTTAAGTTAATGAAATGTCTTGCACACAGGTCTTATTTGCCTCTCCGTGAGTTGCCACAAATGTGTTAACATCAGGAAAGTTACTCCAGATTTACATCTGCAAAACTGAATTTGGCTCAATGTGGGGACACATAGCTGGTGTTATGTAGCCTCTCATCCGAGGTTTTGGAGCCTGTACAGAAGCAATGTGTAGAAGCAAATGAAGAGGTAGGTAAGCAAAGGCTGTCCTTTTAAGACAGTGGCAAGTCTAGCAAGTTGACACTAATAAAAAAGCTGTAATACTAGTGCTGTTTGTTGACTTGTGCAGTGGAGACCCAGCCACCTTTTTCTGACTGTTACCTGTGTGTTAAATGAAGATACTGCCACCTACTTCTTGAGATGGTGTGAAATTTAATTAATAGTGTTCTAAAGCACCACATGAATCTTATTGCTGCTGGAATTTGTCCACTGCATACATTTGGTATTTTGAATCAGCTACAAGTATCCTGTATCCATATTTCCAATATTAAAGGAAACATATTATTACAGAGAAGGTAGCAAGAAGTAACAGTTTGGGGAGTGTGTCACAGACTCTCATCGATTTATAGAGGTATCATGTGCCTTTCCATGGACTTAAAATTTCTTCCTTACACTGCTTGCATCCATCCAATGAAGGGAAACATATGGCTTTACTTTTAAACACTGGCACAAATTTCAGTCATATAGGTTGCAAGTCACAGATGATATCCAGTTCTAGGAGAATGATGACATCAGCAAACCAAGGATTCCTTTTGGAGGAGCAGAGGAGGGCATAGGGGCAGCATGGCCCTGGCTGAATCTTACTTGGAGGAACTTTTCCAAAGGCAGTGCACAAGAAACTGTCTGAGGGAGCATGCAGTATTCAAAGTATTGGGGCCATCAAAGGTGTTTGAGGGGACAGAAAATGTATAAGATCTTTTTATCTTGTAAGCCAGAAAAATAAAGGCCATAATAATCCCAATCCCAAAATAAAGGGATTTCTACCCCAAATAGTTCCCTTCAGATCAGACTACAACTTTGGAGAGATGGAAAGGTAGAACTAAAACGGTGCCTGCACTTGGCCAACCAGCCTGAAGAGAGACACACACAGCAAGACTGTATGGTTTTGCTTGTGCTAATCAAAAAATAAAAACTTAATTTCTTCAACAAATTTTCCATTCTAAAAATTAAACCAACACTTCTATTAAATGATTAGCTTTCCAGGCAACAGATAAAACCTGTAATCCAAAAAGCTGATATTAATAATGTGTAGTGGCTTTTTGCCTTGTCTGGTCATCCAGAAATTATTTTTTGCATTTTAAAGGAGCCTATTGCCCTTAATAATTTTGCTTTGCATTAGATCATGTAGTATTGATTTTAATGTTTCCTCATGACTTTGAGCCAAATTCTGTAATCTTGCCTTTTTTATTAAACACTTGTGGACATCCCTCTTGAACTAAAACATCATGTGGTCATTTGGTTTCCGAGGTTTTTAATAATGCATTTTAAGCACAGAATATGTTTGACTGGAGAATTCTTTTGTGCCACCATTTTGTTATTGCCTTTTGAAGGCAGAAAAAAACCCTATCAATATTTATTGAATATAACGATCTGTGCGGTTTTTGTCTGTGAATATGCAAGGCAATGAACCAGAGTTGTCTGAGACAGACCAGTGTCAATGCTGTCAAAACCAATGCAGCACCTCCAAATACAGGCAGAGAAATGTAGAGCAGAAAGCTCACTCAGTTTTCTATTGAAGAATGTGCAGTTTTCAGGCTCACTGTAACCCCATGCTGCCTGCCAAGAGCACCTGGGAAAAAATGAAAGACATTTTCAAAAACAAAGCAGGTCTTTCTAAGAACATTTTGAAATAAGTTTCCATGATCTGCCAAAGCTGCAGAACAATAGTAAAATCTACTGGACGGAAAGACCCCAGTGAAATATACTGTCTAAATATTTTTGTGCTGTTACTTGGAAAAAAAAAAAAAAAGAGAAATTTTCAGTTTTTTTAAGGCAAAGGTAGAAAAAATCAGATTATTTAAAATATTGATTTAGAACCTTCACGCTCATCATTCAAGTCTGAAAATGTGAGCCTTCTCTTCTTTAACCAGAGTGTGAATTAGTAATTCAGCCTGTAATTCTGATTCTATGTGTTCACATTATTGCATAATATTCAACAACAAAGAACAGATAGACTATTTACTCTGCATATACAATGCATAACAACTCTCTGTCTTGATAAGCTGCTTATTTACACCTTCAGTCCTTATTCATGTGCTTAATTTTATAGACTTGAGTTGCACTGGTAAAAGAAATGCCTACCTCCATCTTGGACAGATAAAGGCCCAATTCTATGGATAATAACAAGGTGAGTGCTTAAGCAATAAAGGTAAGAGTTAAGAAAAGAGCAGGGCTCTAACAGAAAGACATTGCAGCCACCCTAGGTGCATAATCAAGTGTTTTATAAAATCCTAAACCCATCAAACACATGAGATGAAGAATCTTAAGAAATCAACACAAGCCTATTGCTGCACAGTCTGTGATTTTACATGTTGTACCTGAATACCTGGTTGCACATCTGGATGAGAGAGAAGCAAGTGCAGTTTAAAAAGCAAAAATATACCAGGGAGGATTGAAATTAACTATGACAGAAGAAAAATATGTAACAGTGATGCAGAACTGTAATTCATGCAACATGACCTAATTATTTTAAAGGAAATGCTAGCAGCATTTTTAAAGCCCGTGGAAACACAATTGTTAAAATTTAATGCTGGTGTTTGCATGTATCAGAATCTATGGAAATTTCAGTGAAATTTTCACTTCTGTTTCATCCAGGTCGACTCTGAAACAAGACTGCGACCTCAGTAGGGTTATTCAACTTAATAAAAATTTTAAGTAAAATAAATAAGTAATGCCAAGTCATAGCTCATTTGCAGGACATCAATCATACATTTGTAACTTATGGATTAAATAAGTACAAAGAAATAAAAATAACTTGAGGCCCAGCAGAATTCAACACCTTATATTTGTTCTATTCATTTATTTTGTGAACGTATCATATTTTCTCAGCCTAACCCAAAAATGACCTGGTATCCATCCACAGGTGCAATACAATTCAGTAAGATACATTTTTCAGGGTTCTTTTTAATTTAACAATAAATGACTAGAAAATGTCCAGCATATCACTTTTAGTAAGGTGTCCTCTCTGCAGAGACGTGCTTCATACTTTGGCAAGATTCAACTCATCTGATACCAACAAGAAACTGGTATGAAGAGCCAGTTCACCAGGCACTCTCTGACTTTTCTCTTCATGCTCTGCACAGACCTGCAGGCCCTCCCTGCTCTACATAGGTGACAAATTTTACCGGCTGCAGTAGAAGAGGCAGCACATTGGAGGTATCACCCTATCTGCTCCTCAGCTACCAGTAAACTCCTTTTTGTGACCGTAGGAGAAAATAAATTGGTTGCTAAAGTTATCACTAAGTTATGGGCAATGGGTCATCAACCAAATCTTGCTTTCATAGAAAAGACCTCTACAGACACCTGGATCATGCTGAAGCTTCCCAGGCTGGCATAGCAGTGGGATTTGACACTGCCTTTCCACTTGAATTTGTTGCATTGCACTGCGTAGTTTATTTAGTTATTATTTTGCACTGGGTGATTGGAATTTTGCACTGAGTAGTTTTTATATTGCACTAAGTGGTTTGTTGGTATCACATAGTATTTTCTGCACACTCCTCCTCCTCCGAGGTCCAGTGGTGGTGGTCTTACCCCAAGTTACTTGCTCCCCTCGCCCCTCCCATCAGTTGTATCCCATTGGCTATGGCCCGTCTCCTCTGGCCTCCACCCCCTGGGTTTAAAATACCCCTCTTTTTTCCTCTGGGATGCCCCTTTACTCCCTGGAGGTGTTCCACAATAAAGTTGTGGGACATTTGTCCCGAGAAGAAGAGCGCCTCACGTCTTTTACCTTTGTTCTTGCCGGCGAAGCCGGGGTCCAGAGCTAGCCAGGGGACCCCACAAAGGCTCTCGTAACAGCAGAATTTGAATTATTCCTACCCAGCAAAGAGAGCTAGGAAAAGAGGTCATCAGGTAGGGAAGGAGAGCTTAGAGTATGCAAGGACATCACAATATGCAATTTTCCAATTGCCTGAATATTGAGATAGGATAAAGCTTGGAGGAGAACTGCTTCTCATTTCAACTACTTCTGTGACATTTTGAGAGCTCTGTGTGGAACTGTTGACTGGATTTTATGCTCTGAGGTTGTTTGCATCCATCGTCTATTACCTAGTAGCCATCTGAGATGACCATGTCTAGCACCACATGGTAAAAGGACACTGTGATGCCCATTGCCTCCACTGATGACACTCGAATGATCATGCCCTCCTCTCAGCCTGAAGAGAGAATGCCCTTGCAGGAAAGAAATGAATGTGACTCCTTGTGCCATGGCACCGAATAAAGTCAGTGACAAACGTTTGCTCTGCAAAGAGAGAGCAGATAATTAGGTAGTAAACATCATTGTGACATTCTCCTGACCCAGAATAATCCAAACACTTCAGCTGAAGAAGATCTCTTCCCAAAATTGCAACACTAATGATATGAGCTAAATATTGACACATATATGTACAGCTTGTCCCTCTGCATAACCAACTGATGCCATTTTGGTTTTTGCCTTTTTTTCTTATACATTCTCTGTATTTTTTACACATGTATTTGTAGTCTATTGTATTAGTGGCTAGTTTTCCCAGTAATTTTCCATGCCCTTTCCCTAGGCAGAAAGACAAATGTATCTGTAGGGCCTCTATCCTGTCTTGGTTCTCTCTGGCTAACAAGGTTGATAACAACTCTTTGAGACACATTTTCATAAACAAAGTACAGATAGTACCAAGAGGGGGGTCCAGAGAAAGGGCATGACCTGGGGGGAATTGCATCACCACTTGTCCTCCTAACTGGTGCTTTTTATCAATTATGATAATTTGCCAAACTTATAAAACTGTATTCACCCCTGTGGGAGTGGGCTTTTGCGGACATTCTTTCATAACTGCCCCTGAAGCTCCAACAAAGATCCATTTTTATATTACCTCCTATATTAATATTATCTGGAAAGTGTGAGGTTTTTCGTTTCTGGGTTGAAAAAGGCATCACAACCCTCCCCTGGCACAAAAACCAGTGAATGTCATCCAGTGAGCAATGCCACACAAGACAACACCACAGGGTTGTATCTTCTCAGAGGTGGGAAACTATTTTCAAATCTTCAAAGACAAGTTTTGCCCCCCCTTTAGTGAATTTGAATTTGGCCAATTAATTATAAATAAAATGGAAGAAATAAAAGGAACATGAGGACCCTTTAGCTTAGACTTTACAGTGGCATCCTTCGCTGAACTCACCTAGTAGCTGGCATTACTGCTGAAATGTACTGGCCTGTCTACTTCCACTCAATATCTGTGACAACATCCTTCCATTATTCACCCTTAGGGCTGTATTTAACTAATGGAGAGAGTTTTAGTGCTCCTGACACTGAGAGACAGATACCCATGGCTATAGTCAGTCTTGGTGTAGCAACTGCCCATGAATTCTGGCTCCAGTGTATGGGTCAGTTAGCATCAGCGTACAGATTTCTGAGCTTTAATTTATTTATTGAGGCCAAATTACTTCAGCAGGAGCTGCAGCTATTCAACACTTCTCAAAACAGGCAATTTTATTTAGAATCCTAGAGAAAGGAGTCAGTATCTGGGTTTTAAGTAGAGAAGTTTTTGTCTGTTGAGAATGAAACTGGTGGCACAGTTTAGGCAGGCATTTTGCTCTTGGCTCCATAGGCTTCTGCCAAACATACTTAGGTCTGACCTGTACCATGCCACAGCTGACTCAGTCTTTGGACTTTCTTGACTTAACATTGCCAGATTAAAGCTAATTTATACCAGTTGTGTGGTAAACATGTTTTACAAAGGGAACCAGATTCGATCCATGGTGCACCAAGACAGTGCCTGCCATTTGCTAAATGCAATGTGCCATGCTGAGAGTGGCAGGGGTAAGCAGAGCACCAATGGTATGGAATTACAGCATGTTGAATCAGTGTCCTCGTTGCTTTGCCAGTGAATCAGCTTTTGAGAGGAAATATTTCCCAGAGCATAGTCTGTCTGGTATTTGCAGCTCTGGAAGAATTGTGAAGTTTAGCAATTTAATCATGATTAATCCTGCAGGCAAATATACACAAATCAGAAGGATAAAATCACTTAGGTTGGAAAAGATGTTCAAGATCATCAAGTGCAACTGTTAACTTAATTCTGCCAAGTCCACCACTAAGCCATGTCCCTAAGTACCACATCTACAGATCTTTTAAATATCTCCAGGGATGATGGCTTTGACACTTCCCCAGGAAGTCTGTTTCAATTTGTGGCAACCCTTTCAGTGAAGAAATTTTTCTCATATCCAAGCTATCCTCCCCTGGTGCAACCATTTCCTCTAGTCATTTCTTCCTACTTGGGAGGAGAGGCCCACCCCCACCTGGCCACAACATCTGTTCAGGTAGCTGTAGTGAAGATAAGTTCTCCCCGAGACTTCTTTTCTCCAGACTAAACAATTGCAGCTCCCTCAGCTGCTCCTCATGAGATTTGTGCTCCAGTCCCTCTCTAGATCCATCATCCTTCTCTGGACATGCTTCAGCACCCCAATGTCTTTCTCTCTAGTGAGGGTCCCAGAACTGAATGCAGGATTTGAGGTGCAGCCTCAGCACTGCCAAGTACAGGGGGACAATCACTGCCTGGTCCTACTGGCCACACTATTCCTGGTCCAAGTTAGGATGCCAGGGGTCTTCTTGGTCCCCTAGGCACAGGCTGACTCACTAGTCAGCCAGCACCCCCAGGGCCTTTTCCACTGGGAAGCTTTCCAGTCACTCTTGTTCAAACTTGTAGTTCTACCTGGGGTTGTTGAGACCCAAGTTCAGAGCCTGGCACTTGTTGCCTTGCTGGATCTCATACGGCCTTGGTCCATCAATCCAGCCTGTCCAGATCCCTCTGCAGAGCCTTCGTGCCCTCCAGCAGATCAACACTCCCACCCAACTTTGTGTCATCTGCAAATTGATTGAGGGTGCATTCAATCTCATTGTCCTGATCATTGATAAAGATATTAAACAGAACTGAGCCCAAGACTGAGCCCCGGGGAACACTTGTCTGCCAATTGCATGTAACTCCATGTAAACATTCTCTGGGCCCAGCCATCCAGCCACTTTTACCCAGTGAAATTTGCATCCTTCCAAGCCATGAGCAGCCAGTTTCTCTAGCAGAGCTCTGGAAATCCATGTGAGGGGAAACCAGAATACAAAACACACACTCCAAAATGTTAACCTTCTTTCTCACTTCACTCCCAATGTTTTCTTGATTTTTATTTTTCTGATAAAACTGTGTTGCAGATAAGTCTCTGTCTTCTTATTATTGCTGTTACAATGTGAAAACCACATACATAGATCATTTTTGTATGTTTTAACTGACCTAAAGATTCATTCATCTTTGTGAAAATTATTACATACACTTATGTGCACACACACCTCAACTAGTTTAAAAATCTTTCCAAATAAAATCTGGAGAGAAAGTACTTTCCTTTTAATACATTTAGAAACAGGCTCATTTTTCTTCCCAATTATAGCAACTACACAAAGAAGCAATAAGTCTCAGAAGATTTGTCACAAATCCTCCAAGCCTGTGACACCAGTTTCAAAGAAAACCATTGGTTCCCTTCAAAGCAGTAGTCTGCAGCTGCCTGATAAAAGGCCACAACCCAGAACAAGGTAATCATTAGGCAGACATTATTATTATTTTCCTAATTAGCCAAAAATCATTGGATTTCCTGTGGCTTCTTCCTGCTGAGCAATCATTTGATCTTGCTTATGTTGACAAACATACAAGTCACCAATTGTGCCTCAATTATCATTTGACAAGGACAATGTTTTCTTCTTCTTGTATGAAGAAGAGAAGACTAAGAACAAGAAAACAGCCAAGAAGATTCAGAATATAACTGTCCTTTCTTTTCACTTCAACAGAACTGGTGACAAACCACACCAAATGAACAAGACATGCAGAGAGCTATGAAGTCGCTGTTCAGATCCTGGGGGGGAGTGTGAATGCAAAATTCTACAGTGAGCCTCACGTAAAATAGACTGAAAATATTTCTGCTACAAGTGAAATGTAGAGAACTCTGTGTTCCCAAAAAGAGACCCCACAGCATTCCCCCTGCAACACTGTCTAACTGTCAAAATGTGGCTAAATTTAACAAAGAGCACTCAGGGCTGAAAAAAAAAATATTTTCTGAAATGTAAAGAGTGAGATAAATTTGTACAATTCAAATCCCCAAATTTAGTTTGAAAGGCATTTCAAAACTCAGCTCCCTAAATAGGGAGTATTTTTTTAAACTAAGTGCAGGAAAATCTGGCATAAGGATGTGTATATGTGGAAGTTTATTTATAGTTATTGCTAGTGATGGGTATGAAATATTTTTGGTCTAGATATTTCTCTTTCAGTAAGCTGGTCTTTAGGCTGCTCAGACAATGTTTAAAAAAAACTACTAATGCAAAGTAGACTGTTATACCAGTTCCTGAATATAAAACCAAGCACTGTATTGTTTCGAAGGGAGTTCTAGCATGTTTCTCAAAATTTCTTCTTGGTTGTTGCATACTGCAGCTCTTTTACTTGGCAGTTTAGCATATCACAGCATTTTTTAAAATTCATTTTATGAATTAGTGTTACCATCCCTCCAGGGAGGAAATAAATAATGGAATGCTGATATGGAGAGAAAATAATCACAGGAAGCATATAGGAATAAGAAAAAACTTTTTAAAAGGTATAAAATTGTCAATTTTTGGTATGGATAATTTAGAGGCAGACAGCCAAGTATGTTGCTCAGTTTCTATATATGACTTAAAATAGGTAAGGCAAGCTGCTGAATTTATGGTATTAACATCTGTGTCATCAAGAAAGCTTCTATGTCAACCTTTAACATCTTTATATTAAAGAGTTTTCATTACCAAAAAAATGAGTAAAAACAAGAACAGGCAGGGATGTGTGTGAAAAATAATGCATTCTACCACTTTTATAGAAAAAGACAAATATTTCATTATTAAGGCTAGTGCAAAAAAAAACAGATTGAAGTGCATCTTCACTATTCACTTAAACATATATTATTTTCTAGGGAGATAATAGTGATTGCCTTACTCTTTTATTTACAGGCAGTTTCAATTGCCTCTCAAAATACAGTTTATAGGTTGAATGATCTCAGATACTTTGTGAAATTACGGGTGTGTTCTTTTTATTGAGGCTTACATATCCTGCAGCAACAGCCCTACCATCTCTTTGCAGCTTGCTGTACTATTGCTAATAATTTAGAAACAGACATGCCAGTTTTAATTTTAAAGAGACTATATTTTTTCCTCTACTTTAATAAATCAATCTTGTACTGCAATGTTGGCACTCCTTTAAATAGGTCAGGAAAAAGTATGTCCTTAATTCACCTCATGCAGCCTGATTGCTGATCACCAATAACTTGATTAGCTGCACCACAAGAAATTATTTGGTTCAATAGATGTAAACATGACCAACCACATCCAAAGCATCAAAGTCAAGAGGATTCTTCCTTCTCCCTAAATTCCCTGGAGCCAGAACAGCCTGTCGGGGGACTGTGCTCCCAGCTCAGGACACCCTGTCCCCTCTGCCTTCAGCAAATTATTTGTCGCAAGAAAGGATCTTGGGCTGAAATTTTTAAAGGACCTATGACTACAATCTGACTTTAAGTACAAATACAGAAGTCATTGCCAAACAGAATATTTAGGGCTCTGACTAAGCAAACTCTGGAGGAATCATAGCCACTGAGCCCAGAAAACAACCTGCACTGCCAGGATTTCCTCTTTGACTGTTTGAGATATTGGGCACTTTTAAAGAGTTTGGCATTTGCAAGGACATTCCTAATAGTGCTCAGGTATTCAATTCAGGGATGTAAGGATTTTTTTTTCCTCCAAAATGCATTTAATTAATGTTTTAAACAAAAAAGTGAGGAAGGCTTGTTCTGTATCTTCATTGTTTTCCTTTCTCAGGCAAAGCCTGGCTTGCAGAAATGATGACATTTAATCCCAGCTTCTCCACTAAGCACGAGTGATAAAGCAGAGCTCAAAGAAACATGTAGACATTATATAGGAATATTTATAGGTGGACTGGCTTAGTTTGCTCTATCCATCCTTCACATCTTCTGCACATTTGCTTCTTGTACAGTGGGCTGCACTGACAAGCCTTGATAAAGCACTTAAGGCCTGTCAGGGTACAGCTGCTCACAGAAACCTAACTTCAGCTCTGCATAGGGGAGTCTGTATGTTCACTTAATTTTTAAATTTTCCCAGGCAAGTATTTGGTTTGGAATGGTTTCCTATGCTCACCAAAGGCAAAGAAAGAGTATTGTGGGATGGAGCTGAACATCAATAGTTGAGCAGTGAATAACAGACATTAAGCGCTCACCATGACAATTAGAGAACAAAAAATCCATAATTGCTTCAGTTTAATAAATATATTCAAAAATTAGTTTAAGAAAATAGCAGTTTGGTTATAAAAACTTTGTTATCTAATTTTTGGAATAAATTATTAATTTCAGATTATTATCCCAGATGAGAACAGAGATAGAGATTTTTGTTTGTTAAAAGGAAAAAAAAAGTTAAATAAAAAAAACATATAAATAAATATAAAATATAAATAACTTTTCTGACTCAAACAAAACTAAAACCTTATATGCTGTGCCTTACCAAAAGATTATTCATTTTTATAATATTCCTGGCACTGCCACAGTTACAAAGATAAAATTGTTACAAAGAAAAAATGATGATGAAATGACTGTATGTAAGGAGTAAGGTTCAGGAAAATGCACTTGAATCTCCTTCTGGTTTTGATTTTGCTGTGAAATTCCACATTTCTCACTTTTGTTCTTGTTTTAGAACCTTACTGACTTTTTAAAGATTTCCTATCACTTCATGCATAGAAACTTTGACAGAGGTAGTTCAGATTGTGAAGAACACCAAGTTCCTAAAACAACAGAATTATGCATCTTAAATATGGTTGAGTTTAAGAATGCCAGAAGGACATGAAAGCTCTGTTTCTATCTTGCCTGACAAAGAATAAAATTGATAGCTTGGATAAATGCAGCATAGCCACAAAGGACGATCAGAGTAAATCTATAATGGGCTGAAATTCAGTGAGAGTAATAAAGGGGTCACAGTGGTTTGAAGGAAATGAGAAACAACTTGAATTTTTTTTTAAATCTATAATGCTCTTTTTTAAAAAAAAAGATGTATGTTTACTCTTGTATCACTTTATCTGATATTGCTATAGCTGTTACACTATCCTTCCTAACATTGTAATGACACATATTACAAGTATGTCATTTCAAACAAAAGAAAATTATTTTATATATTTATCCTCATTTCCAAGAACAGTCTACATAAAAATAGAGGAATTAAAGGAATGGCAGATGATCCTATCAAAGGACATGGTATTCACCATAGGTGGATTTTTATTCTCCACATACATTTGTTTCCCACCCACAATGAAGGCACAGGATATCTGGACGTCTCTGAGCTTGGAGTGCCACATTTGCTTCCTGCAGCAGGGCAGAATTGTTGTCAGGGCCCTTGGCAGCCCCCTGCAACAAGAGTTCAGCATCAAAACTACAACTGTCAAAACCTCAAAAAATCTCTGCCCTGCACCCCAAGGCAGTTTTGTTGAGCCTAATTTCCCACACATATCCCTGACCTGTAATAGGGACACATCCATGGGTACCTCAGCTTGTGAGCACCTTCCTCTTCCCCAGGGCCATGCCTGCACATCATGGGCATGTCATGGACATCATGGTATCCCTGGTTATCCTCACTGGGCCTGATCCATACCCCAACCTACAGACCAACCACCCTGTCCCAGCCTCAGCCCATCCCCAGGGACATGCCCAGGGCTGGGCTTCCCTGGTGCCTTCCAGTTTTCCTGCTCCTGACTGGAATGATATGGGATGGGATGGGCTGCCAGGGCCTGCCATGCCACCCCAGAGAGCCCCAGAGTGCTCCCCAGGAAGACCACAGTGCCCAGAGTGCCCCGACACACTTGCATTGTAATAAATTTGGGGGGTGTGATTCACACTGAGGGTTTCAAGAGAGGTGATTCTCCCCATCTACTCTGCTTTGGTGACACCCCACCTGGAGAGCTGCATCCAGCTCTGGAGAGACCTCAAACTTAAGAGGGATGTGGAGCTGCTGGAATGAGTCCAGAGGAAGGCTCCAAAGATCAGATGTCTGGAGCACCTCACCTTTGAGGGAGGGCTCAGAGAGTTGGGGTCTCAGTCTGGAAAAGAGAAGGCACTGGGGAGACCATATAGCAGCTCTCCAGTACCAAAAGAGGCTACAAGAGACCTGAAGAGGGACTGTTTACAAGGCATGCAGTGATAGGAGAAAGGGCAATCACTTTAAACTGAAGGAGGATAGATTTGTGTTATGTATTAGGAAATAATTTTTCCCTGTGAGGGTGGTGAGACACTGGAAGAGGTTTCCCAGAGAGGCTGAGGGTGTCCCACCCCTGTTAGCATTTAAGGCCAGGTTGGATGGGCCTTGACAAACCTGGTCTAGTGGAAAGTGTCCCTGCCCATGGTGAGGGTTCAGAGCTAGATAATTTTTAAGGTCGCTTCCAACCCAAATTGTTCTATGATTCTATGAAATGTCAGCTGAAGACACAGCCAGGAGCCAGGATGTGCATGTATTGGTAACCCCAACACTGCCAGTGCTGTTGGCAGCAAGGCCTGCAAGCGCCTACAATACAAAATGTACTTTTCACTGGGTTGGATATGGGACTTTCTGTCAGCTCAGACAGAGACTAACTCTATCTTTCCATTTTGAAGACAGACAATACAGACAAGGCCTTTTGGTGGTCTGCCCCCCTTTCCCAGGTTCTCTTCCAGTACAGTGCTGTACTCTTGATGGTTCACTTCTGTCATCAGACTGTGCATGGGAGAGACAGAGCAGACCCTGAACCCAGGCAGCAAGGGCAGGCAGCCACCAGACTCCCTCCTTCCCCCAGCAGCTCCTGAGCCAATCAAGCCAGGTTTGGGACCAAACATGCACCAGTTCTGCGCGTCTGAGAGAGCAGAGCAGTGTAAATCCCAATGAATGTGTTGTGCTTGTGCAATCACACATTAGAAGAACACCTGCAGCAAGACACAGTATCCGAATACCAGTGCTCACTGCCTGCTTTTAGTCTCTTTTTAAATAAGTCACTGTGCTCATACTATGCAATGTATTTAGACAGGAAAAAAGTGGCTGTCAGAGACAACAATTTACTACCTTGTAGAAAAAACATGAGTTGGACAAAATACAATTCATCTTTTTTCTGTTGTGTTTTCTCTGCTGATTTTTCAACAGAAGTCCAGGATTAGTTCAACAGACATGTGAGATATTGCCCATTACCCACCAGCTGGAAAGGACCAAAGCATTCAGCAACTGGTACAAAAGTGTATTCAGACACAATATGCACAAATGTACATTTATTTATGTCTTGCATAGAAGACAGTTATTATTTAAACAGCAGATAAGTCACTGTAATTTTTATTTTCTTGTTTGTTTTAGTTGTCTCAAAGGGAAGCCATTGGTACATGTGATCTTCAAATTGCACAGCTGAACTTTATCTACTTTCTAAAACTATTGTGCTTCAGTGAAACAGCAGAGTACCAGATAAACCTCCAGAGCAAGTGAGTTGCCATTTCTGCCCCAGCTGGTCTCTGCAGTCACTCCATATTGGATAAATGAATAGGCTTGAGGCCTATAGTTGAAATTATTATCACTGGGATTTTTCTGACATACCCTCTTTAATAATTCAAACCAAAAGTTTGAAAATTATCCTGTATCTTTGTTAACAATAGTATCCATCCAATTAACATTTGCTAGATTTCATAAGTAGCTGCAGCTGCCTCAGTTTTGATATGAAGGGACTGCACCAAAACTTGATCAGCTATAAACAGCAAGGTCATGTCTTGCCAGTGTGAAGAGAACAGTGGGTTCCTCATAAACTTGGATTTACCCTATAATGACCTGGGAGAAGACAAGATAATAGGACAAATATGGCTTAGTTCAATATGATTGTGTGCAGAGAGGTGAGCAAAGAATTTGAATGGTGTCAGAAAAAAAACAACAGCAGATCTATGATGTCTGGAAGATCAACAATGCCCTGAAGAAGCAATGGGCCAAATTGCTATCAAGTAAAAGGTCAGAATGAAGAAAGAAAATCACTGGAAGGAAAAAAAAACAAACAAACAAAAAAAAAAAAAAAAAAAAAAAAAAACAACAACAACAACAAAAAAAACCTCTTAGAAAACCTCTTAGTTCCATACTTGCATTTGGATTGACTTTTGGACATATCTTCTTTTTAGTAGACAAAGGGGAATAAGAACAAATCATATAGATTCTTAACACAAAATAGTGTACAAAATATATGGATAGTATGAAAATGAAAGCAAGTCCATCTTGCTCTTGATAATTTTCTAGTCATTCACCAATGTCAGTGAAGTGTCATCTGGGATCCAGGTAAGTTATGCCCTTGGGATTTTGTTTATACTTGTTCTTGTTTTGCCTTTGTCTGCATGACTACGTGGTCATGCAGTTTCATAAACTTTCTAAAATCTATCTTAAAACAATTTACTTTTGTTGCCTGGGGTATACTATTTGGAAGTCCACTAGAATATTTATTTTCGTTCCAAATCTAAATTTATTAATGATAAATGAGTGTTCAGTCTGATCTTTGAATCATACTTTTCAAGCAGAAATTGGTTTTTTTGGAAACACTGAGATAAGACTATAAATTAGGCTTGTTAAAGAGAAAATCTACACTGGAAAGCTATGAGTCTATTGCTAAAAGCAGACAGACATGCTTTCCAAATATACCAAGAGAATTGCACAACTGTTTTCCACAGAGAAAAGCTGTGGGATTTGAGTACATTTTTATGCTCTGAAAACTCTGAAAATGTTCTGCATCCCTCTAAGGATATACCTTCTCCCCACTACCTCTCTGAGGAATCTCATATACACAGAGAAGGGGAAAGGTAAGGAAAAATCCACAAAAATTTTCACAAGGGAAAATGCTTTGGGAAAGAGGCACAATTGCCTGTCACCATCTCCTGGTTTTGTTTTTGAATTCTGAAAGAATTTCTATACTTTTTACTCTTTCTATGTCATGTAAATAGGTCACAAGGCTCTTGTGTCTGACTTTGGCAAAAGCCACAGAGGGAGGTCAAGCCATCTGAGCTCCGAGGTTTGGCCTTAACTCATTAAGTTGAAGGAAGTCATCTGGGTGTCTGGGTCTGTACTTAAAACTGGTCCTGAGTTCAACTCCTAATGGATCAGGATGTTTTGTCCTGATCATTCTTTTCATCTCCAGGTTCTCAGTGGATTATTGTATATGACCACAACACTACACAATAGCAAAGTTTCTAAGATCATGCCAAAAGCACAGAAGGAGGCTGACATATCTGTGCAAGGTGATCCACACAGAGGTCATGGCCAAACTGGGACCCCTTACTGCAAAGCTGGTTTGTGAGCTACTAGTGCCATCTTGCTTGGCCATCCTACTGGGAATTTCCAAAGAGCTGACTTGCAGATGGGTCTTTCTACAGGGCATTCACCTGTACCACATGTCAACTCAGAGGCTGACCCAGCTCAAAGGACCTTTATTATGACATAGACCCAAATATCCTTTGACAATTGCCTTAAAATAAAAAACTGGGTCATTCCTGCAGTCATATTCATGTGAGTGATTGTTAGGCACTGAGGTAAGTGTCATTACAGGAATGGACTATTTTCATGAGCAAGTGTTTGAAACTCTCTCCTCAGGCGAGTAGGTGCATCACTTCAGCTTCTCTCTTCTTCTCACGGCCCCTCTGCTTGGTGTAGCATTGTATACTTGAACTATACAGGCCACCTTTCATATGGTCTCTTCAGTTTTCCAATTGACTTTAAAGAAGAGTCTTTGATTAAGACACCATAAGGGATTTGAACTCTGTCAGAAATGCCCCCTGTGAGCTCAAACTACACTACTTTGCCCACTAGGCTCATTACAAAAAGCAAGTTGAACCTACAGCTTTATGAATTCACCTGAGAAGCCAAGAATGGACCACAATAAAGAAGGGCAGTGTGATTCTCTTGATAGGCCCTGGTACAGCTCTGTTAACGTCCTCAGCAGTTATTATTCTATAGATAGAAGGAACAATTTTCAAATGCAATGCTTGAAACTCAGGTGTCTATATCTCTGTCAACTTTAAATACTACATTAAACACAGCTTTATGTGTCATGTGTCTAAATTTAGACACCCTAGTTTTAAAGATGAACTTAGGGCAATGATGAAAGAGGGCAATACATATCCAAGAGAAGACAAAAATGCTCACTTAGAGTACTTTTGACTTCTTAGAAATACTTTTTAAATCATTATAAAATGCCATGGAAATATTCTTCCTACTTGCATATGAATAAGACTATCTGGTAAGAATAACATTATCAGAATTTAAGGGGGTGATCTTTATTTTCTACTAACGCCAATTTAGTAAAGTGTCTTCTTGATTTACATAATATCATGAATAGCACTTCCTGAACTGTTCAAAATAGAGAACAGGATAACCAGAAAATGGCTCCAATTACAATCATCACACAATAAAACAGTGTGCAGGCAATAGTTTAGGATTCCTCACAGTTTTGTGCATTATGTCACTCTCACCTAGACAAAAAAAACTGGAAACTGCTACCAAATCTGTGCAGTGGTACTTCACACTTTTTCTACGTGGTTGAAAATACCTCATAAAGTACTCAGCTAAATCACAGATAATTAGGCTTTGTTGTTTAATTCAGCACAACATAATGCTATTATATCACTTCAGCATAACTGGTCATCTGGTTTTGTGTAAGAGCAGAGCCACTGCTTAAAAAATGCAAATGAGAAAGCAGTCCCATCATATGGAGCCAATTCAGAGTATTTTGGTTATAATAACCAGAGTAGATGGAAAGGTTAAGAAGTGTGAGGTTTTTATCAGGGAACAAAATCAATTCAAACAAATCAAATACATGTCCATCACTCCCTCTGTGGGTGTGTGTCTGGAGGGGAGGGTTCAAAGCTCCATTTTTATTATTTCCATCTCGTAAAAGGAAAGCATGAGCCAAGTACTGATCTCATCTGTATTCTCAAATCTTACTGACTCGCTCAAACTCTTCTGCAAAGTTTGCCAACAAAAAGCTGACATGCAAGGCAAAACTTTAAGAAAATCAATGCCAAATAATTGCCCAAGCCATAAGAAAGAAAAAGCTTGCCAGTATGTTATGTTCTACCAACACTGTGGTGAGCTGTAAACCTAAAATCTAGGGGAACGAAACAGCTCTTATTGTGCATAGTCGGCTTTATATAACAGCAGGCAGCACAAATCATTTCTCAACTGCAGTTCAATAGCTAGTCATTCCTTCTCTTCTATATTCAATTCTGCACCAGAGCCATGACTTAAATGCTATGCTGCTGTCAGTTAGTTGGCTGTCCTTTCCTGGACTGCCAAAGGAGATGCTTACAAATGAAGCTATTGCCCCAGTAATCAGGCATCTCCTGGTGGGGCAGTATATGATAAATTTTTAAGGACATGGCTGCAGCACAAAACGTGCTGTATTTTACATCAGACATTGTCACACAAGGTTGTTCTTTTTTTTCTTCACTTTTAAGATTTAAGTATTGTTGGACAACTAAAAAGTGTCAGAATTGTAGGAGACCCAAAGTGTACCTTGCAATGTAACAGTGTAGACTTATGGATAATATCAACTATAAATTGCAAGAAAACAGATAACCTAATTCCATTGAAGCAAGTCTTAAAGGTATACTGAGTATTGACAGAGTTTATTAATTGGACTGTACTTGCCCTAAAAACAGGGATTCCTTTTAATTCTGTTCCAGGGAAGTTTTTTAGTGCCTTATCCAAAGCTAAACATCTTCCCATATTTAAGGGCAAGCAAAAAGCTATTGCTTGACATGTGTGCATGGTCTAATTGGTATTTCAGGTACAAACCTAACATATGAGGTAGTTGCAAATTTCTCAAATAAAAGTGTCAAAAACCACAAGGGATAAAACTCATTTGAAAGTCAATATTTCTTTCAAAGAATATTGGCTCCAAACATGAAAGCAAGGCCCAGATACCCACTTTCTATCTCCATGGCAGCCACAGAATCGAGGTCTGGGTTCCACCAGTAACAACCCCTCCTCACAGTCTTAAAAGCAATTTTACCATAAGCCACTTTAGGAAAAAAATATTACTCACTTATTAAAAATATCTCTATTGTCAAGATCTTTCAAACTGAGAAATAAGGGCTAATCAACTTATTCAAATAAAATGGATCATGATACAGAAACACAAAAGGTAGTCAGTGCCTTATATTCAGTGCTGGACAAAGCAAATAATACCATGGATTACACTGCAAGAGTGCCAGCTCCTGCAGGTCAGTGGATACAACAATTTTTGCAGGTATTCAGTAATGATATTTTGATTCTTGTCTTATTGCTTTATAAAACTATATTAAAATACTTTTGCTAGTAATTTTTTTTTCTTCAGTATCTAACTTCCTCCCTTGCAGATAGACTGGTCACTTCAGGTGTTCTGATGTGAGATTTAACAGGAAGAGAGTAATGCCTAAAACTGAGTGCTGATGGTCCCAACTGCACTGAAAGGCATAGAGGGAAAGAAAAAATTCTGTTGTGTAAGACAAGAGTTCTAAGTACTCAACAGATGCCAGCTCAAGCTTTCAGGAGATTTAGTACAAGACTCCTTACAGGGAATAACCTAAAATTTACACTCATTAATATTCTTAAGTTCCCTGGGGCATGTATACAAGCATGACTGGATATGGAGAAGCAGGAAACTGAGACCTTGCAAACTGTTACTTGAAACTAAAACATTAGGAATACCACCATTTTCTGTGACTCTAACCATGACAACATCTGGAAAAGTTTAGAACTTCTAGATCAATTTCTATTCAATTTTCAGGCTGACTTTATGGCTCAGTATTTTTTGACTAACATTTTCTTGTAGTCCTCTCGCCAACTCTATGGAAAGACACTCATTTCATTCTTGACTATTTTCCTATTGCTTTATGATGCTGAAAAATATAATGACAATAATCTCTACCTTTTCTATTGCCACACTGTCTGCCTGGCAAAAATTTCTTAACAATGTGTTCAGTTAAGATTTTAGAAGCAAAGATTTTCTCTGCTTCAACAAGCAGAAAAATTATTTTGTGATTTTCCTCTACATATTTACTACTCTGATTAAATCAGTAGATTCATCTTTGAATTCTCATGAGACTATCAAAGAACTTAATAATGCAGTTACATGTGGGTTATAAAATCCAAGCTATTTTTTCAATAAGTGTTGAAATAAATTTCATCAGTTCTTCTAGTTACTTCCCACATTTCTTAGCCATGTTCCCTACAAATATCATATCCACAGACACACCACAAGTTTATAGAGATCCTGACTTATTCATGTGAGTGGTCTAGGACAACTGTGTTGAAAGACATACATCCATTTGGGTAAGCATGAAGTAAGACAAGAAAGGAAGAAAATTTTGAATAGACAACCTGTCTTTAATAATGAGTCTTCAGCATCAAATAGCAGCATATGAACACTCTTACTGACATTTTAGTTCAGCATCTCAAATATGACAGACCAAAGACATAATTTATTAACAGTTGGCAGTCTGGCACTGACTGGGGTCCAACTTTTACTGCAGTGTGCTCTGATTTTTCTCTCTGTTCTTTCAGATTATTTTGACTTTCAGAAGTGCTTTGTCATTTGCTAGTACTCCTCATTACATATTAAATACACTACTTAGACAATTAAAAATATTTTTAAACATTACTGTAACAGGAAAAAATAGGTAGGAATAAGCAATCTTAGGTGAAGCTTAATTCTTATGTCTTAGCTTCCTTTATCTTACAAGAATTAGTGTTTTTGTTAGACTTCTCATTGCGTCCAGCTAGATTCAGTTTTGTGCTTAAATTATTTTTAGGTAAGATTTCTCCCTAAATGTTTCAAGATGTTCAGCCTCAAGATTGTGGCAACCTACAGGTCTCTCAAAAATAATTGATAATGAAATGCTACAATTCCTTTTTTCCCCTCCTGAGATTAAAGTTTAAGCAATATCTCACACAGAACAGTAGGATTGTAAAGTCAAATGAGGATATAAATGACAATCCTGAATTAGATAAGTACTGAGACTATTTATGAACTCACTGTCCTAGCCAAGCAGCAAAGATCAGGTAAACAATCTCTCATGAGGCTTCAGATCCTGGACAGACTGCATCATGATATCTTAATATCTCTTCATACATGCAGAAGGACCTAAATGACTTCAGAGCTTTAGAAGATTCTCTTTAGACTAAGAAAACACATCTCCATTTTTGCGAGGAATCAAAGGGGAAAACATAAAGTTAAAGCTCAAACTATTCAGCAAAAGGGAATAGAGGAAAAAAAAATTATAACATTTCTTTCCTTCAGAGGCCACTTTTTTTTTTTTTTTTTTTTTTTAATTATAGGTTATCAAAAATTTGGCTCCTAAATCCTGAAGTTGACTTGACACAAATTTACTGGCCAAAAAGTTCTCAGATATCCTAGCACTGCCATGGGTTCTCATCCCTGAGCAGTAAAGAATAATAAAGGCGAGTGCTGATGAAATATACATGAGTGATAAATTCTGGATTTGCCTCTCTGGTAGTATATTGCTTTACGACTGAGATCCAGGTTACTTTAAGCCAGGCCATTTCAATTCAGATTGCAGAAGAAAGACTGTGAAAAAGACTATTAACCTATTTTTCTATACTGATAGAATTTTTCTATACTGATAGATGAAACAGCTTTGAATCAACAAGTTTAGGACACTTTGATTTGATTTCTTTTCATTTTACAGGGAGGGAGTAAAGAACATCACCAGTGATTTGCAGTGGGGTGGATCAATACAAAACAGTAGGCCAGGTCCATTAAACGCTTGAAGTTCAAATATCTATGTTTGAAATGTCAAAGAGCACCACAAGAGTGAATGATACAGTGAACGTATCAATTAAAATGCTTTGTTTTTATCAAATGGTGGCAAGACATCTGAGCTTTTCTCATTCTTTTACTATTTATACTTGATTTTGATCCTTTTTTTTTTTTTACTGGGTGTACCTTGCAATTGTTTTTTTAATGAGAGATTTTAAGAAACATTCTTGAAAACATCTATCCGTAGTCACAGAAAGTAGTCTTGTGGAGATCCCCTCACAATTCTGTTAACCAAGAAATTTTTTTGGCTGGGGCAGTATAATACTTGAGAAAAATTACCTCTAACTATTGTGTAATGACCCAGTCTGTGCACACTAAGACCAAGTTATCTGCTGGTATACAAAGAACCTCGGGGTCACCTGGACTTGTAAGTCTTGGGCTGAAGCCCATTGGTCTTGTTCATCAACTCTTTCTTTCAATTAAAAGTTTTAGGTCATCAAAAATCTTCCTTAGTGACCTACTGCATAGTGTAAAGTATTGTTCCCTTCAAGGGAAGGATTGTTTTCTTCCTCTAATTCATTTCCCAACTTCAGAATCTTTAACAATTATCTGCTATAATACAACATAGCTTCCCCATTTTTCAGCAAAAATATGATGTTCACAAATATACTTGAATAGCAATTCACTGAATGTTACATCACTATGAATATATCAGCTTTAGAAAGACATTACAGAGGGAGTTCCCAATGTGATGACACAGTACAATGTGAGTGATACAAGCAAAAAAGCTTCTGTTTTAGTACTCAACAAAAACCAGATATCAGCTCAATGAAGCCACATTCTGCCTAATTCAGGCAATATCAAGAATGTGCATATGTCCAAGTCCCTGTGCTCAGCCATCCATTCATTTATCCATATGTACACAGTGTACTTACATCAACAATGGTTGTACACCCTCAGGAAGTAAGCCCTCCAAAAATTTGAATATATCACAAGACTGGAGTCAGAACTGTCATCTATGAGCTAAAAAGCAGATCTCTGTTGCTAGTAGAATACAAACTATGCATTAGAAATCTGCACTGCAGATAAGGAATCTGTACTAAAAAATGGAAGGAGAAATGCTGTCTTCATTAGTTCTACATATCGTTTATTTTAAAACATAAACATGCTCTATACTTTCACTTGATAGAAGCTTTGAAACTAAGATTTAAATCTGCTAAGTACACAATGGTAAATACATATATTAGCAAAGATGGTTTTCAGTTAATTTTTTTTACAATAATTTCCTTTTAATGACATAGTATATATAAAACTGTTGGATTTTAAATTTATCTTGTTTCACACTAATATTGCAAATGAAGCCTGATTTGAATACACTGGAAACATCTACTTCCTACACAACAGAGGAATTCAATGATGCATATATGACTGTATAAAGAAATATATACATGCACACAAATATTTTGGAAATTCCTCTCATATGCAAAGATTTTAAAAGTATTTCTCTATGTTACCTAGTCTCCTGACAAGTCAATGTGTAGTTCTGCACTTTCACAGTATAAATACACTGCCTTAAGGTAGAGAGATTGGACAAGTAGCAGAGATATTAAGAGATGGAAAAGATGTCAGCCATCCAGTGCATCTTCCAGATGATACAAGATTATTGCCTGCATTGTGTTTTTTTTTTGTTCATCTAAATCTACCTAAGTATCCTTCCACCATATGCTACAGATTATTACACTTCCTAATGGACATCACTCAGCTTTTAACTTTACATCCAAAAGCTTCCTATGCTTTAAGTCATCCTCGACTCTCACTTCATTCTTTAGTGCTACTCAATCTCATCTTCAGTAACAGAGATGCTGTATCCTTCTTTCTTTTCTTTCTTTCTATATTTTTTCCCTCATCCCTCCACCAGTTTCCCTTTATCTGTGTCATCATTCATGCCTTTCTTCTATTCCCTTTCAAGTCTTTCACAATCTGTGCCCTGGCCACCCTGTCATTTTTCATTCAATGAAAGTGGATACACTTTCTTCCAATCAACACATGGTGATGGTCTTCAGCACCAAATCAATAATTTTTTTAAAATGTTTTCATGCTTTCTGTCTTCCTGGATTCTCCCTCTTTTTAGCTCACTTGGAATATGCTTCACACAAACAGAAAATCCTCATAATTTCCCTCCTTTAAGCACTCTTTTATTGCCACACATAAAAGGTAGCAGGGAAAAGGGCTGTGCTGATTGATATAATTGCCTTTTGTGCCACTACTGTCTTTATTATCCTCTATCCCCATGTTACTCTCTCTCACACCACTTTTTGACAACCTATGGCCCCTGTTGCCTCTTAGCCATTAAGGACTTTGGAGAAAGGTAAAATTTTTTGGTGTTTTCCTCACTGATTTCCTGGGCAGGAATCAGGGCTGCTAGACACTATTTCAATACAAAATAGAAATACAAATTATTAATATTCATTCATATATTTGGAAACTTATGAGTACAAGTCATGCTTTCCATGCACTATAAGCAAGACAAAATGTCTCATCCCACTAATAGTAATAGGATATTTCTAATGATCTTAAATTATAATCTTCATACCTAATTTAATGAGGTAGAACCTTGTTAGTTATCTTCTTTTACTTTTGCTGTCCTTATATGCATTCCTGTAGACCTTTTGTGGTGATTTGCCAGTATCTTGTGGTTCCACATTAACTACATTCAGTCGTCTAACCTGAACATCCCCCTGGTTTAGCTAGAGGAAACTCAGGAGATAAAATATTAGAAATTATCAGTAGTTTGTAGCAACATTTTTTCCACCCAGCCTGAAAGGAAATATAATGAGAGGCATTAAGAACAGCACCACTGCTTCTCCCAGAGAATCTGGAAGTGACCAGTGTCAGATGTAAATTAATTTTTTTTATTAGGTCAGGGAAACTTTCATGAAAGAAACTCTAGCTGGACTAGCAGCGTAGGTGTTGCTTGGACTTCCCACAAGTACTACTATTCACATTCCATCACATCAGTTGACACTACTCAACTTTGAAGCTGATGGATCAAATAATTATCTTTCATTCAGGTTAAATATAATTAAACTTATACAAACTAAGATATCTGAACAAGAGTGAGTCACTTCCAATATCATCATCACATAAGCAGGGAATTTCACTTGAGGAGTATGCAGTAACATGGGAATCAGATTTAAGTAAAGTTATATAGTTATTTGGAATATAAGGAACCTGAAGAGATGTAAAACCAGTCAAAAAAGTTTGTGTAAAATCATCAAGAGATGTTACCCATGTCATGACTTGCTTGAAAAGGCTTGAAAAAAAGCCCTGGGAGACAGTGTTTTGGGGCAGAGTACTGGGAAGATCAAGTCTTGAATCATAGGAAAATTATCTCCAGTTGTTGTTTCTCTCATGTTCAAAAATCCAAAGCTTCACACACAGTAACATGTGGCATAGAGATAACATAAGTAGAATAACCGAGCTGGCATGAAGCTCCATCTAGGCAATGTAACTCCCTTATGATTAACAGGATCCATATAAAAAATAACTTCTTTTTTTCTTTGCTTTTTTGTTGTTGTTTTTTTTTTCTTTTAATGAAAGACACTGCACATCACACTCAGCATTGGCCAGCCCCTGAGGATGTTGTGAGTGACAATACTATGTCATATTACATGGTTTGCAGTGCCTAGCACAATGTGCCCCTCAACTCTGAAGGAGGCTTCCAGATACTACCTAAGGACAAATAAATTATAACAAATACATGTAAATAAACCATCATTTAACGGTAGTCAAGACACATTGTTATGCTTTCTCCACCTTAAAAACCTTCACTAAAAAGTATTTTGAACCATTTTCAGGGTTTTTTTTTTTCTCTCTTTCCTAATAAACAATATCAAGGAAACATGTAAGAAGATGCTGCTTACGCTATCATGTCATATTTCCAGTGATGCCAAGGGAATGCTTTCTTTTCTGGCCTTTCCGCAGCTGGGGGCAGGGTGGCCTGCAGGGTTTAGCAGGAAGGGCAAAAAGCTCATTGAATATTGCTTTTCTTTCTTTTTTTTTTTTTTAATTTTACACTGCATATTGCCTCATGCTCACTTGTCTAAGGATGCAATATGCAGAGCCACTATATCATAGTTTCAGTATGACACATTGTGAACCTTCTGGCTTCCAGTCCAGGAGCCAAATGGCATTGTGTATTCCCTCCATTTGGCCTCATTTTCATCTTCCCCCTTTGCACCCAGGCTGACAAGAGGAACATATGAAGCTTTGTCTCGCTGCTGCATCTTGACCTTGACCTTACAGCTTTAGAAAAGGGTACTTGCATGTGCAGGGCTGCTATTGTCTGCAGCCGGGTCCCACTTTCTTTTGACATTAAGCGAGTAAAAGGCCACGTGACAGAGTCCCTTCACAGCCCCAACATTTCTGTCCTGTTTCTCCTTTGCAAATGTTTTTGTACTACTTTTATTTTTTTCCCTCAGGTCAGGCTTACAGCATCTTTTGCTTTTTTTGTTTCTCTCTGTTGTTCCTATCCATCTCTCTTTTTCCTACACACATACACGCGCGCGCACACGCACGCAGACACGCGCGCAGACACACACACACACACACAGAGGAAAATCTATATGTGTCAGACATTCAGCAAGGGAAAGACAAAGGCACTGAGTTAATTACCCATCATTTACTGCTGCTGAGAAGAACAGATGGTAGCAGGCGATATGTAAATGGCAAGGGGCAGTGAATTATTCGATTTTTTTAGATTAATCGTCGATGACAAAGGAAGTGATTACAAGCTGTGACATTTATACAAATGTATAAAGTACATAATGCTAGAAAAAAAAGGGCTTAATATTATTATGAGGATGTCAGGCATGTGAACACCATTGTCATAATACAAAGCAACACATTTTGTGAGATCCAAGGATCTGCTTTTCTTCGATTTGCAAACTTTAGTAAGTCCTAGCCTCTGGAAATATGTATTTCCCAAAATGAATCCACGCCTGACAATCATGAAAAAAAAGGTTTGGGTGCTTTTGCATATTTCCCACAATGCATAACTCTGCCTAGGCTCAACAGTAGAGCTTATGAGGGATGAAGCTGATGTCGAATCAGTGTGGATTGTAAAATAGAAAAAGGTGCTAATAAAACACATGGACAGGAGAATGGAAAATAAAAGGAAAGGTGATGTTTAAGCTGACAGGCACTCTGTGAGGACAGGAGGGCAAACAGTAAGGTGGAAGTGAAGACAGAAGAGAGTACTGTTTGTTTACTGCATGTCTGAAAAATAATCATTTTAGAGACTTTGAAGGTCAGAATGACATAATTTCCAGGCCAGGCCTTGCTGTTTTTACACAAACATCCAACCTGCTCATCCTCAAGGTAGTCTACTGTATTTTGTGCTGTATAAATAATTAATTGGTACATGAGGAAAACAGATGCTTTCTTTTGCAGATCATAGAAACCGCTCCATCATCAAAATGTCTTCAATCACCTAATTATTAAATCTATATGGTGCTAATAATACAGATGGGAGATGAAGCCAGTGAGCAGCAAATTTTTTCCCACTGAAGCATCCCAATCTACTGCATTCCTTGTTTCACATCTTGCAATGAACTACTCTCTGTAACATCAGCCAGGCAAATAGAGGGGAGAGTTTGGTGGCAAGCTTATCCCCCTCAGAAATACTTTCCAATCAAGCAAAGCAAAACATCACCAAAAATTACTGTGAAACACTCCACTGTTGTTCATGCTTTGTTGATTATAGAGGGGTGAGGGAGGGACAGAATAACAGTATATTAGTCATCAGTACTGGGTAGTACATTTAAATCTAGCAATCCATTTAATATGAATATTTTTTTCAGGAATGAAGTGCTGGCTGTACCAATATGCCCTGAAGAAAGAGAAGAATAAAATGCTGTAGCACACCAGTATTTCCAGTGTGGTACTATTAAAAGCCAGATACTCAAGATAAGCACCAACAGCTAAGCTATTGGTTTCTAAGCTGTTTTTCTTTTACATTACTTTTAGATAATGTTACCTCTATGAGATGCAGTTAATGCAATAATGTAGCTTCCACTCTGTTCATTGGTGCATATGCAAGGTTGGTTAGTACATTTGTCTTTCTCTAAGCAAACATAGCATGGAACTCAGAATAAAAACACATATGCAGTTATTGTAACAATTGGGCTGTATCCATTTCTCCTGACTGGAGACACTAAACTGAAAGTGTCCCAAATCAGTTCATATTGCACATATCATATTATCTACTTATTTCCTTGGGATGGGGGCATTATGAGTTAAAGTTGTAATCTGGAGGTGGGGAAAGGCAGTCATTTCTCTCTTACAAGGCTAGAAGAAAGCAGAACAAGGTCTTCACTTCCTGAAAATTACACAGAAGGAAAACATCCTTCCTATTGAGAAACAGTGAATGGGACATGACATTGCAAAAATATCTAGGTAAGTGTCAACAGCAGTATTTCTTAACCCTCCCTAGATAAGATGAAATCGTTCCAGTGAGAAAATCATCACTCCCTGCTCCTCCCCCACCTCTCTCTTTTTTTTTTTTTAAAACAATGGATGGATGATTTATGACATGGGCATGAGCGTATACAGCTTTCTTGTACCTATAGGCTCATATTTATGAGATTTTTTAAAAACATCATAGGTAGACCATACATTACTGCAGACTTTCCATTATTAATGTGTTAATGGATTCCAAAGGACAAAAAATAACATCAAGAGGGAAAAATATGTTTTTATTTGGAGAAAATGTCTGAATTTGAATCTGCACCATATCTAGACACCTATTTATATACATTCCTGCAACACAACAAATTCATGAGGGAAGAGAAAATAAAATATCCATGCATTTCTACAGCTTTCCACTGCTTTAGAGATATTTATTTATGAAAACCACAGGTAGTCATTTTTTATAGTCCTGATCTTTTTGTTCTTTCATTTTTTTTTACTAAAACAAAGATGAAATTGGAATTGATTTTTTGAGGGACATTTATACTGAAAGCAGGATCATTTTATATTTTCACAAGTTGAAGTCTGTATTCATTACTACAAAAAATGTAAGACCAGCAAGCTAAACTATTTTCATTTGAGGCCCGTATTTGTTTTATAGGGCGCTTGTCACTGAACCATTGCATAAAAATGGAATTTAAACTCTGCTTGACAATAAAATGAACTTCAGTGTACTGTTTTCATACACATTGAAATTATACACCAGACATATATTTTTCTTATGTATGTACGTATGTAAACACACGTTTGTGTGGAGAGGGTTTTTTGCTTGGTTAGATGTAGAGTTCGTGTTTAGGCAAGCGCGCCTAACAATCAGCCTCCCATTAAAAAGATATGCATATATAATATTTCTATGCAGATGTGTATGCTTGCCATCATGCATCTACAAGTATGTTTGTTAACACTGTTTTCATTTTTTCATTCCTGTGCCATCCACATTAAAATAACGGTGAATTTCATCTGCTGTGCTTTGTAGAACATATACACTGCAGTCTATCTAACCTGTGAAAGCAAGATAGGCTGGGAGACCAGCGTCATTTCAGTCACTGGGAAATGGGAAACAATAACTAAAAAATGGAATGGGAAGGCCTATTGTGGCAGTGAAGAGGTGAGTCAGAGCATCAGACCTTGTTTAGTGAGAGAGGTCAGGCACTACTGGATAGCAGTTAAACACCCCAAAAGACTCTAGGTTATTTTTTGCTTTATTGTATGGCCTCCTACAGCTGAGCCAGTAATATGTTCAATCTGAAGTGGCATATAATAAAAACCCTAACTAGCTAGGAAAGCAAATATTTTCCCTTAATTTACTTTCATGTTTATTAACACAGATTTTCATTTCTTCATTAGCATGCACATCTATCTTTGTATGTTATGCTTAAAATATATATTGTAAGAGCAAATATGACTAAAAAATATTCGGTAAAGGAGTAACAGCCATAAAATTTTATTTTTGGTAGGTTTTAAACATTGCAGGTCATTTAAAATTATCACACTGCTAATATAGTGCTATTCCTAAAATACGTCACAGCGCTCTGTACTGTGCCTTTCCGAAAGCAGATAAGCAAGTCCACCAGCATCAGTATTTCAAAACACCAAAACAAACCAACAACAAAACAGATAGAGTAACACCTAAACGATGTCCCTTTAGGCATTTCTTTCAATGCACTTCAGCTGACTCCACTTTTATATAGGTTATAGGATTTACTATAGCAACCTCGCCACCCTCTCCAAAAAAAAGTCTAGCTCCCCCTTCTTTGTGGCTTAAATCAAACCAATAGAGCCCTCTATTGGTGAAATCCCAAATAGCGACCGAAGTTCCTTTGCAGTAGGGAGCACATGCCATCATGTTCCAGCTGAAGTCAATGGCAGATGTTTTTAGACTTAGCATTAGCAAAAGACCCTGAGAGAAAGGGTCTGTTTTATCCCCCAAGTATGAAATTTAATTTTTCTTCTTATTGCAACTGACTTCTGCAAGTAATAATTTTGAAATTTGAGCACAACATCACCACATAAACCTGTGGCACACCTAAGAACATTTTGTTCTCCTCAAAAACATTTCATTTTCTGGAAAGGATGCAAATATATTACACCTGGCCCTGATTCAATATTTCTGCTTTGATAAGTACAGGATTTTGACTTGACTCTCTGAAGGTTTTTGGGACATCATCTTCTGTACAATCCTACAAATTAATTAAGGCCTTGGATACATTATAATTAAGGGGCCTAAGGCCAAGTCACGGCAGCAACCTAAAGATGCATTACTTTTTTCATTAATGAATGAGAGAGTCTATCAGGAATGGAAGTTGTTTCTGCAAAGAAATGGAAGGAGCTAAAGCAAGGAAGGAGGAGAACTGCTAGGGACTTCAGAGATATTTTTCTCAGTTCAGACAGCCTATGTTGAAAACAAACCTTGATAAGTCCTTATGACTTGGCCAATAATTTGTATCTCACAGTCCATATTTCACTGCCCAGTTCATGACAAAACTGCTGCTTGTAGTCACACGGATCCAAGTACTTGAAGGTGCTATTGACTTCAAGGACCTCTTCTTGGGGCAGGCTGGAGGGAGGAAGAGATTTTGGAGGAAGGTAGACTCTAATATATGTCTGGGTTTTGCTGAGGTAAGATATGCTGTCCATATCTTGGCTTCAACATAATGGAATTTCATTACTCCCTTAGCTATTTATGTACTTGCATAAAATTATTAAGATTAGCACTTTGGGATTATGAAGTGGTTGTGTTTACTGCTTAATTATTAAGGAACGGTACTGGCCTATCCAAAGTTGAAAATTACCATTTCTATTTTGTATATTAAGAACCAAAGCAAAAAAAAAAAAAAAAAGCTGATTTAGGCTGCCACCAAAGTGATCTGTGAATCCACAATGTGGCTAGACCTGTCCTCCAGTTTTTGGAAATAGGACCTGGTAGGAGAACAAGTTTTTCCCCAGAGCTTAAATGGAAGGACGTTGGTGCACACAAGGACTAACCCAGATATGGAGATGAGGCATGACCATATCCAACATACAAGCTAAAAATCTTGCAGTCTTCCTGGGTCTCAAAGCTCAGACATAGTCTAAGGTCAAGGTCACAAGGGAAGGCTTTAGCAGATGCAGCTCCTGAAAACAGAAAACAAAGTCTGGTTCTTCTCACTTTTTGGCAGCCCACATGGCCTCTGGTTCTTTCTGCCAGTCCCACATGGTCTAGTCATGTTCTCACTGAGTCCAGTACCTTTCTGAAAGTCACCATCAGGTTTTCCAGCTGTCTGTGAAGTTGATCTGATACATGGAGGTCTGTCCGATACCTGCGCTAGGGCTCTACGGGTAATATTAAACCAGTTGCAAACCCATCCATCTTCACGCCCATGTGAGTCATTCCTTCCTCCTTTCATGTCACTCATGCTCTACCCTTAAGGTCAAATCATGTTCTTTCACTTGTTTTCTCTATGTCTGTTGCTTTTTTTCTGCTTTCTGTGGGCAAGAAGGGAAAAAAAATGTATGAACAATTCTAAATGTACAAATTATTGCTCAAACAGTGCAGAAGCTTCTGTCATTTTTAACATTTTTTATTTTACTTATATGAATTCTATTAAGCAGCAAGAATTAAAATAAGCTGTGGATGCTCAGAATATTAAAATGTGCACAAATAATGCCTCCTTTCAAGTTAAGTTTGTGTTGATGCATTTTCAATGTCTTCCAATCACTTTTCTGTGTGACACAAAGATAAACTAGTTCTGGAAGGTCATGGCATCTACCAGAAAAGGTGACATTGTCAAAACATGAGAAGTCCTTTACTAGACATTTTCTGCCCTTCTTCCCTAATAAACGATGAACTACATGTATGGTCTATTTAACAGGCTTGTCTGTATAACTGTGTGGCTCAGTGGAAATTATTTTAATTCTATTTTGGAGAGACAAAGGCCTGCTATACTTCTGTCTGCGTGCTCGGCTATCTCTGTAAGAATTACATGAGGAAGTATGAGGGGAAAGGTAGAAGAGGAAGAAGTCTTTGTGAATTGTAAGCCAACCTACTATAACAAATCAGTCTACTACTTTGCTTGTAAGACTTAGGTTTTGCAAGTGCTGCTTCAGTCCAAGCAAGTTTCTTTGCATTTCCCTGGGAATGGGATCTCTTCTACTCTGCTTGGCAGCACAGGGATGTGACCAAAAAGGGAAAGACAGCAGGAGTGGAACTGATGTGTCTCATTGCATTTTTCCTCTTTGTCTTCAATGCTATATATTGATTTTCCCTTCTACATTTTCCAGACAACATAATGGCCTTTAAAACATCTAAAGTCTTGAAGAAGTAGTTTTATTTTTTTTTTAATCCACAAACACCTATTATTTAGCTAGGGAAAGAAGCCTAATTTTTTTACCAAGAACCAATGACTTTCTAAAAATTATGCCACTCCATGATTAAACAGAAGTAAATGGCACTGTGTTAAAAACAGCTTGCCTCACACCCCGAAGCTCGTGATGCTATAAATAGAGGAGGCTGGCAGCCTCCAGCTCGCCATCTTCCTCTGCACTGACACGCCGTAGCGCTAGCGAGGGATGTGATTGCTGCGTTCACCTGAGGAGAGAGTATTCTGGTGTTGTGTCAGTGTCTGCTGAGAAAGGGCTTCCAATTGGCTGATTTCTACCCTGTGAGGAAAATTACAGCTGTCCTTGTTAAATCTCTTACCTTCTTTTTTGCCCAGAGTGGTGCAGGTAACAGATTCGAATGGACAGCGTATGGGTGTGACTGCTAAAGAAATGCAATAACAATGACATTAAAGGGAATATAATTTCAAATTCAGTCTTACAGGGAAAAATAACAGGAATAAAAGTAAATTAATGCAAACAGTGCATATAATCTCAGATTTGTAATGCACAAGAAAAATAATTCTAAAAAATAATTACAGGATACAACCTTACAGAGGAAGACACCAAAATTATTCTGAAATTGTTTGACTGTGTATATAACTGATGAACTTATTTTTAACCTGTAGAATAAAAAGGCAATATGAAGCACACATTGCAAGGCTGCATTTGTCCCAGGATAATATGCAAGAAAGGTGTTGCCAGGTGTCCCCCCCCACCCTCAACAAAATGTTGTGGAACAAAAAAAGGTTAAATCAAGTCACCTGGATGTGATGTGTCTCAGATCTCACCTCCCTGAGTGCAGGAAGGCTCATGTGCTTCAGCAGACGTGACCCTTGCACTCAGACATTGCCAGCAGGGTGCTGAGAACTGGGACAAGGACAGGGACTGGCTGGCAAGATGCATCACTAAGCAGCCCCCAGATATGTGCAGAAAGGTCCTCACAGGGTAGCCTGCCCAACCCTCCTTCTGAGGAAGCCCTCACCCCTGCCATCACTCCATTTGCTCCCAAGAGGTTGCAGTGCTGCTCTGCTGCCCTTCTCTTCCACACAGGATCTGCTGGAATGGGCATGCTGGAAACTTTTATTCTCCCAGACTGGGGTATAACCAGCTTCAGAAGGATTAGACACATCAGTGTCAACAAAATCCAGGAAGAGTCAGAGCTTCAGTGAGCAATTTACTGAGAGCAAAAGAAAATTCGCTTTACTACGTGCAGTGACAAAGCACCAGGCAGAGGCAGCAACTGAGCTGCAGATTTCTTGTTTGTGGCACCACAGCAGCAATTCAGCTCAGCCCCTCTGCACCTCCCTACGGCATTCCCTGTCAGGGTCATGCTGCAAAATATGGCTGCTTCCAAGAGAGGAAAGGGGCAAGCAGGAAACCACAGCCGAATTCCCCACGGATCCAAGGCGATTTATAATTGCCTGTTGGTAGGTAGGTTCTTCCACGGTGTGCCTGTTGCTTAAAGGTCAATGCATAGTGTCCTTAAAATTCCAGGGCACATTTGTGCTCTACTGCATGATTTTTATTTCCCTTAGAAACCGGCACGGGGGAAATAGAGCTGACTTTAGGCTCTAGGAGCAGTGTCTGCACCAGGAATTATGACTATTTTTTCCCTTAGGACAGGTAATTTTCTTTTCCAGTCTCCCCAAACTTAGTGGAATCTTCTGGTCAGCTTAGGTAAGAAGATAGCAAGCTGGAAATTTTTCCCTGCTGCTTTTACTGGTTTAAATTGAAATCAACATAGTTTTAGCATGTTCATGAGGTTAATACACTGCACTGAGAAGCTGAGGAGGAAAAAGAAGGGCAGGGACCAGTTCACCTGCCAGCTTAATAGGCTGCTTGGATAAGGCTAAAAGCAAACTGTGGTTTTGACTGCAAGCAGCGATGTCCTCAGAGTCAGAGATGTTATTACATACTTGTGATCAATATACAAAGCAATGTCTTTTTTTTTCTGCCTTAGCCTCTGAAAAGTGCATGTCTCCAAAACATTAAAATAAGTCACAATATTGATAATTACAGGTTCTAAATTATTTACCTGTCATGTCTACAATATGAATGTCATGAAGCCTAAAACTCAAATTATCAACAAGTAAAACATTCAGAAGAAGAACAAATGAAATGTGATCACAACAGATAGGCCTGAATCAGAGCTTACAGCAAATACAAATTTAAGTTACCTTGAAGCTTGGAAAGTGTAGCAGTCTGTATTGCCTTTTTAAACAAAACTATTCCATATGATTTTATTGGTCACAAAGTATTTTGGCAAGTAGTTCTAAACACTCTCACCTTCTAATTGTCCATGGAAACTATTCATATTTAACCATTAACCCACCCAGTGCTGAGAATTATTGCATTGATCAAAAGAAAATTGACATTTAAATCAACATTTTTATTTGAAATCATCTTTTGTTCAGTGAAGATGAGACAGCAATGGTTCTTTGTATCATCATTGATGATCTCATTTTAACCACCTCTCTCTTTACTTTATTTCCACAAACCTGTCCTTTTTTTCCTGCTTACAGCTCTTCCTCAGAAAACACCACATATTCCAGCACTCTGCAGTTTTTCCACTTCTTCATGAGGAGCACAAACCATTTATCCCTATTAGCCATTTGTGCAGTTCCCATCAGCAAGGTTCAGACAGACTGAAAGACTCCAAGTCCCATTGCCAATTCACTGAGTTATCCTGTGCCAACTTCTTTCTGTCTATAACTTTGTTACTCTCTTTGGTACTAGTCCTTAATTTTAATTTTTTTTTAATTTGGCCACATACAGGGACAAATACATAAGAATTAAGAAACAGTGAAAAAGTAGATCCACAAAATATAAATATAGGTATCTATATAGGTATATATATATAGGTATATATATATAGGTATCTATATAGGTATAATGTTTCAAACTGTTAGACTGGATTTGGTGCATAAATAGTGTTATTTTTCTTAAGACAAGGATGTGATAAATTAAAGCTATTACTGTGTGACCACTTATATCCTGTTCTTATAAAATTCAATTGTCTCTTGCAAAGTGATACTTATCCTCCCTTGTTTTATGCCATCAAGGAGACTGAAGTAAAGGCTGCAGTGCTTTAAATTCCAGCTTTTAGTTTGGGAAAATACCGGCAAAAAAGACAAATGGAGTTCAGTAAGACTGCAGATATAAGTGTCTGGAGCACCCAGGTGAGCTGTGCCGCTCCATCTGCACTCTGCTCCCTGTGCCAGGTTGCTTGGCAGAGGAAAGGAACGGACAGGACCCTGCTGTCCAAGCATTGCAGAAGACATGAATCTTGTCAATTTTGGACTGAATTCCCTGCCAGTTATCAAGCAAGCAGCCAGCAAACTGCAGCACAGCACACAGCAATGTGCACACCAGCGTTTCTGTGCCTCACTGCCCTCCCCTGGATGGCGCTTGTTAAGGCATTTCCATGGGCTCCCCGTCTCCAGGTGCTGCAGAGACCATCACCACCACCACCAATTCACAAGCTGAAACACATTACACCAGCTGAAACATAAGCCTATGTTTACCTGCAACATATCTTAAAACAGCTTTAATGTGTGACTCAAAATAAATCTCTTTCTCTGGACAAGGTTATAAGAACTATAACCTGGTTTCACAAGGTCCAGGTTCTTTGGATTTCTATTACTTTAAGGTGCTGAACTCTAACATTATCAATTGTATTCTCATGGGTTTGAATCACTTCCAAGAGATTTTATCACTGTATACTTCACATTAGGCAGGACTGCAGTCATATTCAAAGCATATTGTGGTGGTTAACAGGGGAAAAAAACAAACTAAAATACATATTTTTTGTTTCTAACAAGATTTTTTTTTGCTGGATTAAATTCATATTTGGCAGCTAGTAAAAACATGTTATTTACTTTTTTCTTAAAATTCTTCCTTTAAGTATCCTGATTCCCTAAATTGTCTCCCTCACTTTCGTCCCCTAATTTTCTTATATTCCTTCTTCAGTTTTATTCTATTCTTTACCTTATCCACAGCAATTTCTTCCAGTCAAAGTATGAATCAATAACTAGAGCCTTTCAGAATGACACAGAAATGTATTTAAAGGGGGAAAAAATATCTTACTAAAGATAAAATGTCTTACTGAGATATTTACTGTCATTTACAGATTATATTCATTCAGTTTTATCAGCTTGCAATCAATGAACCACAGGCATGAAAGTTTACACATAAGTTTATCTTAATGTGGAGAAAACCAGAGAATGGAACTGTAACACTTTTACAGCCCCTAAAGAAGCCTGATTATACAGTCACAAATAATATGGATTCTCTGGGGTTCTCCATAAGGGGCTGTGAAAAGCTTAGATTTGCTCATCAATTTGACCAGATTTTGCATCTCTCCTCTCAGAATAATTTAGCTAGGCTCTGAGATCTCTAGAGCTGCTATAGAAACAGTCAGGGACTAGGTGCTCCAGACCACAGTAATCCCACAGCTGGGTCAGAATGGTGCTCCCTGGAAGCTCAGCAGCAGCGACAACGCGCCACCCTTATACCTTGTCTTTATCCCTGGCTCCAAATAGGACACTGTGTCTCCTTCATTAAAGAAACAGAGTATTGAGGGTCATTTATGAAAGGGACCTAGGGTACCTGAGTGCAGGCCCATGTTTGAGGAGTTTGTCAGCCCATTGTTTATAGGCTGAGCTACTGTAATCACTGGTGGATGGCTGTGAGTGTGCAGTTAGCCCATCCCAGGTGTAAAGTGATGAGACTTAATTGAACTTTCAATTTAAAGTTAATGGAAAAGGGTTAATGTTAAACCATATTATCTCACAACTGGAATGGGCCAAGAACAGAAAATTACTATAGCTCAGCAGATGGGCAACAGCTTAGTAAACCCTCTTAATTTCATTTTGTTCTCAAATATATCTGGCCTGACTAATATCATGACTTCACACAGCAGGTATCTTCCACCAGACCAAGGAAACCTGTGTGATGGAAATTTTTTTTGTGGGGACAGTTGGACAATTAATGGTTTACATACCTGAAGTTTGTTCCTACAGGACTCCAGAATGGCACAACCGTAGGAAAAAGGGTAAAATATCAACTTCTGAAAGCAAAGCCTTCCCATGTATCTCAAAATAGTAATTTAAAACAGTGCCAGAAACTGATAAGAAAACCAGACCCCAGACACCACTCCCAGCCCTGTTAAAAAATATTTAATTTGAGGCCTTGAGCACTTTTACTTTTTTTTCTGGGAGAATGAGTGACATGATTCAATGAAGAAATGTGAGCATTTCTGAGAAAGATCCATTTGTTAGCTTTTGGTTGGAGTCTGAAGCTATTTTATTATGATGCTGCAATGTGAGCAATCATTTAATTCCTGGGCTTTTGTCCTGTACTCACACAGAACATCAAAGCAAGCCTAATGCCATTTGAAAGATCTTAATCTAAACTAGAAGATTTAAAATGATGCCCAAGTCAACCTCATCTGCCAAGAAGATAGGGAGAAAGTTTGATTTAATCAGCTGGCAGATTTTTAAAATATTTGTTCAGCATCTTTTTTTCTCCTAATCAAATTTACCAGTAGCAGGGGGAATTAAAAAAAACAAAACTGTCTGTACAGATATATATCTCGCTTTTCCATATTTTCCAGAAAAAGGATGCTCATAGCAGAGATTTTGTGTAAACTCGAAAGAATATTAAGAGCATAAAAAACCCAAACCAAACCAACCCTGCCATCATAATGCAGGTACTGAGGTACCAACATCACTGTATGAGCCAAATGGTTTAGTTGGCACACAGCCATATCAGAGCTCCTCCCAGAGGAGAGGGCATCCTGACTTAGGAAGCAGTTCAGGGAAAGTCAGGCTTGTTTATGCTGCTTCTGTCTTCCTCTGAGAGAAGCTGTGGTGCACCATTAGGACCATCAGCAGGGGATGGGCTGTGTGCCTTCTTCCTACCAACAGTAGACAGATGTGTCTCTTTTGTTCAGTCACTTTCCTCAGTCTGTCATTTTTCCCAGGGACCATGACCATTTGCAGTAGCCTGACATGAAGGTCACATGAGGAAATAGAGCTGTGCATTTGAATTTTGTTTTTAATTGGGTCTCATTAGGAACAGCAGAGGGCTTTTTTTTTTTTTTTTTTTTCTTTTTTTTTTTCTTTTTTTTTTTTCTTTTTTGGTCTGTTAAGTTCAGGTGAGTGAAATCATCCCAATTGAAGCTGCATACACAAAACTGGGATTTGATACTCAAGAACAGGTACTAGGGAAACCTGTAGTCCTATGGTGCTGCGACCTGGGAAGTACTGCTTCTTCTAATTCCTAGCTGCCCTTTCAATCCTAGGATAAGCACAGGAGGGAAGAAACACAAAGACTTCTTAAAATCTGTACACTCACTGTATGATAATGCAGAAAGGGGGCAAGATTGACAAGCATGCTTTCAGACAGGAAGCAATGCAGGCTTCAAAGAGCCTACAATATTTTTTAATTAATAAGGGATCAGTAGGAGCCAATTAAATCATGGCCATTCTAAATAGAGAAGATTGCATTGCTCTTTTTCCTGTGCTGCTGTACAGTAGAGTCTTAAATTTGCCGGTTCTTCCAAAAAAAAGTGCTCTGCGCCTTTACAAATTACTTTGCTCTTTTCAACCATAATTAAATGACAGTTAAGAAGCAAAGAAAACTTTTCATTTTTCAGAATTTAAGCTTTAGTTGTCTGGGAAAAGTTTTCATCATTGGGCTTCATAAGGGCACAGGGAGCTAACACTTCATGATACATTTTGCTCACTACCCATAAATATGTAGTCACTCAATTGACACTCAAATAACTTGATGCCTTTCTCATGTCCTACTCAGAAGACAGTTTAGGAAAAAAATAATCTGTGTAGCTCCAGGTTATGTAGTCTGCTCCAGCATATCAATACCCTTGAAACAGTAAATTATAATATATTCTATCTGTCAAATCAATCTCCCCACCTTTCCCAGGCAGAGGCAAGCCTTACCTGAATTCCTAAAAAGGAGAACTCCCTCTCCTGCTTCCTTCAAATAAACAAATTCAGCCAATTCATTTTAATTGCCTTGGAGTGACCAGCTGTGCATCTCAATACTGAAGTTAGACTGTTCTTCGTTGCTGGAGTTACATTTTGATGCCACTGTAATTCTGTGCCAGAAGGGCTGTTACAGACACTGCTTCCTACCCCATCCTTCAGTCTGGGAGTTTAGAAGCTACCCTTCTTTCCTCTACACTTTACTTTTGCCACTCCTGCATAATGTCTGCCTTCTTATTATATTCTCCCATTCTCTGGAGAAAGCAATGCTTTAGCAATCCAATTCTTACTAATACTTAATAGAAAAAAAAAAAAAAAACAAAAAACAAAACACTGCTTTCCCAGACTTTTGTTGACATTCTGCTGGGTTCACATCCTGGTCAGCCAAAAAATGTGTGTGTTGCGGGCTTGTGTTTTTACATATAATTCAGGGAGTTTTCATTTTAAAATATGGGTCCCATGCAAGTGTTGTCTATTTCTCAGGATTTTGTAAAGTCATGAACTCCTCTGCATTAGCAAAGTGACTGTTGAGACAAAAAAATTACAAGCTTAATCTGCAATGTGCATTAGATTCCATGCTCATTTTGCCTTGCTTTTCCTCAGAAGGTGCCATCTGATAAAATCAGCAGAGATGGCTGTTGACTTTATTACATATCTGCTAATTTCAGAGATACTTGCTGAGAATGTTGCTGACTTTAATTGCCGTCTTGATTTACACAATTTTGCTCCTTTACCACCTTTACATATACTAATTAGCAGGCTTGGCCTACGTTTTTGTATTTCACTGGTCTGCTTAAGAAGGTGGACATACTAGATGGGAACAATTCTTTTTTCTGGTTCCCCATTCCCTTAGGGCACAGGGCATCACCATGTGTGTGGGCACGATAGAAAGCTGACTCACAGGCTGCAACCTTTCTATTCCTCATTTGTTTTCCCTCAGGAAGCCCTAGTAACTTCACATGATTTCTTATCTTCTATTCTTAGGATCCTTTCTGTGAGGAAAACCATCAGTATCAAGAAGCAGGTATCTCCTGAATTACCTAATAACCACAACTGTCCCATTTCTTTGCTGTTTCAGTAAGAGAAAAGTGGTAGAGAGGAAAGGGAACTATGCCAACTTGAGTAATATTCACAGTAAATGTCTTTTTAAAAAAGTACTAAAGTCTGCTGACTGCGGAATTTTTTTAAAGCCTGCTGTCAGGCTGGCAATGGAAAAAAAAGTCCTTCTCAGTCTCTAAGATCCACACTCACAGCCCCAAAGGATGAGATGTGCTGTATGTGCTTTACCACTTTTGGCCTGCACTTTTGGATCTTATCTTTACCAGAATCATTTATGGATGGAAAATTAGTCACTTCATTGCTAAAAAGAATTAGTATCAATGAGATTTGAAAAGGATGATTGAGTGAAAAGACTAAACCTCCTGAAAAGACCCCTGGACATTCTTGAAGTAGCTTTTTGACCTTGTTTTCTTTACACTTCTGAAGTGATTAGCATTTTACATGTGAGTTTTTCATGTCTTTTGATTGGGAAACACTAAATTTTTTTTTTTTTTTTTTTTCAATTTTCCTTCATGGTCCAGAACAGACTTGATTATATGAGCTCTGCAACAAGCTGGCCTGGCTGCTGAAATCTGCACTACTTTGATGGTAGTAACAAAAAGTTGGTGCAGGGTTTTATTAATTGTAATACAGAATGACATAAAGCAACCAGTGCAATTTCCCACTGTTATTTTTGTACAATGCTTTTTTAATCTACTTCTTAGGAAAATAAAAAAGCTCTTTGTGATAGGGATTATCTCCATTATATGGTTTAGTAGTGAAGTAGTTAACTATGTTGATTTCTACAGTGCTATATTTAAGTTTCAGAGTTAACATCCCTCTGAAACAAATAGAGCTGATTATTCTTTTTAGAACAAATTTTTCTTGTTCTGCAGACTGAGGTATTGTCTACATTAAGAACATTTGCACCATTATAACTACCCTAATTTTAGTCACATCAATCCCACTCCTTGATGTAGACGAATTATACGTAACCACATCAGATAAAGCATTATTTTATAGCTGTGCAGTCTGCTCATATTAGGCATTTTCAACAAAGAACAATCGAGTTCCATTATTGCAAGGTTCCCCAAATGGGGAAAGATGATATTAATCACTTTGCACTATCTTTACGCAAAAAAAAAAAAAAAGGAAAAAAAAAGGGGGAAAAAAAAGGGGCGGGGGAAGGTTAAAATGTTTTCTGAAGAAAGGGAAGTAATAATTTAAAAAAACTAAAACCCCATAAAACTCTGTACCCGTCTGGGGCAGCCCCAGCCCAAGACTCTGGGGAGAGTAAGTTCCTGCTGCAAAGGGCTCTATGTTTAATAGATATGGGTGCATGGACAAAGGCTGATACCAACTTTCAGAGCAGACTACTGATACAGCTAAAAATGCAAAACACTGCCTTCCACAACATCAGCCTCATGCTAAAGAGTCTTATGTTCCCTTGAGAAGGAACAGATATTTTCTGTTTGCATACTACCTAACACAGGAGGGTCAGCTACCACAATATAAATATTTAATCCTAATAACTAGGGAGGCAATATCAAGGGGATATGTTAACATGATGCCTCTCTAAAGCAGTGAATAAGCAACCACTCCTCTTCAAGAGGTAGCAGAATAGGAGTTGGATTTTAAAATACAGAATCAAAAGTTGACCAAAGCCTGCCCATTTATGCTGCAGATAAAGAGCCCATATTTTTAGCATAAGGCATACCATGCAGCAATTTTGCCAGTGTAAGGAGTCAGACAATGAAAGAGGGGCTGGCAGCAACAGAAATGAGGGTTTGCCTCTCTCTCCCTCCCCTTTTCTCCATGGAACACAACATATTTTTATCAAGAACAAAAATAAATAAATCCTCATTTGTCTTGCTGTGCCAAATTAGTATTCCATCCATGAACTGTCCCATCAGGGAAAAATGCCTCCCTCACACACGTGTTCAGGATAGCACTGATGGATCTGAGGGCCTCTCCAAACACAGTGACCATCTGCTAGGCAAAACATAGGGGTCTGACAAGCAGGAGCCATTCAGCCCTGTTGTTGGGCCACATTATTACATATTTGACAAGGGTAATGAGAGGCTGTCATTAACCTTACATGACAGTCTCCACAATGACACACACTAAAGCAAGAACAAAGAGCAGAACTCAGTAAAAAGGCACCTACTTCTCATTTAACCCCGAAATTGTCAGACACCATTATTGCTAATGGAGGCTGGCGGTCCTGGGGTTAATTTCCATCTCTGTGCTCTGCTTGTTCTCTTTTTGAAATGTACTCCTCATATGGTTAAGGAAGCAGTTTTATCAAGGCTATTGGGAAGGCAATGCATTATTTATCATAACACACTGAGATGTAAGAACAGAGAGGGTCTCCTGGAGGAATGAACAAACAGACATATTTCATGAACCCTTCTGATGGTCTGAGAAAAAATATTCTGAGCTCAGTCTCTGATATTTAAGGTTATCATTGCCTAAGTGTGACCTTTCTCTCATCTGCATTTCCTGCCAGGTTTCTGTCAAGCTTGAAATCACAAGACTGTTTTTCCTGGTGACCTTGTCACAGTCACCTGGCTTTATAATCACAGGGAAATCCCATAGAGAAAGTTATTGGTCGCCTGACTTTTAGTTGAACAACAGATGTAGGGTGAGACAGCACTTAAAATTTCAGGAAATAAAAGGTCATCTGAATATAAGATCTCTGTCTCAGGCGACATGAGTTACAGTCCTACAGCAAGTTATGAAGATCTCATAATAGAGGTGCTTACCACCTTAGCAAGACAAGGAACACATTTATTTCCATGGTGACCTGAGGGCTTAACCTAGGACAGGGGTCTCTGGGAATGAATGCAAGCACTTGTTCGGATGCTTTGGCATATTAAGGACAAATGATAGAAGTGAAAGTGAAGACTATGCCTCACTGCAGGAGGCTCAGAGCCAGTACAGCTGGGCGTTAGCTCACAGGAGTCACAAGGTTTGGGAACAGCTCGAGCCAATGAGAAAATAGGACATCAGGTGGTGGGTAGCTGCAGTATGAAGATGCTCAGAGCCATCAGGGGGGAGGGGATGTCATCTCTGTGGAGAAGCTCTCTATAAATAGCATACAAAAAGCAAATCACTTTCTTTCCACACAAAGAAGCAAATGCAGCAGCACGAAGCTATCCTTCCAGAGGCACTGGCTAGGAGGCTGAGAAAGAAGCTGTATGAATGAAAGATTAATATTTCTATGGATAAAGTGGAAGGTAAAAACTGTCATTAGAAGACAAACTATCCAAGAAGTGAGTCCAAACAAGACTATATTTTATTAGAAAAAGTATAATATATGTTGTACAAGCACATTTCAGATTATTGATTGCTTTTCCAAATGTATTGTGGTGTTGCTTTACAGAGCTGGATGCCAATGTCATGTGCTACCTTTTCTGCTCTCTCACTGGAGAATGTCCTTCTCCCAAGCCACCCACAGAGGAGTCTGATGTAAAATTGAATAAGTCTTGTTTCCATTGAATCAAACCTCTTTTGTTATCTAGCTATCCAGAATTTGTTTTCCATTAACATCTGCATGATCAAACAGTTGTTTTACAACTAGTCTCAAAGAGCTACTGAAAGGAACGGAGAACACACACAAAATTGAGTTCTGCTTTGAAATGACAAAAATGTCAGTGAAGCATATTTTTTTTCCTTTACCCAGTTTGGTATACAGCTACAGCTACTGGCATTCAGTGAGCAGTGGAAATACTCAGTCCCACTTGTCCCACATTTTTATCACGGGATAAGTCTAACCAGCTAGTATTCCTCCCCAAGAGATCTTCTTTCTCAGCTAGCACAGGGAGAACATTCATTAATTTCCTCAGTAAATGTGCATGTCAAAGCACTAAGGATGACTGAAGCATTTGTGCTGCAGTACCATCAATATATGGATTGTACACTGTTCTCTGTCTTTCCATCTTTCTCCCTTCCTGCCTCCAGCCCTTACCCACCTCCATCCACTCCCTCTTGTTATTTTTTTAATCCATAGTCTAAAAAATTCTTGGCTTTATCTCAAGACAGAGTAATATGGAAGTCTACCTTCATCATCTGAGTTTTAACAGATTGGTATTATTATTATCTAATAATAATTGTAAAACAATGTGTTTTAGAACCCACTAATTGGCAGCTGTATCAAATATGTTTGCTTGTCCCTAGCATATACAATGAGAATGAAGCCAAATTCCCCCTGACTAGAACTTGTTAGGCTAAGACTGGTGGAGATGCTCACCTCTTCTTAGTTCTAACTGTGGTCATATGCTTGTGAACAATGGGAAATGGCAGTGGTTTGAAAGACAGTAATTTCTTGCTAGTTTTTCTGAATATTTTATGTGCTAATCTTATGATAGGCAAAAATGATTTATGAATGTAGAGATATCATTGCTCCTAAGGAAATCTTCAAATAGAGTATATGCATAATATTCTAGTGGCTTTTATTTCTGTAGAGAATTTGAGGAGTCTGTGTTATCAAGATCCCTCAGGACAACAAAGAAAGATTTGATATGTCTTTCCTTAAAGGGAATTTTAAAAGGGTTCTTTAACTCTAATTAGCGAATCTACTTGGGAATACTCAGAAATAGTATTTCATGCTCATAAATGAAATATAAAGTATAATTTTCAAACAAAACAAAGTTGATTTCCTGTTTCAAGCACAAAATTCAGACTTTACAGAAGACCAGATTTGATGGCTCCATATTAACATACATGTGTTCCCTCAACACATCCAGCCTTTAACCTTTTATGAAAAGGTCATCACATTTACCTATAAAAATTATTTCCTTATGAATGCAATTATTTATGGGCCACTCTTCTTGTGAGGCTATATAAAACTATTACATTTTCATTTAATGTGATAGCTGGAAATTAAATGTTCATACTATTAATTGCCAGAATTGCTCTTCATTTTCTTTTTCTGAAGCTGAGACTAGTTGCTCGTTCACTCCAATATTTTGTCAGTTATCCTATTTTGTATAAATTTTCAAGAGATATATATACTATGTAACATTCTTCCTGTGTTATGATATTAAAGAAAGAAAGATCATCATTATATAAATAGTAAAACTGCACTGCTCTGCAGTCACTTAACATTTTCTAAAAGCTACAATCAACTTGCTAGAAAGTCAGGGAAATGATCTTAGAATCATTGAATGGTTTGGGTTAGAAGGAATCTTAAAGATCATCTGGTTCCAACCCTCCTGCCATAGGCAGAGACTCCTCACACTAGACCAGGTTCCTCAATAATGTCTAATACTGAACTGTAACTAGAAAACAAATGAGGAATACTAATAGAATGTGCCTCTGTTGTATTTTGCATCACATTCAAGAACAGAAATTATTTTTATCACTTGTCCAAGTCACCTTTACATGCCCAGCCTTGGACCTGTAAATCTATTGTGTATTTCACTGCTTATGAAATAGATGTAAATAGAGGATTTACATTATAACCTTTTCTTGCAGTTCTCAAAGAAAGAAAAAAGGCAAAAAAGGAGGGGAAAGTAGAAACAATTATCAGTGTGAACAGAAATGTCTGCTATCCCAGAAAAAAAGGAATTTGCAATTTTTGGAATATGGAACCATATAAAAGGGTTCATATTTAAATCAGGAGAGAGTTCATTCTACATCCCTGGCATATGCTGGCAAGTTGTGCCAGTATGATGTTCTGCCTTTAAATTAGCTGCAAACACTATCACATGAGTCAGACTAAACTACATTTAATCAGATGCCTGATGAATTATGAATGGATCTACCAAGAAATTGGACCATTAAGCATTAGATGAGACATAACTGCCCCAGATGCTTCACCTAGGGTAAACTCAAGTATTTGTATTCCAACTTTCTGAAAGTGGAAAGACTTAACAACCAAAATTTGTTGATACTCAAGAGGCTCCAGGATTGGAAATTTGCTTGCATTAAGACAGGAATTGCAGTGTTGAAATATATAAAAAACAACAAAAAGCCATGTATGAAGAAATACATAGTTTTATCACTTCTGACAGAAATAACTTGACCACAATCTGAATAACACAGTTCCAATGAAATAAGTGAAGAATGCAGTGAGCTAGAAGTTGCCTCTCTGAGGAAATTGCAGACAGCTTGGACTTAGGCCATATTTCCATATAAAATCATGAAAATTACAATCCATTCTGAGCCAGGAATTCTAAGAAAAGACAATAAAACAGCACAAGGATCCTGCCAGGCACTATTAAAAGATTAGCAAAATAACTCTGTCACTAAAATCATGATTTTTGCTTTCAAAACATCAGGCAACATTGCAGATTTTCAAGGTCAGAAGTAAAATGACTGATTGACAGTGAAAAATTCTGCCCTTCACTGTGGTGAGCAATGACTGCAACATGAAAAAAATGGTCTCCCCATCCTGGTGTCAGGGCACAATTTCATCAAAGGGTAGTGCAAACAGTGCAGAGTTTAAGCTGTATTCCTGTTATTCCTTTCATGACTCATGAAGGACTATTAGCTGTTTATAGCAAGTACCTATTGGCAGCCCTGCACAAGACCTAAGTACACCAAGTGAGGCAAGTCAGCATGGCAGAAGGGTTTGCTTATTATGGTCCTAATATACAAGATTCAGATGCAAATACAAAATAAGCAGATGCTGTAGGAGTGCCTGAATTCAAGGCTGTGAAGAGGGAAAAGTAGGTAGGAACCCCAGCAATTAGGTAGGTAGCAGCAATTGACTAGAGAGGAGCCGTGTCTTACAATTCATTAATTCTTTGTGCTAGTGATGGATATTTGCCCTGGAGGAGGAACTTACTGGAAGCTTCTTTTATGTATCATATCAGTGCCACTGTCCTGGTTCCCTCAAGGTATGCTGAAAGCCCTAGTGGGAACATCACATCCCCCCCTTCACTCCTCCTGTGTCTCATCACGTGTCCCCTTGATAGCCCACAGTGATTTGTTTCCTTCCCACACAGAGGTCTACAACAGTACGCTCCCTTTCCAAACACTTGCTGTGTTTGCAACAGCCCTCCACAATTTCCCTCAGCCTAGTCATGCGTGTTCTGCTCCTTCTGATCCTCACAACAGCTCCCTCCAGCAGCATCTTTTCACCATGTGTCAAGGTGGAGGAAAGTTTTTGTGCCAGCAGCATCTCAGACAGCAGGAGTTTCTGACAATCCTTGGCTCACTGCTGTGCTGAGGTCAAGGGTAACAAATTGCTTCTCTTGAGGAGTTATGCCTCTAGCCCAGTAGCAGTCCACAAGGATACTGATGCTCCCTGCTCTTTGTGCTGGGAGGTCTGTGTGGTGCAGGAATACCTGCAGCAGTTCAAGCCTGCATGGAATTCTCCTGCTCTAGGAAGAAAATAAACAACCTGATCTACCGAGTTCTGAGGACATTTCATAGGAGAATGCTTTCTGGTGTTGCCTGCTGGAGTCAAATTTTTAGAGCAGTGTTATCTTTTAGTTAATCAAAACTAGTGGTCTCTATCACAAATGAAGTATACAGGTGGAAACTACTACAAAGAGAAAAATAGTTAAGAATCAGATAAAGGCCCAATAAAATGTTCTATGAATATCTATCAGATAAAGGCCCAATAAAATGTTCTATGAATATCTACGTTGTACACACAGGAAAAAATGTGTTCAAATCAGGGCTCAGAAGAGGCCTGTAACCTGCTCCACCAGGGTACCAGGGAACTAGATTGATTATTTTTGCACTGATTTTTTTTCCTTTCTAAGAAAAATAAAATGTTACAAGGAATCATTTAGTTGACAATAAATGATGGGACTTCCAAAGGTGGGTAAGCATCATTTTCTGCTCATGCTCATGTTTCCAAAGTGGGTCACTGTCTTCTGTACATGGAGAACTCTGCAGTCCTTTAGGGAGTCACAGGCTGTGCTGAGATGGGTTTCTTTTGTCATGAAATTAAGAGAAACACAACCCTGCTCTTTCTAGTAATCAAGACCAAATTATTGCAGTGGTCAAAAAGGAAGATATCTCTCTCCAACTTGTTTCAATAACCCACATTCAGTCTCTAACATACCCTTTCACTGTCAGGCAGGTATCTTATTTCTGTCCTACTCACACTGTAGTTTTGTAAGTACTGGTACTTTATGGATGGTATCTACACCTCTCCCTACTCTGGACCTTCTCCCAAGAGACTACTAGGGCCCATCACGTGACACATCATAGTCAAACAAATTTGTGACTTTTTTAGTGAAGTATTATTTACGTCCTGATGAAGGCATAAATAGCTGTATTGCATTTCCTGTCCAGTCACAAAAAGCAAAGTAACCCTGTACCATCTCAAATAATCTGTGTGAGCTACTAAATCGATTTTCTTAAACCTAATGCCAATTTGCATGCTGCAATAGGGGTTGTCAGCAGTCCTATTGCTTTGAATAGGAGAGCCAATGTGCTACCCCTACCCTGCCACTATTTCATAAAAGTCTGTCACAATCACAAAAATAAAGCCTAATCTCTTCCCCAAGAGCCATCTAATACTGCAAAATAAATGCTGGGACCACAAAGGATCTTCAGAGTTTCCAGGAATTTCTTTTGTCTCAGGTTTCCCAATTCAGTGCCCTTCCTTCCCTCTTCACCTTGCCAGAGAAATCATTGAGAGGATGATTGCTCAAACTATTGCAAGAACAGAGGCACCAAAACCAGAATTTGGGTGAGACTGAGTGCTGACACTAAATAATTGCTCTCCAGACAGGCTCTGCTCAGCTTCACCTTCCCTCATGAGAGGCCTGTACATTTGATTTTGACTATTTCAGATCTGCCTCTGTACAGCCTCCACAGTCTTCACAGCATCCACAAATCTGGAAGGCTCAGTCCCAGAAGAGTCAGAATGTTGACATACTGCTCCCCAGACTACCTTTCACAGGGGCTCAGTCAGCACCTGCTTTCAGAGTCCAAATGTTTCAGAGTCACAGTTGAGTTCTATGTAGCAGAGTTTACTTCTGTTTGAAAAGCCATGGGGTTACAAGTCTGACTCAGCACAGGCAGATTGAAGCTTTGTCAGTCCAAGGGGGCACGATCCAATTCTCAGAAGTTTTCCTAAACTTTGCAGCAGTGAAAGGCAGGAAAGCATTTACCGAAATAATCTCATTTAAGCTCTGCCTCCATTCAGCAACAAATGCAAAATGTGCTGCACCATGCTTTGGCAAGACAAACCCCCTGAGCTCAACAGGTATTAATGACTTTGTTTCAAACTGGCTTCTTGGATTGCAGATAGCAGCTTTTACTCATGGGAAAAAAACAATATTTCTTTTTAACAAGTAAACAAATTCTTAGCACATACAGTAAGGTCTGGTACCTTCATTCTTCACCTCTTATTGTATGTTTGTATGTTCCTTTCTGCCAGTAAAGCACTGTGAAGAGAAGATGGTTGTAATCAGATCATTGGCTAAAACAACTGATCAATAGCAACTGCATATGCTGCAAAGAGCCTTTAATGGCCCTTAATCCCCATTAGGCTGATCTGGAGGAAGTTGAAGGGGAAACTGCATCACATTTCAACCATTTATAGCAGCATCCTGGTACTTGAGCAGCTTTCAGGGAATGGGAGCATTTGTTCTGAGGTGCTCTGGGACAGTCATCAATAGGTAGGAAACTACTGCATCATTATTACTCAGGAAATGCTTTGGGGACTCTCCAGGGAATTGACTCCAAGGGTTATAATTTTTTAGCAGGAGCCTATGTTGGGTCAACCAGTAAAGAAGTACCATGTGAAGATTTTCTACCATTGGTAATAGAACATGTTTTGGGATATATTTGACAGTAGGTATAAAATCAAAGAGGATAGTTTTAGTTATTTAAGCCACCATATTGTCTTTAGGAACATCTTCCAAACCAACATTATTCATCTTCCTGACATGCTACAATGCAGCCACATAATGACAGAACTTTCAACATATTCTTGGTTTGCTTCATCACTAAACCAAATAAAAAGTCCACACAACACTCTACAGTGCACCCATAAATGGTTTGAGAACATTTTCTTGTGTATCCCATGTCACTCCTCTGTGCTGAAACAAATCTACATGTATGCCTTTTCAGCCTACACATTTTTTTTTGCAAAGAGAAAAGACCAACACAAGGAATAAGGACCTAAAATGTGTGCCACTCATTTCATAGCTACTAGCTGTTATCACAGGATTCAACAGGAATTTGTAATGAATTCAGTGGTTAGTTTACCTAGTGATGTATTTTGCATTTACTGACTTTGAGAAACATAAAGCCTTTGAAAACCGAATTAAGTTGCAAATTGCTTAACCTGAGCATCATGCTGTGGGCAACAGCCCTTGAGAATGATCAGTTTTTATTCCAATTGCATTCAATGTGGTGAGGAAAGCTAGATAAGCTTGTCAGGGCAGTGGCTGAGATATAAGGTTAAAGAAACTGTGCTCCCTGGATCAGGGATCTGTGCATCTCTTTCCCCCATGTATACTTGGTATGTATTGAAAGAAATTCAATGAAGCCTATCTCCCTGATGAGATCTAGAACTGTACAAACTGCAGTTTCTCTTTACCAAGAGAATTTTTAGCAGCAAGTGGACTCATGGGTACTTGGGACTCTGTGATTCTGGGGTAAGTCTAGTGTTAAATGACATCTTTTATAAAATGGCACCACTGCTGCAGTTATGTTGAGTATTGCTCTAAAATGACAGCGCTGAAATAGCAGCCAACCCTTGTGTTCTCAGAGGTCCTAATTTTTGCTCATCTTCACTGTCTAGAAGTGTGCAGGAAACAGAGACAACTCTGCATCAGTGCAATTCTGCTGGCACTACTGCAGGAATACACAGCTCATCGAGCTTACCTTAACTATCATCTAGCCTCAAGAGGCCCCAGCACATTCTTGTGAATTGATTTTGCAGCTGGTAGGATATTTCCCTTTGCAACTCCAATCACTTCACAGAGATATCATCAGACAAGTATCAGCTTCAAGAAGAACATATGTACTTCTTGTTTTTTTAACAATTCATAGAAAAGGGCCCCAAAACAGAGCAGACAGGTGGTTCTGCTCTTAATTTTAGGCACAAAGATGTTAAGTCAGTCTGTAGTATCAAGGGATTAGTATGGTCTCTTAGTGAAATTTAGCTATCATGTCATGTTTTTTAGAGCAATTACACATCCACTGCTCTAGAGCAGCTCTTGGGAAGTCATCCAGTCATTCCTCTGCATTTTCCATTGAAGGTTCCTATCAAAGCTTATGAAATCAATGGAAAAGCTTTTCAGTAGACGCTGGCTATAACATAGATGAGAGGCACCTCTTTGATGAGCAGACTGGGTTTCTTTCCCCTTCTTTGCCATCATCCTGCAAAATCAGAGGTTCAAAAACTGAGAATCTCAGTGCTCCTAATGCTTATACTGGCAGTTTTTACCAAAAAGACTAAATATAGAATTTTGTTGAACTGAGCCTTCTTCCTAAGGCTTCTTATGTGTCATTTAAGCTTCTGATGGCTAAATAACAGCTGCAGTAATATGCAGAGATTACAGAAAAACACCAGCCACTGGAAGCAAAGAGGTTATCCCATGGTGCTTTTGTGCAGCTTGTTTCATATCTCCCTCATGAAGTCCTCTGCCTTCCTAAAATAATATGTAATTAGCATTCAAGACACATGTTTTCTATTAGCAAATGGGAATAAAGCATAACAGAATTCTTTAAGAGTGCTGATTATTTTTTTTTAGTGGTTTTCTGTTTTGAATGACATCTGCTTTGTGAGAGACTTAGGAATCTGGAAGGAGGTTTGCAGAGGAGAATTAAATAATTTTCTGATCCTTCTGTATTCTATCAGCTTCAAAATAAATACTTGAACTTGCCCTCCTGCAAATATCAGTATAATGCCAACTCACTTTTTGACAGTTTTATATAACACCTTGCTTTGTGGAAATATCTTGAAGTTTATTTTGGTGCTGTATTTCAGTTAGTCTAATCAAAACATTTAAGCATTTTAATAAACACAACTGAATAAAACCACACATTTGCCAGAAAACACCAATGATCCTCTGTATTATCTGCAGCTTTGCACATCAGGAGTTGAAGATAGCTAATAGAATAATTCTCTATAGATTAAAAAAAAAAAAAAACAAAACCACGAACTTTTTAGATAGATTCCATATCTCCAATTGTTCAAGCTCTTCATATTAGGGGAAAAAAAAACCCTCCTTACCTGTGTGACAGTCTGAAAGGGCTTTATTTCTTTAAATTACATCCACTGCAGTAAGTGTGTATAGAAGAGATGGCTGGGGTCTGTTATAGTAAGGATGCATGAAGACACAAACTTTAATCTTCTGGGCTCATCTTGAGCTCCTGATGGTAAGACCTGGCTCTCAGATTTCAGCTCTGGAGCTCTGGGCTGCAGGGATGTCTGCAGCTCTTCAGAGGCTGAGACTAGGGAGATGAGCTACTTACCCACAGGTGGTGGGCACTGGTGAGCATCTGTGTGGCATCAGAGGTGAGGAAAGAGGTCTCCTGGATCTTACTGGAGTTTTCACAAAGTCCCAACACTACCTCAGTGATATGACCATAGCTGGTGATGCACAGCATCTCTTGGTAGCACTGAGGGAAGTGCCACGGACAGCAGTGGGTCACAAAGGTACCTTTGCTGGCCTGATCTGATGTCCAGGGAGTTTTAACACTTACTGAAGGCTTGGATATGGGACACTGTGGAGGCTTATCTGGTCTTCATGCTAGAAGTCCCACTGTTCTTCCACATGGGCACCTACAGCACTGCCAGAGGAGGTCTGAATCATGCCAAGAGAGATTGTGGGGCTCTGGAATGAGGGTCAAGGATGTAGACATTTTTCGGTGTCTCCTTAGATCTGCTAGAGAAGAAGAACCCAGGGAAGATTAGATGGATTCCACAATTCTGTGCATTAACAAATGTTTGCACAGCTGAGCTTGAAAATAGGGATTTGAATTCTGGTGTCTTCAAGAACTGAGAGGAAAAGACAGAACACCTGACAAGGTAGGGAATCTTTGCCAACAAGCTGGCCAATCTGGTAAAAGTTTTAAACTGTGAGTGACGAGGGTCATGATGACATTGTCTACTGGAAGAGGTAGACTGGTTTGATAATCAAAGAGTGAGAGAGATGTGGAAATTTAATCATCAAAACAGGGCGGAAGGAGTTCAGCCCAAGTACATAGACACAGGGAAGGAAGTACCCACAGGATATGGAAGAAATTCTCTTAGCATTTGGGGGAAATCAGCATGCCTGAGAGTCTCTCAATGCCTGTACACTAATACTTGCAGGACGGAGAGCAAACAGAAAAATTAAGAGGTCTGTGTGCAGGCACAGGATTTACAGGGTTGAACAGATCTCACTGGAATCGTGGAGATGTGGTGAGACAGCTCACATGACTGGAACAACTCAGCGCCTGAATAAAGGCTCTTTGAAAGGATGAAGAGTGGAGTTGTTCTGTACATGAGAGAAGAGCAGGGATCCATGAAACACTGATTTGGGATGGGTAAGGAGCCAACTGAGACCTTATGGATCTAGATTAGAAGACAAAACCACATGAGCAACCTTCTCACAGCTGTTTGTTATAGAACCATGATCAATACCTACTGTGGGAGTCTTGTCCAGAAAAGTGCTTCACATTTGCAGGCCCTGGTACTCATGGGAGAATAACCAACTCAGTGTCTCCCAGAGGGGTAATACAGCAGGGCAGAAGCAATCCAGAAGGTTTCAGTGATGGATGGTGACTGAAAGGAGTAAGCAAGACAAATCCAGGCTCTTCTCAGCGATATCCAGTGGAAAGATAAGAGGCAACAAGCACAAATTTAACTATAGAAAGCAAACTTGTTTTTTGCTACAGGAGTGGTCAAAAAAGTAGGTTGTCCAGGCAAGCTGTCAAGTCTTCATTGTTGTAGTTATCCAAAATCTCTCCTTGCCCCATTCTAAGCAACCTGGTCTAGCTGACCCTGCTTTGAGCAGGGAGCTGGATTAGAAAGTCCCCAACCTGTCCCCAATCCCAGTTTGGATTAGAAAGTGCTGTCCAACCTCATTGATAGTGTGATAGTCTGGGTCATTAGTGTGGAGGCCAGGGAGCAATTTTTGTCTTTTGGGAGGAAGTCTCATAGGGTCCGGAGCTTTACCATAGTCCCACCTAAACTGACAGACCCAGGAGCTCCCCTAGGATCCCGGTTCTATGTGCAAATCCTGGAGCTGGCTTGGGTTAGGGAATGCTCCTGCATTCTTCTCCTTGATTTTTGGAAGGGAGCCACACTGCAGCACAGACAGGGTTCTGTGAACCTTTGTGTGCTAATGATCTCATTTTCCTTCTAAACCAGAAAGGTTTTTAGGGAATCTTGCTTTTCTTACCCAGTCCAATATAATTTCCTTGAAATTCCCAGCTGGAGGGGCAGAAAGCAAAAATTCCTATGCAGTTCTATTTCATCCCACAGAGGAATTGACAAGGCTGAGAGTCTAAGATGAGTCCAACACAGACAGAAGAGCACCAGACTGAAGTACACACAGCAACCAGAAAGCTGACAAGCTGTTGCATTTTGTAGCAGATGCAGCTCTAACAGGGTTTGTGGCTTCATTCCTGGATATAATGAGTTGCAAACGCTTACTGGGAATGCTGTTTTTGTTAAAAAAAAAATCTCCTCAGTTAATATACAATATGTGCACTGGATGAATATGTGCTTCTATTCCCATAAAGCAATGAGAGATCACAGAGAGGAGCTGTCACACTTTACTGGGCTGATACTGATTGTTTTGGCTGTTCATATCATTGCTGTCTATTTCTCTTCTGAACAATATAGTTAAAAAGCTAATGCTCAGAAATCAAATTAAAGGCTGTTTCTTCTACCACAAGAATTACAGTTCCAGGCTGTTTAAAGGGATGGATACATTCTGCCTGAAGTTCAAGCTGGTAGGATGTACTCACACTTTCTGTGCAGAATTCTGAAGATTAAGTAGTGCATGCACCAAAATGCAGATGAGTTGTTGTACAGATCAGCTATGACTCTTCTGTGTACTCGAGCAAAGAAGCAGAAAGCAGAGGGAACAGTGACCACACATATTGGGAGCTCCAGAATGGATTAAATGTCATCAAGAGGGTGTATAGAGAGAAAAATTCTTCCTTCAAGACAACACAAAGGCAAAAATGGATGATCAGGTACCAAAGAGGTAAAGAGATAAGGCAAATTCACTAGCTAAACATGAACATGACATCAGGGCAAATAATCTGCACACTCAGGCAGAGACCCAAGCATATATGTAATTCTGTCAACTTCATTTTACATCACTAAGATATGAATGACAAGCTTCACAAGCATCAAAGACAAGATGTTCAAAGTAAAGTAAGTTTCTGATCTGGAGTACAATGAAATATGAAGGAAAAATTTCTACCAGAAACAATGTTGGTTGAGAAGGATGTCTGTGACTTTAAGTATGTACACATTGGATTCAAAATCAAAGAGGAAACAAAATAGCAAAATAACAAACTAAGAAAAGTTACTCCCTTTTTTTCTTTCAGTTTGAGGGTCCAAGAAGTTCATATGCTAAGCAGCAATGCCCACTATATTACAAGCCTGTCCTCAGCTGCAACTTCTCTCTCAATGAATAGGAAAATAATTTGATGCAGTAGCAGTATAGGGAGACAAGCCTGTGACTGTAAACTTGTTTCCAGTGTTGCCATTAGTGTTCAAATATTGAATTTTTTATTAGCTTTTGTAAGCTAGTAATGACAGAATTAGGCTTGCAGTCTTTGACATAGGATGTCATTTTTCTGCTGCCACAACAAATTGCAGAATCTTGTGCCTGTTGAAGGTGCTGAAAGGATCAAAGTGAGTGCAACTTTCTTGTCAGAAGCAACTCTTAAAATCAGATTCTTAAGGATATTCCTCCTACTGTGCCCTTTATTTCAACTGTATTTTGCATTTAATACTGCCAGCTGGCCCATTTTAGAGCTTGCTATTGGACTCTGAATCAGATTAAGTGGTCTATCCAGTGTAAATAAGATATATGGAAGAGGAATAAACTGGGTAAACATTTAAATTCATGGTCTAGGACTACTGATAGCTCAAAGAATGAAACCAACTGTGTTTTTCTGCCTAAAGTTCCTGATGATTTTGAGAGAGGGAAAGGAATAAAGCAATTGCAGAAGAGATTTTTTTTTTTTAACTGGGAAAACAGTTATTAAGAATATGAAAAAAAAAACCCCAACAACAAACCAAACCCCTGCACTACTGGGAAGTTTGCAAGGCAAAGAACTCAGAATTAGGAAATGCCTCAAACCATGTCTGTAGATAACCTACAACCTGCACAGGCGTATATCCATCATCAGAGTATATTTGGTTGTAGGACTTTCTATGATAAACACAGCATGTTCATCTGCAGTACTCCTGCCTCCTGCAACTTATGGGACAGATCGTGCCCTAAAGATGTTTCTAAGTGAAGTGGACAGTTAAGAGAAGGACTCCCATCTCTGGCTGGTTTCTGAGAACAGGATGTGCTACATGAAACAGGATGAAAATTTCCAGAAGAAAAACTATCTTCCTAATTAAGTCCCTGGACTATCATCTTGATCTCTGATTTTTTTTCTTTGTCTAAATCACAGTTTTTCTGTGTGATACTGATCATAGCATTTGTGCAAACTCTTTCTCTGTGATCACTCCTATTTCATTTTCTGAGTGCCCAGTCTGAAACAGCTGGAATATTAAAATCATAATTGCAAAAGTTTGATGTGAACTGTGCCCTGAACACATAAAAGGCAGCAGAATGCACAGAAAAAACTAGGCTCTGTTCTTGAAAAGTAGCCTGTAAACAATGAACTGATATAGGGCAATTTTAGCTTTAGTGTCAATGACTTTGTTCCCAATTTGTAAACCTGAGACACTATCCTATTACCTGGCTGATGTGTTATATAAGTAAATTCATTAATATCTACAAAGACACAGATATCAGAATCAGATTAAAGACCAGAAAAAGGAATATATTTGTGCTCAGTGGAGTTTTTGGATATTAAGCATTACATTATATATGGGACCACTCACAAAAGAATTAATAAAAACTGTTGTGAATCATGTGGGCTAAAGTCTTTATTGTAGTGTATGAACACAGTTGGTAGATACAAGACTGTAGGATACTTTAACTGGGTATTTCCTGGCTGTGAAGCTTCACCAGTCTTTCCAGGTAAGATCTTTTGTTTTGTTCAGAGATATTTGTATACTTGTAAATTTCTGAAATTTCTACATGGACAGTTAAGAGCCAGTGATATCAATCCCCACTACATGGATAAGGAATTGATCTAGGCCATGTGAATCTAGATAGAGGAAAATTATCTAATAATTTAGAAAATTCTAAATTTTTTTCCAGTAAATAAAATTCACAGATTACCCAGGTTAAGGGGACATTTAGAGAAGGATTATTTTAAAATTCTTAAATGTCAGCTACAGAAAACATGCCCTGGGCATGCACAGTTTTGTAGGAGACTATGATATTATTTTTTCATGGTGCCCTTATTAGATCTTTCATAGCTGAAGAAATGCTAGTCATGGCACAAAGGTTTGAACCATTGTGTAGTTCAGACAAAGTTTACCAAAGAAGAGAAGAGCTCCAACTAATATTATTCATCTGCTCTGCTCTATTTACTTCTCCCTGAAGTCAAGTCAGAGCTTATTTTCAAAGCCTTCGATAGACTACAACAACATTTATTCTTAAAACAAGTCTCATTTTGGCTGCCCTTGGCCACTTTTGAATTTTCTTGTGAGAAATGACACATTCATATGCATGGGAACAGAGGCTCAGCAGATGTCTCAGCAGATACAGATTTGAAGTGCGTGTCTCTTCAGAAGGCAGGCAAAATGCTCTATTTTTTATGAACTACCTCAACTTGGTGTATCTGCATGTCTGCTCCATCATTACCATTTTTGTTAAAAGAAAATGTATTTGAAAGTCTGTAGGTGAAGTGTGCCACGAGATAAAATGTGGACTTTGGGAATGGCAGGAATATTACACAGCAACAAGCTGAATATCAGAGTGATGAGCACTGGTTCACTACATCAGGATGGAAGAAATCAGGTGAAAATGAGACAGGCTACCTCACCCCACCTGAGAGCATTCAGAACAAATTTGCTTATGTTTGGCCCTCAGGTAATATCACAGTAGCTAGGGAAAGGCTTCTGAGCTATGATACAAATAAATAAACTGTGGACAAGATCCACTTTTCTCCAACTGAAAAATAACTCTCATCAAAAGGGCAACAAATCTCTGTTTCAGAGTTTCTTATAGTCTTTGCCATTAGACAAAAGCCCATATTTGATTAATAGAAAATAAATAAATAAATAAATAAATAAATAAATAAATCTACATTCTTGGTATGACTGTTATTTTTCTCTCTTTCTTTTTTTCTTTTTCTTTTTTTTTTTTTTTAACTCACTTTTATATCTACACCTGATTATTTTCTTTGCAGAGCTTTCCACTTGATGTTCTGTTTTCTCTGCTGAAGTTCAGCATATGCAATACCTGTTTCATTAGTGTCACTTGGCTTTTCATTAGACAAAGAAAATGAGCCTCTAAAGCACTCAAGGAAGAGACCAATAAAGATATATTACTGTCACTTCACTCAATAAGAGCAGATGGGTCATAATAGTAAGGCTGATACCAGTACATTTGTGGAGTGATTCTTTCTTATCAGGCAGTTAATGAAATGAATTTCTATCATAGCATCTTTAAAATATAATACACTCACAACTGTCTTTAAAGACCTATTTTGAAGCAAATATGTTATCTATCAAAATATTCATTAAAATTAGGTGCAGGCCTACAGGAAGAGACAGATTAAATCATTGAGGCATCTGGGCCTCTTATTCCTCTAATGTGACCTCATTATATCGTAATTTGTTATTGCAGAAATTTAATTTTCTGATGCCATGGAATTATTGAGGGTCTTCCCATTTCCAGCATTTTCACTCTACCTAATTGTAAACTTCAAGATCATTTGATATTTGATACTGTTGGGCTCCAAGATTGGATAGGAAACCGATAGCCTGTAAATGAGGAAGCACTTAATGAGGAAAACGTGATGATATCTATTGACTATATTCTAAAATAAGATAAAGAAAAAACAGTTTCAGTTGAGATGCCCTCAACTTCTCCCTGACACATTTATTAACTCTGCTCAGAGCAGATGCTTCATTGCCTCAATATCAAGGAAAGATGTTGCAGGCCACAGCAGAAAGAGGCAGATTCAAGAGAACAAACATGGCCATGAGCCTACAGGCCCCACCACTGAGCAGTCACTAATCCCATGGGTATGAAGGAGAAATTACATGACCTGAAAGCCTGGAAGCTGGACTTTGAATATCACAGGACCAACATGACAATCACTTCAGCTAAAAATTGCACCCATGTGACTTCTTCATGCACTTTCAGTATTCTTCACTGGGACACCCTTCCCTGACACTGAAATATACTGGAAAACCAAATTTCTTTCCTGGCACTCTGGTAATCCCCCCCAGCTGAGGCATGACATTGGAAGACTGCAAATTTTCCAGAAATTCATGACCAAAGTTCTATCACCTACCAGTTCTTTATGGCAGAAAATCTCATGTAAACAATGGGACAACATTGTCCTACAGAGAAGGTTCTGTAAGTTTTGCATACTGAACAGCTGTTGCATGCAGAACAAAAAACCAAATGCCCGTATGTTAATGCCCATAGTTCTGTATTCAGAGCTGTCACAAAATGGGGTAGAATAATGGGAAGGACATACCCTCTGTGAATGGCATTCCAATGTTCCTATAATTTCCCACACCAAGCACAAAATGCACTTTGAGGGCTTAATGATCAAAATCGGTGCTTGATCACTCTGAGACAGCTTCTCCTGCTGCTTTCAGGTTTGAAAAAACCTTGTGCAAGTCCAAGTCAAAGAAGAATCTCCCTTTCAGGTTTAAAACCAAAATACCCTTGATTAAGCAATTTAAAAAAAAAATTAAAATGAGATATAAGCAACTGAACTGAGTTCTCTACAAGTACAGCAATATGAAGAATACATTCAAATTGTATGCAGCTTTGTTCTCTACTAATTTACATATATACTTGTGAAGGCTAAAATTAAAAATCTTAAAACAGTTCTAAATCAACAGAGAGTGGGTTGACATCAATATTCATGTGCAAAATTTGGCCAAGGTATTTAGCTTCATGGATACATCAACTTTTAAGCTTTAGTGAGTGAATGAAAATACCTTTGCAAGGATGTTTCAAATTACAAAAGAATTCACAATATAGAGGTTATTATTTCATAACCTCAACACACCTCAAGAGGAATAATCATCAGAAATGCTCAGATTTTTTTAAATGAAAACATCATTTATTGGTCTGCATGTGGATACAAGAATTATAGGTGTAAAAAAAAAAAAAAACCCAAAAAAAAACCCAAAACCAAAGGACATCTCCCCAAGGTAGCTGTTTAAGTAAAACCACTTTTCTTAATTATCTTGTCGCTCAATAATCTAATAGTTACTAATTTCAGTAAAGCTATAAATATCACTTAAAACACAAACTCCATTTTAATCAGTGAAAATGGCCATTTGTTGCAAAGGTTTTTTGAGTAATAACTTTGCATTCTTATTAGTAATATGGAGTGATAGGAAAATCAAAACTGTATTAATTATACCATATCCTCATTATATATTAATAGACTCAGAAACCAAACATTTTGTGCCTTGCAGACTGAGGTGTTATACTTATATGAGGTTTTGCAGCAGCAGCCAATGTGGCACTTAGCTCTAATGCTCCTGCTTTAGAGTATTGACTTGATGCCCCTGGGACCCATAAGCTCAAATCCAGCTGGGAATGCAGATACGCTGCACTGAGCCTCCAGAACAGTGTCTTGGGGTTTTTCACTTCTCACAGGGGGCCAAATAATGTCAATGGGTGCAGTTTGTTTTTTGAGACATCAATTTCTGAATGCAACATGTGTGTCACGTGTCTATTCCAGGCAAGGCTAGAGAATTCGCGAGCTTTGATGGGAGAGAGGCCTGAGAAGATGCAGCCCTTCAAGGTCAGCAATATGCAGCTCTTTAAACACAGGCATGCACAACCCTCACACAAAGCTGTGAGCTGAAGATATCATCCTCAGAGCACAGGAACAGGAATGCTGCTTCTTGCACTGCACACAAGCTATTTGCCCCACTGGAAAGCCTGGTTGCTTTGGCAGCTGGTGGATCCGGTGTTTGGGTTGTTTTCTGGGTATAAACTGAGAGCAGAATGACTGATCAATTGTGTCTCCATGACAGCAGCATTTGTAGAGCAACTGCTTAAGCCAGATGCCAGACTTGTGACATTATTCATTTGGTTTCTGTATGGTTTCTGAAACCTAACTTAGATTGCTACTTTTTGATCTATTTGTTGTGTGATCCAAATTGTTTATTTTGAAGACTGCTAAAGATGACTGAAGCTGCCAGACAGATGAACTCCATTATTGTCTATATGAATCTTAACTATGCTGCTTTACACTGCCAAGGATTTCTGCATGTATCCCAGCCCCAGGAAGCTCCATCAAGAGAGATGTTCCTCAAAAGGAAATTTAAGGGAAAACACTTTGACTAATATGGAGGAACAGAAAGAACCACTCCCACCTAGTTTACCACACAAGACTCACACAAGAGAATGGGCACCCATTGTATCACTGGCTCTCCCTGCCATATCTTTTCCATGTGTGTGGATGTTGCCATATGCCTGGACCTCCATGACCTTGTGAGATCTCAAAGGAAAGAGAGGTCAAGGGTATGCCCCAGTCCCTCTCCTGAGCCCAGGAGACTTAAGAAAATGCAGTGACATTGCTGGAGTCTGTGAATTGTTCTGTGGGGCATGAGCCCATTGGAAACTTCCTCCTACCATGACCGAGGGTGGCCTCATTTACAGGTGAGACCTAACAATCCAAGCTCAAGGTTCAGCTCTCTCCCTTACAAAGACTTAACCTAATAGCAAATTAGGGAGTGATGCCCCTGCAAAGAGAGCTAATTCCTCCCTCCCACAAAAGAAATGGCAGATCCTCGAGCCTGGCGACTGCTCTTCATCTGTTTTTAGCTTTTCTAAGTTCATTTTCTTGACTGCACCAATCTCATAAGTGTTTGCAGCTCAAGCTGTGTCATCTGAATGTGTCATTAGTCACTGAATAGCCGAGTGAGGAACAGTCAGCTGGGGAGGATTCAGAACTGTATAGTACTGATCTCTGCCCTCTGAGGATTATAAGCATTTTTCTAAGTGCCTCTAATTTTAATCTCCCAAGCTGTGGCTTGTACAAAAATATATTCAATGGCCTCCTCTCTATTATAATATCTTTATATTAAGGATTTTCTTTTTCACCTCAGGAAGTCAGCTTTGTAGCAGACCATCTCATTTAAAATCCAGTGTAACAAGAGTGGCATTTTTCTGTGTAAAATTGGAAGTACCACAGGTGATAGATTCAGCTTTTGCTTCTGTCTGGTTACAAGTGCTGGAGATGGAAAAAATAATTTTGAAACACATTGTGGAAAGTTCAGATCTTTTCAGTTAGTGAAAGTAAGTAATTTACTTCTGTCTGTAAGTAATAATTATCTGTGTAGAAACCATAGTGATGGAGAAAGACAGCCCAGCAGGGTAAAAGGAGAAAAAGAAATCTTTGGATTTTCTGAAAGCATTCAAAAGGATCAGTAAGCAATCTGTCTGTACCTCCTTCCTGGCACCATGCACACAGGATAAAAACACAATTGGGAAATAAATAAAAAATTCAATAAAATAAAGTGGACACCTAACAAGTAGAGTATAGATGACTCTCTTGTGATCCAGGTCACAAGGCCAGTGGTCAAAAACAGGATCCAGCTGCAAGGAATAGGAAATAAGTATGCAGACAGAGTCAATGTTGGTTTTAATACTGGTTTCAGGAAAGTCAGACTGTTTTGGGCTGTTTCTGGGGCTTTGTAATGATCAGATTTTGTGACAATGTGAAAAAATCAGGGCAGATGTGAAAGAGTCAGACCAAAGGTTCAAAGGTATGGCTGAACATTTGTCCTTATTTATTCATTTCCACACCTCCCATGCAGCACACCACAAAGTGAAGGAACATTTTCATGGGCTTCCCTGTTGTTGCTGACCTACAGTTCTAGGTTGAGGGAGTTCAATGGCTCCCGGTGACCATGGGGATTATATTATTCCCATGTCCTACGATAGATGACCACTGTGCAATTTCAACCAGGTCCATGGATGGCTTTTGGAGTGCTTATTTTAGTAGAGGGCAATCACAGACTTATCTTTTTTTCCTTTTTTTTCACCCTCTGCACTGGTTTGTTTATTCAGCAGCATACTCCTTTCAGACAGGCAGGAGCTGCAGTTTCAGAGGCTGGGAAGAGAGTAGAGATGCCAGCCATGAGCAGCAGCTCATGGAAAGACCTTCAGAAACAGAGCAAGTAACAGCACTTCCCAACTATATACTGATTATCTGACACTTTTCCAAGTGTTTTCTCACAAATGTATTAATTCTTTTTGGTGTGTAATGAGCATTTCTTCTACAGTAGACACTCATTTTTTAATAAATCATTAAGCTGCGTTTACCCATCCTTAGACTTAGAGCTTTCCGTCCAGTGCCTTAACCAAAACATCCTTCACACTGCCAGGGCTTCCTGCATGAATTGTTTCTGATCAGCAGTACAGCTTCATCAGCAGTCAGTGCCCTGAGCACTGTGCTTCCCCTATCAGCCGTTTCAGGCAGGAGTGAAAACACACCCTATCCGCCTATGATATCCTCTTTATTTCCTTGTTGCAGCCCTTTTCATTTCTCCCTGGCTGTTCTCTGACAGCTGCAGCCCAGGCTCCAATCTGCTGCAGGTGGCTCTTTTTGCCCTTCAGGCTTTCTTCACCATTGTGATGCATTAATGAAGTAGAGCTCCCTGTCAGACTTCATCAGCAGTCTTGTGAAGGCAGAATGAAATCACTTCTATTGACCCACTGGCATATTTATAGGCTCCTTCTTTTTTGCTGAGTATAGCAGTTATCACCTTTCCATCCCCATGTTGTGTTTATTCAGCAGAAAGCTAAATCACATCTGTGCACAAGTGGAACATTAATCAGTAAACGTAAGCCACTCATAAAGACTGCTGAACCTATCTAATTACCAGAGCTGGGACAGCTCACAACACCTTCCCCTCGGAGGGGTTCGCAACCCCATCAATCCACGGGCCTCAGACACAGCCCAGCCAGCTCAGGGACTTTTTCTGCTCTCCTCTTGCTAGACAGCCCCCAGAAAGCAGCATTTTAAAGTTTTCCTAGGCTTGTTCCTGATACTTTCCTTTTCTCCTACAGAAACAACAACTAACCCACTTCAGGGCAATGTTTTTTAGTTTTGTTGTTGGATTTGGGTGTTTTGCTCTATCTCTGTTTTCCCCTTTCTTATTACCAAAATTGCTAATTACCAAAGTCAAACACTCTCCATGTTATTAGCATTGGAGTTTGTAATTTAAATTCATACTATATTACAAGATGAAGCATAATACTACATCAATATAGTAATATTTTCAGTAATTGTGCATAAACAGAAGCATTTATTAAACTTTGTGTGAAAATAAGTTATATGTCATATGCCTGTGTACGATGGAAAAGAAAGGTGCTGTCAGACAAAATTTGAATCATTTTTTGATGAAACTCTGAATTTGGCTACCAAAGATTTCTCTATGGATAGATATACGTTAGCTTCTAAAAACCTTCTGACACAGTCTTGCTTCATTCTGATGAAATTAGAAGCTCTCTGAGTTTCAGTTAAACATTTTATTTTCTGATTTTTTAATGAGCATTATCTAGAACAGATTAAATGGATTAAAAAGTGGTAAATCTACAAATCTTTAAAAATGGAAGCGTCGTCTTCTTGGGATATTTCCAGGCAGTAACCTTTTCTTTGTCCAGTGCTATTTTCAACTGTCAAGAGGAAAGTCTTGGATGTAGATCATAGAATCACAGAATCACAAGGTTGGAAGAGACCTTCTATATATGATTTTGACAATCATATAAATGATTATGTGATTTTGCCAATCGTATAAAAATCCATGGAGTAGTTAAAAAGAACAGATCTGTTTCTAAAAGAAAATTGGCTTATTTAAGCAATATGCATTTTAACAAAAACATATTAAACATATGATTTAACATATTAAATCAAAGACTCAGGATTATAGATGGTATTTATAAGAAAGAAAAGCAGTTAAGGAAAGGACTTTGGGGTCAGAACAACCAACACAGTGCTTCATTGCAAGAGAGGATGTGGCCCTTGACTGATGGATCAAGGGAACATCAGTTAGAAAGTGGTTTGTACCACCGTGACATAATTAGCAAAATCCTCTAACTGGTAATGGCTTCTAACTTTATCATATGTGAGAATGTAAAAGGAGAGCTCCAAGAACTGTTTCACAGAAAACCTTGATCACTGTGAGAAACTGAAGTACTCTCTTTAGTGTGTGCTATTCAGAAGAAATACGATCATGTAATTAGTCAAAGAGAATGTAGATTTCAGATCTAGTAAAATTATTTATCTAAGGAGATGAAAATACAGCAAGAGGCTGAGCTTGGTCACTTCTGCTGAATCAATGCAGTATTGAAATAACATCTAAGATCATTTTTAAAAAAAGAAAAATGGCAATTGAAAAAAGGCACCTGGATTTGCATTGGGTTCTTTACCACTTACTTAAACCAAGATATTGGTTTAAATAAACCAGCAAATCCTCCAAAAATAGATACCACATTTCAGCTAAAAGTTATTGAACATGATAGAGAAATCATTTTCTATAATTTTAGGTTAGATGATTCTATATCCAAGTAAGTAATAACTCAGATCCTTTGGGGGTGGCCTTTTCCTACTGAACAGTGATCTGTCTTCATTTCCAGTAATGGGCATCACTTGAACTCTTAGGAATTTTACCAATGGCAAAATGGATAATTAAAATTTTAGGGGCTTACCTATGTTATTAAAGGAAATTATTAGGCCTGGGAGGACATGGCTGAGAAATTCATATTTGCATCATTAGAATACAGGTCAGTAGGGATCAGTTGCAAGAATCATGTAAATTGTACACAGTCAGAAATTCAAGAAACTTAAATGTAGGCTACTGAAATAATTATTTAATGGATATGCAGTCTTCTTTAATTTACCTGACAGCAGTTTTAAGGAAACCCATGGATCTAATTGCACAGCTAGAAACACAGAAAAATTCTGATCAACATCTTTATTATCTTTGTATTGAGATGAACTCTTGGCTGTTTTCATCTGAAGGAATGCATGAGCTCTAGTCCTCCTGAACTCTTTCTGATTAATATGTTGCTTTAGTCATGTATTCATAGTTTGTTATTTTTTCTGGAAAGTATCATTGAACTATAGTCAGAAAATAGCAGATGACCATGCTCCATCTAAACCTCCCTTCCAAATAGCCATTGCTGGGGATTTAATATTGATAGATTTATATAAGCGTTTCTCACCAATAATGTTTATTTAAACGGTTTTATTTTGTTGATCCACAGGACAAAAGAGTAGTCTAGACCTTGAATTACACTCGTTCAAGTGATTTTTCAAACTTCAGTTCTGTAAAAAGCCTTAGACATTTCCTTATAAATGTAAGATAGAAATCCAAGATAAGCCTTTTTTTAAGGCATCTGGAATCTTTCAAATACAATTATCTACTAAGTATGAATTAACAAGACTTTATTATTTTATTGTGAGGACTAAGATTATTTGAAAAAAATCCAAACAAAACTAGAATATCTTCCTTTGGGATCTGAGTACTTAAAATAAGCTCATCGTGTATGAGGAATTGATTATGTTGTGTTGAAGCAAAATGAAAAAATCAAACAATGCATATATTTTCTGTTGGGAGAAAGAACAGCCATTTGCAAGTCACCTGTGATCTCAACATCCATGTCCTCTACATATAAGATACTTTGACTGCCTGCTCCCACTGGTGAGGGTCTGTTGAGGAGTGGAATAGACACAATCTAAGATTGTTTATGTTCCCTTTCCTAGCAGATAATAGAGGGGAGACTGAGTCTGCATGAATGTGTATAGATACAACTGTGGAAGCAGAACAATGGAAACCTCTTTGCCATCATATTACTACGCAATACAGTCACCACAAAACCAGCAAAGACCTCTGTTTCATGATAAACTTTCCCAAAGGCAGTATCACTTAATTCAGCCTTCAAACAGTGAAGATGTTAGGGAGACAGAGAAGGCTCCAAGTGAAGACAGCTATTTCTAGGAATCTTCATTTCTCCACAGATCTAAGTATCATAGAACTGTAGAATCATTAAGGTTGGAAAAAAGCCTCTAAGATGATGAAATACAGTTGTAAACCCAGAATCACCATGTTCACCTCTAAACCATATTCCCAGATGCCACATCCACATATTTCTGAACACTTCCACACATAGTGACAGTGATTCCACCACTTCCTTGTGCAGTCTGTTCCAATGCCTGACCCCACATTCAGTAAAGAAATTTTCCCTAATATCAGATCTAAACCTCCCCTGACCCAACTTGGGGCCATTTACTCTTACCCAGTCATTATTACCTGCAAGAAGAGACTGACCCCACCTGGCTGCAAACTACTTTCAGGATGTTGTAGAGAGAGACAAGGCATCCTGTAAGGCTCCTTTTTTTACAGGCTAAACAACCTCAGATCCCTCAGCTGCTCCTCATCACACATCTCCTCCAAACCCTTCACCATTTCCTTTCTCTGGACATTCTCCAGCTCCTCAATGTCTGTCTGTAGTGAGAGGCCCAAAACTGAAAACAGAATTTGAGGTACAGGCTCACCTTGCTGAGTGCAGGTCTGAGTATAGTCCAAGTATCCAGACATGTTGCAGCTTTCCACTGCACACTTTCAGAAGACCACTGAAGAGCTGCTGAGATCAGGCACTATTTCCTGATTTCACAATTCCCAGCTACCAAGAGAAGGGTGAGTGTATGTACGTGCCCAAATGAACTCAAATACTCTTTTGCCCTGCTGCCTCCCACTTTCCAACATGCTCTGGGACCAATGAATTCAACAGCTCCCCTCTTCCCTTCATTGTTCAAGAGAACTGGAGACTTGGAGGGTGTTTTCTTTGTCCTCATTTTATTGCTTTGTCTCTACCTCTCTGTTTTTTAAAAATATGTCAGGAAAAAAACCTTCAGTGAGGGCTCATAATTCTCAAGACCAGGTGACTGGATTTATCCTGCCAATGCTCATTTTACCTTCAGCAAGACAAACATGCTGTTAGTAGTATCCTAGAGAGAGCTTGCATGGCCTCAGCTCAGAAGATCTGGTGTTCCTGTTGCCCCAGTGACTGCTCTGCCCAGTACATCCTGGTTGCTGTTACAGGATACAGCACCTTATTATAGCTCAGCATCTTTCACAGACCCTTCCAAAGCCCACAGACTTTAACGTTGCTTTTATTGATAAACATACTTCCCATAGCATCAACTCTTCAAAAGGGCAGCTTTTCTTCAATATCATGTTGACTGATCTACAGTTGTCCTACAAAGTCAGACTGTTGCTAAGGCAGTGAGGGTTAGTGCCATATGAGGTATTTTGACTACAAGGGAAAAAGGATAGGGGTAGAAGGGATCAGAAGAAGAAAAAGAGAGAAGAATAGCAAAAAATTGACAAATGCTTTTCTCAGCATTATGTCAAACATGTTTACGGAACTGCACAATTAATTAAAAAAACCTGCGCTAGAGTCTCTAATTATTATTCCACACAGGGTGGAATACTTCTTCATTATCCCTTTTTGAATTGATTGTGTACATCAAACAGTCAAGATATAAATAAAATATGCCTGCATGCATAATACCCTCACATTAAAGCAGAAGGCAATTAACCTATGATTTTTCATTAATTAAATTAAAATAGCCCTCTGAAAATGTCTCAAATCAAAACAAGTTCCTTACAGAGTACTTTTTTCTTGCTATGATGCATAGACTCTGCTTGCAAAATCATTGGTCCAATGAAATCACAATTTCATCAAAGTCTACCAATTTTCTTCTGTGGTTCCATTGTTCAAAGTGCTAATCCCAAATACAATATTGGTTTTATTTTTCAGTCTTTAAAATTATATTTACTAATGCTTGTTCACTGTTTAACATATTGTTTACATTTTATTTTTTGCTAATTATACTGATGTGCCTTGCAGAATTACTGTACCAGTTGATCTGATCAGAAATTTGGCAAATAAGACTTAAAGAGAGGGCCACTTCTCTTAAATTTATATATATAATAATAAACTCAGTTAGTGCAAGGTTTTGTGAGTGCTTTATGGTTATCTCTAGTTAACTGAGTTTAGTTTATTTTGCCACAGAAAGGTAAGAGTCAGTCTGCTTTTTGCCCCATACACAAACATATTCCTTTTCAGTCATTCTATTCAGATAGATTGAGTCATGCTAAAGATACTTTCAGATGTCTATTTGCTTTGTGGATTGTAAGCACACATGACTGAAAAACAAAGGGAAGACATATTTCAGCCAAGAATACACACTGGATGATAACAAAATGTCTATTGCAAAATTGCAGCTTCTAAGATACATCCACTTCCATTCCCCAGATATAATGATGCCTTAAGAGGCTACCTAGAACAGAGACTGGACAGTGTTAAAGGAATAAAGTAGGTGTTTATTAAAAAGGCCTTCAAAGGATACACCTTGGGCAGTACAAAAGCCCAGCCATGGCTCCACCCAGGATGGAAGACAGGTCACACATTTTCATACTTTTATAAGTTTTGGGCCATTTACATAGTGGGGTCAATTGTTCAATTACAGCTTCAGGTTACAAAGTCCCATCCTCCCAGATTGTTCTCCTCAATTCACTGTGGTTTATACTTTTTGGGCCTGAAGGTGCAACAGTGTTCTCAGGCTGGAAAAGGATTGTTTTGTCTAACTAAACTGTGAAGAGAACTTGCTAACATTTTCATGAATTCCAGAGTTATATACTAATGCAGTACAGAATCTGGAAAATATGAAAGCTAAAATTTAAGGCATCAATAAGGGACAACTACAAAGGTCACAGATCTTAATGTAAAACCTGATTGATTTGGTTTTGTGAGGGATTTTTGGTGTTTCTTTGTGAAACCTGAGGATAGAGAATTTTAGATACCAGCAGTTATTTATAAATCTTTAATAATAAGAAGCCACAAAATAAATTACCTCCTTGTTGCCTGGAAAAACTAAATCTTCACACTCCAGAAGTGTTGAATTATGTGTCTTTCTTATAAGGGGGAAAAGAGGTTTTCAAGTACAAAATATATGAGCAGTGGAGCTTCAGCAACAGTGTGCTTCCTATAAGTCAGAAGTCACTTAAGAACTCTGTAAATTTTGAATTTACAAGATTTTGGCTGTTTAATAGGTATAAAAATTACTTGCTACATTAGCAACATTAAAAACCAGCCTTTGGAATGACAATTTCTTTGGTACAGATCATACATGCCAAGGTAGCAGAAGCAGGAAAATGTCCTGTTCCCTTTCTTACATGTTGTTGAGAGCCTGCAGCCTATGGGTGAAAAAAGAGACCAGGAAACATCTGTTGTAGAGAGGGAACACATTCCACATTTCAGCAAAATCCAGCACATGTGTATTCACAGCACACATGTGGAAAGTTGTATACTGAATCACAAAAACATGAGGACAGATATTTTGTTACTTCTGCATTTTCAGATATCACAAAGTGGAATGTTTTGCCTGAGGGAAGGGAATCATCTTGGTTCTTATTCCTTTGTCCAGAAAACAGGAACTATATTGACTTCATCTAAATGCTGTGAGAAGGCACGTATTAGATTCAAATGCTAAAAGAATGAGTTAGTAAAGACCAGCAGAGCAGGTCCTTCTGATGAGTCACAAGTCCTCAGGTTAGACTTGATGACAGACTCTTCTCAGTCTTTCACAGACCATGCAAGCCTCAAGATTTTCACTTTCTACTAGGGAGAATTACAAATAGCCTCAGAGCCTTCAGCACTGTTTTCTCTTCCTCCACTTCTTAGCTTTTGGAAGGTAATACCCAGCCAGTGCTTTTCTTTACTGGTCTAATTCCATTCATACATTGATAGCTCGACAGCTCAATCGCTCATATAGATTCTTGTGTTCAGCATTTGTGGTGTGTCTCTGGAAAGAATTAAGATTAAATGGCCAAGGTCCCCTAATCCTTATCAAAGTAGATAAATAAAAGGATGAAATACATCAGGCCTATCTTTCCTGACAACGGTACAGAAATTCTTTGCACTTTATGTGTTTCTGATTTGAGATTTCATAATTTCATGAGAAATAACATTCAGAAATTTCACAGGAAGAACTGAAGTTTCAGCTACCAATTTCCTTCTAAGATGTTCCAAATGATTAGCAACCAAATTAAACTTAAAATAACCCTGCTTCACGTGTATATAGCTTTGAAGATAACTACTTCTATTTCAGACCTGAAAAAGGTTTATGGGCATAAAATCTTGTCTGTTTTTTCCAACTATATGACTTGTTCTAATAATAGATCTTACTTCTCCCACAAATCTTAAATAAATAATCATTTATTATTTTGTAAGAGTATAACTGACATATGGTTCTCTAGTTAAACCTATTTCCTTCTTTAAACAAAAAAATAAATACGAACTCTCACCAGGTTACAAAAGAGGCCCAGCTGGAAAATTAATTATACTACCGTCAGGTCTAAAAAAGTTAGCCTTTAAATGTAAAAAAAAAAAAAAAAAAAAAAAAAATTCAATGGTTTAAGAAGCATAAGGTGTTAGAAGTAGGCCAGAAAACCCTACAATACACTGCCTTATTTTGCCTTATTTTTGTAGGAGGTATTTTGTCTCCTCCTACAGAAGTTCTACAAGACATTCATTCATCTTTCTCATGGAATACAGCTTTCAGCTCCTGAACTGTTTTGTAATTTCATTCCTAACAAGTAAATTGAGTTATTTCCTTCATCCTAATGTTATCTGTTCGTGTTCTTCAGCAATATGAGCCCACAGTGCCAGAGAGGAGCTATAGATCTGTTGCAGGCTTTTGGCTGATGCTTTCATGCTTGGTAACTGGCCATTCCTACAGAGCATTAAAATTGGTTACATACCTCCATTCCTCAGTCAAAATGCACATAGGATTCAGAGTAGATTATTTCCCCTTTGGGGGGAAAGAAAAAAGAGATTACAGAGTATTTTTTTCTTCACTCAGATAGAGTCAACTTACAGCCTCAGCTTCATTTCTGTACCTATGCTATAAAATGATTAGACCTGGAAAATATCCCCTGTGAATCAAGGGCTGAGCTTATTGAACTTCTGAGGGATTTGGGAAGAAAATGGTTTTTGTGTTTATAAATTCTAGGAATTATTTTTTAACCTAGACAGGAAAGATTCAAGTGAGGACATAATGGAAAGGCATATGCTGCCATTACAGATCATCCTTAAGGAAAAAAAAAAAAAAAAGAAACAAAACCAAATCCAACAGCAACTCTTAAGCAGGACATGGAATGGGTTAGCATTTTGCTTTCAGTTACCTGTAATTTGCATTTCACTTCCTGTAACGCTTTCTGCCTCCCATCAGTTGTTTTTCCTTCTCTTGATCTACTCTTTCCCATAAAGAAACCAACTTTAGAAATTGTATTAGATACAAGTTTGTGATACGTAAGTATATTTTAGGAGTGAGGCAAAGCAGTTAAAGGCCAGTGCCTCAGACACCACAGGGGTAAATGAAAGAGTGTGTTCATTCTTGATCAAAAAGAAATGGAGACTATTGTCTTTATTCCAAGCATGTGAAGACTTTTGTGCTTTTCATGAAATAGTAGGGAAAAAACCCTATAAATTACCCCAAAATATAGGCAATTTTCCCACTCTTCTCCTCATTGCTCCAAGAATAAAGACCTTGTAAAAATATATATATTTAAAAAATGCATTGTGACCCAAATGCACACAGGGTAATTCTTTCTGGCTTCAAAATGCTCCCTCACCAGAGCCCCAGAGGACTTGAATAAATACAGAAAGTGGAATTGGAAACAGCTGTGGTGTCATAGGCTATCACATGGATTCCAGTGATTATCACCTAAACAGATTAAAAAAAAAAAAAAAAAAAAAAAAAAAAAAAAAAAAAGGATAAAAAAGATGATTCTTATCAAATTCAGAAGGGAGAAGGAGAGACTGCTTGACATTTTGCCTTAACAGAGCCATGACAGCAACTTTGCCCAGAGAAACTCCAGTGCATTGAGCAGCTGGGATAGGCACACAAAGCACATGCAAGAGCACTACTGGCCCATGATTTTCTTTTTTATGTCACAGCTTAGGATACTTCAAGATGAACTAAGCATTTTGGCAAGTTTATGAATTGCTAACTGCACTGCATTTCATACATTATTTTATAGACTGGAAAGAAACAAGGAGTATAACATAGACTGAGGATACTGGTTACAAAGCATTTCCTTGGTTAGGAGTCTGAAGATATGCCATAAAACTCCTGCTGTTTTTCCAAGGCCAACAGGAGCCACGAAAATAGCCACCCTAACCAGCTGCCACCACAAATCATTTCTGTAAATGTGGTAGGGGAAAGAAACAACATAAACACCAATACCTAAACATATTTTTTAGTTGTAAATGTATGCAAAAATTAAATTAAATTATGTGCTGGATTATCACAAAGGCACAACCAAGAGCTCCCCAGATCAAAAACTGACCACAGCATCTGAGAAAGCCATGCATAAAAGGCAGCTCAATGACAAATTGCTGCCAACTGCACAGTTATTCATGTAAAATTTCCATCTATAAGCACTGGACTAGATTTACTATTAAAAAACAAATAATGGATCACTGGCATTTCTTCATGCTACCCTTATGTCATGAGAAGGAGAAGAAAAACATGACAGATATGAAAGTGTTCTACTGTGAATAGCCTGAACACAAGCTCTTGTCATCCTGCTACTTGTCAAGAGAGAAGAAAATACGTAAACATTAATTTAAGTTAGTCTAAACTGCCTAAATAAAGAAGTAAATAGATATGATTCCAACAAACTGTGCATTTATTAGCTCTGTCATTGAAATCAATGCATTATCTGCCTCTACAGTTGGAGAAAAGCAGAAGTACAGGATTACAAATTACAAATTCAGCTCATGTAATGAAACAGATATATCGTGTCTTTCTCACAAAGAAGGATCGTGATGGAATTCAAAGCTGTTAAATGAGCTCAATTCTTGTCTCACGCTCTAAGGATACACCTCTAGCCTTTGTTCAGAGCCGGTCCTTGGAAGATTTGAGTGCTGACTTCCATAGACTAGTTTCTAGCCCCTGCTAGGGTGCAGTCAGGTTATGTTCTATGTATTTACACTGAAATGGAGGGGGGTCCAAGCATCAGATATATATCAGCTATTGTTTTATGCAGCAGTGCACCAGTGTTATCAGCTGAGAGTACATAAATGAGGAGTAAGAGGCGCAGTAGTGGGGTATCTCACTGTGGAGAGCTCTGAGACTCGTCCTAAACAAAAAAACTTTCATGCAAATAATATTGGAACTAAGCTATTCTGGTCTCAGAAGCCACAATCACAATGCTGAGTTGGAAGGGACCCTCAAGGATCATTAAGTCCAACTCCTGGCCCTGCTCAGCATCATCCCCAAGAGTCACACCATGTGCCTGAGAGCATTGTCCAAAACTTCTTGAACTCTGTCAGGCTGCTGCTGTGACTTCCCTGGGAAGTGTGGTCAGCTTAAGCAGTATGGATACATGCTAAACGGCACAGGGAGGAAGGAAATTATTCATCTCTCAAACTGCTGCAATGACTTTAAAATCCAGAACTATAGTGGGCATCTCTAAAATAATTTTGATTACTCTGAGTGTGTAACATAATTTACGGTAAGTAGATTCTCTGGAGGTGAGTAATTTTGCACAGAGCTTCGGCAGAAGAACTGCCAGTAGAGTTCTATGGGAGCAGGCAGCTGACGGCACTCAACCCTCTTTGGCTGCAGCAAGGGACAAGAAGGGAGGAACAAACTGCAGGGGAAGAGACCGTGAAGCTGGAAAGCAAACAGACTTGAAACTCTCTCTGCTGTGATAGATCTGCTGTAGGACATTTCTAATTTTTTTCCCGAGCTAAGCATAGCTGCCCCCAGCACCTCTAGAGGTTTCCAGGTCTTTGTTGTGATGGCGCAGGACTAAGCACAACTGTAGCCTAACCTACCACCATGGGTGGTTTGGGTGGAAGAGAGACACTCGTTTTTAACAATCATGCTTGGTTTCACATCAGCTGTACCTAAGGGGCAAGATGACAAGCCTCAGTACTGAGGAGCACAGAGGCAGATTCAGGCCCTAGGGTATCATGCATGCTCTATGACCCAAGCCTAAGACACATCCATAACGCAGTAGCTGCAAGGGTTATTTCAGTCTATAAGCAAGAAGGGGGGCAGCTTTTATGAAAACAGCTCTCCCCCACTCCTTAGCCTTTTTGTATTGTTCTTTACTTTGCCTTGCATGTAAATATAATAAATCACAGTCCAAGGCTCTGAAAATGTAAATGCCTAAAGGCATTTAAAGTGTACATTCATTTCTTGTGCTATGGAGGCAGTGTAAGAGGGCTGTGCTCCCTATGGAGCCCTCCAGCACCTATGTGCTGATTCCTATAGACAGTCTGGAGGAGTTTCGGGGCTCTGTTCCCCCAGCCCAGATAGGCACAAACAGTAACCTTATGTTCACAGATTATCTCCTCCACTCTGCTCTCTGACAGAGGAGCACAGAGTCTTCCAAGAAAGAGAATTAAATTGTTCCCTCTGTAATGGAAAGGTCCTTGGGCAGGAAGGCTGTCTCAAGCTCTTTGTTACAGCACATTTCAGCTTGGGGTTGTTGTTGGGTGAGAATGAACATGTCAGTCTGTCTCCATTGCCCTGTGAAAATCAGCTTCTCAGCTGACTGTACTTGATATGTTTAACCACAACAAAGCATTCTGTTCCAGAAACAGTGGGGTTTCCACTTTGATTCAGGGTTTTTTTTATTCTTTAACTGAATTTTCAGAAAACCTACTACCTCTCTGCAAACGTGTGTATGCATGGGGGTTCCTCCTAGACCTTGAGGTACTCTTCTTCAGGTATTCTTCTTAACCTTTGCAGCAGAACTCTAAAAAGACATAGGAGGGCCAAGCTGGCAGCTGCAAGTACTGAAGGGAAAGGATTTTGCAGTAATTACCATGTAAAGGTCTGGAGAAGAGTACAGTTTGTACCCATTTGGGATGGACAAGAAAAGGTGTAGCTTGAAGATGTTCTGCAGCAGAGACCTTTACCATATGGTTATAAGATTGGGTTAGAGGAGTCTCTAGGCAGGCTCAGCCCAAAATCAAATGTACAAAATGGAAAGCATCTTGATATTTTCCACAGTGGCAGGACTTGGAAGGGATGTACCTGTGTGAGTGTGAGCAGGAGCAATAACTTTGAGAAGACACTTACAAAACAGGGGAAACTGAGGCATGGAGAGCAGACATAGATCTGTGATTCACTGACACAGACAGTTGCTGTAATAATGCTTATAGGAGGTAGATACAGAGTGAAATAAAGGCAATCTGAAACACAAAATTAGGGAATCCTTATTAAAAGGATTAAACAAAACTGAGAGAGAAGAGAATAGAAAAAAAAAACACCATGAAAAGACTTGTTATTTTGTAGGGTAATCACAGTTTGCAAAGAGTATTCACAAACCTGAGAACCACTGAACAAACACTTTTTGGGAACAGTCAAATTGTTAAGTTTTTTATTATTATTATTTATATTATTTTTGTGAGGGAAAAGATTGTATTTTCTCCATGAGATGTTAGCTTACATTACACAAATAAAAGCTTGCTGACCAAGGTCTTTTTTTTTCCTGATGAAACAGAATTTTCCAGAGAACAAAACATCATTTTCTGACTAGATCTTAATAATGCCTTCAGGATATTTCCCATGTTTATGTAGATTTTTCTACAGTAGCAACAACAAAATGCAACATATAACTTCTGGTCTTGCTGTGTTATAAATAATAAGTGCAAATTATATACACATAATTCCATACTACAGCAATTGTTTAGGGCCTTTGGGAAAAAGAAATAAAAAGGAAAACACAAACCCAAAATCAAAAACTAAACAATAAAATCCTAGCATCAAATGTCAATAACTATCACGTCAGATATAAGCCACTTAAGTTTAAAAATTTCTTCACCACCCTGTGAAATTGCCCCGAGTTCCAGGTGAAACCAGGAGCTCCTGTTATGGATAATAGATTGCACTGCAGCCCAAGTTTGGGCAGAGAAGTAATGACCAACATGAAATAGCCAATCATAATGAAAAGTTTATTACTTTCACAGAGGAAAATATCCCAGTATCTGAAGATAAAAATGGTTTAAATGTAAGCAATAAATAAACTAACTTTATCCAGTGTTCAAAGTGCCAGGCTAATGAAATTAAAGGATTGTTCACTAACCTCTCAGAGTCCATTCAAAAATTAAGAGCTTGGCAAAATTAAATCTCTCCATGACATATACACTTAAACATACTTCCTCAGCTCTGTTCCATTTAGTTCCTTATGATAAGGTGTAATATGTAAGATGTCTAGATTGCTCGGACTCAGTCAACAATAATTACTTCATTCTTGGCCATCATTTTTTAAAACATTCCTAATCGGGCATGTTCTCTTCATGAAGTCCCTTATAGCCACCTGTTGAAATGAAATTAAGTATTTTCCAAGGATGTATATAATGCAGAAGAAACAGTTACAGTGGTAAGATCATAAAAATCTGTAAAAAAGAGAAAGGCACACGAACGTGTGCATTAACTGGTGTGACATTGGCTCTGATTCAGCCTGGAAAAGGACATTTAGAGGTGACAGGAGAGAATGGTAACAGGAAACCAGTAAGGTACACAGCCAGGGTTACAGCTCCTTCATGGCAGAGGAGTGGAAAACAAAGTGTCGCTGCTTCTTCTTCTAATGCCCACTTTATACCAAGGACAAGCCTCCATCAAAACAGTCTGTAAATTATTCTTTACTTTTTCTATATCTCGTCGCTCATTCTTCTCCCTGGAAAAGGAAACAACTGGGCTTACATATTGTGTGTTTTTTTTGGAAATATTTTGTGGTTTATGGTATTTAAAGGTGTTTTATGGTATTTAAAGTTATTTTATGACTCATGTTGAATGTACAAAATGATTTTTCAGCTACAACTCCCCTTCCCACGTCTTTTTGAACAGGCTGACTTACCTTTTAGATGCATTTAGCAAAAATATTATGCTTTCCTGACAGATCTTCAGCAAGGCAGCAAATTCAGAATTAAACCAGTGTAAGGCAGTCATACATTCTCATACTTGAAATTTATGCTCAACTAAGCAACTAACAGTGTTAAATTTCTTCCAAATAGTTGGACATATTTAGCTGCTTCTTTTGTTTGAAAATAATTCACTGAAAGATCCAAAGCTTTGCAGATTTACTTGTCAATAAACATTAATCTGCAAATGGTTCATGGAAGCATCATGCAGCCAATGGGTGTCTGACAATCTGTTTATTGCTCCTATTGCCTGGTAGCTGTTATCACTGCAACTGCTTTCTCATACAATGACTCTTAAAGAGCTTCAAAAGGCCACCAAACAGCTTAATTCAAATATCCATGCAAAGCCACATACGATGTTTGTTTCCTGCTAAGACCCTTCTGAACACAGATCCATTCAGAAAGCATTGATGGAGACAGGAGAGTTGTTTTTGAAGTGTTTGCCTAAGGCCAAAAATTTCAGTCGTGACTAATTATTTTGGGTACAATATTTTCAGTGCTTCCCAGACAGGCACCTGCAAGAGATCTGTGTACAGAGTGGTGAAAATCCACAGTAATTCTGGGTCAGACCCTCTGAGAATGTCTCCAGGTGGACAGCCAAGAATTCATTTTTAGGCATTTTTAAAAATTGTAGTTTACTGTGGGGTTTTCTGTGTTGTATGTTTTCTTGTTTTGTTTTTTTTTTTTCCCTAACAGAACTTGAGTGCTCTTTCTACAGACATCTTCTCTTGGTTTATAAGATTTCCATAACATAAGATTTTGGGATATCACCTTTCAGTTGTAATGAAATTCAGATAACATTTATCTGATTTTTTTTTTCCTTGGGGATAGAAAATTTATGGTAAAAAGAAAAAGGAAAAGAGGAGGAAGGGGACTGTGCATATAAAATGACAGGGAAAGCTCTCAAATTGCCATAGTTATAACATTTTTCAAGGTCATGTGTCAAATACAAATGAAATAATAAACCTTTGTTAGTCTGTGGTATCCCATGTCAGGCAACTTAGGCATCAGCATCAGTTCATCTTTGATAAACTGGGCTTCTGTGCCCTGCTGCTCTAACCTGGAAGTTAAAAAGGCAGCAATTAAGTTTTCTAAAAAGGAGTAGGGAAAACAGGAAAAAAAATGGGGCTAAGAGCTAGCAGTATTCTTAATTGTGGAATAGTTATTTAATACCAAAGCAAAAGAACTAAAAATGTGCAGACTGAAGGTAAATGGCAAGGAACAGGGATGTTAATGAAAAGGTTGGGTAGGCTGCAGCTATGAGACTCACATCTGACCCATGAGACATTTCAAGAAAACAACCAGGTGGGAGTGTGGGGGGAAACATTAGAGGTGAAGGAGCTGTTATTTACCCTATGATAGAGTGCAATGCAAAAAAAAAAAAAAATGCATCAAAGCTATTCTTTCAAAAGACATGGAACTGCATGGAAAAAACTCCCCAACTTGGATGATTCATTTTATTCTAAACTATGTCACTCAAAATATTCAAGTTCCTTCTAGAAAAGCAACTTGTAGTTAACTACATACTGCAAAGGAGGGTGTATATTATAATCCAATTTAGGATATGTTATATTGTATCATTAGAGAACAATTTTCACTTTGTACAGCTCAAAATGTCTTAATGGGTTTAAAACACATGCTTCTTTTCTTTTTCTCCCCTCTCAGCACTGCATAAAATGAAGCTATGGGTAATATTTCTGTTCTATCTGCCTTCCTGGGAAGTATATGTTACTGAAAATGAAATGGGTGACTCCAGAGTTGTATATGTTACAGTCATATTTTGAAACCAGTCATTTCAGGAAATGATTAAAATTTTCAGCCATTTCACAAAATGGCTGTTTCATCCAGTTAATCTGTGAAATAGGAGAAAGTTTCACACCTTTAATGAAGTTTGGGAAACAAGTAGGCATGCACCATGTGAAATACCTGATACCTTATGACAGGAATTAACTTAAAAAGACAACACATGAGGTTTTTATAATCTATTTCTTTCTAAAGCCATATGGATGTCTACATTTATTCCTGAAATGTTCCAGTCTCATATGCCAGAACTGAACTAGTCTTCATAACTAAGGTAACTGTAACATCAGTATTTTCTCCATTTTGCCTTTCAATATTTTCTCCATTTTGTTTTTCCTCCCTCTCTGAAGACTGTGCTTTACTGAGAGCCCTGCCTGCAAAGCCACTGCTGTCCAGGCTCCTTCCTGCTGGCCAGAATAGCTGACAAGGGCAGAGGGCAGCACATGGGGCAGGTTTGTGCAGGGAGTGGTTGGAAAATGCCTTAAAAGTGAAGGACCAGTTAGCTCATGGGTAGTGGTAGATGGAGAGCTTGGTGGATCTGAATGAATCCATTCTGAGACAGCTTGAGCTACAGGAACTGGTCTAACCTTTAGTTTAGTTTAGCAGTGCTTCCCATTTGATTGCCTAGCACTGTATCAGGCGTGGGGAGCAGTGTGTCTGCTGGGGATATGGGTGCACCAGTGTCATCAGAAAGAGCACTGAACACAGATTACAGATTCTGATGACTGTGGAGGTTGCTGATGATCCGTGATAATAGAAAGGCAGAGTTATGCCCACATTTGGGATTGGTACAGAAACAAGCTGCATACCAGATTGATGGGTGGTGCTTTTGAGAGCTGGGCAAAGTGAGTCCCCACAGTCCAGTCCCATGAATTATTGTTTGACATCCATGCTAAGAGCATTTGCTTATTATGCCCTTTGAGAAACCCCTGGATTTGTGGAAATCTTGCTTTTTCCATACACCAAGCCAAGTGAAGGCCACAGAAACTTCAGTTCTTGGATAACTTCAGCAGCAATTTCAGTTCTTTTTATCACTCTGCAACCCAACCAAGTAGCCTTACCAAGACCCAACCAAGAGTTGCCAAGTAGGACAAAAATACTGAAAAACTTAAAGGCTGTTTCTGGTTCCCTCTGAGGTAAGGGCTCAGAGAACACAAAATCTAAGGTGGTCTTGGTACACCATTACATCCTTAAAATTGCCTTGAGATGAAGCTTGCAGACCAGTAAAGTCAGCCTGGCCTCTGATGAGTATTCATTGCTCTAATGGTCAGTTTTAAAGCAAGGCCATTAGCCAAGTATTTTAGCACCCAAAACAGAAAAATCTCAAGAGCTCAGCAGTCTGTCTTTTGATGTTTGCATATTCAGATGATAAATGCTTTAAAACAAGAACAGGTAAAAATTCTTGCTTTTCTGGCAATATCGTGCCTCTCTTCAACATTCACACAATACGTGGGAAATGCTTCTTTAGCCCGGTGGTTTTTGATTAGCTGCTTCTTGTCACCAGCCATAGAATTTCACACCTATGAGCAATGGAGGAAGTATAAAAGAACTAACTAGCAATTTCATAACCAAAGAAGACACAAATTATGATGAGAGCAGAAAGAAAAAATAATAAAGAAAAGAGAGAGAGAAGAAAAGATACTTTTTTTTAAACTTACTTTACAAGCAAGTAGTGTTCAAGTCTTGAATTGAGTTTGGGATCTCGGATTGCCTTTTTGATCTCAGTGATAGCTATATCTTTCCTTTAGTATCAAGCACTTTGGACACTTCTCATATTTTTTGGAAAGTTCATCTCTGAAGCTACTTTCAAAACCCAGAGTCATCTCCAGCAGCCAGTGCAGAAAAAAGCAAAGGATCCTTATCCAATAACACCCCTTTTCACAATATGCCTGTTACTGGGTGAAACAAACAGTCAAACAATCTGGCGGAATTTGCAGCGCATCAGTCACTTTGTAGAACGCACGAAACTTTTAGTCATTTTACCAAATGAGTGACTGAAGGAGTCATTTGAAAAACGACTGAAAATTTCAGTCATTTCAGGAAATCGCTGGTTTCATGATACTTCTAACATACCGTGTGCAGAAGGGAAGGCTCAGGCTGGAAGTGGGAAGCAGATCGTGTTCTTCAAACCCCCTCTTGTGGCTGCAGAGAACAGCGCCATGAAGTACCGCATTTTACTGTGATCTTTTGTTTAAAGACTGCAGTGATTGTTTAGGAAGGGAGATGTGAGAGACCTTGCTTTATCTCGATGCTAATATTCTTCCCTGAAAATCTCTGTCAAACGAGGTTTTTAGGGTTTTTTCCTCAGTTCTTAAGCAATAGTACATGCGGTTTGAACTGGATACCTCTGCAGAGATCCAGTACAAAGCAGTTACTGGAAAGGTTCCATATAGATTAATCCACTGGCTATTTTATGTGACTATTTATTTTAGTATAGCTGTATCTGTCTTATATGAAAGTAAAACCTTAATTTTGTTTTCTGCAAAGTATTTTAAAGCTGCACAGCCTTCAGGTAGAGCTGAAAAATATGTCTAGAGAATACTTTCTTAGCAGATAGCAGTGAACAAGCTTTCACAAATGCAGGTGACCAGCTGTTCAAATCCAAGCAACTTTGAACAAAAGCGGTCCTTAAGGCCAAAATCCTTGCTTTCCTAAGTAGAAACCAAATAATTGATCTTCTTGTCTGAATGGGACTGAAACAAAGAGCTCGCGGGAAGGGAGGGCAAGATAAGGAGAGAGGATATTGTGGTTTACTGTGAATTCTAAAATTCTTGTTTAATTCCAAAGTGCTTTAAAAAGAGTGATGCAAGTGATGGCAGAAATGTTTGACCAATTCCATATATCTGCAGTGCTGCCTTCACATTTGTTTTGGGATGTTGCATGTTGAGGATGTGTTTGCAGAAATAGTACTTTACCTTGAGTCCCTGTCAAAAGGAGAATGCCAGACAGAGAGTTAGAGCCACCAAAACAGATCCTTACTTGGTTTGGAGCCACTCAGAAAAGATCAGCACAGGTATCCTCTGTAGGACTTCATCACAAAAGCCTTTGGATACCATCAAGATCTGTGATACCTCATTTTGCCAGCATTCCCCTCTTCCCAAATACAACATACTTCCCCTTTGTTCCACTATTGTTTCAGAGAATTTTTTAAAATACATTTTTGATCTAATTTAAGTAAACATGGTATTTCAGCATAACTACAGCTATTCATTTCTGGTTTTTCTTTTTCTCATTTATCTTAATTTTGTATTTACAGTGATATTGAGAGTCAGTGGACTCATAACTTCTAACAACATAGCCTGAGAGAATATGATAGAAGTCCGGTTTTTTTTTGTACATTATAATCTGGTAGACTGAAAAACTACACAGATCAACTACAAAAGTACTTCATACCAAAACTTAGAGGAAGTGTGTTTGATCAAAGCAAAACAAAATTATTAAATTGCATAATTTAATAAAGGCTTACATTAGAGTGAAACACCCTGAGCATATAATAGTTTAAAAATATAACATGGAAAAACATTACTCAATCAACAGAAAGGAAACAATTGGTTGTGCTCTCCTTGGGCTTTTTTCCCATTATGTAGGCTGCCCAAAATAATGACCATTATTAAGTTCAATATACTTCATTTAATGTATTAGGGAAACGGCTCAGTGACTACTGAGCTACACAGGTCTGTAAAAACTAAAATGAAATTCCTTTTTACATGAAAAATTAGAGAGACTTTTTAGGGAACCATTTCAATATTTCATTTGGAAAATGCAACTATGAAGTCAGATAGAAAACATTATTTTTCCCTAGCTAAAACTATCATACTTCACAAAAACCAGAGTATGAATACTGACTACACATTCTTTTGACAATGGATACTTCAGCAGTGTGGTTTTGTCCATATCTCTATATATTTAATTAGCTGAAGGTTTGGTTTCTGGTTCTGGCACAGTTTTTGCAAGTGTGTTAGGTGAAGGCGAGGACTTGTAACAGTGACTCTGAATCTGCTTGAATGTGTCTGAGTTTGAAACCAGTGAAATTCCACTGAGCTTCATTTCAGCATGTCCTGATGTGCCTCCGCTCCCTAAAAATATCTTTTTGGAAGGGAAAATTTATTAGCTCTTGTGAAGCACCCTTATGCTGTGGTAACAGGGAACAGACAGAAGGACAAGGGCAAATCAGGACTGGCCCAAAGTTCCTCAGCAGGGCAGGACAAAATTAATTTTTTCCATTCTTCAACTTATGTCATACTCACAGGTAGTAGCAACACAACTTCTCCATGTAGCACCCTTCCTAGGGCATATGCTGGCCCAGGGAAAGATCAGCCTTCCCGGGAGGCAGCAGCTGGAGCGAGAGTTTGCCACCTCCCCAGATACCTGGGGCTCAGCAGCTGCTGTCCTGGTCTGATCCCAGCCCCCTGCAGTCCCTGCTTTTCTCTATGGCTGCAGGAGGTTTTGTCCTCACAGATGGTTGTGTGGGACCTTGAAAGATTGGCTTACACCTTGTCTTGTTTTGAGTGGTGGCACGTGTTTTGGGGCTTTGTAATGATCAGGCACAAACTTTCATGGAACCTGCTATAAGCCTGGCTAAATCCTCACACAGCCTTAAGCTTTTCTATCCCAACAGTTTTAATTAAGCCAGCCAGTTCATACTATGTGTTTATCACCATTAAACCCAGTATTATTTGCTGAAGTGAATGTAGGCATGCAGAGAAGTCAGGTATTAGCAATTACTGCAAAAGCATACTATATATACATCTACTTTATTGATTTCCAATATTTAATATTCCACAGTGACCAGCACCAATCTAGCTACAAATGAAAATACTAGTATATTATTCTCAGTTCCTTAGCTAATATTTAAGACTTTTTCTATTTACCTAATACTGAAGAAAAGCTCTATCCCTAATAAATTAATCCAAGTGAGAAGCTACTTTCAAAGACCACAAGATGTTGTCGATGTATGATGCAAAAAGCAATATGTTTTCAAATGTGACTTGTCTACTTTATTCATGTGCTACTTTTAAAATAAATTTTAATTATTTTGCACCTGTGCTATGTATTTGGTTATTTTGCACTGTCAGTTTACATAGTGGATGGTTTCATGGTCAGGCTGAGGAAGTTGGGGCTGTTCCACCTGGAGCAGTGAGGGTTGTTTAGAGTCCTCATAGCAACGTTCTTGTTCCAGTATCTGAAGGGGGCCTACAGGGAAGCCTGAGAGGCAATCAGGGACTGTAGTGACAAGACCAGGGGGAATGGCTTCAAACTGAAGGAGAGTAAGTTTAGATTAGATGTTAGGACAAAATTATTTACTGTGGGGGTGGTAAGGCACAGGAACAAGTTGTCTGGAAAAATAGTGGATGCCCCAAACACAGCAATGTTCAATGCCAGGTTGGAGAGGACTTTGAGCAAATTGGTCTAATGGGAGGTATCCCTGCCCATGGCAGAGGGGCTTGGAATGGGACAAACTTTAAGGTCCCTTCCAACACGAAGTATTTTGTGCTTCTGTTTTGCAGTTCAGTTGTGCTGAGATACACCATTGTGATCATATTTCTGCAACAGAACATGACAAGTTGGAATTCTTTCCTTTTACTTTTGTTCACTCCATCAATTTCTACTAAGTTAAATTAATTTCATTTCTCTAAGATGGATAAGAGGTGGACTTCTAAACCTCCTAACCTTTCAGCTCTGTGTTTCTGACATTAGTTTGCTAGGGAAGGGATCAGATCTCTCCCATGCTTTCAACCTTATTTATATGGGAATTGGATTTCAGGAAGGCAGATTTTTTAGAGAGTGCTTCATTTGGGTTGGTCTCACAGACAACAATTTTTCCTGTGAATTCTACCTTTGCCGTCCACACAAGTAGCATCTATTGAAGACTGAGTACATTTGAAACTCCTCCTTCAATTCAGTGTTTTTCAAATGGTATCTGTGACTAGAAGAAGCCAAGCTGTGGGTTCAGGACCTGTAATAACTGTTCACTTGATCAAAGACTATAGCATTGGTAGTAACTAGATAGTAGACAAGAAAAACTGCAATGTGGAACAGACTACAGGAAGTAAGAAAATGCAGCTTTGGTCTGTTTAAATACCAATGTGAAGGTGAAAAATCATTTTAAGGTAAGTTGTCCATTCACTAGAAGATACAATACTTGGTTTTCTTAACCTTTCCATATCAAGTGATGATAACCAGCTGAAAGTTTTTTATCAGAACAGAATTTAGTGAGTTGAGGTTTCCCTCAATTCTAGGTCTTCTAAAAAGCTCATCAAACTGGCATTACTTATCTATCACATCCATTCACCAAGTGAGATCATCTTGGCATTTTTTTTCTACAGCAGCTTACAAAAGTATTCAGTCCAGTCATCATATCTATTTCTTCTGAGTTTTCTTTCTGTCATTTCCACAGCTTTATGTTGTGACACTTGAAGACCCACACTTCCTCAGAAAATAATGCTTCGAGGTACAAAATGCTTCTTGAAGATCAGTTTTCTTTCAAGCTCTGATGTTACTCCCAGTTGTACCACCCTTCTGTCCTGCCTGCTGCACCTTCAGTAATAGACAACACAGAGAGAATTTGCAAAACATTAGGAAACTAATCACCAGGAACTGGATTTGTCTGACCATAAGGAAAATTCTGAAGAGCTATTTGCTTGGCAAGAAGCAAATAGAGAATAGTTAAAGATGTCTTAAAGAGATCTATTTTGTAAAACTTAATATTTTTAAAATTCACATTAAATTTTATGAGAATTGTTTTGTTCTTACTATTGATAATTAAGGAATCAAATTCATTCAAGTGTGAAAACAATAATGTCTCAAGTAACAAGTGACCTCTGCTGCAAAACAAAGACTGGAGACTTTACAATGTTCTCAGTCTTCTTTCCTGGCAAAGATCATGTACTACCAGATGGGGATCAATTAAAGGAACACAGAAAAGCTGACAATTGGCTTATTGGCTGAATTTAAAATGTAAAAAGAAGTTGTTTCAGATGATGCCAAAATGGCCAAGTTTTTCTTGGGAAACGGAAAGTGATTGAAAAAGGTGAAAAGCCTTTCAATTTTTTTTATTTCTCTCTGGGTTTTTTTGTCAAGAAAATTCAACAAGTTTATCACAAACTTACAAACAGTTTCATCTGACCTGCACTCACATTTACAGCAAAGAAATCACTCGAGCAAAAGACATTCATCACCTCTGGGAACAACGCACACCTTTTTTTCCATGCAGCTTTCCTGAACACTAGTAAGCCATTAACTGTATTTGCTGCTTCCTGCATTCAATTACCAAACATGAGGTGTTTGCCAGACCAGATTTTTCACATGAAAGTATTCAACACACAGATATTTTTTTGCCAATCCTTGTCCTATTCTAGCAAATAGTTCTGGTTTTATCTGAACAAGGAGTGGGTTCCATGATGAAGAATGAGAAATACTGTTTCTACATGCTATATGCAAAAAGCTCGAAGGACTCAAGATCTGTATCCAAATTATAGCACTCAGACTGATTCTCAAGAGGGCTGAAGTACAGTTACATACAGTTTCCATATTTTTAATTTTAAAACAATATCCATATTGTATAATTGTACTCTTGGTTTTTTCAGAGCTACTGTTTCAACAGCAGAAGCACTCAGCAATGTCAAATACTTTAAAAAACAATAGGACAGGTACTTAAATTAATTAATGCACTGCTATGAGCAGTTTTGGATGCAGAATCTATGGGGGAAGTTTATGAATATTTTGTCTGAATGATTCTTCTGTTTTCCAACAATTCTGTAAATATTTTAATACTGTAGCAAAAGTGATGCATCCCTGATGAAAAGTTAAGAGACAAGAGAAGGGAAAAAAGTGTTTTCAACCTTTCAACCAAAGTATTCCCACCCCAAAATAGGAGATGTAGCCTGGGGGCAGGCAACTTCAACCTTGTTAACTGAGCCATGAGCATACTCTTAGGAATGACTAGAATTTATTGCAGGCTCACCAGAGCCCTGTAATGGATTCAGCATCAGGCAAGGGCTGAACTTCATGGGCCAGCAAAAGGCATGGGCTGCAAAACAGGCAGAACAAAAGCTTTGTGTGCAAATTCCTCCCCCTACCTTTAGAAACTCTTTTCTGCTGATTTTTTCTTTCTGCAAGAGAAAACATCTCTTTCGGGATACATTGCCTTCCTAATTCTACTCAAATTAGAGAAATTATCCTGGGAGAGAGGAAAACATATGATAAGATTGAAAATATAGCTGTGAAATAATGGTAACATTGCTGGTTTTGCAGTTTGGTTTGGTAGTGGTGGTTTTTTGTAAGTTTTGCATGTTGTTGTTGTTGCTGCTGATTTTTTTTTTTTTTTTAATAAAAGCTTTCCATTCCCATTTCCTTTACTCCCCTCTCCAAAGAGAAAGGGTTCAGTTTTTCAGTCCCTTCTTTGCTGAAATCCAGGAAGGCAGATTTCTATGTATCTTTTTAAGATACTTTGAGCTTTCTGGAAGGAAACAGAATATTGTCTATTAACCTATAGTGTGTCAATGGTAAAAAACCTTATGGTAGCTCTCCTGTTTTCATTTTTAATCTGCTCTTGCTGGAAGGGATTATCTGCTTAGTCTCTGTTGAGTAGGATGGGAGCTTGCAAGCTCCTACATTACTTCTTGTCCTGCAGGATCCCAGTGTTTTACTCTGAAATTTTGAAGGGTCCTGCTAAGAGGATTGCAAAACCCTTGCCCAAATCCCATTTTTCACCTGGTGTGACACATCACTAAATCATCCCATTTACGTAAATCCATTCTCTGAGACCATTCAGGGACTGCCCTGCTCTCAGTCTGGCACTATCTGGACCACTTGCTTCACCTTCTTGCCTTAAACAACAGCAAGAAGCTACAACCAGGGAGTTTTCTTCAGGAGGCAAGGTACTAAACATGAATGCTGTAAATATGGTTCTCCTAAAGCCCTCCTCCTTTTTTTATACACACACACACCCTTCCCCCATACTTAAAAGCATGTGGAGGCTGTCGGCCAGCTCTCTTTCAAGGTTATTTGGAAGGTCTTCACTTTCCCTGGTGTCAGCAACCAGATATGAATCACAGCGTTCAGTGAAGGAAGGGCTGCCTGTTGGATAAAGCATCCCAGAATACTACTTTCAGACTCACCCAGAGCACTGCCACAACATCTAATATTAAATCCCAGTGATAAGCAATAGTTGAAATTAAACAATGGTGTGTCAAAATCAGTTGGATCTGTACAAAGGGAAAACCAGTGCACTTGGAGAAACACTGAAACAGCAATACCGGAGGAAATCAGTGTGTAAGCTGTCTGACCTCTTATTTTTCCCCATTCCTCTCTTACTGTATTTCTCCTCCATCCCCAAAGGAAGTTAAAGATGTTTTTATAATGTGGATGATAGAGACGACTTATCTGCATAATGAAGCTGAAAACAGCCTGCTTGTGTTGAAGCTCCTCCTCTGCATGTTACATGCCAGCAGAGATTTGCTGCGAAACAGGAGAGCTGCAATGCAGCATTTTCCTCTGGAACTTTGCAGCTGTATTACAGTTCCAAGCACACCACAAAAAGACTTTTGTTTACAGTATTTAAATTTAATTTAAATGGCAGCTGTTAAAAGTAGGCAGATGAATCACTACACATCCACTAACATTTTACTGCTCACCCACTCTAAGGCTTTTATTCTTAACTGAATTACTTCATGTTCTCTTACAATTAATTTTCCTATTGTTTTATCATACTACCTGCCTAATAATTAGTGGTCCTTAATATTTGGCTACTACCAGTCCTCAATACTCATCAAAAAATAAGATGCTTGGGTAAAAAAATAGAGTCATAAAAGAGCTCAAAATACACAAAACCACTAGGTAGGGATAATAAGGGCAGTAACCTCAGAAAGCAGAGAAATTTCAAAGAAAACTACACATGGAAATCATCTCTTACTTTCCTCAAGCACAACAGCATCAGTTCCCAATAATGTTCACCATTCTGCTTCCCAAACTGTGCAATGTCACCAGAAGGTTGGTCAGGATGGCAGGACCTTACCTCCAGAACTCAAAGCTACAAGGACTCAGTGACTCCGTGACTGCCGTTCCTCCTTCAAGCCCGTATTGCCTTAACACTACCTAGCTTAGCAAGACAGGATGTTACAAGGTAATTTCCAATATACATCCCAAGCCCCAAAGCACTGTTCCAACTTACTCGTGAATCTGACTTCCAAATACCCTAGGAAAAAGTTAAGGTCTAGGTCCAAATTTTCCCCTCTTATCCCCTACACAGAAGTATTAGTTTAATCCACCAGTATTTCCTTTACAGGTTCAATATATGCTGCAGTTGCAAGAAGAATTACACTGCTCTTAGACTAGCTCTCCATGGAAATAGTCACCAAACCAGTCAGCATAATTATCAGACTCTGGTGAAGAAAAATCCTGGATGAAAAATATATCAGTGACAATGATAAAATTCAGCTGATGCTGAAAAACTCTGACTGAGCTCTGAGGGAAAACTATTCCAATACTCCCTCGCTTTTGACATGATATGAAGATAATTCATATAGAAGAATTATATTTGCACAAGGTTAGTAATAAGAAATCTCAAATTGGATTTCTGCTCTTTTTTTTTTTAAACCCAACTTCCTACATGCTGGATTTAACTACTGATTTCAATAAAGCTGGGATTTAACTCTCATTGACTGCAATGCAGCCATTTCTCCCTAAGCTTGAAAAATACTTAGCTTCCCACATATGTGCATGCAAACAGAACAAAAGAGCAGAAACTACACATGCACATGTCTCCTATAACATCTCCTATGAATTGCATCTTACAGGGTGATGGCTGCAAGCATGCTTTGCACCAAGCTTTCACTGTGTGTTTGAAGCTATAGCACATATCATTAAAGCACTTGCAAACAGCTATGACTGTCACAAATGATGGAAGTATCTTTCCCCTTCATCTTTCTCCTCCTATTTCACTAGAGAAGGCAGTTTTATGATGGGTCCTTATTTGAATGATCATACTCTGATTTTCTGCATCTTCTGCTGCCATTGACTGGAGATCGATCAGTTGTTGATAAGTGCTGTGAATGTTAAAATACACCAGGCCAGAAAGAGGGACAGATTCCTCTACTAGCTGCGTACATACAGCCCAAAATAGCAGACCTCTCTCCCTTGAAGAACTTACACCTTGCTGTATTGTAAATATCAAACAGTAATGAGTTATTTATTGCCCAGACTCTCACTCCCAAACATGACAAACTCTAATGCTTTGCCTGACCTCTGATGGAAAATTAATCTCTCTGTTTCCACAAAGACTGTACAGATGTCCAAAATATGGGATCTTCCTAGATATTTTATTCTTTTGCTGAGCAGAGTGCTGAACTGGATAATCCCTAAATCACTGACTGTTGAGAGGGTTTAGCAGGGGAAGGATCACTATTTATGTTCTTATACACTTCCCTAAGTATCTGCCCTCACTGACTGCTAGAGATAGAATATTAGGCCAGAAAGACCTGTAGCCCAACCTCTGCCTTGTGATTATAACCATAGTTTAAATTCACAGTACAGGTTTCGTATGAGAGTTTGCATCAAATTTATGCTGCTCCATGATGGGAAGAGAAGGTACTGGAAGTCACACTCTTCCCTCACAGACCTTCCAACCCCCTGTCCCCACACTCCCACCACCAGCACTGGGTGGCCTGCTGGTGGGATCACATGTGGACCCCTCTCCCAGCAGCAGTCCTGCCACAGTAAGCAAAGGCCATTTCTTTGCGAGGTGCAAAGCTACGTTTGCTGCAGCGACAGCAGCATGGATCCTATAGCTTCTCACTGCGCCATGGAGATCAGGTTCTTCTTACCCTACAGCATCAGAGATCACATGAGCCCTAAAAACTTCCTTCACCCCCTCAAATTACATCACAATTAGCATCAGGGGAGACATCAAATTTCAGATGTATGGAAAACCACTGTGGACTTCAGTGTAACCACTTGGACCTGGCTGAACTAATATAGCCACTGCTCAAATGCCAAGAACTTTGATTCGCACAAGACTGCTCCTTAATTGAAACTATTCAACAAATGTTTTATGCAACTGTAATTCAGCCAATTGATTGTTTATAATCTTTGGCTGTGACTGCAGCATTCAGTACAGGGAGAATTGTCTTTCGGTACTCATTTGCATCTGAGCATCAGCCTTGCAAACAAGGGTATGTTGTTTATCAGAACATTCACAAGAAAATGTTAGAGGAACAAATCAATTCTTCCTAATTATCTGGAAAACATATCCTCAAAATCACCTGTGACTACTGATTTTATACAAACAACTATTTAAACCCAACCTTGACCCTTGGCAACTAGAGAATTATTCAGGGCATAGTAGCTGGCAAACCTTACCACATTGAGATAGCTATAATGTCAGCAATGAGCTATCATTAATGAAAAATAAAAATTCCCATATGAAAAAAATCCTTACTTTTCACTGCTTTGGAACTATTCAATAAGTACTGGCTCAGTACAAGACTCAACACATGCATTAGTGAACTCTGACCTTACTGGATAGTACAGTCATAAGTGTTGGGCTTTTATTACAGAGGTCTTTCATAGTCAGTACTGATAAAGTAGGATCCCAGTGGCAACAAACCATTAGAGAAACTTTCTTTTTCACCTGTCTAACAAACCTTGAACCTGCAAAGTACTCAGGCTAGTGAAGAATGCCAGAAAAGCAAGGACATGTGCAACAAGAGTGCTGGACAATTTAATTACAACAGTCACAAGACCAAAACCAACCCCACAAACCAAGTAATTATTTCATGCTTAAATATCATTCCTCTTTATTCCTTTAAGTTGTTGCAATTAAACTGCATATTACTATTTAATTTCCTCAAATGGGACAGTGTTTCACAGAAGATGGATAGCCTCCTGGATCTCTGAACTCCTCTCTGAGAGTGAGTAACTGTTATTAAAACACTATTAAATTACCCTGTAGTAGTAATTAATCAGCCTCAGATCTAAGCTGTAAATGGCAATAAGGGAAGATTCCACCATCAGCAAATATTAATCCCTACTTTTAAAATCTGCATTGCTGATTGGATTTAGGTTTTGGCTGGCTTGTCACTACCCCTAATCTGAGCAACTAGAATTTGATCAAGAAGAGGAAGTATGGGGAATATAAGGGGAGAACAGCATGTCCCGATCAAGCAAGAGGCAAATTAAAAATTCTTTATTCTATTTGCAGAAAGTTCTGCCCATGAAAACATATAAAATCAGAATTTAATCAAGTCAATATAAGCTAATATACAGGAATGAAGTCCAGGTGCAAAATTTAAGGAAGTGGCTTTCTCTCATTAAGTGGTCAACTACCTGGAAAAAGACTGACACTATCAGTAGAATTCTTTGAATGAGATAAGAGAGAGAGATGCTTGCTTTTCTAAAATGTAAATAAATAACAATAACTAAACTCAGGCAAATATTGCATAATAGACAGACAATGTAGATGGGACTGGATGCTTTGACAGGACAATGATACTCCTCTGACAACTTGAGTTTCTTTGTTTCCCTGTGAATTTCTAATGCTTAGTTAAACCAAAGAAGATACCACTTTAAAAGCCTTGTGACTGCCTTAAAATTGCATGTTTCATTAATCTGTGTTAAGGCACAGATGTGCCAGACCTTTCATTCTTCACTCAGAAGGATATTCCATACTCAGAGCTGCTCCATCACTTAGCCAGGAACAGTCAGTTCTACAGTGCAGTGCAGGCCAAATAATAATAAAAATTCATGCTTCTAACCCTTCAACAGTCACAAATTTCAGGATGTAAAAATAACACACTTGAGATGCATTAAATGCTCATTAAAATTAATGAGAATGATGTGATTCTTACAAAAAGTGCAGCATTGTCTAGTGAAGGAACTGTTTAGTCTCACAAGTGAACTGAGAGTGTTAAGAAGTCTGGTAGTACCAGATAAAATCCATGACAAAGCTGTATAGAAAAATTCACATGGCCACCTGGAAAAAAGAAAATCATATTTCTGTCAGCTCCATTTTATCAAAGATTTTGACACTTTCTACATATACTGTGGGTCGTTTTCACCCCATGCCTTTTGATTTATTTTTCTTTTTGTGATTTTTTTCCACCTTTCCTGCAGTACAATCTCTCCTCTGTGTTTCACGACCTACTTTTACCTCTTTGCCCTTGAAAGTCTGTATTCATTACCAGTCAAAATAATGACCAGGAGTAACAAGTTCTCATGCCTGGATTTAGATATTCATAACTTTGCTGCAATTTGGAATAGTATTTAACCCCTCCCAGATCTAAAATTTGATAAAGAATTATCCCAGTAAATGAATTTTTCAAGGGAAAAATCTAAGATCAAAAATGGAGGTTCCAGGACTGTGGGAAGTATCTAGGAGGCAGAAAGAAGAGTTGAATTAATATTAATAATGCTGACTATAACAAGAGATTTTTAGATATTGCCTGCATAATTATTTTAACTCCTGGTTTGACAAAAGTGAACATGTTAACAATTATCACAAAAGATGTAGAAGACCAATAATTAACATGGAAAATAAAATCTAGAAATAGAAAAGAAATACATTTCCTCTAGAAAGGATTGAAAGGTGTTAGCATTGCAGTGACACAGCCTGTACATTTTACCTAAGGCAGGTCTGCAGTAATTGCAAAATCTCAGGCCAGACTGCAGCCAGATGAATCCTCTCTCCTTTGAATCACTGAAGTGTCACTAGAGATCTATATCCTAAAATGATGCCTTGGGACAGTCCTACCATATAGCTGGTGTCAAGTTACCTGATAGCCCAGCAAGCAAGGACTGTCAATAATCAGATCCCTGGAAGAGAAGTAGTAGCCTTGAATTGATCAAGCACAAAACACCTTCAGTAACAGCCATTCAAAACATTAGAGAGCCTGAGGAAAATGAACAGAAAAAAACCCAACAACAAAGAACAGCAGCAGCAAGTGAGGTTTGTACAAAGCCAAATGGAAAATTACTAGATTCAGCAGTTGTTTTCCTAGGATGTTAGATTTTATATTACATTTCAAAAGCTGTATTATCATTCATGTCCTGGTAACAGTACAAAAAAAAAAATTATGAAAAAAAAATCAAATGTGAATTAAATAATATTTTTATTACAATCCATAGAGGAAGAAAGACTGATATACACTGCTTAGTTTCATTCTTACTGACATTTCAGTTCCCACTCTCTAGTATTGAGTTATCTTAACCAAATGCAAAAAGTCAGCTACTTTAAAATGCTAAAGTAGAATAGTCTATCTAAAGTCTGTGTAGGAAAACAGGTCACAGAATGCAGTCCCAGACTACTAAATCTGCTTAATGCAGACACATTCCTTCTCCACTTTGAATCAATACCATGATTTTCAGGAGCTATGGAATGCTCTGCTGCTAAATAAATGTCCTTGTATCAGTAATGCTGAGATCCTATTGTTTCAAGAGAGTCACGGAAAATATAAAAGATACGACTTTGCAGGACCAGGGCCAAAGTGCCTATATGGATATAAAACATTAAATCACATTATATAAATAATGAAGAGAGATTCAAACAACAAAAAATCCTTAAAGAAAGCAAGGATCTGATTTCTGCAGTTTTATTACAGATATTCCTCTCTTCCAAGAAGAATGCAAATGACAGTGCCTTTTCAACTTGACAGCTTCCCTTGAAATACTTTTTTTTTGTTTTAGATTATAAGGATGAAGGAGGGAAAGGATTGCTTTATGCTTAATTTTGATTTTTTAAAATATTTCTTACTTGATAATTCATTTTTCAATGATGAATTTGTAGCACTGGGAGTAAAATCTAACTAATCACAGAGGCATTATTTTTCCTTTTTCAGAATTACATATGTGTTTAAAATTCAATGTTTTAAAATACATGTTATTACCACACAATAATAAAAAATTCTCCTGTTTATCATGGAGCCTGTATTCATAGGCTCATTTACAAAATTCATAGTCACACAGGGATGCAACATCCACCATAATTAACAGTTACATGGCCAAGAAATTATAACCACAGCTTCGGAATTGGGATTGACTGAAGTCAGCAGAGCAGCACCTGAGTGGGAAATAGAAGAGGCTGCAGGGCAAGGAAGAGGCAAATGCTGGGAGTTCTCCTGCAGCCCTGAGATACTCACTTGTGTGAGGTATAGATGCCCAGCCCAGGGTTCCTGCAGGCCTTGCACTGGGTAGAAGAGGCTCTCCAATTAAAACATGCCTTGAGAAACCACTCCCGGATATGTGAGCAGAACCCAAGGCCCCAGGCTGATAACTCAGACTGTCTCTTGCCTGTTCCCATATGGAGACCATCTTCACCTGTTGTTTTCATCATTTTGGCACCTATGGCTGTACAGTGGCTGCTGTCAATAAAAAGAGTGGAGTAAAAAAACAAGCTAGACCAGTTAATAGTTTGGAAAGAGCCTCCAATAAGCCATGGAGAAATTTGTATCTGTGCCTTTTCTTTTAATCATATGCCTCATATGATTCCTTCTTGACACACAGCTATGGCAATCCTGATTTTAGTAATAAATGGATTATTGGGAAAAATCCCAACAATTCTGCATATGCTTTTCCTTGAGGTATCCAAATTCCCAACTTCAGTATAGAGCAATAGGATGCTCTTGAATAAGTAGGTTATGATACTTCAGCTGCATGAACACAGCACATGCAACACAGTGGGTCATGAAGCCATTATTCTTAAAAGGCTGTAAAGAATCCAACCACTTAGAGAAATTAAGTCACATAGCCTGGCTCCTTTTCAGGCACTAAATATGAGGAGCCTATGGTCTTGTGTTTTGTATCTGTCCTGTTAAATAATGGACAAGGTCAGCTACATTGGACTAGGTCCAGTAAAGAAATTAATGTTTGCCTTTGTGGTGCCAATAGAAAGAGAAATACAGAAAAAGCACCTCCGGTTCTAACATCTTATTATGAACACTAAAAAACAGGAAAGACAATAAACATATTCTAAGTGTTTCTATGGCACGCAGACTTTATTTCTGACTTCAGCAAGCCTTTCATATGCAGTAGTCACTCTGTTGATAAAATTGCCAACCTGGTGAGTACCACTATTCTATGAACAAGTTAGTAGTACTATGTAAATTCAGTCTTTGCCAATTATTTCTCAGTCACCGATTGAGAATGTGTATCTTTTACCATGTGGCCCACGTGAGGTAACTTACCCTCGGTCAAAGAGGCACTAAACAATTCCCAAATAGGTATTAACCACATGGGAGCTGAGCTATGGGGAGACCACGCATTATTAGACCTCACAGCAACTTGCTTTCTGACCATGACTTAAAAACTGAGTATGAGAGAAAAAGTACCTCTCTGCAGCAATTCCTGGCCACATTATTAAATGAAGAAAAGGCAATAACCATACAGGATGTGTATTCCTCTTCCTATTTTATCCAAATTGCTTACCATAGAAACGATGCACAAGATCTGTGCCACAGTAGCAGATAAATGTGAAGGCAAGAAATGCACAGTTTAAATACATATTAATACATTCTACCAGTACTGAGAAACAAATAGTTTGATTTCTGAGCAATGCCTACAGGAATGCTTCTAGTGACCATCTCAGTACTGCTGCAGCACACTTGGCATTTGCAAAATCTCATCCCAGCTCTCCTTTCCAGTCTCTGAGGGGATAAAATGCAGATGAGGACAGGAGAGAGAAAATGCACAAGCTGAATGTTTATTAAATACATGCAAAAATGAAAGCAGAGCTTATTTAACATCAACAGCCCAAAATTTGTGTCTGCTGAAAAAGAAACCCTGTCTAGATAGGTGTCATGGCTTCACTCCAGCCAGCAAGCAAGCCCCACAAAGCCACTCACTCCCACAAGCAGCGGGATCAGAGAACAAATTTGAAGTGTAAAAACTGGAAAACTCATGGGCTGAGATAAAGACAGTTTAATAGGGAAAGCCAAAACTGCACATACAAGCAAAGCAAAACAAGAGATTAATTCAGTGCTTCCCACAGGTAGGCAGGTGTTCAGCCATCTCCAGGACAGCAAGTCTCCGTAACATTTAACAGTGACTTGGAAAGACAAATATCATCACTCCAAATGTCCCTCCTTCCTTCTTCTTCTTCCTCCCGCTCTGCCCCCCACTTTCTATACTGATCATTATGCCATGTGGGCTGGAATGTCCCCTTTGGTCAGTTGGGGTCACCTGTCCCAGCTGTGTCTCCTCCCAGGCATTCCCAGCCCCTCACCAGCGTGGCAGCACAAGAAGCAGGAAAGGCCTTGGCTCCGTGTAAGTCCTGCTCAGTAATAACAAAAACATCTCTATATTATCAGCCCTGTGTTCAGCACAAATCCAAAACACAGCCCCACACCAGCCACTGTGAAGACAATTAATTCTACCCAGGCTGAACCCAGCAGAACAGGAATGGATTGAAAGCAGGATACTGACTTTTAGTATGATCAGCCCTAAAAATAGCAACTGGCACTATCTTTCCCTGTTCTGAAGGGAAGATACTTATATCTCAGGTGAGATACCTATTCTTACAGGCATCTAAAACCCCAAATTAGGAGCCCTCTGTCAGAAAAGCAGCAATATAGAAGAGAAGGGAGAGCCTGGGCTATGATATGACATGCAGCATGTAGATTCTCTTTAATTATCTTTCTACAAATTAGTACCTCTGTCTCTCATAATTCCTTAACGTAACCACATTCACTGGACTCTAATTTAAGGTGTGTGGCTGCTTCCAGATAAGAGAAAGGGCTGTAGAAAGGAGTTGTATCAGAAAAAAGAAAAAAAAAAAAAAAGAAAAAATGTCTTTCTTATACTATTTCCTGGGAGTAGTGGTATTATTAATAAGAATAATAATGGTAATCATTATAGAAGATATGTGTACCTTTATTTATTTCACCTGAAATCTACTATGGTTTTCTGAAACCTGTCAACATAACATTCAAAGAGCCCTTTCAATTACTGAATTATTTTCTATTAAATTAGAAGCAATGTACTTTTCAAAGAAATTATCTATTATTTATATATAAAAGGCAAAGAAACATCTAACCCACAACGTCTGTACAAATCTTACAGCTGAACTGTTAGGCTGTAAACAGAGTCATATTAATGGGCTTATTCTACAACAAAGCACTTAAAGATAGCGCAGCATCAACAATGATAGATGCTAAATTGTTTTAATAAAAACACAAATCCAAACCATTCATGAAAAAAATGTTAGACATATAAGGGAAATTCCCCCACTTTTAAGCATCACCGAAATGTCTGGTGTGGGACTCAGTTATAGTTCACTGGCTCCCTACCCCAGATTCCTACTGTCGAGACAAAAAGCTCTGATATTTATTGACTCCTGCTATAATATACTACATATATAATAGGCAACAATCAATATTTGCTTCACAATGAGGGGACAGGAACTTCAGTCCTATTTTATAGGAAGAAAAACAAAGTAGAAACCTATAATCTTATCAGCACCTAAGACCCAGTGTGAAAGGTTTTTTGTTGCTGCTATTAGCCTAAGTTTAGGTCCATTCTAATATATCCTACTCAATAAAAACCTAAGGTTAAGGGCATTTATTGACACTGCTAATTTTCATTAACAAGAAGAAACTGAGGCAATTCCTTGGAGTCTGACCAAATAAGATGACTCTAAGACAGTTCCTGGAAAAACCCTAGATATAGCAGTACTGTGAGATGGAAAGCCTGCCCCTAAAATTCTCATTTGTCTCTCTTCCTTTTCTTCTTTTAAGCAATAAATATAAAAACTTGAAAAGGAAAGCCTGGAAGAGGCCTCCAGACTTCATCTGGTTCATCCCTTGGCCTGATACTCGTGTACTGCTTCAGACAGAGAGCTTTCCAATATCTTACAGGCTTTTTAGAAGTTCTTACAGATTTTCAAGAAAGCTTCTGGCCAGGCTTTGTTATTCTTACTAGTTTTCCTTGAGTCCTAATTGAACCATCCCTTGTAGTAATTTTAAATCATTACTTTTTGCTTTATCTATACAGGAAGTTCCAATTGGAACTCTAACCCTGCTCAAGCAGCTTTACTACTACTACTGCTACTACTAGTACTATTGTTATTGTTGTTGTTGACACAGTGACCAAAACTAACAACAGACTGCTCATCTTGCAAGACCACATCTAGCAGATGAGATTTATACATCCCAGTGGATTTGCAATTTTTTGCAACAGTGGCTTGACTCATCCAATTTGCATCCTCTATAACCTGTGGATCCTTTTCTATAGATGAGTTTGTCCTTCCTCTTGTATTTATGCAGCTAATTATACATGCCTAAGAGTAGAATTTGCAGAATTGAATTGTATCTTACTTTTTCTCTTAGCTCGTTTCTTATTCTAATTCTCTCCTCCAAGGTCTTCCCACCTTGATGTCATCTACAGATTTAATAAACAAACTTTTCATTCCATTAGCCATGTAATGAATTAAAACATTCAGCAAGTTAAAACGCAAGACAGGAACAAAACAAGCCCCCAAAGCAATGCAAAACACAATGTTCCATCTTGAAAACAAACTACTGTCAGCACAATTTTTCAGTGTTTACACCTGCAATATAGCAGTTTTATCCAGAACGTGAATCTGCAGCTTAATTTTAAACATCATGCAAGTCAACATCAGAAGCTTGAATCCTGAAAGTTAGAATAGCTATGGTTCTCTCTCTCCCCAGAATATCTGTCACTTTAATAGAAAGATATTAGACTGATTTGATGCACATTGTTTCCAACAACTCTTCATGATGATTCCATTGCATCTCATTAATATCTTGCAAATAGCTATATTATCATTTCTGTTTGTTTGCTTGCTTGTTTATTTTATCAGGAATTGAAATTACATTAATTTCTTTTCCACAGGCTCCTTCTTCATGCCTTCTGAAAACAGAAATTTTATTTGTTCTTTCTCAAACTTCTAAAACCCCAAGTACTATTCATGAGATTTCAAAGGTAACCTTTCACTTTCTGGGACTTGCTTCATCTTGCATTCTAAGGAGCTTTGGATAAATGTTAGATACTTTTGAATTGGATGAATCAGTCTTCTGAATACTCTCTGACCTGTGCTTTCTTTAAATCTGCAAAATACCTCTGGTTTATCATTCTTTTTTGCTAACTGTATTAATAATCTGAGCAATGTCTTTTTTTTTTTGGTGAGAACTAAAACAAGGAACTCCAGAATTTCAGACTTCATCACATTTGATAGCTTTCTCTCTGTTTTGAACAGTGACAATTTTTTCCTTGACTGTCTTCTTAGTAATAACATAATCTCCTGTTATTCTTTACAGACTATGCAATGTGCTTCTTGATTTATTGATCTTGTCTTTTTGACTTTTTTCTTTCAGGCAAATTTTATTGTTTTATACTTATATTTAGCAACTTGATCTCTTTCCTGAATCCACACAAGTCCTTTTTCTGTCCAAGGTCATCAAAGTATTCAGGAGTTGGACATACTTCCTTTTTTACTCTCTAGCCTCCCTCTGCTTTCAGTTGCAACCTCAGAGTAACTTCTTTAAATGTCTGCTGTCTCTCTTGAGAAACATTTTCCTGAGACTTATTTGCTATGAAGTCGTATCAGTCAGTTTTCTGAGTTGACTCTGTTCTCCTTGCCTTACCTCTATAAGTTGCTTCAGGTTGTTTGTACAGGAGCACATCATAAATCACCAAGAAATATAGACTTGAAATTTTGTCTTTGTTATAATGCATTGCCAATGACAAATGTGGAACCTTTTTTTTTTTTTCTTTTTTTTACATGTTTTCTGATTTGGGGCTTGGTGGGGGATATGGTGAGTCTTGATTTGTTGTTGTTGTTGTTTTTATTCTACTTTTTATGCTATGTAAAAAAACCAAACAGAAATGGTTGTAAGCAGAGAAACAGCAAGATGAGGGATCATTTTGGTGGGCAGAAACAAGCACCCTCACTCTCTATTTACCCATCTTCACAGTTAGGATATAATTTAGAAGGTCAAGGAACAGATATGAGAGACATAAAAGCAAACTTTAAACATATCAAGGCAATGATATCACATTAGCAGTCGCGGCTGGAAATGGACTCATGCAATCAAATACATCCCCTCAGACAACTCTGCAGCACAGGCAGCTCTCGGGGAGTCTGCAACAGCCTCTTTCACAGCGCCGTCCATAGAGCTACATGACAGAGCAAGCAAACACCTCCGACCAGCACAGGCTTTTGGTACAGGCACACAGAAATCCACCCCAGGAATTCTGCAGCATTTCAAGGTCAGTCTCCGTGGCAAGGGCAAGAGATTTCCGCAGCAAACGCTCGTCAATGCTGCGGCTGTAGTAACGCCGTGCCATCTGCAGCCCCACACCCCCCGAGTCCCCTGTCAGCTGCTGCCGAGCTGGAGGAGCCAGGGCTTTTCGTGATTCCACGGTCACTGGCGCTGCCCGATTTATTTAACCCTTTCTCTGCGCTTTGCTACTGAAGCAGCGACGAAGCAACCTAAATGCACGGAGCTCGATCGGAAACGTCAAGAGAGCTGAGCAGCAGAGGTGAGCTCTCCCCAGTCCGGACAGGGCTGAGCTCCGGCAGGATGGATGGGGCAGAGGGAGGGGAGCTGTGCCATATGCTCCCTGCACAGGGCGAGCACCTATTGACGTGGGAGAGGCTGCTGGCTCCCAGGGCCTGCTGAAGCCAGCAGCTGACGCAGTTTGTGAGGCGCTACCCAGACAAGCCCATGCTGCCAGGCTCAGGCTCCAGTGGCGTACCGCAACCGAGGGAGGGAAAAGAGTACCAGCACAGCCAGGTTGTCGACTTTCCTTCCGATTTCTGGCATTTCAAAGGGATTTTGTTCTGCTCAAATCTCCTCACTTGTGTCTCTAAGCCCTCAAGCAGGCACAGGCTATCTCACCTTTATTTCTAGTGTGACATGCCATCCTGGAGCCTGGAGCTGGGAAGTTTGCCCACTCCTTTGCAGACCCTGCAGGGCACAAGAAGCAGCACGTAGGTTTGGCATAGCTTTAACCCAGAGCATATCCACTCCAGGCTCACAAAGGTGACAGCTTATCCCACAGAGTGCCACAAGCTGGTCATGTGAAAATTAGAAGTGGAGGTACAAGGCATTCAAAACCATAGCCAAGCTCAAGTTCCCTTAAGATTTGGATGGATACAGAGGGACATAGAAGAGGGGTGGGAAGTTTGTCACATGGACAGTTATGAGACACAAAGAAATGGTTCACATCTGACTTGAACCAGCAAAAAGGCCCAAATTTTCCCATCCTCAGTATATTGTCCAAAGACAGAGTCTGTCCAGCTAGCTGGGAGAAGCTCACTGCATCATTCACTGTTCACTGCAATTTCAATGCTTTTGCACTTTCATCAGGCAACATTCAAAAATCTCTGAACTGACCTCAACACAAGCATGGAAGTGCAGAAGTATAAGCAAGGAGAGTAGGAAGCCTTGTAGCTTCTTCTGCCTTCAAAGCATTGCCTTAGAATTGGCTGGGACTTTAATTGTGCACAGATATTTCTAGTTTCACTGCACACCCAGTTCATTCCACCTTAGCCACTAAATCTATGAATTGTTACAGCATTATTCCACTCTCCAGCACAAGCACCTTTGCCTTGCAAACCACTTGGTTTGTCACTGCTATACAGAAAGAAAACAAGGAAATTTTTCTTTTAATAAGAAGCCTTAAATATCACAAATTGGATGCCATTCAGGACAAAACTTTCAAAAAATTAATCTCTAATATAAGACCTGAGCTAAATGAACACATTTTTATATATCCAAGATTTTCTTCAATTACTGAATATTAGTCTTTTTTTTTCTTTGAAACACGATGACAGTTCCTGAAATAGCATTTACTGGTAGTAAATTCTCCTAAATTATCATACCAGCTATTGCAACTGATCAATTTAATTTTGACTGATACATTAAAGTGATTATAGAAGGACCAGGCTCCTGAATAGAATTGAATTTCAATAGTACTGTGGCACTTAGTTCCTTTCAATATGTAGAAGATTCCAGACTTTAAGACTAATTATTAAAGCTGCTTAAAAAAAAATGCTACAAAAAATTTCCAAACTACTCTGCTTTTCACTTCAGAAAGTGCTCTCAAATTTACATCATTTTCCACCACAAAAAAGATGACATTCCAAAAAGAAAATCATAAGAAGCCAGGGAAAGCTTTTATTGAATATGATTCATGAAACATTTGTTTAGCAGAACACATACAGGCCACCAATTTTCACATTTTTGATTAAAAATTCTCACCCACTAATGAAAAATTAACAGATACCTGATCTAAATGAATTTAAAGGTAAGATTAAATATTTAATAATTATCATAACCTACCGTTAGAGGGTTGTAGAAATTTCAGAGCTTTCTTTTTCTATCAGATGAGCTGAGGTAGATTAATGTGGGGTTTGTGGCACTTAAGAAAATTGAAAATAATTAATCTGTAATGGCATTGATGGAAAAAGTGCTCAAAATGTCAATAAAAGTGCTGCTTTAACAGTACTTCAAATAGTCTACTTACGCAACGTAAGAGACACATTATCTGCCAGACTACACACTTTTCCATTAAAATCTATGAAAATCTGCAGGTGTTTAATTACCTGCTCTCCCATTGTTCCTTGGCTGCACCAGGAGTAGTTTGAACACTATGTAAAAATTAATGTACAATTTAACATAACAGTTATGCAGATTAAAACTTTCCCTAGTTTCTATTTTGTATGAAGAGTCTCAGACAAATAAACCATAAGTTGCTTTTCACCAGAAAGAGTTGTTTTAATATCTTCACTAATTTCAAAACATTTTGGACTTACAGAAAGAGTTAAGCATCACTATTATAATTATCAACATAAGACCATAAAATACCTGGGGAAATACTAGAAGGAAAATTACATCTCATGGGAACAGTTTAAATACATGCTCCTTTTTCCCAAAGCAGGAGGCTGTTCAATAAATTCTTATTCAGGAGTTCATTTGAGTTTTCACAGAATCAAAGCACGACTGAAATTGGAAGGGATTTCCTGGGCATTTGGTTCCACTCCTGTGCTTGAGCAGGGCCACATTGCTCAGGTTTATGTCCAGACAACTTCTGAATATTTCCGTAAATGAAGAATCCACAACCCCTCTTGGCAACCTATGTCAGGGCTCCATCACCTTCACAATGAAAAGGTATTTCCTGATGTTTAGAGGGAACCTCCCACATTTCAGTTTGGGCCCATTGCCTCTGGTCCTGGCACAGGGAAGCAGAAAAAGAGCCTGGCTCCATCCTCTTTGCACCTTCACTTCAGATGAGATCCCCCTAAGCCTTCTCCAGGCTAAGCAGCCATCACTCTCTCAGCCTTTCCTCATATGAGAGATCTCTTAACCATCCTTTGGTCCTTTGTTAATTCTCTCTGGTATGTTCAAGTCTCTCTTGTCCTGGGGGAGCCCAGATGTGGGCCTGGCCTTCCAGATCACCAGCAGTGAGCAGAGGGCAGGATCATCTCCCCTGATCTGCTGGCATTGCTTGGCCTAATGCAGCCCAGGATATCGTTCACTTTCTTTGCAGCAGGGTGCATTCCTGACTCACATTCAGCCTGGTGCCCACCAAGACCATGCCAAGCTGCTTTCTACACCTCCAGCATACACCAATGCATGAGGTTGTTCTTCTCAACATGCAGGAGTTTGTACTTCCACTTGTTGAACTTCACAAGGCTCCTGCTGGCCCGTTTCTCCAGTTGAGGTTCCTCTGGATGTCATCATGATTCTGAAGCCTATCAGCCAGTTGGCGTCATCAGCAAATTTGCTGAGGGTGGACTCTGTCCCACTATCCATACAATAAAAGAAAATATTAAACAGGACTGGACCCAGTATTGAAACCTGGGCATCACCTCTAGCCACTGGCCTCCAACTAGACACTGCACTGCTGATCACCCCCCCTCTGGGCCCAGATGTTCAGCCAGTTTTCAATCCACCTCACCATCCACTCATCCAGGCCATGCAGCAACAGCTTCTCTATGAGGACCTTACAGGAGATGGTGTCAAAGGCCTCACTGAAGTCCAGGTATGTGGGAATCCAGGACATCCCTCTGGCTGCCCTGGCTGTCTCAAGACTCTGGCAGGGGGCTTGGAGACCTTGGCATGAAGTCAAAAACACCTGTGGCTTTGATTTTAGCCCGTAGAAAAAACTGCCAACTTTGTATGAGGAATTACAAGCCACAAGGGTTTGAGTAGTGTGGTAGTTGAATTAACACAGGGTGAAAAAGTAGAATTTTGGGGTTTCTAGAATGGGGTTCAAAGGGACAAGATGGAGGGATTTGGGTGTGTCCTGACCAGCTTCTCCTTCTTCTTGCCCTCCATGTCTTGGTGTGATGGTGACACTTTTCTATTGATTTAAGGTAGAGACACACTGTCTAACATAAATGATAGATATTGGCACATTATTGTAAACATAATACACATAGCTTTTAGTATAAAATGTAAACACCGCCCTAAGGGGCAGACAGAATGCCATGGCCGACTTGCTCAGCAGGTCAGAGAAAGAATGTTATAGATAAGAGAAGATAAACATCCTTGAGAAGCCGACCCTGCACATTCAGACTTCTTCTTTGGCTGTGCGGGCTGGGAAACAAGGACTTTTACACTCTCAAGGTCACCTCGACACCTGGACCCAAGACAGGTAGACATGCTGCACTGCCCACCCTTCATCAGACTGGTTGCTCCAGCACAGAAGTTTATCAAGTTTGATCAAGTCAGAAGTCAGCCATGCTGACTACTCCTGATGATTTTCTGATACTTAATGTGTCTGGAAATGGTTTCCAGGATTAGCTTGTCCATCACCTTCCCAGGGACTAAGGTGAAATTTGGTCTGTAGTTCCCTGGATCTTCCTTTTTGGAACAAACACCTTGCAGTGCTTCTGTCTTTTCTGTTAGAGTTTCATCAATGTCAGAAGGACTCACAATTTTATGATTTTGGCCAAGAGCCTCTAGTATCTTGGGTCTGAACAACATACAAAGAAGGTCAAGAAATCTGGGATTTCTTTTGGAATTTTTCCATGATCCAACCAGCTTTTTTGGCAGGCTTCTTATTTTTCTGTTTCATGCTTCATCCTTTCAAGGCAGGCCCACAAAAGGCAGTCAGTATTTAGATGTGTAGTTCATGAATCCTGAATCAAATATACAATATACTCAAGGACCATGAAGGGCATTGCACTACATCTTCATTGACTCTGCCTGTTGCATGGACTTTGGTACCATGCTTCACCCACGATCAACAGTCCAGGACCCACTTCTGGGACCAGGCATCTGCTTTCTTTCATTAGAAAGAATGAAAGAAATGAAAGAATGAAATGAAAGAATTCATAGACTTCTTCTCTATTTCTAACACACTGTAAGGTGAGAAAGCAGGAAAGGAAACAAGCCATATTTTGTGGAACTGCTCCATGATGCTAAGTTGCATACACTCTGCAGGCTTATGTGTTAAAGTCAGAGCATCACTCTCCAAGCCAACAGGAATTGAGGATCCTCCAGTCTTGTCATAGAAGCTATCCTACACTACAAAAGAAGAATTAATTAGCAATGGAACAAAGGAAAGAGGAAGTGTGGATGAACAACATGGAACATGCACCTGGACCACTTTAAGGATAGTAGTTTTATGTCTCACTCACTGGTCCCTTTTAAACATTTTTTTAATCTAATTAAGGCACTCCAGGATTTTGCTAGCTCTCTTGAGATTAGCACATGCTATCTATTTGCCTCTCAAGTGAACCAGATGGGATGCCTGTCTGAAGGGACACAGCTCATTTCTGTCAGCCCAGGTCCTTGATGCAATGCTGAAGAACCATGTTATGTTTCACTTGCCATGATGCTACATACTGGCTCCTCAGCATCTTGCAACCCCAATCCCAAAGTTTATATTCTTCCTGAACCTTTCAAGATAGAGATTGTCATACCACTGCATCTGCATTGCAGACAGACAGGCAGGTCCCTGGACAATCTGTATTTTTTGCAATCCTTTGTGAAAACAGCTCATTGCTTTCAAAGGTATCCTGGAATATATTTTACAGTATTGTTGCTTCTTTAGGTAAAAGGGAACAATTAAACCTTTCACTTGGCAGATGTCCCTTATGTGGGAATTACTGCCCAGCTCTCAAGGTGGCCATCAGAGGTAAATCATGCCCTAATCTGTTGCAAAAATGTGAGATGGATGAGATCAACTGCTTTATTATCCATGTAGGCTGTCTGATCAAAGTACTATTTTCCCTGCATAGAGAGCACAACATGTCCTATCAACACCATTACAGTTAGAGATGCTAACTTTAGTTTTATGCAAGTTATTTATAGCTTTCCACATAACCATTTAGGAACTGTAGAACTCCTACTTTCCTTGTTTCAAGGCAAATTTCAGCCTTTTCTATGCTCCAGTCTAAGCAAAGAAAATAACCTGGAAGCTGTGTGGTCCTGTTAGCAGGGGATTGCACCCCAACTAAGATGCTCTAAAAGAAACACTCCAAAAGGCAATCCAGACATTGCCCAGTTTAGGTGACAACAAGATTTTGATTAAACTCCTTGACCGAGAAGTAGCACAGTCTTTGCTGTTCAGGGCTAAATGTCATTCTCAGTCCTGAAAAGTGCTAGCCCCAGGCTTCCCCACATGTCTGATAGCACGTGGATGCTGCATGAGGCAGTAGTGAAAGCCTCACAAAGGGAATTCCCTCTCTCTTTATACCTGCTGCTGCTCATCACCAACCCTGACCAGCTGAAAAGACATAATTTCATAGGAGATTTCCAGATTTTGCTGATTTTGCAGAAGCAAATTGCCTTATGTAATTTCAATATTTTTGCAAAGCTAAAAATACCAAAATAGGGAGTGGAAGGGAAGTGATGAGGTAATCATGTTGAGAACTTTAAATATATAGAATAGAACTAAGAGAGCAATACTTGTATTTAGTAGCTGGAAGAACCTTTCGGAGCATGAGAAAGAAAGAGACAAAGACTTAAATTCAATTCTTTTCTTTTCCTATTATGCAGGACTGCAGCATCAACAACCAGCAATTGAGAGAAGAGATACATCATTAAACTTATTTATAGCATTAACTACTTTGCATTCATCCACACAAGTGAAACTGTAAAAAGAAGAAAAAATTATAAAGGCAGTGTGTGGTTCTTTCATTAGCTTGTCTGTAATGTTGGATTGGTCCATAAATTAATGTGTAAAAAAGGATGAGGGAAAAAAAAAGAATTCAAGGCTTTGCCATTGTAATTATAGCTCTTTAAATATCAAAAGACACAAAGAAAGATTCCTTTTGAAAAGAGTACCGATTCTCTTGGCAAGCCACTATTAAATACTTGCATAAATCTAGTCTGTATCCTGCAAGTTGAGGTGACATTGCTATCATGGCTTCCAAGTCTCTTCACATGACTATTGGTGCACTTCAGTATTATTTATATTTATATATATATATTATCAGGACACTTTGATGAGATAAGATACCTTCTTTCTGTCATGAGTGAAGAGCTAGTAAGTAGCAACCAAGAAATCTTGCAATTAAAAAGGCCTTGATGAAAGGTTACCTAATTGATTTGGGCTGTTCCAGATACAAACTCTGGAAGTCTCTTTGGTACAACTCAGATACTCAGGTGCAGTTTCATCACAGATTTACCAGTAGCTCTTCCATGGTGTGCACTACATGCAAATACCATGTCACAGCAGCAAGAAATGTCTGCATCCCTCTGTCTTCAAGTTCATACAATATTTGAACCCAGAGAGCCACTAAAACTAACAAAATATAGTAGTAAAACATCATCCAGTATGCAGAGCAGAGTGGATTGTTGGGCACTGCAATTTCTAAATTAAATGCCACAAAGCTCAGATCTCACCCACAATTTATTCCCTTACAGGCAACATTTCCTCACAATCTCCCAGTGAGTCTTTTGAAGGGTGCCACAGAGAACAGATCTCATTTTTGATACCTGCCAGGATAAATCAATGTCCTTTGTTCCTTTACATATTGCAAGTTTCCTCAGGTCCAGTCTCATAACAGAGCAGTAGCTCCAGATATTTTCCAAAATGGCCAAATCCCACATTGCATGGGGTCTAATCCTGAAATAAATCAGAAGCAGGCTTTTGATGAAGTTGAACCACTGCTCCCACAAGGTTAAGATCAATACCTCTGTGAGCAGCTGCAGCCCCTGTGGGTTTTTCAAGGGGCTGGTTGTTTCCTCAGGCTGCCCAGAAGTTGCCCTGTTAATGCTCAATAGTCATAGACAGAGCCCATGTGGAGTGCAGCATCATTAAGCCTTGGTTATGGCACAGCCTTTCTTCTAAATTGACACTTTCAAACAAAATCCAAGACACAGCTCATCAAATACACAAAGGAATGAGAAAGTTCTTTGGTTAAACACAGCCAACTTTTCCCCAGATGCTAGAAACATAAGCCAGTGCCCAGAAATGGGCACTTGCAGGACAATTTTTTTGAAGCCAGGGAACCTGGGTGCTCTCCTCTTCCTGGTCCTCAAGCACACAGCCAGAGGCACTATCCTTTCTCACTTCCAGGTATTACTGTACTTTAAAGGATAATCCAGCTGAAAAGAAGCAGGGTGACTTTGTTGGTCCCTAATGAGAATGAACTGGACTACAGGAGGGGAATACAGGAATGGACCATCTCAGACTTCATAACTGGGACATGACAGAAATGTAGAGCCCAGAGGCAGTGTGGGGCACACCACAAAGCTTCTTCCCATAGATCCTACTGAGATACTGTGGGTGAAACAGCTAATTTCTAAATGTAATATATTTTCAAAGCCAGCTACATGGTTTGGGAATCTCTCTGCTGTTGGTTTCATATTTGAAGGAAACTGGATTTAAGATTCATCAGGAAGAAAAGCAGTTACTATCACATGCCCTAACCATCCAAAATACACAGTACTTTTTCCATGGGCTTGCCTAATTGAGATGAGGAAGAAGTTCAAGAGCAGACCCTTGAGGTACAGTGTATTGCCTTCTAAGAGTGACTTGACACCATTTAGCACAACCTATACGCATTCTTCTTCATGAGCTAACAAGGCAATTAATTATGAAATGCAACAGGTTTTGGCCTAAAGCCAAATTACAGTGGTGTCATTAGTCTTTGCTTTGTAGCAAAATCAAGAGTCCTGCCTGGATTACATTCTTTGAACTCTTCAGTTCAAGGATACTGTGCCGTAGAACTCTAAGTAGGTGCTGACACTTACACACACATCATAATAACGGGCACTATAATAGCAATAATCATCCACATTTGTGAAGGTTTTTTCATCTCAAGTGTTCAGAATCTCTTGGTAAAACATGTGACCTCAAACAAACACCTTTCTTTTGCATCTACCCACCTGAAGATGAAGAAACACTATCTATTATTAATACATAAAGTTTACCTGGAGGAGCTGATCCACCAGCAAAACTCCTACCCCATCCACAGCTTGCCCCTGCTCTCAGTACTGCCCCTATTTCTGACTGCCTACACCTTGTATTTTTTGCAGATTATCCGTATAGATTGATTGATTGCTCACAAATGTAATTTCAAAGAACAGCATGTTTACAAAACAGATGAAGGATGTTTACTTGAAAAATATTTTGTTTCAATGAAGATATGTTAAATTAGAATAATACACTAAAAAGCAGCTCTGCTGGGTCTACAATATACATTTTAAAACTATAGATGTACAGGAAAAAAAATCAATAAGCTCTGAAGCAGAGACATAATTTTAAGAAAGTTGGTGATCCCCTGAAGATTTTCCCCAATTAGGCTGCACCTCTAGCACAACACTTTAAGGTCTTCCTCCTGAGATATCTTCACTTTCCACCTCATTTCATCACCCAACACTGCTGTGCCCCCCCCCTGGAGTCACTCTCTGAATTGCTGAGCAGGCTGGAGAAGCTGCCATGAGCCTCCCAAGCCATCAATGCAGCATGCATGGCTCAGTGATGCGAGTGAGAGAGCTGCAGTCAGCCAAGCAAACGCTCGATTCAGAAATTGGGAAGGCTCTGTCTGAATCCCACTCAGCATTATTTATTATAAAGCGTCATATTTAAGCTACCAGGATCATCTCATCAGATTTCTGTATAAAGTGAAACAATGAGAATTCACCCTGTGACTTCTGTGGTGCTGTTGCTGCTTCTGATAAAATATTATACAAACACATTAAGGAAACCAATAGAAAACACCTGAGATATCTATCTACGTTAAAGTTTTATTACTTCTGGGATCTCAAAAGGCTTAGGAAACATCACTGAACATTGTTTCATACATACTCATGAAAGGGTAACGTAATAAAACCAGGTCAAACAACACTGAATATTAAATTTAATATAAAGTATGCAAAAGAATGAAATACAGGAGGTGTTGGAAGAATTATTAAAAAATAAGGAACTGTACTTGTGATTGGGGGGGTTTGGTGAATATTTTCTGGGGTAGTTTGATGGGTTTTTAACTGGCACGCAAAATTATTTTACATCCATAGAAAGATGCAATTAATTTTACTTCTTTTTCTGACTAAATTTGGAGCAGCTGAGAGGTTGGTTATTTCTATCTTTAAAAATGGACTTATAATGTTGCCATCTGTTGGCATATGACAGATATAGCATCCCACAATTCCAGACAGAGTCACAAAAATGCAGAAAATTAAAGGGACAGATGTGAGAAATACATGCTCTCATTTGGTTCCAGTGTTCACATCTGTTCTCCTCAAAGATTTTTCAGTCATATAAATCTATCCACAGAAGCTAGTACCTTGAAATGTTATGGCATTTCTGGTAATCATAAAAATCATATTCAAGTAGAGTTTACTACATTCCAAAACATCACTGGATTCATAAAAATCTGGTTTCCATCAAGAGGACACAAAGTATATAGCAACATTACCTGTCTGCTTAAGTTCCCTCTCCTTCACAAACCATGAGCATACCTCACACAGCTGTAACATCATTGCAAGAACACAATTCCAACAGGTGTCTGCAGGTACTTTGCACAACACCTAGAAAGGAAATTGGCAGCTCTTTCTGATGGTGCCTGTACATTGCCCTGTCCCTGTGGGATCCTGGAGAGCATGACCTCTGTGCTGCTCTTATGAGGGCTCTTCTTGTCACTGAAATGGTTGCCTACCATTGCAAGCACGTCTGTCTCTATTTGCAATGTCAGCCTGTTCTTTTCACCATGCTTTTGACGGGTTGCTTGCTAATGCTTCCAACAACAACCAAGATTGTTCCCTCTGCCTGCTTCCCTGTCCCAGCTCCTCTAGTCACTTAGCACCGGCTCCCTCACTGATTTGGATAGTGTATGACCTCACTGCTCCTCACAGAGATGAAATAACCCCAAACCAGTCACACAGATTATTACTCTTCCCTCTACTACCTCAATTTTCTACACCTGTTAGCCATTTTCTTTTGGATTTGAACTTTGCATATCATTTCCATCCAAGAAGACTGGAAAAAGTGCAATCCCTCCCCCCCCGACCCCTATTCTCTTCATGGGAGTGGGGACTAAGCATGCTTGCATATTTGTGAGACACACATATTCCTCCATGGGCAAACTTGTACCTCCTTTTTTATTCATGGATAGGTTTTAATGGAGAATAGAGAAATGATGCTCAAATTCTTATTTTGTTTTTGGATATGGTGAGCCCATTTTCATCTTAAGTACAACATGCCTCCTCTGTAATACACTACATAAATCCTCTCTCAGAATGGCAGCATCATCAAAAATTAAAAGGTATGGTACAAAGCAAACAATATTGGAACTACATAAGCATGTTGATTATTCACATGAATAGTTTTTGGTATTTACAGAAAGCATTGACTGATGGAGCTCGCTGGCCCCATGAGCACTATGTTAAATCATTAAAGTACGAGCAGTCTTTATTTGTATTGCAGTAATATTCTGTATCCCCATCCCAGAACCCCAGTGTGCTCAGTGCTTACAAACAACCACCAAATCACGACTTGTATTAGAGAATTAATTTTTTTCCTTTAAGAACTAATTTAATCTTTGACAACTCCTCATTTTTCTACCTATTTTCAATTATTTTGAAGCACAAAATTACCTGCAGGCTACCAAGTAGAAGACAGAATTCTTCCACATGCCTCCTGGATGAAACACCAAAATAAGTAGAAAATCCTAATTATTGCATATTCCAGAAAGGTCAGTGACCCATATAAAATACACAATACATAAGCAATTACATGCTTGGCTTTAGCTGATAAGTAATAGTTGAAATAGACTTTCTGGTCACTCTTGTTCCTCAGGTAAATTAATAAGAATGTAATGAAAACATCTTTTCCTGAAAAAGATTCTGAATTTATGACCAAAGCAATTTTTGTATCAGCTGGTACTTAGTACTGCCTATCTGAACATGACAGAAGTTTAAAAATAACAGAAGCAACCATAGATTATTAAATTTCAGATGCCAGTAAGCAGCAGGACCAGTGATTCAATATCCCCTCTGTGGGTTGCCCTTTGCTTAGATCTTGTGGTCACATAGCAGGGCCATGATTTGTGTTGCCACTAGAAGCCAACCAAAGGAATAAGGAAAATACAGCAAACTTAAATAAAATTAGGGCTGTCATTGCTAATATGAAGTCACTCAGAAACATTTTGGCTCATATTTAATTATGCTAAAAAGTAAATTATATTTATATACTTACTACAGTGTAGTTAGAAGACAGGTTTAGGCTAGAATTTTACAGAGAAATGTGCACTTGCAGTGTTGATCTACAGTTAACAGTTTCGCTTTTTTCATGTTTTCCTCCAGACCAATAATTCTGTGCAAGACATCCCACTTCAGTCAATTACTTATACGACTGTTTGACCCTCAAACCCCTCCTCAAATGAGTGGATTTTTGGTTTTATTTTTTTATTTGGTTTTGGTTTGGTTTGGTTTTGGTTTTGGGGGTTTTTTTGCCTTTTTTTTTTAATTCTAGAACTATGAGGAACAGTTACACAAGTTAATTTTCTTCACTCAAAATCCTAGCTGTGGTAGAGATCTGTATCACCTACATTTAGTCATCTAACCAAAAAGCCTACACCGAAAGTCTAGAGACTAGTAGTTTAAACTTCTTTACACAACAAAACTGCAAGAGCCTCTGGGAGTGGTTTTAATGTTCTTATGACCCTGGTCATGACTAGAAACAACCTGCCTCTTTCCTCTATCCACTGGGAAGCCAGCTCCTGACCCGTTGTAGTGAAGCTGAGCTGCTGACTTCAGGAGTTTTTAAGAAATACTTGGTTCACTTATGAAATAAGATATTACATAAAAGAGAGTCACCATGATATCAGACTCCAGCTCTTCAGTAAAAAGAAGAGCAGAAGCAGCAGCCAAATTTGTGAGGCATCCTATTCTGTGAGTCTTGCATCTCACCCACTGTCAGGGACATAAGCAGAGAAACAGTCAATATTCTGAATCCTGAAAAGGCTCAAGCACAGAAAAGGTAGTGGGATGCCTGGCACTTGCAAAATGAAAACAATGCTGGCCTTGTTTGAATGCATTTAACCAGTTTTTAATTAATATACAAAAATCAGTAAACTTGTAGAGTGCAGATTTAGAGAGCGGGGGGTTCAGTGTGAGACCAAAACACACACTTACCTCTGCATCTGTGCATTGGAGGGTATGACTCATCAGCAGAGCACACTGTGCAAACAGGCACCCCTCCAGCGCCAACCTGAGCAGGAGGAGGCTCTGGAGTCAGGACTGCAGGTAGAAGCAAGACCCAGATCCACTCTTGCAAACAAGGGGTTAACAGCTCATTATATCCCCCTCCAATAAAGCCGCTGCTGATAAATGCAGAGCAACACTTCCTTAGAAATCAAAAGTTACCAAAACAAGTCGATTTCAAATCCTGCATTGAGATGCAAACAGATTTCTTTAAAGACAAATATACAAATCAGAAAAGGTTCACCTGGCTATTTGTAAGAGGGAAAAACGCTTGAAGATGCCCAATGCTCCTGTGTCACTAGGGAAGGGCCATGTAAAAAGTGCTTCTGTTTATTTCATTAGCATCCATTTTCATCAATACCCAAGATGGTATCATTTCACACACTAGAAAGCAATTGCCAAAAACACGCTTTCAAAAATGTATCAATTGATCAGAAAGTGCTGATGAGATGAATCAATTTATGCAGACCAAGGAGAAATATGCTCATAATCCCCTCGCAGCTGGAAGAGACAGAGCACACAGCAGCCTGGAAACAGCCGTAGCAAAGCCCTTGGGTTTTTTGCTGGTCATGCTTAACACTCCTACACCACTGCCACCTGCCGGCAAACAGAAAGGTACACATTTAATTCCGAAAATATAAATAAAACATTAGTGGTATTTTTAACCATGGAGTGCTAAGGCTGGAAGCAAGGCGTTTGCAAGATCCAGAGCTACAGCAAGGCACCTGTGTTCCCCTGGAGACACCACAAGCTTGGAAAGCACATCACCTTCCACCAGCAGCATCAGCGCCACTGATTGATGTTGCTGCTCCCTTTTAGGAAGGATTCACCTTTCCACAAGAAAAATTAAGTCTTAAATGTTCCTTCATTAAAGACAATGAAAAAACTTCCATTGATTCTGGTGGGAATCTACAGGTGACGTTTAAAAAGCACTGACCGGTTGAATAATACTTTTTTTTTTTTTTTTTTTTACAGTTTATCTATGCAATCAAAAGAAGAAACAAAAAGAAAAGTACAGTGCAAAGTCAATGCACCACAACATTTTCTTCCTCTCACTAGTCAGTTTAGGTTTTCCATGAAATACAGAGGAGTCTTTGGTGACAGGCACAGCAATATGTGCACAGACCTTAACAAACCTTCCTTGCATCTCTTAGAGTGCCAAAGTGCTACACTGTTTACGCAAAAAAATTTACAGCGTGAGTGCTCTTTCATTTTCCCTGGCCAAAGGATGGATCAATACAGATTGGAACACCAGCAGTGAGTTTTCCTCTGCATTTCTTTGAGATTAACTGATGAGAAGGAAAAACATTCAGTTCTGAAAACTCGGGCATCAGCCCCAAAAGCAGAGCATCTTTCACAGGTCTAGAACTAAAATTTTTCAGTTAAAAATTTTTCAGTTAAAAATTAAACTTTGTGAGTCTTCAGAATTTTTCAATAAAAAAGATTGCGCCTTATGAAACAAGCAAAAAAAAAAACCAAACAAATCTTTGTTCTGTAATCATTAATCTGTAAGCTGTAACTCTATAAACTTTAATCTATAAATTGACACATCTATATTATTTATGTTACAAGATCTAGGTTATGGAGCGGGCTTCTTTTAACAGTAGGACTATATAGGAACCTACAAAGTTTCCAAGATAACAGAAGAAGAAATCACAAATGGAGGATCTCATCCATCAGTTGGCCAGGGAATCATCCTCGCAGCGATAGCAAGAAGTTTCTCTGAGCTGCCTGTATGATTCACATCACAGAATGCAGCAAGTTGCCCTCATTTCTTGCCATGGGCAACAGGCACTACTTAGGGATGACTCCTTCAAAGCAGGCAGCAGTATAAAAGCCAGATGAACCTCACCTTGTGGTGGGGGTAGGGCAGAGACTTGAGCTGCCTGCTTCGAGTCAGCATCAGCATTTCTGGTCACATCACCTAACAATGCTGTAAAAAGGCAGAGAGAAGATAAAGATTTTGAAGGAGGGTACGGAGATAAGATGGCAGTGTGAAAAGAGAGTGATGGTATTTTTAAGAAAATTAAATTAAAAGATAGAAAGAGATTGGCACCTTAGGTTACTTCAGAGGAAGAAGCTGGTACAGTACCAGTGGAAGAAGTAGTGGGTAGGCTGGGAAGGAGCTGTGAAATGGAGTTTGTGTGCAATGTGCTAAAGAAGTGATAAAGTCTTAGCAATGGCCTGGGGAAGAAAAAAATCTTGACAAAGTTGGAAACTGTCCTGCACATTCGAATAAAGTAAGGCAGCAATTCCCATGCCAAAGTAGATGTTATAACACACAACACAACAAATTAGAAAAAGTTACATGTGCAAATGGATTGGAAATAAGAGAAAAAACCTGCAACAATTGGCTGTAACATGCAGGAGAGGCAAAGACAATACCCAAAGATATAGTGCCCTTCACAGGTCTGAAGGAAGTAAGAAAGCAGTGTTGCCTTGAAGATAAAAATGTGTTGTGGATCTGTGGATATATAACAGAAAGGATAGTTTGTCTTCTTTTAATATATTACTCATATCCTTATATAGATATGTGAATGAATAAAAGAAAATTTTGTATTTATAAAAATGCAAAGATTAAAAATATAGACCCCTTAGGGACTCCAATTAATGGTTGGCCATTCTTGAAGAGATATCACACAGGTGACTGGGGAGGAGAAAGTAGTTTGACAACAGAGAGTAAGTTTACAAGTGTAGAAATAACACTAGTCTCTGAAAAAATTAAAAATATATATATAAAAGAAGGGATAGAGGAATAAAAGCTGAAACTAGTCTGGATTTCTGAAGGACATGTAGTCAAAGTCAGTATTATCACTGCTAGGAACTAGGAAGAAATCATCAGGAGATGATGGGAGTTTCTTCAGGGAGTACAAGGGAAAGAAGCAGGAAATGGAAACTAGAACAGAACTAGAAAATAAAATGACAGCAGGTAGCATTTCCAGTGATTTTAGAGAAGTGAAAGTGAGGAGGGAAGGAGAAAACCCAAGAGCTGAAATCAACACTGATAGAGCTACAGTCAGAGTGTGAGCAAGGGAAACAGAGCACGCAGCATGTAGAGGGGGTAGTTGATGCCAAAATGAAATCTGAGGTATTAATTCACATTCAAGTCGTCGGAAAGCATGGCTTTCTTTTTTTGGCCTATGATCTAGGCAATCTCAAGAGATGAAGCCTTCTCTTTACCCAGGAGTCCAGCTTCTATTATAAAATATTAAAGCATGTGTGTTATAGAACATAACTAGATAAATGGAGCATCATAGAGAAGTAAACAAGCAATATGGCATTGAGCAGAGATCTTGCAAATGAGGGGGGAAAAATATCAGCACTTTCTTTCAGTTTGGGTCTGGAATCTATCCTGAATTTGAATTAAGTATGAAGATCAAAAGTAAGTCTAGTTAATATTTAAAGATATGCTTTGGGGGAAAGTCTTGTTTTTCTGATTATTTGTGACTAACTTTTAATCTTTAATTTTTTTTATTACACTTTCTGTTGAATAATATTTTAAGCAGTGTATCTTCTGAAGTTCCCCTGAGCTCCAATATGAATGTGATAAATAACATGCCTTGGAACTCAGAAATTATGTTCCATACTCAAAATATTATAAACTTGAAAATGTTACATTATATGTTTCCCCCTCTTTTGTGCAGTTTATTTTTCCTCTTATAACTTTGAGGGACTTTTTTGGGTATAATGGAGAGTACCATCTCACTTGCTGCCCATGCAGGCTCCTAAGCTCTATACCTAATAGAAAAATTACTCAAAAGTGTAATAAACAGTAAAAAGGCTTATCTAGATTAAGTATATTATTCTTTAACCCCCTTGTCAGTATCAGAACAAGTGTGGATTATTGGTTGATTATTTATTTCTAACACCTTTCATTCAGAAGGATCAGCACACTCCCCAAACTGTGAGGTGCTGCCATTCCCATTCAGAAAGGAACTAATATAAAACCGTGAAGTAATAATGTCAAAACTAATGTAAAAACAACATCTCATGACACTTCAATTCCTACTCTGTCCATTGGACCACATAACCTGATATCTAACATTATACAATTTACTAGAGGAAAGCTTCTATCCCACATTTTGGAAAGTATTGTTTTACTATACTAGTAAAAAGTCCCTACATCAAGTATTCAGGAAGCAGCCGTCCTAATTGCATATTAACCATATCCTTTTTCAAGTAAATAATATGAGCTACCTCTCACAACAAATATAACAGCAATAATTAATATGAAATGCATGATAAACTCCTCAGTAGTTACTAGTTTAGATCTATTGTTTGTCATTAATCAGAGAAAGAAAACAGATTTCTGAAGGTAGATAGTATCATATTGTGCTTGGCCAACTGAAAGCCATTTAACTGAGAACTTCATTCCTACACATTGTTTTATATCTACAAATGACCATAAAATCATCCAGTTGGAAAAAAAAATCATAATTTTTTGAAGTCAGAATGAATCAAATTAATACAAGCTTGGTTACAAGCAAATATTTCAGCAATGAACTAATTACAGACTCTGTGAGAGTGAACAGATCCAAACTTCATTCAACTGCCCCTGAACTAACAATCAGCCTCTTTTAATAGCATTAAAGTTGTAGGATATACAAAATTACATGGCCTGAGTAATAACCTCTGAGAAATTTAGTTGCAGGCATCAGTAAACTTTGATATCACTGGCCCAAGGGAGGTCTCAGCCTTCCTGAGGAGCAACACAGGTCTCCAGTCATCAGAGGAACATTCTAGTTCAGGCTTGAAGCTCTATCTCAAACACCTAACAGCCAGCCACAGCTCAATATCCACAACAAGAGACCACTGTTCACACACCAGAGAGGTGTGCACTTCCATGAGGGACCAAACTGTGAAGTGGACTAGAACTGTCGTGCGTGACACCAAACCATATTATCCCAAACACAGCCACAAGCTGTGGTTTGCTCAGTTGTTTCTTTGATTTGTCATTTCTTTTTAAAGCTTTCCCAATGAGCAGTTAAGTTGTCAGAGTTCATAGAGTGACTTCAACCTGATGATCTCATGAGTGTACATCTGCCCACAGGAATAAAAGTGCCAACAAGATGAGTTGTTTATCTCTGGTCCCCAATGGCAGAGTACAGCTATGAAAGTCAGACATTACATTTGCAAGAAGTGACAGAGTTTCTGCATCTACTTCATCATTTCAGCACCCATAACTGAGAACTCTCGAGACATGTGAATGGCAATCAGGAAGGGCAAGTACATATGGGAAGCTGAAGGTTGCTATAGCATATAATACCGTGTTGTCATGTATATTACTACATGACAGCTGGAACTTCAGAAGGTCAACCCATCACTAAAACAAAAAAATCTTAAGAAAGCAATTAAAGTGGACAGACATGCCAGGGTCCCTGCTTTCATTTGATGCTGTGTCTAGGAATTAAGAATGCCATTACTAGATTGCAGAAAAGAAAGAATGATAGAAACAAAACTGAAGTAAAAGAAAGGTTAATACTGTATGGTGGAAATGTGTATATTAACCCAAATGTTTTTAAAAACAGTAATCCAAAGTCCTTGGCCTTCTTTTCTCCTCTTTTTTTTATTTCATTTTTAACTTACATGTTTAAATTAATTGCAAGTTCCTATAAAACCATAATAATAGATATCTGCATTTTAATCTCAGAATCTGTTTCAAATCAACTGTAAGGATCCATAAACAAAGAATGATAGCCATAATTTTTCTAGGAAGACACCAATCTTTCAGAAACAAATGGATAATTTGAATGAATGAGTGGGAGCGAGAGTGAAAAACAACCCATAAGGATTGCATGAAGCTTGTTTTAGTTTAAAACAGTCTCTCATGCCATAAACATACAACATAAAACTAAAGAAAAAAAAGTTTTTCTTTTGCAAACCTCATTTTGTTAACATTAGAAAAAATTCAAAATAAAAACATTAAGGAGAATAGGAATATCTGTAATGACTCATAATAGGTCTCAATGACCTTCTGAAAAAATAAAATACATTTTTGAAATTATGCTTTAATTCAGGCATTATACATTTAAGTAAAACATTGATAATCTCAATTAAAGAATTAGCTGGTATAACAGAATTTGGAATGTAATTACTATACATAATACATTTTTTTTAATTTTGATTCAAAAAGTGTCTTAGGGTGCAGTTAAAAAAATATTATTTTTTAAACCTAAAATTTAATGTCCCCAGACTTTTTCATCCCTTTGAATGAACAACAGTGGAAAATCTGCTAAGGCAGATAAATTGTTGCTATTTGATTTCAGAAGGATCAGTCTTTAAAAGGACAGAAGCTTACTGTTCCTTCTTTGCTGTCCAATGCAAAATCCCATCAAGTTACAGCTGTAGCAATTATTAAATTAAAAAAATAAAGGGAACACTCATTCTGCTTTACTCTAAATTTTAATAAGCCTAAGTCTCAAGCTATTGGTTATTAATTCAATTTTTTTAAAAAATTCAAAAGCAAGAATTCTTGTTTCTGCTCCTCGGAAACTGGTATAAGCAGGACCTTGGCTGCCCAGATGCAGATGCAACACATCACAGCACCACAGAGGCACAGGTTACTCTAAGAGCAGCCCAGGTGTAGGGACTCTCTAAGACCAGAGACGAGAAAGCAGAGAAGGATTAAGACTTCAAAACTCTCCTCTTTTCACACCATCTCTGTGCAGCAGCTCATACCTCATCTCGTCTACTCCACTAAGGCTTTCCGTGGACCTGGAAGTTGCAAACAGCAGATGTGAATACACAATACACTTCAAAGAGCTCACATTATGTATAAAACCTCTGGAAGTTTAGTTTACCATCTGACTTTCTATGTTTTGGGACTAGTGTCAGCACTGACATGCAGGGAGGTGGCCACTACACAGAAGTGATGGGGTCGGCAAATCTGTCCCTGCTCATGATGGGTTGAGTTCTACACGTGGTAGAGAAGCAGCAGTGCTAGCATGAAAACAGTACAAAGCTGCCTGGGTGCAGTTAGGGCTTCTAGCATGTCCATGAAGTCTCACTTCCATTTGTATTTAGTCTCTGGACTCTCATTTTTGTTTGTGTGCATAAAAGTCTAGGTTTGTTAAACTAAGAACAAAGCCTTTAGTTCCAAGTGCATTTTTGTCTTCAGCTAATCTCTTTCCACAGATGCCTAGCAACCTCCATTTAAATCTATTATTATTAAAGAAGTAAACTGCACTTTTTCTGTATTTTCAGAAATCCTGTTAACTACAGGACTTACAGGTCTATGCAGAATTTTGGGCACCAAAAAATGGCTATGAGCCATCATTTAAAGGACATAGCTGTTTCCACTCTTCATATCCAAAACTGAAAACCTTCAGCATCCTTTGATAAGAAGACAAATCTGCTTGCTCCCTGCCCACATAGGCAAATGTTAAAAAAAGAAGTGTGTTGAGGTCCAAGGTCCATTCCAATATCCATGTTTGTCAGCAAGCATTCAGTGGCTTTAGAAGGTACACCAGAACAATTGTGTAGATGAGATACTAAAATAAGAATGAAATTAAAATCTCCCCTCAAGTACATGAGGAGGGTTCAAACATTGAATCAGCATTGAATCTTAGATGTTTTCACAGGAAAAAAAAAAAAAAAAAAAAAAAAGGAAAAAAACCCAACAACAAAGAAAGACAAGACTACCCCAAAACAAACAGAAACCTCCAAAACACAAAAAACGCACCACACCTTTGAACTGAAGATGAATAGCTGTTTTTAAAGATTGATGTGCATTCAGGATGTAGCTACGTGGGAATTACCATGATGTGAAACTCCTACTGCTGCCATTCAACATTAGGTGACAGATATTGCATGATAGCAGAGTCCTGATGCAAACGAAATGCAGCAGGCATGGCAAATACAGGTGCAAATGCAAGCATTATCACCTAGCTCTGGTTTAAAGCAGCTATGATGCCTGGAGTAAAACCTAAAGGGGCATCGATCTGCTGTAGGCAGCTCACTTCATCTTCCCCCCTCCACTTTCCCCTCCCTCACCACAGTTTGTGCTGCATCGTTTGGTTCAGGGACCACGTGCTGCAGTGCTTGTGCAGACACCATGTAGCACTGTGAGCTACCGTTTCTTTGCTGTGGTTTCCAGCAGGTAATAGGGAGAGTCAATAATAAGAATTCAAACTCTTTTTTCTTCTTAGCCTATTGCCACAGCCTATCAGTTAACAGGATTTCTGAAAATACAGAAAAACATTTTGCGCACACATAGCTTGCTTTTGGGAACTTCTGTTAACATTCTTGCAAAGCCCACACAGCTTCAGGCACTGTGCAAACATATGGGAGTATACAGACTGAAGTAAACAGAAAACAGTAGAAAGTAATATCAGTAGACGTAAAAAATGAGGCCAGTGATACAGATTAAAAATATTACAGATTTATAGTACAGATTTTAATAAATAACACTGCATGTTCCAGTGGAGGCTTCATGCATTTGACACACTGATGTTACTGCTTGCTGCACAGTTGTGTTCCCAGAAATTCTTTAGGAAGGTGCCCAGCACGCTAATATAATCAAATACCTGGAAGCATCTCAATACCACAAGTGGCACCAGTGTAAAATGTATTAAACTAGCATGGATTTACAACCCCCCCGCCCCCCCTCTCCATTCTAATTCAATTAAATGTGAAGGGGAATAGGGCCCTATAATTTGAAGTCCCTTTTTTTTTTCTTTTAAAACAGAGCCAAATAAACCAAATCTCAATGGCTCCCTCTGCTGTCATGTCTTAGAAATTTCATTATATTTGTAAATTCATTTTAAAAACAGTTTTTCCCTTCCCCAGTCAGTGAACATCTGGTATTTTCACAACATCACACAGCGTGCCAGTTCTAAAGAGTCAAAGAAACCTTTATCCAAAAGCAAATTTCTCAAAGTGCAATTCAATGCTTGCTTATCAAGGCTGGAATAAGTAACATTCCTTCATGTTTGCATGGCAGCTACATGTAGCATCATGAAAAAATGTTAAAGATGGTTTATCATCTTTGTAATCAGCTTTGGGTTGATCTGGATTTAACTGCATAGGTGTGGATTTTGACTCTAACAAGGCCAGACCACTTTGCATGAAACAACTGTATCTGTAACAAAACAACTGTAACAAATATTTCAGAGCTCTGGGAACAGTCCTAGAGAGAGGACATGTTTCTGCTGAAACAAAAAATACTCCACAACACATTAACCAAGCCGGAGAGCTGTACTGCCTTTGGCAAGCATTCTAGATTGCTCTTTGCAGGGCCCCAGAGACAGATAATGGTCATTACCTGGCACAGGTGAGCAGCAAAGCAGCAATATCAGGGTGTCTTGTCACACAGCTGACAATGACTTGTCTGCCTCTCAGCATCCCAGTAGGAAGCTTAGCAACAAATATTCCATCAGGGACCTAACTCCAAGCCACAGAAGTCAACAGGTCACTCAAAAGAAGCAAAACCAGACCCCAGGATCTGCCCTCACACACTTAAAGAATAAAGAACTCTGGAGGATATAATTTATTCTCAGCAATGTACAAAAAGGGAGGATAATAAAAATCTGCGGTGCTTGGTGAAAACACTGAGGTGTAAATTTAAGAGAAAAGCAAAACACCTCAGTACTTCACTTTCCAGTCAGTGGAAGCACCTCCGAGGCACAGAGTGTGTGGGGGCAGGCAGCTGAGGAGGGACATCCCCCCCGGCAGTGCTCCCCTCTCCGTGACTTCCTGGCAGAAGCACACACTGCCGAGTGACAGTCCCTCAGCACGCCCTGAAAGTAGATTTGGTGCCTGAGGTTAATGGAATGACAGCAGAGAATATTTCCACACTAGCCACAGAATTTGTCTCAATTGCCTCCATCTTCTTTCCGCCCCGAACCCGATGCCTCTCAGACCGAGGGCTATATTTATCCCTCGCACACAGGGATGTTCTCATGGTTCTAAATTAAGCAGCTTCTGTCATGCCCAGGACCAGCTATAACCCTTCTCTATTGGCCCTCCACCTCAGAGCTCTTAGTGCATTTGTGGCACCCTGTCTAAACCAAGCACAGATGTACACACCGAAATAGTCACCTCACTCATCTGGTGGTGAAAGCTGAGATCGCTGGATGTCCCACACCGTACACGTCACTTTTCGCACAGGATGCATTTAAACTGCTGAGAAACAACCTCTCCTTGAACTGCCAGGGTATCACTGACACCTACAGCCTAATTCTGCCCAAAGATTATACCCAGTGCATCTACCTCAATCCCCTTCCTCCAGGAAACATGCTGAAACCCACCACATTTCCAGTCTTCCCACATTCTTGCCAGTGTAAAAACATCCTGTAGATTTCAACTGTTCTTTTATTTTTAACTTTTTCCCAGCTCATTTTTACTGTGATGTTAGGCTAATTCACCTGCAGGAGGGAAGCTTAGTTTATTTTTTGTAAAGCCATACAAACACTCTAATTCGTTACTATCAACCTCTTAGCTTGAAATGGCTTTGCTCTCGTTTTGTTAGGCTAGGCTCACACCTTACATTCTACCCACCCAAATACAGATAATACTTATAACATCCCAGATTTAACTTAAAGATACACCATCCTAATCTGACAAAAGAAAATCTGAAAGGGCTTTTGAAATATTCCAAATAAAATCTGCCCAAATAATATTAAGACAGCTCTACATTTCAAACCTGTCAAATGCCTTCAGCTTACAATGATGGTTCTTTGCTAAAAAAGTCCATACCCATTGAATGTCAGGCTGGTCTTATTCATCTAGATGGCAAGTGTAAATTACTTAATCAGCTTCTTAGAGGCAGATACTGCATACCAGTATCAGGGAAAAAAGCTTAGCAGAATGTCCAAAAAACACTAAAAAATGACCCTTGTAGGGAATTTTTTGTTATCAAAGACACAGTTATAAGAGTGATCTATGTATTACATACCCTTCAAATTAAATCTTTTTACTCTCATGTTTGTAAGAAGTTGCATCTTCCTTTCCTTGAGTTGGGCCCAACTGCTACAAGCTTTCTGGTTTACTGGCATTACTTGTAGTAAAAAACAAAAAAAAAAAAAACCAAAAAAAAAAAAAACCAAAAAAAAACCAAAAAAAAACTATTTGGCATTTAAACTTGTCACTTCAATGTATTTGATGCTGGAAAGCAAGAGAGTAGGAGACGAATACAATTAGTTAATGGGAGCAGTGATCAACCCTATTCTCTGTGCTTTTTTAGACAGAGGAGAGAACACAGCCTCCCAAAGCTCCTCTTGCATTTATTCCAGACTCTGTCTACAGAGCTGGAATAATTATCCTGACTTGGGATCAACTAAGTGTCAGAAAGGCTGAAACAAAAGAAGCTTGTTAAACTTAACATGAGCATTTATGAGCATTAATTGAGCATTTGCATACTCAATTAATTTATTCCTTGATAAAGGAGAGCCCACATTACTGACATGAAACCATGGCATGAAGGTTAAAGGATGTTTACTATTCTACAGAAGGTCTGAGACACCAAAACCCCTATCCCCTCCTTTTCTGTAATGCTGTTAATCCATGAATTTAAGGCAAATCTAATTTCAACCCCATTGCAGACACGCTGATTATGTCAGATGTATCTTTTTGTTTGCTCACCCAGTGGATTTGAACTGATCCTTCTTTAAACTTCCCAGATGTCATCCAGCTGTGAATCAGAAACCTGCAGCAGTCCAGGGGTACTGCTGAGCTGGTTGAGTCTGGTTGAGAAGAATCCAAGTAGCGAAGCTCTGGGCTGCAGAGGTCAGCACACAGGCAGCAGAGGTGCCTGACACAGCTGACAACTAGATCAGCACTTGCACAGGTAACAACCAATGACCACAATGTATAAAAAGGGCTTTTTCCATCCTAGCTGTTATTCTTTCACAAATAATAAACTCTCTATAGTGGCAGTAAAATAATCTGAGCTCTGTGTAAATTACAGTACACTTGAAATTCGACCTCTTACAAATCTCTTACCCTGAGCTGAAGAAAAAAAGAAATATGAATACTCAGGGTAAAATCTGTAGAATATAAGAGGTAATACCCAGCAGCATCTCACCCCTGTTCTGGGAACAGAAGTTCCTGGAAGGAAAACCTGGATTTGTAAGCACTTCATTTCAGAAAGTATTTTCTCAAGTAATTACTTGAGAAAGCAAAGGACCCAGCTTTCACCTGGGAGTAGGTTTTCCTATGCCAATATGCCTAGGCCCCAACCTGAGCATGATGTAAGGAATCTATAGGGAAGAAGAAACCCAAACCAGTAACTAACCTTACATCAAGTACATTTTGTCTTTGTACAGGGACAGAAGCACTTGATTCAGTGGGAGTGCAGCACCTGCCCCCATCTAACTCCTATATTTAGTTCTCCTGTAGGTTGCTTTAGAATGCTTCCTCTGTAATATCAAATGCATATAAAGATGGAAACTTTGGCCAAATGCTCCAAAGGTAACATTGCTGGAACTGTGAGGTATTTTTCCAAGGGAAAGCAGTGTGAAAAGTCTGTGGATAGCCCTTCTAGACACACCTAGTAACAGAAACTTTCCAACAACATTTCTGTCAAGTGCAGCCTAGATTTAATCTTGCAATGTAAATGCCATTTTTCCTGTAGAATAACATGCCATTTATCATCTTGATAATTTTTCATATTTTGTTAAACTCTCTTTTTAACAGAGAACAACCATGCTTAACTTTGTCCTTTTGAGAGAGTTCTCAGTGGACATTTTGTTCTTTGCTCTCAAATGAATCAATATTGCTACTGCACATGATACAATTTTTTTAAAAAACACATTTTGCTACAGAATTTTCCTTAATTTAAAGGTTTTTTGAGTCTATTCAAGTTGTGTTGAGCAACAATTTATGTAATCCATAAGCCATAAAGCAACTGAAATAATTCAATGAACTAAATATGCAGGAAGGGTCTTGGTTCAGAAAGTCTCAGCAAACTGGAGGTTAAGTGAACATTCTGGAGGCAGCTTCTTTCCTTGCTCTCACACTGCTCTTCTTGTTCTCATGATTGGTTGTGGTCAGAGTATCAGATTAGCCAGATTTTTGGTCCAACTCTCATATGCATTCTTATTAATTGTAAAAAACAATTGCAAAAAGGGCTGAATTAAAGATTTTAAAATATTTTTACAATAAACTTCTTGACTTTATTAAAGCCTAGGACTGAAGTGTCTTTTCATACCTTCTGGATCCCAGTTCAGGGAAACTAACAAACAAACAAAAAAAGGAAGGAAATTCAGTTTTATTTACATATTTCATGCATCTGTTTTTAGACTCTTTTTTTGAGCACAATGTTATTAACACTAAATAACAAAAAAAATGTTGAGAGTAATTTGATTTAAAAAGAATAATGAAAAAAAATGTACACTGTGCAATACATTTTTCATCCAATGTTTTGGTGCATTTCTTCAGCTATTGGCGTAGAAACTCCAATAAGGCATGCTTTTTTGTGTCAAAATTACAGAAAGATTTTAATTTGATCTGTATTGGATATTAGTCTTTGTGACATTACTGGCCAAGGACTTTGGGCTCATCATAAGTCTGTGAAGCTTTGTGATTAAAAAGAACATGGCCTCAAAACTCTGCAATATCAGAGCATTCTATACAGATTGCAAAAAGACCTACAAAACTGGATCCAAATCAGCCAACAATGAGCCTTTTATTATTCGTGATGTGAGAGAGATGACAGGGGAAGGCTAAAACTTAATCTTAAACCTCTTCTGAAAAATTTCATACTCAGAGGTTTAGTCTCCCTTAAGACTCAGCAGTTCTTCTCTTTGAAAAGCTGCACAGAGCTCATCCTTCTTTAAATTTTGCTAGCAGATTAGAGGGTAAATTACTTACCAACCTGGATGTCTCCCTCTTGACTTCCTTCTTCAGGCAAAAATTATTCAAGGTCAAGCTCTTACCTTTGTGAAGAAAGTTGCAACCAGCAAAGAACCGCAGCCAACCTGGGAGCATGCTCTGGTATTTCCACCTCTTCCCTCCTACTACTGTGATGGAATACTTCTACTACAATTGTTTCTCCCAGATCAAACTCTAGACTCAAAAGTCCTTAATTATTATCAATGATTTTATTTCAAGACCCCTTTGCAGCCATTTCTGCACATTCTCTATCATTGCCTCAACCTCTACCTTCTCATTAAACCCTTTTCAGTACCTAACACTCTATCTTCATGGTCCTTTCCCTAAGATTTCCATGTATCCCACCACTATGACTTTTATTTAACCCTTTTCCCACTACATACACAAAAATACTTGCTGTCAGCACATTCTTCTTTCAACCATCCCCATTTCCTCAGTTTTATTTCAAAGTGTTTAAGTCCAGCAACAGCCATTTGTGAAGTCTAAAGCATCTCACCCTTTGCATGTCCTTCAAGTCTCCTGTAGAAAATGTGATTTATTATAATAGGATTATCATATTATCAGTTAAATATAGATGAGTTTATGCCTGATGGTGGTTGACTAAGTAGAAATGTAAGAATTACTGTATTACATTTGTGCATACTAGTTGAGGATCTGTTTCTCAAAAAATACAAAGTGGAGAAATTTGTGCACACCAGTGTTTGCAGAAATAAAAGATTTAAAATATCACATTCAAGATTATCTTTTGACTGCCAAGTGAATATAAATTCCTCTTTCTCTAGCAGTATTTTGATGCCAGAATTTAAGAAAAATTAGCTCATTTATTTAAATAAATCTTATTATACTGAAGGACTTAAAAGCACAGCACAGTACGCAGCTATTCTGTTCTGGACACACCATTACGCCATTATCCCAGTGCTTCATCAAATCATTAATAACCAGTCTGTAGTCAGAGGGTAGTTTTTTTCCCCAATGCTCAGAGAAAGTAAATACTTTGCAGCAGGGATGGTCTCACTTGGGGTCTCTAGTGTCTGTACCTCAGTGGTACCTTAGCTTTTGAGAAAAAAAAATCATAACAAACAGCAAGTTATTTTATCAGAGCTCTGACATGGGCTTAACCTGTTCCAGGTCTCCTTTCACAGGCTTATCTTGCAAAGTGACCTGCGTTATCTTCCAGGGTCACGCAGGCAGCAGCGCCTCAGTCCCAGCTTCTCTTTGCACACCCCTTTATGGGCTGGGAGATTGCCCCTGAGCTCATAAACTCACAGCTAATTGTTCATTTGTCTGCACTACACGAACTTTTCCCTGCACTGCTGGTAGGTCATTGAGGGATTTGAAGATGGACAGGTAGGGAAGGAAAAGTACCTTCCAACTTTAAAAAAAAAAAGTTAACATTTCCCCAGTGGAAAAAAAAAATCACCCCAGATTTTTATTCTTAGTAATCATTAGAACTGTAGATTTAAGGTCAGAAACTCCTTCAATTATGAAAAAGCCCCAGTAAGCACCAAATATACCCAAAACTCCTAAGAGAAGCTTAGCTCCATACTGAACCTACATACAAATGTATATCAAAACTGCACATCTGGACAACATTTCCTCCACTTCCTTTTACCTTCGGCTTTGTTGGTTGAAAATAGTTGAAAATACCACACAATTCATCTGTTTCCAATTTTTTGGAAAGATTTCCTGTTATTCCCTCCCACTTGTTTCAACCAAATACAACAACAGCTCATTGCTCTTTTACATACCATAGTTGTGATTAATTGAATTGCAAGGAATGGGAGAAAAACACCACAAGAAGGCAGAAAATCATGGCATCCTTCCACGTGAAATCTCTGTTGCAGACAAAGCAAGCAGGCAGGTTCACTGAATGAGACTTAAGTTCCTCAGCTGCAACCTTACTCTTAGATATAAAGACAGTAAGTGAGCAACTCCATCATGGTGTAATGTTGCAGAAAAGCAGCATTACAAACTTTTCCAGTCCACCTAAAAAGTCTGGAACACCATTAAGACAGATTTGTCACAGAGAAAACTAAATAGAAAGTTAAGCTGCAAAGTGTTCAAAACATAGCTTGTATGGGAAAACATCAGTATTTTTTTAATGTAAAGCTCATATTTCATTGTCTTGTCATTTAATCAGTATGAGAATAAAAATGATGCAACTCATCACTATAGCTTCCTCCAACTATAATTCTCAGAAATAAACTAGTAACTGAGTAACTGCTTCAGGTAACCAACATTAAGTAGGAATAGAAATGTTACTGACCATGGGATCAGCTGGCTAAGGCTAGTGCAGCAGCAATGACCTGGGACAGGGGAACAGCCAATGCTCTGAACACAACTAACATTCCAAGCCTTGCAAAATACACTGCTTACTAAAAGAAAGGATGAATATGGGACCTTTTTACTGGAAAGCAAGGAAAGACTGTAAACTGATATAAGACCCAGAGCAAAATCATAATGCAAAGTAAAAAGCAAAAGAGATGAGATAAATGGAAAAAAAAAAAAACAAAACAAACCTAAAACCTGCTGCATGCAGACAAGTTCAGGAATTCAACTGGACCGTGTGAACGTACTTAATTTTAATTATTTGTTCAAAAGATTGTTTAAGCTTCACTGCAATGAGAATGAAGACCCAACTTCACAAAACTCTCTTGGCTGTTTAATATCTTTTATCTCATATAGCTGTAACTTCTCTTCAGTATTCCAGCATTTCATCTACTTCCCAAGACAAGCATTCCTGTCTCCATCTTTGACTTTCAGTTTTCAAAAAAACCATCAATACTCACTAGCAACCCAAAGAGCATAATGATAGTTATTTATTAACATTTAAAATAAGCATAAATTTCAGTAACTAAAAAAACTCTCTGAATTGTTCTGCATATGGTATTCTTGAAATTGAAGATCAATACAACTGAAAGACCAAGCATTATCATCAAATATGAAGTTGGATGGAATACAGATCAAGTTAATAGCAATTACATTACATTAACTTGAAGAAATTAAATACAGTTTTATACATTTTCTGATGAAGCACCACACTCACAAGACCCAGTGAAGCATCTCATGAGAACTGAGCTGCAAATCAGTTAAGCAGCTGAAAACAAACAGGCAGCCAATTTAAGTTAAAAAAAATGCTAAGAATTTAGTAGCCATGTTTTCCAGGTAACTATCAGAAGAGGGATAGATTTAACATCCAATGTATTCCAGTCACACATCACAAACATCTGAATTTTAACCAATTTAACAATTCTTTATTTCTGGAAGAAGAGATCCCAGTCCTCTCACCATCTATTTCACAAAGCTGCTAATCCAAACTGATGCAAATCCTGTTAGGATTCTTGGGTAACACTGAACAGCAGCTGCATCTATTAATGCTTGCAAAATAAAATTTCAACTTTTTTTTTTTTAACCAGTAGATATACAATTACAGTAGGTAATGAATGATCCACAACCTTTAATCTCACCTCTTTGCTGAAATGTAATAGCTTAGCTCAAACTAAAGCTAAACCTCCATTTAACTTGCTGAAATGCTTAGTTTGGAAAATTTTATTCCTGGACTAAGCATGAAGGGAGGATTTCTTTTTTTAACATCTGAGGTTCTTTCAGATGTTTGCAGAACAGGAAAGAAAGGATGCATAAATTCAGTGCTCAAGATGAAAGTGTAATGCTTCACATAAGAGGGCACAAATCAAGAGAGCTTGTGCATTTGGAAGTCCATAAGCTCAACTTAAATACAGTCATTGATCTAGAGTATCTTATTTCTTTTTACATGAACATCCACGTCATTCTCAAGATGCACATAAGCTTGTGCAGGCAGATGAAAAGTTATGGTATCCCAGAGTGGATGAAATTCAAAGCAACAATTAAAAAAAAAAATCAGGTTTCTCAAGAGTTACAAACTAATTTCACAGGCAATGGATGTTAATTAAGATGACAAGTGCAAATGCACACAGGATATGCAAACAGCTTATAAACTCTTACTGTTAACACTTTGGTTATCACCAGCACTGAACTTCAGAAGAACACTTAAAAGTGGACCCATGTATTTTAATTACTGTGTCCTTAAATTCCAATTAAATACTGTTTCTGTTTCCACCTTCTGAATGAAAATGCTGCAGAGTTAACTTTAAAAAATGGCATACACCACACAGGAGACTGAATGAATCCAGTTATAAAAGCAGTATTTCTCTATCTACACTGGGGCAAACAAGGCAGACTGAGACAAGCTAAACTCAATCAGAAGACTTCCTCTCTCCAGAGAAAGAAACAAGTGAAGTCAGGAACTTTTCTGTAGATTGTGAAAACAGCATCCAAAGCCAGGCTTCCCTTATGGACATCCAAAGGAAACAGCTGGCAGACATACCCCGTGGAGTTTTCACAGAAAGGGTAGGAAAGTGGAAAGGAATGTTTATTCAGATGGGAACAAGAAATTCTCTGCCTCTTGAGCATTTAACTAAGAAGAGACTTCTGGAGGAAGAACCTGAAGACCCACCCATCTGCACTCTGCCTGCAGTGTGGCAGAACAAGTTTATTGTGAAACACATAGCTAAATTGATTGGAGAAGACATCCAACTGGTCAATGACTCCTGTTTGTTGCATTTTCACTTGCAGGAAGGACAAAGAGAGAAAATAACAGATAACACAAACATTAGGCACCTCCTAATATTAATAAGCAGCAAATTTTATTATTATTTTGCTTAAAGAACCCTGGACATTGACAGTCTCATTAATAAGAATGCTTCATATTATTATGAGAAGAGAAATACTGCTGAAAGCCTGGACTAGATACAAATTTAAATTTGTGAACTGAAAGTTCATATTCATCATATTAAAATGCACTTTATTAAAATATGTAAAATAGAACAGATAGTATAGAACAGATGCTTTGAGGAAAGTCTGCCAGCTGTACACCAGTATTTTGTATATGAGACCAAACTAATTAGAATTCCTATGACCCACAGAGAAATTCTTTCCTCTCCCATGCTGAACTACACTAAACGTGTCAGGTGGAAAATAGAACAACAAAGGATGTGAACAGGCTGCTTTTGAGGAAACTTTCAAACATATTAAAATAAGATCCAATGGTCAACTCCCATGTTAAAGAACTCATCTATGTCACTACACTGTAATGGTACAAACAAAACAAAACAAAAAAAACAAACCCAAAAAAAAAAAAAAAAAAAAAACAAAAACCACCAAAACAAAACCAAAAAAAACAAACAGGAAAAAAAAAAAAAAAAAAAAAAAAACACCACAAAATTGAAACCAAGTTTGCTACACCTACATGGGAAAGAACCACTCTCTTAATCTCTCTTAACTTACCAGTAAATTACATGGATCTTCACCCAACAAAAGGATAAACAAGACATTCAAAATCTCTGTGTATTTCCTTAACTAAATAGAAAAAATTAGTAGAAATGGCTTTGAAAAGCCACTCCTAAAGGGGGTTTGCCTTTGAATGCCTAGAATTATTCATTTAAAAAAAAAGTGTTGGAGAAAATTCAAAGACTGTCTCCATTGGATTTTCACAGCACTCGAATCAGAAATCTTTCTGGTGAAAGTCACCAGTAATTTTGAAAAATTTAGGTAACTGCGACTTACAGAATTCAAAACACTGTTGTGCTTCAACTCAGGTTCAGCTAGGAAAAATGCACTGATTTCATAAGGAATTTTCTAGGATAACCCTGCTTGCACAGGGAGGCTGGACCAGATGTCCCCACTGTGGTCCCTTCCAATATGACCCATTCTGTAAATACATTTTGAGTGTGCTAATTCTCCTATGAAATAGAAAGCAACTTCATAACAGAACTTGGACTAAACAATGAAAAATATTTAAGATGCTTCCTCCTAAATATTACATTATTTGCACTTGACCTCAATATTATCTTTTGTTTAGTGCCATAGATTTGTCTGGAATAAGAATAATTTTGGCAAGCGGCTTTTGCATCTACATTTTGCAGATAGTGAACATTGAAACTGCCAGAGTAGCCAAAAAGAAAAAAAAACCACAAACAAGTACTTCATAAAACAGAATAACAAAATACCTGAAGAAATAAAATTTGTCTAGTTATGAATATTGACTTTTTCTCAATCCAAGTCCCTCAAAATAACATAGTGCTCAGGTTTTCCTTAAGCAAGCAATGTGCACATTCAACTGACAAAAATTATTCCTGTCAATTATCAAAAATACTACATGAAACATGCTGATGTTACAAAGTCAGACACTCAAAGGTGATCAAACTTAAAATCTTAGTTTTTCCCACTTATGTTGGTAGGACAAGCTTTCCCACAGCATCTTTCTATGACAACTCTTAGGCCTCCCCAGACTGGAAGAATAATCAAAATGGAGAATACTCAGCATTTCCTCCCTCCTCCTCACATCACTAAGTATGTGACAACATCATATCTCACTTGAACACTACCAAAATCTTACAATGGAAACAGAATTTGTTTTGGTTTTTTTTTTCCCCTGGAAAGCTTTTCCCACTTTTAAATATTCTGCTGCATCTCTGGCTCACCAACCCCAGGTGTGTAGCTGTAGTGCAGGTAAGCCTATTCAACAGTGGGTACCTGCTTCTGAAAGAACAAATCTCTGTTTTACCCTCCCACCATCTCCCTTCTAAACATCTAACATCACAGAGAACAGGCCAACGCTTAAAGCAGCAGAAAATGGCTTGAACTGGCTCAGTTTGGATCACGGGAAAACAAAAAATGGCACAAAGGAGGAGGCATCAGGACCAGAAAAGGGGTTCCACTGATTCCTCCATTAGCAAGTTAGAAAGCAACCATTGTAACACCTTCACCATATTGAAAAATCAGACCAAAAAAAGGCATTTCTACATTTATTTGAGATAATAAGCACCATTCCTTTTCTTTCTGGAGGAAAAGAACTTGTGCATAAGGAAGCTAAAGATTAGAAGCTTCACATGTCCATTAACTAATACAGCACTCCACAGCTGATTTTACAATGTTATATACTATTTTTACAGTACTTTATATGCACATAGAATTCCTTTTAATTTCAGCTGCACATACTAAACTCTCAGCAGTCAGCAAATCGGTCGCAACATGACTAACACCACCAGCAATCAAACTCTTCTATTTGTAGATTTGCTAACAATCCTGAAACAGTGTAAGAACTGTCACAGCTCTAAATGTGATCACCTCCTTCTCTCACAATCCTGTCTCATCTTTCCAGCTTTCAAAGCCTGCAACAGAGTGATGAACCCACTTGATGCTAAACCTGATTTAATACAAGAGCAGTGTTCATGCTATTAGAATAAAAAAGGCATAGGGTAAGGCAGGAAATATTAATAAAGCCTGCAAAAATATGAATACTGCAGTGAAAGCAAACTAGGGTTGCACATGCAATCAGTTCCTGAATGCTTGACTCCAACATTAGCTTTCTGGTAACTGGGAACTTCTGGGAATTTTTGTAAGATAATTTTGTAACAAAGAAGCATAAACATGCTGATACCTTGAGGGATCACAGACGAACTACATCCTTTGGACTCACTACATGGACCTTTGCCACTTCAGCTGATCAATGACAGCTGGAATAAATTAGCCCACAGAGGGAAATAGCTATAAAACCTGTTAGCAAGAAACAGATACACATGGAAGCAGTAATTTTTGGGCTGAAGCCAAATTTCATAGGGATTGGGCTTGAAACCTTTGTCTCCTAGTCTCCTCTTTCAATATGCACTTTGCTTATCCCTCCCTTATCCCACTTGCTATTTATGACACAACTAACATTTAAGTGACATTGCTTCTTTACTCCAAAATACAGGAGTAGCCTCCCTTTTGAGCTTCCAGATAACTGGCAGTAAAAATCAAGATTCGTATCTGCTACTCTGCAGTCTCTAACAATATGTAAAATAATGAGCAAGAAGTGAGCACTTCTTGTGTTTGCATGACTGTAAGAGTACAAAGGGCTTAAGAAGAGAGACAGCAAAAGTCAGCAAAATCATCTGTATTAAAGACAAACCTTTGCTACTTAAGCTCCGGAACTTTGACTGCCAAAATCTGTGGATGAAGGACTTGAAACACAATATAAACATCTGTGTTGGACAGTAAGACATGAAACACGTTCAAATAGTATGTGCTACTGCTATTTTAAGCTATAAGATATCTGACTTCTACATCGCTGCTCTAAAAAGGGAAAGCTATCCCTGGAGTTTGGTACAGGTTGTTCAACAATTTGTACAGTCAATACACCCTCTTAACAGTTTTTCAATATTCTCTTCCAGCAGACAGAATGTGTTGCTATACTGATTGAAACAGAAGATATACTCTTTAGGGGTTAAAAATTAGTATAGAATTGGCCCATTTCATATGTATTCTAAAACTCTTGTTGCATGGTTCTAACAAAAATCATCTTAACATGGTTATCAACATGTCAACTCCACGGACCAAAGATTTTTCTCAAAATATTTTAAACGGGGTGAAAAATACCTCGACGTTGGCACAATGAAACAAAAAAATTTGAGAAACAGAGTATATGCTTGCTAAACAAGAATTATGTTTATTTAGCTAGTGAATCACCTAGAGGAGTAAATTTTCACTTTCATGATAGCAATCTGTCAGGCTTGCAAACACCCAGAAATAGGAATTAAAGATTATTTTAAATGTAGTTATAAAGGTCATAAAAAGTCTGATTTAGACTGAGGTACATTTACTCAAAACTGAGATTCATTGAGTGGTAGCAAACAAACAGTTCCTCAGACAAATGCACTTTTTTCAGTATACATGTTACAGAAAAAAAAATAAAGAAATGTGCATTAACTGGTGGTGTCCACCAAGCTGCATATTAATATTCTCTTACACCAAACAGTTTGAAACAAGGGAAATGTCATTCTATTATAATTTCATGTTACGATTCATTTGGCTAAACTGCAGCTTAAAGTTGCCTTGCCATATTAAAAGATTACTACAATAATTTTCACATGAACATTTAGACTTGAGTTTTACTCCAGGACTAAATATGGCATGATTTGCTTTTAATCTGTTGAATAGCTAAAAACCTGACAATTAAAAAAACTACAACAAAGAAAAAATTAAGTTGAAGCAATGTGAATCTCACATCATTGAACCACTTCTAATGGTTAAATGTTAGTATTTAACAAATTCAAAGAGTTAATGAATCCTTGCATTCGTTCGGTCTCCTGTGCCTTAGCTAGGATGCATAAATACAAAAGACAGCAGATACTGGTAAAAGCTTCAGGACAGAAAGTGCTTGACGAAGGTACAGTTCTCAAGTGTGTTTGGTGAGAGAGTATAAGGGCAGATGCACTGATGAGAACCATTACAAGAAGAGTCAATTTCGTGTTAAAGTGTTCAAAGATGTCACCTTAAGCAGAAAAAAGCTTTAATAACGTCTTCTTAGACATATTAGGCATTTCCAGAGTCTACATCATTAGTGTTGTATTCTAGCAGGACATCTCCATATAGTTATTGTTTGTTTCTATTTCTCTCCTGAAAAAAAAAAAACAAAAAGAAAAAAGAACAGTCATGTTAATACACACAGATCAATATTATCTCCTTTTCTTTTATTACAGCATTTTCATTGCTTTCAATTTAGCTAAACCAGGCAACATGCTTCCAAGGAAAAAGCTTAATTTATTTCCAGGAATATGAAATCATACAATTTAAGTCAACGTCTTAAAGAAAAACACAGAAGTGTATGTCAAACTAAAAGGCAAACATGTTCCAAAAAAACTGCTATCAAAAAAAGGACTCAATGTCAGTTTTAATTCACTTACAGTATCTCTGTCAAAGCCCCATATAATAAAAAGTCCTTAAGACCAAAAGGTAAAGTAACTAGTTGGCCCAACACCTCATCCTCCATACAAATGCTCAAGTGGCAAGAAAAAAAAAATATTTTTTTAAGAAGGCCATGCATGCCTTTTTCAGAAATTACTTTCAATAACAAAGTCAGTGAAATAGGAACAGCTACAAAGAAACCTCACTTCAATGTGAGCCTGAGCCACAGTGAGGACCATATTAACTAGACAGACCTCACAGCACTATGAGATGCCACATTTGGCATTTAGAGCTAAAATACTAATGGCACTGTAACTATCAGGGACTAACAAATCTGTATTCTGTAGTACAGGTTTAACAATAAATGACACTTTGAGTGCTTTATCATCATCCTCCATTTTCTTTACTTAGTTCAACATAAACATACACTTCGGCTATGACTACATCCAGGAAAAAAATAAAAACTATTAACAAAGTACATATTGTTGCCTTCATAAGATATCTTCTAGCCTGTAAAATGACACCAGTCAGTGTAAAAAACGAAGACCTTATCTTTCAATAGCATTTTCCATAACACCTTTCTTTATATGTACAACTGAGCACATTAAGGAAATATACAAATACCTGCATGGAAGAGAGGTAGGTTCCCATTCCCATTAAAAGAGAATAAAAAGTATAAAATACCTCTCCATATTTTTATTAATATTGCATATTATAAATGGAACAATAACATAGCAGAGAAAACAAAATAACCCAGAAGGCATTTGAACAGCAATTTGAAAACCACACTGAAGCTTTATTATGCTAGAAACTATTTAAGAAAATTGCAAATGAGCGTATGAGACCACATAGATTCTTCCAAAAAGACAGTCTATTGAAAGAAGAAGGTATGTAACACTTATACAGCTTATTACTGGTGATCTAGTCCTTTCCAATGCAGATCTCCAAGTTGCTCCAAGATGAAAACCAAAACAATAAAGCCCAGTCTTGGTCACAATGAGCAGCTCATGGTCCCAGCAGCTGTGTGTCTATGACTGGATATTAGCTAGAGCAGAATTTCAGTATATTTAAAGTGAAAGCAATACTTGCACTATTCAGCTAGAAAATTATTTTTTCTAGTTTAAAAATACATAATTAGTATTTTCATAGTAAGATACTGCTTTTTAAGATTGATAGTATCAGTCATTAACACAAGCTGATAACAATGCACTCTTGGCTGAAAACAGATGATGACTGGCCTCATGCCTCACTATGCATGTAAGGCATGCAAAAATAGCCTGCTAAGGCACATCTCAGATTATTCCTCTAATATTAGCAGACTTCAGTAGCAAGAACTACACAAAGTGTTGAAAAACACTCCTGCGGTAGGAGCCTACGAAACTGCAATGTTCAAATATATAGCAATTTTAAATACAACCTGTATACAACTAAAATCATCAGTTCCTATTCATTTGCAAGTATTACATATATAAGCACTGATTCAGGCCGTCTAGAAAGACACTCTGCATTTCAAACTGCTGTACTATAAAACTGACCAACATTATGCTTTGTGAAGCTCCCAACTCAAAATGTATTTAAGTTCCTAAAAATTCAAAGTAGGAAAGGAATGATACCCTGACTACCTTCTTCCACTTGATGAAACAAAGGAGGTATTGCAAATTTTACATCCGCTTTGAATTCTACAGAGGAAAAAAGCCTTCATAACATCAGCACATCTTTCCTGTAGTCTCAAAATTACATATTACTACATTTATATTTAAATACTTTAAGCAGACATATAAGTATGACATTTTTCAATGCAAGTGAACAGTACATTCTTCAAATACTGGTATCAGTGACATTTGGCACTCTGTACTGCAAAACGGGGAGAAAGAAGACTTGATTTACTCAAAACACAGGCAGTGATATTCAACTCAAAACCAAACTCCTCCCCAACTCCAAGTCAGATCACACTCCTGGACCACTGTCTTTTCCTATTTCAAAAAGTAGCTTTCCTGAGGATTTTGGGTGTTTTGATTTTTGAGTTTGTTGGTTGTTTGGGGTTTTTTTTTGTGGTTATAGACAAACTATCAGAAGAATTTACCTCCAGAAGGTTTCCAGCACCAGAGTAGAAGTTTCCAGCATAACCAGTTCTCTTTTAACCAATTAATTTAATTTCTTATATTCAGATAAGCAAAACTTTGGTCACATCTCTTGCAATGCTCTTGGATGAAAACTTTCTCCTGTATATTTAAGTTCCCCACCAAAGGTCAACTCACCATGGTCAGATTACCCAGCTCTAGGGGGAGTTTATGAACAGGACATGGAAATTAAGTACCATTCAAATCAGGACGATATGGGAACATATTGTTGGGTTAAAGGTACTGTCAGCTGCAGACCATATGCCAAGCACATTTCACACATGCAAATAACTTTCTGCACAAACCAAGTAATGGTGAATCTAAAAACTGCTTCGGCCTTAGAAATGTGCATCAATCTAGTACAAATAAAACTATGAAATTAGCTTGGTCTGAACTGCAAAGCTGAGTTACTTCCAAATTTTAGCTGCCTGAATTCAGAGCATTAATTGAATGATCCCGTGCTGAGAAGTAGCTGCAATATAATTTATCCTCCAATATAATGAAATCTCTGTGCTAACAAAATTTCAAAATTCAAAGCAACAAAAACATTTCCTGATCTGATTTGAAAGAAGCTACTGAGATGCACACAACCCTGACTTTGGGATTTCTTTGCCACAAAGAAGGTAAATGAAAGTAGTCTACATGTAAATGCAAATGTAGCCTAACAAGAACAAGAAGCTACTACAGTCTTTGGCTGTATTTTTTTCCCAAGGTCCCACAAACTGAAGCTCAAGGTCAGGAAAGGCAGATCTGAAAGAATGACTTTGGCTGAATTTTACAGTAGTTGCAAATGCAAGCATTTCAAGGTGTCCATTTGGAAGCTATCCAGGGTTGCAAACTTACACAGGCCAATTGCAGAGTTCCCACACACCCTCCAGCACTATCAGCTATAATTGAAAAAAAAAAAAAGAAGTAGAATTTTGCCAAACCTCTGCCTCTTACGGCAATGTTTAAAGTGTTCATGCCTGGAGCTGTCTACTCTGCCCCTCTCCCAAGAGGGAGCATTCTAACAACAGCTTCAGAAGCTGCTTTACTGCAAACTGTGATCTAATCTTCAACTTAGAAGCCCGGCTCATCTGCAATGTAAGCTAACATGTCAGACTGCATTCTGTGAAGTGAGGCACAGGCACTCATCTGCTCTGCCAACTGTGCTGCGTGGGCAGAAACACCTGGCAGAGGCAGAGCAGGCAGCTGTAGAGGTGGTGAAAAGAAGCCACAGCAAAGCTCATGAAATCTTATTTACTAATGGCATCAGCCATAATCTGCAATTTATTTCGCTCCAGTGTACCATTAAAGCTAGGACAGCATAAGCATTGGCCTTAGTGCTTGAGACCCACAATGAAAAACAGACAACTAGAAAAATGAAAAATTCCAGAAAATGTTTCCTCCGTTTATATGACTGGCTGTTAACGTAAATTAGATTACTGAAACTTTAAAGTTGTGTAAAATATTGGTCCTTTTTAACTTCTCACTCTTGAACTCCCAATTAAGAGGGCACATCTCAACACAGAAACTACCTCAGAAACAGATAAATATATTTAAATAGATTTCTCCGAGATGCACTTCTGGGAAGAAGGGAGAGAAGGAATAGATGAGAAAGGTCTCTAGAAGTCTTAAATGAACCTACAAATTTTTCCTGTGCAGATGCCATTCCCTCCCTAAACACTAATTTTCTTCTATTCCTTGACCCACCATGAAAACCACAAGGCACAAATTAAAAATCAAAGTTAACACACAAAGTCAAATAAGGTTTTACAACTTCAGAATAGCTCCTTCTCCCAGTAAGCTTTGAGAATTAATACTCATCTGAGACCCTGTTGCTGCAGATCAGCTGAACTACAGATAGTATATAAAGGTTCTCAAGCACATAAATATTAAGAAACTGCAAAAGCCAGAAGACCTAGACTTCTAATTTATTTTTTCTTCCTACTAGTTTTGATGGCATTTTACTTCGTCACTGAAACATACTTGTAAGCATATTTTCCTATTATAGGAAAAAAATGTGTAAAAATTACCGTAAAATGGCAAATAAATTTAAATTTTATCAAACTCATGCACTATTAGTAGAACATGAACAGATTATTATTTTATTATGGTAATGATAAAGGCAGTAAGAAGTTAATCCCCATCTGAAATTCCACACTGTACAACCATTCAAAAGGCAGAGGTGGAGAAAGAAGCCCAACTACTTGAAGACACTAAATGGTAACACACAACAAGGAAAGGCTCTGCAGAAACCAAGCTTTCCATGAGCCAGAAAAGCCCTTCCAGTCTTGTCTTCCCAGGCAGGTACTTTCAGTGACAGATCAGCCAATTCTAACTACAAGTAGCAAATGTTTTGCTTCAGTGCCGTACATCATTATACACTGAAATATCAGACTTTAATTATCTACAAGACAGCCATTTCAGCAAATGATCAAAAGACAAAAACATGCCTCCAGATCCTCACTATTATTTGTTAACAATGCTCAGAGTATAACATTGGTTTTTGAAGACTGACAAGTGACAGCTTCTTACCAAATCTATATAAATTGCATTTAGTGATGACTTCTGTCCCAGCAAGAGAAGCAGAAAGATGACTCTGACACCTGGGTTAGCTGTTCTCAGATGCCCATGGGCAACAAGAACACATTATTTAATTGCTCTGCTAAGGAATTTATGGTAGCCTTGGAAGGGAAATAACATTCGCTGCAGGGCTTACAAAATGCACTGAGGAAGAATTTCTCAGGCAGTTTTTCTTTAAGCCTCACTACTCATACTCTTTGAATAGGTGTAACTCAAATTCAAACCTACCATGAGGAAAAATGAACTTACTTTATCTTGGTTTCCTATTTATATGAAATTGCAGTGAACTTGGAAATTTACTGACTACAACAGAGCAAAACAACAATCATTCATCAATATTAACTACACTACCAAACCTCTGAAAAATTCACAAAGAACTGGGCTCGAAAAACCTATCATCTGCTACGTTTTGTAATGTTTCATTTCATCTAGATGAATATGAATATGAAGTTTTAAGCAAGTTGGTTTTGATATAAAACAAAAAATCTTAGTTCAATCGAATCTACAGGAACAGCTTCAACAGACATGCAAGATTTCTATGTTTTAAAGTCCCATTTTTTTCCAGCAAACCACTTCCAGGAATCTCCAATGAGTTTCTGCTAGCTAGCCCATCTGCAGTATGAATCAATGAAGCAAGGCTGTGAAGAGTCAGATGGGCTGGGACTTCTTTGCAATATGCAGGCATATTTCTTCCCTGCAAACTGCAGGAAAAGCATCACTGTTCTAGACAATTTATTGTTAATAGAGCATTGAAATCTGAGTAGATGTAGCAGGAAGCAGAAGGCTGCCTCATGAATTTTTACAACTATCAGTGTATACTTAAGATTCTGCTTCTGCTCTGGAACAAGAGATAGGATTTCTCCTTTGCTTTAAAAATCACAACTTAAAAGACATAGCATTTAGAAAAGGTACATCTGTCACAGATCCAGCTCAATTCAAGTTTGAAGTCTTGTCTTAGGTAGCTGCCTTGATATTTAAGAACATAAAGTATTAGATTCCAAAAAAGTGACTGGCCCCTTAGGCTTTGAAGTAAACCATTTGGTTGATATTCCTAGCTTTTCCAACAGGGGTCCCTATTTTACAGGAGAAACTGGTCTTTCCACTCCGAGAGCAAGAGAAGTTGAATCCACCCTGTAAAAAGGACTTTGTAGGCTTGATTTTCAGGTAGGGATTTCCAACAAACTAACAAACACATGACAAGATCTGTTCAAGTGTTGCTATGAACTAAGACTGCCTGTGAGTTTAATTACTTTCCACCTCTTTTATTCAACAGTCCAATATTGCACTTTCCCTCTTGCATCATCATTAGAGAAACACAGGCAATATCAGCGCTCAAACTCTTACATCTCTCACTTCTCTCACTCTTTAAGAGATCACAGCATAACATCTATACCCATCCTCTAATGAATTCTAAACTATACCTTGGAACAGAAACAATTGTCTCTACCAAATGCACAGAAAACAGGCACATTTGAAATCCCTGTGTCTGTAACCTAAGAACATGAAGGTCATTTTTAAGTTTTTCCAAAAGACTAAAGATGCAAAAGCAAATGAAGACACAGGAAATAAGCACACCATCATGGCAAGGAAATTCTGGAGCAGAATGCTCAAAATTATTCTAGTTCCAAATAGTCTTCTCCCATGACCAGTGGTACATAGTCATCTCACAACTATCAAGGGAGGGAAAAAAAGTGTTTCCTGTTTCTACTTTCTCACTTCCAATTATGAAGATTATACTCTTGATAAATATGAGGTTCAAGGAAATTGAAAAATAATGTCCCTTGAAACTTCATCAAAAGAATACAGGAAATGAACATGTTTCTCAGAAGATATTAATTACATAACCCTCTTTTAAATAGTTTCATGTTTATTACATAAACCTCTTTCAGATGTAAATACACAAACTTTTAGAAGTTGTTTAGTACAAGTATCATTAACTGCATTAAAAATTTTTGACAATCACCTGTTTTCCTTAACTGAAAATCTGTCAATGGATCTATATCTGACTTTTACATTATAATACAGTAATTGATGGTTGGGGGTTAAAAGGAGGAATAATCAGCTACAGTTCACTCTTAATGTATGATTTCTCTCTTCAAGATATTTTTAAGAAATATCAAATCAATCACAAGGTCAGCAATGTCCTACAAAAGAAAGGAGTTACACTACATAACAGTGCAGACTGATAATGACCCAATCATCAGAGAAACAAAAGTTACATTAGTATCAGAATGAAGGGGAAAAAAATTATTCCTTTTGAGAGTCAAGAAGTTCTAGCAATGTCAGCATTCCTATTACAAGATATGTAATAAAACAGAAGAAAGCTAAAATTTTAAATACTTATTCATCTGCCATTTAAAGGCTTCCTGAAAAGTAAAAAAATGCCAAATGCAAATTTGATAAACACAAATATATACTAAATTCTTCTATCTTACTTCATGAATAAAAATCAATTACTGTTCTGGACTATTGCACTACGAAAACCATCTAAAGCACTCCACAATTACATGAAACCATAGCCCTTTTTCCCACTGTATGCTACAAAAGTAGAATTCTCCATCAAAAAGCACCAAAAGAAGTCCTAGGACAACGGGTAATAAGCCACCATCTGAAGGCAAGGAAGTCGTAATCTGCCAACAACTGCATTTTTAAATGCAGAGCCACATTTTATTTTCACCCATATACTTACTGAAGATCAGATGTAAAGCTACTACTACAGATGTTTTTCTTTATTTTCAATACCTTTTATTTTCTAAAATGTAATTATGTCATCTTAAAAGGCATATTTTCAGATTTCTGTTTCATTCATTTAGATATTACAGCTTTCTGCTGAAAGGCAATCAAACATCTTTTTAAATAATATGCATACAAGTTGCACATTTACACCACAAAGCAGCAGTTAACTAAGGACAAATGGAATTCCAGACCACTTCAATGTACGTCTGACAGAACTCATGACAAGCATCGCTCATTTCTCTGATCCTTTGGTAAAAGATCACACCACTTGTATGTTTAAAATAGGAGTCTGGAACCTGAGCTGTAAGAATAAGGGAATGATTACTGCACAACCCAGCTGTAGATACCTTACCCACACCAGGGTTACATCAAACAGTGGTGTAGACACTCTTCTTTGTCATTTTCAAGTTACCTTTATCAAAACTGGCAAAGTTACTGAAGTTTCATGTTTATCAGAGACTACTCCTTGTACTTTCAGAAGTATACTGCCATATTTTTATAAAAAAACATACTGCTAGGCCATAGGGGAAATGAATTATTGATCCCCCTGAGTTGTTAAGATTAAACTTTTACAACCAATTATTTTAAGATAAATTAGCTGTAATGATGAACAGTTATGAAGTAAATTAAATCCCTAAATCATTTGCTGTTTACAATATTTAGATTGCTGGCTGTATGAAAGTTTGTAACCACCTATGCAATAACAAAATATTAACTGAATTTCAAGGAACATGGAAGGGACTACTGCTGCCTGATGCACTTAATATTTTATTAACAGCTATAAGCATATTTTTCATGACCAAAACACTGGGAAAAAGTGATTGCCACAGCCACCAAAGAATATAAACAGGAACTTAATTTACACAGTTCTGCAGGCAGTAGAAAGTGCACATATTTAAATACAGCTCCATAAAAACTTAGCTGGCACTAGGTAATAAAGTTATTCAATTAATCATAAACCAAAGCTTACAATACTAATTGGTGCATTTACAGACATGAATCATAAGAGTTAACAATGGTATGTTTACAATTTAAAGACAGACTGCTTGTACACTGTGTGATAAAAGAAAAAACACAGATTTAAAATCAACATTCAATCATAAGAGAATGCTAAAGATAAACTCTCAGTAGATGTCATTAGTTTAATGTGAACTCCCTATATTTTAAGTCTATATTCATTTGCTGAAGGCACACCTCAAATCCATCTACAAAGAGAAAACCTCACTGCTAACCTACACAGTTCTACAGCAATTTTTGATAATTGGTTATAAAACCAATTTGTACAATGCCGTAAAAGAGCCAATGGCCACTACTGCAAGTATCTTGCCATGTGTTTTCTCTCAGTGTTGGGAAAGGTAACTATTTAATAAGAAACAAAGAGGTCAGTACTTGAGTCATACAGATACTGTAGGTTTCTCTGAAAGTATTATTCAAATAGCAATGTTACTTTATTACTCAAATACCCATCATCACAGTTATGTAGTTCAAGACCTACTAAATGCTAAACTCAGTACTTTGAATTTTAAGTTTAGCACACATAGAAACACTTCCACTAATCTACATTCCTTGTCTTCATTACATTTTGTGGCTTTTACCTACTACTGAGGGAACAAAACCACAAATAAAACAATCTTCCTGAGTTGCTAGGACATGTCTCAATTATGACTTGTTTGTGAATTTTTTTTTTCAAAAAAGGAGGTATTTTTGAAGCAAACCAGTTATTTGTGAAATATCTCAAAATTTTGAAAATTTCGAAAATGCTGGAGCGTGAAGGCTACAGAGACACATTCTAATCTTAGTCAACCTGAAACATTACAAAATTACAACAAATCACAGAATCAGAATGTCTGGAAAGGGCCCATGAGGATCATCAAAGTCCAACTCCTGGCTCTGTGTCCAAGAACAGAACCTGAGAGTACTGAAGAACAATACCTGAGAGTACTGATCAAACACTTCTTGAACTCTGTCAGGCTTGGAGCTGCGACCACTTCCCTGGGGAGCCTATTCCAGTGTTCAACCACCCTCTTTTCTTCTATCTGATCTACGTCTTCCCTGAGACAGCTTCAGGCCATTCCCTCAAAACCTGTCACTGGTCAAAGAGTGACGAAATCAGTACCTGCCTCTCCACTTTCCCTCATGAGACCACAATAAGGTCTCCCACTCAATCTCCTCCAAGCTGAACAAATAAAGTGTCCACAGGTTCTTCTCACATAGCTTCCCCTCCAGACCCTTCACCATCTTTGTGGCCCTTCTGGATGCTCTCTAACAGCTTTATGTCTTTCTTATATTGCAGCACTGAAAACTGCACACAGGAGTTGAGGTGAAGCTTCACTAGCACAGGGTAGAGTGGGACAGTCACCTCCCTTAACTGGCTGATGGTTCTGCACTTGATGAAGTGGTACCAAAGCCTGAAAAAGTCAAAGTCATTCCCTTACATTTAATACTAGTTAAGAAAGTAGTCCATCAACCCATCATCAAGATACCATGAAAGTTAATGATACTCATTTAGGACACAATCCATTTTCTTTTTAGGAAAAAAAATCCAAAAGGCATTACATACACAATTGGGATATTCATCTAGCCTCCCAACAACAGAAAACTTTCAACATAACAATTTATTGCAGAGTCGTGCAATAGAGCTACAAAATTGGTTTGGGGTATGCCTCACACTGTTCTACAGGAGATGTGACACACTTGTTGAAGGGTGGAATCTACAACAGGGGTGAAACCACCATAGTACTAGAAATCTAAGAGAAGTAAACATTTCACCTGCTTCATAGCTTCTTTATGTGTTGGCTTCAAGTGAACAAATTCTCCACTTCATATATCTCAAGGCCCTTAGCACAAACCCTAAAATTTTGGGCGTTTTTATTCAGTGAGTGGTGTGACATGATGAACAGAGATCATTAGCAACAAACCATACTGATGGCAACTCTTATTTTTTAATACCTGCATATCATCTAACTGGTAAAAACAGCTCCCGAAATGTTTTTAACCATGAGACAAAATCATACATTTACAATTACTGGCAAGTCTGGAAAGCAAGTAAATATAGGAAAAGTAAATATTGTAGCCAATGGTGAGCACAAGTGTTATGATTAGGGAGGGTACACAAGACAAAGTAAACAAGTACTATAAAACTGCTTGAATTAAGTGCTTTTCCCCTGTCTGGTTTCCTGAAATTCCTCCAAAACTAAAAATTTCTCTACAGAGTTATCACATTTTCTCTTCCTTACAGAAATGAACTACAAATTGCTTTTTTTAGGAAATACACTATCAGAAAGGTCAAAAAATTATATTGACACTATTCAAGTCATCACTGTATCACTTCTGTTTTTCACAGTTCCACAAAAGAGAAATTGAATCAAGGAGAAAACCTCCTTTTCACACTAATCATGTGGTTAACATTTAATTAAAGCAGAATTTGAAATGAAATGCTATGTTAAATAAAGTACGCATCTTCTCTAATTTCTGGTCCTTTTTGTGACATCCAGAAACTGTAAAAATCTAAGCAAGAAGAATTAAGTTATGCGTAATGGACACAATTCAGTTTTCATTTGCATTGAAGAAGTAGAACGTGTCAGATGTCTGCTTATTCAGGCCTACCTTCGTATTGTGATTAAACAGATGTCTGTACTAATAAACAAGTCACAGGAACTTAAATTTTTTCATTAAGAGCCAGTTATATCAAGTAGACACTTTGAATAAGAAATACCACTTCCTGATTTAACACTTGCAGACAGAAATTCCAGATGAATGAAAAACAAGGCTTCTGAAAACAGAAAAAAAGAGAGCTACTGTAACGCACTGATTTCTTACCCTACGCATGGCTTCCTCCTCCTCTTGACGCTTCTCATAATGTGCAAAGTCATCAAAGATTGAGGTGGTATGCTTGAAAGTAGCAATTATTTTAAGCACTTGCTTGGCTTTTTCTAGGGGTACCTCTTGAGTGTCCCTTGAATTGGTAACTGGTTTGTTGTCATTGTTTTCCAAGCGAATATGTCGCAGTTGGTTATTGGGAACGTCTTTGACAAAGATCCATTTGACATCAAACTTCCCCTTCCACTTATCCTGAGACCAGACACCAGCATATGCATTGTAGTCCACAACAGACTTCATCTCAGCCACTCCGCAAAAGTGTCCACTGCCATTCACACTGAAGAGTAAATAGAGCGGGCCTTTTCCATTCAGGGACCGGTAAGCAGCATCCAAGCGCTTATTCCCATGCTCAGTACTACACCAGATAGAGTACTTAATGGAGCGATGAATATCGTCCTCTGAATAACTTTTGATTATAAACACACGTCCATTCTTCAGATTCCAATCGAAGTCTTTGGGATTGTAGTTGTTTATGGCCTTTAGTTTCTCCAGCACTGGGTGCACTTCCACACCAGAAGGTGAGGAGCTGACGGATACAACACCTAAACCAAAGTTCTCACTACCAGCTCCATTGTTCTGGCTGAAGCCCACACCCCTATTACGAGGAGCTACCCAGCGGTTTTGCAGCTGTTGCTGCTGCAACTGGTGAGGCTGGGCCTGCTGCTGAGGTCCTTGTTGCTGTTGTGGTTGCTGTGGCTGAGGCTGCTGTTGAGGCAGTTGGCTTTGCACCAGTGGTGGTGGTTGAATTAATGGCTGAGGCTGCTGGATTATAGTCTGAGGAGGCAGTACTGGTTGAGCTGGGGGTGCTTTTACCACTGACCCTTTGTCATCCCAAGTTCCAATATTCATGTTGTGTTTTATAGGTGGTGGCGGTACAGCAGGGCCCCCAATGCCCACATTACCTTTAGGCTTGAGTTTCGGCTGAGGTTTAGCAGGTTTCCTTGCAATTGCAGCCCATGAGGTTGGTTTAGGTGCTGAACTGCTAACTGGGGGCACGCTGTTAGCTGCAATGCTTGTCATACCTGTACTGCTCAGAGCTGAACCTACAGTTTTTGTTACAGCAGCCGTCATATCTCCACCAATTTTCAGTCCAGTCATGCCTTGTTCAATGCTGCTAATCCCAGGCACCTTGCTCAGAGTATCACTGCCAAATCCAGCCTGTCCATCTGCTATGGCTCTCCCAAGAGAACTAGGTGGATAGCCATAGCTGCTGCTGTAAGCAGAGCTTTGTGTTGATTGTCCCTGAGATCCACTTGTCCCCCACGTAGAGAAGTCTGCATTCCCAGGAAAAAAATTAAATCCATGCTGCCCAAGAAATGGAGGGGTATTTCCTAATGCTCCGGGTTGACTAAATACACCATCAGGTATGTAATGGTGTTCACCATTGCTCATCTGTCCATAAGTTGTCAAATATGGCATTGGAGGGTCACCTGCAGTTGACCATGCTGCTTCACCTAAAGAGTATGGGAATCCAATGGATGGAGCATAATAGCTAGGCATATATGGGTCTGACATTGGTGGATAGCTGTTACTCTGCAAGAAAATAAAATTTTAAAAATCAGCAATATTGATAATTATGCTCAAGGGGAAAAAAAAACTGTAATACAATCCAAAACATTTTTAAGGGTTATATGAATGCATTTGTAAATTCCACCATTCCTCACAACATAAAAGATGAGTGAGGTATCTGTCGGATAAGGCCATTTCTTCAAGAGACCTTCTCAAAACATTAAAGGGCCCCCTTTTGCTCTGGAACATTATCCTCATTTTTTAGCTACTAAGCTAGGTTTAAAATGCCTCCATGCCAACAGTATAAAGAAAATTATAAGCTGCTCTAAAACAAGTCATAACTGTACCTTTATAAATCAAGAAAAATAGCTGCAACTATGACTTGAAGTTGTGGTATGCTTAGATTTTGTCATATTTCTCACTTCTAATTGAATACTCCAACAGAATATTAGAGTGAAATGGATGCAAGGATGCCTGTTTGTTTCAGGAGTAGCCACAAAAAAGAGGTAACATATCCATGCTATGGAGAACGGCCGTTAAATCAGTACTACTCCAGACAAGACTCCTGGGAAATCACACAATTTATTTCTTGAGACATTTGAAGGACTACCCCCATATGATTTCTGCTGGTTTTTTTTGTAGAAAAAATTGCACATATCATCCTCTAGCTGATGCTTCCTTAATGCTGTATTACTGGGGAAAAAAAAAAAAAAAAGAAGGCAAGCAGAAATGCTTAGTCTTTTACTAACTTGCACTCTCTCTCTCTCTCTCAAGATCACTCCAGTTTACAAACTTAACATAACTCATTAACTCTCAACTACAGAGGCAATTCACAGCTCTAGAAGTCAAGCCATTAGCTTCTTGGCAGAAGAGCTGTACCAAGGTGTAGTGATGCTAAGCTTCCATCTATTATGCCATCAGCTGTGAGCTACTTCTACCACCTTTAAAGGAAACCATATCCAAGCAGTTAATATATTCTCAGAGCCAATAAAACTGTTGTTTTGGACTGCATCCAAAATGATGATTTTGTTTTGAAAGTAAGGGTTTGGGGTTTGTTTTTTAGCTCAAGTTTCATGTAACTGCATCCTTCTGAACCTAGAGCAGAAGCTCAAGAACAAGAGACGTGAAAGCATGCTTTTTAACTGAAGCTTTTCCAGAATTTTTAAGAATACTTCATCTGATTAAGATATCATATGATAAGACAAAATATGACAAAATTATATTTCTATGTATATTCAGGCAAATCAGCCAAAAATTAAGTCTGGAAGTCAGCTAAATGTCAGTTAACTTCAAGGTACTAATCAATGTTCACTTACCTGATTTGTCTGACTACTTAGATATGGCTCAAAATCATCATCATTTACTGCATCCTTTTGATGAATCGAACCGTTTTGTACTGAAACTAAAAATAAATCTGTATTAGAATAGTTTCTAGAAAATCTATGCTGCACTTTCAATCTAGGTAACACTTCTAAATCACCTGTACATTGAAATACATATTGTAAAGTAGCATTCCAATTTAAACAAAATAGCTCATTCTACCGATCATGAGGATCAGATCTCAGGAGAGGTCTGCAAAGATGGCAGCTAGAACAGTCTACTCCTGACTATTCTTTCCTGAGATCCACAGACATGTGGATGAAGAACTGCAGGCACACCTTATTTGCACAGGTAGTAAATCCAGCATTTCCGGAAGTACCAGACCAAGTGCAAATGTGCAGACCAACCCGATCTATAGACATATTCAATAGGTTCAGGGAAAAGTTGCAACATACAGCTTTCTCCTGCCAGGAGGAAAGGCAGTTACCCACCAAGACAACCATGAAGGACACTACTATTCAGCTATTTAGTCTTGTATTTCCTACATAACTCTACTGCATTAGTGACATCTCTGAAGATCTGAGGTGACAAAGCAAGACAGAAATAAAAGCTTAAGTCCCAAAGGGTGATTACAAGCCTTTCCCAACACATATGTCACTATATGCTGGAATCTCTTCCTACCTGCTCTTCTTGGTCTCCTACTACCTTTCATTTCATCTAAGGCATTACACCTACCTGGGATTCTCCAGCTGCCCAAATTACTTGAAGAGTCTCTCTACCATCCCTCAGGCTACTATTCAAACAAAGCCACACTGCACAAATTTCTGCTAAGTTCCACTGTTTCCCATGGTGCAAAGCAGAGCAGGAACTTAAACCAGCTCTTTCAATTACACAACCTGAAGATGAAGATCTGTTCTCAAAAATAAATTTACTGGTTATCCAAATGCAACTTTTTTTTTTTTTTGTCAAATATGTTCAGTGGGGGGAAAAAAGAAAGTCTCAGGATGATCAGTAAGATGCACTGAAAAACCACGACTGCAGAAGTTACAACAAAACAGCAGATCTTCTGAAACTTAAACTGAGTTAGGAGCCAATTTTATAGCTTCCCTCTTTTAGCAAAAGCTTCTGAAAAGCATATACAGCCACATAATTAAATATTCAGCTTTGCTGAAATTAGTGTTCAAGAGTCAGGGTTTTTTTTCTTGCTTCACTGCGGGAGGGGGGTTGCCACCCAAAATTCACATTGTAAGCCAAGTGGTGCTTGAATTTTTTTTTCACATTGACTTCAACATCCCTAAAACAAAACTGCCTTCAGTGAATGAAACTAGCTGAAAGAAATGACAAAGTAATAGATATAATCACAAGGAATAATCAAAATCCTGGAAAATTTTATTAACTTCAGAGAGCAGTAAAAAAAAAAAAAGGTAAAAAATTCATAATTTAACACAGAAGGTTTTTTCAAAGCAATTATCTGGGAAGAAAGCAATCTGTGTTTTGAATACCTTCTTGAAGTTTTAAAAGAACACCCGACACTTCAGTTATTTCAAACTGTCACACTGCATTTCTATACTAGCAACAGTCAAATATGACCAGCAATGCTAAGCAAAATGCAGTTTACAAGTGGATAGAACAATATTCCTAATTAAACACCACTTTTAAATTAAACATTAGAAGTTGGGAGTTCTTTTACCCCATAAATAGAGTTTCAGGTCATGTATCATCCTGAATTTACACACAATGGTAACATATTAATGAGCTGGAATTCCTCTTTATATTTGGCTCAGTTACACACAGGATGAAGCTCAAAACATTTTGTCTATGTCACGTCCACTGCTCAGACTTAACCAAACAGAACAGACAGCACAACTCTCAAACACAATTCTATTATAATGAAAAACATGGGCAGCAGCATACAAGTTTCTTAAAAGTATGCAACCACAAGTAAAGGAATAAACAGATGTATATCAAAACTAGTATCCCATCAAAATTAATCTCCTCATACTGACAGCTAATCTTCATAAAATGTGCATCTGCTGAGCTTATTGTTCCACAGGTATCTAAAGGTCACTGAAGACAGAATTATTTTTGGTCTAACATTACAACTAACAAAATATTCTTGTAAATGTATTTTCTTTCTTATTCATTCTGTACCAAGATATTAAAGTCAGTGACACAAAATATTTCTACAGTGATGTTTTTGCTGGTGAAATATATACATTTCCCAGTGAAATAGCATCACTACAAACATGTTTCTTTAGCTTTTCATTCTAACTTTACATAATGTGTTAATAGTGAAGAATGTAGCTCGCACAGACATTTAACATGAGCAAATGAATGCCTCATTCCAAAAATCTCATGTTAAGTGTTCCAACTGAACAGGGCAGTGATGAAGAATACTAACTGAAATTAATCTACAGATACTAAAAATATCTGTATCAATATGATGCTAAAAATACCGTATGTTTCTGCAAACACTGTGAAAGCATACAGTGTAATTAGATATTGGGAAGAAGCAACTCATCAAATAGAACAATTTAAAGCTAATATTCTTTTAGCTGCTACTATCCTTGGAATAACCACTCACAAAAAATGATAGCCAAAGGTGCAAGAATAACTTTTTCATAAGTCATCACACCTTAATGTGAAGAATAAACAATAAAAGAAACATGAAATATTTCATTCTTGTTTTAAATCTAATAATTACATTTTAGCCTCCTACAAAACAAAAAATTGTTACACAAGTGTAAAAATAAGTCAGCACCTTCCTATGACAGATTTGATACACTGGCATAATAAACAAAAGGGGGGGAAAACATAAAGGAGTTCCAGGAATGCCTTTTTTCTTCACGCCCCTATAAGTCATAATTTGATGGATGTCAGTTCTGATGTTTTACGTCAACTGTACAGTAGTTGACAACTAGAACAAGTAAAGTTTTATGACAGGATGATTTACTCATTCAAGTCTCTGAAATACCAACACAAATATCTGACACAACAGAGAGACAGTACTGTTCTACATACTAGAACTTCAGTCCCACAAATTGTGGCTGAAGGAAACAGCACAGTATACCAGTTTATGATCACTTAGTTTAAAGCATCCAAGGCATTTTACTAGACAGTAAAAATCAGCTACCTACCAATATCATTTGCAGGTCTAATATTTTTCATTTCAGCATGAAATATGTATACACCCTTTTACTGCTCACTCATTCTTTCATATGTTCTACCAGACATGTGGACAGCTTCTGCCATCCTCCTTAACATTACTACTCTTATGTACAGAACCAGTTTCAGATTGGTCTGTTAACTCAGTATCACATCTTCCCTCAAAGCTCCTCTAAGCTGAAACCTATCAGGACAACTGAAAGACTATGGTCTGCTAACGTGGTCAGCATGGACTGCTGACACCAACTGAATTCAACCACTTGAAAAAGCCTCTAGCCAAAAGTCAACAACTTGTGCTACAGTGAAAATGTTAGCACAATCTCCTACACCTTTAATCTAATGCTAAGTCATAACTTAGTTTCACTAAGCAGGTATTGTACCAAATAATTTAACAGAACAGGGATTAATTGCTCTGTTTCACTATAGTTTTCACTTAGGTCATAGTCTCACCAAGAGAATCATGAGTATTCATTATTTAAAAGGATGCACTCCATAAAAAAATCCAAGTTCAGAAATGCAAAAATCTCTTCCTTACATAGCAAGCAGAGATGTGTTTTGATTCAAACATTCCACAGCAGTGACAAATTATAGAACACAAAAATATGCTAACATAAATAAGCCAAAGTAAAGCTGACTAGTGCATTTTCACACACTGCAACATACCACCCAAATACAAATGCCTAATAAGTCCAGTCCAATTCACATATATAGAGTACAGTTCAAAAGCTACCTGTGTGAGTCTCTAACAGATGGACCTAATTAACCTCACTAAAACTGAGAAACGATAATTCAAAGATTGTGAAGCCACAAACTACTTGCTACAACAAGTCTGACTTTTCTTCTCATTTAAGGGCAACGTGGAAGGTTATAACCACAAACTATTTCAAAAACATTAAGTAGTTAATAAGTGCACTCTGGGAAAAAAAAAATACGAGAGAACAAGCATTCAAGAACAACCAAACTAAGAACACCTGAGGAAGTAAACATGTTCATTTTTCTCTGAAGGCAGAGAAATTAAAAAGAACAGGCCTCCATGAGATCTGTGAACCACATGCCACCTCACAAGCAATACATGTAACAAGAAGCAGATAATCTGCACGTAGACAGAATAATAGAATAAGTATGCTGTGGATAACATTAAATGACAGCTCACAGAGAACAATTAAATTAGTTCAGATAATGAACTAAGAGGGGCAAAGAGTACCCAAGCTCAAAAAAAAAAAGTTTCTTATCTGCATAAGTATAATAAGCATATTAACAGAGGTAGCTATGTGCATGCTATTCTATAGCTCAGTTTGCTGAGCAGCTAAGAATTAAATAGGCACAAAGTGGACTGTTTAGGCGGAAAGAAATTCCAAATAGAATATTAGTGAGAAAACAAATTCCAGACAAAATATGCAAGATATAATCTGAAATGTTGTTTACAACTGACTTGCCAAGAATTTTAGAGAGAAGAATATTAAGTAGTTAGTAGTTCCTTCCTTCTGTGGGAAAGAAATCCCACTGAGTATGGTATTTAAAAACTAAGACCACGACAGAAACATGAAAAAAGCAGAAAAGCAGAAGGCCTACAAACACAGACAAAAGATCAGTTACTGGTGCTAAAATGAAGCAAGACTACAAAAATTCTGAGAATAAGGAAGGTGATGTTTTCTGCTCACAGATATGAGTAACTAGTCACATGGATGCTGTCTAGCAAACTAAGGAAGCTGCTCAGAAGATTCTTCCTGATGATTCTATTCACTACACAGAAAGGCCCAAGGTGTACTGTTAAGAAGAGATTATACAGGCATATCACAAAGGCAGCAAAAAAGAAATAACTATTTAACTGTCTGACTTCTGACATTAATCTTTTGCAAAATAACACACTGTAAACCGATGTACTGCTGTGCCACAGTAAAAATGCTGGGAAGTAATATTCTGGCACACAATTTACTGTCATCCTGCTCTGAAATAAAAGACTTCCTATAGCTACAACCTCTTGCTATGATTGTCAGACATTATCCTCCATAAAAGCAATATTACAGATTTTTACAGAAATACAAGGTCAACTTACCTTTATTTCCCTGTCCTTTAGGTCTCTGTATATAGGAAAGGGGGGGGGGGGGAGGGGGGAAGCAAAACAAGGTCAGTTAGAATCCTCTAATATCAATTTCACTGTAATTCTATTTATTTGCCAATTCTGCCCTTTTCAACTTAAAGATCACTTTAAAATATTACTAATCCATGCTCCTACAAAAATGATGTGACATTACTTAAAATAACATTATAAAATACTACAAAATCAAACGCTGATAGAATTTACTAAAAATATTGAAATCATCTAGGACTTAACAGCATGTGAAGATTAAATGGTGCTGAGAAGCTGAACAAGTGAATTTTAATTGCCCCAGGGCCTGAAAAAATACTAGCAATAAACAAAAATAACACAGAATTTAAAAAAGGTTAGTACCTTAAGATTACTGCCAATACCCAAATTTCATTATGATATGTCATCTTTTAAATTGACTGACAGGTACTGATCAGAGAATAGCATACAAATGCCTTGCTTTTTAGATATACAGAGGAATATAGAGTTGTATCATATGCTGAACTTCAAGTTGTGCATTCCTCACCTAGGAAATTAAACAGTCTGTACAAAGCTTTCACACAAGGAAATAATTCCTTAAAGAGGATTTTTATTTTTAGGATTAGTCATTACAAAACACTGTTAATCTGTCATGCACTAAGAATCAATGTAACATTACAAGTTACAGTATCCTTAATTCCTCTACAGCAAGATAAACTAATTTCAAAAAACAAATGCTAGTCCATGACAATCTAATTCACCTTCTCATATTACTTTCAACTAAGCAGGAGTGGGTCTCCAGGCTCCATCATTCTCTTAACAATTTTTAGTCCTGAAGAACTCAGTATTCAGAGGTTTGAAAGTTTAGGAGGTAACCACCTCCAAGTTACTTTCATGAGCATTTGTCTCAGTTACCATAAAACTGTTCAACACTGCTTCATCTAGAGGTGCACTGGGTAGACACTGCCCTCTCCCAATACAAGAAAAATCTCTGTAACCTGAAAAACCCCAACCACCTCATCTTTTGGGATGAATCTAATCCAGACACAAAGGCATGCAAAGGCCAACAAGAGACACAGAACTAGAAAAAGTTGGGAAGAAGCAGCCTTCATGAAAGACAGAACAATGAAAAGCTAAGAGATCACTTAGCTAGAAATAAATGCTTAAAGGAAACTGGAGAGCATGCACACAGACAAAAGAAACAGAACATTAAAGCCAAAGAGAGAAAATAAAAGGAGGGAAGAGACTGCAGGGCTAAAACTTTTGGGGAGTGGCAGAAACCCACGGACGAAGCAGAGATCAAGACAGAATAGCTTCCAGCCAGAAAGAGAGACCAGCAGAGGCAAAAAAATAACAAATTCTAAGCTCCGTGAAGGACCAAGTTTAAAAAAGTGCTGCACAGTGCAAAGAGAAAAACTGAGAACTACTGGAAGAAGCGAAGGTCGAGGGAAAAGGAGAAGTCAGAGGCCCGAAGGGAGAAAGGTGGGCGAGGGAAGCGAAAGGCAGGAAGAGAAAGGATGCGGTAGCGGGGGGCCTGGGGGAGTTTGGGGTGCGCAAGGAGAGGAGCCGACGCTACGCGCCGCGGGGAGCCCGGCTCTACGGCGCTCCCGAAGCGAAGAACCGGGAGCCCGGGGGCCTGGCCGAGCAGGGCCGGCTCCCGAGTAGGTCACACACAAAGGGGGCCGCGGGCGGGGGCCGGGCCGGCAGCGCTCGGGGCTGAGCGGCGGCGGGCGCTGCGGGCGGGCGGGGAGGCGGAGCGGCTCCGGCGCGGATCAGCGGTTATAAATAGGGGCGGCCGGGCCGGGAAGGAGGCCCGCCATCCCGGCTGCGATGGACAGCCGCTCCCCATGGCGGCGGGGAGGGAAGGACGGAGGGAAGGAAGGAGGGAAGGAGGAGGCCGCGAACCGCGCCGCCCCGGCGGCGAGGGAAGGTGCAGGTGGCCGCCCCGCCGCCGCCCTCCCCCGCCGCGGGTAACGACGGGGCTGGGAAGAGGGGAGAGCGGGCGGCCGCCCCCCCCCGCCCCGCGGGCGGTACCTGGTCGACGCTGGTGGCTGACATTCTTCACGGGGAGCCGCGATCCCCTCGCTCCGCTCCGCCTGGGCCTCGAGTGATTCCGCACGCCGGGGCCGCTCGCTCGCCTCCGCCGCCTCCTCTCCACCGCCGCCTGATTGTCGTCGCCGCCGCCGCCTGGGCTCGCTGCCGCCGCCGATCGGGTTCCCGCTGGAAGGAGCCGGCCGGCCGGACGCAGCGCCGCTTCCCCCCCCTTGCTCTGGGCTCCGCTTCCCCACAATGGCGGACGAGGCTCCGGCTCCCACTTCCGCTCCGCACCGCCCTGACCTTCCGCTCCCCCCGCCGCCGGCGTCGCCGCTGACCTTTCCCTTCCCGTCCCCGCCTCCTCCATGTCACGTGGGGCTCCAAGCCGCGCCGCGCGCGCGCGCCCTCCCGCCGCCCAGCGGCTCTCGCGGCGCGGGGGGGCGGGGCCTGCGGTGGGGGGCGTGAGTGCGCGTGCGCGCGGCGGGAGGCGGCGGGCGGAAGGAGCCGGGGCTGTTCCCGCCCCCGCCGGCCTGGGAGTGCGCGTGCGGCTCAGGAGCGCCCGGGAATGGGGCGGTGGAAAACGTGGAGGATTCTGTCCGCCCCACCGCGGACCTGCTGGGGCAGGGCGGTGTGGCGAGGGCGGCGGGCATCCGGCCGCGGGACCGTGAGGCGACCCAGCCTGGCTGCCCAGAGTGGCTGTTGCTGCCTGCGGAGGGCTCGGGCGGCCTTCTCGCGGCAGCTCCTGTCGCCCATCCTCTCCTGGGTCACGGGATCACCGAATGGGTCAGATTGGAAGGGATCACTGTGTGGCATCTGGTCCAACCTCCCTGCTCAAGCAGGGTCATCCCAGAGCACATGGCACAGGATTGTATCCAAACAGTTCTGGAATGTCTTGGAGGGGGGGCAGTCTGTTCCAGTGCATGGCCACCTACACAATAAAGAAGTTCTTCCTCATATTAAAGTGGAATTCTTGTGTATTGGTTCCTGTCCTTTGCCTCTTGTCCTGTTTCTTGGCATCACCGTGAAGAGCCTGGGTCCGTCGTCTTGACAGCCTCCCTTGAGATACTTGTATACATTGATGAGGCCCCCCCTCAGCCTTTCCTCGTGAAAGAGATGCTCCAGACCCTTGAACCAGCTCTGTAGCTCTCCACTGGGCAGGCTCCAGGAGCTCCATGCCTCTCTAGCGCTGTGGAGCCCAGAAGTGGACACAGTACTCCAGGTGCTGCTGGCACTTCCACAGCAGGTTGTCAGCGGGGTCCAGGGCGCTGCCTGGGGTCAGAGCCTGCAGCTCAGAGCCCGGGCTGTCGGCACACTCCCGGCAGGTGAGCTCACAGCGGACAACACCTGCTCATAACCCTTATCCTGCAAGCTCTCACCCCTCTGCTCTACTCCTGCCCAGGTACCTGTGCTGTAGTACAGGTTTGGTGGCAGAACACACGATGCTTCATCAAATGCAGGTTTTTTTACCTAGCTGCTTTCAACTCCATCATTAATGAATTACACCGTCCTTAAGCGATGGGAGTTTAGCAATTGTGTAGGGGCTTCCCACAGCGGCTGTCAGTAAAATCCAAGACCACTTCAACAATGCCCCAGGGGAGAATCAAGTATTTATAAGTTTGAATCAGAAAAGTCAGCATTGTAGTTAATATGCTGCTTAGCGTCTGAAGGCAAGAATGCCTGAAATCGAATACAATTGTGTAAACAACTGTCAGGGCAATGGGAAGGTGCATACCTCATGACCCTGAGTACAAGTCCCTTTTAAAACTTGGTTGCATGTGGTTTTTTCTTCTCAAATTAAAGTGCTCTTTTTCTGTTGTGGCTTTTCTTTTAACAATTGCACAAAGTGATCTTGGGGGAAGAGTCAGTTTATAGTGGCAAATAATTTCTTAAAATTGTCAAAAAGTGAACATTATACTGGAAGTTACCCAGAGTTTGTGTATGTAAGGCTTGCAGAATGCTCATTTACTCTGTTGCAGCTCAGTCTGTGATTTTGACCACTACCCATGAAGGGACACCATATAGTACAGAGGGAAGCAACAAGGATGATGTAGCTCTGGATGTGGAAAATAGGTTCTAAAAGAAAAGATTGAAAGAAATGGCCTTGGTTGGATTAGAAGGAGAAGAATGAGGCTGGGATAGCATAGGAAGAAAGTAATCAAATTTTTTTTGCATTTCAAACATCAAGGATAAGGACAAAATATCATGGATTTAAATTGGAGCTGGCAAGGTTAAAGTTGATTTTTATGACACCTGGATGAACTAGTTGACCTTTAGTAGATCTGCAAATTTAACTTTGGATAAGAGCCTTAAAACACTATCCACAAGACTGCACTCCTGCCTCTAGCACAACAGTTAAAAAGCAGGTGGAACGCTTAGATTCAGTCTTTCAAATCGTATTTCTTTCTCTTTTTTACACTTTTCCTAATCCATAGGCAGGTATGGCATGAGGGTATTTTCAATTCTTAGTGAAGTGTTATAACATACCTACAAAAAGATTGAATAGGCAGAAGAAAAGTAAAAGTGCAAACAGCACAGGCTCTGGAAGGAGTGCTCACATTGGACAGTGTCCTGACTGATAGGCAAGACATTCATTGCTGCCTTTGGTTTGTTGGGGCTTTTTGTTTGTTTTCCTGGCATCTTCTATCCTTATTTAATTTAGCCACAATAAAATAACTTCAGTCTTGGAACGCATTTTGGTGTGGTGATGATAATACTGCTGTGAGAAATGTGGCTTCTAATCTCTTCCCAGTGATGAGAGAATTCAGATCTCAGCATTTCTTAGGTCATGGGGACTACCAGCCATGGGTACACCCCACCAAGTTACACAGTGAATACGGCACTGAGAATTCCAGTTGCAATCTTAGAGACCTTAAATTTGACATCAGTAACACTCAAAAAGAATCAGCCACAGAAGTCCATTAGGGAATCTGGTCCAGTGAAACAACAGCCTTTGAACCATCTGGTTCATAGCAAATTGCCAGTTCTCAAGATTTTATCCTGTGATCCAGGAAATGTGGCTTAATCCTCTATTTTTGGAATCATAAAATGATATTAAAATGCCAGTGTTTTAAATGGTTTTGGCCCTCTTGATTAGACAAAGAAGTCTGGAAGGAAAGTAGCCAAAAACTTTAAAAATGGGCACCAGGAAAGGAGAACTCAAATTTACTACATAACACCTCATTGGTTTTGATCCAAGGCCATTTATTTTATGAGGCTGACAGTTGTTTTTAAATATTTGGAGTTTTAAATGGTGCTTCTTTTGTAGAAGTACTGTAATGACTTTGAGATAGTGCTGGCCCCTGGTGACTTAATAACATCTATTTAGTTAAATATGCGATGTAATAGGAGAATAGATAAAAGCACTATGATTTTTTTTTTATTCACTTTATCATGGTTCCTTTGATTTGCATGACAAAAATCCAGTGTGCTGCAAATATTTCCAGTTTTTGATAATGTTGGTGTCTGTGCTTGCAAGTGGTTCTACACTGTTCCTCCTTATCTATACCATTAGGAATGTGGTGGAGTGAAAATTATCCTTAAGGAAAGTGCAAGTTCAGCAGGATTCCAGTCTACATTGCAAGCTTAGGCTCAAATGAACCTTTTTGATGGGGAATAATGCAAGCCTCTGAGGACTTACTGGAATGCTCTGTGGCAATTAGTTCTGTAATATTATAGTTCAAGTTCCGGCTTTATGTGGCTCAAGAGACTTTGGAATTACATACGGTTCATTTTTCAAAATGCTTTTAGGACTCTTTTTTATCCCCTCTAATTTTCCATCATCCAGTAGTTACGTTCAGTAATATTGTTTGTGATCTGAACTATGATGGTTTGATTCCACCACTCTTTGCCATCAGATTATCATACTGAAAGTCTGCGTCATCTACATGCATGACTTGCAGAGTTGGTGCCAATGGAGCCATTTCTAGGCCACTCTGCTGGCAGTTTTCTGAATTGACTTAATTGGACAGGGAGTGCCAACCAACAGGAATATTCTCGTCAGGACTCCATTTCCTCGTGGTTCTTTGAAATGCATATCAGATGGACATGTGTTCATGACCCTGGAAAGGACTTGGGGCCCTTCTAGAAATGGAGCTCTAGACTGCAATAGTGCTCAGGAGGAGGAAAGTTTTCTTTTGTTTAACCTTGAAATCAGTAGGTCCTTATCAAAGTCTTCCCTGTTACATTCAGCAAAACCTTTTGGATTTTCCCATTATTGCTTTTAGCATAGTTATTGTGCCACCCTAAAAGCAAACTTACAGGATGACTGCATCTACCATTTTGAGATACCTTTTTCCCTTTGGCTTCACTGGACAAAACCAGAAGAAGAACATTCATATTTTTTTAAAAGTGAGGAAAACTTTATGGTAACAATTTCTTTGGGAATGATTGAGATTTAATACACAAGTTCTGAAGTACTCATAAAATGCAGAGAAGTTCCTCTTCTTAACCATTAAAATGTAAAAAAAAAAACCATGATTTTCTCCTACATCTCCAAGGTTGTCACTGGACTGTAAAACAAGTGCTTTGTCCAGTCTTGGCTACACACAGAAAGTGGCTCCAAGAATCTTTAATACTAGACTAAAGCTAAACTGTAAATAGCCTGCTGCCTCTGTTTCTCAGTGTAGCCAAACTGTAGCTCTAAACAATTATGAAAATATATGTTAAATACATAGAAAATACATGCTACTAATAATCTTCTGTTTCTCCTGTCTCAAAAAACATAAAAAAATATGTCAGTGCATCTAGTTTTAGTGATAGACCATCTCCAAATAGCAAGCTGGATTATGTGGCCTTCAGATACCAATACTTTTATTATTTTCTGTGATTAAGAAAATCTGTGAATGATTCATGAGACGAAGTCAAAGCTCAGGTGTTGGTGACTGTTTGTTGAACATGCCTTCCAGAATGTCCCAGTTATTAGCACTCCTCCAGCTGCCCCTTGGCTTTAGCTGGGGTCAAGAGATTGGGATGCCCAACTTCATCTGGCATAAAGGATCATTGCATTAATGAAAGTCCTCAAAACATGGATTATAAAGGAGTGACAAACAGAGCTCAGCTGCAGATAAATAATTTCCCTCTGTGTGCATAAGACTTAATAGTTCTGAGCTATTAAATATAGGAATAAAGATTTTGTCATATATCATTTACTCAGTAGTTATTAAACAACTACATGTTCTGCCCCCTGTGAGAAATTCATTTCTATGTTGAAGTCCTGGGCAGGTCCCAGATTCCATGAAGCATTCTTTCACAAGATTTGAACACTTCTGAATGTATAGTAGCATCTACACAGCAGGGTATTTCAAAATATGCAACAGGCATTCTGGAAAATACACTGGTCATAAAAAAGTGATAAAGTTATACAGTATGTTAATGTTGTTGACACACTTTTTGGGAATGAGGAAATACAAGTTTGCACTAAGGAAATAATTTCAAGTAAAACATTGTATGAAAGGATTGCAAAATTGTGTGATAGACTGTAAATAATAATAGAATAAAATTACAATTGATGGACAATTAAATCTAATTTAATAGCTTGAAGCTAGCATTATGACAAAGTAAAGCAGATAAATTAGCATACGTTGTCTTTAAAATAGAAATTGCTGCATTTAACCAACAATTATTTCACCTCCTAGATACTTTGATTTTATTTCCTTAGTTATAGAGTGTGCTATTTTTAGTGGGCTCCATTATCTGGGAGCATGAGGCAAGACAGAATTTTTTCACACTGGCAAGCTCTTCTCCACAGAGATACTAATGTATACTAAAGTATTGGTATATTTGATACCAGTGTGTGCTAGATGTTTGGCTTAAGGGAACATGTAGCCATATCACAGCAGGCTGTGTCTACAACAATGATTAGTTACTGACAGATCTGCTCTTGTTAGTTCTTATGAAAGACAGTCTTAAAAATTAAATAAATATGCTATTTATTACTATTGTCTCTGTGAAACCCTTCTGTCCATCAGTCTATTTTTTAGTTTAAATATCACTCATATTTTGTGTAAAATGAATGTTTCTTACTGTCTTTGCTCCTAATCACATAGAGCAATCTATCTTTTGGTGTACAAATTGCTCATCCTTATTGCCTGCTTGAAGCTGGGCTCTGCTGTCATCCTGACTACAGCCTGAGGGCTACAGAAGATTCCCAGTAGATGTAGTTTATATGGGTGGGTTACTTGTGCTCTGCATCATAGCACTATTTGGACTGTACTTTTCCTAGTCCATTAGCAAACAGCTGATGGCCTGTTCCTACCTGTCTCAAGATACTCCATATGCCAGATGAGAAAAAGCATGGAACTATTGTACAGACACTGCTAGATACCCCCCCTGTTTGTCAAAGTATTTTTGGTGACCTGTAGTAAGAAAAGCTTCTTTAGTTCCATTTTGGCTATGACATTTTTACTCCAACACAGCTGCTTATATGTTTCATCCCTGTCTCAAGATTTGGCTTTGATGAGCTGTAGGTAAATATACACAAAGCTAGTATTTTAGGAGCCTCACATGCTAGCCTGCTTGCCTGAGAATATGCACAGAGTGCTATTCTCTAGTTTTAGTTTAACTTCATAATTTCCTGGTGTTCAAGGAAAATTGTCAGGAACAATTCCATTATTATTTCATAGACAAACTGTGTGATTTCCACCTCAGACATTAGATTCAAGAATAATCTTTGTAGTTAAAATGAAGTGAGACATGGTGTGCGTTAGCTGAGACAGTCACCTCTTCCATAAATTTGCTTTGGCACCTATTTTGGAAAAGAACTATTAAATACATTATGGAAAGGGTGCATGATTTTACCACCTTATTTGTGATCTTTTCTTTGCCATGGTGGAAAATACCGGTAAACTTTTCTGAAGTCCTATTCTGCAAGTGACTGCACAATTTTGACTCCTGCACTCTTGATTATTTCATTAGATAAATGAAATATTTTTTACTGCCTGGCTCTTCGTGTCACAGCAGGGCCCTATTTCTTTTTTCCTCTAAAACTTTTACTTTTTTTTTTTTCTTTTTCAGACATGGCAGAAAGTTGGGTCTTTTTCACAGGATTCTCTGGTTTTCATTCTTGCTCAAGAAGTCCTGCAAATTTTGTCTTTGGTAAAACAAGTGATTTGGCCCTGCTCCCAGCAGCCATAACACATCCCATTTCATTAATCTGATTTCTAAACTTGGTAAATTTTCATCAATTTTACAACCTTACATAACTTACTAAAATCCTTCTCTCAGCGATGCTTGCATTTTTTTCCTAGATGCCTTTTGCTGTGTAGTTTGCATAGCAGTCAGATTTAAGAGTTGTACAGCACAGCACTGTAGATGTCAGCTGCTAAGCAGAAGAAGAGGGACTGAAGGTTATCTCCAGCACTAGCTCCAAGCTTGCTTGCTCTGACAGATCTGGAGAGAATTAAAGCAATCCCTCTCTCCAAACCCTGTGTCTAGAGCCTGCTGTCTATAAAGGGATGTCTATGCAAGATGGGTTCTCTGTTAATGTTCTTAGAAGGAATCAGAACATTTGATTTTTTGTATTTGCGCCACTCTAAAATAATACAAATCTGGGAAAGAAAGTTTTCTTTTCTTCTAAATATGTGAGCCCTCCACCTACTTTATCAGCACAACCACTCAGCATCCCCAGGATTAAGGTATTTATAGCACATTATTTAGGCACAAAATAAATATGCTTTATTTATATTTAAATATCCAGATATTTACAAAAGAATACCATGAACAAATAGGCACCAAAGTGGGATTCCCCCATTAGTATACGTAGGAAGAGTGCAAGTTAAATTCTGTTTTAAAGCAGAGATATCTTGTAATGTACCACATACAGACTAAACCAACTTGTGTAATTTCAAAATAAAGACAAAATTGTGTTGTCTGGTAGATAGTACATTCATCATATGCATTCAGTCAACTGCATTCAGTCAACCAATAGTAACTACATTCCCTCATTATTGACAAATGTCTTTTCTTTATCTCTGTTTGTAGCTCTGTGTTACTTACAAGAATGGATTTATTTCCTGTTGTGCCTTCCTGTAATATAGAAAGTGGAATCTAGACTTTGAGTTCAGTGTAAAATGCATAAAAATACTTTCAGTATACAAAAGTTAGAACTAAGACCCTTTTTTTTCTAAATATAGATTAATTGAATTAATAAATATAAAATACAGATGAAATAGCTAATTAGATGATTGAACCCATAAGCCATTGGTTATTGTGAACCATTTTTATTTTAACAGCCTCATCAAAGGCTTATATACAATCCTTGCTATATTTCATTCCAGACATAGAGGGTGTCCATGTTTTTAAAGCTTTTCATTAACTTATGTAACCAAACATCTGATCAGCTGCTGGATCAACACCATTAATTCTAGTCCATTCAAAAGTGTTTACAAGGAAGAGAGCACAGGATTCTTTTTTTCTAAGCAGTGGTTTTTGCTTTCAGTTACTTCACTGATTTCTGTTTTCAGCTGTTTTGATCTTTGGGATCAGTACCTGCATCTTATAAATGCTCATGCTGATTCTGGCATGACAGGCTTTCTCTTATTGTGACACTTCACAGTATTCTTTCTATTTTAGTTGCCTTGTCATGGCCATTTCTATTATCTGATCTTAACTGCAAGGTCTGGAATTAAGCCCCCTAATTAGACAAGGCACTCAAGGTTTGGTCCCAGTCCTGTGTCAAGGTAAACTTAGTTTACTTTAGGCTGATCGCCCATCACTTTAAAGATCCCAATATTTATCATTTTCAGTCAAATCTCAGTTTCTTGCAATAATAATTCTGAGGTCTTGCAAAAAAATGTTCTTCATAGGTAATATGTAATACATGAATTATATACATTAAGATGTGCGGCTCAGATCAAATACAGAATTTTAAATAAGTAACCATTCCTCTATAATTAAATCAGCAAGAAGAACAAAAAATTAAGCAACAGTGTATTGATTAATGTTATATTTGTTGTAGGGAATTGCTCAGATAGGACACCTATCAAGTGTCTCTAAGCTTAATATACTACATTTTTTAAATTATATGCTTACATAATTATATGGCCACATTTGACTGCCCAGTGAACAAGATTAGAGACACCTTCTTTCTTTGGTTAGTTATTTTCCAGTATTAAAATAATGACTACTCAGTCTCTCTCACTTGTTTCCATTTAGAGGAAGAAGTTTATTTTTCTTTACTCAGGAAATTCTAAAAATCAAAGGACATATCCATCCTAATGTTCTGGGCATAATGAATTGGGAAGAGAATGTCCTACACTGAGGCTCAGTAAGAGCCAAATTTTGTGCATACTAAGCAATACTTGATCACCTGTATTAACTTAGTGTTTTTCAAAGCTGTTGTGACTTGCTATGAACAAGCAATCAAACAGCAAGCTTTAAAGTGGGATGGCTGACAGCTGCCATTCATACCTTGAAAAGAAAAAACATTTTGCTCCTTGCTTTTGTTTTGGTAGCTTTTAAATAGATCCACTAGGTGGTGCTTGAAATACAGGGGCAACTGGAAAGCATTGTGACTAAGAAATATTAAATTATAATTCCTTAGTCAGCACTACAACAGGAATATTCTTGGCAACAGGAATACGATTGCTATCTAAATGCTTGGGCTCCTCCTTTTCCAGAATTGAGTTTTCTGTATCAGAAGTAAAACTAGATGTTCACCATTATGGAGATGTACTGCTCTCCATTATAAATTTCAGTGGTTCTTCACCTTTAGTACCCTCAGAATAGATTGTTTTCCATTAGTATTATTGGCATTTGAATAAAAAGTTTATGTCCAGACTCAAAGTGATTTGGATAAGTAGTTCTTTAAATGCATTAAATAAAGACAATTCTTGGCATTGCCTCCATGCTTTATCACTCAGAGGAGAAGTTTAACTTCCATCAAGGAGCACAGGAAGACTGTTATGATGTTACAACACACAGCCAGGGGAAGGGGCAGGAAGGCCCCTATGGCCAGTTATGTAGGTATGAATTATGGACACTATTCCAATTTCCTTGTGGAGACCAAGGCTTGTTTTCTCAAGTTATTCCTTAACCATTTGCTATGCAATCCTAATGTAAATCAGCTTCTTTCTTTGGAGCTGTAAAAAAAGTACAGCTGCCCCAGACTTCTTGGTCAGCTGTGCACCAGTCAGTTGCCCAATAATTCTCCTACCTTGCAGTCTGACAATAAAAGCTTCCAGCAAAAGTATTTGTTCCTAACACTGCTTCCCTGTCAAACTGCTGTCCAGTGCCCCAGTGGGAACTCTGAAGTCCCTGCAGCTTCCAGGAGAAGCTGTGACACCTGTAGCCTTCAGACCACTCCAGTTTCCTCTCCTGCCTTGAAGGTGAAATTCTGGTAATCCAGGCCTCCCTCAGCATGTGGTTTTGAGGGAAGCGCCTTTCAAAAGGCATTTCTCTGTTTCTTGCAGACTCCAGGAGAACAAACTCCTTTAATTCATATGGTAAGGGGAGGGTAGATGTGTTGCCGTTGAGCAGGACGGGAATGAAGACTCCAAGTTAGAAGGCAAAGAGAATGAACTCCGATTTATTTCAAATGCACCGCTCTATATATAGAGAACATCGTGCACATTAATTTCATTGGTCTTTGAGTAAAAACATCTCACACCATTGGTGTGCAGTGAATGACACACAGCAGCAGAACATATCTATAAACAATGTGAACAACACGATAGATTAGAGAATTATTTACATTCTTTCCCAACTGCTTCCCAGGCTCTCGCCTGGTTAGAAAACCTTTCTCTTTCTCTCTGACTGAGCTGAGAATACCCAGATAGATGGAGGAGAGGGAGGAAACACACTGAACTTGTGCCTATCCTTCTTCCTTGCCTGTGTGCCTCAGGCAGGTAGCTGAGAACACTCACACCACCTGTTCAAATCTTGCCCAAGGAGTAAGCTGACAAAGATGAGATCATGAGAGGGATCTAATTGATGGGGCAGGTCTAGGAGGGCTTCAGGTCGGGGTGAGGGAGCTGAAGAACTGAAGTGGGGGGAGCCCAGTGGGAAACTCAGGGTAAGACTGAGTGGGAAACTCAGGGTAAGAGGGTGGGGCAGGAATTGGAAGTTCTGCACCAGGAGTTATTGATGATTAGGAAAATCAAATTAATCACAGCTGGAATGGGTTAAGAGACACAAAATAGAACAAAATTAGAGTTAGTCAAGCTTCTGTTATTCAGAGAAAAATTGTTTAAAATTACTGTATGAAGGAAAAGCATGTGTGAATTGCCAAATTGAAGAAATTATAGAGAGGCTATTATTAAGATCTGTAAAGGGTGCACCTGTGAACCTGGAGAATTCAGACCTGATTACTGCTAAGTGCACTGCAGTGAGATTTCATCTGTCATTTAGGTGTAACAGTCTGATTTGCTCATGGCCAAAACGCAAAGACGTTTTTCACTACAAGGGTGGGAAGCAGAGTAAGGTGTACAAACTAGGATGATGTACATGGGAAGCTAACCTTTCACCTTTACATGTCCGCATCATGTAAAGTATTTTTCATGTTTAAAATGTAGTCTATGAAGAAACAACCTAAGGATATTGATCTTAAAGAAAATTAAGGATTTGGGTCACTGGAAAGCTATAGAGAAGAAATTAATCAGAAACTCAGCATTTTGTGGACAGATAATTTACAGGACATGAAAAAATAGGCTTAATTATCTGCATTGCATCTTGGAATAATGATGATATCCATAATCTGAAATATGTAAATTAGAAAATGTTAGTGCAGCTCTTAATTAATATGAAGATGATTGTTCAAAAGCTTCCTCCTCATTTTCTTTGTTATTGTAGATCTGAAATGGATATGCAAGTTTTATAAAGACACTATTTTCTTTCTTCAGGTTGTTGTTGCTGCTAAAGTTTAACACCAGTTTTAGTTTTGTACCTGAGTGCCTCCTTTTCTCAATTTGCCAAACTGCCAAAAATCAAAGTCTTTCTTTTAAAGCAGAAGTCACATTTGGGTAGATCAGGTTGTAGATTTTATTCTTTATTTACCTTATTTATTCACTAAGTTTTTGTGGTGAGTTTTAACAACTTAATTCTTATTTTACTGCTTCTGTTTCATTTTCTTCGGAGGGGGCTGATAAAATCTTTGTTCATGGCAACGTGAGTCTGCTGTGCAGTCAGGGCCAGAACAGTAATTTGTCATCTCAGCAGAGAGCCAAGAAATAAGCCCTTGGCTCTGCAAGTCCTTAAAGTAGGGAGGGAGCTACTCCCTGTGCCAGTCTCAGGATAGACCATCTTCAAATTAAGATGAAGAAGGAGCATGCTCTGATGATTTAAATTTTCAGTGGAAATCTACATAACTGTGTGGTGTTGGTGTTTTAGAAACATTTTCTGGGGTGATCTGTAAGACAGAAAATGGTAAGTTTACAAAGAAGTCAGTCTGAAGACAGGACTGCAGAAATATGCCTTGATTGAAAGCCAGATCACACAGCCTTTGCAAAGGGGAGAAAATAAGTTTCTCTGCTTTTTAAAATCTAGAAAATAGCAGGTAAAGATGCCCTAAAAGCATAGTTTTTGTCCTTTTTCACCAGGCTCTCTCACAGAATGAAGATGATTAAAGAGGATGAATAATCAAGGTGTTTGTGATGAATTAAACATTAAATATGTAAGGAAAACAAACAAACAAGCAGACAAAAAGCTGGAGTGAATGACTGTTTCTCCAGATAAAAGGAGGTTAGTAACAGGCCATACTAGATATATGCATTAAGACCATATTATTTTTGTTTGAAAGCAAAACTTTTTACCCACTCAGTCTAAAAATAGTTTAATACAAGATGGAAATAACTGTTAGAAATCAAAGATGAGATACCTTACTGCTTTGCTACAGTTCTGAGATAGACTACAGTATGTGATCTGTTTTGTGCTTGTATTGCTATCAGATATATATCAAATACCATTTATTTCTATGCAATTGGTCATGCTTTTTTAGGCCTATCACATCCACTTCTCACTTCCGAAACATTTATCTGGCAACTAATATATTTGTATGGCTTCCAGGCTTCCTCTGATGGATGATTAGCCAACAGCCTCATCCTCACAGCATACCCCTTGCTGCTGTGGAAAATGTCATTTTTCTGCCAGTCATTTTGGCTATACCTGAACATCAAGCTCTTCTGTGTCTTCATTGCTAGATCATACCTTTTCCTTTTTTTTTTTTTTTTGATAATTCACTCTGTGAAATATTAAAAAAAAAAAAAAAAAAAAAAGTGTCCAGGATTGAATTCTCTTTGTCTACTCATAAATTGAATTTCTCATTTTCTCATTCACATTATGGTTGTCTCATTTATTGAGACCTTGTTCTGGTTTTGTCAAATTCAGTCTTGCCCTGCTCACACCCACCCAGGTGGCTGGTATACTGTGCACATCTGAAAGAGTTCACTCTCTGTGTTTTTCTGTATACTCCAATTTATCTGCGACATCTAACCTAAGATGCTTCTCCTAAAGTCAAAGCACTCTTTACTGTGTCCATTTAACCTGTGGCATCAACTTTTCTTTAGCAGGGAGTTAGAAATTGGTGCAGGCCAGCTTCTGCCTCACTGTTGGGAAAAGCTCTTCGAAAGGAGTCTGCTGCTTTCAGCCTCTCCTCGGAGCTCTTGTCTAGGCCATTTCTAGGCTTCTCTAGAACTAGGCTGCAGGCATTCAATAATTTGGACTTCTTATTTTAATCAGTATGGTTATACTGTTTTCTTGTCCTCTGTCTAATTCTGTCTTTTTGTGTCTTTCTTATGTGTATATATAGGCTGCCCAAGGCAAGAGACAAACTCATTCTGTATCTGCACAGAACCTATGAGAACAGAGCAACATCAACCATAGTAGTAGTACCGTCAATGCATATTACTCATCTTTTTGCATGCTTTTTTTGGAATCACAGGTATCTTTTGAGGTTAACCACATCTGGAACTACCTTTTAAATCCTCCTGTGCTCATGCCTTTTATTGAATTTCACTGATACAATACCGGGCTCCTTTGCCTGGACAGCTGAAAGGACATCACAGGGAAGACTTATTTCATTGCCTAGGGACAGGTCTGTCGTCTGGCTACCGTCGTGCACTAAAAGAAAGGAGAACACTGACAGAAGATAGAAATGGCTCATGCATGCTTCCTTCAATGGTGCTGCATTGAGATTATGAATATGATTATTATCAGCAATATAGAAAGCATTCTTTTCTAGTTAAATTTACTAAAGAGAGTGAAAAAAAATCAGGACTAAAAATACCTAATTCATTTATTAACTCATTTGAGTCAGTTAATACCCAGCGATTGCCCACCTGGATTGAAGTTTATATCTCACTGAAGGACTCAAATATTGTTTCACTTGGCAGGCAAAGGTCTAAGTAAACAGGATTTCCCTGAAAGTAGCAAGATATTATGATGCAATGTGGTTATTTATTAGCTTTGGTTTTACTGTCAGAGAGATGGGCAAATAATACCCTAATGCTTAGAATTTACATGGGTCAAACTATTTCCACTGCTTAGACTCTGCCCAACTTCTTTATAAGTTCCTAGAGATAAGCTTCTTGATAGATGTAATTTTGAGAAGCCCTATATCCTCTTTTGATACTTTGTGCAAGTTTAGCATTTTTGAAAATCAAGCCATTCATCTAGATTTTGCAATAAAACTACTTAGAATCATTTCTTTGAAGAAGATATTCCTCATTTAAACTCAAAGCTTTCACAGAGAATTACCAATCTACATGTAGAGAGATATGCCAATTTGGATTGATTTTTTGTCCTGAAATGTTGACGATCTAGTCAGTGCAAGTACAATATCTAAATATCCATCTGACATTTTAAATTCAAATATAAATATTTTGACACAGAATGCTCTCATAGGTTTTGGGGTTTATAATACAAAATGAAAGCAAATTTTTTAATCTTGGAATGCAGTAAATGAATGGTTGTCCTCTGTACAGATTCATTTACATTCATTATAAATAACTTGTTTTTTTTAAAAAACATATGGAAAAGTCCTTGTTCACAGTTTAAAGAAATAGCATTTTAAAGCTAATTAGTCTTTCTCTTTTTCTCTCCTGAAAAAAATCCTGAGAGTGAAATATTGGTCCCACTGATGAAATCTGCTTTCCATTTGACTAGGAGAAATTAATTTTGATAGTGAGACATACCAGTCTTAGTGTTACAATACCCAGCAGACAAAGGTATTACATCTCTACTTCTCGTCACTCTGATTACTTCCATGTGCAATCCTTGCAGCAAAGAGTTATCAGCCAGAATTTGCTCACAGGTCCTGACAGTGTCAGTGCACCTTATCTACCACAACATATGGCTCTTTGCTGCACACCCTGCGTGTAAAAGTAATGAAAATCAAATGAAGGCATGCCTTGATTGTACCTTTGCAACATTTCTCTGACACACTGTATGTTTTAACTGGCTATAGAAAATGAGGGATCTCTTACCCAAGATTTAATTTATTTATTTTTATCACTGCAAAAACTTGTAGCAACATTGCTTCAGTGTTGACTGTTTGCCAGCAATCTAAAGCTTTGTTTCCCCAGTGACTTTTTAACCAGGGTGTGAATTAGGACACCTAATGTTGTGACTGTATATTTTTCAAGGTTTTCAGGCTTTTTAATTTTTTATATAAGCTTTATTAAATGGTAGACTCTTCAAAATCAGTGCCAAAACTCCTATCATCTACCATTTTAAATACAGCAAGTGGGGTTAAAGCTAATTAATTGATACAGAAAATCCTATTAAAGTCATTTAGGTTAGACTTTAACTGTTAGGTTCATAATTCTCCTTTTATCTGAGTTAAGATGAGGTGCATAAATAAAGTTACTGCTCTGGGTCTAGGAGCTTTAGAAAATCCCACCCTCCAACACACAATCTATGGTTTTGTGTATGGTTTTATTTATTCTCAAGGAAATAAATGGGATCACATTCCCTGGCCCTCTCTCTGTCAGTCAGACTCCGACCTGTCTCTCTCTCTCTCTCTCATAACTTTTGAACCCAAGAGCTAATGTTGACTACAGATGAGGGCCCAAAGGTATTAAGTCTTCACAAAGTATAATGCTTGGAGAAAGGTGATCTGCAGCATGAGTTCCACTGCCCTCACCTCTCTCCTGTCCACACAGGCTCAAGGGTCAGCCCATGTGTTGGTCACAGCCAGCACAGGGACCATTGTCCCTGTCAGGCAGAGGATCTTACCTCTGCTCCAGGAGCAACCCACACAGAGAAGGCAGCAGGCCTGCACCATCTGTCAAGGATGGTGAAGGAACTTGAAACACTGGTCCACTGGAAACTAGGCCACATTGATTTCATCATCTAAAACCTGTTACTTGCTAACTTGCAAGAGCCAACAATGGACAGTCGCTTCTCAACACAGCTTCTGGAAAAACACTCTTGAAAACCACACATTTCCTCTGAAATTATATCAACATACTTTATTTAAAACTAGTTGTTCTCTGGACCTCCACAACTTTGCTGTCTTGCAAAGGGCAAGAAATTTTGACGTGGCCCAGTGACAGCAGCCATACTGTAGAGCTGACGTTGGTGCCTACCCTGCAGAAAGTTTTCCAGTCTAGACTGACTCTATGACATCAGCCACAGACACATTATAATCCAATTTTATTTCACACTGGATAGTATTTCTAATCCCCCAGGTTTACCTCATCATGATCCCTGGTGATCAGCAAAGAGGATGGGTACCATTTCAAGAAGAATGGAAATCTATCCACAGGCTAGGGTTCTAACGCTTGGGTTCTTCTGTAAATAAAATATTGATGCCCAAGCCTATGAAGCTTTATGCCATCAAGGCAATGGACAGTGCCTTTACATGTTAATAAAAGTACATCAGGAAATTCAGTGGAGATGATATGCCTTCAGATGGAAACAGAGAAGCTGGTGTTAAATTAAAAGTTAAAATTAAGTTGTCAATGACTCATCTTAAAGTTTTCTATGTGTTAAAACAATACAAACTGGAGGCAGCATAGACCCATTTTTAATTCAGTATACGAAAGGAAAATTATTGTAGCAGAGTAGGAGGAAGAGATGAGAGTTAAGGAACCTACACAAGTCTTTGCTCCCCTTATATATATTGTGATGCATATTCTCACAGCCATGTGACAGGGCTGGGTCTACTGAGTCCTTATTGCTTGCAGAGCATACTCAGACTTCGAGGGGATGTCCATAAACCTGGCAGTGAATAAGCATCACTTCTGCATGCAGTTTGGTGCAGATGATTCATACTCTTGCTACAGCAAGACAGCAGGATCAAAGACTTCATAACTCAGTCCTTGAGTGACCCTGCCAGTTCCTGGCCTTGAATGTTTTTCATTATCTCATCACCCACTGAGGACTGCAGTGTCTTACAGAGCAAAGTAGGTTTAATTTAAGTAGAAGCTTGGGCTGTGCTTATATTACACATTTTTAAAAAAATATTTTTACACCAAGATGGTTTTGCAAATAGTCTGTTGTGACGTAAAATGAAAGACAAGTTCTCTGCCATGTACCTACCATCAACCGTCTGCTGAGACTCCTGAATTACACTACAGGGTAAGACTTTCAAAGGCTGTTACTAAGTCACTGAGTCACCAACCAACCTCGCTACACAGTATAAGGTTTTGGTCCACTATAATAGAAAAAGGTTTGACATAGTTTCAAACAATGCTATCAGGACCACTGAGTAGACAGACAACAGGAGGATGCAGACATGCTACACTTTAGGGTTTCAGTGAAAGGCTGACAATGATTTACACTCCTTTTTGCAGTACAAAATGGTCACCCTTCAGATACAGTCTTGAGCTCTCAATTCAATTTTGCTTACCTTGAAAGATTTAACAATAATATTCCAGTTCCAAAGTACTTTACATGAACAGATTCCTATGATAAGCTTGAAGTGGTATGACTGTCTGCTCTGGATTTCACTGGAAGCTTGCACTTGTATAGGAGTTTGCTTGTACAGGATTATTGGTTTGGAGAGATTTTGTATTTTTTTACCTGTACATAAAAAATACCAGAGTGATAGATAATATTTTTTTTCATGTGCATGGAATAGTTAATAAATATTATTGTAATTCATACCAGATTATTGTAATATTGTATCAATATTATTGTAATTCATACCAGATGCTTGTTCACCCTGGAATATGTGATAATCTTGAAGAATTAATACTTGTATTCTATTAGGAGTGTAGGGTTACTTTGTTTCAGCTGGTGTACACTTCCTTGACTAGATAGGCAAGAGGAAAGAGCAAGCTGTTTGGCACCACAAATCAACTCTCACAATATTTATCTTGATTTCCTGACTCACAAGTCTGCATTTACATGTTTTAAATATGTGAATTCTTAGTAAAAAAATCAAAGACCTGAAAATTAAACATTCCATGATGTTCCATGTTCTCTGCACAAGTTTAAGCAAGTTAACTGGAACTTAATTTATAGAGATGCTAACCTCCTACAATCATCAGTGTCTGGAATTAAGTGTTCAGCATTTATGCAAGTTAAACTCCTAATCTTGATCTTAATGAAACTTGTATATTAATGTTAACTTAGGTGTATGTGCATGAAAGACAAGGTCCTTCTATTTATCCATATCATTCACAGAAAAAACATGCCACTACTACTGCAGGTTTGAAACTCAAAAACCTTTTACAGTTTTTATAGAATCTTATAAAAGAAAGAAGCACAAATGCCATGTGTATGTTACAGTCAATGTAAGATAGTTGCCTCCACACCTCTTGAACACTTGTCACAGACCTGTTGAAGTATTGACTGGGTTTTACTCAGATGTAAATATTCTCTTGAAGGACTGCAAATTCCAGCTATCTGTTAAAAGTCTGTTTGTCACAGGAATATGCCAAAAGGAAACATCAAAGAGCTGCTGTCACATTTTCAAATCTTTTTTGTAAGAGTAATCATCCTGGTCCAAGGACACAAACAAGGCAAAGTTTACAAACAGGCATAATTTATTTAGACAGAGCTTTCAGACGCTTGAGCTCTTTTCCAGATGTAATTAAACAAAACAAAATCTTTACTTACAAGCTTCATCTTCTAACAGGTCTTAATTGCTCTGGTGAAAGGTCAAATATACAACATGCTGGTGCCTCTGAAGGAAGCCTGGATGATATCACATCTTCATTGTCAAAGAGAGGAGTTCTCATTAGTCTTACAAATACAGCCTCCTTTGCAGAATTTTAAACAAAACCCTCAAATTTACAGATATTTTTAAACTCAGTCCTGAGGGAAATCACTGAAACTGCTTGTATAACTAACTTTGTTCATATATGAAGCTGAAATCACAATATGAATTTTGTAGAAAAGCTAGTTAGAAGCTACGAGTTGCTCAGCTGATCAGTCTAATGAAAAGTATCTGTATTCTCTTGCCTCTTTTTGTTTTCACAGATGAAGCACTAAGTTGGGAGAATTCTGAGATGGCAAAACTAAATGGTCAAAAATTATGAAGTGGTGTTTAAAATCACTGTATGAACTTTCTGTGATATTGCTTTGTTTGTCCTACCACCCATGGTTGGGTTACACATTTGCATGCAAATCTTTCCCATGGAAGCTCTGCCCAGAAAAAAAATGAGTGGTTTTTTTTAAAACCTGTTGTTAGTGTCTCCTCATATTCTATTCTCCCTGTTTCTTTCTGTATTTCCAGCTTGCTTTTTCTTCTTGTTCCAGGGTAAGTCCACACTTCCTCACACCTCCTTGCCCAGATGTCCACATCTAAATACTCTTGACTGCCCACTCATTTCCCAGTTTTTATGCTTTCCTTCAATACTTTCCCCCTGCAAGCTTGTATTCCCTATTAGTCCCTTGAGTTTCTGTCTTTTTAATTTTTTTTTTTCAAAAAAACCCTTCCTCTCACTCTTTACCCATCTGCTTTTAGCCAGGCAGATATTTTTTTTCACATTTGGAAAGCTGAGGGGGATACCTATAGACATTGCAGTAGTGTATAAGAATCCAAGACATGGTTAGATATTACCAAAATGCTGATCAAAAAGTAAGTATTAACTGTAGAAAACCAGAAAAGGGGAAAGTAATATGGAACAAAGTTTTTAATATGGAACAAAGTTTTATAAACCTTTTACTAAGCCTAAGCATGCCTTATTAATAGTATATTAAATGAAATAAGGCTTTTAGCCTAAGTAGGCCAGAGAGATCTCAGAGGAAACCTAATACAAGGAAAAGGTTATACTAAAAATACTAATAACAGCAATGAACTCTTTAATAATTGAACTCACTGTTGGGCAGCAAAGTTGGACTAAGGTTGAATTCAACCTCACCACCCCTGCCTTTCTCCTGGCAGAGTGAATATATTTTTGTTACTGCGTAACCACGTTAAGGATGAGGTGCTCCAAGGCAGTTTTGCACCAGCAGGGATCCCCGCTTTGCACTTCATTTCCCAGCTGCAATGAAGTTGCAGCATTTTGCGATTTAGTATCTAAAGATGGATTATTTTCGCCAAAATGGGCGGACACCACCCTTAGCACGTCCTGGGGGTCCGGGACGACCCTCCTGCGGTGGGCGCCGCGGGTACCAGCGGCGGAGGTCTCCCTGCCCGGTGGGGCCGCCCCTCGCCCTCCAGAGGGAGCAGGAACGGCTCACTTTTGGGGCTGGAAGTGGAAAACAGAAGATGGGCTTAACGCCCAAAATTCTAAAAACCGGTCAGGTCCGTAAAAGTGGAAATAACAAGCCCAAGAAAGGCAGGGCACACCTGCCCACTCCCTGCCTGGGGCCCGGGAGGGCGCTCAGGGGTTAAGCCCCGCGGGGGCGGGGGCAGCCGGGCCGGGCCCCGCCGCGCCGCGGCTCCCTCTCAATGGGACGGGGCCGGCGGCGGGGCTGAGCTCGGCCGTGCCGCGGGCATGTCGCAGGCTCAGCTCAATGACCTGCCCGACCACTCTCCGCAGGTGCGCGGCGCCGTGTCCGAGCTGCGGCGGCGGGCGGAGGCAGAGCCCGGCCAGCGCTGGCCGCAGCCCCTCTCCGATGCCTTCCTGGTGCGGTTCCTGCGCGCCCGAGATTTCCACCTGGACCTGGCCTGGAGGGTGAGGAGCGGCGGCGGTGGCAGGTCCCGGTGCCCGGGGAGCGCAGCCCCGGCCCGGGACGGGAGCAGCCGGGCTCGGGCTGTGGGGAAGGGCTGTGGGGTGGGTCCGTGCCCTGCGCTGCCCGGGTCGGGCGAGGCCGAGCGGGAAGTTCCAGGGTGTAACTAACTGCTTGTCACGCGTGTTTTCGGCGCGGCGCCGGATCAATGCGCGGTGTCGCGGCTGGCTCAGCGCGGTATCGATGTGGTAACATAAAGGCTGTGCTAAGCGCGGTACAGTCACTCGCCCACACAGTAAGTGTGGTAAGGTCACAGCTCCGATTAGGAAACGGTACCCTTCAAAGGACACCCTTGTCAGGATTATCGGGCTCAGGTTACTAGGAGCCGTACTAGTTTCACTACGTCTTGTAATTATTCCAAAACTATGAGTAAAAACTTCTTTTTGCTTGGAGTTTAGTCTTTTACAGCACTCCTTGCAGGCTTTGATAAGTCGTGGTACTTTACCGGGTCTTTGTATGCCTTTTTGCCACAGAGCACACATATTTTTAATATCCAAAGGCACAGATTGTTATCAGTTTGTTATTTTCTTTAATGAAAGATTGACAGCCATTAAACCTTTGGAACAGAAAGTATTTCCAAATCCTCCCAGGGCAAAAGCATTGATTCACATGTGCCAACTGAGAGCTGTGTTTCCATGGAATTTTACATTGTTTACACAGTATTGCCCAACAGACTTCACCTATTAGTTTCTTCACCTATTAATTTCTGACTTCTCTGGACTGTAGATTTTCCACGTTTACCATAAGAGATGATTGTTTGCATATGGATGTATTGCAGGATCAAGGTATCTAAAAAAGGAAATTGAGAAATTGAATTAGGCCCTTAATCATAAATAGCTTTAAAAATTGTATTTTTGTTCTTTTCATTTGACTCATGGCATTTGCATCATAGCTTTAAACCTTTCCTGCTCAACAGAAGAACCAACGAGTCAAGTCAGATTCCTCTGGGTTTTATGTATCTTACTTTTACTTGAAGTTCATGAGATTGTTTATAGCAAAGCTGTGCAACTAACCATTGTAGGACTGTGCCTTTTTTTTTTCTTTCCCAACAAAAGCCATTTTATTTTCCTGTATTCTTTGGCCTGTATTCTTTTGCTTAAAGGGCGTAATGAGGACATATAGACTCCTGAATATCTGCTCATAATTGCATTCCAATTGGTTGTTACTGGTAATCCTATAGACAGGACGGTGGCACTTCTGAATTTGGCCCGTATATTTTTGCACTTTGATGGGATTGTGAGGTGTGTTAGGTAGGTAGGACTAATCTTTGGGTGCCTGGAATCTAGACTAGGTTTAGCAATAGGAGTCTATGAAGTAGCAAATTTCCTATGCTTCTCTTGAGAATCAGCCCTTGACACTGGGGACCTCCCTTGAAAAAGTTGTCTTTTTAAAACCTCTTTAGATTTTCTGCATCTCCACAGGTTGCTAAGTTTCTGAATTTCAAACTTTCCTTTGAATTAAGAGATTCTAATGTTCAAAACCAACCTGTGTTTAATGTTTCTGTCTAGAATTTCAGCTCTCCAAGTGCTGAAATTAACTCTCACTTAATCTTCTACATACCAGCTGACACCATTTTCTAGAATACTTCTCTTACAGTATGGGAAGAATAACAGAAGCACTTCTCTTTTTTTCTTCCTTTTTTTTTTTCCCACAGGAATGTGTTTATTGCAATTGGTATATCAAGGCCAAAAATAATTATTATGCAAAAATCTCTTGTGGTCCTAAGTTGTATATTCATCTAACCCAAGTGTGACTTCATGCAGAAGTTATGTTAGTACTTCATCCTAGACAGAGTCCTCCTGCTATCAGTCAACAGAGTGGCTCACTCTTCCCTTTTGTCCTGATTTGATGTTGCCTCTTGGTCTGGAGTTCAGGCCAATAAGATTCTCTTTGCCCACTGGGCTTCCATGTACTACTGCATAGTATTTGTAGAGCAGCTAAGGGATAATCAAAGTTAATGGCCCTGTCAATGCATATAAGCAAAGGCTGTCCAGCATCTTAGTATGGGCTTATACTTAAGTCTTAACTATGAATCAAGATTCTGGCACCTGACCAGACCTTTTTATTGATGCATTTCTGGTTAATAATTGAGACAGATTTATCTCACCAACATTTGGAAATGTTTCAGAAAAGAATAATCAGGTAGATTGTTTCAAGACATTCCATTTCTAAATCTTTTATGGTGACTCATAACAGCAATTTTTTCTATTTTTCCAATGGCAATTCCAGACTTGCTTTTAACTAATGATATATTGATATCTCTCATGCTAGAAGAAAATCTAGCACTGAAACAGGTATCTGGAATTGAAGGACTCGAAGAAGAGATAAAACTGTCTTACTTCTTTGAAGACAGTGATTATTCAGTTAAGCTCAATAACAGACTATTCTCACAGAATCACAGAATATATTGAGTTGGAAGGGACCCACAGGGATCATTCAAGTCCAGCTCCTGGCCCTGTGCAGACAGTCACACCATGTGCCCAAGAGCATTGTCCAAATGCCTCTTAAACTCTGTCAGGCTTGGAGCTGTGACCATTTCCCTGGGGAGCCTGTTCCAGTGCCCAACCACCCTCTGGGTGAAGAACCTTTTTCTAATACCCAGCCTAAACTCCCCCTGACACAACTTCAGGCCAGTCCCTCATGGTTTGTCACTGGTCACCACAGAGGTCAGTGTCTGACCCTTTTTGAATGTGCCAGCTATGTGTGTATGTTTGACTTTGCTGTTATCACCAAAAACACTGTCACTTGGATTCACTATGAGAAATCTGGATAATTAGTATCTCCTTTTGGACATAAATGTTTCTTCCTGTTTTATTATGCATTACATCCTATAACTCTTGTATAGGACTGACTCCCAGTGACTTTGGAATGCTGTCTTTTTGTACCTGAAATAGATTATACTCTGGGGAACAGAAGAAAAATGTTTGGCATTGAAATTCTATGCAAAGGGTTTTCATAACATACATATGTAAGCATAATTTTTGTGACACTGAAAACTCTCTAAATATCTAGGATCCTTTTAAGAGTTCTGGTTGATACCAAGGTATATAGCCAGACTTTGGTTTTGCATTCAATTTATGGAGGAATGAGGATTTCCTAGTGCATTCTGCTGCAAGGAAGTCACTTAAGATGACTATGCTGTACAAGTGTTGTTTTCTGTAGTGTCAAGCACACTGCTGAGTCTCAGACATTATTTCTGAGGATCTTCACAGCATTCAAACATAAATGCTAAGTTGAAATCAGTTACTTGGCTGCTTTTCTTCCATCAATTCCAAGGAATTCCTTGAAAAGGATGGAAGAGCTCTTATTCTGTCAGAGCTGACTCTTAAGGAAACACAAATCAGTCAGCCAGGCTTCCCTTTGTGCTAAGCCAGCACGTGCCAGTCTTTTTCCAGTGACAGGGAAGTAATGCATGAGGAATTAGGAAAGTTCTGTGACTCTATAAAATATTTAAAATTCTTTGTCTCTGAATACTGTATGTTTAAATTCTGGGTACATTTGTACACACATATAGAAAAAGACGTATAAAATACGTATGTGCAACGGTTTATATTCTGAAATTTGAGCTGTGGTTTCTCATGCAAAGAATGCCAGTAGAAAACATTTTTTCCCAAGCATTGTGTGCATTTGTACAGCTTCTGACACAATAGAGGCCTAATTCTGCCTATTATCCATGTTAATATAAATAAATAGTTATTGATCAAGAAAAATAGAATTAATTTGCATGTACTGATGCATTAGTTTCTCTAACAAGCACAATGTTTTCTAGTTCTTTTGTTTCTGAGTAAAGTACTAAGTTCACTTTTGTTTGTGGGACATGAATCTTGGTTTAATTGGTAACTTTGTAATCTCATTCAGAAATCTGGAACTATCCCCAACAGACATCAGGGGAAAAAAACCTCTTAATTAATGCTGAACTACAGACACTGGAGTTTTTCATCCAGCTTTCTCCCCCTTTATCAAGTTATCTTGCATCTATTTTCAGATGTTGAGCAGATTCTAAGTAGGTTATTCTGTTTGTAAACACAGATAATTATACATTGAGATGTTTTTCTTGTGTCGTTAAGTGCGTGCGCCATTTTTTATACTGGGTAAGGAATGTGTCTGGTTTTCCTGAGATTTGGTTTCATCTATATCCAAACTGATTGTTATACGCCACACTTATGTTTTTCCCTTCTGAAAAAGAATCATACTTGAAAAAATTTCACATGAATTTCTGTGCTTAAACAGTGTAAAACTAGAAAACCTCTAAACCACTGCTAGTGTTTGAATTCCTTTACATGTATAAGGATTACTCTTTTAAGTGGCCATGTGAGACTTGACTATGTCCAGCTGTAAGAAAGGAGTTGCTTACATAAATAAAAATTTACAGAATATCTGCCAAAACTAGCTGTAGATTTTGTGGAAGATTTTCTAATGCTGACCTTTACTTCAGATCTAAATCATTTTAGGTAATTAGATTAGGTTTGCAAAATCTGAGAACTCTTCAGCACTTAGTGATTTTCTTGCCAAGGGGAGTATGTTTTAGGCTTAGCCAAGTGTCTGAAAGGTGCACCACTTACTTGTGTCATGGAAAGTGTCAGAAATATTCCAACCATATATTTACTCCTTAATGGGTGTGCAAGTAGGTTAACTATGCCTTCTGTAAGGATCTTGAGTGCATCAGAAGCTGAAAACACCACTCTCTTTCTTCCAAAGTCCAAGAACTTAAATCCTTGTTTCCAGCTTGGAAAGTGTAAATATCATGAAAATGAGAAACTAACTGTATTGACTACACAGGTTTATTTAGGGTATTGAATTAATGTGTCATTTTTATTCTCATCTTAGTTTTGGCAGAGAGTTCTTCAAAGAGGTGTTTAAAATATATATCTTCATGATGTTGTGGTACCACAGATTTTAGAAGTGACAAATTACAAAGTGACAGATGTTTGTATAGTTGTTTTCAGGGTGGTTTTGTATTTTGCTGCTATTTCAGAGTCTGTTTTGGAAAGACCAAGGATAAAACATTTTGACATTTCTGTCTGGCACAAAGCAGTTGGGATTGCTCAAACAGTGCCCTTTGTAGACAGTCAAGTACTGACAGAGTGAGATAATCAGAGTACCCCAACAGGCCTATCTTTGCAATTATAGTGAACTTCTGTTCCATAAATTAACTTACTTTCCCTACTTCCTTTCTCTTTCCTTTGCCTTGTTTGTTTGTTTTAAATTTAACCTAGGCTAAAACTGATTGAATGCAGCCAAGAGACTTCTAATAAAATTCTCCTAATGGTTAAATGTTTCTTTCTATGGTGATGGTTTAGGATGAGGCTTTGATTCTTTTTTTTTTTTTCCACTGCCAAATCAAGTGGGATTCTAGCACGGGATATAATTTTTTTATTGTTTTTTTGGATCTAAATACATATTTATAGGCTCTATTTCCATGAAAAATATAGCTAATTTCTGATCAGTGTACCATGTATTTTTATGTAAATTTTGCTGATAAACAATAATGTTTTATAAATAGTTTCCTCATGGCAATTCATTTGAGAGACCTTCAAAATCATTCAAGACCTTAAGCTGAGCAGAAAAGCATTAAGCTGAAGAAAAAGTATATTTTATGCAAAACGATGCAAGAAGCTTGAAAATAGAGGGAAGAGTATAGAGGGAAGACTAATTATCTAACATGGGCATGCTGTGAGCTACAGGATGGTGAGTTTCAGGTCTCCCTCTAAGAGTCTGTAGGGATTAATTCAATTTTACTGATCATTCTTCCAATGAAAATACTGAAGAAAATTATAGTTACATAGATACAAGAAATTTGTAATTTTTTAAAGGTTATATTCTATTAGTTGGACCTCACAGCTCTTTTAACTTTAGTATTTCTGTTGTGAAATATGGAGTAATTGATAAAGGAAAAAAAGAAATTCTGTTAATACAAATTATAGGAAATAAAAGACTTTTGGTTGATGCTTTCAGTACAGTGAACACACTTAATTCGTGAAACTGTGGTGAGGATCAGATTGGATTTCCCTGTTTGATGAAATATAGAAACAATTTTAAAAGCTAGGCTGCGCATGCCACCTTTAAGATTTAAAGCTACGATGTGGTTTGTTGTGAAACAAGGTACTGAAAAATTCTGATTCTCTTAGCTACTTTGAAGGTCTTGGGTTAGACCTCTAACCCAAGAAAATTAATACAAAATGTGAATTACTTGTAATAGCTATCTCTCTACTTTCCAAACTTAGTGATGGAGAACTTAGCAGAAGTGATGCAGTGCAGGCAAATTTTAGTTGATGAGCAGAAAGGAAGCATTTTAGAAGACAGTCTTGCATAGCTTCCTACTTATGCACAATGTCTTAAATAAATTTTAGTTGCAGGGCATAGTTCATTTTCCCCACAACCACTTAGTCAATATTAAAGGAGAAACAGTAATTAGACTTGGAAGTTAGAACTACTGCATCACCAACTTAATTTTGCACAATCTGTTTCTAAGATGACCTTTCACAGTGCTACCTATAATTCCTCAACACAGATGTTACCTCACAAAGCAGCACCTTTAATTGCCTCTTCCTTAGCATTAGTCCATGGCCTTTCAGCACACAGCTCCTCCTGTGCCTTAGAAATACTGGTTATTTTGCTGCCTCCCAGCTTTGGGAACTAGGCTGACCAAGTCCCTGACAACAGACAGGATCTCTGTTTTAGCCAAACAGGTTCTCATTATTTCCACTCTGTGAGGGAAATTGTCAAATGTGTAATGAACCCACTACTGCGTTATATTCCTTCATTTCAGAGGGGTAGAAGGGACCTCAAAAATGTTTTTGGGTATGCTGATGAGTGTACCTGTTTCAAATAGTAAACTGGAATTATTGAGGACTGTGTATAAAATAGGGAGGAAGGGAGAAAGTGAGTGAGTGGAGGAGAATGTTCCTCCATAAGATTTTGCATGTCTAAATCTTAAAAAATCCTGAATGAGTCTGATGCAGTAGCAAAACGAACAATCCTAAAGGTAACCTGAGCAGAAAAAAATGGGGTTTAGATGCATTTTACATAGAAACTACAGGCTTATTGTACATCCAGTTTTCTTTTCTGACACAAAATGACAACTGCAGTCCATTAATGGTTTGACTGGGTTCTAAATTCATCATGGCAAGTTACTCACTCACTTGATCCAGCATAGCAACCTTCTGTTTCTAGGTGTGATTTGATTAAAATATACAATTAAATTATAGCTAATTTAATGAATTAAATCTGACTGTGACCACATTTGGAAAACATATTTTTAACTGTGTTCTTCCTATAATAGCTGATGCTTACCTGACATCCACATTAATTTTTTTCCAGTTATTGAAGAATTATCAGAAATGGAGAATTGAATGCCCAGAAATAAGTGCAGATTTACAACCATCTTCTGTTCTTGGTCTTTTGCAAGCTGGCTATCATGGAGTCCTAAGGTCAAGAGACCCACATGGAAGCAAAGTTCTAATATACAGAATTGGTGAGTGACAAAATTACTTGGAACAGTTTCACACCTGATTCTGACACTGAAGTTTTTGGGTTTTGTTTGTTTGCTTTGGGTTTTTTGTTTGTTTGTTTGTTTTTGGTTTTTTATTTGTTTGTTTTTTAATTATCACCATTTCAGCAGCAAATCAAAAATATTTTATGGTTACAACTGCAGGGGGTGATAAAACTAGATCATATCAGAATACCTTAACTAGAAAGGTAATATATTTATGTTCCTTGCTAGAAATGCATTTACATTAATATAAAGGTGAATTTACTGAGCTATAACAATTAAATAATTTTACTTATATATTTGTATGGCTAAGGCTGTACAATCTCTCACGAAGAACCTGATTTTCTTTTTAGTGAAATTCTTGTTGCATCAAAAGAATCTTGAAGGTTAAAACTTGTAATATTATGTGGTTTTTTTGGCTCTGAGTGTCCCAAAAATCATTTGACTTCATGTAAATTGTCAAATCCATGGGCTAAGACTGTGGTACTGATGCAGATGCAGCACAGAGCGGGAAGAACACAAACAAAGGTGTACTTTGTCATGTAGCAAAGTTCAATTTAGGCTTGGATGAGCAGTTCACCAGGTTTTTGCTGTTTACTTGTAGCCAAAGAGCCCTAGATGACAACAACACTTGGAAAATGCTTGATGCACCTCCCAGAAATATTTTCAAAAAGTACATAGTTAAATGAACACCATATCTCTTTATGCTTGTTTTGGACAGAGGCTTTATGTTTGCCAACTTTCAAAGAATTGTCTTATTATCATCTGGTCTAGTAGGCAGTTGTGCCCTCTAAAGGTTTCATGTAGGGTTAAGGCTCATCCCATGCAATTTTTCGATCAGGCCTCAGAAAAAAAATAAGTGAGATTCACTGAATCGTTCCAGAATTCTGGTGCTGAAAAACAATTATATTAATTGATTGGATTGATGATCTGCAGTTTCTGCTAGCATGACTGTTACTGAATTGTGCCTTGTACTGGGTCTATGGCCATAGGTAGAGCATGCTCCATTATGTGCTTCCGTGTCCTAAAAGAGCATCAAAGATGAATGAGAGAGCAAGTACACAAATTACGTTATGCACTGGCAAGACAGTTTATTTCAGGAACTTTGTTCTTGCTGATTAATTCTTGTTCCTGAGAAGCACACTAGAAGCTGTAGGAAGAAAAAGTGCAGGTGTATGGGTTTTCTCATGGTGATGCAGGGTAATCTATCTTCTCAGGACAATGGGATCCCAGTTTATTTACAGCATATGATGTGTTTCGTGTAAGTCTCATCACATCTGAACTCATTGTAAAGGAGATCGAGACTCAGCAAAATGGAGTCAAGGCCATCTTTGACCTTCGAGGGTGGAGATTTGCTCATGCTTTTCAAATCAGTCCAGCGGTGGCCAAGAATATGGCTGCTGTTCTCACAGTAAGTATGACATAATGCTTTATGCAGCTTCATTGTTATGACTTCCAATTTTTCTTCTCTTGCAAGCTATAGTAAATTTTCCTTCTGTAGGCATTCTCAGACTATGCAACTAAGGAGAACAAAATCCTAAATCAATTACAAGTTGTGCTTGATTTTTTCCTAAATTTTATTCTTCTATACCAGTAAATGCCCTCTAACTTCTGCTATTTTACAAGAACTCTACCAACCTCTTACAACACAAGAATTTCATGACTGGAGGAGCAGATGAAGCCCAGATTTGGAAGGATCTCCATTTGTTATCCTGTTTCATCTCTTCTCTTCCATTCTTTTGTGCATTATCTCAATATCTAAAGCATTTATTCCTGTCTCAGAGAATATTAAGAATAGCATGCACTGTGAGCAATTAAGAGCAAGACACTCCTAGCTTGTTACCAGTATGGATGATGCTGATGTGATCTTCCATCTGCTAACAAAAGAATGTATAACATTTATGTTCTGCTTGCTTTCTTCCCCACAACATGAGCACTGTTACCTCACCTCCTGTTTTTTCACAAAACTTCTCAGAACTTTACTGTCTTTAAGGCTTATTCCTTTCTGCTAAATTCAGTTGAGCTTTGCCACTGGATTTGAGAGGAAAAAAAATTAAAGAAAAAAGGGGACAGAGAATTGACAGGCAAGCTACAGTGTAGTCCTATAATCTTATTTTCCTTCAGAAGTTATGTTGAAAGTCAGTAATAATAAAACTGTTAGCCTGTGATGTGGAAATGAGCCAGGGAGATACTCTCTTGCTCTGATTTGGTAAGGTTCAAATCTGAGATTCAATCAAAGCTTAGTCATTGAATTAATATCATCAGAACTTCAGATGTTCTTCCTTTCTGATATCTACCATAAAACCTTATTGAAACCATTAGGTATTCCCAACTTTGCACATCTAGAATAAGACCTCCTGGTGTTATGCAGTCTGGGGCCAGATCTCATGAAAACAGGACTAGTGAGAGTGTTTCAGTTGATTTCTGAGGTAAAAAACATATTGCTTGAAATAGAGCAGAAAGGAAGCAGAATAGGATTTGCAAATACATCTAAAGTTTCAATCCATTATCTCAAAGCAGGAAATTCTTTGACTATGATGTTTCCATTTTGACCTATTTCTGATTTTTTCAATGTTTTTCAAACTTCTAAATGCTTATTCTAGCTATGGAAAAGGAAAATTAAAAAATGTGTGTTTCCAGTGTTCTTTTCTAAGAAGAAAAAGAATTTTAATTCTTTTCTTTTATCCCCTGATTCCTTTCCTCACTTTTAACTGGGTTTGTAAATTTTATCCAGAGATTATATTAGTGTTGTTCAATATCATATAATCATAGAACATGTTAAGTTGGAAGAGACTCATCAGAATTATCAAGACCAACTTCTGGCCCTATACAGGACACCCCAAGAGATACACCATGTGACTGAGAGCATTGTCCAAACACTTCTTGAACTCTTGTCAGGCTTGGAGCTGTGACCGCTTCCCTGGGGAGCCTGTTCCAGTGCTCAACCACCCTCTAGGTTAAGAACTTTTTCCTCATATCCAATATAAGACTCCTCTGACACAACTTCAGGCCATTCCCTCAGGTCCCGTCTCTGGCCAGGAGAGTGAAGAATCTACACTTCCTCTTCCCTTCACAAGGAAATTGCAGAGTGCAATGAGGTCTCCCCTCAGTCTGCTCTTCTCCAGGCTGAACAGACCAAGTGACCTCGGCCACTCCTGACACGACTTCCCCTCCAGAACTCTTCACCATCCTCCTGGCCCTCATTTGGAGCTCTCTAATAGCTTAATGACTTTTTTTATATTATGGTGCCCAAAACTGCACACAGTATTCAAGATGAGGCTGCTTCAGTACAGAGCAGAGCAGGACAATGCCCTCCTTTGCACAGCTGGAGATGTACCCCAGGACATGCTTAATGCACTCCAGAATATACTTATAAATAAAAGTTAAGAAACCTTACCTTTAACCCTGTATTTTACTCAAGAAATGTGTCTTGCAAATTATTATCCTGTATCAAGAAACAGAAGTTAATAGAAAGGAAGTATGTACTAAGGAATGGAAAGCATAGTACAGATAATAAGTGACATTATCTTGAAAAATCTGTTATCCCGGGCATAAAATTGTTTTGTGAAAATCATGATAGTAGACTTTAAGTATAAGATAATCCATAATAACATTAAGTGAATATACAAGCTGATAATTTTAAGGTCTTTATCATACATTAAAATCTAGAAGGAGTGGCACTAAAGAAATGTGTTAGCTTTGGGTTTTTTCTTCCTTAGAACTATTGAACTAATGAGGAGATATGTTTGTGAGTAGTACCATTTTTATAAGCAGAAAACATGTCAGAGGTAGTATCAGGTGGGATATGAAGGGAAGCTGTACTTTCCTCATTGCACAAAGCTTATTTTGAGCACTGCCATATTTTCTTTTAAATTTCAAAGATCTGGAACTTTTAAATGAATGCAAGTAGAATCTAAGGTGTTTTATATTATGAAGGCTGTATAGCAGATATTTTTAAAATTTCATTAAAACAGTAATCTTTTTGTAAAGCTGAACTTCTGTCTTGGCCAAATTCCTTGGCCAAAGGCTTATTTCTGAATTATAAATATAACTTATTTAACTTAAAGTTAGTATTTTCAATAGTTTATATATATTTATGTATTATACTTCAGGCTGTAAATTGTCAATAAAAGCACATAGCTAGATAGCATTTTGTAAATTAGTAGCAGAATCTTGTGAAAAACTGTACTTTAAAAGAAAGGCTGAGCACAAAGTTTGTGTATAATATTTATGTGCAATTTGGTGATGGTTTTCTTTTTTGTTTTTCTCTTTGTTTTTAATATTCAACCTCACCTCCTACTGAGGTGAAAAAATGGTGAGATTTTTCCCTCTAATGGGAGGAACAAGATACGATTTTTCTGAATGTTGTTCTTAATTTACACTGTTAGAAAATGTAGGAATTGGCAAGGTCAGAAGAAATACTTTAACCTATGGACTAGACAGTTTTTACAGGCTTGTGCTTAGTAATAGAGGTGTTTCAATAATGTTTTCTTTTTCTTATTCTGTTTTCCATGTATGCTGACAGGATTCCTTTCCACTGAAAGTTCGAGGTATCCACTTGATTAATGAGCCTTTATTCTTCCACCCAGTCTTCGCTCTAATTAAGCCTTTTCTCACTGAAAAAATAAAGCAACGGGTGAGTGCACACAAATATTTCTTTCTGCCACAAAACCCTTATATGACAATCTGCAGCACTTTCCTCAGGCTCTGTTACTCCTGAGTACTGAAGAGCATAAATAATTTTTGTTTGTTAGTGCCATACAGACCTCCAGAATCTAACAGCAAAGCATTTGCAGTTATTATTAACATGAGAATTGCAAGTGGTGCTGTTATCACTACTCTGAAGGGAAAAAGCAGCAACACAAAGAGGTTAAATAATTTGTTTGCGGTCACATAATAATTCTTCTGCAGAAATAGAAAGAAATAGGTCCTGGATTTCCCAGTACTCTGCCTATAAATGATAGAGAAAAATGATCACTGAGCAATGTTTTATGGTCCAAGTTGTGCAGAATTAGTAGAAGACAACTCTTTAGCTCTGACAGAACTCCAGAGGCACTTATGCATCAAAAATTGGTCAGATTTAATTTCTAAGTTTTTTTTTCAAATAGCTCCTTAGTTGCTTTAAATAGTTTTGCAGTTATAGATCTGCAAATAGGTTTGTATTTGGATGCAAAAACATGCCAAGGTTTATTGCAGCATAGGAAAAATATTGGAGTTTTCAGCTGGCACAAAAGTGAAATGGTAACAGCAGGACTAAGGTACAAAATAAACAGCCCTGCCTATTGTTCCCATTCTGAAGCCTCCTTTTCTCAGCACATGGATCTTGGGCATTTGCAATAGCCACTGCATGCCAAGACAGTAAATCCTAGAAAAGTATCAGACTGGAAGTAATGAACAAGGCTTCAAAATAGCTATAATAAAGCAAGAGGAGAAGAACCAGCCCTACAGTATTGCAAGGATTAAAGCGGAGAAGTAGTCCAGAATCCAATTCCAGCTGGAACTGAAAGATAAGTACTAATATATAGATTCTGTTGAGTATCTTCCTTGTCACCTGTCTGAACCTACATACATACTACATAATCTTATTTTTAAATATATGTGACAGGACCAGATAGTAATGGCCGTGAGCCAGATGAAGAGAAGAACTAAACCTACAGTATTGCAAGGGTTAAAGTGAAGAAGTAGTCCAGAATCCAATTCCAGTTGGAACTGAAAGATAAGGACTAATATATAGATTCTGTTGAGTATCTTCCTTGTCACCTGTCTGAACCTACATACATACTACATCACCTTGTTTTCAAATACATGTGGCAGGACCAGATAGTAATGGCTATGAGCCAGACAGGGCTCTTTTCTTGGAAATGACTGAAGGACAAGTACAAGATATCATGGCAAAACAAATCACCAGTATTCTCATGGTTTAGCTTAGTTTAGCAGTTTGGATGTAGTGTGTACTATCATCAGTTAAACCAGTCTGGAACAAGTGTGTAGTTAGTTTTGGCTCCTGTGCTCACAGCTACATAAAATGCAATTCTCAGGTTGTAGTCCATCCTTCACCAGCCTTCAGATTCAGAGGACAGAGTTTGAGTAGCTAGGGGAAAAGAATTCATTATGAACAAATACACTTAGTTAAACCAAGCTGGTGGGTTCAGCTCTTGCACTGAGATGCTTTGCTGCCTGTTCTCACTCAATAGTCTATCATCCATACCCAAGTAAATGCTTTTAATATTTTGGTTTAGGTGTACATGCATGGAAATAACTACTTGCAGAGTCTGACCGAACACTTCCCCGTCAGCATTCTCCCACAGGAATATGGGGGGGAGGAAGTCTCCATTGAAGAGCTGGCCAAGGAATGGACTGACTTCATAATGGCATCTTCAGATTATCTTCAGAGCATTTCTCTGGTTGCCTAGGAATAACCTTAATAAAGTATTTTATCAATTCTTGAGCACTGGAATTGGAAATAAGTTTAATATGAAAATTTCCATTGTGAATGAAATAAGTATGTCTTTGCAGGGCACTCACTGAATGTTATATTGGCTGCACTTTTATACTAACTGGAGTCTATCAGTTTGTGTGTCTGAAGAGATTCATGAATTTTGCATGTTTGTCGCACTCTAATTGAGCAACTTGTATGCCAGATAGCTGAAGAGTGCATTGGATATTAGATTGATACTGCTGCTGTTAGGTCTTTGGAGACAACTCATCTGTAATAATGTAGTCCAGAACCTTACACTTAGCTCTTGGCTTGTCAAGACAATACAAAACAAAGAATAGACTGTGAATAGGGTAGTTTGTTGCAGAAATAAGACTACAGGGCTAATTTACAAAGTGTGAAGAGGCTGCTTTTTGGATTGATTCTCAGGGAAAATGCCATTTTGTTAGCTTGTATCAAATTGAAAATTAGTAATCAATAGTGAGACATTTGTCTTACTTGTGCTGCTTGTGCAGTTTCCCTTCTTATCCTAATTAACAGAGTAATCTTCAAGTTTTATAGAAAAACACCATGTGCGTATTTTTCAAAGAACAGCGTGAATCAGGGGGAGGAACTGGTAGAAGAGTCATAACAACCTTGAAAGTTCTTATTTTCTTTCTTCAAAGTGATACTGTCTATGGACAACTATAAGCAACTCAGATTATTATCCTTTAATCCCTAGTGTAGAGGACTACAGAGATAAAAAGTTTTCAGCTGTTTGCATTATCTGTTAGTTTCTGGGGGTAAAAGTAGGTTATCCTTTGCGGACCTGAACTTTAGAAATAGCTGTTGTATGTTTTAAGGGTGCTTTGAGGTCACTTTGGACCTCTGCATAGGAGATGCTTGGTATTGTCATTTTATTTTCGGTACAGTAACTGTTCTTAATTCTGTTTCGGTTTTGCACAAGCACTATGTATTTAAGCATTCCATATAAATTTTCCTATGAATAAATCTATAAAAAATACTTCTATCTCAGGTAGCTAGAAATTATAACTTCAGTTATTTTGTAATCTTTAGGACATTGGAATGGTATATAGGCATAGGGAACAGAAATGAAAGTATCCTATTATATTAGAAATGCCTTACTTTAGATTATGATTAGTAAGGCATTATTGCAAGAGTCATTGGAAACTATTCTTTATTAGCAAGAGGAACATCTATGAAAGACCCCTTAGAGTACTTATTGGTTGTAGTTTCTTCTGCTGTGGTAAGAAATGCCAGAAATTCAATGCCAGAAATTCTTTCAAAACTGACAACAACCTCTTTTTTTTTTTTTTCCTTCCAAATTTCCTGAAGTGCCTTTTTCATTTTTCTCTTTCAAAATATTTTTATGTGGGGCCTAAATTTAAATAAACCTTATTCAGATATAAGATTATATGAAAATGTATTTCATATATATTTCTTTTTCTCAGATTTTGTGATACTATTTTGTGATACACTGTTTTGTGATACAAAAGCTCCTTAAATAGAGTTCAATGAACTGCAAATTCTTCTTTATAAGAAATTAGACTAAGTAGTCAGGTATCTGGCAATTGTTCAAGTGTGTAACTCAAATTCCAAGTAATTTACCAGGTGGAGAACCGAACCTATTGTCTTAATATTACAGTCCTTCAGTTTTAATCTGTGAATGTAAACTGCACAAAGGAATGAACCATGTTTCAGTGAACGAGAAAATTTAAACTTTTCCTATGAACCAATCTTTGATTGCTACTGGTTTATGTAGGAGAAACCTCATTTGATTGCTTATGTATATGCATATTTAGCTGGGGCTTTTTAATCTTTATTTGGATTTCACCAGCTCTATGAATATAAAGTCCTAAATGTCTTCAAAAATACCCTGATCCTGTTATTAAGTTGTAGAGTGTTTGCATAACTCAGCAGTTAGAGCACTGAGTGCAGTTATTTTTTCCTGAACTGTTAATTATTTTTAATGTTTACATATTATATAGGAGGTGGGAACTCTTAATTGCCATTGCTGATATAATAAGAACACAATATAATTGGAACATTTACATAATGAATAGTGGAGATATTGGTATGATGTGCAGTCATGTTGCAGCTTTGAGCAGCAGCCAACAAAACAAAGTGCGTTATTCTTTATAAACATCGGGAGTGCCTCTAAAAAGAATAAAGTTCTTGTTAAAAGGTACAAATACTTACTACTGACTGTAAGCACGATTTAATGCGCAATTTTTAATTTTTCCCTCTTTTTAAAATGCATGAACATATGTTTTAATTAATAAACCCTTTCTGGTTGAGCCAGCCTCGTGTGTCACGGATACGAGCGTCGCTTTCGCAGGGAAGGAGGTGGCCGCGGGGGATGCCTGCGGCGCGGCTGAGCCCGCGGGCGGGGCAGCGAGCCGGGACTGCATTTCCCAGCGGGCCGCGCTGCGGGCGGGCCGGCTGCTGCGTGCGCGGGGGCGGGCGCCCAGCCCTGCCCGGCCGGCAGCCGTGCCCGCGGGCGAGCCGAACCGAGCCGGGCTGTGCCAGCAGCCGAGCCGTGCCCGCAGCCGTTGGTCGTGCCCGGCGGTGGCCATGGGGCGCCCGGCAGGGCTCGGTGGCGTCGCGGCCGCCGCGCTCCTCCTGGTGCTGCTGCGCTGCGGCTCCGCCGCCTCCCTGGCGCGGCGCGACCTCCCGGCGGGGCGCAACGACAGACCCATCATCGGTAAGGGGCCGAGGGGCCGCACACCCTGCCTTGGCCGTAAGGGAAGCGTCTCTCGGAGCCGAGGTTTGGCTAGAGCTGGTGTAAGCAGCCTGACGCTGTACGTGCTTTCTCTAAAAGTCAGGCTTGCTTGAGAGAAGTTACAGTGCGGAGCAGTCATAGCAGGGAAGCCGCCTCTTAGTCAGGTAATGCGTGTTTATGTGGTACCTCGTGACGGGGCGCCGTAATTGATGTCCCGTTGTCTCGGTGCCTGCAGTTCCTCTGGGCGGTAAATGTATCGCTGCTAGCTGGCATATAGGAAATGGGAGCTTAATTAATTAATAGGAGCACGGGTCTTAGGAGGAGCGGCTGAGGAACCTGGGGTGGTTTGGGCAGGAGAAGAGAAGGCTCCGGTGTGACCTTATCGGTCTTTACCAGTGCCTGAAAGGATGCTGGGCCAGGTGGGGGTCGGTCTCTTCTCGGCAGCTAGCAATAGGACAAGAGGACAGTTTTAAGCTACCTAGGGAAGGTTTAGGTTAGGCATTAGGAAGAATTTCCTCACAGCAGGGGTGATTAGATACTGTAAAGGACTGCCCAGGGAGGTGGTGGAGTTACCGTCCTTGGAGGCGTTTAAGGAAAAACTGGACGTGGCACTTGTGTTTCATGGTCTAGTTGACATGCTGGTGTTCATTTGTAGGTTGGATTTGATGATCTCACAGGTCTTTTCCAAGGTATTTGATTCAGTGATTTTGTGACTTTTCTTTCAGTGTGTAGCATTTGTCATTTGTATGATGCTAATTTTCTTCCTTGGGCCCTTCAGGGATATTGTCACAGGAATGTCACTTTGATGAGTACCAGCGATTTGGAAGATCTTATATTGCGGCTTCATATGTGAAATTTGTGGAATCTGCTGGTGCTCGAGCTGTGCCTATAAGGTACTTTTTTTTATCCTTAGGAATGGGTAATAATTGCATTATGTAAGGAATGTATGACTTTAGAGGCACAGAAAGTAATTCTGCTGCTTTTCTGAGTGTTTGTTGCTCCTCAAAAACAATTTGAAGATGCCACAATTCTCAGAGAGTTACAGAAACTGGAATAAAACCAGAGTGGAACAGGTACTTTTTAATACTTCTACTTATGTTGCTAGTCTTTCTTTGAAAAGTTCTAATTTTTTTTTTACCAGTAAAATTGCCTTCTGTACTTTGCATGCATAGGTTTTGAAGTTAGCTGTATTCAGTGTACAGTGTAGTGCCACACAAACACGCATAAATACCTAGATACATAGATATAGATTTTTTTTTTTTTTTTCACAATTTTTAGCCCTGGAATTCAGGGAATCAAGGAAGGCTATCAGTACTGCTTTCAGAAAACAAAGTTCAGTTCTGTTCAAACTATGGGTCCCTTTCTTCTTGTATTTTGGTTGTTTGGTGAAAAGTAGCACAGTAAGTAACAGCTGACAGGACTTCATACCAATGCTTAGCTATAAAATATGAAATGCACTGGAACCAGATGATAAAATTATAAGTTTCCATACTTAAAAACAATACTAATACAGCTGCAGAAAAACAAAATAGCATGTATCTACACAGTCCAATAAGAGCACCACTTAAGTGCCTGAATTAGAAGCCGGCATTCCTCATGTAGCTGCTGGAGCTTTCAGAATGTTTGCTGACCAGAAGCTTCACCGATGAATAGATGCTTCTAATTCTGGCAATTAAGTTACTTGCAGCAAAGCTGAACACTTTCACTTACACCCAACTTATCACACCTCTGCAGAAGTGTGGCCATCTGTGTTGATTTTGGCTGGGGTAGAGTTAATTTTCTTCACAGTAGCTGGTGTGGGGGTGTGTTTTGGATTTGTGCTGAACACAGAGTTGATAATACAGAGGTGTTTTTGTTATCACTGAGCAGGGCTTACAACAGAGCCAAGGCCTTTTCTGCTTTTTCTGCTGCCACGTTGGCAAGGAGGCTGGGGGTGCATGGGCGTGACCCACTGTTTGCAGCTCTGCCCTTCTTGGGAATCAGTTGGAAACCGGAGTTGCCGGTCTGCAGGAAATAATAACCATGCCATTCATTTAAATAGTACATTTTTCAAGTGTTTTGCAAAAGGGTCTCAGAGTACCTCATTAGGATCTCTACCTGACAGGGCCCTATTTTCAATCTTGTGGATTGAGTTGTTTCAGGTGAAATGTTTCTTTTGATTTGTGTCCATTTTACTCTGTTTAAAGCATGCCTTCTGCATATTTTCTGTATCAGACATTTCTGTTCAATAGAGATTATATTTTTGTGGTCAAATATATGGACATCATATGCATTCTATAATTATTTTTTGATGTTTCAGATTAAATCTTACAGATGAAGAATATAATAAAATCTTCCACTCTATTAATGGGTAAGTCTTGAGCACTGATTTTCTGTTGAAAGGCATAATGGTTCTGTTTTTGAGCTCTGCTGTGTTCTCAAGAACATTGTCTTCCTACTCTCTTGAGAGGTTGTGCTGGGCACTGCAGACATGAAAATATATTCTAAGACACAGAATGCATTATTTCATCTGGTATTGGTGTGCTGCCTTTCCTTCCTTGAGGAACATGTCAGATAATCTGCAACAGTGCCAAGGCTCATCTTGGCATTCCCTTGTGCTTGTCTGCAGACAGGGAGAAGTGGCATTATAGTTATGAGCAATTTTGCAAGTGAGATACTCAACTTCCTCTTCGTTAATTTTTCTGTCTTCCTCATTTGACCTGTCACCTTCATTTTGATGGTTAATAGCACTTGCTTAGTATTTCACCCCTGTTTCTACCCTTTTTTCCCTCTTTCAGTCCTTTTCATATCTCCTCTATTATTTCCAGTCTCTTCTACTCTTTTCTCCCTGTGTGCTCTCTCTTTTGCTGCTTGAATGGTCTGTCTTGCTCGTTGTGATTCTGTGTTTCAGGTCTTTGTTAGGAAAACTTCCTGGTTTTCAGGGGATCTGTGGCAACCGGCCACCTCTCTTCTTCCTTTTCAAATGTGGGATAATATGATCTTGCCTAACAGATTTTATTGCAGACTAAACAAAATCAAAACCTTTGATGTTTTTTTAGCCTTGTGCTAAAAGTGCACTTTAGAAGAGTAAATTCAGCTGATGCTACACTTCACAGCTGTGATGGTGTGTGAGGCCAGAGCATGTGACTGGGCTACTTATAGTCATGAGATGAGCATCTTAAACCATGAATGCATTTGTTAAGCTTATGCATATAACTAGAATGTTAATCAGTGTGTGTAGACCTTGCAGATTTGTACCTTTGGCTGTCTGGGAAGTGCATTGTCCTCCTACATCAACATGCCCTGGACACTAAGACTTGGGTCTTTGCAGTCTTGTGCTATAAGTGAGTGTAAGACAGTGATGCTTTTCTCTGCTGTGGGCTGTTGGGGACAAAATGAATAATTTCCTCCCTTGCTCATGGCTACCAGCTTCACTTTGGTTGCCAAAAGGTTTTTCCACCAATGGGGTCTCTAATTGTTTCTACCTCACCACCTATATCAATGCAGAAGAAAGTGTTTGGAAAGTAGATCCACTTTCTTTATCCTTCTGTCTTTGCAGTCATAAGTCAGTTGAGTTTGTGTTATGTAGGTGAGTGAGGATGGTCTATATTTCCTTCTGTGGCCCTCCACTGTCACCTGTTGGCTTCCATGTTAAAACAGTGTGTAAATAACAAAAAGGAGCTTTGGAGGGAATGACTTCTATTTTGTTGAAATTCAGAATAAAGAGGAGATATATTGATCTTTCACATTGTTCTTTGAAGTTGGAAATTATTTACTATTAAATGCTACCTTCTTAAAATCATGAAATTTACTATATTAAAGACATAATTTTATGAATGTGCTTCTGAGGTAGGAATTGAAATGGCGAGTGGAAATCATCAGCTCTAACCAGGCAGTGATACTGGAATACACGTAGTTTCAATCTGTTTATGACAATGTCAAGCCATTATCATTGCTACTTAATGGGTTATTTCCTTTTTGCATTAGCAAAAATGATGATCAGTTTTACTAATTAGTGTAGTCCAGGTTTTGGTTTGAACAGGTGGAGTGAATTTCCTAACACTTCCAGGTAAAGTTCACCTTATTTGTCTAATTAGATCTCTGAAGAAACCTATAATCTGGCCTGTTTTAAAAATACCTTCATCTGTATTGATTTTCAGTGTTGACACTGGGAAGTAAAGTTTTTTGTATTTTTGTGAATACTACTTTTCCACCAAATATTTTATGGCTTTTACATGAACCTGTGCATTATTCATTTGAAATAAAACCTGGTCACAAGGGTTAAAATGCATATTTGCTCTGCAAATGCTTGGAATTGTTTGAGATGCTATTTGTTCCTAGCTGCTTGTTAGTATCTCATTGATTCAGATTGCCATTTTCAGAGCACAGACATGTAGGGAAAATCCTACACCTGTTTCAGTAAAAAATCGACAACTAATGGATGTGACTTGAGTAAATCCAGTTGAGGTTCTGCAGCAGTGGGTTAAGGAATGCTCACACATCCAGTTTTGTTGGTTCTGCAGGCACTGTTCCAGTTACAGCCAGAAGAGACTTCCTTTATTTCATGTTACTGTTGCTGATGGTACTTGATTATTTTCCATGTCATCATGATGTGTCTATGTGAATTCTCTGCTAGACTGTGCTGAAACTTTTTATTCTGTGGTGTTTTTTTGGGTTTGGGGAGCCACACAGGGAATTGCAATTCCTGATTATATTTTGTGGTGGAAAAATCTTGTTCACTCTTTTTTATGAAATTGTCCCTGAGATTTTCTTCCTTAGCTCTGTGGGATCCTGTGTGACCAAAAGTTATGGTCAAATTTACTTTTCTTCCTTTTTGATAGGAACTTTTTGATCTTTGTTGTCTCCAATAAGAAGGTAATATGCCAGGCCCACAATTCTATTTTTCTGACACTGGACAGATTTAATTGAGATTTGGGCTGGAATTTTAAAGTGGTAATGAGAGCCAGCTGAGTGTCAGCATAGGAAATGACAGTCATGGCTTGCAAACCTTTTGTATACCAGCTAAAATTGGTGTGTTTTATGTATTTTCTGTTTACTTTCTTATTCCTTATGTTACATTAGGCTTGATCTATACTTTGTGATAGAGTAACCATTCTTCGGTAGAAGAACACTAAGAACACTATGATTAAGTTAAAGACTGAAACTAACTTTCTGCTGTTTGCCTGTTCACTAGCTGTCCAAATTCACATAATTAATGGAATGCTAGCCAGTGAAGCTGACATGTCTGTTCAACCTACCCACCACTCAGGTGGCTACTCTAGAAAACCTATTTGAATCTCCAGTGATTCTCCTGACTAGATTCCTGCTGTCCATAATGGGAGCACAGATGCCTGTCTGTAGATTTCTGAAACCTGGACCTAAATCATACCCTTAAAACTGCTATCAGACATTTCTCTGTGTACATTGTCCAAGTTTTGTGTTGATCACTGTTGCTAATCATATTGTTGGATGTTGCCTTTCAGGGTACTTCTTCCAGGAGGTGGTGTGGATCTTAGGACTTCAGAGTATTCAAGAGTTGCTAAGATATTTTACCACAAGGCCTTGGAGGTAATTACTAAGGAGCAGTTGGTTCTTGTTATTATCACTGTTATGAGATCAAAATGACAGGTTCATATTTTTCATAGTTTTGCACTGTCATTCAGTGGGTTAACTGTAGGCCTGAAAAGAGGTAGATCATTCCTTGATTCTGCATAAAACTTCTGCATTAATAGCTTAAGATTCAGACTTGTGGCACCCACTCCTGTTATATGTTGTGTTATGGTCTCCAAAGTTCTTCAGGTGAGAGCGGTATTGTTTGTTCATTGTACCTGAGGCTTTATGGCTCTGTGTGAACATTGCTCTGTGAAGAGCAATGAGGAATTGCTCTTCCATCTTTGTTGCCGACTTTTCCAACAGCAGGCAAGGAAAGTGCAGACAGTGGCATTCTCAGGACCAGTCATCTGCTGCAATTTTGTAATTGAGCTCCCTTTATTCTTCAGTCCCTGTGGAACTAATGTTTTTATTCTTTTGTCTGTCTTTATTTGTGGTGAGTCTTACAAAGACTATCTCACTTTTATGTGAGATGATTTAATTTGTCTTTCTGGAACTGCTCACTGTATGAACTGCTGCCTGTGCCTTGGTATGCAGCACTGGAGCAAGGGTTTCTTGTGGTTTGTTGTACAATTATGAAATTATGTTGACATTTCACAATGATGAACTGAATTGCCTATGTCACTTTATGGTCAGAGAGACAGGTTTATTAGCTAATATGTGTACTACCAGTGACTGAAAGGCAGAAAGTAATATTCAGTTCATCCTAGGTAACCCTTTCTAACAAAGGAGGGTTTTTTCCCTTGCTGTTTGTGATAATTTTGTGTTTTGATATTCATTTTTCAAATCTTAATTACTATAAAGTGTTTCTAGTTTTACTAGAAAGGTAAGCTACAATAGTCAAGAGTATCTTTACATGTACGGAATGACTGAATTTTATCTTTTTCTAAAACAGGGGTCCTTTTCATTTGCAAATGTTCACAATGAGAAATTACTTTGATCTGGCACTGCTTTAATATGAATAGAGGATGTGAAATGCTAATTCCCATTCAAGTTCGTAGAATTTTACTAGTTAGGCAAAAATCTAAATGAAATACTGTTTTCCAGCTCTTAAATTAGTTTTTAAAATGTTGAGTGCTGCTTAACACATCCTTCATCTCCAGGCTCTAGTTTATTTTAAAAAAGGAGGGGGGGGGCACAAAATCTTTGTGTTTCAGTTGTAATTGGTTTTAAACTGTAGTTTATCTTTTGCCTTCAGTAGTTTTAGTCCTTACTTGCAACTCCACTGTCTTTCATATTCTGTGTCTCATTATACATTAAGAGTGGTCATGAAGACTCTGCTGCCCTATCAGCCTTCTTTCTGTACATCTTCCTTGTTTTGCTGTGAGAAGAAGTAGCTCTGTGAGCTTTTATTGCCATACTGTCAGTAATGCATTAGGGGAGCATTATTATTCTGAGCTTGTCATTTTAGCTTTCTCAAAAATGGCTTTGAGCAGCAGCTCTTCAGGGGTGGTGTGCATGTTGTGGTATGCATAACTTAAAAATGTTGAGAAACAAGTTAAGAAAAGCTAGTTAGATTTCACAAAAACAGTAGTTCTGAAACTTACTATCAGGTGTAAACCATTTAAAAATGCAGATTTCCACTGCATATATGCACCATGCTTTGTAAAGTCACAAGAAACTAGTTGTGTTCTTGGTTTTTTGCTTTCTTTTTCTCCTTTTTGCTTTTTTTTCATATTGTTTTCACGCTGACTTGGCAATTTTTATTCTTTTGAAAAAATGTTGCTTAAATGTACCTTTTGTCTTTTTGGAACACAGGTCTAAACCTGCTAGCTAAACAGTCATATAGGTATGTCATGTAAGACCACAGCTATGATAGTAGTAGGATTCACATTTTTTTAATACAGCTGGGTGGGCACAGACATTGCAAAGGCCCCTTGCTGTGTGATCATAGCAGGCTTCCTAGAAAAGTTAGAATTGTAACAAGCTGCTTTCCCTCAAAATGGTGTCAGACTCTTCTAATGATTGAAGGTGTCCCTTCTAATGATTGCTTTTTTTAGAGAAATGTTGCCATTTTGTGGTTTCTGTTTAGGCTGCTCTCAAAATTACTTGTAGAACAGAACAGTGAAATCAGTATCCACATTAGGCTCAGTTTGCTGCTTCAAAACTCATGGATATCCTTTAGCCTTCATTATTCTCACCTACACAAAAGCAAGTAAAAGGAGTCAGAAGTTCTTGTCAGTCTCTTTTCTGTAGATTTTCATTACTGTTTCCTTATGTCGTTGCTTTTATTTTGTAGGCTAACGATAAAGGAGATTATTTCCCAATATGGGGAACATGTCTTGGACATGAAGAGCTTACGTATCTCACAAGTGGTGAAATTTTACTTGTTCATACCAAGACAAATGGTTTTTCACTCCCTCTGAACTTTACCTCAGGTGAAAAATTCATTACATCTCATGAATGAGTTTTGTTAAGAGGTGTTGTGTTTTGTTCTTGATAAGTACTATGGGGTGAATGTTTGTGAGGTTCCTGCTGATTATCTTCTGTTAAATTCTTTGTTATTAAGTTGCATTGACTATTTTTGTAAAGTCAGTGCAGCTGTCACTTCTTAAGCAGAGGAGTGAGCACAAGCCATTTGAAATCAACAGCAGTCAGCAAAAAACAAAGTTGTGACTGAGTCATTTGAAAATTCAGACCTACAAAATAATGTCTGGTTTTTGTTATCAAGTTGACAAAATTCACAGATTCAAAACCTGTTGAGCTTGGAGAGCAGGTGATTTAAAATTTTTCAAATTATGTCTTTCCTCATGATGAATAGTAGCTTTACTGTCCCATTTGAACAGTGTTGAAATCACAGAGATCCCTTGAGATAGAGCTGTGGCACTTGGCAGCACTGGTAAAGTGTGGCCTCTGTTGATATTTTAATCATTGTGGGTAATCAAAAAAAAAAAGTGGCATTCAAAAATTCTGTCACTTGTGCTCATTGTGAGTGGAAAGGCTGCTAAAATGAGTGTCAAAGAATGGTACTCATTTTAGTGAGACCTTTGCTACCTAAGTTGGATCCTCTCTGTGTCGAGACCAGTAGACAGTGGTAACAGCACATTGAAAATCTGTTGCAGTTATTTTACTGATATTTCTTGCAGGATATTCTAAAATAATAAAGATTTACTGCCAAAAAAGTTTAATACAACATTTTATTAATTGTCTTCTGTCAGTATAAGTCCATCTGAGACCAGTTTCGGTAATGGAAAATACAATTTTTTTCTTTGTAATAGCTGCAAAAGACAGTAAAATGTTCAGGAATTTCCCTGATGATGTATTATACGCACTTGCTACTGAGCCATTGACATCAAACTTTCATGTATGGAGCCTCTCCATGGAGGTATTTAATCTTTTTATTTCCTGAATATAAACACTTTTTTTTTTTTGTTAAACCTAGAAATAAATAAGCAAATAATACCTTTTCCATCTTGCCCCTCTCCTTATTACAGAATTTCACCAATAATGAAAAGCTTCGTAATTTCTATAAAGTTCTGACCACTAACACGGATGATGAAATGGAGTTTATATCTACCATGGAAGGTAAGGAAATTAATTTCCTTTGGGAACTGTGACTGTAACAACCTAGTTCTTTAGAGGTGCTGTGGCATGGATGTGAATTCGTATTGCAAGTTGTTAAAATAGCAGGTTGAACATCAGCCCTGTCAGCGCTCTGGCCATGAGGAGCATTTCTGTTTGCAGGGATATTTTATCTTTTGAGTACTGTGAGCCTTATTACTCCTCCTACCGCTGTTCCCCTTCCAGATATGCTGTTACACATTAGCACTGGCATATTTGAGTGCTGTGGTGCGAGCTGCACAGCTCTTGTGCTGCAATAGTTGAATCCCTGCGCGGTGCAGCGTGCCTCTGTCAAGTCGTGCTTGCCAGCTGTCTGCTTAGGCTGGCGTTTCCCTGGTGCTCTCTGTTTGCTGTATGGGAAGGGCAATCCAGGCTGCAGAGGGAACAGCAATATCCCTCATTACATTAGTGGCAATGCTGGTAATTGTCCTCCTCCAAAAGCCTTTTGCATGACTTGTTTTGTCTGTCTCACACTGGGCTTGCTCAGCTCAGGAAACAAGTTAGCTCTTCAGGGAGTGTTTGATCTTTATGAGTGCACCACTAGCAGCCCTGCCATAGGACCCAGCTGCCACCAATGGGATTCTTCTGTGTGGCATCCTGGCTGCCCTCCAAAAGAGAAGAATAGCTCTTTGATCAGCAAACCTGATTAGGCTAATGACAGGCATCACCTGTGCCTGTGAGCGGTTTATCACAGAGCAGTCATCAGCTGCTGTGCCGCTATTCCCTGGAAGAGAGCTAAGGACTGACTCCCCCAAAGTGTACCAGGCCTGGCTGGAGCAGATGGGAGCTGCCGTGGATTGACTGGGCCTTCAAGGAGATACTACGACTTGGATCTTTCCCATGGAGCTGGCATCCTGTACAGCTGTGAATGCTGAGTGATGCTGGCAAGCAGATGGGAAGCTTTGAGACTGATATACTTCAAACACTATTTTTTTTAGTGTGTATATGCATTGATTTTGAAACGAATAATCAAAAAAATTACGTACAAATAGTTTCTTGCGTGGAATGAAACCCTTCTTTTACAGTATCTATTTGTTTTCCTTCAGTTCTACTGTGACTTTAACAGTGTTTCAACTTGCTGTTTAAGCTTTTGTGAAACTGTTAATAAGTGAGGTATATTTGTAGCTTATCCTCTGAGTTTATTTTGCAGTAAGATTAATTACATGATGCTTAAGGCATACACCTTTACACGCTTTGTGTTTTGTTGTAGCATACAAATATCCAATTTATGGCATGCAATGGCATCCAGAGAAAAACCCTTTTGAGTGGAAGGATTCTCCAGGCATTCCACATTCGCCGTCTGCTGTAAGAGCAGCGTATTATATGGCTGATTTCTTTGTTAACGAAGGTAAAAAGTTTTATCTATAAATGTTGGGGGTTAGAGTGAATGCCATTCAGTAATGGCATTTTTCAGCCATTACTGAAAAACTTTGAAGATGATGGACTTCTTTTTCAGCTGTCAAAGTTCAGTACCTCGTAGTACTTGCAAGCTTTATAGGCTTATAAAACACCAAAGGGTGCTAGAAATAGAATGACTTAGTGAAAGTAACATCAAAAGGCCAAGCATTCCACAAATTCTTTTCACTAGGCTGGCTCTAAAACATTGTTCTATGACTTTCCACCATTTCAAAATATCCCTGTAACATTTTGGCTTCTCTTGCACAAAGACAATAAAACAAAAAAAGTACTCCATTCATAACTCCAGGGGCTTCTTCAGTTCCAACTGGCTTAGTCGTTCCATGTGTTCTCAGTTTTGCTTGCAAAATGCATACACCAGAACTATAAACAGGGCTTGGGCAGTATGGATGTGTCAGAGGGGTGCAATATGTGCCCTACAGTTGTGTACTATAGACAGCACAAGGAGTTTTTGAATTTTACAGAGCTGCTAATTTTTTTTTGTTTATACTCTAAAAATCTGGAAGTAACTAATGCATAACATTTTGATAGTTTATGACACTTCCCATCTGTTTGTTATAAGTAAGGAGGATATAAATAGAGGAGTATTTGAAGGAATCAAACTTTATTCCTTAATTTATCCCTACTAAATCATTCTGCTGGACTCTTATGAAATTGTCTTACCTCCTTGATGGGGACTGTGAAGAACAAAATAATTAAGCTGGTTGAGTTTGGTCTCTAGATTTCGTCTCAAATCAAGAGTCAACTTAATGAAGAAACTAGATAGTGATGTAAAGAAATGCAATTTGTGCTGACCTGGTCAGTGAGAGTGTAGAAATAAAATCTGCATTTCATACAAATTTAAGGTGCTTTTTTGCATAAAGTAGTAGTACTCCTCTTTGTGCAAATGTAGCAAAACCATTTTCATAGGGAACTTAGGGCTAGGCAGAACTGGGCCTTTGAACAGCTTGGTCTAGTGGAATGTGTCCCTGCCCATGGCAGGGGGGCTGGAACAAGATGATCTTTAAGGTCTTTCCAACCTAGGCCATTTTATGAGATGGCAGACTGTGATAAAAACAAGGAGGGAAACAGGAGAAAATACAATATAAGTCTGGTTTTAATTTTGTAGTCTAATATTAGAATGCAGTGTGTTCTTTGGCTTTGTTTGCTACTTTCTCTAGTATCTGTCTGCAGACTGTATTCCCAATAGAAGTAAGCTTGCTCAGGCCTTTATCCAAGTTAAGTGGGGCAAAACAAGTGCCAGCTCTGCTTGTAAATCCAGTTGAGGCACACTGTGTGCGAGTTCTGTTACACATGTGTACACATCCAAGGAGCTTGTGCAGAGTGCCACACAGATGTGTCACTACCTTTTGGATCTACTGACCTACTATTCCAGTAGAGCAAAATTTCTTCAGCCGTATTTGTCTACCCCCATCTCTCCTACCAAATCCTAAGTTACTCTTCATGGCCTCCCCAGTCTTTTGGAGAGGTACTGAAGCATTAGCTGCTCCTACTGAGTACTTCATATCCTAACTTTGCAATGAGTAATTGGCCTTTTTAGCTAATGTAAGGCAGAATATCTTCCCTAACTTTGAAAATAAACCATAAGATGAAAAATGTAAACTGTTTTCAGCCGGTAAAAATATACTCATGTGTGATTACTTAGTAACTAAACCATTCTACTGAAATACCATTTTTGTATCCATCCATCATTAATTTTAACTTCTTTAGAGTTGCCAACTTGATAAAGCAGGGGAGGATTCAATTTTATTGTCCTCATCCAGTAGCTACAGTCCATGCAGCTTTCAGTAGGCTGATACTCTGATGCATTTCTTTCAGAGTTAAAAGTACTGGTATTTCTGGTAGATACTGTTAGTATCTCATGCATAACTATTTTATACAGTCTTGGCTTTAAATTCTTCCTCTCCAGTTATAAAATATGCTATAACCAGCTTTCTGAAGATGTATCTTCACAGTTCTTCACATACAAGCTATTGTAATTCCTTTTGTTGTTGTGCTACACAAAATAACTTACTTTACCAAGATAAATATTGTTGAGGAGGATAACATTAAAATGATCTGTACTTTTACAATGTTTTACAGCCAGGAAGAGCATGCACCATTTCTCCAGTGAAGAAGAGGAAACAAAAGAATTGATCTATAATTATAATCCTGTTTATACAGGAACATTTTCTGCATTTCAACAAACCTATTTTTTTGATTGAGTATCTTGTCAAAGGTGCAGTGTTGTTATTTATAAATGGAATTATTTGCCAGCGTTGTGTAATTAAGTTGATATAGTGACAGAAAGCTAGAACAGTTTTCCTTTACAGTGATTTATTCTGTGTATCTTCTGCACTACTGAAACATTAATGTATAAATTTACATTCAATAACATAATAATCATCTTGGATCACACTTTAAGGCAAGATACAGAAAAATGTATTTTTCTTCCAGGAAAGAGGACTTGACTATGCTTATAAACTTTGAAGTAATCACCTTTGGTACAAGGAAAAGCTTTCATAGATTTTAAAATATGAGACTTACCTTTGTAAAATGTTGTGGACTATGATAGCACTGGACTCTTAGATACACTGTGTAGTAAAATCTTGTCCTTTTCAAATGATTTAGCAAATGAGACTCTTCGATTTGTCATAGATATGTGTATGCAGCCAAGTTCTTGACAGGGATTCCTTTGTCATTTCAAAAACTGACCAAAATAGTACGGCATGATAGCAAACAGATATTTTTGCCTAAGAAGTGCATTATGTCCCATTTGTGAAACTGCTTCTCTTGTACACTGACCATTATCTGGAGTCATTATACCTTGTGAGGCCTTCATATCACAAATATCACATAAAATAAGTAAGTTTGGAGGGCGTAGTTCAGTGCTGATTCCACTTTCAGTTCTTTTCAATTCAGTTTTATACATCCTCCAAGAGTTTGTCTTGGAGTAACTGGAGTCAGCAGCCAGATGTGAGATGCAGACACTCATTCCTTTGTATTTAAAAGAGTGTAAACTTAATTTTTTCTCTAAAAGTGTCTGACTTTTCCCATAGCTGAATAGCATTTTCACTTGAAGTCAAGAGGTAGTTTGCCACTATATTAGCAAACAAAGTAGTTTCTTTCTGTCTTGTTTAATAGTTCTGTGCAGCTAGAATTTAAACAGCAGATGAATGTATATGAGAAACCTGTTAAAGGTGGCACAATGTGATAATAGCAGTTGCATGCAATACACCGACACTGTTTTCTCTCTGCTTTGCTCCAGACCTGGTGAAAGTTTTGTTCAGTGGTTTTGTGTGTTGTCCAAAAAGGAACTAAGATTAGACAATCAAATGTAATTCTCCTCTCCAGCATAGCTTCCAAACTCTTGTTAACATTAACAAGGATTTGGAGTTTATGAAGAATTCAGGTTAATAAACTTCAGCTCTGTTTTGTAGAACTTCATACTCTCAGGTACCATATCTGAATAAGTCTGGTAAGTTTCTCAGGTTTTTCAAGTAAAACACTCTCTAACTTGTTCTTTATCATGAAACAAATGCATAAGAGAATGTGAAATGCATCAGTAAAAAAAAATATGAGGAAACTTTAACTGTGACTAGCAGAAAAACACTTCTAGGTAATTACAAGCTTAAACATGAGATATTTTTACATTTGTCATATCAGCCAACTTAGTAAATGGTTATCTTTTCTTGCAAGGGAAATGTCTGCAATGGTAGTAATTAGTTACTAAATGTGTAACTATAAAGAGTATTATGTGTAATATGATGAGAGAAGTTTATATATTATGAATTTGTATGTGTCTTTCCTTTATACCCTTTCTCTTGTAAAGCCTTATTTGATGATATGCATGATTTTTCCATGATACATGGAATAAACTTCCTTTCAAGCAGACTTGTATTTTTGTCATCTTTTAGGTACCACCGATGAAGCACTGACAACAGTCATTGTTTTCTTGTTTCCATCTGTGATAGTCATAAGTCAGGAGGTTACAACCTGTATCCACTTTCTGTGGTCATGCCAGCAAGTCAGGGTCAGGATGAGTGAGATCCATGGCCTGGCACAGGCATGCCCAGAGCACAGGTACCTTTGCTCAGGGCTTGAGCTTAAATGCACTTTAATGTGGCTGCTGAGACAGGGGCAGGAGCTTTCAAGAAGGCTGCCTACAGATCATTCTCACAGAGCCTTTCCACAGCCCAGTCTCACAGAGCAGGCTCACCCCACGGGCAGTGTCAGAGCTTGCTCAACACAGGCAGCCAAACCCCCATAAAAGTGGGAAGGGGCTGCAGCACTAATGGCACTCTCGGGGCTCTGAAAGCTGTAAGCAAAGAAATTTCTGTCTATTCCTTATAATACCCAATACTTTCCATCATCTTCTCCAGCCAGAAACAAACTGCAGAAACCCAAAATTGTCTAGCAGTCACCTAACAGTGAGTTTAAAACTTTGTTTTATAGAATCACAGAATTTATTCTTTTATGGAAACCCTCCCATCTGTGGTTTTACAACATACTGTGTTGTACAATGTGGTTTTTCATTGCGCAGACAGAACTCCTAACACAGTTTTTAGAAATGCTGGGGAGAGAAGAAGAAAATAGTTTCCTCCTAGTATTCTGCTCTTCCCACTAGATGGCCTCCAAGAACCAGTATTTTCCACTATTTTGTAATTGGGTGTGGTTGTGTCTCTAAAGTTGAGTAAGATATTTACTGTACTGTGGTATGTAGTGGGGTGTTTGAGATGTGGGGGTAGAAGGGAGGAGGCAATAGGACTGGAATCTTACCAGCAGAACCAGGCATATTGGCAGGATTGCATGAGAGAGTCTGTGAGCATTGAATTAATTCAGCTGGGATTAAATCTTGTTTCCAGTGAATATTTAAACCATTCAAGCATTAGCTGGAGGTGACTGGAATTACATCTGTCTTTCCAGGTGGTTGTTCCTCCCCTTTAGCTATAGAATCTATCTTGGTTCCATTTTCTATAAATATGAAACTAGCTCATGCAGAACAGGACAGACAGTTTAGATGGGAAGAAATGACAACTTAATCTCAGAAAACCTTTGGCTGGGAGTCAGGAAAGACCAGTTTGAATTCCTTCAGGTAAGGAAGAAACTAAATGGAAGAAACATCCTGAGTAAGTGCTGTAAGTATGGAGTTAAAGAGTAAAAGGAAGAGCTTGATCCACAAGCTTCATTGTGGGGGAAAAACAAATCACAAACAACTCACCCAAACTCACACCACTTTTGGGCTGACAAGCTATGCAAAATTCTCTGGCAAGGTAGTGAATCCCAAGCAGAGATAACTGTCCAACCACCTCTATGTTGAATACTATATTTTTATGTTAACTTTTAACCTTTTCCCCTTTAGCATCAATGCCACCATATTCATTGCTGTGGATGCTGCTCAGCAAAACAATATTGAAAGTTGGACTGTACTGGGGAGATTTCATTAGAAATTAATGGCCTGTTAGGAATGTGATGGTTCTTTCCTTGGAACAGTGAGGAAAGTATGGGGACAGTTTGAACAACAAGGAAGAAAAATAAGGAAAAATTTCCCATTTATATGCTAATCCTGCATTGCCCTTATGACCCAGGAGCCCTGAAAGAGGAGAAGCTGTGTGTGTAATCAGGTGGCTGAAGTCTGCATGCCAGGGCTCAATCAAGAATGTTTGTGTTTGAGGTGGGAAGGTGTACACAAGGTTTCAGTCACTTTTATCACAGTAAATAATATTTTATCTGGGTTTGTGTGGGTTCTTCTGGGTTTTTTTTCCTACTGTTGAGTTCCCATTTGTGTATCTGGTGATGGTGTTACCAGAAAAGCTATGGGAATTGGCTAGGGTCCAAGTCCACTAAGGTTTCTAAGTGCCTTTTCAAATTATTATGGTTTGAGTACTTATGTGAAAGACAGATTGACAGATACTGTGAAGTGATTGATTACCTTTCCTTGTTAGCCTTGTATCTTTCCCTAGGGCAGGCCTCTTCTCTAATCCACTGCTTATTTATAGGGCAAATAGTGAAGTTTATCCTGCCCTGGGCCACCTGTTGATAAGGATACTGTTCCACCTTTCATCACTTCCTCATTATGTTTATATCTGTTTCATAAAGTAAGCAGTATGATTTAAGAGCCAGCTTCCTATTTTAGTTCTTATATAACCAAAAAAATTTCCAAGACAATTTCCTCCAAAAAAAAGCCTAGACCATTTAAAAATAGCTATCGCTATTTGGAGGAGCACTTGAACAAAGCATTCACTCCAGACTTAAGCAAAAACCCTCTGATTATCTGATTTTCAGAGATGTTTGTTCACTACATCCCTTTCAACTTAGCTTTCTGTAAATGAAAAGCTAAAAAGCACAAAACCCAAAAGGTTAAAAAGGGCAAATCCTAGCAGTTGCTGCTTCCAAGCATCAAAACAATTGGGTTGAGTAGTGTAGGCTAGGTTTTGGGGCAGAGTTAATTCTCTTCACATAGTTTGGACGGGACCATGTTTTGGATTTGTGCTGAATACAAGGTTGATAATTCAAGGATGTTTTTATTACGACAGAGGAGTGCTCACACAACCTCAAGGCCTTTTCAGCTTCTCACCGCACCTGGTGAGAGGTAAGCATGAGGGCTAGAGTGCACAAGGACTCAGGAGGGTACACAGCCAGGACAGCTGATCCCAAATGACCACAGGGATATTCCATACCATATGATGTCATGCTCAGCATACAGATGTGGGGAAGGAAGGAAGGAAGGAGATGACATTTGGAATGATGGTGTTTGCCTTTCCAGGTGACTGTTAGACATGATGGAACCTGGCTTTTCTGGAGATGGCTGGACCCCTGCCTGCTCCTGGGAAAGGGTGAATGAATTCCTTGGGTTGCTTTGCTAACATGTGCAGATTTTGCTTTACCTTTTAAACTGTCTTTATCTCAACCTATGAATTTTCTTTTTACTCCTCTGATTCTCTCCCCCACCCCTCTGTGGGAGGAGTGAGTGGCAGTGTGGGGCTTTGGGATTAAATCACAGAAGCTTGTGACAGTGTAGCTCCCAAAGCTGCCTTTGATGATCTCTTTCATTGTGTGTATGCAGGTTCAAGAACTGAGGTTATATGTGTGTAGTTTCTTGCAATTTTCCTGAAGAATAGATCAGCGAGATCAGAAAGACTAAAATAGCAATTTTCTAACTAGAAGAACATTAGGAAATTAGTTTCTCCCTGTGACTTCTTGAGGCACCAATATAAACTGGTTATAATGACCTTAATTCAACTGCAGAAGTGGAAGTTTGTACTTCATGTCACTGTACTTGACCAGGATTTACGCAGCAGGTCTTGTACCTCTTGCAACAACACCTAAGGACCTGATTTTTCAAAAGACAATGGAACATACTATTGTGATTAATTCTTCCATTATTATTGTATTAATCACTAATTTTTAATATAGTATTAGATTTAATTAACAATAATGTTGTTAGCATTATAGAGGAGACACAAAGTAAGGAGAAGAGGCTACAGACAATTTGAGATTTTTCCAAAAGAGCCATGTCAGAATGGAAGTACTCCAAAGTTTTAGGCCAATACATTCTCACCTTGGATGAAGTTAATAGTTTCCATCCTTGTAGACTTCTACATTCATTATTGGCATTTAAATTGTTGTACCACTGGTGGAGGATATTTGCAGGATCTAAAAGCAGATCTAAACATGTCTTGGGCTTCCTGAGGAAAAGAGAGAAACATGAGGGACTTACCTGCTTTGCTTTAATTTGAGGTATTTGTACCGATTGTTTGTCATTAATATTTCCAACGAGCATCTCATTCTACCACTTCAACAAAAAGTACCAGTAATTCTTTTGTTTCTGGACTTAAAACTGAAACAGTTTTCTAGGTTCATTATGCCACTAAGCTGAACACAACAAAATTTTCCTTTTGTTAGGAACACCGTTCACCCCTAGTCTCTTAAACTTTACTTAGGTTTCTTGTCAAACTCAGGATGAGTTTTTTCCCATCCCTGCAGTTTTCCCACTTAGGTTCTCGCAGACTGTGCTACCTTGTGGCTCCTTAGGGAGTTTAATTACTGTACCAGATCTTTGAGGCAGCAATTATTACTTCTTCCAGCAACAGCTACCATAGTCTTCCCAAATTACTGACTGTTCTCCTTCAGATGCTTGCAAATGAGGGAACTGGCTCCATGAACACACTAGATGTTGGAGCAAGCCCAGTAGCTCCCCGGACAGTTTGTGTCAGCTGAAGCTGAAGCTCAAGCCATTGCAGCCCAAGATGATGCTTCAACAGAAATGTCTTTCATTTCCTTTTATTCTTAACTGCCGAGACCCTTGCCCTGCCTCAGTTGCATTTGCAAGATATCCCTAAGAAATCTGTTCAGAATCTGTCAGCTGTTTTCTCTTTGTTTTCCACACTCAAGGAGTCAGGCACATGAAATAAATTCCTCTGGATTAACCTCCAAGTCTTTTAACAAAAAGTGAAACTTGAGATGAGAATATACTGTAGCTTTTAAGCTCTGCTTAAAAGTGAGTGGGGAAAAGTTATCATACAAATGAAGCATCTATCTGTATACATTGATTTTATTTTAAGAGAAGCTGAATTGTATAACATCAGCATGGGGAATACCAGACCAGACAATAACATCTTTTGGAACAGCAGGGCTTGCTGGGCATCTTTTATTTTCCCAAATTTCTCACTTGCACATTTTGACTGCAGAGTCCAGGGTACTGGACTCCTTTTGGCAGCCATTCTGGAATGCTCAGCATGGATAGTGACGGTCACTCTAGGACTTTGGTGCTAAACTCAGTCTCCCTTTGAGGCTTGGCTGTCTGTGGCAGTCAGGCCACAGAACTGCATGGGGCAGGAATACAAGTCATATGCCAGGTAAGGTTTGACAAATCAGGGTTTCACAAAACACAACATTTCTGTCATGTCTCACTCATGTTTAGACAAATTAGGAGAGTTTTAATTTCCCAAGAGAAGAGCAAGCCTGAGGCTCATATCTTGCACTGTCACACCAGTGAGTGCAGACACATGCACAAACCATGCCATGTATTTTTGCTGTTCAATGGGACTTAAAGTGACATTCAGACAGGTTATTAGATGTCAAATAATGCTCTTTTAAAATTCATTCTTTATAAGAGAAAATGAATACCTATGTAACACAATGAAATTACTTCTATGTAGAAATTATATCCAAGGAGGATGGTGGATGACCATGATAAACCTCCTGGGCACTGTCTGAAACTGAATGCTCATCCATGCAGTGCCATTGCTAACAAAGCCTGTGTATATTTTGAATTGCCAACCTATTTGGTTTCTGGATGACATGAAGCAGATGTCTGCTGGGATCTGTTGTCCCCAGGTTGAGGAGTGGGAGCATGTTTATACAGTGCCATTAGGGCTAGGGTTTACTGTGGGAAGAAGAAAAATCCTATTTAAAAAAAAACCCAAAAAACCCCAAATCAAAACAAAACTGTCTTCAGAACAGAGCTTGATTGTCCTGATCAGTTTTCAGTTACAAGACAGATTGACCCCATATGGTAAATGAAGGTCTAGACTGAAGTTTTTCTTATGAACTTTGCTGCAGCCCCTAAATCACTACCACACATCATTTTTATTTCTTTAGCACAGTTTATCTCCTGCTAAGCTTGCCATGACTTCAGTGAAAGTTTTTTTACACTCAGGGCCATAATGTTGAAGAATATAATGCAGACAGATGGATGATTAATTGTATGAGAAGTAATTAAAATGAAACATGATCTCATACTTTCATGTGTAGCAGAATTTTTGGTATTTATCTTGTTCTCTGTGTCCTGCAGAACTTCCTGATAAATTATCATCTAGATACCAAGACTTCAAACCAGACAAGAAAAATTAAAGAGCTTCATTTATACAATTTGAAACTAGACTGTGGCTCTAAAAAAACTAAAGGCAATTAAAAATTGGGATGTCTCAGTTGCCTGATTAAACATCTAGCAAGATGCATGACTGACACTCCTCTCCAATTTTTATTTATTTGTTTATTATTAAAAAGCTCCTCAGATGTGTATAAGCCATCTGCTGTTCTCAGATTCTCTGAGCCTTGGTATATTATGCATCTGCAAAGCATTTTCATTTGATGCCATTAACTACGGAAATATGAGAATGAAAATTTCCAGTAGAAAAAGCTGATGCTTTCTAGACATTTCTGATTATGGCCCAGTCTTTCCTCTTTTATCCCAAACAGCTTTATTCTGATCATTGCAGCTAAGCTGCAGACTGCTTTGATGTGATGAATGACACTGGCCAAGTGACAACAGTGGGTCATTCTCAACGTGTTTGGGCTACTTATCCCAGTTATTTCCTCAGCTCAATGTGGAAGCGTCCACCTGGAGATGGGGCCCTGGCTCAGTTCAGCCACAGGACTACAGAGCAGCCTGGAATCCGGTTCGTGGTGTGGTGAACATCATGGTCTAACAGTGCCAGCATGGGCAGGTGAGCATGACAGCCTGTGAGGAGTTTCAGATGGAGGAGGATGCTCTGTCTGCTTGTGTTGGAGTCAGACAGCCCAGGGAGGGACTCAGGTGAGCATCCCAGCTGGCTCCCAGCTACACACCCCCTATCACAACTACAGTAAACTGAGCCATGCCTTAGCATTACTCCTTCCCCTCTTGCAAGGGCAAGGAAAGCCTACAACCCTTCATGGGCATGCTTGCAGGAAGGTGTGGGAGAAAGCCCAGCCTGGGTCATCTTCATCCAGACCTGCCACACAGCTGGCAGAGCGCTGCCATCCTCTCCTGACTCTGTTTGCCTTCTGCCTGCTGAAAGCTGCTGATCATTTCTACAGTAATGAGTATGCTGAGCTTTGCTAGGACAGCTGCTGTAATGCAGCAAACACATGGAAATGAGAAGGAATACATCAGCACCACGAAAGAAACTGGCCCTTAGCTCCTGGATGGAAGCTGAAGCAAGACATGGCAACTGCAGCTGGTGAACTCTGTGTTACTTCAGGCAATGGACTTTCCAGTTGACACTTGTTCTTGATTTGAACATGTACCTGTGGCTTTCAGTCATCTGCCTGCCTGCCAGTGTATGAGAGATGTAAATCCCAGTCTGAGGATGGGGATGGAATAGTTATTTATCATTTGACCTTCAGTGGTAGAATCTCCTTCCACCAGTAAAATTCCAGGAGAATTCCTAAACTCTGCAGCAATGAGCCTGCCGTGTAGCAGCAATGCTGTGGTCCTCTCCAAGCCCCTTGAGGGAAAAAGTGGTGGTGAGGAGGTACCACTCTGATGAGTGAGATGTAATTCCATCATACCAGGCCCCATCACAAGATAGAAATGTCTTTCTCTGAGGCATTGGGCCTCTACCTGTGCACTGCTCAGCTTCCCCCCTCCATCAGTCAACCCCCCTAGCCCATGGAGGGGAAGTCATTGGTGCCACACAGCAAAGATTTTAATTCAGTAAAGAAAAAGGTGAGACTGGAGCATGTAACTTCTCATTTGTGAAGTATGAAATCAATTTTCACATCAAACCCTGTATGACTTGGGCTTGTCTTCACCTACAGCTGCACCAGGGCTTCCCACTCACCTTCCAGGAGTAGCCAGGACCTGATGCAGATATGTGGGGCAGAGTGAGCTAGACTCATCTGAAGAGGCAGATGAGAGTTACAGAAGCTGACAGGTGTAAAGAGTAGCTATGGAAATTATCCAAATGTCTTGCTGGGTCCACGTCTTGATTTTTATTACTGTCACTAGGGCTGCTTTCAAAGACAATTTCCTATAGCTGTTGCCCAAATAGCATTAATCATGCTGTGTCTGGGGTACAGGTGCATTGTAGCACCAGACTTAATTTTACTGTACCAATAGTCTGTATATTCATACTAAACAAATCAAGAGTAGTTTGTTTGCAGCTGGATCAAAGCTAATACTCCAATATTAATAATGAACCCAAGTGGTGCCAAGCAGGTGCAATTTCTGGGCAGGGGGAAATGACCATGAAGTAGCCCTACACAAAGGATCTCCATAATTTAAATTCAGTTTCACTGTATTATACTCTTTACACTGCATTTTCCCCCTACACCTCTTTATTGCAGTGTGATTTTTGGCAAAGTATTTTCATTTGCTGTGTAAAAACATTTAATAAATTCTTCTGGGTTTTGTTTGATGTCGCAAAAATAATAACAGCAAACCTACATAGCACTGAGTTTTGGCGAGGGCAGTAGGATGTCGTGAGGTGTAACTGCAGCAGGCACATGGAGTACTAGTACTCACTTTTTGGCTGAGCACTGAAGTGGATGCAAAGTCAGGGAGCCTGAGGACTGTGTCAGATTTCCTTATAGTGTTTTCAATCTTCTTTAAGTGTATGAAAGCACTCTTAACTCTAGTATGTTTCTACTTGAATCTTTTAACCTATTCCATGGGTGGTTTTGTGGCTTATAGTGGTTTTTGTTTGTTTGGGGTTTCAGCATTGTGCTTGTTTATTTTGATGTTTTTTCTTTTTGTTTGGATTTTTTTTAACATCTCTTACTTTTCCCCTGAGGGAAAAAGAGACATAGGTAAAACCCAGTACTGTAAATGACAAATTATTTTTAGCTCCTGAACTCTTCTATGCTTAATTAGTTTATACAGCTGAAAATGAAAAAGAAAACCCCATGCCCTACAGCTATATGTGTTCATGTATAGCACCTAATATCTTAAACCCCTTAATTTGTTTCTGAAGAACACCCATTAAAGTTGTCTGTGAAGAAAATGGCACAACCTGTTTCCTATAATCCTCATACTTAAAAAAGTACAAACACTTTTTTATATAAGTGGGCAGCTTCACTGTCAACCTGCACACACCCATAATATGCCCAGAAATAGGCATCAGAAACCTAAATGCAGTAGAGCAATGCCACCTTCTCTGTTGGTTTCCTGCGTACCTCTTTCTGTTCTCTTGTGTTTTCTCCTCTCAGAGCCCATGGAATTAATCTCTCTGTGACTGGCATATTTTTTTTTCTCAATTGCCTCTTCTCTCTGACTATGGAATATTCCCTTTCTTATGTCTTCTTCTCTGATGTGTTTCTCAAAATTCTTGTCCCTGGCCTGTGCCAGCCTTGCCAGGACTCTGAGCCAGCCTGACTGAAAACCATTCTGAGGAGACAGAGGCAGTGCCACAGCCATGTGGGCAAGAGTTGCTGCCTGAGGCCCTGTCCTGTGTCACTGCTCTGGGTGATGCAGAGCCTGAACTGCTGCTGTGCCCTCATTTTTGCCAAGCACAGCTGTGGGCAGACCCTGGCCCCCCTCTCCAGACTAGATTTGGGGGGAAAGGGGAAAAATGAAGGAACTTGACGACAGCATAGGTTTGATTTTGGATTGAGGTACAGCCTTGGTCCTTTGTCTTTGCAGCAACATGACCATCTGGAGTCAATGGAAATTGAGAAGGTGGCCTGGGAACTACCAGTATGGCTTCCATGCTTGGTAGTCAGCAGCTCTGCTAAATGAAATAAGCCAAATTCGAGTAGCATCCTGTTTCTGTGAGCAAGTGCAGCATAGCTATTTTTATTCTCTTTCCACAGAGTGTGATACCAAGTAATTAAATACGACAGTGCAAGTCCCATTGTGTCACAGCCACGATACAATGAGGGCCATGAGGTTGAGGTCTCACTCAGCAGCAGCAGCGCTGTTTCAGAGAAGTCCCAGACTGTCTGCTGTTCCCTTAAAGTGTCTGTAGCAGATCTAGGCTAGCAGGACACCTTGCATTTTCATAGCACAAAGAGAAAAGGCCTGTATTTTCTTCTTGGTTTTCCAGTTGGGCTTGGACTAACTGGTAACACAGAGTAATAGCCATGTTAAAATAAATAGCCGCATCTACTGAGGAAATTGAATCTTCGTTCTTCTCCAGAAGGACAAAGACAGATCTACATACCATTAATTACTGATGCAATGGCCCAAGCAAGTTTTCATCAGTTGTTTTAAATGTCATTATAGGGGATGTGAGCACTTTCAGAAGATCGCTTTTGGAATGTATATTCCAGTCAGCTCCAGGAAGTCATCTGTATGTAATTTGGAAGCAGAAATTGCATTTATTAAGGAGTCACCACTTCCAACATGCTGCCTAATGTTATGCAAAATTATATGTCACACGGAGCAGATCAAGAGTCATAATAGTTACACTGGATGAACAAAACGAATTTCAAAAGGTAGGAAGTCGGTCCTGCAATACATTATTCATGGCTGGCCAAATCAGCTCCAGAAGCTGTACATAAGAGAAAAAGGGATAATATATAGCTTTCTTTACTCTCCAAAAATTCTGACTCCAATGTCATATTTGCTTTGTGCATGATCTCCTTGCTTAAGCGACCTCAAGAAAGATGTTTCAGGGTGATCAGATACTTTTGCATTCTATGTTTTAAAGCTTACAATATTTTTGAAAAGTTATTACAAGAACTTTATTAAATTGAAGTATTTTGTTTTGCTGAAACTATCAATTGCTTGTGAGCAGGAAATAACTAGTATTTTTTCTGATGAGGCTGGCATTTTAATTTATTTGCATAGTAAGTCATGCTTAAAGAATACAGACTTTCTGGCAAGACAGAGAAATTAGGACAATCCCTAAATGTATCAGTAATTTTGTGCTGCAGATTACTGCTCCAAGAAGTGCATTCCCTGGATGAGAGGGATAGAATCTATCCATAGCCTTTCTAGACATATAAATCAAAAGTATTTTATTATCTCCGAGTCTGCATCAAAAAACAGGGCACAGACCTTTCTTCAATTACATTAATAAGAGAATCTGAATATTAAAAGTGCAAACAGTGCTAGACTTTCACATTAACTTTTACAAAAATTTAACCTATAAATCTCTTGCTGACAGATAATCTAGATAATCCAGGTTTCTCTATCACCTCCCAGGGTGAAAGACTGTGGTTCTCTCTTGAAGAGGAGTTTTAAACTATGCAGTCATTTCTTATGTGTCATGGATAGGTCATCTGGTTTGTGAGTTAACCAAGTCATAGAAAAAACTCTGAAGACCTAACTTTTTCATGCCTCATTTCCACTTCTCATAATCATGTGTCTGTGCCTAATTAATAAATTTATCTTTAAATATGTTTTTACTTTATCTCCATTTCCTCAGATGATCAGAAGCTGACCATATTCTGAATTTTCTGCAGCCAAGTATGCTTCACTGAAAGATCAGGGAAGTAAAATCAAAGGATTGGGAAGTACATTTGTTTCACATTCCTCTGACTTTGGGGTGGACTGTGTTGCCCCAGTTAAGAGCTTGATTATCACAAACCTCATACAAGAGCAAGAGAGACATAGCTCCTTTCCTTGTGCTCCTTTGTTAATGTTAGGCCACTGGACTGCTAAACTTCAATATTTTGAATAAAGAAATGCCCAAGCTTAAGTAAGATTATTTCTATTCATGCATGAGCTATCTGAGTCTAACTCGTTGAATTTAACAAACATTTTCTCCAAAGTACCTTTAGGGTAACTAAGAGTCTGGCCATCACCTAACTGACTGTGCACTCCAGGTCACATCAATTCAGCTTCATTTCTACTTTGTATAATTTACTCTAATGGAAAAATGTAACCTGGTCATTGCATGTGAACTCTTGACTCAAGTGAAAATCACATTCTTCTGAGGTTCTGGATGTTTTTTTATCTTAGCACTTTTAGGTCATGGTAAAATAGAAATCCAGTAATTAAATGTATGCTATATACATCCAAGACTGTAATTTCATGTTAGTTATCCAGTTGTAACTAAACATTATGTCTTCTTGTTGAAGAGGCAGAGATACTTTCTAATGTGGAAAACAGTGTGTTCTTCCAGATAATGGCAACCTTCTGAAACAAGCTAAACACAGAAACTTTACAGGAGGAGGCATTTATGGGCTAGTACCAGGTCAATATTGAATTATATGTTATGTTAGCAATATATTTGCAGTAAAGCAGCAAATTCAACTGTTAAAAGGAGATGTGTTTTACAGCGCTTTGTCTTTATATATAATTCAAAGATTTGATTTGGCACTCTGCAATGATTGATCCCAGTCGGACTTCTGACATTTCAGCAATATATACCAATAACTCAGATGTGCTACTTTTTTCTCTCTGCTCTATTTCTGAAACAGCACTGAGTGTGGTGGTATTTCTGCCAGTAACCATGAGGTGGCACAACATACTCAGCAGAACAACAGCCAAACGTTTCTTTTAATATTCATTTGTACCTCTTATTTCTGGGCATATTAGGTTTTAATGACGAAAGACAGGCTGTAGAATTAGTTGAGCTTTTAGAAACCCTACTCTATTGAAAATCAATGACAAAGATACATATTTGTGTGCTTTTATTTTGTGGTGCTTTTCATTCTAATAATTTTGAACATTCTGCTACAGGGTGATGTTAAAAATAAAGATCACTGTTCTTTTCCTTTTGTTTTGTTTTGTTTGCTTTCAACTACAGAGTCTTGTTTTTAGTGTGCTGCCTTTTCTGATTTCTTTCTTTTCCCAAATCTCTTTTTCAGTGCTTGCCTGTCCAGGCTTGATTTTTCCTTTCAGTTTACTGTGATGTGAAATAGGTTTGATGAGATTAAACTAGCCATAAGCCTAATTTCTTACTAGCTAGGCAGATTAATAGAAGTGACTTTTAAATCAGATGCATATTATACATCTGTCAGATATATACCTTTTCAGTATTACCCCAAGCACACAGCTTACCTTAGATGAAGTCCTAATTTAGATAAGATCTTTATCAGAGTGCATGAATTTAATATTTCATCATCAAAAGCACATCAGGACCCATTTATTGAGATCAGCTTTTTGTATTTTGTTGGGGTCAGGGGAGGCCACTGGCCAGGCACAGACACAACCACAGTGCAGCATAGGTGAGCACCACAGCCCAGGAGCAAGGCTTAAAGGCAGGTAAATGCAGCCCCAGAGCACAGCAGGAGAGGTGTCCCATGAGGTTTCCCAGGGCTATTCCTCAGGTGGCTGCTGAAGGGTGCAGAGCCCAGGGGTGAGATCTGCTGCGACAGTCAGAACTTGCATCTCCTCCAGAGAGAGGAGAGGTTCCTCCAAACCTCCAAATGCTTGCAGCCCAGACATACCCTCCTCTAAAGTTCTGGAAAAACAGATTTATTTGAATTATAAAGTCTTTAGAAACCAAACCATGACTATTAAAATATATATACGTGTGTGTGTGTGTGTGTGTGTGCATAAGAGTGGCATAGAAAGTTACTCATTATCACACACCTGAAGGTCTGGCTGCAGTTTACAAGCCAGGCAGCTTTACCTGCCAAGAGAAAACCCAGGAATTGCAGTGTGGATTATAAATATGAGATCAAGGTTGTTTAAACAAGCTGTTGGCTTGCATTTGCCCCAGCACTTGGGACTCTACCTGCTTGCCACCCTGGTTCCGGCTATGCAGATTAAGCAGTATGAGAACATACCAGTGACATTTTATGAATAGTATGGGCCAACACAGGAAGCTGATTTCTTTGCTCATGTGTAGCACAGTTCTCATTCCAAATACATCATGTGCCAAGGGATGCTGTAACCCCTCCTTGTGTATGATACTCTCCTAAATGGGCAGGTATGCAATGTTGTGGAAAATGAGAAATTATTAATTAATCACATGCAGCCAACTTAAAATTCAAGCTTCAGTAAGTCTGCTTGGCACTGACTTACATGAGTGTTTTGAAAGCATGGCTGGATTTGGGTGTGAAATAAATAGGAAACTGGGACAGAAAGCTTGAAGGAGTGATATTGGGTCCTAGGGGAATAAGCAAAACAAGGAAAATGTTTTTTGCATTCCTGGGATTATTTATGCATGACTGCTGCTTAGTGAGACTATCTTCAGAGTCTGTTGCTGGTTTTGAAAGGCAACAGACCATGCAAGGGCAGCTATTCCACAAAGCTGTCACATCCAGGACTGTGTTGTGTGACTGATGAGCAGGTACTCACATGGAAGCAGGAATTAAATACAGATGTTTAATCTGTTTAAAATCAAAGAGAATCATTCAAACTATGACTTCTGTGAAGAAAGTGGAAATTATGTCAAGAAACCGTCATTTATCAGCAGATAAATAAAGATGGTTTGTCAGTCTCGGGAAAATGGCACAACTTATATGTAGCTGTCAAACAGCAAGCAGTACAGGCTAGATCTGTGTCCTTAGCTGCTAAATAATTATTTAGGGTCCTGAACAGCCTTGTGTCCCCTTACAGTGAAGCAGAGTGCTGCTGGTAATGCTGGGTGATCAGAGCTGACATGCTGGGAGCACACTGCAGGCATGCAATGCAGACATAGCTCTAAGGGGTAGTAGTCTTGATATAAAATGTCTTCTTTATGGGGCCATTTTCACAGATCTGAATTCCCTGATTATCTATAACACATATATTAGTTTGCTCAAGAAGCCTCTGCAAACTAATGAACCTTTCAGGCTGATCCCCAGTTACGGTTGCAGGGATAGTCAGCTCCCTGGGCAGAGTTAGGAGAGAGACCACTTCTTTAGGGCTACATTGGTGAGGGCACCTCCACCTTATGCAACCCTAACCCATCTGACATGACCTCAGGATTCAACCCGGTCACTCTGCTTTAGAAGTGCTATTGTGGCATGCAACAACATAACCCCATCACTGTGTTGGGCACTAAGAAGGTTTCTGTCAAAATGCCCAGAATAGCAGGCAAGAGGTGCACTGATTTGTGAAAAGCCTCCTGCTGATGTTGAAGCTTTAACATGGAAGGAACATTTTTCCACCCTGATTTTTTTTGTCTAAAAGCTGCCAGGTTGTAATTTGTTATAATTAAACCAGATGAGGCTGATACTGGAAGGAGGCAAGCCAATTAGTTTGGGCCATCAATTTTTGGTTTTCACTGTCAAAGTTCATTAAAGGACCTTGATAAATTGCTGGGTTGGCCTTTTCAACCTGCTAATCCTCACATGAAAGACAGGCAGGCAGCTGGGTGCAGAGAAGCACGTTGCAGTCAGCATTGAGAAAAAGGTTGCATCTGCCAGCATGGTGCTTGGAGGTGACAATGGTGTTGCAACGCCTGAGCTGTGGGCAGCTGGAGGAAGAGGTGAAACTCAGGATCCAAACACGGAGAAGAGTCTTACAGGCAGCTGTGAACAAAGAAAGCCTGCACTTGAAGTTGTTTGAGCTAAAATCTACAATTTTTTTTGTGCAGAACTAGAGGCTTTTTAGTGACCCAAGTATGTGTTCTCAGGTTTTAAATAAGAAAAGTCAGTATTGTCTTGTGCTAACCAGCAACCAGATACCGTAGCTTCAAATTCCAATTAATAATATACAGTAAACACCATTGTCTTAAACACAGAATGACAGAATAGGTTGGAACAGACCTCTGAGATCATTGAGTCCAACCTGTGACCAAACACCACCATGTGAACTAGAGCATGGCATTGAGTGCCACATTCAGCCCTTCCTCAAACGCTTCCAGGGATGGTGATTCCACCACCTCCCTGGGCAGCCCATTCCAATGTCTTATCCCCCTTTCTGTAAAGAAATTTTTCTTATGTCCAACCTAAACCTCCCCTGGTGCAGTTTGAGACTATACCCTCTCATCCTATCACCAACTGCTTGGAAGAAGATGCTGAACCCCATTTGGCTACAAACTCCTTTCAGGGAGTTGTAGAGAGTCATAAGATCACCCCTGAGACTCTTTTTCTTCAACCTAAACAACCCCAGCTCTCTCAGATGCTCCTCAAAGACTTATGCTCCAGACCCTTCACCAGCTTTGTTGCTCTTCTCTGGACAATGTCACCTGCACTACTGAAAGCAGTTATTGGATAAAATCAGGTATCAATTCTCATGGGTTTAACTGATAGAGCTCTATTGAAAATTATCTATAATAGGTAATATATCTTATAATAATATAAATAATCTATAATATCATATCTTAGCACTAAAAAAAATCGTTCAGCCAATCCAAGTGGTAAAGTCTTTCATTTTAGAGAGTTCCTTCAGATCAAAATTGAATTTCAAAAAACGTCAAATTTTATGTAAAAAATCTCTATGGATAGGATAGAGTCCAAGCAATAATTCCACAAATTGTAATATATAATCATGGTATGTCTGTCACTGCACCAGGCAAAAATCTGTTAATTTCTTGCTACAGTTTTTGTTTTCAGATCCTCAAGACATCAGCCGCTCTTTTAAGAAACTGGTTCAATTTCCTGGCTCAGTCCTTAGTGAACATGTAGTGCCATATTTCTGCAGTCTCATCCCCACTTTTACAGTCAGCTAAAGTACTGTGGCAAATCTGACTCTCTAAAAAACTGGAATTAAACAGAAACTTTGAAAAAAAAAAGTCTAAAAGTTTGAAGGACAGATCTTCAGCTGCCCTAAAGTGTAACAGTATGACTTATTAAGGCCATGAGAACAGTTTGTAGCAACTGATAATCTCTGAGATTTTAAGATTGTCAGCAAATTCTGTTTTGCAGTACAAACCTAGTCGTTTCCTGAAATTGCATGGTTCAGTTAAGCTTAAGAAAACTATCCAAGTTTATTTAGAGAGTCAACATTTATTTCCTACATAGCTGTCTGATCTGGGACTCACCTAACACCTTACTGAAAGTATGTTTTGCAAAAATAAAGGAACTACTCAAGGCTTCCTACAAAAATGTTTGCCAATATGTCCTACTATATTACAGGACACAGCAACTAACAGTCAAATGCACTTATTATTCTCAAGATTTTTTTACCCCAACATGTACAGGTTGATTGATACTATTTTGGGTGACTCAGTTTAGAAAAGAATGACAGTTTCCTTTGGCAGTTCAGTCTGCATTTTGGCTGGTCCTAATGAAGACAAATTCTTCTCAATCAGGATCATTCTGTTTGTTAAGTGAGACAGATGGCACACTCACTGTATTGGTAATGATTTTGAGATTTTAAGTGTATTTGGGATATACTGGCTTGTGTTCCCCAGTTAAAAGTGGTAGATATTTCAAATGGAAGAGAGCTCAGAATTTTTGTGATATGTACACAGTTCTGAAGCACCTACAGAAAGACATGTTTTAGACACATTCAGACAAATCTGTAGAACATGGTCCAGCAGACATGCCTTGGCAGAAAATCAAACACACACTTCCAAACCCCTGCCAGTACTGTGTGCTGAGCCTGTGCCATCAATGGGGGTGTAGCACTCATTCCTGTTCTACCCACCGGTCCTGAGGGCAGCAGTGGGTTCAGTTGAAGGCTTTTATTTGAGGTATATCCAGCCACAGAAACACTAAAGAAGAGGGTTTTTTTCAGTTGCCATTTCTTATTGACTTTGTCTTAATACTTACATCATACTCAGTTTCAGGGAAGGTTAACTGGATTTCAGGTTGTGTTTTCTCCAAACTTGGTGAGGTCTTTAAGTAAACCAGCTGGAAAGCAGGTGGATGTACCACAAGACTCTTGTCACCTGAAAATATTATACTCTACTTCCACTGTATTTATTAGCATCCCCAATAGGTTCATACTGGTAAATAACACAGATTTTAGGAGGGAAAGAATCAAGACAAGGTCTCTTCTAGCTCTCATCTGCTCAGACTTGAAAATATACCATAGAAGAGAAGACTGTAAATTTAGGATCTGAATGTTGTTTAGATCAGCTGAAGATTTCTTAGGGTATATATGGAGGAACTTTGTGGCATCTGTTCAGTCTGTGGTGCAGAGGTGGAGAAACACATGACAGAAGGAACAGCCTACCTGGCTGTCCCACCAATGAAATCCTTAAGTGATAAAAGCGCAAAACCACAAACAGACTCAAAACCCTCGTGGTGTTTCTGCTCAATGTTGAGGCACATAGGCTCCGTAGAGAGATGAGACTCTCTGGGGCATACAAATCTACTCAGCACTTTATATTGTAATTAAGATGAAAGAAACAAAGCGTTCTGTTAAAAAGACTGACAGCTCTCCAGAGAAAATAGCTTTGTGTATCACTTTATGCTAGTGGTGACAGAATAGAAAACAAAATACCACAGTTACATACATGTTCTTTGTCTAGAAGTATTTACAAATAACTTTACAAATTTTTACACACAGTTTTTCAGTTTTGCTTGTTTACTTTTAAATTAAGAGAAAATTAGTCCCCAGAGGCTTCTAAGGCTTCAGTTGGTGCCTTGTACTGTACATTCATGCTTGGCTTCTTCCTGGGAGAAGGGAGGAAAGGAGTTTAAAAATGTGCAAATCACAGACATCTAAACAGCCCTGGGTGTAAGGGTTCCTAGAGATGGAAATCCATTGAGCACTTGTCCTACTTCTCTTCAAACTAGAGACAGCTACTCAAGATGGACTTGGGGCAAAAAAGATTAGGAAAGGAGGAGTCATATATCAATTGTAATAATTAGGTGAGTACATTAGCGCTTGAACATCTGGGTAAGAAGAGTCATACATCAATTCCTACTGCATTCAACAGTTCAAACAATGCAAGGAGTGGACACTGTGAATTCTAAAGACAGCATTGAAATGATCTCTTGATCACTGTTAGGGTTTGACTCCTGCTGCGTATTTTGGAGCCAAAATTACTGTTTACTGACACAATCTTGACCAGGCACAGTATGATCCTCTCAGTCAAAAAATACTGATCTTATGAGAGAGATGCACCCTCCTCCTAGTTTTCACACTGTTTTGTTTTCATGCCTCAACACTAAACATTGTAAAAATACTGAAATTAAAAAAGAAAAAAATTTACAATTTACAAGTGTCCATATAAGTAAATTATTTAAAAATTCAAGATATTCTACAAGGATCTACGAAATAACAATGCTGATAATGACACTGAGCCTGTGGGAAGAACAATCCACATGCCGTGAGGAACAGATGTGGTAGGTTTCTTCCAGAATGATGAGCCACAAGGTTGGTCTTTTTTTCTAAAATCTGTTTCTTCAGCTACAGCAGCAGAAGTCTTGAGTCCATGTTTATTACTTACTTCGACCTAAAAAGTAGGATATAAGAATTACTTACAAATGAAAATCTATTTTGTTTATCTTCTAATTTATAAGCTGTAAATTCATACCAGTTGAGAGGTTAGTAACTAATGAACAAGTGGATAAATCTCATGAGGTCAACAATTTCATCAGCTGTGAGACTCACTTATATGGTCAAGAATGGGTACAAAACAGTAGCTTTGTACTATGCATACCACATAAGCAGAGAACACTTGGGAGAAGTCCCTTAACTGGCAAAGCATATCTGAAGCTCATACAATAATAAATTCATTTTAGCATAATATATTTCAACAGCATGAGACATATTTTCACTCAGTTATAAAATTCTGACGTGATCTGATCACAAACATGAGCATTTAACTATTTATAGTCCTCACCACAGTGACACATCTGCTGAATCTGTGTATTCTCACATGACTCCCTGCAACCACTTGTGTAATCTTGGAAAATCTGTGCTGGTCTCTCAGAGCAATTTAAAGGTGGGTAAAGTCTCAGGAGAAGATACAAACAGGATAGGATCACACAGATGCATCATGGAGTGGTGACCTCTCCACTGGCACCATTTCTCATACAGTGGATCAATTCCATAAGCACAAATTAATATTGTTCTTAAAAAGCCTAGGGACAACCCTAACTGGAATTAGGGAGTGTCTGTCCAGATAGAGTTGCTCAAAGCTGTAGTACTTTTATTTTATTTTATTATTATTACTACTATTACAATTATAATTATAATTTTCATTATTATATTACTACATTGTTCTTATTACAGCACAATTATATTATCTTAACATCTATTATAATATAATTATAATATTATTAATAATAATAACAACCTCTAATGCAAGCCAAAGTGTAGCTTATTTTTTCCTGCTAGCCACAATGCCCCTCTCTTTTCCACATATCAGTACATGAAGTGTTTCTAAATATTACTGAGCGACCTGGCTGTTATTCAAAGAGGCACAACAGTCTTCTTTATAGACCATATGCTTTAGTCCCAAAGAGAACACAATGATTTTTTCCTACTCCCCCTGTTGTCTCCTGCCTTACACACATCTTAATTGAAACTGCACAGCTGAGGGCAAAGATCCAGCTTCTCCTTGTCCCATAGCCTAATGGAGCTACAGGCAGAACAAAGAGCAAACAGGCAAGCCATGATCATTAGTATTTGGATTAAAAATTGTTCCCCATGGGAACAAGTTCAAATTTAACTTCTTCTCAGAGGTGAGAAGGAAAACTAATCTTAGTCTTGCTAATCATTAATAATTACAGGAGCACTAAGCAGACATTATACTGAATGTGAGCACTTGATAAATGCAGACTGTCTTCTACACAGCTTGGATGAGACCACAGAGCCTTGAATTTTCAGAGGGCTATGTTTAGTTAATTTTTGAGTGAAATAAGGGAAATAAAAGGGATGAGAAAAAGGGAAATATAGCCAAGCTTTCATCTATAAAGTAACATTTATAAAGGCTTTTAATGTATTTTTGCAAGCATTATTCATGTTCAGTTCTAAGAGAATTCTAACTCTCAGAAATGGAGTTTTGCACAGCCTAGACACCAGAAGTCACTCCTTACAGATACTAAAAATTTTCAGACTGTATATAACTGATACATATAGCAATTAACTTATCAAAAGAAGTCAAGAAGGCTAATGTGCTGCAGAGAGATAAGCATCTGCAAAGTTCTGGCACAATCCACTGACCAAATTATTTCTAGCAATTTGGCTTTTAATTCAGACTTTGATCATTGACATTATTTCCCTCCCAGTTTAGATAAAGGGCCTCTATATCTTTCAGTACATACAACCAAAACATCAATAAAGAAGGAAACCCAATATAATTTCTGTCCCAGTTTTATACTACTTGAAGCAATAAAGAGGCCAGAAAGGGCCCTCCCAGCAGTACAAGATACACATTCATAGGAAATGGGAAGATAACTCTCATTCTCCAGTATTGTAAAACCACCAACAACCCCCAAATCCCTTGAGCTACTTATCGAAAATCTCCTATCAAGAAAAAATTATCAGATGCTGTGACTTTTCTACTGCAAAACAAATGCAGATATTTTGCAGGAATGTAAGTATTTAATGAATATTTCTTTTATTCTGTTCTTTAATTACAGTAAGTTTGCTAAGAAAGTACTAAACATTTATGCACTTGGTGCTTAAAACCAATCTGAATGCAGGTTTAGAGATTAAAATCTTTTATGGAGAGGTGTAAATGTTGCAGGTGTGGCCTTCTTGCTCCTGAATATCAATTTAATTTTTTAGTCTAGCAGCTTATTCAGAAGGTTCAAACCCCATTCTGCAGTCATCTTTCTCACTGAAAATGCAGCAAAATAGACATTTAATGAAATATTACTAAAGAAATGTAGACTTCAATATAGAGCATGTACTTAGTCAAAAGTCAGAAGGTTCATAATTTGGTTTAGTTGTCTTAATGTGTTATTTGCTCCTGTTCTAGTATACACCATAATTTTGGGCTTCCATATTCTATAATATTTGGATACATTTTTGTAAAATTTTGTCTCTGTTTATTTTTTTACAAATTGAATGCTGCATCATGAATAAAATATATTATAAAAACTTGCAAAACTTAATAGAGTCATGAAGTTCAGGTGTCAAGTTCCAACTCCAAACAATTTTTAGCAATTGTCCATTCTAAATTAAAACTCCTAGCACGTGCACACATGCATACACCAGGAAAAAGCTTCAGCCCATTCTAATTGTGTTAACTGATAAGTGAAATACAGTCATTAAATCAGTTTCAGTCAATTAGCTGTGTGTGCATTTCATGCTGCATTTAAGAGGCATGAAAGGCCCAAAGGTAAATTTAAAGACAGAGAGCAACATCACAACAAGTTCCAGCCATAAAGAATTTCCAAATTAACAGCTTCTGGTTTACCAATAATACTTAGAAAAAACCATCTACTTGAAGTTCTATGAGCTTCTGCCAAAATACATATACTAATAATGTCACCCCATATCCTAATTTTTTCCAGATAAAAAGAATAGATACTCATTCAACCTTATTCATTAGGAAGCAAAGTAGGAAGAGTCTATGAAAATTATTTTTATGGTGCAAGCAAATAAGTGATGACAAAGAGATAATTAACTTCCAGTGAAACTCTACAGATTGAATTTAAGCTGACAAGCAGTTTTTCAGCAAAACCTTTTCTTTCAGTATCTAGACAAATGTAAAAACTACTGCTTTTCTATAAATGGGTTAATCTCATTAAGGCTCCTGCAGCCACAGAATCTCTAAACCAGCTCTTTTCTTGCTAAAAATTCAGCAAGGAAGCAATTCCATCCTTCAGTGAGAGCCTCTCCTTGTGTTAAGATGAGGCATGACGTGGCAGACATGGTGATATCTCTTAATCCTTGCTTTAGCAGATATGCCATCAATGACAAAGTGTCCTTACTCGAATGTGTTATGTGGATTAATTTTTAATTAAGTTCTAATTAAAATGTAATTAAATTATCAGTAATCTGATGCCCAAATTATTTTAGGAGAAGGTTAGCTTTCAATTCAGTTCAGTTAGAAGGATTAATGTGGTCCATGAGACCAGAACCTTACCTACAGGCTTTACAGGCTTTAACTCAACATGTTCCTGGGGGGGCTGTCGGTAGGAGTATGTGTCAAGTCCGCCTATGAAATCAACTGAAAATACAACAGTTCCAGAAATAAACAAATGGAAATGAAAATATGTCAACTCAAAAAGAAATGTGGACAAATTATGTTAAAAAAAAAAAAAAAGTTCATGCACAGGTTTGTATACAAGAAATAAACCAAGTAAATAAAGATGCTGCGGAAACTGCTTACAGAAGGTTCCATGCTCTGTCTTCCTTGGGGTCTATTTAGCCCCATGCCTGGAAAGACAGGCAGCAGTTGGATGAGCAGACATACACACTCCTGCCAGTGTGTGTGCAAAAGGAGCATTCATGGATGTGCAGAGCATGTAAAGAGAAACCACTATGGGGTAAAATAGCTGATTCTCTTTAGTGCAATCTCAGTATATATATAATTTAATAATTCCCCTTAAACTCCTTTATAAGTGTTTAGAAATTTAGGCAATGGAAACAGTTTAGCTTGTGAACCTAATTTCACCTAAACTCTTCAGGCTCAATGGACTTGTAGAAAAAGCATCAACAAAAATCAATGACATGAGAGTTGAGTTAGGAATAAACAAATGATCACTAAATATGAAAATGCAGCAGCATCTTTGGATGAACTTGTGGGATCAGGACACCTTTTAAGTATCCTTCTACTTTCTGTGTCAGAAATAATGTGCTCTTGAGAAGTTTTTAGTTCCTTCTATGGTCATAATGCTTTTTAAAAATATATTTTAGTCTGAGTCTTGTATTTTGTTATTTTGGTAAGATTTTAAGCAGCTACAAGAGGCCACAATTTCATGCTATCCTAGAAATCTTAAAAGTAGATTAGTGGAAAAAACTTGATTGATTTCAAAGGGCCTTTTGCAGTCATGTCCAGAGCTGACAAATCCACGGTATAGTAAAATTCTTTGGTTGCATGGAAAGCAACCTCCTTCACTTGTGTATATATAGGCGCATACATGAAAATCCTAAGCAGAATTTTGATACTCATTATGCTAATTGCTGAATGAGCAATGAATGAAAAAGCAGTTCTTTCCCAGACAATGTGTGCACTAGGTAGACCAACAAAGAGTGCTTATCCAGAGTGAGGTGATGAGGAAATGATGCTTAGAGACTGACAGACTAATGAAATACACACTAAAATCTGTGGAAATGCTCCTGCTGATTTCAGTTTGCTTCTCCTCCTGAGTCCAGAAATGGCTGAAAACTGAACTTGATCATACTGAACTGAACTTTGATTATACAGCATCACCTCTTCCCCAAGATTGTTCTCTTAAAACTGCCTGAGCAGGACATAATGTGCTGAAGAGCTTGCCCAGCCTGAGTGCCTGCCCCAGCCTATCTGCACCTCCTCTTTCTACTGTATTTCTTTCATGTCACAGCTCTCCTTCAGAATGTTGTCACTATACACTGTAACATGCATCAAAGTTTACTTCAGCACTAGTGAGTTCAAATCCTTACAGAGGAAATAGTTGCAGATGAACTGTTGTAAAAGTTGATTGTTAAATCTCAGAATCACAGAATGGTTTGGGTTGGAAAAGACTTTAAAGGTCATCTAGTTCCAACGCCTCTGCCACAGACAGGGACACCTTCCACTAGAGCAGACTACTCATCCAACCTGGCCTTGAACACTTCCAGGGATGGGGCATCCAGCTTCTCTGGGCAATTTGCTTCAGTGTCTTCTCAATTTCACAATAAGGAATTTCTTCCTAAAATCAAATCTAAACCTACTGTCTTTCAGTTTGAAGCCATTCCTCCTCATCTTGTCACTACATGCTCTTATAAAAAGTGCCTTTCCATCTTTCTTGTAGGCGCCCTCCAGGTACTGGAAGGCCACAATTAGGTGACCCTGAAGCCTTCTCTTCTCCAGGCTGAAAAGTCCCAATTCTCTCCTATAAGCCTTTCCGTATAGGAGAGGTGCTCTATCCCTCTAATCTACTTGGTGTCCCTCCTCCAGACGTGTTTTAACAGATTGATCTCTTTCATTTGCTGGGAACCTCAGAGCTAAATGTCAGATGTCTAATACAGTATATATTTACTAAAAAAATTTTTAGATGAAATCACGTCCACAGTGGGGTTTTTTAGTTTGTTTTGGTTTTTTTTTTTTTTTTTTTTTTGGTGATGCATTTTAGTGTAATGAGATTTCCAATGGTCTGGAAGTTTTTATCTTTTTTTTTTTTTTTTTTTTTTTTTTTTTTTTTAATTGAGCACATGTTAACACAAGGAGCAAAAATAATGTTTTTAAGGCAATTCACCACTTCAGAAGCGCGCATCATTCCTCTCAGCAATCTCAAGCATTATCTGCAATTGTAAGCAGGGAGAGAATTTAAAGTAACTAGCCTTTCTACCAACAAATCTTTTTGAGCAAGAAATGAAGTTGAGATGTATTAATGATTGACAATATAGACGTGTCTTTGTTCTTTCAAGGAGAATATATTTAATAGCACCATCCAGCAAGAGTTGAGATGAGCTGCTCAAGCCTGTTTAGCTGAGGCTTTCTCTTTTGCAATCCAAGATATCTTATGCAGTATTAAAGCTGAAGTTCACCTTAAAATTTATGTGAAACTCATTCTCAAGGCAAGAAGCTGTTCTATCACACAAGGCAATGGAATGTGCCATTTTTCATTATGCACTCTATTTTATGGCTTATAGCTCTTTAATATGAAGATTCGTCATCAATTATTTGAATTATAAGTTACTTCTAGTTTTAAAAATTAATTTTAATTTTATCTGGTATTTTTGTCCCTTATAATTAGCAGTCTTCCAGGACTAAGACCACATGTGGCCATTAAACATAGAAAATTGAATTTTTATTTTCAATGGAGGCAAAGACATCATTATGTACATTTCAGTGTAAGCAGGCATCAAATATCTTAAAACTTTACACTGAATGAACTTTTGGATGCATACAAACTTCTATTTAATTGGCCAACTGTAAATAACAGCAACATTTATGTAGGTTTTCCAAGAGGAAAATATTGGTTTAGGGATGATATAAAATAATTGGTTTTGTTTATTTCTGCCTGGTTAATGGATTATGGATAATTTCTGCCATAGAGTCACAGGACTACATTAAATAGCTTCATAAAGTTGCAAAGCCTGGAAGAAGGTTCAATTAAAAAAACGTATTCTATACAGTTCTATAGTACTATGCTTTAAATTAAAAAAAAACAAAAAACCAAAAAAAACCCAAACCAACAAGCACAACTTGTCAGCAGTAGGGATATTCAGTCACTAAATAACAAACACCCCATGTAGTCCAGTCATTAACTACAGTCACACAGAGAGAAACTTAAAATCCTAGGGAGAGGATTTTTTAGCATCCCACAGATAATAGCAGGTTACAGCAGAAGCTGGTTATTTCATCTGCAGCTGGCTGCAAAACATGATCCCTATTCCCAGGGAATTGCTCTCTCCTTGTGTCACCTCAGTTTTGTGGTCATGCTGGATGCTTAATGGCCAGTGTGAAATGTTCCTTTAGAGTTCACTACCTGCTGTGCTTGGAAGTGCAAATCTGTGCTGGCTGTCCACCGCAGGCAGTCCATTAAAGCGATGTTCATTCTTTCATGGGCCATATCAGAGCAACGGTTGTCATAATCTGCCTGAGTGAGAAAAGTGCAGTATGCTGCTGGCTGAAGAAGGTGTATCCACTGTCATCAGTAATTTTGAGAGTTATTCTTTTCTAGACAGATGACATTTTGGGTTGCCTTACTACTATTTATCCAGCGCATTCACCCATATGCAAGTTAAAATTTGCAGTTAGTGTTAAAGAATCAGAGCTCAGAAAAAAATAATCCTTTCTCCTTTTCCACCCTCTCATCTGGAATTCAGCTTCTCTGGCAATATCCCGTTGACCTGCTGGCAGGCCCTGTGCAAACAGTTGCCAGAGCTTGTCAGCTCATTGGTATATTACTAATTTCTTCTTTCAAACTTGGAAAATTCTAAGCATGTCTGGAGGTGCAGGGTATGAACCGAGCAGCAATATGGCAATAGCATAGTCCTTAGGAAATGCTGCAGTCTCTTAGTCTGGAATACCTTATGTTCTATTTGTGCTTGCTTCCCCATTTTATAAATGGGAGTAAGCCCCAAAGATGATGGCTCGAATGGTTGGCACCTCCAGCTGTCCCCTTTCCGAGAGAGAGGCAGACTAGCACGTGTTTAAACATGTATTTTTATCTACAGAAGATTTTCTTAACCTATGGGGTTCCAAATACTATTTTGCACTGAAGTATTTTCCTTGTACTGAGGTTTTTTATTGAATGGCAATATATCAATGCAATTACATTCATTAAGTAAAGGCATGCAACTGAGGAGGGTGTAACACACAGAAAAAGAAACAAAATCAGTTAGGAACAGGAAGCAAAACTGGGGATTGATGATAAGTCAGTGCTACGTGCATGAAGTCCAAACTTTGGACTTTCCAATGTTTGTACTTGTCGCTTATATAAACTTTCCAGATAAGCATATTCTTTCCTGATAAAACTGCTTTTTCAGTTGCCTTCCCCCCTCAAGACATGCACTGCCTTTACACCCTTCAGTGCACAAGCCAGAGTGACCCAGCTATCTCTCTGGAGCCAATACTACCCATTTTCCCCTCTTCATACTAAGCCTGAGCACCTAAGTCTCAAGCCATGTAGCAGAAGCATCACACATTCCATTGCAGGATCACAGGAATGGCTTCTCACTTATGTAGGAGACTAAAGGAGGGAAAATGTGCACAGAACAATTAAGAAAGTGAGAAGAAGAGACATCAGTAATCATTTGTGGCACTCTGATTGCTGCTCTGTCTCTATAAAGCACTGGCAGATGGTAATCAGGTTAAAACAGGATAAAGTGGTAGAAAATTACTAAGAGACAACCTTTTATTTAAGTTTTTATTACTGGAAGCTAGAAGGGGAATATTTCAATGTTCCACAGTAATTATTAAGATATTTGCACCAGATTTTCTTCTTAGTCTTCACCAGTGGGATAGATCATAATTTTAAAAACTGCTCTACCTTGTAACATGGAAGTACCACACTTCTCTACAGGGCTGCACTGAAAGAAGGATCCTCTCAGAAGATGCCTTAGAAAGGGCACTGGCATGGACATTTTATCTATCATCTTTGCTACTGAACTCTCTCCTCATTTTACTAGTGATGTGACATCCAAGATATCAGTATCATTTATTCTGGAATAAAGGAATATGACTGTCCAGTAAGACAAAGGAAGTATGAAAAAGATCCAAAATGTTAGGAAGTGAAAATTGCTCAAACCTTCTTAACCCAGACCTCCCCAGTCATTACAAATTTGAAAGGATCTTTCAAAAATCTTCTCTGTGCCATGCCTTTGAAAGCTATTTACAGCCATACCATCCCATTACTAAAACTAAGTGACAGGCTGTCTGGTTATAGTGTTTTGCTGGATTTTTTTCCCCTAAAAGTAATGAATGTTCCCTATTTTTAAAAAGAAGTATTTTTCAGTCGCTTTCAAGTCATTAAGGACTCCTGGCCACTACACGGTAAAAGTCCCTAGAAAAGTATAGTTATCACACATAAGGCATGTTGGAAAATATTTACTACCAAGTAATTTACTACAAGTTCATTATCACTATTTTAGTATAAAAAAAGTATATATATATACTTTACACTGCAGGTATATATAAATTGTTTCCTTTAGGATTTAGAAAACATTCATTTTTCCTGACATGGTGCTGTCTGCCAACCCACAGAGTTTAAGTTGATGAGGAGTAGTTTTCCATTCTGCTTTAAAGTGTTATATTGTACTCTAAATATTTATCAGCTTGGGCAACAACCATCCTGTACATCTCAGCATAAATGGCTGTGACTTATGTTATGTTTCAGCAATGCAATTCAAACTAAGTATGTCTGATGATACACTTTCTTCTTTTATAGGTCTCATATTTTTCTGTTCCTCATTTTAATGAAAATGCTAACATCTTAGTTAGAATAGTAATATATGGAAGTTGTATTTAAAAATATTTCAAACAGATAAAGCTGTTTGTTTTTTTTTTTTTTTCTGAGGCTTGTATTTAAAGGTGCTATTGCTAGTTCTACTCTTGAGATTTCAAACACAGTGAAGGGTAGCTACCTTCCTGCATATGACCAAAGTAAATTGTAAACAATTCAAATTAAAAATTCCTAATTTTTAATACAGTGAGAAAATTAGAGATGCAAAATTGGTAAAAATTAGTCTTCACTAATTAATTATTTTCCCCTTTCTGGCACCCTTTTTGATCTATTCCCTTTTGGTGCAGAATGTTCTGTGATTCCCTCCTTAAGTTACTATACTGCCTATGTAGAAATTAACCCTGCAAAGGAATAATAAACCATGCATAAAAGACATTAAATGCCTAGAATTTATCAATTACATTCACGCAATATTGGGAGAGAAACAAGCCATTGAGTTCTATCCACTAATCCATCCAATCTATCCACTAAAATAGCAACTCAAATAGTCCCAAGACTATTGTACTGAAGGCTGTTACAGCTTCAGGCACACCTCCAGACATGGGATCTTCACAATAAATGTGTCCAAGTTGACTTCAAAAGAGACACAACTCTGAATCTGCTTTTTGAAGTTATGCTTTGATCTTTTTTTGGTATTCTGATTCAGGAATACATGCTATGTATTAGTGTGCCTTTATATTACTGCTGAGTTTGAAGCCATAAACCACAGCGTTCTTTCAAACATGTTCAGTGCAGATCTCAGACCGATTGGAATTGATCTATTCCACTTACAGTTCATTGCGAGGTTGCAGGTTACTTGTTTTGTTCTTTCAAGTTGTTAGTTTGGTTTTTTTTTTTCCTATCAGCTGAGTCCCACAGGGCTCTGTTCCTGGCCTGACTTTATTTGTATCCATAGAATTTCTTTTGGCTTCAGTTATTTGTCAGTATGATCCAATTATTTATTTTTGAGGCAACGCTTAAATATTTATACCTGCTTCGTTATTATACACACAAGAATACCACAGCTGCTTTTTCTAACCTTAACTACAAGACACTGATATTTTAGTGTGAGAAATGAATGTTCCCTATTTTTAAAATTAATGCTGAACCTGTTCAACCCTAATGAATAATTAAAGAAAAAATTCCTAGAGCAAAGTATTTGCAAGATCAAATACATGACACATTAGAACATGTGACATTTGGAAGAAAGGGTTTCTTAGTATTGAAGAAAGTTCACATCACGCATTCACAACAGAACATTAATTTTATTTTTAAAAAGTAGGTTACGGGACTGGAGGGATTCTTCTTATCACTGAGTGATTCTGGATTTTCCCAGCTTTGCACCTTCCTAGGGATGAAAGACTGACATTTGCTACTATCATCCTGTATGACATGATATTTGCTTCATGTGTTTGTATCTTTGTCTCATAAAAAGTGAAGTGAACCAAGGACCTTCAGGAGAGCGCCTGTGTTCATGACACAGCACAGGGTACAAGCCAGAGAGGGAAGGAGCTGCCAACCTGCTCCTCGAGCAGAGACTGCAGGGAAGCAGCAAACCAGGCAGGCCTTAAGAGACAATGGAAAGAACTTGGGAGGTCAAGCAAAATACCTGCAAATCAAGAAGCCAGAGACTTGGCTGAAACTCAAATGGTCCTCCAAATACACAGACATAGAAAACAATGAAGGAAATGCTACAATGCTCTCATTTCTGTTCTGGATGATGCAGTAACTTTGTGTTTTTCCATTTTAAAAGTGTGGTTTTTTTTTTTTCCAGCCCCAGTAAATATACTATTAAGCTCTTCTGTGGTACCCTCATTCCACCCCAGAATACATGACCATCAAGCATTTTAGAGCCATTGTGGATATATCTGCTGAGTTTACTACTTAATCACATCCAAGTGCATCCATGAGTACACATTTGTCTCTGTGAGTGTTTCTCTGCAAATGAGGAAATCTTTTGCTCCTCATATTTTTATTCCTTTTTTTTTCCTGCTCTATCTTCACCTTCAAGTCAACTTTCTCATCTGTTAATATTGTTTTTGGATAGAGATTACCATCTCTATCACCAACTCAAATTAGCTTTTTAACACCCTAAAACATAAAATTACTAGTTTTTCAGCTTTGAAAATAGAGCTGAGAAGGTAGAGTATTATAAAATGGGAGCTTACAATAACCAGTGGTCTTCTTATATATGATGGAGTGAAAAAAGAAATATCACATGTGTTAGCAAACATGATGGCTAGAAAAATGGTTTTCTCGTTGTTAGAAAGTGGCATCATTTCATATTAGGAGAAAGACGAATGTCTGGAGTAGAGTCTGTAACAGGATTAACACTCACTTTGAAGCCACCAGTGAATCAATCTGCTAATGAAAAAGAAAGATAATGCAATACTGCCCTCAATCATTACAAAAAACCCTCCCTGAAGAAAGATGAAGTAAAAATACACTTTTCAGAAAACCTTGTAGCTCTAAAACTTCAGTCATCCAAAACATAAGATTTTAGTGATTAAGGAGGAAAAGAGAATGAGTAGAAATCAATGCCAAGGAATAAGAGCCATCATATAAATGGTAAGAGTCACACAGTATCGCTTAATTTTGCTGTATCTAGTTTGTGATACTGAGAAAAACACAGATGAACTGAGATTAAATTTCTGCTAGCAAAACCAACTGTATATTTACTGATTCAAGGCAAAAGAATGTCAAAGTTCGAAGTGAGTCCAGCTATGACCCAAATCACAGAGCACTGGTAAGAGAAAGTCTTGTTATGATACAGAGTTAATAAAGCACATCAGCAATACAGACTAAATGCAATAAATATAATGTAGCCTTTTTTAAAAACAGCTTTTCTAGGAGCAAGCAATATATTTTATTTGACCAACTGGCCCAGCTGGAAAACCCTAACAGCTATATCTCTTGATTTATTAAGACAACACCTCTTGCTATAAATCTTGCTTATCTTATATACTGAAACCATTAAGGCTGTTGAAATAGCACAACCAGAAAATCTAAAAAGCACAACATATAGACAACAAGTCAAAGTTTAAAACAGGAGGAATTTAAAAAGGTTACTTTATGAAAGGTTGAAGTCGTGATGACATCAGAAACACAGTAAAGAGAACTAAAGAAGAGGTAAGAATTTCACAAGATAAAGAGAAGTGTTTACCAACCATTACCTAAATTATTTTCAGTATTTTAACCACATATCATTCTGAGTTGGAAGGCACCCACAAGAATCATTGGATCCAGCTCTTCAGTGAATGGCCCATACGGCGATCAAACCTACAACCTTGGTGTTAATTAGCACCATGTTCTAACTGAACTAATAATCTTTCATTTCTCTTGCTCTGTGATGGTGGTTCGTCTAAGAAATTCTTGTGATACTTTATTTTCAAGGGTCTTTCTCTTGCTTTGATCTTGTCAGTAATCATTGTTTATCCCTTTCTCTTCCAAACAAAACCAACATTTTTTCTTGGTGGAAGATGCTGCTTGCCTTTAGATTTATGAGATTCAGACCTGAGATTTTCAAAGATGTATAAAGTGGTGGATAGTTAAATCTTATTCAACTTTTTTCAATTTTGCCACATTTTGAGAAAGTATCCATTACAAAATAAAATTATCTTCAAAATTTACCTGACTATGACCTGAAATTCATGGCTTGGTTCAATGTACTTCACTGACTTCACTGACTGCTGAATAGCCATCTATTTTTTAATTTATAGTACCCACTTTTCTAGGTAGTTTGAATATCCTCTAAGGCTATAATGTATGATTACATACATTGGAACCCATTAGATAAAAAAGAACCCATATTGTATGATTTTTGTGATGGATACTCCCTTAAAACAAGAAATGAGCAGCTTTGGCTTTTCTACTGCTGTATTTCAAAGCTTAGTGCTATTAGAATTGTGAACAAACGTTATCTTCAGGAAAAATCAGTGGCAGTCTCTCTGTCAGGTGCATCAGCTCTGCATGGATCTGTTTTAATTTTTGAGGCTATTATCTTTAAAGAAGAAGGTAGGACTTTTCTTTCTTCTGAGATGAAACGTCACCATCTCTCTTGCCGGCCAGGCATGGGCATAAAGGAAAAGGCACTGAGAACTCTGACTACTTAAACTGCTAATTCAAAAGTCTGCTAATCTGCAAGTCTGTCAGGTCTGTCAAACAGGCTGAGTTACACATCATATCCGTGAAGCTGTGGGTAGAGTTGTCTCAACTGTTAACTGCTCATTGCTCTCAGAAATCCCAGATTCCCTATCAGCATATAATGAAGACAGTTTACAGCCCAGTGTAGAGCCTGACTATTCCTGTGCCCCCCTTGGCTCAGCACACCCCTTCATTATGGGGGCACATCATTCGCTCCAGGCTTACGCTTCCCACACCAACGGCAGCAGTTTTTATTTTATTACTAGGCAGAGCTCTTAGACATGATTTGGTGACTGGGAAATTACCACTCAGGCAGCAGCAACAATAAAATGGATGTTACTTAAGCTGAGACCCAGAAATTAGGATAACCTATCTGCATGACAGTTAAGATTTGGAAGAAATGGTGTTTACACAGATGTGTGGGAGTCTGGAAAGTTTATTTTTAATGTCCACAAACTAAAACAGACACAAGGCTGCTGTCATTCAGAAATTAAGAAGAGGATTGCTACTGGAAGTGGAAAATGGATTTGTAAAGAGGTTTCATTTTAATGGAGCAGCTGGATGAAAGGTACAGACAGGAATGAGCACCACTTAGGCCTGTATGTGATGTTGAAAGCTCAAGAGAGCAACGCTGGATGCTGGAGTAAGATTGATTTAACAATGGATGCAATTTAAGTGAAAAGGCTAAGGTGCTGGCAACTGGGGGTTGGGATAGCATCCATTTCAAGACAGATTTAATTTCAACAGAAAGGCCAAAGAGGTGGAAGGTGGAGACTAAAACAAAATCAATATTAAGTTAGGTTAGTAGAAACTAGAATCAAATGAGCCAGTTAAAAAAAAAAAAAAAGGCATACTTAGTATTTGGGAGTAAGGAAGTAATGCATGGATTTAAGAACAGTTGAGGAACTCTCATTGAATGACATAACCCCTAAAATCAGATTCCATTTTAATAAGAATATTATTTATTAGAGTAGAAAACAAAAAAATCTTAAGGGAAGGTACAATCTCTAGTTTAAAGAAAACTGCATGGTTATAAATATATTCCTACTTAAAGATAATTCTCTTCTATCACAAAATCACAGACTTCTTGGGGTTGGAAGTCCAACTGAAGATTGTGAAGATTGTGAAGTCCAAACTCCCTGCTAAAGCAGGTTCACCTACAGCAGGTTGCTATTGGTGAATAGCTACAGAAAGAGACTCCACGGTCTCTCTGTGCAGCCTGGTCCAGTGCCCTGCCTCCCTTAAAGTAAAGGCTCTTTTTTCCTCATACTCAGGTATGAGCTGCCTGTGTTTGAGTTTGTAGCCACTACCCCATGTCTTGTCACTGGGGACCACCGAGAAGAGTCTGGCCCCAACCTCTTGACACCTACCCTTAAGATATCTGTCTGCACTGATAACTTCTCCTCTCATTCATCTCTTCTCCAGATGGAAAAGGCCTGATCACCTCCCTCAACCTGCTGGCAACATCCTTCCTGATGCAGTCCAGGACACCTTTGGCCTTCTTGGCCACCAGGGCACTGCTGGCTCATGGACAGATCCACCAGGACCCCCAGGTCCTACTCTGCAGAGCTGCTTTCCAGCAGGTCAGTGCCCAGCCTGTGCTGGTGCAGAGGGTTTCTCTTCCCCAGGTGCAGGACCTGGCATTTGCCTTGGTTAAATTTGTACACAGTTGCACAAATGTGTGTATGTGTGTATATATATACACATATATAATTATATGTGATATAGTGTCGTGGTTTGACATGGAAGTGAATTTTTTTCCAGGAAGTTGGGTCAAACCAATCAGTGGTCAGGTTTGGATATTGGCACCTGGAGTGACCACTGAAAGTATGGACACGCCTCTGAGAACACAGGGGGTTAAAAGCAAGAACTCGCAGGGGAACTGGCTTTTTTTGGTTCTGGTCGTCAGAGAGTGCAGGCTCTCCCCTGCCCAGCCATGGGCTGCACTCTCTGACGACCGGAACCAAAGAGACAGTTCCCCTGGGAGTTTTTGCTTTTAACCCCCTGTGTTCTACAGTCCCCCTCAGGCCGGGTGGGGGAGGGGAAGCCACACGGCCTTGTCCAGGTAGGCCGAGGGGGCTGAAGGACTGGAACCGAGCCAGCTCCTGTGGATGGAAGGGTAGAGAGAAGCGGAGATGCCCTCGTCCCTCCCCACCAGAGAGAAAGAGACAGAGAGCCTGACGGCACCTGGAAATTTACCGACAAAAGAGAAAAAGAAGGGGGGGTGGGGATGATGCCCAGTGTAAAAGTCTTCTGGGCAGAGATTTCAGCCGTCCAGGGAGTCTGAATTTTTAACCCTTAAAGCTTTGTAAAATATTACTCCTCCTCGATTTATAGTAGAAGAAAAACAGTCCGAGGCCTGAGATGTTAGAAGAAGAAATTTTTAAGTGAGAGGAGATGATGGAGTAGCTTTTAGCTAGACTTTCCTTAATAGCCACAGACTAAACCAAATTCTCCTGCAACAGAGACTGCATTTTTAGGGAGATAGAATAGTGAGCCAAGAAACATGCTTCAGCAGCTGAGAGTGACAGGAGTAGAGTGAACAAAAAAAAGTTAAAGAGGGTGTAGTGATGCCCTCTGTCTTCAGAGAAGAAGAAGATCTCTATTCTTAGACCCTCAGCCCCAGGGGGAAATGGGGGGGGACTGTAGTCCCAAAATGAAAAACTGAACTGTTATTTTTCTTTAGTCCTTTACAAAGCATCCTTAAAAAGAAACCCTATAAGCAGTCTGTCCATGCACGGTAGTGAGAGCACTGTGACATGGAAAGGAGAGTGTCACACCAGCAGATTTTTCTCCGAGCAGTTGCCATGTGTAACATGGAAACACAAGAAGTGGCAACTGTGTTTCCTGGGGCGGGGAGGGGGGGGGGTCTATGGTGCAAAAGAGACTCCTCTCTCCCTGAATAGACTAAGTATTAATCATCTAAAAGGTAGCAACTTAGTCAAGAATCCCGGGTGGTGTTTCGTACTAGTTGTTTTAGAAATTAAGAAGAGGAAAAGTGTTTTAGAGAGTCTTCATCCTAGATTTAGTGTGTGTGTCTTTTATAGTAACAGTAGTTTAATAAAGTTTTTTTCCTTTGTTATTAAGCTTAGACCTGTTCTACTCTGTTCCTAATAACATCTCACAGCATTTATTTAAGAAAGTGTATTTTCATGGAAGTGCTAACATTGCGCCAGTGTCAAACCATGACATATGGCATATAATATTCATAGAATCACTGAATCATAGCATAATTTGTTTTAGAAGGAATCTTTAAAGACCATCTAGTCCAATCCCTCTGCACTGCACAGGACCATCTTCATCTAGATCAGTCTGCTGACCTTCAGTTTTGTTTCTAGTGATGAGGCACCTGGCACTTCTCAGCACTTCTCTGCACAACCTTTCCCAGTGTTTCAACATCCTCATTGTAAAAAATTCTTCCATATATCTGGTCTGAGTATTCTGAATCAATGGTGAAAATGCTTAACATTAATTGTATTTGTAAAACAGGAATTAATCAGGTAGTAGCCTTTAAAAACTGTCTATCAGTCTGGAAATCAATTCAAAGTTAAGTGGAGTCTGTATATACCTGTATTTGAACCAAAATATGTATATATTCAACTACATACCCATCCATATGGATATACATACCCACCTATGCAAATATATACACAGGTACATATTTATCAAAACAGGTAAATTGTCTCATGATGATATAGTACCATTCTGTCACATATCTCTCTTCAGAAAACTGTGTTAGTACTTTCTGAAAATAGTACATAAAATCTATTTTGCTTTCCTTACAGATATTGCTAAATACTTTACCTGTGCTCCTGAAGTCTCATTTAAATGACTACATATAATATATGTGCATATTTCTACAGTCAGAATCCAGAATTGTGGATGGAAGCTAGTGATTGCAGCTCTGCACCTTTTGGCAGCTGAATGCTCACACAATTCATTGGTAAAACAGAGATCTTTAAAAAATATTAAATTTTACTCTCCTGAACTCTTCCTCAACTTCTTAAAAAAAAAAAAAAATTGGACAAGTCCAACTTGATCAAAATTACCAAGTATCATTTCAATGTATGAAGCAGAGGAGAGAATATGCCTCACCCACTGAGCTGTCTGTAGTGCCCGATACAGCTGGCTCTGGGCACTTGGGATTTCCTCACCCACAAAAGAACATTTCAAAACTGTACTGTGACTTAATCACAACTGCTGTGACCTGTGATATTCTGGAGAATATCCAACAATATTATGTTTGCTAAAGTGATTGAGGTGATTATTTTCTACTGAATTTCAGGAAGAAATTTCTGACTTGTGCTTGAGGGAAGAATTGTGAGTATGTGCTGGAGGTACTCTTACTATTTGAGTGATTTATCCCCTTCCTTAATGAAAAATCAATGAGCTGCTGGCTTGCAGGGAAATGGTGTCTTGACTATTATCTCCACACCTATTCCAGCAACTCAACATTAAGAAATTAATTCTTTACTGAAGATAGACTAAAATATTTTACTGAAGTGGTTTAGAAACTCAAGGGGGATTTCCTCAAGTTATTTGATTCACACCTTAGAATAAACTGTGTTCAACCAATGAAAAATCGGAATTAGTTTGCACTTCATTTAGATGATGTCATTTCCTCACGCTTTGTCTGTACCCTATCTGGACAAACCTTGCATGTTGCATCCCACATGAAACATATGGTACATATGGTACTTTCAAGTAGGAAACTTCTGCTGCTGCTAGAAATACTCCATTGTTAAGACTTCCCTTTCTGTACATTTTGCACCATCTATTATTTAAAGACAATCTCTTGGAACAGTGTGCTGAAACAGTCCATGGGGAATACAACTGGAAATGAAGACTGTTTTGTTGATTTTGCTAGGGGAATGTAAAAGCAGACAGTTGCATGAGTATATGTATTTTTTTTTAGATTTGCTTTCCTGTGACAGATTATTCATCCATGGTTTTTAAGCAGGAAAAAAAAAAAGAAAGGGGATTATGTCTTTGCTGCAATTTTTTGGCAATAGCCTATGTAGAATCAAGATTTTTTTCCTAGTATTTGTATTTATATTGTTTAATTGCATTTATTTTACACCACCTCGAAGATTTTACCCTTGATTGTGTGCATTATATCTATGTATATGTTTCCATAGGAACTAGAATAAATGTATGATAACTGAATGTAAAAAAAAAAAAAAAAGAAAGAAAAGAGAAACAAAAATAAATTGAAACAGTATGTAGAGGTAATTGAAATAGTGTAACATCCCTGCAGTATTTTTTTCCTTTATTAAATGCTTCAGAATTCATTGGCTTAGTTGAGTGTAGGAATGAGCATGAATTTTCAGGTAATTCACACACTAAGGCTAATGATAAAGAGGACACTAATAGGACTGTAGGACCATATGATGCTGTTAAACCATAAAGTCTTGTTAGAACAGAGTTTTATCCTTTATATTTCCACTACAGGAGAAAGTGGAGTCAGGTATAAATAGGGTAGTAAACAGATGAGTCTGCATCTAATCAACAAACTCCAGCTGGACAGACCTCTAGAGTCTACAGAAACTGCAACTTGACATTTGTCTCCATTAAATGTCTGGTGGGGTTGTCCTGGACCACAGCTGAACTGAGGAAGCTCCCTGGATATGCCTGGTGACATTTCTGGTCACACCACAACCTTTCCTTCAGTTCATGGTAGGCATCTGCAAGATGATGCCAGAGGCTGTTCACAGGGATTGAGCCACCCTGAAATGTGGGCAGCACCTCAGTGCAAGGAGCAGCAGGAACCATCTGTGGCATTGGCTGGGCTCCCTGGCTTTCCAGATGTCACAGGCCACCTTTGAGGACAGGTATGTTGGACATTTCATCTTTGCAGGAGGCCACTTTTTATTTATAGAAAACTGTTCAGTTGAACTACAGAATACATCTGGTTAAGAACCCACTACAATTCTATGCCTAGCAATATGTATACTGGTAAAAATACTTGGTTTTATTTTTTTCCCAAAACAGGTGAATTGAAATTCTGGAGTTTTGGGTTTCTTGTCCACATGAACAGAAAGATGCAAACTGCTTTCAAGCCTTCCAAAAATACTGGTAATCACTCCCATTTTCCAGAAATGCTAAAGTCAGGAGAATGCTGTCAACGTGGCAGCTTATAGTGCTGTTTCTCTGCCAAGCAGTAGAACTCTACTATAATTTTAAAAGTCTGTGTCAAGCATACTCATCCACTGGCCAGGAACAACACATTTTGTTTCAAGTAATTATGCTTTAAAGGTGAGTGTGGTGAGTGCTAAAGCCCAGCGATGACCTGTGCTGCTGTTTGACAAGTTTAGTTAAGTCCTTATTTTCAAGGAGATAATTTAGGACAGTTGTTGACTGGGGATGTTTGATTTTTGTATTGCCCAACAGAAGAGTAGTGCAGAATTCTCCTTCTTGGCAGTCCTTGATATTAAACATTTTATCACAAAAATTTCTTTTCTCAGAATGTAAATAGACTCAACTGCATGTACAATTGCAATTAATGTAAAGAGAATAGTGGGCTCCCAAAAACTCCTTAGTTAAGGAAACTTGAATACTTATATACAAATGTAATCAGATATTTTTAATATTAGCTATTGCTAGCTAGTTGTTCATTCACTTTGCAAAAAAAAAGAAATTAGCATATTTATAGGAAATTTATTATTGCTGGATCTACTGTGTAACTATAAATATTAAATTAAATGTGATATAAAATTCTTTTTCTCTTGTTTGATTACTGACAACAGATGCTCAGTGGTGTGTATGAATGTAATGCCATATGTCAGATAAGACAATGCAGTAGTTTTTCAGAGGAAGTAATAATGTATCTTGCTTTACTTAATATCTTTCTAATGATAGCATATGGAGGGTCATATTGGTACCACAATATGGGGAAACTTGTAATTTGTAAAAACAAATTCATCTTCTTCTGTGGTCTGAAAGTACAGCTGAGCTGTGAACACGACTAGCATAGAGGACAGACAAAAAATAATCCTTTTTTTGTTTATTAATTTTGTTCTTGTGTTTTCATTTAGGGGATAAATCTTCATGGTGAATGAAAGTCCTTTCCTTTATTTTTGCCATGCACAAAAGAAGTTTAAGTTTCATTGGATTGGCCTTTTGGCATTTGAGCCTCATTTGTACATAAATGCTGAAATCACAACTGTAGTTTTGTGGCAAATCTTCCCCTCTCATTTCACAGCTATTTCTTTATGCAATTTGTTTACAAATCAGTTTCCACTCCACAAAATCTATCACTATCTATCTATCACAAAAACAATCACTTTTGACATGTCAGTGTCACATTTATGAACTAGTATTTAGTAGTAGTAGTAGTAACAACTGTTTCTCAAACAAGTCCAGAAGCTATTTAGAAGTTTAATCATGATTTTAGCAATATATTTTGCCTAGTCTCCAGACTCCACTGAATTAAAACAGTAACTCTGTCAAGGTAGAAATCAGTTTCTGAGTTCATTTTTAGGAGAAAATTATTCACAAACAGGATAGTGACAGGCTTTTATGATTACAGATTTCACATATTCTACTCCTTCAAAAGGGCTTATAGAGATTGATAGATCTACAAAGAAAGAAATGAAAAAATGAAGGGAAGAGATATAAATAGACTTTTTCATTAGGATGAATGATGGAAGGTAATAACCCCACTACCATAGTATGCCTTTTACATGTCTCTTTTTTTTTCATTCCTTTTGACCTGCTACCATCTTCCTTCTAAGTAAAAGTTAACTACAGTATGAAATGTAGGTAAGATGAGCAATTGCTGGAAATAAATGTTTCCTCAAGCATTATTACTGGTCAGAAAATTGTCCATCAGCTGAAATGTCAGGCTCCAAATCCATTTAAGCACTGAATAGAGGCTAAACAGGCAGCTATTATTAATTTTTAAGTCTGCTTGATGGCTTTTAGACCAAGAACTGGGGTTAACTCAATGCACGAAATATTGCAGAGTATATTTAATTAGGGAGGCTTTGACACTCAGATGGCTGAGGATTTATTCTGTGCAAACTATTGTTTAAAATATGATGGAATAGCTGCATCTACCTAAGAAAAAGATCTGCTGCATCATATTTAAATGCGTAAAATTGGTCTTAGTTGAAGGTTTTTTTGACTTTTATCCTAATGTAAACACTGTCTACTTTCAATCTGTTTTGAAGCACCACTGTGTTTGCATCTAGAATAATTTTCTGTTCATTATGCTGCAAGTTAGCAACATGAATTTCTCCAGAATAAGTCCTGTTCTTCTCAGCTAATTATCAAACCCAAACAATTTTCTTATTGTGCCTTAATAGACGTTTCTTTATTCAAAACAAATCTGTGGGATTCCTATGAAGGGGTTAACATTTGTCTATAATGTATTGATCTACTAGCATAGAGGGCTCTAAAACACAAACTGGCACTAAGACACAAAGTGAGATATTAAAGGGCTGTTTATTTGCTTTTGTTCCAATTCAGAATCTTAGAAGGCAATAAAAAAGTAGCAAGTCAGAAATTACTTCTTTCCAATGGTTGTAAAATCTCCTAGCTGCATCTATTCCACTTCTTTGCTCCTCTTTTTCTGTCCTTTGTGCACTGCTCTGGCCCCTACCCCAGGTCATTCTCTGTCAACCAAAAAAATCCTACTCACACAAGAGTATAGAAGATCAAATGTAAAGATACAAGTGAAATGGGAAATTTGTCCATTCCTAACATAGGACATTGCACCATATTTTCCAAGACAAGTGAGGTGATTTTCACTTGTAACAGAATAAATTGTCATTGACAGTGCTGAAAGACAAGCAGAAATTAAATGCAGACCCCTGGTCAGTTGAGGAGAATGGGAACTGGGTTTGTTCTACATCCTGGATCACCTTAGCACTTGATGTGCTTTATTGGTTGATAAATATGTTACCTGTTCTCCATTCTCAGTGATTTGAATTTCCATCTGTATCATATGGCTCAAAACCCTCAAAAGGCAATTAGGTGGGCTCACCATCAAAGGAAAATGAAGCAGCCCCCATCTCTTCCGAAACAGACATGTTTTCAAAGTGAACAGAGCCCTTAACTTGGAAAAAACTCTCTCCTGAGGCCTTGAATGTATAAGCCACATATGGTCTGTAGCACATGACTGCAGTTTCCATGATTGATGCTGTTGAGCAGGACGGGAACAGAGAACTCCAGATCAGAAGGCTAAGAAAATGAGCTCTGATTTATTTCAAATGCACCACTCTATATATAGAGTATGGATTAATTCCATTGGTCTTAGAGTAAAAACATCTCACACCATTGGTGTGCAGTGAATGACGCACGGTGGCAGAGCATATCTATAAACAATGTGAACAACAAGATAGATTAGAGAATTATTTACATTCTTTCCCAACTGCTTCCCAGGCTCTCGCCTGGTTAGAAAACCTTTCTCTTTCTCTCTGACTGAGCTGAGAATATCCATACATGATCATGGAAAGTTTCCTGTGAGTTTTGTCTTTCACACACGCCTAAAACAGGGTGGGTGAAGCACACAATAAAGGGCTAAACAAACCCAACAGTTGTGTAAAAAGGGAAAAGTCTGTTTTCCCAGGTATAGATGCATCTGTGCTTGCATATGGGTGTGCGTGTGCACACACGATTATCCTTCAGAGGCACTGTACTTTGTGTCTTCCTCATCAGCCTGCAGACCTCCCCTACCTAATGTAGCCTCCTTGTTCCAGGCATTTAGTTAGTAACTGTCTCACAAACAAAGTGTCCAGCTATCCCTATGAAGTCCTGGCTACTGCCCTGACTCATCACAGCCGTATGGAAAGGAGCAGTGTCTGGATTTCACAGAGCAAAGGCTGTGTTTATACATCCCAAACCATACAGCCATTGTGCTGCTGTGCCATCTGCTGATGCCCTCTGTTACCTGTTCCTGCTTAATTGGCAGTTTCCAGTTTTCCCAGGAAGCATTTTCTGGGCTTTTCTCCTCAAGCCCTACATTTTATTTATGTTTCTTCCCAAGTGTTCATATCTCTCCTTTACAGCATCCATCTTTATCCAGGTTCCTTTTACCTTTCCGCAGTACACTATGTGCACAACATGCTTATGGCTCCTTACCACTCAATTTTATCTGAGAATCTCTTTGATATATTTTCTTCCTAATAAAAACCTTTAAATGAAAGCATTAAAATAGATTTGATACTGTCTGTTGCATTATGATGGAGAACTGAACATTGTACCATTTGTAGCAATGGAAAAATATTTTCTTTATAGTCCTTCACACTGTTTTTAATGAAACAATCTGCTTTTCCATCACAGAAATTAATTACTTGAATTATGTTTTCAGTAAGATTTTCCAGGTATTACACTTTCCTATATACTTTTCCTATATACTAAATATTTTCCTATAAACTAAATTAATTTTTCTTATGATATTCACCCACTAGACCTATTCTATGAAGAAACAGAACAAACTGTGTAAAGATTTATAAATAAAAGTTTATAAATAAATATTTAGTTGTATGTTATTTATGCTATAATCATAAAATGCTATTGACATAACTTCTTTTTTCCCCTAGAGAGAGCTATTTTACTGTTTACCACCTTAGGAGTGAGAGGAACTAATTTAAATGATCACACATTGTCCCTTTTTAAAATTTGTTCTTCTATTTGCTCCTCTGCTCATCCAATACTTTTCCATTCTCTCTACTGCTTTTACCAATGGCTATCCCAGTTATGTGGGTATGGTGACATACTCAGACAATTCTCACAACCACTTTTCACACAGCATCCTACCAAAATGTTCAGCATATTCAGATTTTTCCAATGGTGTCTTAATGACTTTTTGAGAAATACTTTCTTAAGGTGTGCACATTTTCAAATTTTTGGAACAACATGAGTATGTATATAAGGGTTTAATTGACAAAAGCAAGTCAAGAATATGGGATCAACATTTTAAATACATGGTCTAGGTGCCTGTAAGCATAGATCAGGTTTGCCTAATTACTGAGCAGAGTGATACTGCACACTGTAAATGGCTTGGTCTGTCCTCTCCATTAATTTTACTGCTGATAAAGATGTCATTTGGAAAAACAGATTAAGAGGCTTCAGGAGCTTTGATTCAAATGTAAATGTACATACATAAAGACATGCACATATATATATATATATATATCTATATGTATGCAACATGGATCACATAACTTTCATCACTGTGACTGGCTCATGTAAAAGGTTCACAAATCTTTAAGAAGTTCAGAAATTGCAATCCCAGCTTGGTAAGTTGTTAGTACCTAAATAAGTATGTCTTTAAGCATAATTGGTTGTATACATGAATGCCAGATTCTTCCATTTTTCAAACTTTGTTCTTTGCCTTGGTAGTTTAATGCAAGACTAAGTCTCAGCCCAGGTACCTTGGCTTCAGAGATGGTGAGGTGTGTATCAGTACTTACAGCTGTCCTCCTCCTCCATGAAAATACTGATCACGTAACAGGCGTACACAAATCCAATCAGCTGTGTGAAAAAAGAGGAAAAGCCACCATTAGAACACACTGAACACTTACAACACTTATCGTTGTTACTACAACAATATATACAGGTGTCACAGTTAAATTTTAAAGATATTTACTTCTATTTCCTGAATTTACAAATTTCAGTCAAACTGCTAAATTGATTTCCTCTCTTTTGCTCATGTTGCATAACTTATATTTTATATATTAATATGAATTTTATAGTTTAAAATATTTTCCTATTTTCCTAGTCTCACTGGGATCAGTATTGATGAACACTGCTATTGATTAATACTGGTGGAAAACATCTGTACCCCCATGTTCAGCTATTATTTACATGTCTTTGTTCTTCAATACCTCTGTTCTCACATGGCTTTTCCCATATGAATGTGGGCCCCTGTGCACCTCATATGCTTACTAAAATGCCAAAATATTTATTGACTGCTACAGAATTAAGTAATAGTAACACTACTATGGAATCCACAAGAGATGTCTTTAGGTGCTACATAAAGCATCCCAGTGAAAAACTGTTAGGCAAAATTTTCAATTGATAGGTGAATTGTCATGATGTAACTAAACAGTAAAACTGGGTCATGATTCATTGACATCAGGAAGCACCTTATTTCATTTAATTCATGTTAACTGTGCAGGATATGAACAGTTTCATTTCCCCAAAGAACAACAACAGTGAAACCATGCCATAATTTTAACAGCAGCACTCAGGAAAGCATCCTCTTTAACCCAGATCTGTGTCACTTGAGCCACCAAGAGGAAGGGATTAAGATCTTTAGGATCAAGAAATAGAAACTGCACTATGGACACTCCGTATCCATATAGACAAAATATTTTCTTATGACCAAGACCAAAGATGAAGAAAATCCCACTGGGCATGGCCAGACATGTCCAATCTTGAGAAAATATTGTTTGTGCAGCTGTACCCAATTCATGCTATCTGAAAGTCTTGAAGAGACGCTTCATGAGAGATTTCAAAAATAGCGCAGAGATTAGTTTTAAGAACACTCCTTCTTCTCTGGTCCATTCAAAAAATCTAATTAAAATAGTTATTCTAAGGATGTCACAGATCAACCATCTGAGAAAGAGGTAATTTAATAGTATCTAGACAGGTATAAGCTCCTTCAGAAGCAGAGAAATCATTCTAACCTGCTTTCTGGTTGGGCTGCACGAGGAGCTTTACAAGCAGCTCCAAAAGCCTCTCTGCAGACAAAAAGCTTGTCCGCACAAGGGAATTCAGAAAAGTTAAGATGAATTAACTAAAGCTCTGAAATCAATGCACATAAGATAAAGTACATTAAATCCCTGTGTGGCCTTTCCCATTCAGAAATAAAGTGGCCCTAGTTCACTGCAGCTTAATCCTTCTCCAAGGGATTAATCTTCCCATGGAGAATTAAACTACAGTATGCTGAAGCTGAGCTACTTGTGAATGAGGGCTGTCACAGTACTGTGGCACAGTCCTGTCAGAGCTTCCTCTCCAGGGCATTCACCTCACTCCTGTTTTCACAAAGTGACTTTAATCCAACTTTTCTCTCATTCCGAGCAGACTACAGTATCAGCAGCTTCCCTGACTGCATTTTGTTGTCCAGTTTGCTGTGTGGTATTGCCACAACCTCTCTCAGGTGAACATCACTTTGTTGCACTGATGCTCTGAGCCAGCTAAACACAATCCAGCTCTGGAGGAGGCGCTCACTGGAGGTGGCCAGAATGGATTCATGCCTGAGCTGCCCATCCCCATGAACCTGGTGCCATGGAGGCTGCAGCAGGATGGGACCCACAGACACAGCAGGGCTGTAGGTAATAGGAAAATATTTTAAACTATAAAATTCACTCACTTTACCTGCTGAGAATTGTGTGGGTGGTTAGGAGCAGTCCAGCTCCTGCTATTAATGACAAGGCGATCTTACAGTTCTGCTGCCAGCACATCCAGGGCCAGCAGTGGCTTACAGACTCTTTGACGGATTAGGCACATTTTTTCCTTAAATTTCACAGTTTAGAGCATCTTTCAGGCATGACAACTAAAACAATATAAATACAATATAAAGGCTTCCAAGAGATCAAAAGACAAATCATACTGAAGCATGGACAGATGATTCTTCAACTAATTAAAGTTGACAAGAGGGCGTATTTATTACAGTGCTGGATACATGGGGAGTAACCTCCCAAAGACACGTGTAAAAAAAAGTCACAACTCCTGCTCTCTATTTATCCAAAAGGGTTTTACATATTCAGATGTTTCCAGGACAGTTTCTACAATGCCTTTCAAATAAATATTAGCTCTTGCCTCATATTATAATTATTTGAATGTCCATTACAGCTGTGCAATTGTCCTCTTTAATTGGGTTGGTGGGCTTCTGAAGAGGAAGTAAGACATCTTCCTCATAGTAAACTCTTCACCCTTGTCACATTGGCAGGGCTCCTTGGCCTGCTGGTCACAGTCCAAACCTCCTCTCATTCTTCGAAGCCAGTGGTATTTATGGTTCCTGCGCTCTTACAATACTTCATACATCACCTGTCATTCCTAACCTTGTTTCAGTTATCCCCACCTGGTATCAATTAGTTTCCTTGTTAAGCTCTAATCACAGTATATGATCTTTGCTAATTACATTTCTAACTTAACCCCTTCATTCATTTCAGCTCTTAATTAAAATAGATATAGTTTTCATTATTTTAGTTGCATTCCTAGCTCAACCCCTTGACTCAATACCTGAGATGCAGTGCTTGTGCCACCTGAAGGTTACATATAATTAAAAAATATTGCATTAGTACCACGGAAAAACGAGAACACAGGTGATTTTTCATAACAGGATGTCACCTGTTTATTTACATTTCCTGATCACCATTTATGTTGTGCAATTTAACTTCATAAGTCGCTTGGGTTTGTTTCTTTTTCCTAAACATGACTAAAATATTTTGAAGATTAGAACTGCTGACTAAATAATGAACATGATAGAAATGAATTGTAGTACAGGCTGTGGGTTAAGTGTTTGTGAAGGAAGATCAAATATTAGAATTATTTACTCTTTCCCCATCATGTATTTATTTTTTCTTATTAGTAGTATTCTGTATTAATTTTTTTTTCTATAAATGCAGTTCCTTCTTTATATGTACATGTGTACTCTATAACCATGCATATTATCTAACACATATCTCTGTAAGTGCTTCCTGCAGATTTCTCAAATGTCTAAGATGCTGGACAACTGGATATAACACAGCAAGACTTCCACTCTAACAAGTAATAAATGACCTGACAGAGAAAGCAATAGGGAAAAGTGCTCAAAAAAGTCTTTCAAAACATGTGGGTCATGACAAGCCTGAGTTTTAACAGTGCTAAGAGCTTACATCTTGCTCTTTCAGTAGACTTCCTCCTTAATCTTTTCCCACTCTCTTCAATTTTTGAAACACACTTTGCCTAATCTATGACCTTCTTGCAAAATCAGCACCCTTTCTCTACTCCTCAGAAATATATTTCTTTATATTCCTCAGCATTAGAAATCACTGCTAGCTGTTGTATTTATGATGTATATTTGTTTAAAGCACACCATTTCCCCCATCTGTTTAGTTATTCATACCAGGAGAAAAAAAAAGTATATATATACCCTTTTTCAATTTTGTGGTCTTTTCAAGGGGAAAAAAAAAGATGAGGTGACTAACCATAGCCCTCCATAATCCAACAATATCTTTCTGTAGTTAAAAGTCAGAATGCATTTTTCTGGAAGAATAAAGCAACAAGGAGAAAAAAGAGCCCTTTAGCATCAATAGGTACTGCTGCTTGAGGGGTCAGCAATGCTTGGCTTGTAACTAACAAACAAGTAGTTATAGTTGGGTAACTGATATCTACAGCGCCATTAACAAGAAGTGATAAAGTGGGAATATACCCTTTGACAGATGAGACTTGTTTCCAGGTCCTTAAACAGAGTTACAGCCACCACTGTGTGAATATTTTTGTAAATGAATCAATTAAAACCTCTTATTTTGCGTTATTGATGGACATGCTAATAAAATATTTATCCCAACAAATTACTTTTGTTATCTTGATTAACACAGCTGCTGTTTAATTAATAGTGTTATGCTCATGTGAGCCCATCTAGCCATCAGGCTAATTGCCAGTCTTGGTACTGGAAATGTTGGCTATTGGCCTGGCACCAAGTGATAGACTTAAATGTGTGTTCCCTGATAACTAAAGCAATTATGATGCATATGAGCTGGAAGATTCTTAATTTGGTTATCTTGAGTTTCAGTAATCATTCAAAGGGACCAATGAAGTGGTTGGAACAGGATGTCCAAAGCATCAAAGATCACTAGCACCTGAAAGTATAAATAGGATAAAGAGATAAAGTATATATAGTATAGTATAAATATATAAATTTACTATATATTAGTAAATTTATATAGTATTTATATAATTTTATATAAATGCACTATATAAATATATAGTATAAATATATAAATTTCTCTCTGGCTTGATCCAGAGAGAAATACAGACAGCCAGGAGGCCTTGTCCTGACAACACTGAGTTCAAGGCGTGGAAACCTTCTGGGATCCCTGCACTGTACAAGACTGCCTGTCTTACCCGGAGAGCCCAGGCTAGTTAAGTGTCTCAAAAGACACCTGTCTGTGCTATTCTTCAGGAAATCAGGTGGGAAATTGTGGGTAGAGTCTGCTGTCCCCAGCCTTCTTCTGTCTACACAGTGGTTAGGCTACACACCTTTCTCTAGACAGAATCAACAATATATAAAATATTTCAGGGAAACACAGAATGGTTTTGGTTGGAAGGGACTTTAAATCTCTTCTTGTCCAACCTCCCTGCTGTGGGCAGGAACATCTTTCACTAGGTCAGGTTTCTCAAATTTCATCCAACCTGTCCTTGACACTTTCAGGTATGGGGCATCCACAGTTGCTCTTGGCAACCTGTTCAAGTGCCTCACCACCCTCATTGTAACAAATGGCTTCCTTATCTTCAATCTTTCAATTTACAACTCTTACCCTTTGCCTTCTCACCACAGATCACAGTAAAAAGCATATTTCCATCTTTCTTATAAGCCTCCTTTATAAATGGAAAGGTGAAATGAAGTTTAAATAGCCCCAACTCTCTCAGCCCTCCAAATATTCTCACAGCCCTCCAAGTGGACTATCATGAAAGCAGAGTAGAGGGGTAGAATCACCTCCCTTGACCTGCTGCCTACGCTTCTTGTGATGCAGCCAAAGGTACAACTGGCTTTCTGGACTGCAAGTGCACTTTGCTGACTCATGTTAAAAGTTTGACATTCACCATGTTCCCCAAGTTCTTCTCAGCAGGGCTCCTTTCAAGCCATTTATCCCCCAGTCTGTACTGATATCATGGACTGCCCTGATCCAGGTACAAGATCTTGCATGTGGCCTTTTTGAAGTTCATGTGGTTCACACAGGTCCACTCCTTGAGCCTGCCAAGGTCCCTCTGGGTGGCATCTTTTCCCTCAAGCCCATCAACAGCACCACTCAGCTAGGTGCCATCAGCAAACCTGCTGAGGGGGCACACAATACTGCTGCGTCAGTACTGGAGACACGAAATAACACTGGTCCTACTGTGGGCCCCTGAGTGATACCACTTGTTGCTGAACTTTGAGCCATAACTCTTTGGACATGACCACACAGTGTTTTTAGACCCATCAGAATTTTCCTACCAAAAACCTTATTTCTTCAATGACTAGCTGAGAAGTGTTGCTGAATTCTCCAAGTCATGGTGAAGGATAGGCTCAGGATGTGAGAAACAGTTGTCCCCTAGGCAATAAATTGGCAGAGAGTCCCCAAAGGAATTTCTTATTACTGGAACATGGGTACATTGATATTATGCTATTATCAAGGCTTTTGATGCATAATTTATTTTCTGCTGATATCCTTAAGTAGAAATAAAATAGTAGTAGTCTCTGTGATTTTTCTCCCATGCAGACAGCAGGTTCTCAAGAGGACCTTAATGCTTTAGTCTAACTAAAATCTCCAGGCTTAAGCTACGGACATCTGCATGAAATGTAAATGCCTAGTTTAATAGAAGTGAAATTAGATTATATAATTGTCCATCATTAAACTGAGAGAAACTATTAAAACATGTAAGAAATTAAAAAAAACTAATCATTTGAGCAAATATATGCTGTGAGATATAATTGCTTTAATAAATGGCTATTACTAGAATATATCCTATTAAAAATAAGAATCAAATTGAATGCAAAAATGTATGTTTACTTGCTAATTAATGTATTTTAATAGTTACTACTTAATGTGGATTAACCTTTCCTTAGGAAAGCAAGGGCAAATGCAAAATAAAACTAGAGTGATGATTTAAATCAAGGCCATTTTCTGAAGACTGAAATACTTTTTATTAAAATTGATGATTTGGATAATTTTGATTTAAATTTCCCTGCTTTGCTTTGCCAGCATCAGCTGTGGCCTTTAAATACACTCTCACAGTATGAGATTGCTTTCCTATCAGCTTCACATACTGCAGTTGCACTGATCAAAGCAGATATGTGAGTCCTCCCTAAGTATTTAAGATCACATGAAGCAGTGCCCTGGGCTATCAGGGTTATTATTCAAGATCAGGTGTACAACAGGTCATTTACCACTGGCAATTACAGAGTTTTGTAGAGATCTCATTGCAACAACATGGAACCATCCACATAAACAAAATAAATGTACAGCACTCTTGGCTCTAAGAGGATGTGTGTGACATTGTAGGTAAACTAGATTTGGAAGATTTCTCCCATCTGGAGAAAATGGAAACTGCACTTTACATTCTTCCTTGTACACATCTAGCCCACCCAGCTTGTCATCGCACTGAATACGGCTTTTTCTTGACTTCTTTTTTGCTGATGAGAACTGAAAATCATCATTTCTTATTTATGTCTTGGGGTTCTTCAAAAGTGTAACTTGGCAAACACAATTCCTTTTATTCTGCAAGGAATTTCACTATTACCTAATTTCCTACAAAGACTGAGGGAGTATGAAAGGAGAAGAAACTTTTAGAATTGAATCTTTATGCAGTAAAAATTTGTAGGATACGAAGATTGACAAGATGTCTTAAATTTAACTTATAAAATGGAAACTGTGTAGCAAGAGTGAATTTACTGAACAAAAAGGTAAAAATGCATTAAATTACAAAGCATCCTGCCTATTACTGTCTCCTGATTAGCATTTTCAGAAGAGTTAACAACTACTGAGGAGAAGCTGAAACATGAGTAATTAATCTTCTTAGCTACCTACTTGCCACTAACACTTTTATTACTCTGCAGAGAGGACTGTAAAGCCCTTTTCCTCTATTAAAGACTAGAAAAGTGCTAAATCAGAATGGGAGATACATAAGGGAAACTGGATATTATCCCAGTATCTGTGTGTATTCATGATTTAGCAAGACAGAAATATGACTAAGATTATCAAGCACAAAGAAATCATAACCCTACATATTTCAAGACAATGACAATGGAAAAAGATCCAGAGTAACAGCAGTATATAGATGGAGCATAATAATAACCATTTACTACTCTAGTATATAGTTATCCAATTATATGACTCTATACAATTATGCACTCTATCTGCTTGATTATAAACATTTTACTAGAAACATATTGTAAAACTGTATCATTATGGATAATTTCAAAACTGAATGCAATTTTTAAATTAAAGGACAGTCTCAAAGGTATGTCTGCATTTTCCAGAATTATATGGTGAATGCATAACATTTTACACTGGTAGCAGGGGGAGGCTCAATCTGAAAGTACTTAGAAATCTAAAACCATGAAAGTGAACAAACAACTGGAAAATTGTCCAGAAAACATAGCAGGAAAAGATAGCAGCAATAGCTGAAGTACTCTATGTTGTCTGTTTTTTTTTTTTTTTTTTTTGTGTTTTTTTTTTTTTTTGGTGTTTTTTTTTTTTGTTTGTTTTTTTTTTGTTTTTTTTTTTTTTGTTTTTGTTTTTTGTTTTTTGTTTTTTTTTTCCCCCTTCTCCTTCATCTTCCGAAAATCTATTTGATTTGAGTTGAATAAAATTCAGGCTGTATTGTCTGCTAATTTAATCAGCATGGCACAGAGCTGGTCTGGTCCAGCTGTGCCTTTTGCAGCTGTAGTGGAAAGATCTTAGAGATTATAACTCTGATAGCCCTTAAAATGTGCTAAGGACTCTAAAAATGGCTGACGGGAGCTTGTGAGGACTTTTGCTATATATTTACCATGGAGAAACAATTGAGGATATACTAAAATGTCTGTTCTTAAAATACATAGAAGTTGTTGTTGGCTAATACTGCAGAAGACAATTCCTCTTGAATACCATCTAGCTAGAACTGGGAGCCCAGCAGCAGGCTGGAAGAGACTACTTACACCTGTTAGCTACTGTGCTTTTTGAAGTTCTACCCTGTATTTGTATTTGTATTTGTATTTGTATTTGTATTTGTATTTATATTTGTATTTGTATTTGTATTTGTATCTGTATTTGTATTTTTGAAGTTCTACCCTGTATTTGTACCCTGTATCTGTTCTCCTTGTTCCCACTGCGTCTCTTGGGCTTTAAATTAAAAATCGTATTGACAATCAAATTTTCCCAGGCCAAGATCAGACGCTTCGTACTTGGTCTGGGAATTTATTTCTCCAGCAGCATAAATGTATAATTACCCCAGTATCCAGTTGCCCAAAATGACTTTACCAGTTAAGAGGGAGGACTGATGTGTTATGTTACCAAGAAGTGTTCCAGCTTTGTGAGGGCTGAGAGCAAGAAGGGAAACATAGTGTGTTCTCTCTCCCCTCTTGCTCTTCAGCTTAGCTATGGGTTACTCTCCCTCCTTTGTTTTTGCTGCAAGTCCTTAGAAATAATATTTTGTGTTCTGAGATCTGAAAGATGGAGGATTTTGAGCAAATGGTGTAATCCAATCTTGTGTATAATTACATAAGTCACAGAATTTCACCCAGGTACTCTGTTAACACTATGATAATGTCAGAGCACACCTCACAGACTAGGTTGGGGTACTGGTGCTCCAAGATGAGTTATAGTAACAGAAGTGATCTGGGAACCTTTGTTCTTTACTCAGAGAAGAGATTAGAAATACACCCCAAGCATTAATTCTTATCTATTTGCTTGTCTATTGTGTGATAGAGATCTTAATTTCCTAGTTGGAATGAAAAGGAAGTCTCACTATGTAAAAACACTGAACATAGTACTTAAACATGACTGGTCAGAACAGTGTTTTATCTTGAAATATATTAACTGCTTGTTAATGATACAATTGAATATAGTGAAAGTCAAAAGTGCAAAATAAAGCCAACTTTAAATATTGAAAGTTTAAGAGCGAAACAATGGAAAGTGAAGGGGAATAGGGTGGTAACAAGGAAGAAAAGGAGACCTACATCTGAGCAGACTTAACAAAATCACCAAAAAGGAATTGGATAAACAAGTGAGACTTTACATCTAGCTTTTCTCCAGTGTGCAAAGAAAATAAAAGTCATCCTAAGAACAGGGTCAAAGTTCTCATATTTCATTCAATAACTAATTAGTTTGTCAGCTGAATAACAGGAACTGAGAAAACCCTTTACATCTAATTTTACAATAAGCAGGCGAAAAGATGACCTTCCTTCATTTCTGCCCAACTGACTTCGTGTTACTTGTTTTTATATTTTCTAAATACCTGCTTTTATTTGCTTTCACCTTTACTTATCAGTGTTAAGGATAATTTCAGAGCTACTTTCAGATCACACTATATTTCACATCTTTTGATATAACAAAGAAATTCAAGTATGATGGTGTCTTGTAACCCAATATATTTCCTAAAGAACTTATCAGGTAATGACTTTATCTGCACCTGAGCTGCACATACCTAATGTCTGCCAGGGACTAAAGCCAGTGTAAATCTCTTTGGCATGTGACAAGGTACTTGGGAAGGTTTTTGAATCCTAGGGAAACTGATTATGCATGCAGGGGGTACAAAAGCCAATTGCTTTCTGAACAGCAGAATATTGCAAATCTTGGCCATTTTTTATGCTAATACTCCTTTTAAAATTCTTTCACTGCTTATACTGCAATTATGAAAGATGTTCTTTGTTGATAGAATGCCAAAAGATATTTTTCCCTCCTTATTAGATCTGAAGGCACATAATGAGAGTATTATTGCCACTTACTTCTTACAACAGACACAGAGAATGTATTTTAATTCCAACAATGCATTGAAATCTGTAAGAATGACTTCTTTTCTACGGAATCATTTCTTTCCCTTCATGTTCAATGTAAATAACACATGCACGAAACAATTATATTACCATAAGGCAGTACCCATTTAAAGACAAACTGTGACATGGAAACAAAGATGTCTAGTTCAAGATTTGAGTGAATTACAACCATCTGATCCCCACTATTAGCTAAGCACCTTTGTAGATTTATCTTAAATACCTAAGTAATAATAGCTAAGACTGAACATAATATTATTCTGGCCCCTGCTAATCCATAAAGATGGCTTAAAAATCATATGAAAAAAAATTGCAAAGCTTTCAGTAACAACAGTTATGCCACAGCAGTAAGTCAAGGGAGGTGATTCTCTTCCTCTGTTCTTGCAAGACCCCACCTGGAGTGTTGTGTCCAGCTCTGGGGGCCCCAACATAAGAAGGACCTGCTGGAGTGAAGCCAGATGAGGCCACGGAGATGATGTGAGCCTCTCCTATGAAGATAGGCTGAAACAGCTGGGGCTATTCAGCCTGGAAAAGAGAAGGCTCTGAGGAGACATTGGAGCACCTTCCAGTGCCTGAAGGTGCCTACGAGAAACAGACTTTTTACAAGTGATAGGACAAGGGGCCTGTGTGAGAGTGTTGAGGCAGGGGAACAAGTTGCCCAGAAGAGACGTTGTGGATAGAAGTGTTCAAGGCCAGGCTGGATGGGGCTTTGAGCAACCTGGTCTAGCAGGAGGTGTCCATGCCCATGGCAGGGGATGTTGAATCTGATGATCTTTAGGGTCTGGTCCCTTTTGATCCAAACCATTCTATGATACCTCAAAGAATGGCAGAAAACCAAAAAGCAACCCAAACAGATAGACCCAAAGCTAACACATCATCTCATACAGGAAATGCTGTGTGATCCAGTGAATGGAAAGTAAAAATTACACCTCTACCCTTAGCAGCCTGCTCATATTATTGACCCAAGTGGAACCTTCTGAGAGGACTTGTGGGAGTGGCTGACACAGAAATGCACCTCAGAAGTAATCTCCAAAGCCTGACTGATATGCAATAGCTTAGAACAGCTATTAATCAAATCACACAGAAATAAAAGCTTTGAATATTAACCAAGAGCTGGTTAAAAATTCACAATAGTGTAGAAATTCATATAAGGCAGCATGAATGAGCAGAGGTTGTCTGAAAACTTTTCTTATAATCTGGTTTGCAGGGCAGGTGAGAAAAGTAACATACAGTATTTCTCTCTGTGGGTATCAATTCCAAAATATTTTTGGACATTGCATAGTTCAGTGTTCTTTTTCTATTATTATTTTGTTTAATATATGCAAGGAAAATCACACACAAAAAAAAAACCACCAAAAAACAACAACAACAACAACAACAACAAAAAAAAAACCAAGAAAAAAAAAACCAAGGAAAAAAAAAAAAAAAAAAAAAAAAAACCTTTATGACCATTAGATTTTGACTTTTTTTTTGCCTTTTTGGGTGTGTTTGTTGAAATATTAGGGTGATGAATAATAGCAGATGACAGATAGAAGAGGTGGAGCTACAATGATCTTTCTTGATCATCCCTTTGTTTTTCCTAATCAATTTTCATCTAACAGCATATTTAGTAGATGATCTACCCCACGTGTTCTTTTGCTTGTGTATGAATATACCATATTTAAACCACAGAACAAATGATTCAGTTTTGAGCACAGTTGAACTGGGTTTCTTTGTCTTTGGAAGGAACAATACTATAATTAGAAACATGGCAGAATTTATGTGCTTGGCAACAAATATAGCAGCGTCCCCACTCAGCACAAACTGTAATTATTCAATATGAGGACATGGGGACAAACATGACAGAATGGTGTAGGATGAAAGATGGTGGAAGGGGAAAGCCACATCCTTGTTTGATCCTTCCCACTGTAGTTCTCATTATGGATAACACTGCAAAGTGTTTTAATTTGTTCAAGCTGCAAAATGAATGTGCAGAGGGATGTACATAAACACACACACACACGTCCTTATAATACTTCATGGAGTGGTTTTCTGTGATATGTGAGAAACAAGAATACCATAAAAGATGCAATGTTATCAGTTTGCTCAGGTATTCCCAGTTAAACTGTGTGCTAAAAGGCTTTTGTGCTGGATTCCCACTGGGCAGAAAAGCTATCAAGAATTGCAGTGAAGCTTTGCTTTCTATCAGTGTCTAATGAATTTCCAAAGCTGCTTCTCCTGTCATGTCTGACCCAGTGTGATCTCTTATATCACATGTCCCTAGCACAGTTTATTTGATTGCAGTAGATGGTCCCTTTGTCTCTTTATATGTGTTGTGGCTTCATGTCCTGCTCACTCCTGTTTCTTACCAGCACCTTTCACTTACACTGCACCCCACTGCTCCCTTTGCCTTCATCTGGGCCTGGTCCTGCAGCCTGAAGCCCAGGGCACATCCTAAAGCAGAACTGCCTTTCCAAAGTATCTCAGCTCAGCCTGTAATCAGGCAGAATGCAAATACACAAGCTACACTGGAGCCATTCTAGAAAGGACTTTTCTCCCACTATCAGTACAAAACCATCACAAGCATCCCTTCACGGCTGGTGAATATGTCTCCACATTCCCCACATTTTGGGTGTATGGGAGGCATTTTCTTGTCTTGCCCCAGATCCAAGTGTCAGGATGTTTTAGCATATGGGAGGTGGATTTGGCCCTAACTCCTGCCATGAGGTTACTCCTGAAAAGAAATGCAAATGCAGCAAGAGAGTCTGCACCTGGCAAAAGTAACTGCTCATTTGCTGCACTGCGAGTTTGTCCTGACTGGAGACAGGTTTCACATGGAAGTCTCTTTGGACTCCCTGACTCTGGATCATCTAGGCTGAGCTTCTGGTTACAGCAGGTAGTTTCTTTCTGGGAAACAAGCTCAGATTTAATCTAGGACAAAGGTGATGGTGCTTATTTGGGTCATGTTCTGGCACGAAGAGAGACTCTGAATTACCCTGCCTGAAGGAGATTATGTCAGGCAGAGAAAATATTAACCTACATATCCTTCTTCTCCTTGCATCCAGAACTGGGATGCACCTTTGCCAAGAAATCTTCCCCTTTACATGAGGGACACCAGAGCATCAAGAGCAGGTCCTTAGTCCTTGGAAGAAACCTTATTATACATGGAGGAAGCTGAAGTATCACCAAAACAGGCACCTTTGGACATCTGGGATATGTTTCTAGGGTTCCTGTGCTCTTGGACAGGGTGTTTGAACTCTCTTTCTTTTCTTCCTTTCAGGTACAAATAAGTTTAAACCTACTAAACCATGCTGTGCATCTCAGACTAGCTGAAAAAACACCTGGGAGGTTAAACTTTATGTCACTCTTTCCCCTGCTGAAACAATTCCCTCCTAGTGTGAGCAGGAGTAGAGCTGGCTCATTTAAAGGAAACACAGGTAGGTCTATTTTAATGGCAACTCTCTCAGCTCTTTGAAATGTTAACTTTTACAAAAGCCAGTTTAGACCAAAAGGAAAATAAAAGAGAGGCAATCTGGCTTCTGTAATAGCAAACTGGCACAAATTGTAACTATTCAATATGAAGACATGGGGACAAACATGACAGAATGGTGTAGAAGGACAAATAATGGAAAGGGAAAGCCAAGTCCCATATTAAAGCCCTTTGGGGGATAATTTGATTGATACAGAACACTTACACCTCCAGAAAATTCTTTGACCAGATCCCTAACCACAGCTTCTCAGTAATTACATGCTGTCATGGAATAAAAACTGTTTATCTCTTAACCTCATAGAAAAGAACAGAATAGGTCTGGGCTATTTCAAGTGGAAGGGACCTACAACCTACAGTGGTCCAAGTGCCTGATCATTCCACCTCTGACCAAGGGATAAAGCTTATTGTTAGGGGCATTGTCCAAATGCCTCCTACACACTGACAGACTGGGGCCATCAACCACCTCTTTGGGACCTGCTCCAGTGTTGCATTAATTTCGTAGTCAAGAAATGCTTCCTAATGTCAAGTCTAAACCTTCCCCAGTGCAGCTTTGAACCATTCCTACGTGTCCTATCACAGGATATCAAAACTGAAGAAAAGATCAGCACCTGCCTGTACACTTGCCCTCCCCAGAAAGCTGGAGAGAGTAACGAGGCCACCCCTCAGCCTCCTTCTCTCCAAACAAGCTGAATGTCCTAAGCTACTCCTCACAGGATGTCTTCCAACCCTTTCACCAGTTTTGCTGCCCTCCTCTGGGTGCATCCAAGGACCTTCACATCCTTCTTAAACTGTGGGGCCCAGAAGTGCACACAGCACTTCAGGTGGAAATGATGCAAAACACAGTGGTAAAATCACCTCCTTTGGCTGGTGATGCTATATTTGATGCACCTAAGGGTGGAGTTTGCCCTCTTGGCTGCCAGGGCACACTGCTGATTCTTCCTGAGCCTGCTGCCAACCAGCCCCTGAAAAGTATAAGGGTATAAAAACTATGTACAGTTTATTTACATGATGCAGCAAAGCAGAATAAAAGTCCACTGCAAAATGTTGTAGATGGATTTAAGGGCATTGAGTGACTGGGTGATAAAATTAGAGCTGAAATTCTATGTCAATAAATGCAAAGTAATGCACATAAGGAAAACCAACTGTAACTACACATATACAGTAATAGGCTCTAAATTTGATATTAGCTCTCAGGAAACTTGTGAATAGTTCATTATAAACCTTAGCTCAACGCTCAGTGGCAGTCAGAAAGGAGAATCAAATAGTAGAAATGCAACAGGAAAGAAAGTAAAATACATCATTATGCCACCATACAAATCCCTTGTGTCCTGCATCCTCAGTGCTACACACAGTTCTTTCTCCTCATTTCAGAAAGAAAGTAGTTGAATCAGAGAAATTACAGAGAAAAGTATCAAAGATAGTCAAAGATATGGGTGAGTTTAGAAAAGGGAGAGATTAGACAAATTCACCTTTCTAAAGGAGACAATTAATGACAGAATCATAGAAAAAATAAAATCATGAATGGCTTGGAAATGACACAAAATAATTAATCCCACTTTTCATTATATAAGGACAATGGAAAATCAAACCAAATTATCAGATCACAGACTAAGGTGCTGCCTTTCATCACAAAATGAAGGAAGGACATTTTCCACACAAATCAGAAATAAACTATGGAACACAAAGCCCCAAACATGCTGGAAAGATCAGTCCTATAGATGGATTAAAAGCTGTTCTTTTCAGGGAAAAATGTTCATCAAAGGCTGTGAGAAACCAGACTTCAGATGTGACAGGGAAGTCCCAGACAATATACTGAGAAGACATTAAACCCTCATCTTTGCTGTATTGAACATGTCAATTTATTACTATTTACATTTCCTAAATTCAGCTGTAAATTTTATAGTTGGAAAATCAGAAGCATGGTAATCTAATGCACACAATGGGAATAAGATTAAAATATTAACTATAGGTTTAATGTACACATTATAATTTCAGCCCAATTTTTTTTGAATTAAAATGAATAAGTTGAAGTCCCTTGCAATCAGGTTTTGAAATTCATATGGAATGGCTTAGTTAGGTATGTTGCCTATTCCAGATGAAAAGGAAGACATGATGTTGATGCTTCCACATAAAATATTGAGAACAGATATGAGTGATGATTAGCTATTACATTAGATTTCTAAAATTACTCCCAGCAGTTCATAATCTAAAATTTCCTTGCAACCTCATTCATTGTGAAAAATATAGGTTGTGGTTGGAGCTGGGCCAGGAAAACTTTTTTTGTTCAATTAAGACTAAATTGGCTATTACAAAATGTCAAAATATTTTATAGATTTCATTCTGAAGTATTTAAAAAGTCAAAAAGTCGCATTAATCAGGCAGTCTTTGCAGTAATAAAAAAATTAATACTTAAGAACAAAAACAAGTGCAAGGAAAAAAAAATGACCTCTCAAATGAAAAGAATGAGGTGTTACATTAGTTGTTACATTTCTAAAATACTACTCAGCTCACTGTGGGACCCATTTTCAGTGCCATCTCTAAAACTGATGTCAGTCTGGCCAGTACTAACCTATGAGCTCTTTGTATTTTTCAGATTTTTAATCCATTGTCAACTTATTAAATACGTTGCAATACATAGCAAGGCTTTTGACACTGTCTCCCACAACATCTTCATAGGTAAGCTCAGGAAATGGGGTCAGATGAAGGGGCACAGAGGTGGGTCAAGAACTGTCTGAATGGCTGAGTTCAGAGGGTTGTGATGAGCAGAGCAAAATCCACTTGGAGCCCTGCAGTCAGTGCATTCCCCAGGGATCAGTAGTGGGCCCACTCTTACTCAATTCGTTTATCAGTGACCTGGATGAAAGGATAGAATGTAGCCTTCAGTTTATCAAATTCTTATATAGCTTTTTATAATTATTAAACTTGGCAATTTTGGGAACCCAGTGCAAAACTAATAGCTGGGTTTTTTTGCCAATTTTAATATTCTTAGATAGTGATTGTTACTTGTTTTAGAGCACAGTCATTTTGTCTTATGTATGGTTTCTCTAAAAATCTGCAGCACTGTGAAGAAATACATAACATATTACTTACATTTTTTTAGAGGTAAGAAGTGCTATTACATAAACTTAAAAATTTGTATGATCTTACTCACTTTCATGAAGAAAGTCCTGAGAGAGGGATGAGACTTCCTTTGGATGTTGTAATACACAAACCAAATAATATCTACAAGAAATAGCACTGAATGGGAAAACAGCTTACACTACAGGAGCCCTGAACTACTGGAGATGACAATTCTGGGTGGAGAACTGTGGGACAAGGACATTAATCAACCAGGAAGCAGGTTGCAGTGATCTGAGATGGAACAAAGCTTCCAGGTCTATCAGGTCTATGAAAAAGAGAAATTCAGGGAAGTGATCAGGCTGACTGGAAGAACACACACTGAACAAGTACAAACTTCTCCAAGCAGAAACATAGAAAATGATGGATTTGGCTCAATAACAATCTTCTGGGTGACCTGCATACAGATTAGCAGAGAAAATATAAAATAACACCAGAAGTGTATAGCTCAGTGTGAGCTCAGAAAGGTCAAGACAAGATACAATGAAAAAGAGAATAAAGCATAATAAAAAAATACTCAGTGGCATAAACTAATAAAGGGCAAACTCAAGTAATGAACTGTCAAAGCCCCCAGTGATACAACCCTGCCTGAGGCTGCAGGTTCATGTGGCAGCAATAATTATATTCCAGATGGAAACATCTCCTCCAGGACTGAAGGCATGGGTTTGAGAGGTGGATGTAAGGCTTGGCTATGTTCCATGGCATTGCCTTCAGGGGACTACAGACCTTAAGGTGGCAAAAAAATCAGTGTCTTTTCTCTTTATTCCCTTCTTCAGCAGAAAGATTACCTGTGGTTGGTGAAGTAATGCAACTGACACTCATAAAAGACTCAGGTGAGAATAAGGAAAAGCATGTTATTGATCATCTGCCTAAAATAGCTGAAAAAATTCAGATGTACCAGTCTTGGTAAATTCACCTCAAAACATGTAGAAATCTGGCTAACACAATCTCAAGCATGTTAGAACATATTTGTAACAATTTAATAAAAACAGGAGAGGCCAGAGATTAAAAAATCAAATATTGTACCCATCGCTTTACACAAAGACAGGAAAAAAGAAGAGAAAGACAACACACAAAATTCTATCCCTGACTTCATTTAATATAAATTTCTTTAAAAAAAGAATCAAATTATTAGTTCGTAAATAAACATACTAGTAGGAAGACAAGGTGCTAAGAATCATGTTATAGCGAGTCTGCTCCTTCTTAGGAACAATAATGGGCTTTGTAGTTAGGGAAGCAGAATCAGATGTGACAAATCTTGATTTTAGTAAGCATTTTGATATTGACATTCTTATAAGCAAACAATGACTAGACCAAAGTACTGTTGTATAGACTGAACAACTGGCTTGAAAATTGCACTCAGAAATAGCTACTCATTGTCCTCCATCAAATTAAGAGACAGTTGTTGATGGGGCTCTGTGGAATTTCACCAGGGCCCAGTGCTACCCAGCAGTTTCAGCAGTCACTGGGCTATCTGCAGAGATACTATGCCTTTCACAATTCCAAATGGAGTAAGCTGGCAGTGGTTGCAAACCCCATGGTGGACAAGAAGAGAATTAAAATAATATTGGCAAATGGACAATGGGTTTGGAGAGAAGTATAGTCCATGTGCAAATTACTGTACTTGAGTAGGAATAAGGAATTACCAATTACCTGAAGACCAAATAGGTGAACAACAGGCCACATAGCAGTTCCACAGAATAATGAACCACATCCAGGCTGTGACTGCATAATATCTTAGAGTTGGGGGAAAACCTAGACATCATGCTGGGATGCAAAACTGAATTTCAAGATGAATCAGAAGTGCCCTGGAACACAGCAGCAGTGTGGCATCAGATGACAGGTTGTGTATACTTTGGAGATAAAGAGGAGAACCAAGCAGAGAGATTTCAGATGAAAATTATAAGGATGATCAAGCATCTAGAAAAACATGACCTCTTTGGAAATCTTATGATATTAAATTACACATTCCTTAAAACTTCTGGACCTGGGAGTCTGCATTTACAGTACATTGTTAGTTTTCATTGTTCACAGAAAAATGAAATGCAAAGGGCTTCTTCAGAATGCTGCCACCTAAACCACTTATCAAACAATTTTATTCCAGAAATAATAAGTTACTGTCAGAGGATAAAAATCTTAACAGAGCTTTTCAAATTCAATTACAACATGAACCAATTACTAATATCAAAAGACTTGAGGCTTTTCTCTAATATTTTAAAGCAGCATGACAGATTATTTTGAGTGTGTCAATAATGATTCATACTTCTTGTTGAGTACCCATTGTAAGGGAGAATGTTAAGACAGTTGAACTGTCTTTTTTTGGACCACTATATGAAAAACATAATTAAAGTCATTATGAATCTGGACAGGGTATAACCTTGTCTGACAGCTGTAACAAGAGCAGATGAGATGCAAAGCAGAACCTGATTGCTTCAGGTTTTGTACTGGCTACTATGTGGGAAAGATTCTATTATTATGAAAGAAATATGACACACAGGAAATCTGTCCAAAGCTGAAAACAGAAAGAAGTTGTGTGTGGGTGTATTATTCTCTGATGATGAAGAGATACTACTCAGATGGGATATTACCTTCCCAACAGGCCAAATAAAACACCACCATAAAACAGGAAATATCTTCAACATGAAAAGAAAAAAAAAAAAAAAAAAAAGTAAATTACTGCTGGATGTTGGGCTGTACACGGGAATATCTCTGCAATTCTTTCTCAGAAACACCTTTGAAACATTGTCAGATAGATGTCTAAATGTCCACACCCACCCAGAAGGTAAATAGATACCTAACATATGCATCTACTATAAATTTAGGAATCATCAAGTGCTCTGCCAAGCCTCCAGCTGCCACTCCAGGTGGTTGATACCTTGTAGGTCTAACTTCACACCCCGTTACCATACACAGATATATAAGGCATTTAAAATAGCCAGCTGAAATCTTGGTGGGATAGGACAATGACACCAAATACTTTCACTGAGAAGCCACAAGATACTTTCCCAACTGGGGAGAATGAAAAACTACTGAAACAAATGCACAAAAAAAGCTGAAAAAATAGTATTACATAGAATGATAATATTTTATAATTGCAACATTTCAACACAAAAGTTGCTGAAAATTGTATCCATCTCAGATTTCTACAATGGATCAAGAGGTTACACCAGCAAAATAACCATTGTTTAACCTTTTTGTCAGAAAGTGAAATTGTAATTTTTGTAGTAAACAACAGTGAATGCCATTCCTGTAGTATGTTTTGTTCATTTTCTTATTTTCCCTTTTCACTATATGCCTCTCCCATCTGTTTTGTAACTCACGCTGAGTCCTATCTGCATGACAGAAGGTGAATAATCTAGACAGAATGAATTTTCTTTTATTTGTCTGTACAAAACCCTGGGAAATTAGATATTTTGACTGATATTTCTAGTTTCTTTTACTGTTAGCTGTAGTATTACATAGCTCCCAAATACTTTCTAATTATGTTTACTTCTTTTGAAACTTCCTTAGATGAGTTGCACAGAAAACCAATTATTATATTACAGTATGTAAAAACTAATTCCTAATGAAGCTGAATTCCTACCTGTGGGACACATTAAATTCAAAGAGAGATTTAGTGTGTCTGAAAATCATTTTAGGTACTAAGCTACAAACAGAAACAAATATAAAAGATATTTTCATATGGGCAGTTAGGTAAGCAACTCTTCTAACATGCATTTCCCATATTTTTAATAACATCTTATTAGCATAATGAATCCTTTGTGCTTTAATCAAGTGCTTTACAGATCAAGTTCCATCTATTCAAAATATCCTTATTTTTTAGAGGGTTGGACTAGCAAGAATAAAGAATTATGGTAAGTGCAGTGCATATGAAAATATAATTTTCTCTTAGGTAAGTGGCTGCAGTTTGGTCTTCTGCCCAGCTTAGTTAGTTAAACACGACTAATACCCAGTAGGCATTAACTGCTTAGCTCACCTTGCTTCCTAAAGTGTTTTTATGTGCGTGATGAAAATTGACAGAAAAGAGAGGTATTTGGAAAGAAGAAATATTAAATGCCATGGGAAAGAAGAGATACTAGAATGAACCAGAGGTTGTGTGGGAAAAAAGTCTGCCTAAACCAGAGCAAAACCCTTCATTATATTTTCTCATTCCCTGCTTGCAGGAGGCCAGCTGACTCTAAAAAGGGCTATGGAAATAGCTGTGGATAATCTGCAGCTTAGCAAGGATTTCAGACTAACTGTGCTTTCTAATGCTATTGCCTTGCTTATTTTACCCTTCAAAGGAGGATCTACTGCAAAGTTATTTATTTATATTGCATATAGATGGCATGCTTTGGATATTATGGTTAGTGTCTCCAGATGCAGAGCTCAAGGACATGCTCCATCACGGTGCTTAGCAATTTTCTGTCCTCAGCTCTCACAAAGATAACTTGTAGTCAGAGAAGCAAGTTAAGCTCAGGAAACGAGAGAGCCCAGGGTTTAGGATTTATTTATCTAGATCACCCAGCAGTCAAAGCTCAGCTAAATTCAAAGAAAAGCACTTATGGAAAGCAATTTCTCGATGTTGAAAAGATGCCTCACTCTAGGAGTAGATCAGCTTGGCAGCTCTTAGGAGAGGCACACCTGGGGCTGCTGGGGACCTTGGGGGAGGACAACAAATCTCAGGTGAATCCAGCTGCACTGCTCTAGTGGCTGATTTTTGAACAGAAGAATGGGTAACCATAGAAATTGTTTTCACACAATATGGGAAAAGCTTTTCTATTCCTAAAAATGGTTTACATCTTCTTAAAATGGTTTACAATGCCTGCCCATAACCTGTTTGAGCTCTTACTTTTATAATATATTATAAGCAAGTGTTTAATAAAAATGCAGCACCCTATTGGACAGAGTGAGTATCTAAGCTAAATTAAAAAAAAAAAAAAAACAAAAACACACACACAAAAAAACCCTGACTAGATATTGCAGGTGAGACAGCTGAAATAAGAATTAATTTCTTCAGTGAATAGAAGCCACTACTGAGATAGTATTTACTGGATAAACATGGTAGCATTCAAACATGGGCTTATTGAAATGTTATTCTAATACAGTTTAAGATCGAACGATTCCAGATGGTTAATCTGGAATCCCTGCAGATGGGCCTGTCAGATATACCAAAAGTTTAATCAGACTTTGAACAAACCGATGGACTTTGAACAGCCTGGAGTCTTGGGGAGAAAAAATCCTTGGGAACAATCATGAAGAGATTGATGAAGATATCTGAATAATAGGCAGCAGCCATTATGAGCATCGAGAGAATGCTTGAGTGCACTAAATTCAGGCAAAAAGTAACAGCACATAAAAGCAAAGCAACTGTAGCCAAGCATAATGTGTTTCTGAGACAGGAAGCTATGCTTTTGATTTTCCCTACCTGGCTGAGACTTCAAATCTTGAAAAGAAAGACACATATATAAAGGATTAACAAATACTTATTATAATACTTTGAGCAGCCCTTACCTTTAGGCAAAGATCACAGTAATCACTATCTCTAACATTTGGCTACTGACAGAATATAGCAAATGTCTGTCCTTGTTTTGCTATGGGCAGAAGCTGTTCAAACTAGAATAAGTCCAGAGCATATACTTTGCCACTCCCTTCCTTTCACAGAAATGCAAAAATCATGCTTAATTCTTGATGCCTTTGAGCAGGATGGGAACAGAGAACTCCACATCAGAAGGCAAAGAAAATGAACTCCCTTTATTTCAAATGCACCGCTCTATATATAGAGAACATCGTGCGGATTAATTTCATTGGTCTTAGAGTAAAAACATCTCACACCATTGGTGTGCAGTGAATGATGCACGGTAGCAGAACATATCTATAAACAATGTGAACAACAAGGTAGATTAGAGAATTATTTACATTCTTTCCCAACTGTTTCCCAGGCTCTTGCCTGGTTAGAAAACCTTTCTCTTTCTCTCTGACTGAGCTGAGAATACCCACAAATTCTAAAAGCACATTGCTAATTAACCCTCATATGAGGTACATAGCTACATACTGAAGTATTAGTTTAATAGTTATAGAATCAGAATGGTTACAGAGAAATAGAATGCTTCGGGTTGGAAGGGACCTTAAAGATCATCATCCCATGGGCAGGGACATCTTCCACTACAGCAGGTTGCTCAAAGCCCTATCCAACCTGGCCTTGAACAGTTCCAGGGATGGGGCATCCACAGGTCCCTTTGGGCAACCTGTTCCACTATCTCTGCACCCACTGTGTAAAGAAGTATATGGAAGCACAACTACCCAGTTATTCCCTCCCCCTGTGTCACACAGAACAATAATAAGGACCAAGACCTAGTAGCTTATGCATTTCCATCAGCAAACCACTTAGACCTTGTCTCAGCTGTTAAAAAGCACCCAGTGTGTTAAACGGTATCAAGTCAAATAATGAGAACTCATGAACATAGTTTAGAGCTTTTGTGATAACAGCCCGAAGAGACATGAGGTCTTAAAGTCATATTTAAAGAAGTTAGATACTGGAGTTTAATTAAAACATAGTAGAATAAGAGAAACATGATCCTGATCCCATGTCACATAGTAGCTAACATTCCAAATTCCATGTTAGTTAACATAAACAGGGTAAAGAAAACTTCCAGGTGAAAATCAGGTCTCTAACCCATCTTCACCTGTTTTTCTTTACTTTAAAATACTTTTGATAGTACTTTACACTGGATTTTTTCTGAAGTGAAGCAGATGACAATTTAATGTCTTGACTAATCAAGGCACTTCAAATAGTGTTTCTGAGTGATTTTGAAATACAGAGAATAAGAAGCTGTTGTGAGATCAAAGAAATTTGATTTCTTTGCCCAAATCTGCTAAATCATCCCACTGTGCCCTTTATGCTTCACCTATTGCATCAGCAAAACCAAGTGAAAGGGTTCAGTTCTCTCTTAGGGTTGTGTCATCCCATCATCATCTGAGGCATTGAAAACACCTGTACCTCTCAGTTACTCCCTGGAAGTGCAATTCTTCTGAGAACAGCAATTCATACTGCTCTGAAAATCTTGTCTAAGAACCACCTGCACCCAAAGGCTTATAACAGCATTTCCATGACTTTCCAGAGGCTGATTTGAGGTGGCTCCACATCACCCACCTATCCCAGCTCCCTAGAGGAAAATCCTCTCCGTGCAGGAATCCAAGCCACTGTAACACTGTACTCCTCCACAGGCATGCAGGCGAAAAAGGATGCACCCCACAGGTAATATTGGCCAAAGTAATGTATCAAAGTCCCAAATAAAAGCATACAGATGCTGAAACCCCACAGAAGCTCTCCTGCCTGCTGGTAATTATTTCTACTGTGGATATTTCTGGCTTCATAGGGTGATTATAACATGTTCTCTCATTATTAGACTTTATAAGTCCCATGTCAGGTCACAGCCTGGTAAAACTCCCATAGGTAAAACTCATTCAGAGCAAAATGAGGGATCCTGTGTCATGACAATTATCGTCTCAATTAGTGACATTATTACCATGCTCTAGCAAAAGAACAACGGCACTTTAATGCATTAACAGGTGTAAATGTTCGATTCCTAATTAACATTATGGGACAGAAAATTATTAGACCACATCTAAAAAGGTCAAATTAAAGGGTAAGAAAAGAACAGAACTATACTGTAATAACTAGGGAGCCTGTTTCAAGTTGTGGACCCCTTCACAAGGAAAGGAAAAAAAAAAGCCAAAATCTCATCATATGGGGAAAAATTTCTGAAGGTATATGTTGTGTTCTTCTAAGAAATCAATACTGCATTTGTAGAACAAATTACTTCACAAATGCCAGTGTGAAGATGCACTGTTGGCTTCCTCTGCATTTAGAAACTCAGTCATAATTCACAGTAACAGAAAAAGCCTCCCCAAGCTGCTTTTTCATTGACCATTTAGCCAGATTCTGCAGGAATTCTTCTGCCTTTCAGACTCTATGTTCTTCTATTATCTCCCTGGTTTCCACCCTCCTTACCTAAGGAAATATGATCTCAGGATGATTCACAACATAATAGAGAAGAATGCAAAAATATCAGCTTTTACACAGCGATTGCAAATAGTGATGAAACTTCAAAACATAATACTAGAGAAATCTAGGGTCTCCAAAATTCCCAGGATTCCAATGAACCTTTTCTTTTGCCTTTTTTTTTTTTTTTTTTTTTGTAGTCTAGCCACTCTGTTTTTTAACACTTTTTCTGTCCATTATGTTTTGTTTTCCCTAAGGATTATCTCATATTGTGTTTATGGAATTAGCAGTGGGTTTTCAGAATATCACTAAAGAGTGTGTTTGTGTGGAGGAATTAGTCTCAGTCTTTAAAGACTGGAGCTATTTTCCTTTAATAAGGCTGTTTTCATATTTTCAGTCCTCACAGCTTCACTGCAATGAAGCTAAACAATATGGTATTTCACATGTAAACTTAGCCATGGAAATACAGAACAAAGTCTTTAAGCTTCATGTCTAGGAATCCAGCAGGTCAAACGCTGAGAGGGTCTCAGGGCACTTTCCCAAATTATTTTGCACTTTTTTTGTTTTGTTTAATTCTTTGTTTGTTTGTTTGTTTTGTATTTCAAAGCTGATTTAGATTGGAAACTCATCTTTGTCCAGAGTTTTTGACAGATACTATTAAATACTTTAGACACAGTGGTCAAATAAGTAAATAATTATATATTTAAGAGGATTTATATGTATTTTGTAAAATCTTATGTCCTTGCAATAGACATTGCCTGCTCTGCTGAAAAGGCTCTATAGTTGATATGGTGCCAAAGCTGCCTTTCAGATTTTGTGTGGCCTCATTGAAGTTGGCCCTGAAAGGAGCACTAACAGCCAAAGAACAGGCACAAAAGGGAATGAACACTTTGGGAATGGCAATAACACAAGACACTCTGTGAGGAGGCAGAATTAATATGAAAGTGAGCAGAATACAGTGTTCTGTACTGATTGCAACACTCCTGGCAGCAGATGTACTGAGTGAAGAGTTTCTCTCCCTTTATGGTTATTATTGCTGTTGAAAGGAAATGGTCCCTGAAAATTTATTGGAGACTGATGTGCTATTTCCTTTTCATTAGGTGTTAGTACTTAATCTAAATTACACTTATCACTTAAACTCTCAGCATTTTTGATTTTTAAATAGTATTGCAGAATGTGTTTCGTATATGTGGTAAATCTGTACAAAAAAATCATTTCTTATTTAAACTTCTGTGGGAGTTTTGAGATTAATCGCACCAGGGCCAGGCTTTCATCCACACTCTTAACTTCCCTCTGATTCCTCCTTCTTGTTATGCTAACAAAAGTGATTTCTAAAAATAATTTCCCATCTTCAGAAGCAGCTAACTCGCCTTGTCTTGTTAACTGTTTCTGTTTCTTTTATCTGACAAGGGAACAAGAGAAGTGATTTAAAGACTTTGATTGTCTTCATTTATACAGAAAAAAGCAAAACATTTTGCTTTTCAGCACGTAGAGTATTTAGCAATGGAGGCTGAAATTATCCAGCCACTTCCATCACCAACAAAGTGAACTCCTCACGCTGAATTCTTGAATCCTCCTGTTGTCTCCTGTTTGCCTGTGGCATGATCTGCTGCTCTTCTCTCACCTTTGTGCACACAGGCTGAAAGACTGATGGCAGAAATGCTCAGTCACAGAACAGTTTAAGTTGGTAAAGACCTTTAAGATCAAGATAAAGATAAGGTTAAAGACCTTTAAGGTCAAGTCCAACCACTCACTTAGCACTTTCAAGCCCACCACTAAACCAGGTCCTAAGCAGCACATCTACATGCCTTTTAAATACCTCCAGGAACGGTGACTCAAGCACTTCCCTGGGCAGCCTGTTCCAATGCTTGACAACCCTTTTTGATGAAGAAATTTTTCCTGATATCCAACCTTTTGAGATTTCTGAGCTTTTGAAACAGGTGAAAAAAAAAAATCTTTAATAGACAGTGAAGAAGAATATTTAAAGTATGTCAACACAAGAATTTCCATCAATAAAACACAGAGTTGAAGCATGCTGGGTCAGAACTCTCCAAAATTGTCTCTCCCACTCTGAAAACAGATTGCCATTGCCATGCCTGGAGGCACTGCTCCCACTTGGAAAACTCTCCTGGTGTGTGAACGTTGAGAGTCTCCATCTGCACTGCACAAGCAGTGATCAGCCATGCAGAGCACTCATCTTGGATTTTCATTCCTTGTTTGTTAGTCATGACCCTATCATATTATTTTTTATGGAAACATTAACTGAATTGAAGATTTGGATGGATTTTGATGCTTGACTAAGTTTTTTTTTGGTTTTTTTTTTTTGGTTTTTTTTGTTTTTTTTTTTTTTTTTTGTGAAATCCATAGCATATTTATCAATCAAAAAAATAGCACCATTTCCTCCTCCACTTCTTTTTATATTCATTATTACTCTGTTGACAGGTTAACCTGCAGGATTAACCTAAATATCTTTGAATTGATATCTTTCAGAAAGCACACAGACATGCTGGAGGTCCTTATGTAAAGGGTAGATTATCTCTTTTAAGTTATCAGAGCTTTCCTTTCAAATGAAGGACCTATGACTTCAAACAGTCTTCAACCTTCGTGCTTTCCTCCCACTCTCTTTTTCTTTACTAAAATATGGATTAAAATCACATTTTTGTCTGATGCTCTTTCATCATGACTTTGAGTGAGTGTGAAACTTTCTCTGGAAATAAACTATTGTGTTAATTTTCCAACAGTTATTCAGAAAATGAAAATGCCTTCATAAGTCATGCCTTTATAGATTTGATTGAGAGTCTATTTTCAGGTAGAAGGGAACAGTCACATTTTTTTCAGAGTTCCCCAGATCAGGCTCTATTTTTCCTCTCTCTTTAACTCTCTAAATATATGTTTTATAATGTACTTATGATATTTACAGTGACTATTTTTAATCCAGTAGATTTATGCTTAGACCTCTAGAATCATAATATTGCTTAGGTTGGGAAAGACCCCTAAAATCATTGAGTCCAACCATTAAACCAGCATGGCCAAGTTCACCACTAAGCCCTGTCTCTGAGTGCCACATCTACACATGTTGAAGATGCCTCCAGGGAGGATGACTCAACCCTAACAATTTCGTATCTCATGTGATGCATGCATAGAATGGATATTGTACCTGTCTGCAAGGGAGCACACGTTGCTCCTAGTTTTACCTACAGGATAAAAGCAGTTTGGATTTTTTTTTTTATTTTTGGTCAATAAAGAAAAGCAGGAGACAGCTGCTTAGTTTTACAGCCCTTGTCTTCACTAACATCCCCATTTGTTCTTATGGGAAGATTCATTTTCTTCCTTCCCATCAGAACCAGCGGTCAAATGCAAAATGTGAATGGCACATAACGAAATAAATAAGGCACTGTGTGAGGGGAAATTTGGTTGGTTAGAACACAGGTCTAGGATATAAGGACAATAATAGAGCTCTAAAAGTGCCATATGGTGACTAAAAGGCTCAATTTGTTTCAGAAGCGCTGCATTACACTAGATAAAAGACCTTTTATATCAGCTTCTTTATATCTTGTCTTTGCAAATCGACCCTACTTTATTCCTTCACTCATTTACATATTTTTCTGTTGTTAACAGCAAATGAGAGAAAGCTCCAAATTTCTCAAGTTCCATAAAAAATCAGATTTATTCTCTACAAGCTTGTAAATGTATGGATAGTCTTATAACTAGTAAATATAACTATTACACTTTTGCCCACGACAAATATAACAAAATAGGCTGTATTGACGGTGATAAGATTTATCTATAAAATCAAATTTCAGTAACATATTCCAGATGAGATTTTTAAACAGCTAGACTATGAAATACAAAACAAGCTTTATATCTAAGTTATTGACATGGTTTGCCAGGAACTAAGAGCCTTGCAGCTGCTTGCTCACTCCTTCCTCTTCCCTGGTGGGGAGGAGAATGGGAAAGAAAATAAGCCTCATTGGTTGAGATAAGAACATGTTAATAACTGAAGCAAAATACAATGCTACTAATAATACTAATGACAGCAATAAAATTAGTTACAGTAGTCATATACTAATATCATTAATGTAATACTAATAATACTAATGATAGTAATGAAGTTATTAATAGTAATGAAAAGTAGAGAGAGGGCAATAAAACTCAAGAGAAAGAAGTAATGCCCAACATAGATGCTCACCACATTCTAATGTATGGAATATCCCTTTGGCCAGTTCAGCTCAGCTGTCCCAGCTGTGATCCCCCCCAGATTCTTGTGCACCTGCTCAGTGGCAGAGGATGGGAACCTGAAAAGCCCTTGACTTAGGGTAAACACTGCTTAGCAATAAACAATTAAAACAGCAATGAGTTATCAACACTGTTCTCATGCTGCATCCAAACCACAACACTTTACTGGCTACTATGAAGAAAATTGCCTCTATCCCAGATGAAACCATGACAGTAATTGAAATCTTTGGGTTTTCATTTCTGTACAAATAATAAAAATATACATAAAACAAGCATTTGATATATATAGGAGTTGGTTTTAATCTTCCTTAGCATAAATCAATGGTGGCTCAGTGAACAGCACTAGAAATACATTAATGTATGTGTCAAGTAAGAATTAAGCCATATTCTGCTTTTGACACAGGTTTTTGTTTTTTCTGAGATGTAATATTATGTGCAGTTCTCTCAGTGGCAAAGACACTATCATTGCCAAAGGCATAAAGTGTATTGTCTGGCACACAAAAATTCCCCCATATTAATGCAGAACTGATGCTTTAGAGTAGGAATTGGTTTGCCATATACTCCTGAAAAACATACTAAAGGATAATTACTATTTTCATTAACTATCTCACTTGCTGAGTTACTTGTAGTGGTTTAGAAAACCAGCAACCTGGACTGAGACCAAAAAATCACAGATAGATGTTTCTTTGATACCCTGATAGCCAGAGGCAATACTCAGTCCCTTCTGATAAACATGCAATATCTTTTAATTGGATGCTGGCCCTTCTTTATACAGTCAAGTAAAAATCTGGGAAATATACAGGAGAGAAATAAAAACTGCCTGGGAAAATGTTTTGAGGCAGAATTGTATCATAAGAGCATTTAGAAATAGTATCAGAAGCTCAAGTACAATAAAAGACAGAGTAGACCATAAGGGTACAGAGTACTCTATTCTTGAACAACCAGTGTTCTTGGAAAAAAGGTGAGGCGTCACTGCATAGGCTTTTAGCAGTGAAAGCTGGCCAAAGAAAAATGAAAAAAGGTGATGTTAGAGAAGACCATCAGAATGTCTCTTCCCTTCCCTTTAACTTCTCTCCTTCAGGTTCACTGCTTAAAAAAAAACCAAACCAAACCAAACCAAACCAAACCAAACCATTAGGAAAACCTTGCTGTGGTGCTCCAGAAGCATGCCCAGTGAAGAGTCAAAGAGGGAAGTGTCATGGCCTGGGGAGTATGAGCTTCCCTGCACCATAAATAAAAGAGTGCTCAAAGAGTCATAGAGCTATGCATTTTTCATGAGAGAAAAGATGGACACCAGCACATAATAAGAGACTGACATTTTATAACATAAAATGTTCTTCTCATAGTTAACTAAAAAAAATGAGATAGTGAAAGCATTATATGAGAAAAATAAAACACTGAGAATATACAAGGATTTTGTTTTAAAAATGCCATTTTTGATACATATATGCACCTTGATTTGGAGTGTCCTGTATCCTCAAAAGCACCTGATTTCTGAAAAGACAAATTTTGGCCATTAGCCATAGAGCCTAATTATCATAAAAAAAGATTAATTTCTGCCACATATGTTAAAAAAAAGTGAAACCCTTGCACAATATCCATTCTTATTTTGTTAAATTCAGTTATTTTGAATCACCAATTTAAAGGAAAAATATTTCCCTAGGGTTTCATTAAGCCTTGATACTTCATGAACTACACACACGTATGGTTGCTGCCATGCGCTCTTGGCTTGTGTGAGTGAACTATGCTGCACAAAACTGTCATTCCTGACTTTTAATTCTTATTACTAATTAAATTATTGATTGCTTTGAAATCAAACCATTAGCAGAGGTGCAAGCAGGAACACACTGCAATTCATCTGGGAGACCTCTGGCGAGCAAAGGTCTGACCAAGTGTAGGGGAGCATTAGAAGAGCTGTATTTCCAGTGTGCATTACTGAAGTGTCACAAGCCATCACCACTTTACCCTGTAATTTCCTGTGTTTACTTTGCAGATGTCTAGCACATCTGTCAGGGAGGCTCTGGTACCTTCCCACACTGGAAAGCTGAGATAAAGTTTCCTGAAATCAGTCAGAGGCATAGCATTTTACATCCATTATTACGGTAAGCACAAAGTATGGGCTGCTAGGGAGCACACTGAGTATTTTTAAGTGTTTATTCAAACTTTACCCATTCCCCTTTTTTTTCTAATCAAACAACTTAGAGTGTAATTATCTTGATATCTGAAAGGAGAAGGGCTGAACAGAAACAATTAGTACTTGCAATAATTGCTTCACCTGCTAGCAGTGGGCTTCGACATCCTTCACTCCCTCACAATATCATTTAATTCTTGTTTAAACAGCTTCAGTGTTTTTATTTCTTCAGCTGTGACTGTTGGACCATTTACTACAGTCACGGCTCTCAATGTGATGATGGCTTTGCAATTTTCAGGCACCTGTTCCAGATCTGCCTTCCTTCAAGTTTACTTTATAAACATATTTCTTCTCAAGTTACTATCTAGCATGAACAGAATAATATACTTAGAGCTGAATAAAAGTAATACTCAAACACAATTCATGTTAGAGGATTTTTCTGTCAGCTCCTGGCTCTCCTAATATATGCATTTATGTGTTCTCCATGTCTCCACTTTTTGCTTTTGTTGTGCTAAAATACATTTATATTGAAAGACCACATTTAAATTGGATAAGTAAACCTTGTGTTGAAAAGAAAATCAATCCTGTTTGGATTCTGAACACATCACTTTTCAATTAGGAAAAAATTTTCCACAATTAAATATGTGCATGAAACCACACAGACAAAAGTACAGACTGATCTTTCAAAATCACATCCTTTAAATATGTATGTAATAAAAATGAGCCAGTTTTTTTCATAGCCACTATCAAAGTAATGAGAGAAAAGAAAGGGATTCAAAATGACCTGCTGAAAAGACAAAGTGATTTCCATTTTTCTGCATCCTCATTCTCTTTTTATGGTGATTTAATTCATTTTGCAGCTGTCCTATGTCTACCTCTGGATCCAAATCTAAGGCTTTTAGCAAGAGTTGTCAATTTTCATCAGGGGCTTCTGATGTTGCTAATAATTTACATCATGGGATGTAGACTGCTATTAACATTGAGCCTGGTTAAATGAAATATCCCTGAATTCTAACTGACCATCTCTAATGAGACTATTATAACTCTGTATTCAGTAGTTTTGCATCCAGTATGTCCTTGCTATTCCTAAGGAACTCATTTATTGTGGGCTTTCTATTTAAAAATTCACATGAAAATGAAAGCATGTTAAGGATAAAAAATAACAGCACTCATTATGAATCAGCTTCAGGTCTACCAGCTGGTCTAATCTCCCTATATATACCAGTAAATGTAGTTGCCCAGAAACAATTTTAAACTTTTTTTGTTTCTAACCCTCATTTTGTTTTTAATTCCCATTAACATTTATCTGGCAACTAGAACCACATAATTCAAGTCTATGAACAAAATGAAGGATTATTTACATAAGCAAAGATTTCTAGGACTGAGTCTTCAGCTCCTCAATCCCATCTCACACTCAATTGTTTCACATTCAGATTGATAAGAATTATTTCAATAAAGCCTGAGTTTGAGCATGCCTAACATATCCCAAGAGATTATAAAAAAAGCATATCTTCTTTGTTTCTTTTTCTGCAGTCCTGGATTACTCAACTCTTGAGGGAGCTCTGGGATGCACTTTCTGTCTAAATGTCTGAATAAAAGTTGCCACAGTGATGTATTGCTAAAGAGGAGATAAAACATTAGTCTTCAGAGCCAAGAGACCTCCTCTGAAAACAATCTTTAAACCAAAATGCAGTCCTGAACCAAGATATTTCAGGGCAAAGAAGTAGAAGACAAAAGCTGTCATGACTCTTCCCACATACATTGTGGAGAACCAAAAACATTCAGCCTCTTACTCAACCAAAATTCAAGAAAATCAAAGAGGCGCTGTCAAGAGAAACAGCATAGACACTGCTGGCTACAATAAAATGAGCATTTCACTTCCTCTCCTTAGTGGGAGCTCTAAACATCACAGGCTACTGCTTTGTACCACTTTTCAGCCCTGTCCTTGTCAATGAGACTTTCCATATCCTACTGTTGCAATCCTACTACTTTTCTCTATAGCTTGCTGATAAAATGGATGATTCCATTGAGGCTGAAGGACAGTGATAGGACATGTGTTCTTTTCCTCATCCTATATTAGCTCATTTTCTTCTCATAAGGTTAACTATTTTACTTTCACTAAAAATATGTGTTAGCTCCATGCTCTCTGCTCCATACTCTGTAACTCCTTACATCTCAAATCATGTGATCATGATGTCAGCTGCATCTTTATGCCAAATTCAGGGTCTCAGTGTTACCCATACTGTTACCTCCTCGCTTCTCCACTTGATGTTCTCATGGTCTCTCCTTGCCCCCAAAATCTCTCCTTTTGTTTTTAATCCCCATCAGCTCCTATAGTCCCTTATATGCTATCCACAGTCACAGCTCTCAAACACATTTCTTCATCCATGGTGTGACTCCCCGACCATGTCACTTTATGTCTGTCTCTCTCTCTCTCTCTCCCCCTCCCTGTTTTCAGGAAAGTTGACACTTCCAAAAGTAAAACTTCTTCACCTCTTCCACAGAAAGTACTTTCATATTCCTTTTTTTTCAACTACTGTATTATCTCAGCTACTTTGATATAAAATATTAAAGTTGGTTTTGATTAGCTTTCCTTTCCTTCCTTTTATGTTCATATCAGTATTCTTGCACACAAACTAATCTTCTTACTTCTCCCCTTATAACTGTTCTAAATTCCTCTGTTCTCCTCCACTGTTATCTAAAACTGTGTTATGGCTACAGCTTTATTTTTTTCTTTGTGTTTTATCAGAACAACAAATCATCCTCTTTTTTTAGTCATCTTGGACCTCTTCTTTCAGAAATGAACTTACACCTATTTATAGGAACAAAAGTGGAGAGCAGTATCTGGAAGGGCAAAGTGTGCTTCCTAAGACTGGAATGAGTAATCTGTCACAGGACATACACAAGAGTGCACACTCATTAAAAATGCATGTTAATTCCTTAAGCAATGTTCCTCATAGCCTTTCTAACAAAGCAATATTCCTTATAGCCTCTCTAACACAGTCTAAGCCTTTGACTCTTAGCTGGCACTTCTCAGAAAATAGATATTAACAAATCTGGCAGTAGCAGCGATGAATAGAAAACAGTAGATCCTCCAGCTCTCTGTGAAGAAGAAATCACTTTTAGTGGCAGAAAATTAGACCTTTATTCTCTCTAGTCCAGAGGGAACTTTCAGTTATGCAGTTAAACAAATGGCATATACTTGTCTCCACTTATTGGCACTATCTGTGCAGGCTTTATCCTTGGGAAACTGGTAGTATTATGCCATTTAAGATTAACTGAGCAAGGTTAGGAATTAAATTAATATGTTTTCATTAATATTTGAACAACATATTACCATTGCCTATAAGATTATTTGTAACTCTCTGTGCACCATAATATTATTAATAGATATTGTCTAAATGAAAAACTTCTATTCAAAATGTGCCTGATATTGTGAATTAAAATTCATACTGCAAGGTGAAGGCATGTAACAAATGTATTATTAAAATAAATGTATATGTGCATTAGCTAATTATTTAATTCACTCTTCCCAACTAGAAGCAGAATGAATCCATTTGTATCACACAATTCCATAAAATAGTCACACCATGACCTTGCTTCACCCCACTAAACTCTAGAAAGTTAAAAAAAAAAATTTGCATGCTAAGAAATTCAATTACTCAACCTCCAAACCCTAGACCTATTTATAAAAAGAAATGTATTGTTCTGAAGTCGTAATTTTAGCTTTACTCTTTTGGTCCAAAACCAGGCAGTAAATTGGGAGTAAGGCTGAGTGAACTCTCCAGATTAGCAACCGTCTAGTCCACTCAGCAGTCAATGTTTTTTCAGAGAAAAGATCAGATTTGGTGGTGGTGTAGAAAAACAGATACATAGTTTCCCAAATTATCCACATCATGCTAAACTAGGAAAAGCCACAAGCAGACAAAAGAGAATAGCAAGGAATAGGGGGGTAATATGAGCAAGATTAGGAGACTGAGCTTCAAAAAAAAAAAAGTAGGCCAGCACATTCTGAAAATAGCAACCTAATCCATAACTTTTTTTGATGGAAATAGCTGGAAAGCAATAATCCTAGGAGAAACTAAAGGGTTGTAAATTGGTTGTCAATCTGGTTGTGAATCTGTGCTGGGAAACTAAGAAAGCCAGGATGATTTTGTGCTGGATACCCACAAATAGTGTAGGCAAGGACACCAAGAGCCACGTTCTACAGAGCACTGAAAACCATGTCTAGAACACTGAAAACCACATTTCATCTCAGTATTAGAAACTGCCAACAGAGAGAATATTTGAGGAAAATAAAGAAATATATGCAGGTAAGAAATGGAGTTTTTATATGCAGAAAGATGAAATTCTTAAGTCCAAACATGACTCGAGAAATGGGAATATAACACTTAACTCCTAAATTTATGTCTCTATGCCTATATTTATGACTTACTTAATATATCTTCATTTGGCATAACAACAAGAATTTCTCCTTGACACCTTTAAAGTAAAGCTATTTAATAAGAAAGAGCCAAACTTAACACATGTTTAAATTTGGCAGATAAACCCACTTTAGTTTACTTTAATTTTCATTTTGAGCTGCTGGTGACAATGCATTGTTTAGATGTAGTGCTGACACATAAAAAAAATTATTTCAGGAGGAACAAAATTGAAGGAAAAATTAGAATTTTGTTCAAATATATTATGATAGAGTTGATAGAATTTCTTTAGGCTTTCTGTACTTCAATTCTCAGCAAGTGCTCATGGTTTGCAATTCTTACAGCTGTAGCATCTTTTCCTGGCTCCAGTGTGTTAATTTGGAGAGGATATCAGAATATTTTATATGCATATATGTAAGTAAAAATACTTTTAAAAGATGAAAGAATCTCAAAATATTTGTGATGGTGAGATGGAATGAGAATCAGATTTTTACCTATACATTAAACAATGGGAAATAGTATAACCATAATTTAAAAATTGATTTGTTTGAAACAGACCTCTTTTGCCCTGTATCGGTGCTGAACAGAAGAACTGGGGGTGTATTTTTGCATCTGTCATTTAAATTGACTGTTAATTTTTACCTTCCCTTGTAAGAGCAGTGACAGAAAGAGGGCAGGAGGTCAGAGCCAACCCAGCCTCTACTCAGGGCACGACACACTGAAAAATTGCTTAGATTCACTATTTTCAATGTGAAAATCAGTGAGGTCATGAAGAGAAATGAGTGCTGCCTAGTATTTCCTGTCAGTCCCAGTTTCCTCAGATGACTCTTTCTCAAGGACAGAAAGACACTGGGTTCTCTGGTTTCCCCAAGCATTTTTCTTTCCTAAAGCTGAGAGATTTCCTAGCCATGACCAGAAAAAAATGTCAGATGGTTTTAACCAAATGTTAGGCCATAGAGCAGTGCCTTGGGTTCATTAAAGTAACTCAGGAGACATTTTCAGGTGCCCTAGGTCTTTATTGTTGTTTCTTTTTCATATCAAAGAAAACGTCAACTAGGCAAAGTGGGTCCAGTTAGAAAAGCTGCCCAAGGAAAAGTGTAATTAATATTGAGCTTATACAGAATCTAATTTTAATGGCAAAAATTGTATGTGCTCTGAAATGCAGGTAAAACACCTGTGACTTGGATAAATATAGGAAAACAAACTGCTTGATATCTTGAAGAAATAAGTGTGGATTGCTGATGAAAATAGCAATATTTAATTTTCATCCTAGACTCCTTCTGGAGATTTTGTTAGTGATATTGACTTTTAAGGCAAGTTAATTAGCTGATAAGAGATCTACCCCTTAAAAACCCAGAAGCAAGGGCCACTTCAAAGGTTTTTCTAAATCAAACTCTGATAGATTTTCAAGGCTATCACATTTTGGATTTGATACTTCCTTTGATTGTTGTGACTCCAACAAAGATATTCAAGTTGGAAAAAGAAGACTTGTGAGACAAACGTGAATGATCTCACAGAAAAGATGTTTAATGGAAGCAAGAGCAGTATTTTTGAGGATGCAGAGATGCTCAACACTTTGGGGTGTCTTTATTCCTGTGATTCAGGGGTGTTTTATCAGTCTCTTCACAAAAAATTCCTGCAGACAATTCCTCTGTCAGTTTGGTTTGAGCAGTAACCCCTTAAATTTCTCCACAAGGTGTTGCCTGGACTGACCTATACACTCACTGAGTTTCTCTTAAGGACTTGTGCAACGAGAAACTTTTGGTGCTTGCCTGTTTTCTGTCTTTACAACTTCATCCTTACAGGCCTTTACCGTCTGAAGGGAGCTGCATTGATCAGGGAATGGTGGCTGCCCTTGGGAAAGGATGACTAGAATGGGAAGAGAGCACGGTAACACATGTGACAGCAAGTCAGTGGATGGGGAGGACTGGTGGGAGCAGATGCCAAGCAGACAGGTCAAGTCTTGTGCCAGCCCTGGGATACAGGGGCAGGTGTACAGCTGAACCAGGATGCCATTCAAACCCACTTGGAATGCATGGTCAAACACCTCTTGAGGTTAAGGTCAGAGGCTGGGCCTCAAAATTTACCTTTTGGGTTTTTTTTAATTTTGTGAAATTAATGGGTGTTTTTTATCAAACTGACCAAAGCAAAGAACATTTTTGTTTTAAGCAGGTGTATCACAAGTTTATGAAATTTGCAAATTTAGCAGCAGATGCTGCTAGCTGATCCTGCTATACAGTGTATCTTGATACAATATGGAAAACATAGGTATTTTTAAATACATCTGGTGATTATTTGAACAGAAATATGCACAGAAAAGTCTGCTAACTTATCTTAAACAGAAGATTGCATTTTCAGCATATATTTTTTCCCTTGAAAGCAATTTACCAAACTGACTTTTGAAAAAGTTCTCATCTAAAATTAAGCTAAAGAAACCAAATAACCTTTAAACTATTATCATTTAAATAGCATATTAATAAATTAAGAGTAAAAAGATTATTTGGAAAATAAGATTGCATAAAAAATTAAAAAAATGATTCTAGTTAATTAAAAATTTCATTCTAGTCAACAAACTACAGGTCATAATAATTCTAAAATTCTTGGTATTTTAACCATAAAATGGAGGACAAGTTGGCCAACAGACCCACATTATTCCCTGTAGCAGTACAAATATTTTAAGTGTGATTGATTACTATTGTAGCAAAGCACAGTTTGAAATGATTTTAAGAAAATGATCTTTCCACTTTTAAATATCTTTCCACAAGCCTAGAATTCTGACGTAATTGTACAAATGTATATATTTCTGAATATATCTATACTATATATAATATTTATGTACTTTTATTATTATAATAATATTTTTATGCATTGCTCTTCTAAGGGCTCATATCTGTATAATTCAACCACAAAAACAAAACCCAGACAGAAGGAAATACTAGAATTCTTGAGAACATATGTTCTTATTTATATAAACCATTTAGGTTAATATGAATTTTTTCTTCGAACATTTTGGGAGCAGAATGCAGTTGGTCCATGAAGCGAACTGGATTAACCATTGAAACTAGCCCTGAGAACGGGTGGCACTTTATAATCCCTGCAAAATTATTCCTGCAGAAGTTTCCTTTTCTGAGTAGGACAATATTTATTAATGTAATTTTGCAACAAAATCAGTGTCTTATGGAACTCTTCATTGATTTACATTGGTTCTTCTTTCCTGGAGACATATATCAGCTTGCAATATATGCAGGTTGTATAATCCTGTGAGTAATTTGAACATAACAAGCTAAGACACAGGTCGGCAAAGTGCAATGTCCCTCTCATTGTTTTTTCTGCTTGTAAAAGCATTTTATGATAAGGTAATAAGGCAGAAAAGACCATAAATGTAAAAAACGTGCCTGCATGCATGTGAATCACACTTCCAGATAGCACCAATATAATGAGACAAGTTCAAACTGGGATCACTTCCTGGCCTCATTTCCACCTGCAGGTCTTTCTCAGACACTGGTCCACAGGTTCATTTGAAGCATGTGGGTGCTCAATTAGATGTTTTTATGATGCCTATTAAATTGTACAGGTGTTCCATGCTCAATCCTGTGAAGCACTCATTAGCACGGTGTTATAATGGTGAGCAAGCTTGATTGCAAAAGCAGAGGTTGGGAAGCTCGTTCAGGTTTTCTGAATCAAGCTGATTTTAATTGCCTGCCACCATACAGACTTAGTGCCGCTGCAATGCCTCATCCTAATATGGAGAATTAAAGGCCCTGCCAGCTGTGCCCATGCTTTCATCTCCCTTTCAGTAACAGTTTCATCAATGGGACATAGGACTGAAGGCAACCAAGGGAAGGCAAGTGCTCCTTGGCCCAAAGAGCCCCCTTAGGAAGATGAGCAGTCCTCCAGGCAGTAAGATCAGCACAGCTTTGTGCTGCAGCCCTGACAGTATGCTTGGCTCTCATATCAGAAACAGCCAGCTTGACTTGATTTCCTTAACTGGCTCACAGCTCTCTCTGTTGCTGCTTTGCAAGGCTACTGGAGCCTGTTACAAGTTTTCAGCAGCCTCAAAGCTTCTCGGGGCTTTTTATTTCATTCCATATTTCTCTCAAGCACTTGTCTTCAAAGGGAGCCTCAATTACTTCAAATCAGACTGACAGCTTGCGTGAAACACATCTGTGAGTCCTATGCCTCTGACTCATATCCTTGCCTTTGTTCATTATTAACCCTACTGTTACTTGGCTTTTCTTTTAGTTTCTACCTTTCTTGCAACTACCTGTGGCTCAGCAGTGAGCCAGGCAGGACATTGATCTGTGACTAACACTGTGAGCATGTTGACATACTGTGTGACAAGTTATGTCAACACCACAGAGAGGTCATAGGACCAAGCCACTTATTAACACAATACTGGCTGCACAACGCAGCACTAGGAAGGGATGACCGTGGCAGTGCCTTGCCAAGGAAGAAAAGCTCATAAGAGATGCCCATGGGAGAGACCTCATTGTCTCTGTGCACATCTGAGTAATTTATTTGCTGTACAGCTCCTTCAGGGGTGTTACTGGGCTCCCTCTGCACTCAGATGCTGCTCAGCCAGAAAAGCATGGCCTCACAGAGTGAGGGTGTGAGGTAGGAGGCAAACCATGGTGTCTTAGGGTGACTTTACAAAGCTTGTATCCCCAGTCATCGTTCTGTTTATGCTGGGTATTTTGCACCTTTAGTTCTGCACCTTTAAGACTGGTTCTGAGAGCGAAAGGGCAGGAAAAAGAAGCATGGAGTTTGTTTTCAGAAACTGGACTCGTTCCTCCACATCCCGCCTCCTAGACTGGGTTGTCTGCAGCACGGATGGACAGCAGGAGAGAGCTTTAATTTTTTTTTTTTTTTTTTTTTTTTAATAAAAGCTTTTTTGCTCTTTTAGTTAGTGTTTAGCTAACTGAGGCAGTGAAGTTCCCTGGACTGTGGTTTTTCTTTTTCTTGGAACTGTTCAAATCTGCTTGGGACTGAAAACCCAGAAGAGCACAGGGAGCTCACACCTGTGGCCCACTGGGGCCTGGGACACAGCATTTTCCAAAGTAGGAGGCACTGATAAGAGACTGGGTGAGCTGAGCTACTCTGCACAACTTTCTGAATTTGCCATCTCTTCAGAACAGCGAGAGGTTTTATTGCTTAATATTATTCATTTTTTAATGCTTGTGAATACTTTGCTTGCTAAATAAACAGTTTTTGCTACTTTTCTCCAAGGAAATCTTTTTCTCGAACCAGTTCGGGGAGGGGCCATTTGAATTTGATTTCTAGAGGGACCCCATGTGAAGGTTTCCTCCCAAATTTGCCCTAAACCAGTACACATGGTCTGCCTAAGAGGGAATATTCCTTCTTCTAATCCACAGGGTAATTTCAGGCTACATTAGACGGTGCATAACACATTTTGCACAAATATTTACTAAGGCATGACTAAGGTGATAGTATTTACATATCTCTTACCAGCTCACAACTATTTATTCCCACACTGACCTCCTTAAGAGGGAATCTATACCTTCTGCATGTTTCAATTACAGCAAAAGTAAAATCATTTTGCCTCTCGCTGCTATGTATAATAGGGGGAAATGACATTTCCTAGGATTGCTACACAATGCTCCCTTTATATTAAGGAGTCTTTAAAGGGAGAAAGTGACTTTTAGCAATTACCTCAGTAGTAAAATAATAAAATGAGATAACAAGATAACACCTCTTATCAAATCAGCTACTAGACATGAAGAAGGAATCATGTGTCTGGAACTTTGTTCTTACCAGCTACAACTTTTGGTCTGATACCTGTTTCCTGTGTTTTGTACAACCTTTGTAGGTGCCTGGGCTAAAGCCTCACAAGTGCCAGCAGAGAGATATGGCCAAAGATTAGACTGGCAAGACAGAAGAGGCCCAGACTCAGGGACACTCTGCAGTTGTACCATAAGAGCAGAAGCAACCCATGAAGAAAGAAGGTCACTTTATCCATGATATAAATGAGGCTGAACTCAACTCACCATATGGTGGGTGAAATTTTTAAATTATGCATTTTGGGAATTCAACACAAATATGACATCAGTGGTTGAAGACTACCTTAATTACCATGTTTTCTGCTGGGCACCATATCTCAGGAAACACTGTAGAGGACCCAGAGCACAACGGCAATAATCACAGACTTGGCAATTGTGACTCAAAGTCACAAGTGCAAGAATGAGTACAAGTAATCTGGAGAAGAAAGGCTATTGTACATATGATAGTAGTTTTAAATATGTGGAAAAAAAATAGAGAGAAATTGAAAAAAAATTTCCATGGTCCATCGAATGAAAAAAGTGGGAGGAAAATGTTCTTCAATTTTAGTAAAAAAACATTTAGGTTGGAAAACTTTTTGTCTATAAGAATTTTTAACTAGGAAGACTGGAAATGCTGGCATAGCCAGACTTTGCAGAACAGATTGCATGAACAACTATAAAAGATGGCAAACATTACTTGATCTTGCCTCAGTGCAAAAGCAAGATCCAGTGATCTCTTTGAAATAGCACAGAACATTTTTCACTTTTTCAGTAATGTCTTATTAAACAAATATTATATGCTAAATAAACAAATATTAAATTACCAAAGGAAGCATTGCTAGCAGCAGTAATTTTTTCCTCAGCAAACAAACATATGTCGTGCTGAACCATACTTATAAACATTGCAGACTAGAAAAGGATAAACTGAGAGCAGATTTTTGTTTCCATGGCCATATATCAAGGTCAGTTGTTTATTTACCTGTTTTCCACAGCAGCTATATCTGCTGTAAATTAACCCCACAGACTACTTTCTCATAGGAAAAAGATACAAGGAACATAATAAGTCAATATCCATTCACTGCTTTCTCTTGGATATTTCATAAATACATATTCCAAAGGCTTTCTAGAATTCTGGAAGTTTGAGCAGTGTTTTCACACATATGTCTTTTTGAGAAATGCATGAAGTGTGTTAGGAAGCTAAAAGCAAAATGTATATACAGTGTATGACAACAGGAGGAAAGAACTAAGGAATTCCTCCTAGGCTGTAGGTGTTAATTACTGCCTATATATATCCATGACCTACTGATGGGTTGGTTGATAGCAGTGGAAAAAAGGGTCTAAGCAAAGCAAATAATTTCTTGTGCATTTCTCAAAGTTGTTGTTTCTTTGGAGGCACCTTTCAAAAAAGGCACCAAAAAGCTCTTTGCAGAAAGGCAACAAGAAAACAGGGCAGGGGTGGTTGTTGTTATTAACTCCAGAGCTAATATAGAAGAGGAAGGTGCAAAAAAATGGCAGCAGGATGAGGAGAACTGCAAGGCTGGGCCTGGCAGGGTGGGCTCCATGCAGAGACAATACAGGACACCATGGTGCTTATTCTCATTCCAGCAAAGCAACACATAAGGCACTTCAGACTACAAAAAAAATTACAAATAAAAGTTGGACAACTCATCTTTTAGTACTTCATATCTGGTCAAAGTAGAGTCCCTATATGCAACAACAAGACAACTCTCTTCTTCACTAGTTTTCTGCTGTTGCTATAAATGTTCTTTTTTTCCTTAAATGTTAACCTGGGCAGCCCATGAAGTCCCCTAGTCCTCAGCTTGGAGTAAAAAAAGGACACAACCAAAAAATCTTATGTAGTGGATGAGAAGTCAAGTGCTATGCCATGGCTGTGTTGTCTGCTTAGGGAAGTTCTGGGTATTTGTATATTTTTCCATACCTGTCCCATTTTGAGCAGTAGGTGGTAGCAGGGTGGGAATAAGGAGTCTGAGATGCTCATGGAGATGACATATTGTTGCCAGATCCAGAAATTATTTATGAAAGAAAAACATGTCAGTGAAAATAAATCCTAGCTCATCATCAGGAAATTTGAAGTTCTGACACATCTTTATTCCCACAAGAAATTTTCCTCTTGACTCCCTGAGAGAGTCAAGGGTTTTGGCATTTCATCTTAGTAGTCCTCTTTTCTATTACAGTCTTTTTTCATATAACTAAAGAACTGGGCTTAAAGCACAGGGCTGAATAACCCATTTCCAGCTAATAATTATAATTTGTACAGTCAAAAGGTTGTGTCTAAAATTTATTTATGTAGAAGATTTCCTGAACAACTTTCTGTAATAAAAGCACAAAGATCACAGTCTATTCACATAAGATTTGTAAATGAATGTGAGAAAAAACAATTTATAATTATTTACGGCTAGTAGTTGGGCCTTCTAAATATTCTCTCCAATTTAACAGACCCAGGCTGTGAGTGTACAATCATAGATATTAATGATGGAAAAGAACCAGAAAATTCTCTTTAGCTGAATACTGTTGTCTTCTCTCTTTTTGAGATACTTCCTAACAAAAAGCCATGAGAAATTTCTATGGTGTCTGTGCATTCCTTTGATGCTTTGTACTTGCCCAGTTCCAAGTCTTCAGCATTGCTTTGAGCATGTCTGCTCAGCTGAAACTGTGTTAATGACAGCAGGGTTTTTACTGCTTACTGAGATTGATGCTTCCTTTGAAGGCTGCTTGCTTATTTAAATCTTTGCCTGGTAGTTAAAAAGCAGTAGTACATGCCTGTTTGACAGGCATCACTATTCTGCCTGCTTCATACCACAGGTCTCACTGTAAATCATAACTCACAGACAAAACACTACTAAAACTTCAGTGAATGAATGTTCAGAAAAAAACAAAATGCCAATTATGCATTAGGATGCAATTAGGAAATGACAAATGCAATTGTCATTTATTCTTATTATTCTTATTTATTCAGGATTATAACTTACAAGATAAATTAATTTCAGTATCTAAACCACGAGGGGTTTTTGTCACTAAATTATCCAGAAGAAGATCTGGTACGTTTCTGATCATTACTGACCTTCTTGTGCCTTCATGACAGTAGCCCATCATCAGGCAAATAGAGTGCTGAAAGCAATGACCCACTTTCTCTTAAACAGACTACTTATTTCCTGAAATTTCTCACTGGAGAAAGCCTAAACACAGTGCCCAAGCAATTGCTCACTGCAGAAATAAGAATAGCTAAGAGTGGGAAAAATACCTCACAGTATCATTTGGTGCATACAAGGAGCCTGGCCAGTGCTGTATGGAGCACCCTTCTTCCAGGGCTGTCTTATTTCACTTGCTGGCAGATGAGGGTGTTTCTTTTTGCTAAGCACCAGCATTGTGCTTACTTGGACAAGTACAAACAGAATCACTCAGCCAACATGTTTATATCAAAGAGTTCAGTCTGGGAGGTGCTCATCACCTTCTGAAGAAAAATTACCAAAGACACTACAAAGGAAAAAAAGAATGATAGTCTAATTTGTCCTAGATAGTACAGGACATGTCACCAGAGCAGCAACTAGCAATTCTTCTTAGTCTTTGCATCCTTTTTCTTCTTGAGAAAGAGTAAACAGCAATTAGTCCTAAATATGAACAGGTATGAGACAGCCCAGTGTCAATTACTGTCTACATAAATGCATAGAAGAACAGTGAAGAGAACTGGAGTATTTCAAAATTGGTACTTAATTAGTAATGCTCTTTCACTTGAGTTCAGACACACTAACTGGAGCTAACACTTAACCTAGAAATGTCAGGCTATGTTAGGTGTGCATGACAGTTCAGGTACTGATATAGAAAGGTGCTTAACACTAACTCTGAAGGATGGATCAAAATATGTACAAGAAATAGAGCATCTGTACTTTCATACACTTTGTGAATGTACTGCTTAGAGTCAGCTTATATGTCTTCTCTAAAGAGCACACCTGATGTTAGAAGCATCTTCATACATTTTTCACATTTCTGCCTTCTCTGTGAGACCTTGCTTACCTTGCCTCCTCGCTGTTATCAGCAAAAGCATGAGGCAATGCCTTTTGATCACTCCTAGAGGAGCTGCTCTAAGAGAACAATTTGCTGGGCCTTTGCAACTCACCTCTCGTGTCAGTGCAAGACAAACCTAAGGGATGAAGCCTGCTCTGAATTAACACATAATTATAGAATCATTAAGGTTGGAAAAGGCCTCTAAGATCATCAAGGTCAACCATTACCTTGCTACTGCCAGGCCCACAACTAAACCATCTCCTGAAGCACCACAGCTACATGTTTTTTCCAAACACTTTTCTGGGCACCTTGTTCCAATACCTGACCATTAAGATTTTTTTCCTAATATCTACTCCAATCTAATAATAATAATAATAATAATAATAATAATAATAATCAAAGGATAATCAGAGAATGAACGTGGCTTGTTTAAGAGCAGTTACTGAAACAGGATTCCACCATATTTCTGTGTAGTCAAGAGATCAAAAATACTGGACTTCTCATCTCTTCTTTCCTGCAGACTTCAAACTCCTGCTCTACAACAAAGATCTCCTTGTTTTTTTCTAATTGGTACAGTGGAATATTTTATCTCAGTCTCATTCTCAGAAAAGTTTGGATAGCTGAGCTAATTAAGCTTCAGGCATTATCATACTAGGGAAAATTTTAGGCAGAATGTCTCAAATTTGGTAGAATTATGTGAGAGTGGAAGGTATTTTGTAAAGCTAGGCAGCCTTAATGACAATGATGACCAGGGATGTGCCTACACTAGCCAGTGGTGCAGACCAACGGGCACAGAACTGTAGAGTCAAACAGTTGGACCTGAGAATCTCATACCCTAGCTCCACACATACCAGGTTCTTCTGGTTTGGTTTGCCTTTAACTTATGGACTGGATCTGGTCTGATCCATCAGCTGAATGCCTGTTTCAGGCTCTCATGCCTCATTTGTCCTTCAGGAGTTCCTCTTCCAGTTCAGATTCATGCAGAAGGAATCCAGTTCATGTATGTGGAGATGTCTCCCTGATGTGAACCCCAGCAGAACAAGCTGGTGTGGTTAAGAGGTATCTTGAAGACAATTCTCATCAGAAATGAAACACTAACACACATGCATGGTATCAGTACTAAGGGTATTATAGCAGGAGCTATATCAAGGTTCATATGCGAAATGCCTATGTCCACTCTTCAGAGTGACATGATTGATGAGCAGAAGAGAGAAATATCAAAACAGGAACATCAATGACTTAGCCCTCAGTTCAGAACAACTGACAAATGAAAAAAAAGTCCAAAAGTTGACAAGTGGGAAGGGACCAAATACCTTGCTCTGCAAAGAGAATTAATTAGTCTATTTGATGAATAAAGGTGAATCATAGTAAGGTCAGTGGGGGAACCACTGAAATTGGTCTCAGTTGAAAGACATTACTAATAAATTTGACGTGAGCATAATCCATGTGATAATATCAGAAACGAAATCAAAGATCCACTTCAGGAACAGGGCAGCCTTGCAGACCATAAGGCTCACAAAATTGCCAGCTGGCATTCTTAAAGCCATTGTACCTATAAAAATCCAACCAATAAATCTAACTTGATTTTTTTTTGTAGTTTTATTTATTTGCCTCGTTTACCTTTCACTAGGATAATTGTTCAGTGTGAACTACTCATTTAAAAACTACTAATCCACAGAGCTCAGCTGATGCTGCCTCAGGTTGAAATGCAAAGAAGTTCCTACCTTATATCCTCTCCAATATATGCTGTATGTATTGGCTTTGAGAATTAGGTGGTCATAGCCTAGTTCTTCCTGAATTACACCCCAAAATACTGTGTGTAACTGTCCAGAGAATAGGCATATGTGATGCAGAGCCATGATGTTAGAAATATTAAGTAGCAAGCAAAACATTAGGGTTTAGTTTGAACTAACATGGTGCACATTATAAAATCTCCACACGCTGGAAGAAAGTGTAAATCCTCTGTGGTTTACTCATAAATATTTAAAGGATTATCCAGTCCATTGTGTAGTGAATAACCAAATACATTCTGATGTAAACCAGCCCAGCTCCTGTATTTATATAGTCTGTCTAATGAAATACAATTACAAAATACTTTTTTCATTTTCAGATTTCTACTTGAACTCCTTGAAGCACCTAGAATTTGAACTTGGCAATGAAAGACTCCAAATACTCGGGGACCTGGCATCATACAGATTAGAAGTGCATGTATTCTTCAAGGACAAAACTATATACTGTGTAGTTTATATTCACATAAATGTGTTCTGTAAGGGCAAATCAGTATATTACAAATGGACATCCTATATTTTTGCTCCTGATAAGGAATTCTATCACCAAGTAGACCAAATCCACAAAAACAACTTAACTTCGCAGTTTCCAAAACAGAATACTGCATTTGCTTTTTATTACTCTGTGTTATGTTCAGAATGAATATGGCTCAGGTGTAGGCTTTGAGTTTCAATTTAACATATTCATAACTGGGGCAATTAGCAAGGTCTGCTATTTCTGACAGATGTAAACAGTCAAGATCAGCCCTAAATGTGTTTTGTCTTTTTGTATTTTTTTTCTGCTCGTTCCCTAGTATTCAGCTTATTTGCTGTTGAAAGTTCTCTTTTATCAGAAAATCATAAACTGAGCTAGGGACTGAAATGCTGATTTCAGCCACAAATCAGAAACTGAAAAATAAGAGATGAAAGCAGTGGGAAAGGGAGTCTGTACTGTGCAGATGTACTTTCATTTTCAAGAGCCTCTCTTTCCTCAAATGAATGGAAGGCAATCTGACAAAAAAAAAAAAAAAAAAAAAAAAAAAAAAAAAAAAAAAAAAAAAAAAAAACCAAAAAAACCCACCCAAAAAAAAGGGTTAATTCACCATGGAAATGTGTAAAACTTTTCAAGGCAAAGTCTTTGCATATGCTAAAGGCACAGGTGATGTTCTATGTAAAGCATTGCTTTTATCTTTATTGTTTTGAATATGTTGGATCATAAGAAAAGACACTTTCCAACTGCCACTTCAAAGCTCTACAGATAATCCCACATCCCATTTGCTTTGTTTGACTATTTAATTTTGCTAAAGTAAAAGCCAAATCAAAGCTCATACTTTCTTCTCTGAAAAATTTCTGTACAACCTTCCTCATCACTTCAGCTCATCTAAACCAAGCTAAATTACAAAGATTCCAACTCATTTGAGGATATTTCTATTTACTGTGTCTCTTACCCTTACTTTTCACGATAAAGTGCTTCAATTTCTCACTGAATTGAAGTCATCAATCTCCACCATGTTCAAAAATTCTTCCTCTGTAGATCAGGGGATTCCTAATCTGTGGAGCAGGTGTTGGTGTTGAAGCAGGAGTAGCCAGAGGAATGTAATTGTTTCTGATGCATGAGACAGTCATTGTCAATCAGCCTGCAATGCAGGTGTCAACAAAAGTAAGGTCAGACTCCAAGTTGCAGGACATTTTTGCCTGTTCTGATCCCTGAGACTGAAAAATGAGGCTGAGAGCAGGCAGTCTGTCCCCAGGTTTCCTATCACCTGTCTGCAGGCTTTGTGGGATGATGTGGTGCCTGAGGTGACTTGATCAAGGGAGGAAAGAAATAGCTGCAATTGTAAAATGCCTTCATTCAAAGAAAAAACATTTCCAGATGACAGGGAGCAGAGAAGTCCAGTGTCTCTTATCTGGCAGTTTTCTTCATTCCCTCCCTGAAGTCTTTGAACCTCGGTTCAGGCTCTAAAAGAGACTCCAAAAGTTAGAGCTCTACTGCTGAAAGTCTTTCAACCCCAAGAAAGAGGTTGAAAATATTAATATGAAAGCAAAAGAGCTGGTTTGGAAGGGTTTAAAGATCAAGAACTTTTCAATGTCATTTCTATTCTAAGCATTTCAAACAGCAAAATATATTCAAGTTAGGAGGACTTTAAGTGAATAAAGCCTTTTTTCTGGATTATATAATTTCCTCATATGACTTGATATGCAGTTAAATATGTAATAAGAAATATATCATGATGATACTCCTTTGGTCTTTCATGAAATCTGGCACCCTACATGCCTAATGTGTGGATTCCCTCCTTTTTACCAGAAAGAATAATATTTTCATTCCCTCTGTAAAACCCTACAGAGAATTGAGTGTCTAGAAATACACTGACTATTGCAACGAGTGCTGTAGGTTCAACAAAATTGCTAGGAAATATGTGAGAATCCTGGAAACTGCAAAATCTACACAATCTTCTCCTTATTGTTTCCTACATAAATTCTTTATCAGTGAGCACCTAGGGACTTTTTTTTTTTCACTCGCATCAGCTTTACAACTCTATATTTCCATTTATTACATTGTAATTATTTCTGGTGAAAAAGGTGGTGTGTTTTAGTGGTGTTAGCTTACAATATTTTAATAAAACTGCATTTCTGCCCTATGAAAAAGAAAAATCCCACATCAGCTATTTTCAAGCAGCACCTCTAGACTGAAACTAACAGACCAAAGGAGAAAACACCAGTAACTATAAAATATTCTTAGCCTAGAGGTATAAGAATCTGCCAATTTCAGATAATGAAGAAACAAGCACCTAAGAGATTACAACCTTATTTATCCTTTTTGCCTACAGACCTCCTATGGAGTCCCTTATCCATTGTCTGTGGACAAAACCCACAAATCATTACAGTAAGAAGAATTTCTTAAAGGCTTAAAACCAAAAGCAAACACCTAACACTTTCAGGCACTCTATTACAAGAGTAAATTGGACATCCCCCCATGTTTGATAAAGGAGCTGAAAAGTTTGTATGAAATTGCAGGCATGGTACCAGGCAGTCATGTTCCAGTGAAATTGAGTACATTTCCTCAGGAATTCCTGGTGGTGAAGTATGAATTCTCATTAATGTGGGGCTGTGTGTAATCTCACAACTGGCCAATGCAGTCTTTTTATACTGGACAATGAAAACCAGATAGGCAGTGTGGAAAACAGGGGAAGAGGAATCAGAAAGACCAACACAGTCCTGAACCATAAACAGCTTTTGTGACTGCACAAACACCATAGAAATGTCCCATTTTTGATGCTGAATCACAGAAAAACCAAGCAAAGAAACTCCACAGCACTCTTGCTTCCATGGACGGCATGGCAGGAGTTAATAAAACGGGCCGAGGCACAATCCCAGCCACCCCAGGGTAAGTGGTGTGTCTGCCATGGCTCACACCTCAGGACCTATGTTTTCCTCATCTCTCTCCCAGCACAGACAAAACAGGATGGGCTTGTGTGCCCAGGCTCCTGGGCATAATCCCTGACCTGTGCTGTGTCCACCATTGGTGTTCAGCATGGCCTTTTCAGATTTCAGTAAAGCTTTTGATATTGTCTATCACAACACACAGCAGGACTCTACGACCTTTTGAAAAACATGACAGCAATGTGCACACACCATGGGAAAAACAGAGGATGATGCTCCAACTCCTTTTCTGGCCCTGTTGGGTTCATTGGTCAAGACAGGGCTACTGAAACTCTGCAATGCACACCAAGTGTGTTGTAAGCATGAGGATGTCCTGCTAATATAAGTATGACCAATACAGAAAGCAGAGCATTGGAGGGGAATGGCAAACTGCTCTTTCTAGGACTTTCATAATCCATTTTAGCTGCCAGTGGAAAGATGTGCAGATTAAAACTAATCTGAAGTCTTTTGTGCTTTTTTCCTTGGTATCTAATGACTTCAAACATATTGTAATTAGATAAGATTACTAGGGAGAGTTATAGTAGTACTATTGTTAATTATATATTATATGGTAATATTAATGTAATTACACATTGTATCATATCAATATAATTTTATATTAATATTCTACCTTGCATTAGAAAAAATTCCATGGTTAAACAAAGCAGATAAACTCTCTGGTATAACAAGCCTGATTAAAGTACCATCTTTACATCACTATGTAGGATTTGCATAAGCAAATAAAAGAGCTAAGGCAAAAAAACCACCATATAATAGGAATATTTCTCAAGATAATCACTAATTTTTAAAATTATATCTATTAATTTTTCTGCTTGGAAGGACCTGTCCCACATTGTCTATTGATAAATTGTTCTACTTATTAAAGCTTGGTAGCATGAGGCTGATATGGTCCACATTACCAGTGAACAACAAGACAGCACAGATAACAAGACCAATTTTTGAAGACTGAACTGTGTTTAAATGTGACTACAGTCTGAGCCCACAAATGAGCATGCTCTAAAAGTAACAAATGGAGCACAAATAATTTTCTTTTCTTTTATAGTTTTGTTTTGGTCAAGAATCACATTGATGGTTCATTTTCTGCTAATGTAGGCAGCAAACTCACTGCCTTTCACAATAAAGGGGAAGCTTCAAATGTGTGCTGAACTTGGTAGGTCCCCCTGGCCATGGCAGTTAAGTGGGAACTAGGTGCCCTTTAAAGTCCCTTCCAACCCAAACCATTTGATGACTCCAATAACCTAAGAACCAATGACCCTGTGTAGGGACCATAGGACATGGTCCCACATACATAGTCCCAGATGCTGTCCTGCATTTTGGGTGGGAAAAGGAATTTTGAAGTATGTTTAATGGGGAAGCTGAAGTAAATTACCTTAGTAAACTTGTGTGCTTTCTTTTTCTTAACAAGTAATCATCTTCTCTATTTGAAAGTTTAAGGAATTGCATTAAAGTTGTTTTCTAAAGTAAGTTAGGTGGTCTAAGGTAGCTGTTTTGTCAATTAGGCCTAAGACCCTTTTCAGGCAAAACAAGATAAGCACATGCAAAATAAGAAAGAAATCAACACCAGGGCCAAAAAATTGCAGCTGCAACTTCTAGCATGGCCTCTTATGTGTGAGATCGGTATTGGGTTATCCCAGCATGGCATGGATTTCCATAACTCACTCCCACTCTTGGTCATTTGTATCCATAACAAAACATGTAGCAAATTGATTTAAGCGGCCTAAAGCAAGGGCAGAGTCATGTCAGGGAAGGAAAAGATGTCTCTCTTTATAGTTAAGACAGATCTCACTGCAAAAGTGGTAGAGAAAATAAGAAAATAAAGTGGAGAAGTAAAGGAAGTGCAAAGCAGTCCAGTTGTGTTCTAGACTCAGCTCCTCTTTGTGCTGGTTTGGAGACAGAATCTTTATGTGAGGTTAGTGGTAGAATCATGGTCCCAGGAAGAGGAAAGGGAGAAGAAGTAATAACGAAACACTGAGGTCTTTCCAGTTCACTCCTGCTTGCCCAGGTAAAAATCAGTGTCCAGGGAGGGGAACTTGGCAATCCCTGGCCATTAGTGGTAAGAGATACCAAGAAGATGAAATTTTTAAGGAAAACCTCCGGGCAATGACAAGGATATTTCAAACATCCACAGGACTTCCTTCTTTAAAACTCTTTCTGGGAACCAGCATATTACTTGAATAAACACTCACGCTGGTGTCTGGTATAATTGACCGGGATGTAACTTTAGTTTTCTGTGTTGATCTTTATGTTTTAATTTACTATTAAAATATAATATTTTTATATTATGCATGTATTTGTGTGACGATATCAGGTACATTATAAGTTAAGTAACAAGATAAAAATAAATTAAATAAATCATAAGTAAAAATGGAAACGATCATGCTCTTTTAAGAGACTGTTTAATTACCTATCACTTTTTACTGTCATTCACAGTGATTATCAATTAATCTACATAGCATTAATTTACACAGGAGGTAATGGAAAGTTAAGCTAGAAAGTTTCACATCACTAGGAATGATTTCTTTAAAAATCTTTACTTATAGCGTAGATTCAGACAGATCCGGCAGATGTCTTTCGCCACACCTGATTTATTCAATTATCACTTTCAAACTAACATCAGCATTATGGAATTACACCACTATTCATCATTCTGTTCCTTCCCTGGGGACAATTGTTTCAACTTAAGCCTTCTATATGGGTGAAAATAAATTAAATTTGCTTCTCAGGCTTCTACTTTAAGATGATTTTCTCCTTTCGGAGCAGTTACTGACATCACATATAAATTTACAAACTGACAGTAATTTACATCAGCCTCTCTTTCAAGACATCTAAAAATCTTAGCTATTTAACTCATAAACAAAACACAATAAAAATGCCTCAAGCATCTTTTTCACTCAGTGTCTATCTATTCTGAACCTTCAGAGAACACAACAATCCTTATAGTTACTTATTCCTGGACATACCCTCACATAACCTGTCCTTTTCATCTGTGTTTGTTGCTTTTCTTTCAATGACAAGTCCAAGTCTCACTTCTTTTGTTCTATAAAAGTGTATTAAGAGTGTCTAACTTAGGCAAGTTAGAAACCACTGAAAAATTCAAACTTAAAAAAAGGCAAATTCACTAGGTAACTATGTAACTTACTTCTGCAATATTGTAAAGCATTATTTCTTAGTTTTTTATCAACATGCATCTTGACTGCATTCAGGTACAAACTTCTTATTAGTCTCTCTGGGTATATTGAGGTGGCACCAAACTCTGCTCCCTGGTACCTTGTCTATAATCCCTCCCCGCTTTCCTTCCTCCCCCATGGAGCTATTCACACACCTAATCTGTGAAGGAGGAGTGCTGTGGCAGCCATCTCCTTTGGCAGGCTTAGAAGCAGAAGAAGAACAAATGCCTGCATCAATAGTGCAGCTTAGTGCCTTTCTGTACACAGTGTGTCCAAGGATTTTGCATGAACTGGGCTCTTTCCATGCCCAGCAGCTTCCATAGGAGAGCTGAGAGGAGATAAGTATTTATGGCAAAGGATGGAACAGTCCCTTAACAAGTCCACCATGCCCTGTAGTCAACATGGGTGCAACATGGGAAAGCACATCCTGAGCTAGACCTCACACTTCTGGTGGGATTCCCTGCTCTGCTTTAAAGAATATAAAGGAAACTGTTACATTTTTGACAGTTTCCATAATACTAGATAGCAAACAAAGGATGGTCACAAGATGAGCAGATTTATTACAGAATTTGGGCAAGAAGACACAGCTACAAAAGTATGAAGGCAACATTTGCAGAGCACAGGGCTTTTAAAATTTACTATGCACTGCAATCTCCCTGTATCAAAATCTATTTTCCTAGAAAACCTCATCTGTCTTTCTGTGCGTAGCTCTGAGAGTGCAGTGGTTTTGGTTTGCCAATTTGAGATTTCCAGCCAATGCACCAATTAATGTGGTGGGTTCAATGTTGGCTAAATGTTATCACACCCTGCTGGATACTGTAGGGCAGCAGATAGAAGTGGGATGAACGGGAGGAGACCATGCTTGATATGGTGAAGAACCTCTCAGCAGCTCCTTTCAGAAAAAAAAAAAAAATCACTTCTGTGGGTAGCTCCAATGCAAAATCAGCACAGAGAGCAAGTAGTTCCCTGAGTGCATATGCACCCTGACTTTCTTCCTCAGTGAAAATCAAATAATTTCCTCAAATCTTGAGCAGTATGGGTTGCTTCACTGCTTGTTTAGTGAAATCCTTCCCCTGGCATCTCCTATTTCCCTAGGAAAAAACAGAGAACATTGCAAATCACTGGAGACTGCATTTGAGAGAAAAGAATTCTTTCTGCAGTCCAGTCACATTCAGGCAACAAATTTCAGTGGAAGAGCTAGTCTGTGGATTTAGTACATGATTAAAAGAAAAATGTCCTGTCAGTGGAAGCTCACACAGAGATGGGTTTTAATCCGTGGATGTTTTTCCCCCATATAGGAAAGTCTGGGCACATGGGTATCAACTACAATATGCAGAAAGAATCATGCTGCTGAGCACACATTTATTGCTGTGAGGCTCAGTGAGACTGCAGTGAGAGGCTCAGTTCTGGTTTGCCTGTGTCTTTTACACTACATGTGCAGGCTAAGGAATCAGTAAAATAGTAAAATAACTTTACTTCAAATCATATCTGCATGTAAAATTCAGTTAGGGAACCATGTTCTTTGGAAATACTAATTAAAAAAAAAAAAAACAAAAAAACAACAAAACTAAACCAAACCAAAAAAAACCCATCAAAATCAAGCCTATCCAGAGCTGTCAATCACCATGTGAACTCCTAGCCTAAAAAAGGAGATAATTTCCTTGGTTGGTTTATCAACTTCACAGCTGGAGCAAACCTGATGCAGGAAAGCTTTTTGCACTGAATTGCAGCTTGGCAGAAAGGTACAAATTTTATTGCAACTTCCAAGTAAACTATCATGCACTGATTCCCACAGGCTGCTGAAAGCTTGTGAGTGGGCCTGAGAGGCATGAGACAAATATCTTAGGAAACAATGTTCTCTGGCTTTTTGAATTTCCAGGATCTTTTGTGTCCCAGTAGCTCATCAAAGAGTTAAAGACTTCCAATGATATAGTCAAGAAAATATCCCTAAAATTCAAAGTAAATACTGCTTTTGCTTTTCTTAATGAAAATTGTTTGATTTATATGATCTCTAAATAAATTTTTAGGTTGGCAATCTCTGTTCCACTTTTCACTTTATTCTCTAATGATTTCCAAATGCCTAGTGCAACACTAAGCACTCTGCTCGGCTCTAGAAATAGCATGTAGGCATACAAGTTTGCTGAGGCACTTTAACCTGTCTTTACCTCCTTCACCACCTCTCCTGCTTATTTGCAGAGATACTCACTTTTATTGGAATCTGTGATCACCATGTTTACTGTGCACTGGGCAGCTGCAGTTCCCTGCTCAGTGCTAGTTCAGGTTAACTTCAGAAATGAAGTCCGATGAAGGAAATGAATCAGAATGAAAGTATCTGTCTGAGAATTGCAGTAACTAACTTGCAGAAATTTAGTTTATTGCAGTGTTTCTGCCATGGGTGTGGCAATTATGGGCACAGGTTGAAGGGGGAAACTAACTATTTTCCAAATCTCCCATTTACTTCAAGTTCTTCTGCATAATTTGCACTGAAATATTAATGAGATCCATAAAAATTAAAATAAACAATCAAGCTTTATTCTTTACTATAAATACTTCAGTAAATTAAATTAAAAGTATTGCAGAATTCCTGCACAGAATTTCAGTAACATTTTTGACAATTCAGAAATTGTCACAGTAATTTTCAATATTGTGTAAAATGGCAAACAACTCCATATCTAGTTCTAGAAAATATCTAGAACAATTAAGTTCTCATGTAGATTAGCTGTCAAGGTGAGGGCATTTCTATATCGCTAATGCTTGAACTCTTGTCCGCTCAGTCTCAGCCAGCTCTGGTGCAGAAGTTGGCCAAGTCTTTTTGACAAATCCTTATCATAACAGTTAATGAATGAAAATGCAAGTATCTATAATATCATGGTTTTCAGTTCCTTTTAAATGAGCTGCTTGAAAAAGCAGACGTCCCTGGATTGACAACTGCGATGAAAAACCACAGATTTATCTTGATCCTGTCCCATATAGTTGCTTTATTGACCCAGACTAGTAATCAGACAAATATACTTGTGTATTTTACTATCTACACACTACCATGAATAATGATGTCTAAATAAATTTAGCAAGAAAGGAAAAGGTCTTTCTAGAATGTTAGTGCAGATACAGTCTCTCACTATTTTTCTTTCTCTTGGTTATACTTTTATAACACTGAAGGCTTGTCAATGGCAAAGGTGAAATGGGCTGGATGCATCCCTGAACCAATATCACAAGCAGTGGAGGAATTGCACAAGGCATAAATTATGATATAAACACAATGATACAATTACAACAAAGCAGTGGAGGTAAAGTCAAATTTGCACTGTAGCCTCTGTAGCCTCTTTGCAGTCTGTTTCAGGAATGGACAATTTCTCTTTAATATTCCTTAGGCTGACAAAATTCTCCCGATTTTCAATAATCTGGTGATCTCACTAAACTTACTAATAAATCTGTGAGAAGCCAACAGCTCACCAAAACTGTTTATTCACATGGCCGAGAGACAAGTGTTCCTGGCTATTTTGGGGGTTATTGTTGTTGTGAAGATGATGATTATGAAGATAGCTGTGAGGAAGAACAGGCTTATCTTTCATACCCTTTTCTGAAGAAATGCTGAAGTTCAGCTCTGCAGAACAATGAAAAAAGTTAATTTCCACATCACTTTGCAATTGTTTATTATGAAAAAGAAGACAAACTTCGAAATGAAAAATGTGGAAGGGGCGCAAACTAAAATTAAAGAAAATTGGAATACCTTCAGGACAACTATATTTTACTCATGTAATTCCTGTAACTTTAAATTATCTCATGCTTTTTTATCACGTGTGGATGTTGACTGGCTTTCTGAATCAATCACATGTCACTCAGGCAAATGGAATGAGAGCAAGGAACCTGCCTGAGCACTGGTATCAGCCCCTACAGGGATTTTCTTTGGAGAACAACATACATGATATGCTTTTTCTGTCCAATTATAAAAATAGCAGGGCTATAACTAATGGGAAAAAAGAGGCTGCTGCAACACCCCAGAGGAGCCACATTATATATTGATATCATTAAACCTTTTGTTACATTTAAATAAATATGAACCAAATTGCACCTCTGGCTGACTGAAGGCAGGGGCAAAAGCTGTTTTGCAACCTCTTTTGGAGCAATTCCTGGAGCTTTCCCAACAGCATAGAGAAAGTCATCTAAACATCAGGGATGGAGGAAGAGCCATCCAAATCAACCCAAAAAGCATTAAAATTTATGGGTCAGTAGTAAAAGCTTGGTCAATGACCTGAAATACATTAAGCCACTCCAGCACTGATCATGGTCATAGTCTTTATAGCTCAGTAGTCACAGTGTTTCCCTTGATTAATTATTTACAAAAGGCTCATAACCTTCATTTTAATGTCTGTTGTGCTAAATATCTTTTTAAATTAAATTATATTTTTTTTCTGATGATGAAAAAAAACCCACTTAGGTCTACCAAATGTCATAATTAATTCTTATGTCAAACAATCAACATTTGGCATATTCTTTGAAGACAGCAGGGCAGAAATAATTCACAAAGCAAGACAATTGCTTGGAGTCAGTATGAGGCACTGACTGGTGACAGATATTCAGAAATTAAGTCAGATCCTTGCTTATCATTTCCCTGTGGATGTGATGCTTGTGTGTAATGGAGAGAAGAACAGAGATGAAGAACATCAGAGAACTGTGAAGAAAAAGTAAGAGAAATAGAGTCCTCAAAAACAAGAGGATGCCATGATCTTTATGACACAAATGACTTTATTATTATGAGTAATAATAATAAGGAAAACTCTAAATATATGAAATCATCATACCTGGTTAATTAAAGCAAGATAACATTGCAAATGTATGGATGACAAGTCTAAGAATACTAGCAAGCAGATTTTAAGAAGTGTTTAGCATCAATTCATATCAATAATTATGAATCTTTTGGGCAGGTAGGGACCATTTTTATAGAAAATTAAGAAAAAGCTTGGGCTGAATTGGGCAAAGTACTGCCAGCAGATGAAGGGAGGTGATCCTGCCCCTCTGCTCAGCACTGCTGAGGCCTCACCTGCAGCCCTGGGTCCAGGTCTTGGATGGAGGGGGTAATGAGGATCCAGCAAGGCTCTTCTCAGTGGTGCCCAGTGCCAGGACCAGGACAGTGGGTACAAACTGGAACACAGGAGGTTCTCTCTGAACACCAGAAAACACTTTTTCAGTGTAAGGGTTATTAAGCCAAGGCACAGATTGCTCAGGGGGATTGGATTGTAGAGTCTCTCTCCTTGGGAGATATTCAAAAGCTGTTTGGATACAGTCCTGGGAAGGCTGCTCTAGGTGCACCAGCTAAGTGTGTGGGGGGTTGGATCAGATGACTTGCAGAGGTCCCTTCCCACCTCAACCCTTCTGTGTGATTTTGTGATACAGAGCTTGCAATTTTTCTACTAGTGGAAGACAAGTTATTGAGCACTCAGATACTCTGTTGGAAGCTGCTTTAGAAGCCTGTTGCCTCTTAGGGAAAGCATACAACATTTATAAATTCATGAGTTGAAAGACACACTAGGAAGGCATCTTTTTGGGACATATACTTTAGCAGATGGTGACTCTGCTCACAGTGACCACAGTAGCCAGTTCCCAATTTGGCTACTAGGAGTGCTTTTTCTTATATTTCTGATATTACAACTTCATTTTATTCTGTAGAAAGTAATGTATTTTTCTATTTTAATGTATGTTTTGTGCTTGGCAGTGTATGTGATAAGCTATACACCACTAATAACTTTACCTTAGGCAGATATGCTCACTGCTTTTTACTTCACTATGGAAAAATTTCAATATTGTTAATCTCCCTATATCACATCTTTGTCTGAACTTATACATGACTCTGCAAGAGAGGGTTTGGAGGTTTTTTTGTGGCTGTTCCTCCTCTGCAGGTCCAGCAGGCAGCCTGAGGGTAACAATAATTGACACTTATGAAAGGCAACAGATGGACCTCTACAAAGTAAACCAGAAGCTTCCTTCAAAATATCCTGAATTTGCATCAATATGCCAAAGAGCTTCCATGTTTTGCATGTTTTTAGGCTTAGAGATTTCACTTTCTTTGCTTCCCCTCTTCTTTCAGTGGTCTGGATTTTAGGTTATCCTTCTATACCTTGATGAGAATGGGAGGAAAGGTAACTTCACTTTGTGCAATGCAGCATTGAAATAAAGTAATGTCTCCTGTCCCAGAAACATCTAGTTGTGTCAGCCCATTGCTCTACCAAAATTTATTAATTTTGCTTCTTCAGCACTGATGAAGTTATGTGACTGCTAATTCCAGAGTTAGCACAGTGATTTTCAAATAACAACAAAAATTGTATAATTTGTCTTTCTCAAAGATGCTAAGCTGTCACCATTTTGACTGTATTTTTCCCTGAAAATTGATGTTTCTGTAATGATGATCTGCCTTGCATTTTAAAGGTGCAGTGCAGAAGAATTTATTCATCAAAATAATATATATATTATTCCCTACATCAAATAAATATAGATTTTAAACACAAAATTTAACTATAATAATTCTTTACTATTAATTGCATCCTATTCTCTCATACTTCTCTCGATTCTCCCTGAATTTAAAGAAATATTTAACATCTTCAACTACCAATCACTTAAATAGGCACCCAGAATCAGGATGAGATACAAAGTTTCTGTTTCACCAATAAAAATATATATTTAGACACAACTATAAAGCAGATATAAAAATAGCTTTACTGTGTTAAAATTAAATAAATGGCTGTTAAGCCTATTTCCTGAAGCAGGGTTTCATGCAGTTGCAGCTGCAGCATTCTCTGCATATAAAAATCTTTATACCAGTTAAAAAAAAAATAAAAAGTCACCTTTCAAAAATGCTGCTAGTGAGTTATATATCTTGACAGGTATCCAATACTTACCCCTCAGGGGTGTTTCTTCTTTCAGAGGCTCTAACTCCCTACCAAATGGAAGTGTTTGCATTCCCAGTCACTTGGACAAAGCTTAGTATGATAAAATGATTTGTTATGCCAATAAAGTTTTTTGTTACACTGTAAAATGGTTTGTTACACTACTATTGCTACATGAAAATGTTATGAAAATTAAGTAGGTTGTAAGGTCCAAAAAGGAATAGTCTGCTTTCGGGACTAGCTACCAGGAAAAGGTAAAAAAGAATGATCTTATGATCCACAACTTCCCAGTCCTTTGAAAAGACAACCTAAATGACCTTTTAACTAACAACTGAAATTGGTACCCTAATTAGGAAAGCAGTTATGCATCCAAAAGGGATGGGAACTTCCTCAAGCCAGTAGTATTCAGAAAATGGAAGGAAACTGGGAATTATTTGATAATCCAGGTGGTGACTTCTCTCTTGTGTGACAGTACATGAAACAGGCCTAAAATACAATTCAGAATGGAAACCGGAGTACAGATTCATGGTATGTTAATCATAACATGTCACAGATGGCATAGCAAGATAGTAAAACTGGAGGAAAACCTTATTATCTGTAGAGTATTTTAATTTTATAATTGTTTATATTTATCAAAGCAGTATCTGAAATGGGAAATTATTTAATTCACAGTCATGACTTATAAGTTCCTGGAACATTTTAAATTTTCAATTTAATTAAAATTTTGAATTTTTACTTAATCCAGAACGGCAATCAGTCACTACTTCAGAAAGGGAAGGCCAGTTATACCTTATGATTTATAATTATTACAGAATTTCTATATTTTTTCATTTTAATATTTTTTAGTTTGTATCTATTAATTTTGTTATTCTAATATTAATATTTGTGTTCCTGACATTTGACAGAATTGTACTGCACTAATAAGTGCCAAAGAAAACACTTCCTGTGATCAACAACCAGCTTGGCATCTTACAAAAGGCATTTAGTACTGGAGAGGAATTATCTTGAACTTTCAGACAGCTGGACAAAATGACCAGAATAACCACATATACTGATTTCTTCTCTTTTGAAAAAGGAATGCCCTTATGCTGAAAAGTAAAAATTTAAATTTAAAAATAATTTTAAATTTAAGGAGTGAGATTTATTTCACAGATGCTGTTTACTTTGCAAGTGGTAGTATAAACCAGATTGTTAGTGAAACAGCTTGAAATACTGAACAGACCAGAAATATGCATCCCTTCTGGCTGCTCAGACCAGGTAGCCCACCTGACTAGCAGGTGTGGACTGCAGACTGCAGCTCTTCTCCCACTGTCTAACAGGCCCTGGTGGCCATGGTTAGGAGCACAAGCCACGAGCATTTATGTTCTCAAAATAGATATGGCTCTCTGGGGTGATCGATCCTGTGCGCAACCACTTAGAGTCAGCCAGCTGCAGTGCACTACACACAGCTATGAAGAGAAAGAGCTATGACTTCTAGGAGATCACACACAGCTCATGCCAAACAACCTGTTAATCACAAGCTGAAGCAGCCAAGAGGAAAAACTGTGGCCAAGACTGGGTTGTTGCTCCCAAAGCAACTCATCGAATCCCAGCACTTCCCTGCACTGCAGGCTTTTGCAACAACTTCTTGTAATTGCATTTTTTGACTGGTGTTGCAACAAATGCAGACAATGGAGGTAGAGTGTTCTGATAATGCAGAGTTCAAGAAGAGAAAAAATAACATTGCTAAATATGAACACATACTTTAGTTCCTAATATTTTTCTGACCTTTCTCAAGGATTAATCCATAGCTGAGTCTGGGAAGAAACTTAGCTATGTATCATGTAAAATATATTTACAATCAGGGCTGAATAAATGGTGTCATTGATTTTGAACGTCAGAAAGGTTTAGGCAAATTAATTTTGGACAAATCTGCTTTGCTTTGCTCAACATCTCAATGAATGAGAGCCAAGGACTCAAGTTAATTTCCACCTATCACAGCTATAGCCAGAATGGGTACTATGCCTGTACAGAGCCTGAAGACATATAAGGAAAGAAAAGAACAGTGCATATTTTAAGAATATAATTAAACATTATTATTAATAATTAATTATTAATGAATTATTATGAATAATATCATTCTCTAACACAATTAAAAATCTCTGCAGCCAATCCCCTTTCCAAGACATGCAACAACAGCAGGCTGTGTGTGAAAGGACCAGTGTCATCCCAGTACGAGAAGAACCGTGAACTTACGGAGAGGAGTATTTGGATAGCGCTGTGAATGACCTCCAGGTACTGGAAATCAATGATGCAGCCTGTCACGGAGACGTAGGAGTAATCCTCTAGGATGCCAGGGGAAGAAGGACGCACCACCCTTCGTACGCAGCCGGGCCCGTGCTCCCGCCACCACGAGCGGTGCATTGAGATGTTAAAGGTCATGAGATCCGTTTCCTAGGAGAGGGAGGGGAAAGGTGTGAATACATTTGACTTTCTGTTTTTAAGGTAAAGAAAGGGGAAATAAAAGATCTTTTCTATTATAAAGGCAATGAGATAATTATCCTTAATCCCCATTCCAGTAATTTCTAATGAAAGTAGAATGTTAAAGTGGAGAAATGAAATGGCAAATATGCATTGATTATTTTGTAGTTGTGCACAGGAACTTCTGCCTGGCATAAGAACCATCTTACCAGGTACTTTACAAACACATGTTCCCTTGGACTTACAGCCTGAAAAGCAATTTTAATGTTACTTGATTAGAATGTCACTTAAGAACTTCTTCTTTTTTTTTTTTTTTTTTTTTTAACAGACAACAGAGCCAGTTTTACCCCATGGTACTGGAGGCAACCTAAATCAAATTTACATCATATTTGATGATTTCCATCATCAGATTCAAATGTTTCCAGCCAAGCACCCTGCTCTCTTTTCTTCCCTCTGCCCCTCATCCAGATTACAAACTCCTCAGCTTAGTGGAGGAACCTACATTTGTGAACAGATCTGGGTTTAAAATAAAAGCAGTAAGTTTTTTTCACTCAAATCACCTTCCAGATCAAATATTAAAACTACCCAGATGAGTACTGGTTGCAGTCTAACCTACATAGGATATATAATGTCTGTGCATTTTAGTAAACATCATACCACTTCCACTTGGAGTGGTAGAAGTGGTAAACCTACTAATGTACTAAAGATTTTCTAAGAGCTTACCTTGTACAAACAAGAAAATTCATTTGAACTAATGAAATATTTGGTTCTTCGGGTCATGTATAAAAACGAATACATGTATAAAAAAATATATATTGAAGTTGAATGAATGCCATTTAAATGCAAAAAACACCCAAGCCTTCTCACTGGAGATAAATGAGAGTTGAGTTATACTGATACTTTAAATAATTACTTCAGATTTATGTTCCCATGTTTCCCATTCTGAACTCAAAGTAAAAAATGTCTGCAAAATTGCCAGCCATATGCCCACAAAATACCCCTGGCTTCCATACATGACAGTTTGTGAGCACTGCTGATTTGCCCTTTGCATCCCACAAATATGTCCTGTCTATGCCCATATACTTCCACCCTGGCCAAAGGGAAATTCAGTCCAAATTCCAGTTGCAGAAGTAGTTTATTTGTTATTTCTCTTCATTAATTGCCTTTATTCTGGCTACACCTGAAAATTAACATGGGACTTAAATCCTGCCATCCTAACTATATCCTAGTTATCAGTAAGAAATCTGCCTTTGTGATCTGCTGGCTTTTTCTGCACCACTTCTCTACCCTTTAAATACAGAGTTGCTAGATTTCCAAATGCATTATTTTGAGTTGATGAGGCATTTATCTTTTGACTTTGCATGTCAATCCTTGATACTAGCTTAGAAAATTTTCAGCTGCAACATGAAAACAGCTTGTGAAATAAGAAGCTGACAGACAACTCAGTTTAATGAAAATATAACCATAAATATAGACTCACAGGAAACAGCCAGGGCTTTCTTTGTACAACAATGCCAGAGATTGCACAGTGTTATCAAGTGCTTTTATAAATTGTCAACTCAGAGAGATGCCAGTTGTCAAGCAGCACACACATATTCCATCTAACCTAGCTCAGGAGCCCTTTGCTGAGAAGGAATATGGATTGGTGGGTTAGTGTGTATCAAATATTGTGAGGTAACACTTTGTTGTCACAACTGTGGGAAGAAGTTGTGATGTCCATGGTGTTGGTGTCACAGATTTCTTTGCTCTTGGAGGTTTATTTATACTTTATTGTTTTTTGTCTTTATGTTTTTAAAAATTGTATTCTGTTAGAGTATTCATACTTGGCTACTTCACAGCCAATGTCAAAATCTCATAGGGAAATAGAAAAAATTTGCCAACACATGTAAAATGTAAGATTTTGGCATATGAACAGTACAAACAAACCCCTTATAAATAAAATCTTTAATTTCTGGGATACTGTTATGTATGGCTCTTGAGATGATAAAAAAAAATTGCCTACTTGATGGTCATATTCATCTTTCAAGGCTCCTGATGATTCAGGTAAGAAGGAAATAGCAAAAAAAAAACAAACCCAAAAAGTCTCAGCACTTGCTACCTTTTTTTTTTTTTTAATTCATTCAGAAATTCTGGATAAAGTCTAAAAGAGGAGATTTTCATGATTACCTTTCACTTTGTGTATTACATCCTGAGCTCTCAAAGCAGGTAAAAGCAGATAATGACGTCCCAGCAAGGATCAGTTTTAGAAATGCAAACAAAACCTCTTGGTGCATTAGCTTGACCTCTGAAATATCACCTCACAAAATGGCAGCCATAAGCCGTTCGAGCTGATAAATGTTAAGCTGCTAATCAATAAAAGAAAGACTGACAACAGGAAAAATCAATTTTTACTTTTTGTTTTTTAGCAGCTGAAACACTTCTCTCTAACTACTTGGAGATTCTTAATCCGTAAAGTGAGTCAAATGCAGCAAGCATTAAAAAAATTAACCTGTACCTTTACAGTCATTTACAGAACCATAGAAAATTCAAAGACTCTTTGCTGGGATGAACAGGTTTAAAGCATCAGTGAACTCCTGAGAGTGTTTTGGTATTTGTAAATTCACAGCTTGGAAACTCTGAGCATGCTGGAAAAGCTGCTGCCCAAGTGGCTTATTTTCAGTTCTACATTAAATGAAAGTTAAGAATTTTCAGAAAGTACAAGCAGATGCCTAAAGTTTTTAAATAGATCATTTATTATGTTCTAATTTTTCATATTAAAAAAATTGTATAAAATGTTTAATCATCAGTGACAATTCAAATGCTTATTTCTTAGGAAAAAATGCTGCTGCTTGAAAGCAGGCTGCTTCAAATTTCAGACTCTGTACAATAGAAACCAAGATGTCCTTCTAACTAACCCAGTTGGGATTCATTTAAAAGTTGAAATTTCAATCATGGATGGAAAATTGCTCTCTTCTGAGCATACATCTTGACTTTAATACCATATATCAGCAGTTAAACTATACTTCCTCAGCTCATAACCACTCAGATAGACACCATGAACAGAAAAGGGGCAGAACACAGGCAACAAGTCTTCCAGGAAGATTGTGAGGCTTAGGGAAGTGACACAGGGAAGAGAAATCCCATCTCCTACTCCTCCCTTCTTTAGTCAGCATTAAAGCAATACTCCAATCTGTGGTAAGAAGTTTGCTCCTGAGTATAGGATCAGCCCCATAATCATGCTTTACTGATGTAGAGTCCCACTTACCTGTCTACAGCGTTTTAAGCTTTTAAACTATATATAGGATTTGTGTTGGCTGTCAGCCCCAGGATTAATTTTGATTATTATTGGAAATCATTGCTATGGCAGATACATTCTTTTAAGGTGAGATGTAATTCCTGTGAGTCTGAGTAATGCTGTTTCCAAGTGCTTGGGGATAATGTTTAATTTCATTATTTCTGCTAAATTCTACATTTGGTTTCAAGTGGATGTTTTCTATTGGGCAGGGCTTTGAGCAACCTGCTGTAGTGAAAGATGTCCCTGCCCATAGCAGGACGTTGGTCTAGATGATCTCTGAAGGTGCCTTCTGTTCCAAAAAATTCTGTGATTTTTTTGATTCAATTTTTAGGTGGTGGATCTAGGTAAAATTTAACAAATCATAGCATAAGAAGGCTGATTTTAAAACTACAGAGAAATAAAATAGTATGATGTTCCTTTCATTTATTTGTGTAAAATTTACACACTGTCTATAACAACAACACAAAAAAAATTAATGAGAAATTAGGACTATCTAAAATCACTAGTTTTAAGGAATACAAAAAGAAGGCACTGAAACTCCAGGGAGAAAACCCAATGCACCAAGATTGCCTTGCATAACAAACAAATATTATGCTGTGACATGATTACCACCACAGCTATTTGCTCTTTCAGTGTATGCTTCTGCTTTATGACATGTTATTTTCTATTTCTTTCATTCCTTGCTAGTATTTAAAAATACACTCTTAGGAAAAGTATAACAAAAACAGTGCTTTGAGCAGGATGGAGGAAAATCCCTTTTTTTCTTCAGAAAACAGCAGTCAACACTTCAAATTTTATTGACAAGTGAAAGAGCACAAAGGCCTGGAAAAACATAATGTTAGAGATTTTGACTTTTATTGTGGCTTGTGTGGTACCTAGCCCTTCCCAACACTTTTTATTTCATTGATTCATACTATGTTGCTTATTATGAATGGACATTAGGCTGAGGCATTAAATATTTCCATTCAATTTCCTAAGTGTAACAAGGATGCTCTATTCTGACTTGCTACACATATTTTGTTTAAGCAGTGAGGAGAAAAGATTTTCAGTCAAACACCTGCTCAACAGGTAATAAAAGTTTATATGCATAATGCTAGAAAAGGAACAGTACATTTCCTTGCAATTCCCTAGACCCAATTATGTTTGTAATTAAGATGCAGGGTTGTTGGCAGGGACAAGGGACACACACATTCCTAAGTAATCTTAAGGAGACCTTAATTCTCATTAGATATAAATGATGTGTCACAGCATTAATGAAATCCACTCTAATTGTGCAAGTACTTGGAAACATGACCATCAGCTATTAGACAAAGACCCCCACTGGCAGCATCACCTTACTTTTCCACCCTGCTTTTGCTTGAAACAACAGGTTCTGATTCCAGCTTGCTCTGTGTGTGACCAGTTACATTCCATCTCCTCTCACTGAAGGAGGACTGTACTGCTGAACAAACAGTTTTGAATGCCTGGGTAGACAATACTGATGAAGACTGAGGCCATTTCCCATTTCCAAATGGGGAATTTTGCAACATCAGCTCTCACACTGTCTTTATTGGGATGACAGATTTTGAATATTGACTACTATCTTTTCCCGTTGGTTTTCAATTTAAACTCTTGCCTCAGTGTTACACTGATGGCTTTTACCTGTTCCATGAGCTAGAGGTTGAAGGTGGCCCACTCAATATTTGTGGTAAGCCCACTCAACTGCTAACGGGACAATGAACCATGCTGATTCCAGGCTGCTCAAGATATAACACAATCAGCATGTTTACCTCTTCCTGAGCACTCTGGAGAATAAATGACATGAAAAGCATTCTTAAATTGAAGCTTATGGGTTGACTCTACTGGGGCTATTCATCTGTCTGAACTGGATGTCAGACAAGACAGCAAATTCATCTCTGTGCTAGCAGTGCACACTAAACCAGAGCAATCATGTGATACACCTAAATTAATTACCACTAAAAGAGAAAATTCACAGTATGAAAATCTTCAGACACAGACAGTGAGGTAACCCCAGCATCATGGGCTGAGAATGGTTAAACGAGGTACAGAGGCAAAGTAATTTTTGCTTGGTGTGATTAGAGGCTCATGGTTCCCACTGTCAGAGATTAGAAGTTCACAGACTGTAATTATGGCATCAGACCATGACTAAAGGGAAAGATTTCTATATTAAGCATAATTATTGTTTTTCCAAATCTATCTACACTACAATACTTTTTATCCATTTGCTGACAGATTACCCTCCACATCTACGACCCTCTAAAAAAAAAAAGTATGAGTTAAGCTTGCCAAGTACTGGCTTCTCCTTCTTTTACTACTTTTATTCCTTCGGCTATGGAGAGTGTTGCCAGATTTTAATTTATTTTTTACAAGTGAACATAATAATTTTGGAAATTTATTTGGAAGTTAGGCAGATGATCTACCTATGTTATAAAAATAGTTTCCTTGCATCGTTTTATTTGCTACATGCTCAGGGATCTGTATACTCTTTTGCAAAGCAATTTTAAAATTAGATTTACCAAACTTACTAGAAAAGTGGAATGCAGTGGAAAGTCTCTAGGAAGCCAGAAGGCAAGAAGTCAACAAGAGAAGTATACTGCTGTCTTCTTCATGCAGTCTTAGTATCACTTGCAAGAAGAAATTATAAGAACTAGCAAGGGGCTGTTTTTGAAACTTGTTGCCCCTGAAGATGAGCTCTGATCTTTGGCAATATTCAGATCCATGCTCAAATTCCAGCTCCATGTCTTTTCCTTGTTCAATCTCCCTTTTTTGGCAGTCTCTCTGTCTGAGAAACAGCCCAGAGAGGTAACAGAGTATGGCAGGAAAAAGCTTCAACACACAAGGAAAAAGCAGCTGAGATGGGGCAGTTGGATCAATATGAGTCTTACCTACCACTTGTCATAGGAAATTCAACATGAACACAAAGCAGTTACAGCTGCCCAGGAAAGTTGTTGTGCTCCAGTGGAGTCCTTGACATGTGATTAAGCACTTAGCACTTGAGCACTTAGTTTGAAAATTGCTCTCACCTATTATCTCTGATGACCCAGAGCTATGACAGAACACAGACTTGGAGTGATGTCAAACTCTGAGCACTGCTTTGAGTTTTGAAGACTGAGAATGTGACAATGGTTTGTATAAAGCCAAGTTTGGTTTGTGCAGATTGATGTGTCCCTCACTCAAGCCATACCTGATTTTGGCTGAAATGAAGTAAGGCAAAACTGAAATGTAACACAGTGAAAAATTAGAAATATCTTTGGCAAGCCATGTACAGCCACCTATACCAATGATGTAGGAAAACATCTCAGGCCAGAGAGATGGGAAAGGTTAAAAAAGGCTTGAAACATCTTGGCGGAAAAACACTACAATTATGGGCCATAAAAAATTCTGTCCAAAAGGTTTATAAGCTATAAGCATTTGAAAAAGGATTTTATGACATAAAACAATTTCAAGGCTCAGCAAGAACATTTAAACTTTTTTGTTGTTGTTGCTGTTTTTGAGCAAAATTTCTGAGATCCCTATAGAGTCATTCATACATTTGAAATATCACAAAATTAAAGCTTGATGCCTCAAAAATAAGCTGCCACAACCCTTATAGCAAACTCTTGCCTACACTATTTAATAATATTTACAATATTTCTTATTTAATTATTCTTATTAATTTTTCTTATTTAATATTTTTCATTAAAGCAGACAGGATCAGACTCGTGCCTGAGTACCTCGCCATGTTTACAGTCTCTAAACATTCAACAAATACACTACTTAAAGAAATGGAGAAGACTCTTGCAGTGTTGATGGGAGCTGGATTTTTCTACAGTTAAAATGGAGAGATCTGTTCTGGGTTGGTCATACTAAAAGTACTAATTCTTTATAGCACTTTGTCTTGTGCCACAGACATGCAAATATTACAAACTTTGCATGGACTTTTAGTTTTAACATCACTATGAAATTCATGGAAATAGAGGACACAGTTTATGCCAAAACCCCACATAATCCCATATGAGGAACAGATGCAATGTAGCCTCTAGCCAAAACAGGATTTAACTTTGTTATTATCCAAATAACCATATTTTGTTCACAGTGGTTGTGAACAAAGACAAAGCATGGGGATAAAGGCATGATTAAAAATATAATGTTTAACAATAGTACAGTTAATTTTAATATTTCCCTTCTTTTCTGGTGGGTTCCGTGATTCGTCTGTCCATCTCGACTATAGGAATACAGTAAGATCTCTTGCTATGCAAGGAGATAAATTCTATGCTGGAAATAAACACACGAGAGCCTGGGTCCTAAATTTAAAGGTTTGTCCCAGACTCTGATGACACTAAAATGCACCATAAACAGACTTTTAAAAACTCCCTTGAATGTTAAAATTTCTGACAAGAAAAATAACTCCCTGCTTTAAGACTAGCCAGAAAGCTCCTACCTGCACCCAGGAACACTCTTAAAGATTAATAGGCCACTTTAAGCAACTGCTGTTGTGTTCTCTGCTTTGCTTGCTCAAAGCAATGCAATTGTTCATGATATTGCCAACTCTTGTTTTATGACAAGTCTAGTTATATTCAGCATTTTTGCTAAAGCCGTCATTCCCAGGGACATGAAATTACAATAAGAAGTTTGTCTTGTTGTGACAAAGTGATCTGAACAGGAAAACTTCAAAACTCATGAGCTCTGCTGCTAGGCACTTCCACTCTGTGCTGTAATGTGTACTGTTTGCTGTTTTCCTTTAAGCTGGGTCCTGGAGTCTAGAAGGGAGGCTTCTGCATGACAAGTTCAGATCACAGCTATCCAGGGCATCACCTGCCATAGTCCCCCATCTTGGACAATCATGGATACATCAGGATATAGGAAAAGACCAACTGTTTTTTAATGTTTCAACAAAGGCAATGACCCAAGTGCACACTAATAGCTTAAAAGAGGCAATAAGGAATATTAATATGTAAATCAAACTCCATGATTCATGAGAATTTTGTAAGACGATCCAAATTTTTGTTTTAGAGAGTATGCAAAAGGCAATGAGAAAGATGTGCTAATTCACTCCATCTTTTGAATGAACTCTATACAGCTCATTGGATAAGACTGTCTGCCACAACAGACTGCCAAGAAGTGAGAGTACACACTACCAGAAGCTCTTCTGAAGACTCAGAATGCAAAATGAGACAAGAAGCAATAAGCAGCAGAAGTTATTGAGCTGTGAGGGGTCTGTTTTCTTACTTGCTTTCATTTCAAAGAAGCACAAGATGCTCTCAGAAAAATACTTTTCCTCACAACACTTTTTTTTCTGTATTTCTTCTCTGTGATAAAAGATCATCATATTTTTGCCAGTCCCTCAATTATTGTGGTGCTGTTTGCCAGTGACCTTGGCTTTAGCAGAGCAATCCTTTAATCACAGGCTTCATTTGCATTCTGCTGAAGCAATGACAGTCTCCAAAAAGAATCTGATAACATTTTTTTTAAACAGCAAAGACAGTCCCTGAAGAAACTTTCAGGTCAGATGATGAAATTTGAAATCCTTCCTTTCCCAGAAGAAGTGAAGTACCTATGACTACAGAAAAGAGAATCTGCAGCAGCAGAACTCAGTTAATACAATTAATTTAATTATTCATTTTACATTTACTACAGGCATTAGTCCATATTTTAGGTTCCTTGAAACATTTTATACATTTATGTAAATATCTAAATATATGCAGAGAGTCTATTTTATTTATCTATATGCAGTATGCATATATTTCTATATTCATATTTAGCTGTACAAATTAATGACTCAACAGTGCTTTCCCATGAACAAATGCCAACTGTGGTCAAAGAAGGCAGCATTACCAATCTACTTCAGCATTGCACTGCCCCCTGATCTTAATCAGATTAATTTAATTTGCAGCCTAATCCACCACCAAACCACAGTCACTCTCACAGACATTCACACAAAAGAGATTTTATCTGTTCTCTCAGGAATGTTCATGTTTTCAGAGGACTATTTCAGGAACAAGGATCCTTTTTGCTCTGGCATCACCTTTCTATGGGTAAGTCTATAATCATAATAATCAAATTCCTAAAATTCTTTTGACAAGATTAATCAAAAATATTTGACAGTGTCCAGCAACTTTTGGACAATTTCAAGTTTTCCATGCCAAAAAAAAATCAGTGAGGTGCTAAGCCTAATTTTTAATTCTTTCTTTTTTTAATATTGAAGAAATTTCTCACAGAAGCTACTTTAATCAATGCAGTTGACTGTGATCCCCAGAAATATTTTTAATTCGAGAGGCAACTATAAAAGTTTCTGTTAATAAGTCTAGGTGGATTACTTAATGGTCCTTTAACAGATGTTCTATAAATCTGGTCACTTTAAAAGTTGCATAAAGTTGCAGGGAAGCCTAATGACCCATTCACTCTGTCTGCAATCCTTCATCATGCAAGTTTTAATATATTCTCCTCTAATAAATAAGGGCAAAATGAGACCACAACAAATATATAAGACCATATTAATATTTGAAATTATTTGATTTCACTCTCAATTTTGAAATAATATTTAACAGACAAAGAGAAGAAAGATGAACAATTTTTAGATAGACTGATAGACTGATGACAGCAGGACAAAACAGCAAAAGGACAAATAATCAGTTTATGTATTTACTGAAAACAAAATTACTATATAAAGACTTTCCTCAAACATCTATACATATACATACACACACACACACACGTATATCTATCTAAAGAATTTTCAGTTTGCCTGAGGAAAAAAAGAATCAAAATATTGTCAATATCAGGCATTTTTTCTGCAAGCTGATTAGTATCTACAAATTCCAATACATTTTGGAAATCATTAAACTTGACTATATATAATAGTAATTACTAGTATCACTAGAATTTTCACTTTGTAAGTGTTCCTATTTTTAAAACTGGTTTTAGGAGCAGTGATAAAGGATGTCAGTGTGACTCCAGGAGACAGCTGAAAGCCTGAGAAGCCCACAAAGCTACAGAGATGATTTGACAAGCATCTATGTGCATTATTTAATTTCAACAAGCATCCCATTGACATAAGGGATCTACATATATTTGCTGGATTAGGGCCAGCAAGAAGAGCAATAAGAAATATACAAGAGAGAAAGGACAAGAAAAGTATGAACATGTGGGCGTATTTTTACAGGCCTAATTGTGTATTTCTTGGAAATAATACAGAATTTCTTATCAGTATAGCATGTGCCATATAGGGTTGTGTAGCATACTGAGGCATAGAGGAAGGTTTTCTTGAACAAGTGTGGCATATTTTGTTGTAAAACTCTAGTTAAGTCTATGAAAACCGTTCACAGGTAACTGTAGTGGATTTTAGATTTTCAAAATTCTAAACCAGCAACTGCTGCTGGTTTAAGAATATGTTTTTAAAGGTGAATTTCCCTTCCAGTCTCTGGACAAGGAATATGAAAAGAGTAAATGTTTACATTTAGTTTATTCCTCATATGTAGCCAGCTAATGTCTGTGTGCTTGTGCTGTTTTTGAATTGGATAAAGTTAATTTTCTCCAAAGCAGCTGGTGTGGGGCTTTGTTTGTGCTGCAAACAACGTTGATTACACAGGAATGTTTTTGTTATTGCTGAGCAGTGCAAGTCCAGTTGTTTCCTGCTCCTCACCCTGCCCCACCAGTGAGAGGGCTGGGGCTAGAGCTGCAAGGGGATACAATCAGGGCAGCTGAGGCTGCTGTGTGGTGCTTAGCTGCTGCCTGGAGCAACTAAATTCCATGACAGTGCTAAATAGCAAAGAAAAAGACAAATTCAGTGCTAAACCTGTGCTGGGGAGATGGTAGTTAGTAGAAAGCAGGGAAATCTAAAGATGTGGGGATATTAAGAAGGATGGGAGAAAGTATCCTGCCTTTGATTGCTCCCTGGTCCTTGCAGACTTTCCCACTGCTGCTCCTTCACTAATTACCTCTTCTCAGAGCCACAGACTGTGCAAGAGTTTTGCTTCTTAAAACTCTGCTGAGGGCTGAGGATGAGAGAGGATGGCTCAGCTTTGATTGTCTGCTGGCTGGGCACAGGCTGTGGGCATCAAAGCACTGCCAGCTCAGGTGAAGGTGTCTGTGGGGAAGAACAGAAATCAGCCCTGCCCAGGAATGCTGCCTCAGTGTCCTGCATTTGGATATTGTCTAACAAAGGCAGGGATCTGGAAACATGATGGAAAAATCTCACCAAATGCCAGCCCCTCCTGGCACTTCTAGGTATCACTCATGTCTTCACATCTAAAGCATTGCAAGTCTTAACACCCACACACTTGGTTTTAAAAGTAAATTGCACAGCAGTGATATGTTCAGTCAGCCACTGGTAATGGCTTTGGATTGGACCCCTTTAAACATAAATGTGGGACAGGGAAGCACACACACCACTAAACCAGAGGGATTGGAGATGACAGCATAGCTACAGAGGCACAACCTAGGTAACAGATACACCTTCACTGCTCTCCATTGAAATTTTGATGCCTGTTTGGCATCAAAATAGATTTTGCCAACTTGATATGTCCTTTTTAAAAAATACAACTACTCATGCAAAAACAGAGGGCATTAAATCATTCATACACTGTAACCAGGCAGGTGTTTGCACAGCTGGCAGAATGTTGTAGGGAGAGAGTACTTAGCTTTGCAAGTTTGAAAACAAGGTAAACACAGGAACGCATCTGAATTTGGCAATCCTTCCAAATACTGTAGTGTTGTTTATGATTTTTTCCCCTTTCCAACAAGAAAAGTGAATATTATACAGTAAAGACTTATGACCTGAAAATAAAAAAGTGAAATATTGCAATGGAAAAACACCCCAATCCACCCCCCAAAAAATCCCTGAATGTTCACATTGTTCTGTTGAATTTTAAATGCATTCAAAATGAAACAAATTTTCAGCTGAAAATGCTCTTCCAAAGTAAAAGTACTAAAACTCAGTAATTAAAAGACCATATGTCTCAAAGTTTTTCTCTGAATATGCCGGCTTTCTACAAAACACCTTATTTCTCAGAAAGTAAACAATTTGTTTTCCTAGAAATAAAAGCCATAAAACCTGACAAACTTTATATAGGAATGTGTCAAATAAATTCTTCAGAGTTCTCTTAGTGAAACAAAAAGGAGGAAACTTCTCTAAACAAAGATGTTTGCTTACACTCACTTTAAATGCTGCCACAGATGATTCTTTGGACAATCTTTAATCTCTAAGAGCTCTCCTTGTGTGGATTGTACTAACTCATGAATGAAAAAAAAAAATTACAAAATCCTTACCAAACAAAAATTTCCTATTAATACAGTATCAGGAAATCATAGAGAAATAAATCACACATTGTGACAGCCAAAGCCTGGTCACAGAGAGGTACTTTTTCAGCTAAATTATTATGATTAAATTGTCATAACTTCCACCACCATAGAAACAATTAATAATGTTATAAAGGCATTTTAACCACCCTTCTTATTGTGCAACAGTATGGAGAATAAACCATAACAAGATGAGGAGGCTTTGTAATTCACAGGCAGAATTATGACCAGACCATTTCAATAATTGATTTAAACTAAATTTAACCCCTAACTCTTGTAGTAGCATTGCTGTTTAGCCCAAGCCTTTACTGCCTGTAAACTATAAGAGTAAATTGCATTTGCATAGTAGATTAGAACTGGCCATTCACTGAAGGCATGACTGAAGAATTCTTCTGCACGTGGTACTTGCAGATACTTTTCAAGGAAATGAGAAAGCCTGTTTCATCTGTACCTAACAGATTCACCAGTAACCTACTAAATTCTGATAGTGATGTGTCAAGTTTCTGGAAGTACTAAACAAATGACCACAGCTCATGTGCAGAGCAACTCAACATCAAATACATACTGTGCAGATGTGCTGTGTGTGCGAGGTCAACTGAGTATTTGTAGTGCATTCCTAGTGGGAAGTATTAGAACTATCTGTCTTGAATGGCCAATATTCACAGGTGTATAAAAAATCAGGTATGCTTTTAAATCTCACCCTATCTGGTTTTTATTTGGTTTCCTAAAGAAAGAACACTCACAGCATCTTAGTACACACCAATTTCTGCCTCTACGTCCTTTGGGGCATTTTAGCAGCTATGCAAACGTCTCACATATATTAACTTAATCTCAAGATTTCATTAACATAAGAAACCAGGAAGAGAATAAGAACCCTAGGGAAAGTTTGTCTTTTTCTGATAACTGCGAAATCATAAGAGAGATTGATGTCAATGCACAAGTATAAAATGAGGCACAATTACTTCTGCTGCTCCTACAGCCACTTACAGTACGTATTTGCTGGGGTTTCAACAATGTTAAAATTGAATGTTTTCAAGTAATGAAATTATTGCTTTTTTGTGAGAATGGCCACCAGAAATTGTGAATTGTTATCAAATTATCAAAATACATTATGTACCCATTAAAAATAAAAAGAAATTTAAAAAAAGCTTGCTCAAATGGCATGGAGAGGCACAGGCTGACTTTTTCCTGTCTGCTGCATTCAGGCAGGATGTCTAGGGGTGCTGGATGTAGAAAATTCTGTAAGACCAAGCAAAGCTGAAACAAAACATACAGATTGTATCAGGTGAGAGGTTCCAAATCCTAAAAACTGCTCGTGGTTGATCCAAGATCATTAGAAGAAGTACATCTACCTGGCAGACTTTGGTTATTGCAATAAGGATAAGCAGCCAAAGAGCATGTTGCCATTGAATTTTATGGGTACAGAAGAATGTCTGAAGACTGGGCTGAAGAAGAATCTCAAAAATGGCTAGATATGCTGTGTTGAAAAGTAACAAAGGAGCTTCTCAGGTCTCAGCTTCTTTGTATGTATTCCCAACCAAAAGGGATTGGTAGTTTCTATTTCCCTTTTTGACACCTTAAGACACATGGAAAAAGAAACAGGAGTCCTGTCTAGAGGAAAACAACTATGTTTTTTTCAACACATGGAAAAAGAAACAGGAGTCCTGTCTAGAGGAAAACAACTATGTTTTTTTCAACTATGTTTGAAGAAAACATAGTTGAAAAAAAAAAAAAAGAAGAAAGGCTGTGAATAGACAATCAGATGCAAACAGGTGATCTAATGAAGAGGGTAGGGGAAGGTAGGAAACTCATTCCCAAACCTGTAAACAATACTTGCTATTCTAAAGAGTATATGACTTCCATTTAAATGAGAAAGTGAAAAAAAAAACCCAAAATCACAGTAGGAGGAAAATCAAGAAGCTGTAGGTTGGGGAAGTATAAAACAAAGTCTTTATAGTCTTAAAAATAATCCACCAGGTTTCTGGACTGTCATGATCATGGGGAACTGATGAATGAGAAAAGAGAGAATATATGCAAGAAATCAGAAGTGCTTAGGACTTATCTTGTTGAGCTCTACTTAACAGCAAACACCCCTTTCTGCACAGTTTGAAGCAGGAAAGTCATCAGAAGAGAGTTTCTGGTTTAACTCTTCTAATACTCACTTTCAGTATGTTTTTTTTCAATTCCCCACCATGACTTTTACATCAAGCCATATGTATTATCCTCAAGAAGCCATCTGGGTCTTCTGTGTCATTATATTTTTTAGATTTATGTCTTGTTCTAGCTGTTAATTCAGCAAACATGAACAGTTTATTTCTTTATTGTTCTATTTTCACAATACAGTTTATTTTGCTATTTTGATCTATGAAGAAAACAGCTGCAAAAATTACATAATCACATCCGGTGAAATGCTGGTCTACTGAAACTGAAGTTTAACTCCAGATGCATTACTTTTACTTCCATCTCTGTCTAAATTTTTTATGTCCTCTATTGAAAATTTGGCCTTGTTTGTCCAGATCCTTCTCATTCCCAACTCAGATGCCATGCTGGAATGGTTCTTCTATAACAATCTTTTCTCCCTTAAATTTTACCAAGCACCAAAACTAGAAGCTTTTTTTTTTTCCTGTGCTTTTTTAAAACCTAAAGAAGTAAAAAATAATTGAGAACAACTCTTACCTAAAAATCACAGTGTTTAAAAAATATTCTTCTTTAAATCAATCATAGAATTTCTTTCCTATCATAGTCCAATATGCAAGCAAACTATATAGGCATGGAAATTACTGCTACAGAACATGACATGAGACTGTGGCAGTATGGAACAGTATCTTCAGGAAAAAAAAAGTTGTGTCTCTAGGATATTTCCTTTCCTCTCCCACTAAATCAGATTATCTGCTAGAGAAAGTGGGCAATTAAAGGCATGGGTGGACCTGCACCGAAGTGAATGAGGGAAAGAACGTTTAGCACACTAAGAATTTTGGTGTTGGGAATGTGGCAGTCAGGGAAGAACAGAAATAAGGCATGGGATTTTTGTTTGGGAAAACCAGTAGTAAAAGAATAAGGAATACCAACAGCTGTGGATACTGACAGTATCAGTTGGGTAATTAGTTTCTGCAGCTGCAATATTCTAGGTATTAATGTCATTGCCATTTATAGCCATAGAGTGACTATTAAAAGTTTAAAAATCTCCTGTGAATGAGGTTTAATGTTGAACATTAGACTTCCAGTCAGATAACTACTGTCATCATATTTTACAATATTGTCTATTGCCACTAATAATTACAGGTGACTGAACTGAAAGATACAGTGATCCCAATATGATCTTGTTAATATTTAATCCCTGCCATGTTCAGAGAAGTCTGTTGTCCTATCTTTTTGCTTTCAGCTTTCAGAATACTATACTGGATTCAGAATATTTTCACTATTTTGTTGAGAAAAAATACTTGGAATTTGGAAATTGTAAATATCACAAACATTTCCCCTTTTTCAGTATTTGATTTTGTAAATTCTGTAAATTACTAAGTCTGAAATCATGCTAATGTTGACCAAAGTCTTCATAGCCCTGCTTATTATCCATTGCTTAGGTTCAGTTTTTATGTGCATTTTGGCTGTCTAAAAAAAGGGGAAAGTAGCTCTAATTCAGCCTTACTCTTTTGCCAGATCTTGATGTCAGACTAATTCAGTTCAATCTTTTTGTAGCTCCCTATTTCACCAGCCAAAATAATCCTTTGTCATGGAATCTCCTGTACATAATGCACTTCTCTGTTTTTTTCTTTAAGCTCTTAATATTGCAAATAGGTGAGATAGGTGGCACCTGACAGACACCATCTGTACTGACAGGAACATCAGTAAGATGTCACAAGCAAAAAGCTGGAGGCAATGCCATCATTAACATCTCCCTCTTCAATTTAGGAATGATATTTTTTTTCCCAGAAGCACAATATGTAAAATAAATTAGCACTACCAGCCAGGCAGGGAAAAACCCTGAGTACCATCAGCAATCACTTAATTACTCCCACTGCATTACCTCTCAGACATCACAGCAAAAGCCTAAATTTTCAGTTTTCTAGCATATGGCCTATTTGCCAAAAGTAAATTTGTGCAATAGCAGTGGAAGAGTTTTCTTATTATTTAAAAATGGCTATGGATTTGCAAGGAAGGGTAAAAGTGTGCTGGAAAACAGTGTTTGCCTCAGAGGTCTTTTGTGAGTTGTTTACGCTCTCAGTCCATGAGCCAGTGTTTTCAGTGTTGCCAGTGATAGTTCAAGAGAGGAAAAGGGTAAACACAGCAGCTAATGCTGACAATCTCATTTTACAATGATTTCTCTGGAAATTTTCCCAGATTCCACATCTGTCCTGGCACAAAAGCCTACATTTCAGAAAGTGGGTCTCACTGGAGATGCAGTGAGAAAAGCTACACTTATACTCAAGTGGGTAGGCTGCTTTTCTTCTCTCCATTTGAAATATTGTGCCTGCTACTTATCCTTAAAAAAAAAAAAAAAAAAAAATCCAGATAGCCAGTGAGAGCAGGAACAATATACTTTATAAAAGCCACAGGCAGGTCCCTTTTCCGTACCCACTATTCCAGTTGCAATACCAAGAGCAGAGTAGAAACAGAGCCCTATGACAGACAGAGCTCCAAAATAGTCAAGATACTTTCTTTTGTTATCTCAGTTCTGAAACATTTTTAGATGCTTCCTGTGTTTCTGTCCTTAGTTGTAATAGGGTGGTGATAGTTAAGGTCAAGACACAAAAAGTACTGTCTCTGATATTGATGTTTTGGATAATTTTTCTGTATTAAAAATATCAGATTCAATTTTATAGAATCATAGAATGACTTGGGTGGAAAGGAACCTTAAAAAATCATCTAGTTCCACCCTCCCTGCCATGGTAAGGACACCTTTCGTTAGACCTGGTTGCTTAAACTCCATCCAACCTGGCCTTGAACACTACCAGGAATGGGGCATTCAAAACTTCCCTGGGAAACCTGTGCTCTGTCTCACCATCCTCTTGGTAAAGAATTTATTTCTAAGATCTCATCTAAATTTTCCCTCTTCCAGTTTAAAGCCATTCCCTCTTGTTCTATCACTCTATGCCTTTGCAAAAAGTGCTTCTTCAGCTCTCCTGCAATCCCCTCTATGCCCAGGAATGTTGGTATAAGGTACCCCTGAACCTTCTCTTCTCCAGGCTGAACAACGTCAACTCTCTCAGGATGTTTCCACAGGCAAGGTTCTCCAGACCTCTGAGCATCTTCATGGCCTCCTCTGGACTCAGTCAAACAGGTTATACATTATTATAGATTATTACATAATCCTTGTTATTGGGTGTCCTAGAGGTGGACATAGAACTCTGTGTGGGGTTTTTCTCTCCCATAGAATTTAATCTTTAGAATATCTCCATTACTATTGCTCAGCATTTATAGCCATGTAATGTTAAAAAAATTAATGCTAAAGTAAATAGTTGCATGACCTCATGTAAATATTTGTATTTATTCCAGATAGCAAAGAGGAATCACAGCATATATAAAGGATTTCTCTCATTTCTGAGAAAACAAAAAGCAAATACTCAAGGGTGTTTTTTTTCTATGAAAATGTCAAAGAACAAAAGGATACAAGCTATACAGGCTGACTAGCTTTATTTTGATATGTTCTTAAATTAAACTACGTAAGTTTGAAAAAAGTGAAAAAGTTAGAGTTTCCTAAGACACTTGCAGTCAATTTTCCCCTCTAAAATCAACTCTGTCTTTTCCTTCAGAGCAGAGTGAGATTAAGAAAATCTTAGTAAGAAAAAAAAACAGGCAAAAGTGTTTCTTTCACAACCCACAGAACGTTTAAGGAAATCCTTGTTTATTGCAGAAGGAATTTTTGTGCTTTGCAGGGGACTATTTCTTTATGTGTAACACAATGTGAGAGTGGCCTCTCTTTTCTTTATATGGCTAAAGGGGACACTGTCTCCATGGACAGCCCTTCCAGTCCTTTCTCTTTCCCTGACTCTTCCCAAAGTAATCCTTTGAATGAAAGCCCCACTTCATAAACTTAAAAGAATTTCCAAAAAAAAAAAAAAACCAAACAAACACTAAATGCTGCCATGGACACTGTAGGTCCCCGTCTTTGTCTCGTGGTTATTCATTCTATGTAGAAAATAATTTCTGTATTGGCAATGGGATTTGCTTTGTTCTGCACTCCCATTAAGGCATTGATTTGTGTGTTCCCCAAGGACCAGGGCACATCTTGAGACAGGCATGGGTTCAGATGTGCTGAAAAGGTTATTCAAGAGATCCCAAGGACAACCACAATCTCTTCATTCATGTACCTTTGGTCTCTGGTAAAGCTTTAGCATGTTCACACAGTACGGGATTATTCTTTAATTATGTTTGAGATCTTTCTTTAATTATTCTTTAATATGTTTGAGATCTTCCTCATGTGCTGGTTCTGTGCTTTAAATGGCCCATAAGTCATCCATGTAGGTTTCACTTTAATTTCCTTAAAGTCTTACAGAAGACACTTGAATGACTATGTTACTGTAAAAGCACATAAACCCAGTTCTTGACAGGCAAAAGAGAAATAGCAAAAACAAAGACAAAAAACCAAGGAAAGAAAAACTACCGTTAGTTCAAAGACTAAGAAAGGAAAATAATTCAACATTTCTTTACTCAGCTGAAGGAAAACTGACTGCGATCATATAAACTGGGGACTAGGAGATTATTTATTATCTGCTGAAGTTTGAACTATAGAAGTGCAACCAATGAAATGAGTAACTGTTTGTTAAAGAAGTTTCACTTAGTTCAGAGGAAGGTACAAACAACAACACTGGGTAGGACAAAAAAAAACAATTTGAACTGGTGACCTGGGGGTAAAGTGTGCACTGTTCCTCATATGCCTTGTCACAGAAATAATCAGCTCATATCATAATTGAGCCTTCTCCAATTAGAAGGAAGACTCCAGGGTACCAAATTTTGTAACAGCATGCAAGTAGTAATTACCATTGCTACTGGAGAGCAGTTCCATCTGATTTCTGGCTTTCCAATTACTCTATATCAAACAAATAGCCATTTTTAAAGATTTGAATTAATATTTAAATGGAAGGATGAACCAACACAGGCTTTCAATATTTTTCCTTGATAATAATCTTGCTACACTCCAATAAAAAAGTAGAGGAAGATTTTTATGGAGAATAACAATTTCTGAGTCAATTAATGGCAAGGAGACTGACAAAGAAAGAATCTTAAGCATCTCAGAGGCAAGAGAGACAAAAAGAGAATTTTGTCTTTCCTTATCAGTTCATTGGTTTAAGCTTATGCTTAATTCTACCAATTCTTACTACTTATTAGGTGAATTCAATTTGTAGAGCCATGCAGTCCATTCACCACTTATCTAAAGTATTTCAATGGCACAGAGTAGGAGTTCTCTTGCAGGCTATTAAAAGGAAACTAATGAATAGGCTCTCAGGAGAAGAGATCAATCTCACCTATCTTCAGTAGGTCTATACTGTCGAAAAGTTAATACCTCATTTCACCCAATTGTCTATCCCTCCTGGAAAGTGAGATGTACCTCTAAAGGGCTCTAGGGTTGTTCCTACAAATGGGTATTTAAAAGTAGTGTGACAGGCCTCTGCAGGATGTCTCTCCCTCTTCTTGCTGAGGGTAGAAGGAGCCCACATAATCAACCTAGACTAGTTTGAGATGATTAATCCTCCAAAGTGTTTTGAAATGTAAATCAAGACTTTAAATCCAGCAGACAGGATCTGCACTATATGCATTTACTTAATAAATGTCATTTTTTTCATCATTTAGAAGCACTGATGAGGCTAAACCCATTTATATGTATAAGTTGCTTTCAAATCCTGAAAGATGGTGTATAATAAGGTGACTACTTCATATTTTTAAATAACATGTTGAAAAGTTGAAATGTAGTAATTTAAGAAGCAGGCAACAGCTTGGCTTTCTTTAAATGCAGTAATCATACCAATAAATTATATTAGCATTTATTAATTATAATATTTTCCTTTAATAAACCAGTTCATTCCAAGTTGACATTTCTATCTTTTTTATTTTAGTGGTGAAAAACGAATCCAATTTCCAGCCTATAAATAACACTGTTATGAGCTTTTTGGATTTTGAAAAATGTTGACAATTAGAAGATAGAGGAAGAGAAAGAAAATTATTAAGCAACTGAAAAGGCTGTTCTGAGGGCACATTGGAGGAGCTGGACAGCCTTAAACATTTTAAGTGCAAGGTATTCCAAAGCAGGACAATATATTCAAGTGAATAAACTGCACTTGGAGACTTTACAAGAGTGAAATGGGGTCCTAAGAAGAAAGCCAAAGGGTCTTTGGGAGCACAGGAAGAGTAGCATGCTGGGCAGCCCCACAAGGCTACAAGCCCTCCGTCCACATTGCTTTCAATAGTAAACACTGAAGATTGGGTTAATTTGTTCCCGGGAGAATAAAATGCTGGAAAAAACCCACGGAAATGTCATGTCATCTGTAAGAGAAACTTTATAACCCACCTTCATACAGAAATGGAAAAGACCTTAAATTATGTGATATCAGAGGATGGCCATCCATCTGTGGAAGCAACCAAAACATCCCCAGTTTCTAGTCTAGAGCTGGTCCAACACCAAATCTCCAGTTCCTTTCAGATTGTTGCATTGGACTGCCATTCCTTTCTTACTAAACCTGATCCCTGTTGCCTTCCTTCTCCTGGTGTATCAGACATTTTTTGAATCCAAAATCTCTGGGTTCTAAAATCTCCCCAGAAAGAGCTTCTGAAAGGAATGGTTTATATACATTTATATTTGTACCATGTGTTAGGGGGAAAAAAGGATTTTTTGCATACTCACAATTTAGCAGTATCTACAGAATAGCCATTTCATAATTATTTGATTTCTTCCAAACTACAGAATGTGAAAGCAATCTGCAATCCCAAAGTAGACATGATCAGTGTACTTCCAGAATAGCTTGGCATTTTGTAGCAAATAACTTATGATGCATTTATCAAACTGAAAAGAACCTTTCCTCAGGGGTGCATAATCATTTCTGCTCCTTGCCTTACAATAAACTAGATTTATCCCTAACCTTCTCTTCTGCATAGCATTCTGCAGACCTACTACATGTAGGTTTTAAACCAAATTTGCAAAGATACTGCTTTCCAATTTTCTCCAGAAAGTGCTCCTAATGCTTTAAGGAAGTCACTTCCTACATTTCCTTCTTGTACAGCTTCCAGGCACAGAAATCACACCATTAATCTCCATAAAAGTGAAAAAAAATGAAAACTTCCAGAAGCCAATATTTTGTGAGTGTGCCTGTTTTAATAGTTGCAGTTACTCTTGCAAGTAGAGTGCCTGAATTCTGCACTTAATGCCAGCTACAGAATTGTGTAATATGTGAAAGTACAAACCCAAATAATACCCCATGCCTAAGAGTCAGCAATTTTCTCAGTGAACAGAGGGCCCTGGATAATATTAAGCAACATCAATGACAGTGTGCTCAAGTCCAGAGAAGAACTGGACTTCAAAGAATGTGCTACCTAAGAGGAATATATGACAGAAAAAACCTTCAAACACTCCTTTAAGAATAGCATGGAAATAAATTATTCAATAATTCACTACTTTACTTCACTAACTTGTCATCACTTATAGCTGAAAACTCCCAAAGTGAAATTTGCAGAATGAATAAGGAAAACAATATTAATTTTTCCAATGAGATGCAGTTCTTTTCACCTATATAAGTTAAAAGCAAACAGGGTCAACAAAGTTAGGTTGCCCAATAGTCAAACATCAGTTCTACTGCATTCAGACATAGTCAGAAATATCTGTGAAACCAAATCAAATAAAAATTCATTAATAGCATCCAGTCTTATTTATGCAGATAGGGATAAATACAAACATGAATCTGGCAGAATTTCTGCTCTCTTGTGGTAAAAAGTCACATTTTCCTAAGATAATAAGGATACCAGCAGTATTTGTCCTCATGAAAAAGTTGCCTTGGAAGAATAAATGTTAAGAAAATAATTACACCAAGATAATTGAATCATTCTTGCAAAGATACAAGTTTCTAGAACAGTTCAGAGAAAAGTCCTCATGCATACATGGAAAGAAAGATATGATGTAAGGTTATGTTTAGTCTATTGAATCCAGCTCATGGGTATGAAATTGAAATGCAATAGCTATGAAATTGCTTGAAATTAAGTGGCCTATATGGTCAGAGCAGTAGTGTATTTCTCATTGGAGTCCAGGCTGAGGCCAAAACCAGAAATAAATGTGGTTTCTTCCTCCTATGATTTATTAAAAAAGATCAAAATCTTAACAATTTTCCAAATAAAACAACAACAACAAAAACAGTTCTTGCTAAATTACAGGAGACATCTCGTACACTCCAGTCTGATGAGTACCACAGTTTTGAGTTTGCTGACTTTTCCTGACAGCAGCATCTGTGATCACCATGCTGCTCTTGGTAAAGAGGCACAAATTGATGCAGCACCCCTGTGAAAACTAAATCCTCTAATAATTTAATGAATAAAATAGGAAAGATACACATTGAGGACTTATAAATGTCCTCTTTCTTGATGGTCAGTAGTGAAGCAAAACCAAAATAGGAGTTCCTCTCTGAGAAAGATGGACTGGAACTTTCCTATAATTATAGTCAGGATGAGAATTTGACCTTACAGCTACATTTAAAAGAAATCTCTGGAAAACCTGCCCTCTGTTGCCTGTCATCAGACTTTGTACAAAACCCACAAATAACACTCTGTGTGGATGCAAGCAGGATGATCGTTGCATCAACTGCAAAATACAATACCTGTTTTTAACAAAAAACTTTTGCTATTCCAGCAGGAATTTTGAAATAAAGGCAAAGCAACTCTGACATCAAACACCAGCTGAAACGTCCTTTATCTCCATGTAAATAAATAAAGTGCAACTCCTTTTAGATGACAAATGACTGAATGAGTACATTGGCTGTGAAGAGCTGCCAGCAGACTTGTGTTCTCAGATCCACAAACACAAAGTGATGAAAAATGCCATCCTCAAGTAATCAGGTGTATTTTGAAGTTACCAGTAGCATCTTTATATAATCAACACTGTCAGAGATGACATTTATGTAAATTATTCTCTAAATGGCTATTGCAATAAGTAACTGCTGTGCTAAATTTCAGAGAAATTATGGCTTTAATTTACATCACTTGGGAGAATTTTTCCTATCTATTTTTTTCAATGCGTGCATAAACATGAAAAAAAATCTTCTATAATTCTATGAGAAATGTTTTGTACATCCTAGAGAAATTAACTATTTCTGAAGAACATTTGTCAGGCATATATAAATAATCCAGTTTTTTAGTGATTAATTGTCACACAACTTGGAGACTTTAGATCTTATTAAAATGGTGACTTTTAGAAAATAGAGAAAAAGAAAAGGAGGGATAATTATGTACCACTAAGGGTATTGTGTCATCAGTTTTTATGGTATAATTAAGACAATGTTACATTATTGTATAGAAAAATAAAAGCTGACAGGCAGTGAGGCTGCACAATTAGGATGCCACCTCAGTATCGATGTTAGATGAAAGGCCAAAGAGTAAATTATTTCTTCTCCCATAGTGCTGTTTCTGATATGAAATAGGTTTCTAATTCAATGAGGGACACTGGACTCAAGTGTCATTGCCCAGGCTGTGACTTTTAATACCATTGCAAGCACCAAAGGATATTGTGAGTGAGAAATATACTAAAGGTTTCACAGAGAGAACCATATAGGGAAGGGAATGCAAAGTTCTTTTTGAGTACCTCAAGCTGGTTCTTAGTTTCTAACTACCCAAATCTTAATCCTCCATTTCATGACTAAACAACCCCTTGTTATTAGGAGTTACTCTGGAACACTGAAAACATTCTGGAGCACTGAAAATTTTGGCTGACAGTTGAAGAAGGTGTGGCTCTAAGTTGTTCAGACTCCCTCTCATGACTCTAATGTCTCCTGACTAAAAGAAGCAGCCAAAATTTAACTAAAAAAGAATTTTTCAATTTTCCCACTTAACTGTACGAACTGTGGGCAACTGCACACTAGATTTTTCAGTTCAGAAAGGTCCACATGGTTATCTTTCAACTGATTCCTGTATCTATCCACAAAACCCTTCCCAGAGCTTTGTAGAAAATGTAAGACCTGCAGTACAAAATACAAAAACTGATAAAAACATAACTTAGTTGCTCTGAGTTAATCATGGCACTGATGTGATTGAATATATAAATGTACTTCAAGAAATTGCCTTGTATCCAGATTCTTTCATCTTCTACATTTATGGAGGACTTCTCAAATCAGAATTAGGAGATGTAGTGCCATATATGTTCAGTTCCTCTAGAGCACTTGGGGGGTTCTGTGGGTTTGCTGGTAATTTTTATAGACTGTGTATAGACTATAAAGCATCTTTCATTGTGTACTAGATGACACAGACAACATTTTTTCCAATAGTTTGTACATTTTCCCTTTCTAACATTTCTTTGGGGAAAACCATTTCACCCTGGATTCATACTGGCCAAAGAAGGATCATGTCCCTGTCATGCCTCCCATCTCTGAAACAGAGATGAACAATTATAAAGCCAAGAGCAATCTATTTTATTTTATTTTATTGTATACATTAGAATCTTCCAGCTGGGTTCCTGGCAGGCTCACAGAGTAGACCTCAGCTGGGAGAGATTTGGGGCATCTGTGCCTTATCTCGTCTATGTATTTATATCTGCCAAATGGTACTGAAGGCTCTGACCCCTCCTGAAATACCACCCTTTACTTGCCACAACAGAAAGAATATTTTCACTTTGCTCTTGTAGCCACTCAGGTTTACTGGTGAGGTAGACCAGATCTGAAATTGTTTCACTATCTCATTCAGATGACTGTGGATCCTACAGTTCTCTCTGTGTGCACCATAAGAGATGGAATAACATACAGACATCACTATGTTTTGAGGCTAAGTGTGCAAACCCATATTTTTAACAGCTTAAATTGAGAAAGATAAAGCTGTTTTAAAGCTAAGTAGAAAAGTGAGGTGGAAGGAAAAAATAATTGATGAGAAGAGAAAGAACAGCAGCACCATTTCTATTCCACTCACTTGTGTTCTGACTCCTCAAAGTAACAGAATCAAATTAGAAGAGGAGAGAAATAAATGAGAAATAATACTGGGGCAAAGGAAGATGAATCGAGGTAGTGGAAGGCTGATGGGATAGGACAGAAAGATGGCTAGAGCTGAAAAAACGGTCATTAGTAAGCAGAGAAAGTAGCAGTAGCAGAGAAGTGCACAAAAAATGACAAAGGAGAAAACAAAATTGGAACGGGAAACAGAGAGAGGTGAGCAGGGGAGAGACATCACTACAGATAATTCTGGGAAAGCAAATACAATAATGAAAAACTTCCTTACTTCCCATACTCATTGTTTAAAAAAGTCCATCTTGAAGCTATACTGACCTTCATAACTGTTCATCCTGCCAAGCACAGAATCACTTTTTCATGTTCTCAGATACTTGCTCACCTCTTCACAAAATTCCATTACTGAGATAAGCCATTTAGCAAAAACATACTCAAAATTAATTTGTGAGCACATTAACTTCTGTCTCTTCATTAACTCACTGTGCTGAAGACTCTTCCATGGTGTTTTATGCACATCTTTATTTGTCCATACTCAGAAAATTTTTACATAGAGGATATTTTCTAATAGTTTTGGAAGCAAGATGGAAGTAGAATCATTAGCAGACTCATCCAAATTTAAACTTTTAATGCTGCCTTCTTTGACTTACTGCCATGTTGTAAAAATGTATTTAATTTTCTTTCTTCCAGATCTTCAGCAGCAGAGAAGCATGTAATAAAATGCAAAACCCTCCCAAAGTACCTTTCTTGCCGAGTGCATGTAATGTAATTTGTCTCTGTAACATTTCATGTGTTCACTAATGATCCAGAAGAGATAGTTTGTTACCAGCAATAAAGTTCAGGTAAGATGTCAAGCTAAAAGATGTTTCAAATTGCAGCATAGGAAACGGATTTATGTGCAGCTTGAGAGCTGGGAATAGCTTACAAGGATACTATATAATGGAGAGAAGGTGAGAAGGGAACAAAAGGTCCTAAGAGGGAGATTGGGACTGTTAGTCTTGGTCCAGAAGAAATGCAACACTGTAGGAAGAAGGAAAATCAGAGATGCCAAGGGAATGCATTATCAGGTAGAGGATATGGCTCCTACATGGTGGAGTGGGACTAAGTGACATCCTTCCTCTGCTAGCATGGAGTGAAAAACAGATAAGAAGAAAGAGAGGGGAAGAAAAAAAGTGCAGCAAAACAACACAAAGAGATGTGAAAGAAATTGAGGGGATGTCTCAGTCAAAAAGAAGCCTCCTTGAAGAGGAAGGATTCTAGAGTAAAAGACTAGTCTATCTTTCAAAAATGGGCAATAAGAGACCATAGGCAGATAAATGTGGAAAATAATTATTTAGGGGAATCTGTGTCATGCAGTATAGATAGTGAGAAGGCGATATAAAAGTTCAGAAACCAAAGCCTAGATATTTATAATGAATTTATGATATAATGTAAATTCTAAGTAAAATGTCAGTCCTTCAAAAAGAGTATTTCCCTCCCTGTGTATTTACCCAATCTGTGGATGTGGGAAGGTGGTAGTACTTTGCAGAACTTGAAAGGGTTTACAAAATACTGTGTGAGTGAGATAGAAACTAAACAGTGAAATACCTTTTGTAGTGTTGCAGATTCTTAAGGAAAACTAAGGAAAGGAAAACTAAGAAAACCCTGGTTCTTAAGATAGCTAATTTAACAAAGAAAAAAAAAAGTAGGTCAAAGCACTATGTAAAGAATACATTATCAAAGACTAAGATGGACTGAGGACTTAAGCTTTTGTTACTGGACTTCGCTTCTTGTGTAATTTTCATGACTCAATACTCTCGAAATCTATGTAAAAAAGGAAAAAAGAAAAGCACTTGCATGTAGAAATACAGCTAGCTTGTAGGGAGGAAGGAACTTAGTTCATCTGCATAAACATAAATACATGTAGAGGTGGGTTTTTTGGTCTAAATACTTGGTTCATACCTGAGAGCTTGAACAGGGAGGTCATTTGATGACTGTCTATAAATTTAATTATTTGGACTTTTCCACTGTAATCTGAAATGTCTTTTTTTCTATCTTATTACGTAACTGTGGCCAAGAAGCACATTGCTTCCACAGAACCAACAATGGCAGAGGAGCACATAAGGTAAAAGTTTAAAGTGTGTGTAAACCAAAATCACTCAGGATAAAGGTAGAAAAAATACTGAGATTTTCTTGGCCATAGATAGCTGCTTTAAATCTCACAAAAAAAAAGTAACTGAAGAAAACAGATTATTACCCATAGATGAAAACCACAATTATTTCAATTTCTTCTGGCAAAACTGCATCTTCAAAGGCAACATAGTAATAATAATAATGATGACAGCAACAGCAATAATAATAATCATTTTGCTAGAAATTACATTGGAAATTCTGTATCTCTATTGTAGGGCTGAGTGCAGACTAACAGAAAGAATCAATAAAAAAGGAGGCTGTAAATGCATTGTGCTCCACAAGGAATTAGCAGCACCACAGTGTAATTTGTGGCTGCCACAACAGCAATTGTTTCAGAGACCCGATTCTTGTTTCTTATTCAGAGAACAGAGATGGATTGGATCCAAGGGAAATAAGATTCTCTCTTAAACTAAGAGTTTCAAAACTAATAAACCACACTTTCAGACAAAATAATATCTTTATTGTATATTTTGAAGTCAAGGACTAGTCCTGTACTACTTTTTCCAATTTAGGCTGTGTTGCCCACAGGTTATTTAATGCACAGGTGGTTTAAAGCTCTGCTTTTAGTCTGTCATAAATTACAGATGCACCTCATTCATTTCTGGGCACTTTTACATACAACACATTTCTGTCATCATATGCATAACTCAGTGAATGGTTCCTCACATGTAGGTGACTTAGAGCCTAAAGTTTTTGTTTGCCCGTTTATTATTTTAGCTGAAATACCCATACATTTCAAATTTTAGATAGAAAGATCTTCACTTTGAATAGTGTATGCCATACAAGCCTGGCCTAGACTTCACAGAAAACATCCTTATCAGAGTAAACTGTTTTCCAGGAAGATATTTGATTAGCAAAATCCTATCAGTTGCGTATAAAATTGTTATTGATTAAGAACATATAATGGTGACAGTCAGAAGAGGGGTTTGGTATTGCTGGAGTGAGAGGCACACAACACTGAAACAGGATGTCAAGAAATTTCATCCCCTTCCTCCTTAGCAGGTACAGGTCAGTCCCCAGGAGGTTGCAAGAATTCATTTCTGTTTCTGTCCACATGAAGTACAAAGACACTCTATCAGCCTTTTTCCATGGACAGTTTTGTCCTGTTACTACAAAATAACAGAATATAAAAGTTTAGCAGGGATACCAAAGATTATGAGTAGTGTCACCTATTAATAGCTGTTCTGGCAAAAAAAAAAAGTAGTTATGATCTAGTAAAAATTTATTCTCTAGGACACATCAGAAGTAGGAATATCTTTAAAAAAATTAGAATCACAATAATAAGCAGTGTAAATGAACTGAATTTTTAGTAACAGATTAAATCCAATCCTCCCAAAGTCTTTCACTTTAAATGACAAATTTTCCATGCTATAAAATGGAAAATGACTTAAAAAATAAAATGACTTGAAAATGGCTGAGTGGAAGCAGGACCAGACATGGTAGCACATTTTGGAGTGATTCAGAACTACTGGTGTAGAAAGGAAAAGGCAGCTATGATCCATTGGAGGGAATTTCCAAAGAAATAGGGAGGCTGTGATGCAGAGCACTGGTCAGGTCACAAATGTTCAGCTCAGACCACCCGAGCTCAAAAACTGGAGCAGAGGCACAGATTTATGGGATCACTCAGGGAGGACTGGAAGAACAGACTGAGAGGAGATCAGCAGCCTGGCATGCTTAGGCCAAACAAAATGAAAGCTATAGGGTTTGTGCGCTGATCAGGGAAATGGGAAGGAGTGGAAAATGCTGGTGCCAGGGGCAAGGGGAGGGTAGATATCAGCACAAACCCATCCCCGGCACTGACACCAGCACCAGTTTTGTGCAGCCCTTTGAATAGTATTAATTAGCATCAGAACCCAGAATCTAGGATCTAGAGAAGGTGCACAGGAAGCTCCCTGGAATACATAAAAGCTGAAGGTGCTCTGAAAATCAGAGCCATTCCTGGGTACCTTCCTCCCACAGCACAACTACAGGACAGTAACTTCAACTCTCACCATGAATAAAATGAAGCTAATTGTGACCTAACATAGCTTTGAAGATCCACACATTACACATGTCCCAGGTCACAAAGACTATCAAAGTAGTGAAAGGAACCATCTTATTATTTTTTATTTACAATTATTCAATTCTACATTATAAATAATGATTTTATTGATCTATATATTTTTAATTGAAAAAAAAAAGTTGTTGTGGACATATGAATCTCGGCAAAGAGCTCTAGAAGCAAACATAAATCTTCTCATTTTCCATTATGGAAGAAAGAGTCATGACATTTCAAATAAAATTAAAATATATCACTCAGAAGACTTATGGATTATGCAACTTCAGCTTTCCTAGAAACAAGAAGATACTGAAACAAGATATCTAAAAGGAAAACACCCAGTGCTTTATTTTGAAATGTCAAAGTAATATGTTTTACATGGAAAACTAGGAGAGGATCCATAAACCAGAAAATATTATTGTTTTGTCCTTTCAGGCACTGTTTTTCTCATTTCATTAAAGAACTCGGAGGCTTAAGACTCGGTCTCTCTGTTTCACCTAATAATATATGATACTGTCATGGATTCATTTTCCATCTGTGTTAGTTTAGAAGGGCACTATTCATTTTTTAACTGAAAATCTCTGAGGACAGAATCTTTGTGAAATCATCTGTCTGATATGCTTAGCCTATGCAGAAGTGAAAAGTGCCTCTTAAATTACTTCAAAATCTGTATAGATCTTCCCCCTATATGCTGCTTTATCAGCTTGAAAAGGGGAGATGAAGGCAGCTCTAACTTCCCACGGTACAGCTGCTAGCAAATATAATCCACTGGCTCAGTAGTTAAATATCCAGCTCAACAGGACTTAAGATAGCTCCATCTATTATAGTTCATCTCTTTCCATATGACTGTTCAAACCAAATGAATGCAAAATAATAATTGTTCTAAGCAGTCATAGGAAAGAAGATAGTGAAAGCATAATATAAACTCTCTGGACACTCCAGCATTTCTTGGAAATGTTTCTCTTTCTCTGTCTGCTTCAAGTTAATTTATTTGCTATTCTTGCAATATTTATTTCTACAGCAGAGACATTAGTGTGAACATTGTGTTGCAGGGCACACTTTCTCCTCTGAACAGAGATTACAATACAGAAAACAGGATTAAGCAGGAGTCCTGACAGCAAGCGAAATGAATACAAGCAGGCAGATCTTGGTCTGTGGTCTAACAATTGTATAATACTTTTTGGGGTTTTTCGGGTTTTTTTCAGAAGATGAGCTAGGAAAAAACCCAACAAACAACTGTCACTTAAAGGAAGCTTTAAAATGTTGCTTAAATTAATGCCAGAGAGAACTAGAGAACATAACCTTCTATTACATCTTTTAAGTCTCAGAAATACCAGGGTGGGACATTTACATTTTGTCCTGTGAAGGATACATTCTACAGAAAATATTCGGAGTGTTTATATAAATGAATTTCACAACCCCTCTGAAAGACCTGGAAGTTTATTTCAAAGCATAGGAAAGCAACTCTTAAAGCTGTGATCTGAGGTCACCCACAGCCTTTGAGTTCATATGTGATACTGAAAGGTCATTGAATAAACTAGTTCTGTGTGCTTTGAAGGGATTTATTTAAAAGCAAAGAAAGAAAAAAATATAGGCTATAATATAAATATAAATATAATGTAATATATATATATATAATAAATATAATATATACATTAACATGTATATAATCAGCACATTTAGTATAATATAACTGTTCATTAAGATGGAGCAATGCAATGATCAGTTTGAAAGCTGGGGCTCAGACAGTGTCAGTGTATCTTCCAGTTTCATGAACACTGCCATTATAGCAATACTTTCTGTGCAAAGATTAGTTGTTTTAAAGCTGACTAGCTAACTGCTACAAAAAGGAGTTCCAGATCTGGGCCTAGAGACTCAGCACCAAATTGTGGTTCAGGTCAAGGACATGAAGGTTCTCAACATAATCTATTTGTATTTCACCGCAATCAGAAATTACTGACTGCTTTACTGACAAAAGATTACAATGACCAATTCAATGCCTGCCTGACTCAATGAGCAAATGTGCATAAACGAACAAATAATAAATGAAATATCAAAGTCTTATGTCACTAATATTTAGGGGGAAAATACCTTGCCTTTTTTTCCTTTTTGTTCCTTGAAAGATGTTTTACAGGCAGTATTTTCTCCACGCAGATGGAACAGGGTTGATGCCTTTCCTAAAGTTGCTGATTCTCAGCTTAATCCTATCAATTACTCAGAGTTTTCACCTATTTTTCTTCCAGACAGCCTGTTTAGGGGGCTTATAACTTTGGAATTTGATACAGACACATGCAGAATGAGAACTACCTTCTTATCTATCTGCTCTGTTGTCCAGTGAATGTTTTTTACAGTTTAAAGTTCAGTTGGGTCAAATTGAGAGTTTTGGAAAGGCAATGCTGAATTATTCCTTTTATAACAGACAATCCTTGGGCTTGTTCATGTATAGAATCTGAAGACCATGAATCCATTCCAGGACTGTTTATTCTGGAAAGTTAAGGACATGCAGAAACACTTTGTCACATTGGGCTGGAATAATCACAGAGAGAAGCAGTATGAAAAAATCACCTCATTCTCACAAGGGCAGCTCAGATTGGTTTCAGAGATACAAAGCAGGCTTTATGAGGAAAGTTTTCCTTTCAAAACTGAGATGGAGTAGTCACAGCAAAGGCAGAACTGATGCAGGAATGAAAAGGACCAGAGACATTAGAGGCCCACTGGCTGCACCTTGTGCAGGAGAAATGATGCAGTTGTGTCTTCCCACCTCTTCACCATCTCATTCATTCACAGAATAATAGAATATGTCCCAACATCACAAGTAGGGTCTAGTAAATCCTTAAGAGTATAAACGAACCAAAAAATAAAATTCTTTAGAAATAATTAACACAATTCTACTAAACACAATTTTATTTCTGACAATTACTTCAATGTTCTCCATAGTGCTTTAAATTTCATTATCTTTTTCCAAAAAAATCTCAAAAGCAACAGTAGAAGACAAGCAGAACAGCCATGACTTTCCCTAATGGCTTTTTTACTTTAGAGAACATTTTATTGGAATAAACTATTTTACAACTTCTTTACTTACAGGTATTTATGTTTGAACCATTTAACTGGAACTTTCTAGAAATAATTCAAATTAGGCTGGTTCAGACATCAGGTCTGGAAATGGTGACCATAAGTAGTTTTTTTATAAAAAATTGAACTATAACTTTTATTTACAGAAACTCTGAACAGCAGAAAAAGTGCTGAAATGTAATCAGTTTTAGTGGGGCTATTCAGTTGTTTTTCCAAACTGGATGAGAATGATCAATGCCTTGGAACCAATTAACACATTGCCATGCTGCTACATAACTGCTATTTTTGGTCATTTAAAAAGCCTTACCCAAATGTTAACTAACTGATGCATTAGGCCCTTGCTGCCTTGAACTGACATTTTCTGATCACACCCTATGGACAGACAGGAGCTTTTGCACTCAACGTTATCTCTCAGTGAAGGCACAGAGGCTTTTGCTCAAACGCATCTAAGCATAAAAACTTTCACTTATTCAGCCAGAAAGATTCTACCCCTATGTGATCAAATGCAAATGTAGTGCTGAATTTTGATCCAAAAGCCCTAAGGATTGAGAAAATTGTGTGTGATGGCTTTGGGAAGGCACTGCTCCCCATTTTGTCCAGCAGACCATACAAAGATATCCCCTTCATAAAAGGGAAGCTGCTCATGACTGCAAGGAAGAATATCTGTGCTGTAATGCACCATTAAATCAAATTAACCCAATCATCCACCTGCTAAGTGAACAAAATGAAAGAAAATCTCATTCTCAGCATGTTTCTTTGCTCATGATCAGCAGGGAATGGATGCATCATGTGAAGAGTTCCTTAATGTCACCAGTTAGCCTGTGGTTCTTTCAAAGCCAAGCAATGTACTTTGTTTTGAGTGTTTTAGCACATTTATTATGGCCAAATACAAGTTCTTTGTCAAAATTAACTGTAACAGAAAAACTGTATTTCCTTTGAATGCTTTTGTCTGTTTGCTTGTGAAGTGGGATGGGTTTATTTGCAAAATAAATAAATAAAAATTAGAAACTGCCAAACAAATAGCCTCAAGCCAAAATATTTAATATTGAAGATATCACTATGTCACTTTTTAGTTTGCTAGAGCTGTGCCTCTATACCACCTGGGCCCGGACTTCCATCTGAAACTACATTTTTCCTTATTTACCTCCTCTCCACAGTGACATGATGCACTGGAAATTCCCAAAATTTGTTGGTTCAGAGTGAGGAGTACTTTGCTTTTCTTCCTTACTGAACCAGCATCATGAAAACAAAAGCACTATCCAAGCTCATTTTTTTCCTGTAAGACCAGTTAGTGACTGAACATCAAGGGAATGTGTGTGAAATTGCAACAGGTCCATTATCAGGAAATAAACTACCACCTATGAAAATTGAATCCTACTCCAACTTCAGTTTTACAGATTGAAAGATCACACTTTTAGCCCTGCAACAGCATTTCTGTTAATGTGTTCTGACACCAGATGGTTTTATTATTCATATAAACATAGTACCTTTCTTTCTTTGGTAATTTTTTTTTTAATCAATAACATACAGTTTTCCTATCTGGTGTAAAAGTATTTTATGAAAGAAAGGTCTTGTTTAAGGGGAGAGTAGGTGAGAGAAAAATCATGCCATAGTGTCTTATATAGGAAAATTACAAGCCATTTTCTTATTAATATTGACACTAAATTAAATCAAATGATATTTGTATCTACACATACAGATGAGCTTTCTTGTTTATAATAGACAAAATGTAAAATAGAAAATTGTTTCAAAATATAAACTGGAAAAGTAAAATGAATCAGGAATGACTGCAGCTGATTTGACTTCCATTGCATTTATCAGGTAAGGTATTGGAGATTAAAATATTTGAAAAGCTGTGGAAGACATGTATTTATTGTTTTTATTACAGTAGAGAATGAAGAGACGGTCTTAGGCTGAAGGATAATTTAGAAGCACTGAAGATCACACCAGAATATCAAATTGTTTTTAATAAGATGAACTGTTTCTTGTGATCCTATTAGTAAGCCTTGGTTTTGGTTTTGTAGCTGTATGTACACATATCATTGAGGATATTTTAAAAAAATGCAGCAAGAAAAACAGTAATTTAAAATTATATGCTAAGATTTCTGTTTAAGATTTGTTTTTTCTCCATCCTGCTCATTCTATTTTATAACTGTCAGTGATGCAGTAAATTTTGAACTTAAAATGTGGGATAACAGAACTATACAGAAAATCCCGACATTCTACCATTATAAGTTATAAGGACATAATGGAAAAACTAATCAGAAAGTATCCCGTAAACAGAAAGTGAAAAAAATGTGTGAGTAACAGACATTTTATTGCTCAAGCACCCAAACAAAGAAGAAACATTTGGCCTACATATCAGATAGGGAAAAAACATTAATAAAATAGGAAAAGCAACTTAAGTGTGAAAAATATTTAATGGAACAACTTACTTCTTTTAGGAGTACACGGGTTTCTTTAAAAATTTTGCATATTTTCAACAGTTAAATTTTTTGCACGGACCTAGTGTCTCCTGGGATGTGTGTGAAATTTACAGTGGAACAGGTTTTTGAGATCAGTGCTGTGGAAGAACAGACTCTACTGACAAAGAAGCAAGGTCCTTGGCCCAAGGTGATCTGTTATAGCACAGGATAGGAGCATGAAAGGGTAGACTGAAGAACAACACAAAATCATCATCCTTAATGGCTTGACAGTCATCAGGAAAATAAAAACTGCACCTGAACAACACCACCCCAGACAGACAGAAAAAGGCCAGAGAATAGGAAGCATCTGCTTTCAAACAGCACACCAGTAGCATTTGATGCACTCTGGGCCACCAAGGACATGATCTGTAGCTCTGACCCTGACCTTTTTGAGGAGAAGCAGCAGGTGGGGCCAGTGTTTGCAGGGGCTATGGACATCTCTGGCTTCCAGCAGTGTTGCAGTTCTCGTACAATGTGAATTCTCTCCTTTACCCTTGAGCTGGCCTGGCACTCAGGAGTGCAGGTTACCCTTTCTCTCTCAGAGTTGTGTTTAGGACTTGATCCAAAGGGGGAACCTGGTGCCCCAGAGCAGTGAGGTGTGCAGTCATGCAGTGCCCAAGAGCTCTCCTCCATCTTACTTGCTGACAAACACCAAGTATATTTTCCTTTTTTGAAGAGACTGTAAGGGTGCTTGAGAGCAACTTTCACATGATTTGTATCACCCAGACTGAATCCCTACAGGCAATGTTTTGTCTACATCAAACATTTTCCTTCAAGAGCAGGTTCACCTGCTTTTGCACACAGGTGTCTGCGATAACACAAGCTGCTTTCTAAAATTTAAAACTTAAGGATTCCTCTATATAAAAACAAGCCACCTTTTTTTTTTCCTTAATGACCAAGAAAGCTCACTAATTTTTTCTGCTTTTCAGCAAAACACTGAAGCAAAGGATTTCCAGAGAAAACAATGTTCTTTGAAGAATGTGATTTCATTGCAGCATTCCCCACTAAGGACAAGATCTTCACCCGTGTGGTTGAAATACCAGGATATCTGGGGACTGCTTTTGAATCTCAGACAGTGCTTATGAATGTCCACACACAGAACATGGGGAAAGGATGTCATGGAATACAATTAAATAGAGAATAGAAAAAAAATCCTTGCAAATGACAGTCAAAATTGATTAGTATTAAAAAAAAAAAAATTAAAGACTACCATTGAATCTCTCATGTTATTTTGAACCTACCTGCCCTTTACTCTCAGCCCCAGACCAAGATCTCTCTTAGGATGTTTGAAGCCTTCCCACAGCTAAATATGATGTGCACTTAAAATTTTTAAACTGAGGGAAGAGCTCAGAGGTTTAAACTCTGGAGAAAAGATAAAAAACTCTAAAGTGAAAGACCAGAACTTGAGTACGAGCTTGTCCAAGGATACCAGATGGCTCCCCATTTGCAGGAATTACTTTCACATTTTCCACTAAATACATTTTTCTCTCACACATTTACTGTGTGTTTTTCATACCACATAAGAGTCTAAACAGATAGGATTCAAACTCCTTGCAACACAATAACACGTAACAAAGAATTATCCTTTATAAAATTTGTATTACTGTAGGTGAGGATGCTAATCAGCATATGATAGAGATTGCCACAATCTTTTAGTTGATAATTAGGATAGAAGCTGGCAGCTAGGACCCAGTATGGGGCTGAGCAATGCTGAATAAAGCTGGATAAGACTGAATGCTGTCAGGCAAAGGACACAATGAGCCAGCAGTTCAGATGAAGCTGGGCTTGTGAATAGCCTCATATATGCCATCCCCTTCAAAAGGCTACTTGCAAGCTGGAGCTACTCCAAACACAGCAAGAGTGTGCAGGTGATAATTGGTGGCAGAAGACACATATGTATGTACATACATATCTGTGCACCTGAACTCGACATCTCTTTTGAATGTAATGCCCTGAGATACATGGCATAGAAAGAAGTTTTAGTTAGTAAATGTTAGATTTCTAGCTCTAGACAGATAGAAATTTCTTTGTGATCCTGCTTCCTGAGGCATAACATAAACAGGGTTTTTGTTTTGCAGCTTTCTGTGTTGCTTTACAATCCTCCTATTACATTTGATTGGGCTGAGAAACCCAGCAGGAGGGGCAGAGGCAGGTATCACATTATAAGACAAAAATATGTTGCCAGACAGACTAAGCTCCACATATCTCTACATGACAGGTGAACCACAGGGAAGCAAAACACAGATCCTGTGTGATAAGCAAACATCTCATATCAGGTATAGATGCATAGATATAGAGATGTATAAAAGTTACTAGGACGTGCTGCTTTTGTTTTCTCAGTGGTCAAGAGCAAGCTAGGAAATCCCTGTGTAAAACGTGCCTGAGCAGCAAATTAACCACAGGCCTCTGGTTCTAATAAATACAGATCTCAGAAATTTTCTGCTTTGCTCCAAGAATTTTCTACTTCCTTTTATTCCCAGTTTCACAGTCAACTCAGCTGCAGGATGGATGGTATGAAGGAAGAGTTTATAAGAGATGCTGAGCACATCAAACATCTGCTTGGGTCTGAGGAAATATTCTCATTGAAGATCATTGAAGATCAACAATTTCATCTTTGGGATGCCCCATTCTACTAAAAATGAAGACTCACATAATCACTATGAAAACAGCAGTGCAACAATATATCATGCAAGTTTGGAAGGGACTTTAAAAATCATCTATTTCCAACCCACCTGCCAGGGGCAGGGAGGTCCCCCACCAGACCAGATTGCTGAGGGCCCCATCCAACCTGGCCTTGGACATCTCCAGGGATGATCAAATATAGCTGTCTGATCAGACCAGTGAAGGCACTGGCAGTCATGGTGGATTGCATATACAAATTACTGAAAAAGGAGACACTTTTAAAATTTTCATTTTATTAATGGTTTTCTCCTATGAATAATTTTGACTTTCTGGAACAATCTTTGAATGAAAAGTGGAACCTCTTTTATCATGCAAATGTCAATGCAAAAATGAGAACCAAAATTAAACTACAGGTTACACAAAGAAGAAAGAAACATATCAAAGTTGCTCTGAAAAGCTCACTTCTCCCTAGGGAAATTAAACTTGCAAATGTATTCCTTTTCTTTTCAAACATTTGTCCTTTTTCCCCCCCACCCTTTTTTTTTTCCTTTGCAGGTGCTGGTGGGAAATCAGGGAAGGTATTCAAATGTAGATTAATTTAAAAATATACATCTAATTGGATACTGTATTTGCTGTGAGCTCTTATTGACTGCAATTCAAAGGTTCAGTTGAGACAATAAGAAGAAACTAAGATGAGGCTCTTCTAATAGAGGTCTCTTCTTTCCACAGAGAGCAAAGATTGTTATTTTCAAAGTAAGGTCTTATACAGCCAATTCTGTATGTGTAGCTGAGACACAGAAATCTTTATTTTTAAATATTCTTCCATAAGTGATGAAGAAACACATACACATGCAGACACACACAGAGAAAAAACCAACATATTGCAGAAACACACACAGAATCCAATATTTGAATATAGAGAAGGCACATCTTTCCCTTTTACATACTTCTACTGTGGTCACTGCCTGCATCTCCCTTGTCTTGCTGGGATCTGTTTTGGGACTGCCAGGTGTGTGTACAAGTACTTTAGCTTTTCAACAGTATCCAGGGACAGAAGCACCTTGCTGGATCTCTGGAAGAGCAACCCTCAGACAAACTGGGTGTATTGGGTCTGTGGGGTGACCAGATCTGGAAGTCCCCTCTCCCAAAGTGTCCCAAGCCTTCTAGCATATAATCTGGTGACTCACTCAGAACAGCACCACCACCCTCAGCCTTGTCAGAGACTGAGTTACTGCTGTGGATTTACACAAAGTGCTACCATCAACACAAGAGAGCAGAATATGAAAAAGAAAAAGTCAGGCTACTGACAGCCACAGCATTTCCAATGTAGAAATTCCCAAAGATAAAAACATTTTCTGTTTATCAAGGAATGAGAGCAACTCTGCACATTCAACTCCAACTGCTTGTCCTTTCTCCAGTGCCTTTCAGCAGCCATATCCACCTAAGAAATCCATCCAAACAGAAGTCTCTGGAACCTACTGTGTCAGCCAGCAACTGAGCTTTCCTTTCCAGAAGTCTCAGAGCACAGGGAATGCATATTTGAAGTGTCTTCAATTGCTGTGGTGGTATAGGAGCCCTGAGAAGTGGGGGTCAGCAGCACCCCACCTCGAACCCTAGAGCTGCCTTTACAGCAAAACTCTTCCAGCTGGAGCCACTGCTTAGTGATCCCTGCTCTGTGCCAGAGTTGCACACTTCCCTGAGCACCCTTCCACTGCTTCACTATAGCAACCTAACTCTATTAAAAATTCACTTCCTATGTCTCCCCCATGCTGGTGAAAAACATAAGGCAAGCTAATATATTCAGAAATTAGGTCTTCAGAGACTATGCTTTATCTCCAGGATTAACTATATTGAATTTAATTATTTTAGTTATATTTATACTAGTAGTTTTTATATTAGAACCCAATTAAACTACTTTATTCTGAGAAAGGAATTATGAGAATTCTGTATTCTTAATTTTAATTGTTTTCATCAACACATTACCATAATGTGTTTTGTTTGTTATTGTTCCTAAAATACTTGGTCATGATGTTTTTTCAGCATCAAGTTGATTTTCCATTAGTGGCACTGTTTGTTTAAACCATTACAAGATATGCTCCATGTGCTACCAAGGAGAAATGTCACTGCTCTATGTTCATGTGCAGTTTTATTTTCTGTTACTGAATAACATCTGACTAGGATATTTTTTGAATTATTTCAATTTCTTGATCTTCAGTTCTGCAGCAGATTCAAATTAAGAATAAGTTGAGAAATATTGAAAAAATATGTTACTTGGATAAACAATATAAAACATTTTTTTCATATAATTGCCATTACCACAAGCAAGACTGCCACCCTTTCTTCCAGAAAGTCCATTGATTATCACCTCCAATTCAGCAGAAAAACTCAGAGAGCTTATAGGTACAAAGGGAATACAATAGCTTCTCTGCATAATGTGAGGTATTTTACATATAATACAATATGTTAAGGGAGATAGCATCCTCTTTTATTTTTTTTTTTTTATGTTCACAGATTTTACAATACATCTATATACATCTCTATACAGGTAAATATAAATATATTTCTATATACAGATAGATGCACATGTGTATCTATCAATATATACACACATACATGTGTACAAGCCCAAATACAGTGCCTATCATGCACATGGCCCAGATGCCATGGGGATGGTGTAAAAAAACTGCTGGAGCATTTACAAGATAGCAGTATTTGCTAGAAAAGTAAATAGCTACATGCAAAATACTGTGCATAAAGGTTTATATGGTGTGTCTGAAAGGCCAAGCCAGGCTTGAGAATGAAAACATAGAACTAAACTCACTGTCGCCTTTCTGTCTTTAAAGGTTTTACCAATTATTATTAGCTTCTTGTTTGTTACATAATTTATGGACTTCTGGCATTCCTTTAGAATACTCTAGTGTACATCTGAATTCCTATCACTTGCTGCTACTTTTGCCCTAGCCATAATATTTTAATGCAACAGTTACTTATTCCAGGTTAAAAAGGTTCATAGAATCCTAGATTCTTCTCAGAAAACATAATAAATTAGCAGCAGTCATAGGTTTTATAACTTACTTTTCAGCTTTAAAGTTGAAAAAAAGGAATTATTGTTCTTTTTAGGGAATGTAGCTAATGCACCACCTCTATGCTGATGAATAGCTTGTCTTGTAGTAGGTAGTTTATATTAAAATTACATGGTGTCTGTGAACAGTAAAATTATTCTAGGATGGAGATACTTAAGAGTTATTTTAATGCATTGGTTTAATACACTTCAGTAGCACTCCTACAGCATGTTTTCAACTAGGGAAGAAAGAGTGGGCAAATTTTAATTGCTCAAACCTAGCTTTAATGTAAACTGGCTGTGCTCAGCTGTACTTCATGACTCTACGGCCCCTTACTATGGTGGAACAATAGCATGTGATAATTACCAATTCTGCCAGAGCACACACAGTCAAACAATATACTTGATAGAATTCAATGACCTTGAGGCTACACTGTCTGTGCTCTCACATATAAAATTGTAAAATGACAGGAGGAGTAGGAGCTCATCTCAGAAAAGGACTGCTGCCAACAACTTGCCTCAGCAAGAGGTATAGCTCAACTGGCAATGCTCAGAAGGCATGTTTGTTTGCAAATGTAGACACAGAAAAGCAGTGCTGGGGATCCTCAGAGAAAGGACTGTCCTGATCTAGGGTGGAAATATTTGCTCGTGGTATCAGTGACAAGTATAATCTTTCTAGCATAACCATATAAGCCATTTGCTGATAGGTCCTCAGCTAAAAAGCATATAGCCAGGAACCCCTCTGGTATATTTCATGAGCAAGGAGGTTTAAACAAAGAAAACTGAATCTCACAGGAAGAGCAAGAGATGATTCTTACTGCAATGCATCACTGGTCTTACTGGTTATTTGCCAGCAAAGGTTAGGGACCACTGCTTCAGCATATACACTGCTCAGGCAAAACACTTTATCTTATTTGCTTGCTCTGTATTTGGCACATTTCATTGCTGAGACCATTCATCAAGGAATTCAAGAATGTCCTGGATTTAACAGTAACTCAGAAATCAGACAGGCATTAAAGTGTTTGGCTGAAAGATGGTCTATATGGAAGGCTAAGGGGAGACTGTATTGCAACATTTCAGTACTTTAAGGGGACTTGTAAGAAAGATGGGGACAGACATTTTAGCAGTGCTCATTGTGTTAGGACAGGGGGTGGTGGTTTTAAACTGAATGAGGGTAGATCTGGGTTAGCTATAAGGAAGATTTTTACAATGAGGGTGGTGAGGCACTGCAACAGGTTGCCCAGAGAAGTTGTGGAAGCCACATTCCTGTAAGTGTTCAAGGCCAGGCTGGATGGGGTTCTGAGCAACCAGATCTCATGAATGGCATCCCTCCCTATGGCAGGAGGGTTTGTAACTAGATGATGCTTAAGGTCCCTCGTCCCTTCCAGCCCAAACCATTCTGTGATTCTATGCAGAAGGTGCTATTCATATAAGCACAAGACCTGCAGTTGGTTTTTAAGAGTGTAACAAGCACGATTGTTGCCAAGCTACTTATTTTATTTCAAATGTTGGAAGAAACAAAGCATACAATGTGTCTTTTCTTGGATGATTGCTTTAGAGAAGAAAATAGTCATTTGGGGATTCCTGCTTTGTTTCTTTTATTTGGTTTAAGTCAAAGCAAAGCAACAAGAATCCTTTTGTTTTTCCATGAACAAGATGTTCATAGAACAGCAATACAGTATCTATTTATGGGATACTGTCATGGTTTGACATGGAAGTGATTTTTTTTCAGGAAGTTGGTAGTCAAACCAATCAGTGGTCAGGTTTGGATATTGGCATTTAGAGTGACCACTGAAGGCATGGGCACGCCTCTGAGAACACAGGGGGTTAAAAGCAAGAATGCCCAGGGCAACTCTCTTTGGTTCAGGTCAGAGAGCAGTGCAGACCCCCCTGCCCAGGCATGGGCTGGATGGGGAGGGGAAGCCATGTGGCCTGGGAGAGGTAGGCTGGAGCCCCAGCGGGAGAAGGGGGTGGGGGGTGAAGGGAACCAGGCCCCCCCCCCCGCCTCCCCATTCCCCAGGACCGAAGGATGGAGGAACACTGAGATGTCCCAGGCAGCCCCCCCGGAGAGGAAGAGACAGAGAGCCTGGAGGCACCTGGAAATCGCTGCAGAGAAGACAGAGGTGCGGGGAGAGACAAGTGCCCAGCCCTGGAGTGTGGGAGTTCCACAGCCTGCTGTGAGATCTCAGCCGGCCTGGTCCTGGGAGACTGAGACTTTTAACCTTTTCCTGGGAAAGGAAAGCTTTGCAAAACACCATTCCTCCTCGATGTAGAAGAGAAAGGAGACAGTCTAAGACTGAGATAGCAGAAGAAGATGGGGAAAAGAATTCTAGGTGGGAGAAGATGATGGAGTGGCTTTTGGCTGGACTTTTCTTGTATAGCCATAGACTGAACAAATCTCTCTTGCAACAGAGACTGCATTTTTAGGGGCATGCAATGGTTGGAGCCAAGAAAGAGCGAAAGTGGCAGTGACCTGCTTCAGCAGCTGCAAGTGCAGGAGTGGAGAAGAAGATATCTGTTCTTGAGACCCTTGACCCCAGGGGAGGGAAAAATGGGGGGGACTGTTGTCCCAGAACAAGAAACTGAACTGTTGTTCTTTTGGTCCTTGGCAAAGCATCCTTAAAGGAGCCCTATGGGCAGTCTGTCCATGCACGGTGGTGAGAGCACTGTGACATGGAAAGGAGAGTGTCACACTGGCAGATTTTCTCCGGGCGGTTGCCATGTGTGACATGGAAACACAGGAGGTGGCAACTGTGTTTCCTGGGGGGTCTGTGGTGCAAGAGAGACTTCTCTCTCCCTTGATAGACTGAGTATTGATTAACTGAAGGGTGGGAACCTGATTGAGGGTCCAAGTTGTGTCTCACTGTGGTTTTGTTGGAATTAAGGGGGGGGGGAGGAGGAATGTTTTGGAAGGCTTTCATCCTGGATTTAGTGTGTGTGTTTTTTATAGTAGTAGTAGTTTAATAAAGTTTTTTTCCCTTTGTTATTAAGCTTAGGCCTGCTCTGCTCTGTTCCTGATCACATCTCACAGCATTTGTTTGGGAAGGTGTATTTTCATGGGGGCACTGGCATTGCGCCAGTGTCAAACCGTGACAGGGACACAAAATCTTCACATTATTAAGGCATCCACTGTTTTCTCATAAATGCAATTCTGGGATGTGCTGTCTTGCACTGGTTAAAAAGATTTACAGCAGCCAGTCAGTTAATCTTACATCTATCTGAAAGTACCAGAATGCTCTTGCAAAGAGAATACTCTTGCAAGGCTAAAGATATATAAGGTAACATCAAGACAACAAGCATCTGAACAACTACATATTCCTAGAAGTACTATGTATTACACAAACACGGCTTTATCTCCCCCTATGGCCTATAAACCCAGTAATTTTTTCTCTTTAAGATCATAATGGTAATGAACACATCTTTCACTCATTTTCTCACTTTAAAGTTCTCAAAAGAAATGTCTAAAAGGGTGACATTACTTTCTTTTCCAATGCCTTCAGCTGTCGAGTTCCACATGATTCAATTATCTTCCATAGACTGGGAACCCCCAAGGAGGCAGCAACAGATGAAGCATTGTCATTTTACATAAATGCCCCAATCTCCATCTTTTTAAAATAACATTAATAATTTTACTTTTCAGCTTTCAAAATCACTATGTATAAAAAGAGGTTTTTAATTGTAGGAAATTCTAAAATAACCTGGGAAGAGTAGGAGTACTTGAGCAAAATGAAAAGACAATCTCATTATTTTGCAGTGACCTATCTCCACTTGATTAGTTTGGGTGATGGGTACTAATGAAGTTGACAGCCTACTGAGGGAAAATAGTCAGATGAAAACTATTAAAGAAACTAATAAGAGATTAAGATCATTCAAGAGTCCAAACTAGTCATAGCTTTCAGTATTTTGCAAAATTAACTCAAACCCTCAGTTTCTCTAGTTTTGATAATTTTCAACGTTCAAAAAAAAAAAACAACATACCAATTCAGCTGCAAATAAAGAAGTAGACAAAATTTTAATCAAGAGATTGGGCACTGGCAAGAAAGCAATAACAACTAAGGATTAATAAACCATGAATGATTGATACAGGCTTAGACCTGAAAATCAGACATTTCTTGTGTGAAAAACATTTTTTTAAAAAAATTCTTTTACTAGAAAGTCACTAGGAGGTAATCTTTATAAACCTCAAAGGATGAAGGACAAAGGATGTGCTACATTATTAGTTCCTCTTAAAAGATTTTGCTATTTTTGCTTTAATTTCCATCTGAGTTTAAAGCCGAGTTTTGCTTTAATTTTCATCTGAGTTTAAAGCTGGTAATTTCTTTGAGGTAATACTCAAATCAAGCCATTGACAAGAAATTTTAAAATTTAAGGACGAAGTGCAGCTTGCCAATGGTGTCTCTAATGCCTCTCAGTAGAAGCGCGCATACCTAAGTTAATGATCCCATTATTTAATTACTACCACTCAGAAACTTTCCTTATTGCACCTTCAAAAGACCTGTTGGCACTGTTTATCTGCTCATCTGGGAACACTTTCTGTGCTGGAAGTGCTCAGCAGTCAGCTCTCCTGCTAGACTCTGGCACTTTCAGGGAAGGCTTCTGGACATGAATGGTTTCACCTAGACCCTGAGGACAACAGAACTGTTTGTAAACCTTTAATTTCAGTGCTGCATAGTCATTGGAGCCTTGGAGCTGTCTGCAGGCTAAAAGTGTACAATGGCTGATCCCTGCAATTCCTTGATATCTGTTTCTGTCAATGTCCCATGTGGACAGAACTCTACTGTTGAGGCAAAATGAGACATTCCCTGACTCATCTGACAAGTTCCTTGTGATTCAGCAGTCATAAGGTACCATCTTATTGAAACTCCACTCTATTTTCTTTTCATTAAGTCTGCTTATTTTAGTCCCCTGTGTAACCTCTTACCAGGAGTTATACCAGTACTTTATCAGTAGTTGAAACATTTATTATATTACTAATGTATAATATATCTTATTATATTTATTCTATTAAAGTGCTCTGCTACCATTGCAGCAGAAGAATGCTTAAGAACTGCACCTTGCTCAAAATGCAAGTATTTATTTCTTGTTATTATAGACATTATTATAGAGGACATCTAGAGATCTGAGAAATCTAAAGGTAAATTAATAGAATTAATATCTTATTTAGAAATCTCATTATTTTTCTGGGCTTGATTAATTGCTTTTGATTGTTTAGGTTAGCAGTACTTGGTCTTACCAATAATTCTGAGATAGTAATGGACTCAATTCTTTTGAAAGATATCAAAAAAAAAATCTAAATAAATAATTGGTCTTTAAAAATCCTTGGGTCCTTCACAATACAGAATGACAGCAGCATTTCCAGACTTCACTTAAAGGATGCACATATAGTCATTTCACATTGCATAGCCACTCAAGAATTATCTCACAAATTACTCAGATAAAAGGTATTATCTACAGATATGTACTGATTTGGGTAACAATGATTACACAGGCACAAAATGGGTGACAAGATTGACCTAGTTGGACACCATCCCTTTCCCTGGTTCCTCTGGCTGCCTGCAAGGGAACTGCCAGCAAGCAAAAGCACTGACACACTTAGCCACTGTGCACAAAGTCACACAGCACCTCTGGTTTCACTCTTCCTGAGCTCCCTGAACAAGGTCAGAGTGCTGCTAGCAAGGAGAAAAGAAGCATTTGGTGCATAATGAACAGTGTTGTTTCCCTAGCCCTTGCCCAGATGCACAGAGCTATAAACAAGCATGTGAGGAGTTTTGCTCTTTTTTGCACCCTTTGGACAAAGCCAGGCTTTGGAGAAAGGAAGGACTGCTCTTGTATCAACCCCCGAAGTGCGAATTTCCCCAGAGGTGCCCTGGAAATGGGAAGCAGTGTTTCATCCACAGTCCTGATTCACACTGGGGTATTGGGCAGCTGAAAGGAGCCTGCATGCTGTTATCTCTTTTAGGCAGAACCTCTCGTAACTAATGTGTGCCAGCAAGCATTGCCTTACACACAGTTTAGCTTTGAAGTGCTGTGGAGACGTGTAACTAATCACCAGAACAGTCGTCTCTTCCCCGTCCCCTGACAAAAATCAATAGAATAGAATTGTGCTCTGAGACTAATTCAGTCCCATTAAACACCAGTGTAAATATCCATGCTTTTTCCATTTAAAAGGCAATTCCAAATTAAATTCGAGCATCAACAATAATGCTCCTAGCAAGTACTCCTAGCAAGTGCTCCTAGCAAGTACTGCTCATGGCATATCTGCTAATTTTGCAGTAACTTCAGTCCTAAAGTTCTAATCAGCAGTTAAGCAGAGAGGTGAGCCAATGAGAAATTATAAAATTGAACACTGAAACAATAAAAAATATGCAGATAATAAACTACTATATCTGTTGGTCATTAATGTTACAGCTTTGTTGGTTTAGTTCAAGAGCTCATCTAAGAAATCCTCAAGACAATTCTGACTGATTGGACAATCAACTAACTGCATAATATAAGGAAATGGGAGGCAACCAAAATAAAGACTTAATGTATGAATTTTCCAAACACTGCATGAAAATTTGCATCCATATACTTTTTGCAAAAGACCTCCTTGTTAACTGATGATTTCTGTAAGAAGATTATTAGCTCACAAAAAGCTTTTTTTTTTTTTTTTTATGGACAGAGCTACTAAGTGTGGCTTCAGTTTTGCAATGCTGAAGTGACAAGGTTATGGGGTCTGGGTTGGTATTTTTTTGGGTGGTTGGATTTTTTTTGTGTGTCCAACACCGGAAAAGATGCTGTGGCTAGGAAGACCTGATTTCTAATTCAAATAATAGTGAATTCTACCACCAGCAGTCATTTCCCTTTTTTTTGACAAAAAAGACTGTAGTAAGTTATTATTTATCAGTCCTAACTGATAAATGCATCCTGTTTTTAAGTGAATTGCAGAAATAGGCAAGAAATTGCCAAAGAAAAAATCCCATGCACAAATATGCACATACATGTACACAGAAGAAAAGCATTTCTGAAAAATTCTAGTAGCACACTACAACACATTCCTCTCTGTCATTGACACCTACTATTATTTATTCTCATTTTTTTAAGATGGAGATGAAAGGATTGCTTTTCCAGCATCCATCCTTCAATGGATGTACAGTAGCAAAATAGTGATAAATATAAATTTCTGAGAAATGCTGCTGTTTTAATTCATGATGTTGTATAATCCTGATAAATCAGTCTCTACCTGAATACTAAGTTTCTCTGTTTCTCTGAGTGAAAGTTATACCTTCATGACAATTCCTTTGGACTTCTTTTTATTGTCATTATTAACTGCTGGAACTGTCTGATCTTTTTACCATAACTCAGTAGTTACTGTATCAATTAAGACTTTGAAAATTTGATTGCCAAAAGTTACTGCCCTGTTTACAAATTTTCCAGTGGGGTAATTTTCCAGATAAAGGAAGATGTTGTCAGTCACTGTAAACTACATGGGACCTCATTACTGAGTACAGACATTCCAATTAATCTGAAATACATGCAGTGCCAAGAGAGTAATTAGCAACCATAAATTGCTGTGATTTTTTAAAATAACAATTGCTCCTACAAATCTCATCAACGCTTCATAAACCCCAAAAATAGCAAAGTGTATTATTTACTAGTGCTATTTTAAAAGACAGTAGTTCCTTTCTGACATTCATCAGTCAGTAAGCAACCTAATTTATGGTTAGTCTTTCTACCAAATTCATCCATAGAAGCCTAAAGCACCTCAATTTAGCAATATCAAGCATAAAAACTTTCTAAGTGCAAGAATTAAATTTGCTTAATAAGCCTTTACTTGGCCCCTTTGTGCGTCTACAGTTTGAAACAAAATTCAATTCTATGCACATGTCTTTTTCCCCCCCAAAAAAATGATGCACTTGATAATAAATATTTGCATAATTATTCACTCCTTCCTTTCATACCTGTTATGTAGCACATAATATTTACTGCAAACAATCTACTTACTTATACTGGATGTTGATCAATGAGGTATGCCTTAAATTTACCTCCACAACTTCCTTGGGATATGAAAGGGTATCATAATCCCCATTTTACATAAGCAAGAGCAGATCAAGCAGCAGAAGATTAAGACCAATATTGTTTTCTGCTTTTAAAACCATCAACAAAAACATACACTTTGTTTGTGCAGAACTTCTGCCACTCTGTCTAATCAGTAAATGAGAAAAATGAGGAACATGCAACTAATGACTATTACAATGTTTGTATCAGGAACTGTCTTGCGCTGTGCCAGCAACAAAACAATTAGGAGAGCTATTCATCTATTTGGATGTTGCTAATGGATTATCCAGCAATAGGAAAAGTTCAGGGTGAGATGGGAAGATGGGGTTGCCACAGAGACAAATATTTCCCTGCACAAGCCTGTCCATTATAGAGTGGCTGAGATATGAAAGAACAACCACAACTCTGACGAGGAGAAATACCAGGGGCAGGTAAAGCTCTGTGCTCACCTACATCCAGAATCATCCCTAGACCTGCAGTGTGGACCACAAAGCTCACAGAGCTAGGTGAAAAACAGAGAAAAGTGACAATTCTTTCACTGGTGGCACAAACACAGGCACACCAACTGCTCTGGCCAGTGCCAAAGGTGGTGACACCAGAAGGAAGCAGGACAGCAGCTCCAGCAGCTTAGATGAGTTGGGCAGCACTGCTTTGGTCACCACTGAGTCCCTTGATGGCTACAGTCAAACTCAATAATAAGATGTGGTTGAGGAGGCTTATTTTTTATTTTTCCAAATGACAAATTGCAGTTGTATGGACTGAGGCTTATGACCAAGTGCTTTACACTATTTTGAGGGGAACACATAAGCTGATTGCCATGGTCTGACTCAAAAGCAGCTCGTGGTATCCAGCTGTGAGAGTGGTCTTGCAAGTGGGTTGTGAGAAGAAGGTCAGATATCAGGAGATTTGTACATATGTCCCTTTGTCAGAATGGCAAACTGGGTTGTGAGAAGGTCAGATATCACACCTAAGCCAATCATTTTTTTTCTTCTTAATAGAACCACTGCAGTAGCTGGGCACAAGTAGAATTGGGTAATAGCTGATGGCTTCAGGCAATAGACATCATTCCACATCATCCCATATAATTTTCTCCTGTTCAGTCACAGCTGATCTTGTAGCAGCTGGCCTCTTGCAATTTTGTGAAGAATGGCCTAATGAGAGGCTGAAGAACACATTTCACTCAATTGCTGAGAGACAAATCAACCCACAAACCAAGAAATTGATTTGAAGCTTTAATCAGAAGAAATGAGAAAAAGCTTCACATAGATGGGCCTATACCACTGGGACCTGATTCTCCTATAATTTCAGATTGCTATAAGAGAAATTTTGCATGCCTCAGCTAGCTTTTTTTTTCCTTCTTTTTTCCTCCTGGGAGCATCTGAAGTCTAGGAAGAGAATGCTTAAAATCACAGATGGACCTGTTCTTCCATGACAAATTTTGCACAACAGTTTCTCCAGGAAGTCCAGCTGGTACCAAAAGTATTTACAGAAGGCATTTTCTTAAACATGGCAATTAATACTGTTCCCTTACTCTGAATTTCTGAAGAGACAAGGACAATATGAAAACTCATAGAAGCACACTTTACAAAGTTTGATAATCAGACTGCAAGAAAGAGAAATTATGATACTGAATTAGTTATAGGATCATAGGATACTTCAGGTTGAAAAGAGCATTAGGGGTTCTCTAAGCCAACCTCCTGTTTCTAGCAGGGTCAGCAATGAGATCAGACCAAGTTGCTCAGGGTTTTATACTCTTGGATCTTAAAAAAATATGTCAAAAGTTTAAAAGATTCTCATAGTCTTCTATCTGTAGAACTTTGAAGTGGAACCCTGTGTAGATCATTTAACAGAAAATCTTAACCTCTAACATAAGAGTGAAGATTACATTTGAGAGAAGCCTTCCATGTCTAAGATCTAAAAGAGACGGAGAGGTGGAAGGGAATATTAAAAGATAATATTCAGAGAGCTTTCAACTATGTCAGTTCCTCTTCTTCAACCTCGAGTTCCCTAGAATAAAAAAAAACATCTTTGCACAGAGTTAGGTTCCTACAGTGTTTGATTTGGTAACTTGCAGTAAAAAAGGTGCCAGACACCAAGACATTTGCAGAAACTGTTCTGTAGGCATTAAATTTTTAATGCTCATAATAGCTTCAACTTCTATTGCATAAACCTTATTCCATCCCCAGGAAGTCAGATTTCTTTAAGAGTTGCTGAGTAAGCTTTGTGTTGTAGGATACAGGCTACATTCATCTTTGCAGCTATAAGATTTAGTGGAAAAAGGCTAATCGCAACAATAAAAACTCATCAGTAATCCAGTAATGCCTAATAGCACATTTCCTTCTGTGCTGGTTTGTGCTAAGTAGCTTGATGAGAAAATGACATTCAGGGAAATTGGAATGAGACTTTGTGCTACTTAAAAATCACAGGATGAAATTGTTAAACACACAGAAATATTTACTGAGAGAGTTAATGCACCTATTTAGCAGAAGCTGAAGGACTTCTCGGAATATATGCCTTTTCTTGGAATTTGCTACAATTTAAGTCAGTCTGCTGCTCTATCTAATTTTGTTTAACTCTTAGTGTGGGTATCAGTATGTAGCAAGTGAACTGAATTAATTCATATATTTTAGGGACTCAGGATTTGCACAGTGAGTGTTAAGATATAGTAACTAATATAAATTAAAATCTCAGTGTCCTTCAGGGATTTTCCAAGGCAGCCCATAAGAGAAAGTTAGATTTGAAACCTTTATGACCATAAGAATTAATGATGCAACCTTATACACTGTTCTTAATACTGTCAAAAAATCCTCAGATACTCAGCTAGAAGGAATATTTCTTGGCATAAATACCCTCCTTCTTTTGTTCTGCAAGCTAATACAAAATAGCTACTGTCCTTAAAATGTGAATCCTATGGCACTATAAAGCCTTTTCTAAGGTGGTCTCAGCCTTGCAACCTTGTAGGCCATTCCTTCTTGCTTGCAGTGAAGTCAAAATAAAGGTGTATTAGACAAATGTTTTACTGTGTGATTAAGTTATTTTCTAGACCAGCTTAAAAATTCCTCTTTTCTCTCTCCCTTAACTCTCTCTTTCTCTGATAGCATTTATTATTAATTGTCACTCATTTTTTTAACACAAGATTTACTATCTAGTTTGAAGGTTGTTTAAAAGACAGTACAGGGAAACAAAACAGCCACGTGGTACCTCTGTTTTACTACCAAGTGTGACAGGAGATTTGTACATATGTCCCTTTCATGTAGTTGCATGATGACCAGGTTTTGAAGCAAAAAGGACAATTGATTCACCCAGTTAGAACAGTGATATTGCAGCATTCCTCTTTTAGAAAGTGAAAAAGACTTCTCCCAGCAGCTGTCAAAGTATGAAAGATTATTTTCCCTTCATAAGGAAGAAGAAGAGGTCTAGTCATACCTGTTCATTGAAAAGGCAAAACCATGTCTCACCAACTTCAACAATTTTCTTTCTGTTGTCTCATAAACTGTCTACTTTCTGTGCTTTTGATTCATTACCCATAGCATCCATCCAGGAGTGATGCAGAAAATCTTTCTGCCTTTCCTTTTGGCTTTCTCCCCTGTTACAGATGAGGTACTAAATGGAATCAGCATCCTTATATATCTGTTCAGAGCTGAAATAATATAAGAGCCAGCAAATAAGAAAGTGGCTGTTGAACCCAGCTTGAGAAAGGAGTCTGCAAGGCATTTGACTGGTGGCACTTAATCTATAACACGAATGAAAGATGTGATCCCCTGCAATCTTCTTCCCTCTCTCCCATTTGTAATAGCTGAAAGATAATGCCCTTGCACTTGGATTCCTGGGAGACAGATCTTACTGACTGAGTGATACACAAGAGTGTCTTCCTCTGACACACAGTGCAGGTATGCCACAGCATAATCCACTATTCTCAGCCCACTAAATGGATGCTCAGTGTCTAAGGTGCTTGACATCCAATATATCTTTTTCAAAGCACACTAAAGCAAGAAGTCCAAGGCAGCAGAAACTCTTTTTCTTCCAAAAACTGGGTTTGTATCTGCCCCTAGGAGGAGACCAGCTCCCTTTGAGGGCTTTTATATAGCATTTGTATGGAATAAAAACAAGAATACTTTTAGTTATCTGTTCTTAAGTTCTGTCTTGCTGCAGACAGTCCTTGTGACTGAGGCAGTGTCACCTGTGCACTAGCAGTTTACACCATGAGCCCGTTTGTCCCATGTTGTGGTTACTTGCACTGGTCATTGATGACTGAAAAAAAAAGCAGACACATTTGCATACCACTTGCACTTAGTTCGTGAATCTAGAATGAGGAAGAAATCTCCAAAGAAACCCAAACTACTGAAACTTTGGGGGAGTTGGGGGTCAGTTATTTTTGCTGCTTCATTCAGGAGATGAACCTTTTGTTGGAAAAAATAAACAATACAAAAATTTAAAATTTGCTATAGTAGCTATCTATGACCTTACAGAGCACAAAATAGTTCATTCTTGATGCTAAAGCAAGCTTTTCTAGCTGGCATAAGAGGAAGTACAATACACCTCTCACCTATTTAAGGCACTCCAGACTTCACCTGATGGGAGCAGTGCACAAGGGCTGCTTCTGCTTCCTATAAAGCAGCACTACACACCAGAAAATGTTATTAAAATCTTTACCACATCTTATTCTTTCATCAAATTTACTAAATAGTTTTAACACATTAATGCTGTATTAATATAGTGAAAATATGTGTGTCTATATGGATGATGTGTTGTACATACCTTTTTTTTTTTCCCTAATGTCTGCATTGAGAATGGTGCCAGTTACTGCATTTGAAAAAGTACGTTTTAAAATGCAGTTCGTTAGCTTTTGGCCAGTGTTAAAAATGACTCCCTAATGGCTGGGCTCTGTTCCAGCAAATAATGACTTTCTGTACCTAGTCACACTTCTGTAAGCTGTCCCATATGGATATGGATGATGTAAATACAATTGAAATAAATAGATTGTTTACTATTTTAGCTTTATCTAGTCGTTTGGATAAATAAAAACAAAGGTGACAAAACTTAAACTGAATTACATACAGAATTATTCAAACATATTTTTTAAACGTTCCTGTTAAAAATTGTTTTTATAGGGGTGCTCTGTTTACTCCTGGAGAGTGAAAAATACCTGTTGTTTAGTGACATCTTAGCCTTGATATACAGAAATAAAGTCTCACACAGACATAACTATCAGCCTTCTGATAACAATTTGGAGTGGAAAAGAAAGGATTCTGAAATATCATCTTGATATTAATGGCAACTGTACTTTGTTTCTCCCTCCTTCAGCTGACTACAGATCACAGGGTCACAGAGGTTCAGCAAGAATGGAGAACATGGTTCAATAAAGGATGTGTTCACCTCAGATCTCCAGATCAGAAAGGAGAATCAGAGACACAAGGCTGCACTTTTAGTCCTATGAGAAGCTGTAGAACACATCTGGGTCAAAATGATCAGATTTCAAGTAAAGGTGCTGTTTCATTGGGAAATTCTTAGTTTTCCATTTACTTGTCTTGAAAATCACCTAAAGGTATTCTTAGTATTTGCAGGACTGCTTCTCAAAGGCATACAAAGCTCTGCCCATCATAATAAATACTTCATTTTTTATAATATTATATGAGATACCCTTACTGCAGCTCTGAATTTCTCTAAACATTGCCTCAATTCAGGGTGAAACAGTCATTTTGTAGCATAAATGTTGAAAAAAAAATAATGATACAGTAGGAAAAACTATTCTTATATTCCACATTTACCCTTCCCTCAATGAGGTCAGAGATAGAGCTGTAACCCAGAACGTACTAGATGGAACATTATTACTTTGAGCTACATCTGAAAACTGTGATCCCAGCCATATTTGTCCACAGGCAACAGTACTGACACAGTGAGAAGTAGGCAACATCATCCTTCACTTTCTTTGAAAGTCCAGGTTTTATTTTTATGTTTTTAATTTCCTATGCCCACAAGCAAAGCTGAAAAGTCTTGTACGCAGCACGCTGTGTGTGACCCTGGGATAGAGAACAGTGCTTTTAATATTTCCCCAACACACATCAAATATGCCATGCCTTAACATGCCAATTCCTTTTTGTTTTTCATTTCTTATCTCAAAAGTGATGAGCTATTGTTGCATCCCAGGTTGGTTTAGTTAGGGGTTCTTAATAACTGTTAGTTAGCCGGTTCTATGTACCCCCATAATCCCTGTGATGGTTCGCTCCGGGTCACTTACCACTGGAACCTTCCCATGCCAGTCTTGTGGCCGCCCCCCTGTCCATTCCTGAGAGTTCTGTGTCAGTTACCCCATCCCCGTGTTCCTATTCATTCCGGATCCCTGTATCCACCCCTGTTGTCTCCCCGTTGGTTGCCGTGGTCCGTGTCACTCCCCTGTTGCCTGTCCCCATTGGGCGAGGGGGCTTCCACCCCTGTCTGCCCGCCCCCTATATAATCCCATGGTTCTTTTGTCTCGCCGCCATCTTGTCCACACGGGCGCTAGGAGTGGACGCTGCTCTCCGCCGCGGCGACCACGCGGCAATAAACCCTCTCCAGCAAACCGCAAGGCAGGGTGTGCCATTCCTTCACCTCTTTACCTCCTCCCAGCGTCGGTTACAGAACACGGCAGCCCATGCCGGAGGCTCAACCCCAGAGCTCTGCAGAGCGCGGTAGCCCTGGTCTGGCCAAGAAGCAGCGCCTTTAGCCAGGCTCCCGAGCTGCCTCAGAGCAGGGCAAGAAGAATGCAATGCCGCAAGCTATAATTTTCCATATCTCTATTGTGAAAGAAGGCTAAGAATCAGGAGAAAGAATTAAAGTTATGTACTTGGAGCACTTCCTGCAAAGATATAGCTTGTAATTTCCAGCTCTAACTCAGTATTGAAAGTACTGAAAAAAGTCAATTTCTCTTGGAGGTTTGGTTACAGTTATCTCTGAATACAGAAAAAAAGGTGTTTTCCTTTACAGCAATGCAACACTTGAATAGTCCTATAAAACAGTATAATTACCCAGGCTCAGCTGTAACCTTATCAGATCTATCTGCAGACCCTCTGTGCAGTTAAATTTAAGAACAGATGGCACACAACTATTGCAAGCACTTTTCACATAGTTGTGACCAATTGCTTATATGAAATGGATTCAGCTCTTTGTGGTTTTTTTTTGTTGGGTTTTTAATTTTTTTTAAAAGTTTTGTTTGTTGGTTGTTGTTGCTGGTTTTTTTTTTTTTTTTGTTTGGTTTTTGGGGGTTTTTTTGGTTTTTTTTTTTGCATTTCTTTGTTTTTTGTTTGGTTTGGTTTTTGTTTGTTGTTGTTTTTTTGGGTTTTTTTTAAGATGCTCTATTGGTTCTTCTCTGGAAATAAAAATCTCAGTCTGCACAAAGCAGCTCAAAACCACCGTCACTCTTCTGCTGTGCAAGGTGGAATGATGTCCTGAAATTATACAGCAGATGTCTTGAGTGAGAGTCTCTGAGCAGTTACAATGCTGAAGTGAGAGAAGGAGTTAAAAAAAGAGACAAGATGACTAAGGGGGTTTCGTAAGATCATAAAAAATATTTAGGATCAAAATTCACAACTGCAAACAATTATGCGGTATGTGGATCATAACATTTGTGTATTTTATGATATGGCAAAATAACACAAGAGTGGATCACACAATCACAGGATATGTAACAAATTGCTTAATTTATGAAGGAGCAATGACAGGACCACGAATTTTTCAAAAGATTGCACTTGGTGTCTAAGAATCTTTTATGTTCCCTTTCCTTAATCCAGCCCCCTTTTACTGGTTAGCTCACAAATGGAAATACCCTTAACAGGATGTCCCATTGGACACTACTTGTTCCTGGATTATTTTCTGAGATATTTGCTTCACCTGGCTGGCCTAGGAAATACCAGCTGGGTGTGTCTCACATTGCCTGGATCACAGCTAAAGGATTTGTAATCCAAGAGCCTCATTATACTATAGTATATCTGAAAAACAGGAAAAATTCCTCTGAAAATCCTGAGGAAAAATAATAAAGCAAATACGGAAACTAGGACATCTGTAAAGATTCATTAAAAATGGAAGAACAATGCCACTGAGACAGAACTTTAAATTAGCAAAGTTACTTTGACAGACAAATATGAGATTTTATTGAAATCTTCTATGATTTACAAACAGTAGAAAAGTTTGAATGTGGAAAAAGCAATATAAAATGTACAGTAGAAACTTAGAAATCATTATAGTTAAACCTAGTGTGCAATTTCTGCTATAGCACCTTTAAAATAATTTAAAACTGAGGTTTGAGGGAGATTATCTATTCAATCTTCTTAATCACAATGTTTTTCAGAAAATGTGAGCCAAGTATGGAAACCTATTCTTTAGCTGTTCAAGGAAAGAATAAGTAGCTTATTTCCTCACTTGAGTTGACAGACATAATATTTATCTTTGAGTATACCTAAGGCCATAGGCTGTGAAAAGGTCATAGGCTTATTAATATGTTTTACAAAAGCATTTTCTAACAGATTCCTTTATTCTGAGTAGTTTATTTAAACTATGTTTAAATTCCAACAATATTTTCTACCCCTTCCAGCTGCTTTAAAATAACATAGTATCATGGATGTTTCCTAAAGGAAGATCACAATATCTCAGTAGCACACAGAGGGGGAAAAAAAGAATGATTTCAAAATGCTTTTTTTATCTGTCTATGTGACCAGTTATACCTTCTGCACTTGACTGCATTCAGCTCTCCTGGGGGAGATTCAAAACATGCAATATTTCATGATGTAAAAACGTTTTCTGACTTAACACTGTAGAGGGATCACTTATCCTTCTAATAAATCCACTTCTGTTTTCTGACTTAAGCTTTGCCTCTGTTTGATGTAAATATCATTCACTTCAATAAAAATCTACAAAAATGAAGCAATACTAATTTAAGTGACCTAAAGGATACAAATATGAGAGGGTAATGAAAGGTTACATCACTGAGTGTGAACTGCAAGGGCTGTACACAGCACACAGAATGAAATGTCGACACAGATGGGATTTCATAATTGATTTCTACTGCTAACTTCAGAATTTAACACAAAGCAAAATGATATTATTTATTTTTTATCATGAAGTCACAACCTACTAGAAAATTGAAAAAAAAATAAATAGTTGTCTTCTAATTCAAGGCAGATGTCAAACAAGAAAATTAATGTACATCAAACAGAACTTCTTCCTCACAAAACACTTAACAAAAAGTCTAAGTGTATCTTTCATTGGCATCCTTGCTCCTCCTCTCATTTCTTGGCTATGCCTTAATTTTTTTAGACTTAAAAATAGTAAGTAATCTCTTCCATTGTTCTGGAAAAAACCTGCAAAATAATCAGAAAAAACTAACTGTACCAAGGAAAGCTGCATCAAATTATCACAATACAGTACCACTCAAAATATTGCCTAATGTTCAAAATAAAGAAAAAAAACCATATTTTTTCCCATGTAAGATATTAATGCAATTGTATAAAACAGCAGGTTAAAGACATCCAGATAAAAAGTGACTTTGAAAATCAGCATTTTTTTTCCCTAAAATCTAACATTAAACTGATTATCAAGCACAGAATGTGTTTATTCCTCACATCATTATAAGTATTTCCATGATAGGCATCTTTGCAAAAGAAAAACGAGCATGAATTTTAACAAGGCTGCTGTTAACTGTGCTGGAAAAACAATAAGACATCAAAACCTTACTGCTAAAGACTGGCCTAATTAACAGGCCAATTTCATTACCACAGGTTTTCAAATCTGTGATATTAATTTAAGAAACAAAAGGAGACAAATGATCTGCAAAGAGCTGTATCTGCCTTCTGGCCTACAAATAAGCACTTGCAATCTGTGTAATCAATACCAAGAAACTGGCTGGAATTAATGCCCAGCCTCACAGCTTTCTGCACCAGCTCCTCCATTTACCTGACCTTTCAGGTAAATGTATCTTGTGGTTCTCAGATTACTAACTTACACCTTTCATTATTTTAATCATTGACCCCCCCAAAAAATGTAAATTTCAGCCTTTCTAGGACCACATTTTCATATATCCACAATTTCAGTATAGAAAAGGAGTGTCAGTAGCTTGATGGGTGGGAATGGTGACACTCTAGTAAAATTAAAATTATATTCTTCACTCTCTTTCAGCTGTAACAGTTATAAGGCTGCTTCTTAGTATGCCCCAGAAGAGACTTTACATGCTATATCAAACATTTTCTGATATAAAATAACTGTATAAAATACAAAAGTCCCAAGTCTTCTAAAACTGACTGAACTTTCTTGAACTTCAAATCACCAGAAAAAAGAATGAAAAATTCCATAAAAGCAACAAAAAACATCTGCCTTAATAAGACTTGCTAGAAAATAATTGGAGAACCAATGGATTTTTCTCAATTAAGATTATGAAAAATCCAGAAACATCTTACTCCCAGTTAGCCATATTCAAAAAGGCTACTTTTGATAGAGTAAATATAAGATCAAATTTCAGATAAATTTTCCCTCTATGTTTCATATATGTAGATGTGTCTGTGAAGTGAGAGCACATCATTCCATCAAGTGAATCTAATTACACTGAAACTATCAAGGCTTTTTTTGTTTGTTTGTTTGTTTTCCTGTTTGTGAGGTATTTTGTTTGTTTCTTAAATTTGTTGTTGGTTTTTATTTCCTTTATTTTTTGTTTTTGTGGTTCTGTTTTATTTTATTAATGGTTCAGATCTGTGCCACTGGGGGTTTGGACCTGATATTAGGAAGCATTTCTTTACTGAGAGAGTGGTCAAACACTGGAACAGGCTCCCTAGAGAGGCGGTTGATGCCCCCAGCCTGTCAGTGTTTAAGCTTTTGAAAAATGCCATTGGCAACAAGCTTTAACTTTTCACCTGCCCTGAATTGGTCAGGGAGTTGAACTAGGTGGTAATTGTGGGTCCTTTCCAAAGAAAAGATTCTATTCCATTCTATTCTAAAAGTAAGCATTAAAATTTTTTCTATAAAAATAAACATTAACCCCTCCAAACACTAACTTATCATACCTGTATGTAATTAAGGAATTCTAAGCCAAAAAAAAAAAAAAAAAACTGACTTTGGAAAAATATTTTGAAGACATGATTTGGGATAGCTCATAATCAGGAACCACATTGTGACCAAGAATGGTCTCTAGAGAACAGTATCCTTAAAGCTTGTGCTCCTGGTCCCTTAACCCCTCACAAACCTGTCCCAACTTAAACATGTTTACTCAGGGATTCCACTTATGCATCTTCTTGATTGTTTTCTCTTCTCCAGAATGTAATATAAGCCTGTTATTTAGGTAGAAAATGCCAATATTGTTTTAATTTGCTATGTAGTATGTCTATGAAGTACTATGTACTTCACATAGAAGTCCTATATGACACTTTCAAAAAAATTAGTAATCTGATGAATTTATAGTGTTCTCCCTATCTTCAGACACATGCTTGTATTGTGTACAAAGCTTACTGATTGGGTAAAATGAGCAATGGAAGTCTCGATAAAGATAATAACAAACTAAATTCAAACCACTTTATTTGTCCACCTTCACGTGGAGTTGACAACCACCACCCCATCCTGCTTTTCATTCATAATGTTCTCTTTCATTTTCATAGTAGAAGTCCTGAGTTCATACAATATGCTCAAAGGCAACACATGACAAAATTATTTAATTTGTTCATTAAAACATGTCCTAAAAATTCACGGTACATTTGGTTATTTTCATAAAGATCTTATAATCCCAAACTACTGAAATTAGAAATATGTTTTTTGATATTTTTCAGCAGTTTTTAACCTTCTTCATTCATCAAAAAGTATTTTCCCAAGTGAATTGACCCCAGATGACTCATGCCCCTAAAAAATATTTGATCGCAAGATGTCAAAGCAGCTTACATTTTCCAATACAAAAACTGATGATAAAATGTCAGGGTTGAGAGCACTCAAAGATTCTAGGGGAAGATATTGCCTGACATACTCAAACAAAAATCCACAGATAGAAGAAAACAGTCTGTACAAAGCTGAGTTTTCCACAAAGTCTCTTGGTTCTATTTTTGCTCTTTTTCATGGAAGCAGATAAAATAAGATCCTCCTTGCATCCACTAAAGAAAGAAAGCTAAAACAAAGCAAGGAATCAGAAGCTGACAGTAACAAGTTATAAATTATGTGTCACAGAACATTTTAAAGCATCACATTTAAAAACATTGATAGAGAATACCACAAGATGCTGCTCTATTTCTTAGTTACATACAAAAATCCAGGAATCTTCAAACAAGTCAGTAATTAATAAATATTCACTCATGATTTTTTTTTTATTATGTTGTTTTGACATATTTTCATTTCAAATGGTAATGAAACTAAAAGTAAAATAGCTTCTCTGCAGGATTGCTTTTTATTACAGCACATTTTGAAGCTGAGGATTCCAGCGTATTTTAAAAGAATGCTAAATTCACACTAAAAGTTGTCTGCACCTTGCTCAGATCAAAATCAGATGTGGTGCATGTATAGACTGAGAAACATAAAAGAATCCCCAACTGTATTGTTAGCATGCATTTAGTCACAATGGTACAGTTAACTTTTTTAAACCAAGTTCTTCTAAATAAACAGGTTTCAATCAAATTGATTTTTAAGTCAAATTTTCTTTAAGTCAAATATTTATACATGAGAAAGGGCAATATGGTAGCAATTTAACTTACTGCCTTTTTTTTTTTTGTGGTGTTATTTGGTACTCACAAGTATCTGTTTAAATACCTTGTGTTTGTTCATGACAGGTGACCAAGAACTGCATAAGGCACTGCAAAAAATGAGAGGGAGACCAACAACAAACAGCTCAGGGATGGTTATTTGGAGAGACTTGCATTTGTAGAGCATCAGAAAGACAAAGCAAATGAGCTCACACAAGTGAACAAAGTATTTAATATTAATTAAAAAATGTGTTTACAAAAATTAATTTGGCCATCTCCCTTGTTTAGATTTAACACTGGAAATAAAGCTAGTTTAAAGCAGTTCAAATGAGCTAGAGATTTGAATTCAGTGCTTCTCAATAAGAAAAGTAGGTTTAGATTTATTTTTTTTTAAGATAATATGAGTAAAGAAACTGTGTTTCTTCCCCATAATTCAAAGTAATGATTCTGTTATCATGTCAGATCTTATGGCTTTGCAAATAACATGTTGTCCAGATATGCTCCATACTTGAGGCCTGCCTGGTAAAATACTTAGTGTAGCAGATACAATTTAAAGCTGTCTTTCAATATTTGTGAAAAAAATCAAAAGCTGATGAAAGATTTCACAGGCCAGATTGAACTAGTTTGTGTAATATTGATCTGACTAATGAAATAACTCAGGTAATACCATAATAATGGAATGCCATTAATCTGCATTCACTGACCACTTCAAGTGTTAATTCCTGTGATATAAATTCTAACATTTTCTGGTTTTGCTCATGGAAGCTAAAATGTAAATAAAACCAGTAATTTATTAAAGAACTGCCACAGCTTTCCTATTTGAGAAAAAACTGAGTGAAGGTTGCCATTCAGGCAAACCAGAGATGAAAGGAGACACTAATTTGGAGTAGGCTGATTTGAAATGCAAGGAATAAAAAAATGATTCTAGGACACCTTCAGGCAGAGTTCGCTTGTGCCTTGCTTATCCACAAAGGAGCATCACTGAATTCCCCAGGAGGCTGCATAACTTGTACTGGCACCCTGTGAGGTAAATTTCTGTACTTACGTGTGAGGCAGGAGAACAACAGCAGAACTCTGTATCACCATTAGCACTGTGGTAGCTTTGTGTTGTCACAAGGTCTCATCCAGGCAGACCAGACTAACATTCCACCAAAGAAAACAGAACTAAGTGGACTGTACACCTACCTCACAGAAATAAAAAATAAAGCTTTTAATAAAGCAAGAGGGAAGAGGAGCCTTTCTGCATGTAGGCATGTATGTATCTGGGGTACTAGAACTGAATTATGAATCAAAGATGCATCAGTAAAATGTCATAGCAAGAAAGTGTGTTGTTAAGATTTTGCATTTTCAAATATCAGGGACTGGGGGCTTTTTACTACAGAGAAAGCGACTAACATATCAGCGAGAGACAATTAGATCCCCACATATTAACTGACATTTTTTCAACATGCTGTCTAGTCTAGTGTGATGAATAATCCAGGTTCCCTCTGAAGCTAGACTTTTACTTACAGAAGGATTACTCCATTCATTCTATTTCTCCCTCTATTTTTTCATGAATATTCTAAAGAACTTATTTTTAATGAAATATCCCAGTACCAACTACTCTCTGTTTCAACCTTATTGGTTTAGTGTGCTCTTCCTACAAAGCTGTTTAAGAGGAAAGAGAAATGATTTCTCCCTTGATGCTTGCCTTTTTTGCCTCATCACTTGCTTTTTTTCCCCCCTCACCAAATTCTTCACAAAAGCAGAATTCCAAAGACAATGCCACACAGCACAACTGAAGAAGGCAATGAAATCCCAGCCTAGCTCTATTAATGAACACTAATACAAATGGGCACTAATACCAATAGAGTGCATATGAAACACTGAATTCACTGTTAGAGAATAACACCAGTATCCATTAATTCCATGTAAACAAACTCAAATCCACTGTCAGATGTGTTCCCAAAACGCCTGCTGGCTGAAACCTTTCTCCAGTTTGGCTGCAGTAACAGGAATGGCAATGCCTGATTTGGCAATGACCAATCTTGGTCCCTGTTTCCAGAAGACCAAACTGTCACCTGACTGCAACAACTGTAGCTTGTCTGGTTTACAGGGAAGCCCATTGTTTTTTATTCTTATCTCTGTTAAGTTTGCCACACAGTTCTATTGTCTCTTTTAACCATCTGCCTATAACACAAGTGCTCATCAGGTCCTGGGCATTCCTGGCTCATACAGGTGAACAGAGCTGTCTCTGGATCTTCTCCAATGCACTTGCACATGTAACTCAGATCCCAGTGGTCTGCATGTTTTCCTTTGTCTCTTTCTTATATGGTACTATCTGAGACCCTTTTCACAAGAGGTTCTTCTGAAAATGTTGAACTTCCAAGTTACAGTGCATTTCCTCAAATGTTCTCCAATGTTTATGATCACTTTCTGCTTTAATGTCTGAATCATATTGGTCAAATAAATTTCAAAGTAAGCAGCACTATGAGACATTCTTCTTTGTTTCCATCTCCTAGAAAAAAACAGTCTGGTGTATTCACAGAAAAAAGGCAAAGGAAAGAGTCTCTTTTCAATATTGTTAATTTCTGGGTTTATTCACGTGGACATGATATCCATAATATTTCAGGCAATATAATTTTAGGCTGACCAGCTTTCTTTCAACTGCAATGACTTCTTCGTACCAAGGACTTATCCAGAATAGCCTGCAAAACTGGCCAGGTGTGGTTGAGTGACTGCACTAGAAAGCACTTTGAAACTGTTTATAAGAGAGGGAACCTGAGCAGAAGTTATTTGATGTTAAAATTAAGTTCTGAGGAACATCAGGGTATCTAGATTAATGCATGTCTGAGTGCATGTTCATTTCTGAAGGTTACTAGAGAACTACAGTGAGTGTCTTATATATTTGTATACTTATACTGAAACTGCTCTCAGAATGTCAAAGAGAAGGCAGTGAAGACAGTGATGAAAAATATTCCTTATGGCATATACTGCATGTCTACATGCCATGGAAATGTAACAGGAACTAAGTTGGTAGAAAAACTCCTAGTTTAGTTAACAATTAAAAAAAAAAAAAAAAGAGTAAAGATGAATATTCACCCCTCTATCCCAACATTCTGGAAGGCAGCAGATCATCTTCAGAAACTATTTTGATAACCATTACATAGAGACCAAAAACGAAGCTACTGCATATCACTATAGTGCACGTGTATGTAGCGCTTACAGTCAAATATGTTGGAAATACATTCCTTTTTATGAGATGTAAAATGTCAGCACAGCACCAGCACCATACACTATTACAGCACACGAACGTCCCAAAAGATCATGTATAATTTCTCTTGAAAGTGCTAATTTGCATGCATTAATACTTCAGTTGCAGTAGGAGGCCTACATGCTCTTTTCTACCCAAGCAGAAATATAGTTCAACCTCAAGTGGTAAGGAATTCCTCAGTAAACTTTATAACCTCATTCCAAACTCTGACTGTCAGTAAACAGTTTTCAGAATGACAGTTTAAATCAAGAAAATGTCACATGTATAGTAACAGGCCCAATCTTTTCTGTAAATTGCTGCATGTGATTTTCAGAAACGCAGTAAATTGCTGGCGATTTGCAATGAGTCTCACTGCAAGGATAACTTGACTTTTGCACATTTAACAAAACATTCTTAAATTATTCATGCATATCATTCAATATTTGGGTAATTTTGAGAGTCATTGACTTCAGGAAACTGTAGTGTGCCTTTTTACTAGATAAATATAAATCTAATATTTGACTTTTCTTCTCAAGCATAAAACTGAAAGTCTGTGCTGGTACCAAACATCTGCAATATATCTGATCTTACTCATCAAGGGTAAGTGGAGAATGTTTTTTCCAAACCCCCAACATATACAATAGACTATGTTTGTATAGTACATCAGGTACCTCAGAGTCGCTGGCACCTGCAACATGGTGATCCAGAAAACTACAGTACCCATGTCCCTCTTAAAAACACAGTGAAGCCAAGATTGTCTTCCATGAGTCAAGCACCTAAGCAATGGCTGTCTGGAAAGCAAGGGATAAAATAAATATATCAAAAATACACAGCTCAGGCTGAAAAGCAATGGCATGAGTTGGTGGACAGTGCTCAATGGAAAAAGATCACCAGAGCAAACTTTCTTCTATGCTGGTAGATTGATAAGGTGTGTTGCATCCCGGGTTTGGGTTCAGATTAGGGGTTCTGATCCCTGTGTTTCCCCTTCCCCGCGGTGGTTCGCTCCAGGCTGCCTGCTATTGGAGCTTCCCCCCGTCACTGCTGTAACCACTCCCTGTCCCGTCCTGAGAATTCAGTGCCTGTCACCCTGATCCCGCGACCCCATTCGCCCTGGAGCCTGGGGTCTGCCCCTGTCACGTCCCTGTTGAGCGGGAGAGCTCCTGCTCCCCGTCATCGCCACGGCGCCTGTCCCCATTGGGCAGGGGGGCTCCTGCTCCCCTCGCCCCGTCCCTGATAAAACCCCGCGCCTCCCCGATCTTGGCGCCATTTCCCCCACGTGGGTGCCGGGAGTGCGGGTCGCAGTCTCTCCGCCGCGGCTCACTGCAGCTATTAAAGCCTTTCAGCCGCCACGTGGGTGAATTGGACATTCCTTCGCCTCTTTACCAACATCCCTCACACGTGGCAGTACAAAGCGTGGCTGGCCCACCTCCCCGGAGCGCACGGCGCCTGGGAACAAGCGGTGAACCCGGTCTCCGGAGGAAAGCGGTGCTGCTCCAGGCGCCGGAGCTGCCCGGAGCCGGGAGACAGAACAGAGAGCCGCAAAGGTGGGACTGCAGATGGAAAGAGGTTTAGTTTATTTATGGAAAGACATAGTAGGAGAAGCCCTGAATACACAAGATACCTCTCTGGAAAGGCAGCAAGACTCATTGAGAGACAGTTTCCTTCCCAGCATTGCCACTGAGGCAGTGTCTTCAAGGGACACACTCCATCCTAGCCCATGGGAGACCTGTGTGAAACCTGTGACTGCACCCCTGAAAACATATTGTAGATGTCAAACTTTACATCACTCCCCTCCAGGGGCTTCCTCCTCAGAACAGGTAACAAAGTCCATTCTCTCCTTTGATGTTACTTTGCACACAAGTGTCTTACCTTTCATTAGACAACAAGGTCAACCTTTTGTCTAATATACATGATCAAGGTTTCAATGTATTTTTCTTTAGCCATGTCAGTTTATACTATCTCAGCAGAAAGCCAAGAACTCTGAAATTTCAACAATTCACAAAATGAAAACCTGGGAGTGTTTTCTCCTAAAAATGGTATTTACCAACAGCCCATACAGAAAAATGTGCAAGCATTGGAACACTATGTTTGGTTTTCAGTACTATGAATAACTATCATGTCATACCTTTTGTTTATCATCCTGCAGCTTGTAATCTCCTGTGCTTCTTTTCATCTACAGTGCAACCTGACTTAATCACTCAGTGGACTGAAAAAGAAATCTATTAAGGCAAGTGGAATTACAAGTAAAATGAAGTGATAATTCTGCTAGAAAGAACACAACCCCATGAAATATTAGATCATACTTATTCAATGCACTAACTTATTTTACTGTTGGCAAAACATTTAAACACAGAAACACATTTATAGTTCCATGCTAATAAAGGGACTCAAAATGCAAGTACTAAATTAAAAGGCAATCTATGTCAGAAAGATTATTTATTAAGCTATTCACAACCTTGGTGATGTGATGTAGCAGGGCAAACTGTAATGACTAAGCTGCAGAACATAGAAAGCAACATATTGTGCAGTCTTTTTCACACAAATCTAATACTAATCCTAATAGAATACAAATTTCTTCATCTCTAAATCCTTTTTGGGTTCTAAGAGTGGCTGTAACATGTAGTGATTTTTTATTCTCCTTTATAAGGACGATTTGTCTTTTAAAATACTGAATGTTTCAGAAATGCACTGAAATAGTAAACTAAGGCAGATGTTTGCTTAAAAAAAGAGAAACATATAACACAAATTTCATACATCTACATATCCTCCCCTGACTTTTTTTGACTCAAATTCATTTAATTTCTCTCACCTCCTATTATCTACTGGGAGAAGTTACAAAGCAAAAGCACAACAGAATCACAGAAGAGGTGCCACAATAATATATACAAGATCAATACAAGCAAATGCAACCTAGATTACTTGAAAAGGCTGTTAAGAGATACTATTAGGCAATATTGTAATGTGCATAATACACAAACAGAATGATATAGATATAACAATACAAAGCACTTATTTAACACAGTGTATGTCAAACCTTAGAATTTCAACTTCATTGCATAAGACAAGATTTTGGTACCTGATAAATTCCTAGGGTTTTTTTCAGCTTTTATATTAAAGCCTCCTTCCACTCTCAGACTTTATATATGAGAAGTGGAGAGGTCTTTGGATTGCCTCTTATTTTGATGCTGATCCTGCAAACTACTTAAATGCATGGTAAGCATGTGAGTAATTTTATTGAGTTTAATGAGACCACTCATGCATTTTAAGTTAATCTTGCAACTGAAGCAGCAGAAAAAGCCCCCACACAGAAGCCTAAGCAGTAGGAATACACAATGTGTCAGGACAATAACGACTTAGTTTGCACACACTACCCATGTGCTTTAAGCTATAGCACCTCTTTGGAGGGGTGATGCTCTCGTTGCCTTTCTGAAGCAGAGTTTGTGCAAATTAAGAACACAGGAAAGACTTCTCAATGAGGGACAACACATTTGTTCAAAGAGAATTTGTTCAGGGACAATACAGGAAGGATGGCTGTGAAGACTTTAGGTGAATGGCACATGGAGGTTCAGGGCTCAGCAAGTTAAAGACTGTTCCAGGTTCAGAACTAGGATGCTGTGGATGACTGATAGAAACTGGGAAGGAATACAAAAGCATTTCCTTCTGTTTTCCTCCACTGTGGTCCTCCCTCTGGTTTAAACTAAAGACAGCAATCTAGAGCTTCTAATGAGAGACTGCAGCAATGTTTTCCTTGGCAGCACGAGAAAAGTCCTTTTGCCCACCCTCTTCTGTATACTTTTTATCATTTCTAACAGCACATATATACAAAAATTTAATTATGAAACATTCATCCTTTGTGAATATTTCTATCAATGGGTACAAAAGCTTTCAGTGTCAGACAAAACCAAAAGAAAAATACACTGATTGTGTCATCCCGTTCCTCAAGAAACAAGAATAAAAATGGCAAAATTATTTCAGTCAATATAAATTAGAAGATATATAGGAGAGAATATTTAATGGTGAAGAAAAATAAGTCAGGTGGGATCCATGGCAGCAAGGTTAAAGGCAGCAAAAAGTTGTTCATTAAGCTTATTACGAACAATAGGAAATATCGACCTTCTAAATGATGTTTACTGTGATTTTTTTTTGAAGAGGCAAAAGAAGTAGACCATTTAATACATTCTTCTGTGGTTTGTTGTTTTTTTTTTGTTTTGTTTTTTTTTTGTTTTTTTTTTTTTTGTTTTTTTTTTTTTTTTTTTGTTTGTTTGTTTGTTTTTTTAATAAAAAATGACAACAGGAGGAACAAGCATTTTCTAAACCACTAGTAAGAGGTCTATGAATTTATAACTCACAGGCAATCTTTAGGCCTGGACAGCTAGCAACCACATAAAAGCACTGGGTATTGAGATCCATGAATGCAAATAAGTTAATTTTTAATAAATCTCTGGAACTGCATGAGACTGAAAAACTTTAAAGCCTATAAAAGTTACAGAAAATACACATGCAATGGTTCAAGGATCATTAATCTAGCTTTAGTCCCAGAGCCAACAGAAGAAAAATGGCTTAAAAACATGCTGGAGATCCAGCAAAAGCAGTATAATTGATGTCAGTCAATAATATTTCTTAAGACATTAGGACCTGTTAAACAAACTGTATTTCATTGCTTCCAGAGGTTAAATGCTGAGTTGATAGGAGCTGCAAGAAGGGAATATACTTAGAGATCTATAAGGCATTCACAAAACATTCTTATTGAAAAAAAAATTGAATGGCAGTACACTTTAATGGCCCAAAATTTAAATAGATTTAAAACTAGCTAATTAACATAGTTTTCAATGGAAAATCATAGCTGAATAAGAGTGTTTCTAGCAGGACTCCCTTGGGATTGATTCATGTTCTGATGCTATTCCACATTTTCATCAGTGATCTAGAAGTACATAAAAAATCCCTGCTTGCAGTGGATGTATTTGCAGATGACACAAAGAGAGGGAGGAGGGTAAATAATGAAAAGGCAGGCAGCTGTACAGGGCCATCTGGACTACTTGGTAAGCTGGGATCAGTGAAACAAAATCCATTAAACTATAGGCAGGCACAAGCAAAATTATAGAGCCTGGAAAGAGGAAATACAAGTCATGACACAGATCTGGAAACTCCATTCTAAAAAACAAAATGTTTGGATGACAGTTAGCATGATCCTGGGATGTTTAAGCAAGCTGCCTAGCTACAGATATAAAAAGTGATCTTACTTAGACATTCAGAAATTAATATCCTAGGATACAAAAATCTAGGAACATTTTAAAACCCTCTAAATACCTTTTAAAACCATTTGGTTATTTCATGTATAATAACAAGGCAAATTTGTGTCCCAAGCATATTTTAAGATGTAGACATTTGCACAAAGATTAGCATATTCTATCAGAGTAAAGTAAGAAGTTTTCAAAGAAAATGATGCCACAAAGTTATTTTCATTTTTAAAGGGAATCACAACTCTAACACCATTATATAAAGTATACTTTTACCTAATCAGGTAGTCAGTTGATTCATAATAATAAAATATATGCGATTTAAAATAGATAAAAACATCAAGAAGTACTAATTAAAAAGCAATTATTAACAAATGTTGGCTTTTCCAAATTAACTGTTTAGACTGATTGTGCTAATGTTTTCAGAGTACACATTATCCACATGCCTAGAACATTTACGAATAAAAATAACTACCTCATGGAAAAACAAGACATACGGATAGAAGATACTCTGAAGCAAACAAAAGTTGCAAATCAGGGTAAATGTGAAGCACATGAAAATGGTCCCAACACAGCATGAACTGCTCTGAAGTTAAACAATGTACAAGTGTGTTTGAGATGAAGATTTAGTGAAAATCAGTTCCTTCACAGCTGGACATGTACATATCTTTTTCTTCACTGACTTTTATCCAACGACCCACCTTTGAAGTGGAAAAAATAAGAGCACTTGTGAATGCCCTGGTAACAGATAAAAAAACATCAATTTAGTCAAGATGACATAGATCAAAAGGAAAATAATCTGTCCTGGCAAGCTGGCCAGTAGTTTGGTCATATCTGATCAAACTGAAGAAAATTACTAAACTGAATGAAAAGAAAGCTGAAAGAAGTCAATTATCAATTATCGTTGATAATTCACAGAAAGTAAAAGTAAAGTGAATCAACTGTGTTATATCTGCAAATAAGTAATCAGGGGTTGAGGAATAACAGCTATGCCCCTTGAAGCAGAACCAGACAGACTTCAGTAGGCAGTTCAGAGAGTTTGAACTGTCTCAGCATAAAATCTATCCAAGCCTTCAAACTTTTTTTAGATAAACAACGAAAATCTTCAGCCAAAACTTCCAAATCAAACATGAGTGAGCTCTTGATCTACCAAGGAAGCCCTAAAAAAAAAAAAAAAAAAAAAAGCCTCCAAGTAACAGAGCAGCAATCCTCTGCATATGGGTAGAATATATTCAACATATTCTCCCCCTGGAATAGAATACCTCGTTCAAAACAACATTTTAAAGAACTTCTAAAGAACTTCTACATGCTCTCTAAAGGTATAAGCAGAGAGGGAATCTAAGTGTACAGAATCCAATGCTGCTATGACACAGAGACAATAAATTTACTCACAAGCAGCATTTGCTCTTGGAAGACAGTGTTAATCAGGCACTGTTGCCATTCCTGTGACTTCTCTTCCAACATTTCTGCCTTCCCCATTTGACTGAATAGGTCAAGAAGCCCAGCACTATTCCTGCTATACTAAAGACACTCAGACAATAAACCTCCTAGCAAAGCAAAGGGCAGGAGAGCAGCTTAATCCCCAGTAGGATTCTCTCACCCTTTCCCCATTAATCCAAACTGAAGAAGTCTGCTCAAAGGAATTCTGATACTCATGAATAACAAATTCAGTCACATCACAACCTAAGCAAGGAGTTTCCCTGAAGGACAGCTGAAAAAGAAAGAAAGTATAATAACCTAGAGAAGAAACAATCCCTCCAATTCCCTTATGCAATTGAAAAGTAGTTCTCAAAGCCCATTCACCTTATAGAGGTTAAATAAATTATTCGACAAAAGCCAAATTTAGGAGGTAAACTTGCTCCAAGATTCAAACCACAAAGATCATGAGAATTCTTCCTATGACCTTACAGAATCAAAAATCTTCTTTTAATTAAGACAGTTTAACACAACACAAACATTAAGCAATCTACAAAAGAAGAAAAGATTGCCAAAACAGACACATTGGAAATACATTTAAGGCTTACCCAAGGTTATACTATTGAACTAGAGCTTTTTGTTTGCTGAAGCCTTCAAAAGAAATTAATATGGGGAATAAAGGCAGGGACACTGCCATATTGTCCACCAAGAAAGAACCACTTAATAGGAGCTGAAGTGCAGGTTTTTTTTCCTTCCACTTGTTCTTCTGAAATACCTGCAGAAAGTCGTTTTCAGATAGGAACACCACAGTTACAAGGTTTGTAAAAATCAAAGGCAAAATTACTACACCAGACTCCTGGAAAGAAGTAATTTAAGGAAGATGTTAACAAAGAATGCTTGGGGTTATGTACATCTAATGACAAGACACTAAAAAAGAATGGAGAATAAGGAAAATTCTGAGTGGATATAGAAGATCTATGTAGTTAGGAAAAAATCTCCTTGGTTGTCAAATGTATATCTCTGAAAAGTAAACCAAGGTTTCTCCTTTGCTTTTCCTCTAAATTAGAGTTTATGCATCCCAAAGGATGTAAGCAGTCACCTGGATGACATCTAGAGATGATAAACAATAACCTGCTTCTTATATTTCTTTTCCAGTTCAAAAATAAGCCCACGTTAACACATCTATCTAAGTAATATCTATAGAGGGGTCCGGACAGTCTGGATTGATGGGCCTAGGCTATTTTTATGAGGTTTGATAAGGCCAAGTGCAGGGTCCTGCCCTCGGGTCACAAAAATCCCAGGCAGCTCTACAGGCTGGGGCAGAGTGGCTGGTAATCTGACCAGTGGAAAAGGACCTGGGAGTCCTGGTCAACAGCTGACTGAACATGAGCCAGTGTGTGCCCAGGTAGCCCAGGTGGCCAAGAAGTCCAATGGCATCCTGGCTTGGATCATAAATGGTTTGGTGAGCAGGACCAGCACAGGGATTGTCCCCCTCTACTCAGCACTGGTGAGGCCAAACCTTGAGTGCTGGGTTAAATTCTGTGCCGCTCAACTCAAGGACATTGAGGTGCTGGAGTGAGTCCAGAAAAGGGCAACAAGGCCGATGAAGGATCTGGAGCACAAGTCTAATGAGAAGCTGGAAAAAAAGAAGTTCAGGGGAGACCTTATCATGCACTGCAACTACCTGAAAGCAGACTGCAGTCAAGTGGGGGTCAGTCTCTTCTCCCAGTTAACAAGTGGCAAAAGGAAATGTCCTCAAGTTATGCCAGGTGAGATTTAGATGGGATATTAGGAAAAATTTCTTCACTCATAGAGTTGTCAAGTATTGCGACATGCTGCCCAGGGAAGTGGTGGAATCACTGTCCTTGGAAATGTTCAAGAAATGTGTCCATGTGGTCCTTGGGGACATGGTTTAGTGGTGGACCTGGCAGTGTTAGGTTAATGATTGAAGTTGATGACTTTGGAAGTATTTTTCAACCTTAATGATTTAAGGATTTACAATTATGAAGTCCCATAAGAAACGTGTAGCATGCTTAAAAATCCCATAAGATTCAGCACCACAATTTATGATAATAACTTTTTCAGATTCTACCATCATCAACAACAAATGTCCTGTATATTCATCAAGGTCTAGGACTGCCTCATGTGCAAATTACCAAAAAAACTTTAAATTACATTTTCTTCTTAACAAGCATTGTCTTCGAATGGACAAAAAAAATGCAAGCAAACAACCTATGAATCAGTGTGAAACTCCCTTCAGAACAGTTGAACTTCTTTCAAACTAGACATCAATTAAATAATTAAATCTTCATCAGAAGACTAATGAAATTACAGATTTCCCCATAATTAGGAAGAAGTCCTTACTTGGCAATTGTTGGAACTAAAATCTCAAAGGATACACTGCAGCAGTAATGTTGTACACTACAGTACAACACTTTACAGAAGTTTTTATCAAAAAACATAAATTTGACCTTAGTGGGGAACAAATAGATCTGGCAGTAGCACCAAAATAAGTAGACTGCATTATATATGGGTCAAAAATCTCTACACAGCAGTCACTCATCTCATAGTTAGAAGCTGCTGGATAGCCAGCAGATATGGTTGATCTAATGTCTAAACAAGAATATGATTAAATAAATAATCAAAATGACTTTCACTTGAGTTTTACCAGAAGGGCATCACATTTGCAAAGAAGAAAATGAAATTACAGCAACAGCCTTTCTATTTCTACAAAAAGAGCATAATAATCACTACAAAACATATCCAAATGTCAATAAGTAGATATAAAAATCCCCTGAGTAATGAAATCTAGGTTCACCTTACCTGAAGATGAGTGTGTCATAGTTGTTTACAACCAAACCACAACTTAGGGAAATTTCCTTTCCTCACTTCATGAACAATTCAACTTATTTCAGAAACACAAGATTAGAATGGTCTTGATGACTAGATGGTCCTTCTTGCTCTTGTATTCTCTCATTCCTTATTCTGTATTCACTGGTTCTTCATGTAAATACCCACGACTTTTTCAGGCCTTTTGCCCTGGGCTTCAGACACAAACCCTAGGTATGCAGGATTTACCCTCTCTGCATCTCTAGCCATTGTAGCATGGATTCCTGAATCACAGGAATACTTTTTCATATCCAAAGGTCTCATTGGAGAAATATTCCAAGCTACTTGAGTTACTTACCTCCTTTCCATAAGTCAAAATTTTAGGCTTTTTTTTCCTTTAAACAGATCCTACAAATTAAACCAATAAACCCAAACAAATATGACTGTGATGTTTTTAATAATAAATGTATCTGTGCAGCTCTTAGCTAAGCAGATATATCATAAGAACCATTTAATATTAATGGTATTAAATGCATTATTAAAAAAACCTCCAGAGATATAACCTCAGTGATTCAAACCAATGAAGAAGGTGATAACCTCCACTCCAGATATCAGCATTTTGCAGTCATTAGGGGTTATAAAAGAAAACCAGTTTTGATTGAAACACCCATTTTAACGATGCTTGCATATAATAAATTGAACCACTGTAAATGTCACCTGAAAGGATATAAAATTCAATTTTTGCACCATCTGGAATGTACTCCTGATTAAGTTGTTCAGCAATGTGATTGTATCACCTAAACAAACTAATTAACATCAGAATGACACATTTTGCAGTTTCACTGGCATTTATCTGTGTCCCATTTATTCTACATATGTTTTTTTCCCAGAATGACCTTATGCTCAAATAGTGCCATGAAGCTAGTGCATGTTAATTCTCTTTTCAAGAAGAAGCATATTTTTCATTAGACCTTACACAATGCAACACCTTTACGCAGTAGAGTAAAACAGAGTGAACAACAAATTAGTTTTGGAACATGAAATCTGGAACATCAAAGTCTCTTCTTTGTGGCTAAACAGCAACAAAGTCTCCTCAGCTACAATAGATTCACACCTTTTTGCTCTTCAATTTCTTTCTTTTCTTTTTTTATTTTTTTTAAGAGAGCACATATTAAGTCATCTTTTGTAAGTCACCTTTTTGTCTAAGAAATTTAAATTGCAAATAAAAAGAAAATTCTATTTGCCATACCTTCATCATTATGAATTCACAGTTCATAGCTAATTCTTCTCTAACTTTTCATGGAAACAGTCATTGTATTCTATACAGAAACTACCACACAGACTTTCTGCTCCTGCACGTTCTGATGTCAGCCTAACACAACATTAAAAATACTGTTTGCAAATACCATTGAAAGGCCCCCCAACAGCAAGTAAATCAATGATTAACAGTACCTAACACCAGCCAAGTCCAGAGCCATTATTCTGAAGTGCTGAAATGTTGTTTCTGTTCAATATTACACTGCATAACTTCACAGCAAATTAGTTTCCAGGTTTATTGCCAAAGTAATTAAAAATTCAAAAGGTTGCTGTTTGAGCAGAACATTATGGAAGAGTATTAAATACAATTGAACCTGGTGATTATTTCTTTTTATAGTGAGAGAGCAGTAGGATGCGAGGAGCAACTTGAATAAGGAGGTCATATTAGAAGTTCATATTTTATCAAACACATTTCAGTGGAGCCTCTACTGTAGGAAAGGGAACAAGAAAAACTAAGAGGAGGAAAATGTTTTTAAAACCTTTTTAAAAAAAAAAAAAAATTACCTCTGAGAGCTGGTTCAATGAAAGGGTGAAGGCCAAGGGAGTTAAATGGATTATATGACGTGAGCATTAAAACTCATATTTGGTCTGATTTTGCTTTATATTATCTTAATTCTATTTACTAAAGTACTATTTGATTAGCATTCCTCCTATTTTAATGTCAGAGAAGATTCTGGAGCATTACTTACAAAAATTACATTTTTTAAATCCTTTGGGAAAAATAAGGTAGTTCAGGAAGGAGGAGAAGGTGAGGGGGTCTAAACCTCAAAGAAACAAACCCAACCTTTTCATCAGGTTTAATTTCTGCAAGTTGAATTTTACTAGTGCATATGCTCAGAAGAGATTATATTTAACTACTGCTATAAAATTAGTAATTTGTAATGTCTAGAAATTGCAGAAGGCCTACAGCCACATCCAGTGCATGATCAATCCCTGTGCACATCTCAGCTGGTAGCAGCTGATGGCATCACCTGGAGCAAACGAACACACAGTAGTGGGGAGAATTAGAAGTTAAGGGTGTGTAGTCTCCCAAGAGAGATGGTGATCAAAAGGATGTGATGATGAATAAGAGGTGTGTGGGAAGAAATTCTCAGCTGAGCTGTACATGAATGCATACACTACATACAGCAGCGAAGAAATGCATTTATCACTCTTGCTTTGCTCTCAGTGAAGGCAATGATTTGTGTTCAACTGAAAATCCATCAATCGAACAGACAGCACATGAGTTTTGTCTGTAACAGAGATCTAATCTCTGCCAAGAGTGAGCAGCAATGACAGTGTTGTCTCCCTCTTGCTGTCACACAGCTGAACACTAAAACCCCACCTGTGCACACCCAAAACCCGCTGTCAGCCTCCCAGGAGACTTCACTAGGGTTCCCTATCTTCTGTGTCCCTACACACTCTCTGGGGAGAAAAGCCAGAGACACCTCAAGCTCCCCAACTGGAATGACAGTCATGATGAAATGTTCAACACTCTTAATTAAGATGAGGTTTTGAGTCTTCAACTAGTACTGATTTTTTGAATTTAAACACTCCTACCCTAAACCATCCATGGACACTCACTTGAGTTTTTATCTTGACAGAAGCTTGTTTCTATAGATCAAAAATAGTGCAGTAGAAGAGTTGTCCATTACTAAGGCTTCGTAACAGCTTTATATCCTCTTCAGTGTCCTTATTAGTAAAATGCTTCAACCAAATCTTTTTTGCCACATGCTCAGCAAATTATTTCTTGCTCTTCTTCCCAGCGGATATGAAAAAAAACATTCCTCCACATAAAAGTCACTTAAGTGTGAGTAGATGCACAATGATCTATTCTCTGCTTAGACTAAGGAAGTCCTTTATCCTCCATCTATTGATTTTCCATATTGGTTCTATGGATGCTGCCAACTTTGTCCCTGAGCTTTTTGGAGTGGGTAATTCTATGGAGCTAATTATGATGATAATTAGACCAAAATAATGTTTTGTCACATCAGCACAAGTTAGAAAGAGAATCACTTTTTCTTTCATATTGTTAATGCAAATTCAACCAGTGCTCTCATTTCACATTAAAAAAAAAAGACACAAGCCCAAGCATACACCATAACATCTCTATTAATACAAATTAGCATTGGTTCTGAGCTTAACTTACTCCATTTGAGATGATTAGATATAATTGCAGAACAATTAAGGATTGACTGACATGCACCAGATGGAATAAATTTGATTACACAAGTAGCCGGTATAAAGTTCACATAATTAACTCTCATTCTGACATACAACATTTTTTTTTGGAAAAGAGCACTAGGTTTCCAGTCTCTCAGCATTTTAATAAGTAAATTATTAGTCCATTTTTTCCTCAGATGGAAGAAATCATTAATTTTGTCAGATAATTCTATCCTCCGACTACAGATCCATATAATAATTTGGCCTATAATTCTGTCTCCAGCTTAATAAAGCTGGATGGGAGCCCTAAAAACTTCGATCATCCATTGACCAAAGTAAATATTACTAGGAAAAAAAAACATGAAAAAAAAATCTTGTTTCATTAAATGACATAAGCAAAACTTCCTTTGGCTTCAGGAGAAAGGCTAATGAAGTTGGTGCCACAGGCACATCAGAGAGCTCACATTCACTCAATATGTAAAACTAAGGACAAGGTAATGAACATAAGCTGTTTAGAAGTAACTTTCTACTGAATATATGAGAGTGTGTCAGGTAAATCCTTGGCCAAAAAAATTAGAAGAGTCAGTTGACACAGAGCTCAATTTTGAGAGCAAAACTTAAATCCAGAATGAGGCACGGTTCACAGCAAAGAAGCATGCCACAGAAAAGCCATGCAGGACAAGCAGAAATATCCTAGAAAAAGAAAAGAGCTCATCAATGTTCCCCAGCTGCTTAGGTAAGGCATATGAAAACAGGAAAGGTTGTACAACAGGTACACAATACCACAGTGCTGCTATACATTTACCAAATATAGGTTTTAACACATGGAAAGAAATGCCAGTAACTCACAAATACAAAAGCAATAGAAAAATGGCCTATAAAAAAATTTGGAATAGCAAATGATAAATACAAATGAATACAGCTATTTTCATACTGGATCTGAAATACCTGAGGGATGTAACAACAGAATTATTGACTGTACACTCTAAACAGATGAAGACCCCTTTGTACAGGAGTACATAACACCATGTATTGCTGCAGATTGAGGGGTGGCTTACACACATTAGAAATTATGTAGTCTATTTAAGCACCTACAAAACTTCAGGAAAACAGTTTCTGTTTTTGTCTACATGCTTTAATGCCTATACTCTGGAATGTGACAATTAAAACTTAATTTCATTTCAAGACAGAATGAGATCAAAACAATTAATGAGCTTATGTATGGATGTAGCAAGCTGTCATCCTGCAGTGAAGAATTAAAAGGTCATGTTATAATAACAGCTTTGTTTCTCTCATATGGAATGGTTAACACTAAAAATTATGTTTCCAATTTCAGAAAAGTAGTAAATGAACAAAAGACAGGCAAATTTAATTTATTTCTTATGGGCAGTTTCATTGCTGCTAAAATCAGGGAAAAAATTAATACAAATAAAAGAGGTGTACATAGGTATATTTATTTTATTTCTGATCAAATACAATTTCTTTAGCCCTGAAAAAAGCATTACAATTTTATTTGCACATCTGTAACGTACGTGAAAAAGGATCTTGACCTCTATGTTGTTTATAAGGCAGTTAAAGAGGAAACAGTTGCTCATTAGATTTCTACTGACAACAGCAGCTGTGGGAGAGCTGCGTTTATCTCCTTTTTGCACCCAAGATGACTTGAATCTATATCATCCTTTTCCCAGGAGACTGCCTTAATCACCATAGTGTGGCTATTGGAGGGTGCTTAGTTTATCAAGAAAATTATAATTGAAGGTAATTGAAGGGAAACTGTTTCAAACTTTCACAGTAAACAGGCATACATTACCTATGTCCTTCTTATTATCATTCAAATTACCTGCAGTGGAATTTCCTGGCAGAATTCAAACAGTGAATATTCAAAGGAGATCCTCCTCCCCACTTCAGAAATAAGATCTGAGCAAAATTTCAGCAGTGGTAGGTTTCTACTATGACATTTGAAAAGTCTGTCTCTATTGTATGCATACTCCATGGGCAGATACTGAATTAAAATTACCATTTATTATTGTACAAAGTTAGATTTTCAGCGGCATTCATGATTGAAGACTTAATAAACTCATGGGACATCAACCAAGAGCTAACTCTTTCTGGTCAGAGCAAATGCAAACATGGTAGTGCTTAAAAACAAACAAGCCAACAGAAATCAGCCACCTGCCAGACAGCATTCCCTGACAGAATGTCAACAGAAGTTTAAAATTGTAATCAATCTGTATTCATTACAGAGATACAGTTTCTTTTTCTTTTTTTTAATGGAAAAAGAGAACAATAGGAAGAAAAAAAAAGTGACTATTGCCTGCCAAGATTTCAATGCTGAATAAACAACCATACTTGGAAACCTTATTACAGTTGTTTGATTTCCCAGCCACACTAATGTACTCTGATAACAACACTTTTCTATCATGTCTGACACCACAGGAACATATTAATGGAAGAAATGATGAATTTTTAACTAGAATCTTGGATAAAATATGGGTCCCAATTAAATTTGGTGTGACATATTAACCAAATAACAAATACCCAGTATTTTATGCATATGGGGCAAAAAGACCTTAGTCTCTTGATAGCCTCATTATATCTAGCAAAATTTTCAGAAAGACAAATAAATAGGCCCAAAATACCATGATGTACTGAAAAAGTTTCTTAATTCTATCATTGCTAAGCTGGTCTCGATGCTCATACCCTTGGCATAATTTATACAAGAGCAGTTAACGTCCACAGAAATAATTTTGTCTCTATCACCTTGTTGGGAAGAACTTTTCAAATGTAATTACAAACCACAAGATAAAAGTTCCACAAAAATATTGAAATTAACTGAATTATACACTAATAAAAGGGAATTTTGTCAACTTCCAAGTAGTATTTTTGCTACTATTTCTCTGCAGTGTGATTTGTCATGTTAAAGTATAAGAGTAAAAAGTGAAACACAGAAGTGAAACTGGAAGATGAAGGATTTCAATTCATACCTGCTGATTTATAAACCTCTTAACTGAGCATATTATCAGAATCTGTATCTGAATTTGCAAACAAATTCAATGGTCAGACTAAAAGCTTTGCTTCACTTCCTAAGTCCTTAGATAAATATATTACTTACACATAAAATATAATAGTCACTACAAAAACAGAGATGACCCAACTAAATTAAAGCATACAACCTCTATGTATCATAAGAATGAACAATTATTTGGCTATTCACCATTTTTATCTGTTGCTTTTCTGTTCATCTAATAGATTTTTAAGTCAGAACATACCATTAGGATCATTTATTTTGATCCTCTATGAAGTGTACTAATTTCTTTATCAAGCCTGGTAACTTCTCATGAGCTACAAAATTGAAGGAAAAATAAACTGTTGCAGCTTTTCATGACAAAATTTTATCACCAAAGGAACCTAACTGAAAGCTTAAATTTAAACAGATTTTCTTCTGAGTAAATTAAATCTTATTTCTTATTAAATCGGTTTCATCAGTTTTCTGTTTGTTGTCAACCAAAAGCTAGGATCTTTAATCCTAGCGAGTACATAGTTCATAAATATTCACTCCAAACTGCGTGGAGTAAACAATTCACAGAATCACAGAATGGGTCAGGTTGGAAGGGACCACAGTGGTCCCTGCTCCAACCTCCCTGCTCCAGCAGGGTATTCCCAGAGCACATGGCACAGGACTGCGTTCTCTAAAAGCACTGAATGAATTAACAGTCATGCAGTTCAAATCATTAAATCTATAACCAGTAACAATGACATTTATTCTATTAATAATGCCAGGATCAACATGTGCCATGGGCATATTATGCCTAGAATTATTTAAATGTGGTAAATGTGGTAAACCAAGATCTGTATCATCTGTGTCCAACTGGAGGATAAAAACCAGCAGGTGTTGTGTGAAACTCCCTGCAGATACAATGCTGAACATAACCTATGCTAACATAAGTGCTACCTTGAACAAGCGCACATCTCTTGATAATTCCAGAAAATATTTCTGCTCTAATCAGAGGACTGAATAAAGAATTGGTGACCTAAAACACTGATGTCATATAAAGGAAAGTTTTATTCAGATATGACAAAAGTCACCCTTTGCCATTTGTTCTTTTTTGTAAAGAATTAACATTCTCACTGTGAGATCAATTTGCTCAGCAAGTTATCACATTAACCTTCTTAGTAATTTTTTTTCAAAGCAGTCTTGGAAATTCACACTTTTTACACACACTTGAAAATTCAACCAAAATGACACTGCCTGCTTTTTAACAATCAAAAAGGACCTCAAATTTACAACTGAATACCTTCCCACCTCTCACTTTGGATTGGTTCTCCAGAAGGCAACTGTAATTCAGATTCATTGTATTTATGTGCTTCAAACCTGTGGCTATTTACCAGGAGGGAAAAGTTCAAACATTACAGTTCTTGTTGGAGGGAAACTCTGAAGATCAAATTGTATGTTCAAACAATCACATTTTTCCTCTGTGGTTCCAGACTTCTGAAATCTGAGAGTCCTGCTGTTGAGACACCCTCCCATAAATCTGAAGAAGGGTAAGTGACCTACCTTAGAAAGCCCGCCTACTTCCAAATAGAAGCAGATAATGAAAACATTCCAGGTGACCCACAGGGCAGTCCACACCGTGTACTAAACACAAAGCCGGATGAGAGCAAAAAAGAGAGAAAAATAGAACGTTAAGGTGAAATTACTTCATACTGAGCAGATCAATAGTAAAAAACTGATATCCATAAGCATTGTTCTTCAGGGAACAGCCAAGAACAGAGAGTTCAAAGAAGGAGCTCCCCCTGCAGAAGTCCCCTAAGAACCACCAGAAATTACAAATTCAATATTCATTGCTGTACTAAATAAATACCAATAAAACGGATTTATTCTTTACAGTTTTACACTATCCTACTTATATCAATTAAGTCCAAAATGTTGACTGAAACACTGGTTTTGGGACAACTCTGAGTCATTTATAAATCATAATTTACCTTTCTTAAAGGAAATTTCAGATAAGCAAAATATCTTAAAGAAGTAAATATTATTGAAATAACATTTAAATATTATGAAGAAAGGTGCAAGAAAAAACCCCACCACCAAACAAAACAGAAGTTCTATTGATTTGGTAATCTAGCTTTTTTTCTTTTTAAACAAATAGGTAAAGTGTAAATCTGATCTCTTAAGAGTCTTTCACAGTAAAATGTACTTTATTACATTAAAATTAGCTCACTACTTCTCCAAGCCTTTTACCACGAACCTGATCCTGAAAAGCACACTCAACAGTTGAACATATCCATACCTCTTCTGGGTTCTCCAGCATCGTACTGAACTCATACAGCACCCACAGCATGAATGGGACATTAATTCGTCTACTTCAAATCATCTTTTGCATTTTAACTGTCAGCACAACAGACTGGCACCATTTCTTTATGGATGCACTGCTTACTGATATACAGCTGTACCTTATTCCCAAGGAATTCTCCAGGCACTCCACCTCAGTAGCATCTCATCCTAATGGGCCAAGTGTCCACGCAGCCATGCTGGAGTTACATCCACCAGAACAAAGGCAGTGAGCATCAGCCCTGCCTTTTTACACACTTGGAGCCTTCACAGTGGAGAACTGCTGCTGAGAGTTTTTGCAAGTCTACTTAGCCAGATGAGGGTTAGTACCTATTGTTTTGCTTCAATATAATCATTAAAGCTCCACATACTGAACTGCAATGCATTGCGCAGGTGCCATCAGTTTGGCTTTCTTGGGCAGTTTTGGGTTTTGTTCCCCTCTTCATTCCTTTACCTGTCATGTATAATGAAAGGTTCAGGCATAGAGGATGGAATTTTTTCCCCCACCTTGATTACTCCCCCCTGCATAGGGCCATTTATGTGCATCAAAAAGGTCAACTTTAATATGATTTCTTCTGAGGTATGTAGGCAGTTGGGCAATGGCCCAAGAAGTAGGTCACTAAGAACCAAAACAAGAGTAACACTCCTGGACCATTTCCTCTGTCTTACAAAGGGCATTGTGACAACTGAAGGCTGGGTTATTAAAAAACAGACAAAGCTGTTGTGGTCTGTGAGCAATATGAGGTCTGTATTGTTCATATGGCCAAGCTAGAGCATATCACATATTACTATATTTGTTGACTTTGTAGTAACTTGATGCCATCATCAACTACTGATTTTCTAACATTTATATTCAGAACGATACGTGCAGAGAGTTAAAAATTAATGAACAATGCATACAATCCAAATTGCACGTAAAAAGCAGAATTTAGACTATTTGGAAGCATTCTCCTTTTTAAGAAAGAATTTTTTATTTCTCTGTGAACTAAGTCTGTCACCACAACAAAAGGAATTCTATTTGATCTTCCAGGCCAAGCCAAATCTGTTAATGGCCTCATTCTGTCCCATGGACACCTGTGCAGGCAAAAACTGTCAGAGCCTGCTTTCCCAGGCCAGGCTATGCTGTTTTACACATTTAGGACCAGTTTGGTTCCTGATCCACCATGAGGACTACTGAAAGAGAAGTGCAGGTGCAAAGCAGGTGTGCACCTTGAAACCCACCTGCTGTGTATGAAGAGGCTCTTCCTACACTCTCATTGAGCTCTGATCTCTCAGAGATCTAAATTTGAGCTCCATTTGCTTTGTAAACATAACAATTACATTATATTCAGTAATTACTGCTATATATTTTTTAAAGTAGGAAAGTTATTGTCTTCTTGGATATTCAAGGAGCAAATTCTTTCCTTGCATAGTTTTATAGGTACTTAAGGAAAGGTTATAAGACAGCAAAGGCAAGAAAGCAAAATTAGGAAATGTCAGAATTTGGGTTGTGCATGCCAACTTCATTTTTGTATTTTGTGGCTATGCAATACAATCCAAACATTAGTAAAATCATCACAGATATATTTTTATTTTAAAATATCTTACCTCCCCTAACACATTTTATGAACAGCTAGCTCAATACTGCTTTTCTCCTTGTGGCTCAGACCCTGCTCTGAGGACAGAATATTAATTTCCTCATGAGGTTTACTAAGATGCTCCTCACTGTAATGTGTGAGAGCTGCACAAACATTAACTAATTTATTTCATGTTATAAGGGAATGATACAGCTCTCAGAATGCAAATGATGTTCTGATACATGCAGAGATTACATTCAGAAGTATTCCTACATTATAACCATCCAACTTGAGGTCGTTAAGAGTTCATTTTTCAGAATGCTTGAGATTATACACTCAGATTATAAACTCAGTGTTCAGCTCCCTGTGGCTGAACGTGCAGCACTTGTGCAAATCAGACCACAAGGTCTCAAGACAAGAATCCAGAATGCAAGGGGAAAACAAAGCATGTGACAGGTTTTATTAAAGTGACTCACTTTGTGTCAAAAGAGTTTTCAGTGGCTGAGAGCAGACATAAAACTCAGCTTCAAGCACAGCCTTCACAGCAAAAGCAATCCTTTTTTTTCTTGGTAGCATGTGTCTCACTTTTCCCATTGTCTTCTGTTTTCTGAAAATCAGGTTTCTATTCTACATCTGTGATCACCAGAAAACCCCCAAATGTCTATCCTTTCTACTGAAACTGAGGCAAAAATATAAGAATTAGTACCTATCTATCTAGTTCAAATCTGCAAATATATAAAAGAATCATAGTAAGATTGCACAGAAGGGCTTTAAAAGCAAATTTTCTAAAATTTTGAGTGTTTCTGAAAAAAAATTGTAATACTTTCTGACATTATATGCATTGAATAAATTTATATGTATATACCTTTTTGGGTTGAAAAAAAAAAAACCACCAAGCAATATTCCATTATGTGGCATCACACTAACACCTGCTTGAGTCATTAAGAAAGGTGTAACTTTTAGATCCAGGACACAGATTTCTTATTTTGCTAGCAGAGCAACAGTCCAAATTGCCATCCTCTGTGTGAAGGGACACGTCATGCATGCTCGCAATTTTCTCTCAGTGTAGGAATGGTTAAGGTCTGAGACATCTGGTCCACACAGACCCTCAGGTTTCACTTCCCTCCCAGGCACCTAACCTGTTTCATGATCTGACCTGCTATTTAACCTTTACCATTTAACCATGTCCTCAGCATCATCCTGTCCATCCTGCTGGGTCTGCTCACTCTTACTTCCCCACACCCAGCAATTCCTGCCTAGTTCTTTGGCCACCCACATTCTGACCACCCCATCTCAGCTGGCCTCATACTCAGTGTCACAAACCTCACCATATATGATGTGAAAAATGAATTTTCCACACAGATTGAATCAATGAGAAGAGTTGGTATTTTAATTTTATAACTCAAACATTGTACCACTTAAAAATGACCTGGACATTTTTGTAACAGATCCCTTCTAGAAGAAGGGCCTAGGACCAGGTCATCATCTTTGCTTATTTCTCTCCATGATGCACTACATCTTTTCTTGCTCTTGATCTTTTGCACTAACAATTGTATACTATGTGGAGTGAGGAAGTATTTGAAGTGTTACTGATAATGTGGAGGGAGTACTCACTAAACTTTATAGGTTAAATATCTAATAAATATCCCCTTTAATAATGCCAGCCTCTCTGCAACAGTGAGATTTCTATACCTCTTGACTCTACAATCATATTGAAACCAATGCAGAGATATATTTCATATATCACTAAAATACAAACATTTCTAGAGTTAAAACATTTGCATTGGATGGACACAACATCACAAGAACAATTGGTTAAGGTAAAAGAAAAAAAGGGAATTTTCTAGTTTTGAATATTACAAGGAATGTGGGATAAGTTTAGCTTTAATGAATAAACTATCTCAAGAGTATATTTAAATCTGAAGTGCAGCAACTATTCTGACAATGTCATTCATGGCATTAGAGGGAATGAATGTTGGCTCGGGGATACTTCAAGGGAAAGGAGCAACTCCTGAGTTGTCAAACCATCCCCCTGTAATACCTGGCATCAGTACTTGCAGAGCCTTATTAGCCATATTTATGAAAGATGGCAGGGGAAGTGACATAAATCAGCACAATGGAGCAGGAACAACACAGGACTTAGCAGGAAAGATAGTCAACGAGTAATTTTGGAAGCCTAAGTATTTCACGTGTGTTTTCACTGACTGTATAACACTTGCTTGAATACTGAATAAAGTATTCTATACAGCCTTTCTTCTACTGTTCTGGTTTTTTATTTATTCGTTTTTTTTTTTTTAAATAAACTCTTTCCTGGCTTTTCGTTCATTGCCTATATATCATATTATTTAATGGAATACATTAAGGCAAGTAAAATAGAGATTTCCACCATAGATTCTCCTTGTTTAAATGTATTCTTTTCATCCCTCGCTATTTATTAACACATTTTTTTCAGCTTTGAGCCTGGCTTTTGCAATTTTAGCTATATGACTCATCATTCAGAAGCCTTTTGAAGTCCCATATCAGAAGTAGCAGAGGGAGAAGATCCCCAGCTTTAACAAGCATCCTGTCATCATCATGAATCAATTTTAACAGCCTGAAAATCTTGCTGGTGAAAGCAAGATCTGCTAAGAAAGGAAAAGCATGAACAAGGAAACAGATCATAGCAGAGCTCTGGAGCTTCATGACAAGAGTGCAACAGTGCAGTTAGAACTGAAATTCAGCTGTTTCTTTCTTCTTTGCAAATGTTTGGGTAAGTTTCAAATGAGCTAATATGGGAAAATTAGAAATCAGCTCTGCACTTTTATGCCCCCTGGGAACTTTGCACAGATTTAATTCAGTCACAAAATATTCAAATACTGAAAATAGCACATCCGCTTAGTGACAGGACAAATTGTTCACAACATTTATCTAAATTACTAATTAATACAAAACCTATTAGAAATAATTATTGGATTTAAAATAATTAGGACACTTGGAGTCAACATTGTCACTCCCTCTCTCTCTGATTCCTAAGCTCTGAGGACTTAGAATTTTAAGTATGAGCAAGTGAAATTCCAGATTTATTTCAGAATCACCATGCACAAAGTCCTGTATCTGAGGGACTGTAGACAGTGAACATGAACCACTGTCTTTAACTACTTGGAATAGGAATTCTATTCAACAGAGATGCCTCATGTATCAGCCACAGCATGGCAGCTCTTAAGATAGTGAGACTTTTTTTTTGGTAGAAAGCTCTCATGACAAATTTTATATCACTCACACTAATTTCTTTATTCAGACTTCTAATCTACAATGACTATGCCTATGGTGCAGCTTATGTGGTCACTAAATCCTAGTGATAAACTGGCCAAGCTAGGTTCAACGGCAGTGGAAGAGTCAGAAGCATGCCACTGCTATTGTTTTTATCAGTTTCTATTGCAGCCCTCACTGAACTCCTTGGCTCTATGTACCTGCAACAAAAGCCTGCTCAATTGTGCCTGCAGAAGCAGTTTCATATTTGACTGCAGTATAGATGTGCTTCAAGTTATGGCCCTACATGTATTACATTTATTCACTTAAGTTTCCCATTCCTTACATATTTTAAAATTTGAGGAGAGTGAACATGACATACACAACATTCTTATGATAAATTAAAGCTCTTGTGTAACTTCACTTGTCAGGGAAACCTGCAGGCACAGACTTCATTGCACAGATGATAGATTAAAACATTCTCTTGAGGTTAAACAATGGCTCTAGAGCTGGTCAGCTGAAGTCAAGATCACCACCAGAGTATGACAGATTATCATGAGGATAATTTGTGTGCAATTAATTTTGTGGAGACAGTTTACAGAAGTAAACCATTGTATGTGACATGATTCTCTCTTTACTTCAGCTTTTTCATATTGCGATGGGATCATCTGCATTAGTTAAGCTGATTTCCAGGGAAGTCTTAGGGAAAAGACAATGGATACTAAGCATAATTTTCTTGAAGTAATTAGTTACTTTTCCAGTTACTTTTCCAGCTAAACTTGATTAAACTTAATCTAAAGCAGAACCTTCATTAACTAGAGAACATAAAAGCATGATGCAAAAATACCTCAGCCATAGACACAGTACCAAATTCTTGGGATACCAACCACTAATGAATCCAGGGGCTTAGATGTGGCTGAAAGTGGACCTATGAACATGGAATACCATGAAACTTCTCCATAAATTTGAAGCCTAATTTACTACTCAGAGCCTTGGTAAGAATCTCTCAGCATTGTGTTTAATACTGAAATTCAGGACACTACTGAAGATTTGCATTAAACAGATTTTAAAGTCAGCAGTAAAAGTTTACAGGTAGACTTTTGCTTAGTGAATACAGCCAGTATGCAGCTGGCACTGGTAGGGATCTTTACTGTCAGTATCACTGACTCCTTCTGGGGACAGTGGACAAAGCTAAACTGTGGCTGGCACAGCCCTAGGAAGCCCAGCTTCTGGGGAGCATGTGTTGGTATAGACTGGAGGATCCTTACGCTATGCTCAACAAGAACTTCAAGATGGTGTAACTCCATGCACTTTTCTCCTTCCTCTGGCTAATTCTTCCCATTTCGCCTCTCCCATCTGCTGGAACAAGCAAAGCACATCAAAGAGCTGACCTACACTTAACACCAGCAAAGAAAATAGTTGCTTTTAACCTGGATATGTTCTGGTTTGACAGTTTACCAAGTGGTTGAACTGGTACCTGTGCTGGTGCAAACAGAGAAACAGCACAGGGACTGAAGGCAGCAGCTGACCAAAGGGAGTTTTTCTTATGCTGGCTTGAGGTATTCACTGAATTCAACCTGAGGGCAAGGCTAGGCATGAGGCTGAACTGACAAGTTTGGAGTCAGCAACAAGAGAAGTCTTGCAACTCCTCCTTTCCCCTCCACCTCCACATTGCTGTTCATAAACATGCAGTCCCAATCCCTGCCTTATGCCAACCTTGGCAACCACTGAAACCTCATTGACTGGATTCAGGAAACCAGTTTAGCAAAAAAAATCTCCACTTTTTGCTAGGTTGGTTTTCTGACAGCTTAGAAATGGAACTGACAGGTCCACTTAACTCCTGCCAGAAGTGGAGGAGAGGGACTGGAGAAATGTTCAGACAGAGAACAGTGGGAACAGGAAGACATGACAGCCGCCCTGTTCTGCTGGTGTTGAGTTGTGAGGTCAGTTACCTCGTGCTACAGACACACTTCAGATTTCAGGATTTGGCTCAAACTATTCCTGCTTCACTGTAATCCCTACGTTAGTAAGGATATAATCACAGATCGCTTAGAGAGGTGGTGATGGGATGAAGGCGTGGGTAATCACAGAACATTCTGAGCTGGAAGGGACCCACAAAAATCATCAGGTCCAGCTCTTAAGTGTATGGTCCCTACAGGGATCAAACTTGTGACCTATGGCATTATTAGCACCGTACTCTGACCAGCTGGGCTCTAAAGCCCTGATCTTCCGCAGTAATGAGTATTGTCAGCTGCTGTAGCTAGAGCTCCTAAATATATGCTTAAAGAGCAATCAGAATATGAGTTCAGTTAAATCAGCATAAAGTACCTTACTGGGGAGGTGTTTCTTTTGTTTAATTATGACTTTTCTACCTCTACTTTAAAACAACTTTTGTATAGCCTAAAATGTTCAATTACATTGGAAAAGATATAGAAACAGTCAACATCTGTTGCATTTCATTTGAAAATTAAGACAGAGCTTGTATCATTGAACAGCACTGCTGAACCTGAGGGGCAAGACATTTTGTAGTGTTGCACTTGAGACATGAATTTCCCACATAATTTTACAGATGTTTACAATCACTTTTTATGCATAAAATGGAGAGCATGAAGCAGAAAGGTGAGTCATCAGTTCATGGATGCCCAGTTCTTCAACCACAGATAATAGATAAAAGCTCTGTTTTTTTATATCAATCCATTTTCAATTCATTATAGTCTGCTTGTAAGCTTAGCTAGCTAACATGAGTATAATCTTGGATGCACTTTTTGTTCATATTTTCTTTTAAGACATGACAAAGAATTACAGGATTCCAGGCTAGACTAGAAAAGATGAAGCTTTTAAAGTATTTTTAAATGAGTTTTCCCCAGCAGACATTTATTTCATTCCTTTGTGAGGAAAAAGATAACTTTAGCCTCTTAAAATCCATTACTGACAACACAACCAAAATGTTCCAAATACAGCCATTACTAGGTAAAGACATAATATTCTTACATTCAAAAGTGAACATGGGGGAGGAACAGAGATTTTTTTGTGTTGGCAGTTTACTTCACAGCTTTGAAATTTCTTTTTATTCCTGGCTATATTGAGAACATAGGAAAAAAACAACTGAGAAGCTTCAAGTTACAAGCATCAGAGAGAATTTACAATAATTTAGGGTCAAAGCCATAGGTACAGGTCTTGACAAAATTACATGTAAGTGAGAAGGAGACTTCTTTGGAACCCATGGGTCACAGGACCAAAGAAATTTCTATAATCATTGCTCCTCTCTGCTTAAGAGAAAGATGTAGTTAAATATAACTTGGCCATTGCAAATATTTTTTAATCACCATCAATTCTGATTGTCTCTTACAAAAGAACAGTTTGTACTTTATTTATTTACATATAGTCTAATTGGCTTGTACCATAGTCATAGTTTTTGTGGCACTTTCTCCAGGTTAACTGCTTTTGATAGTGTCCAAAATCTCAAAAAAAATTCACTTTTAGTGAATTTAGTAGTCCTAAATTTGCAAAAAGACATGGAGACATCTACAGTTTTTACAGAAATACCATCTGGTGTTTTGAAACCAAGAAAATTCGGTTTTGTAATATGACAGGTTTTATGGCAAAAAAAACCCAAAAAGAAATATAATAAATGAGACTTACCACAACTATATATCGAGGCCTAAACTGGATGGTTCCAAACAAACCCAAAATGACAACTATTATTTGTAGGAAATTGCCAAGGATAGGAGCCCACTGGAAACCCAGGAAGTCAAAGATTTGTCTCTCTAATGCTGCCAGCTGTAAGAAAACACATAAACAGAACATCCACTTTTTAATTATGTGTTGGACAGAACACTCAATATTTTCTTATTTGCACCAGGTTTCACCAGCAAGTGAGCAAAGCTATGCAAACCTTGCTATTGCTTCTGAAACACCATCACACTCCCTGCCTTCCCCATATCTTTGTTTACTAAGATTTACTCTCAACTAAACTTGAGTGCAAGTTCCTCAGTCTGTTCCTAAAAGCCCAGAAGGGCAGAGCAGGTCCAGACAAGTTCCCCACGTGGCCACTGTTATCCCAGGGGTTCCTTAATGCAGGAATTAAGGGAGACTGCTGGGAGCTCCTCACTACCTGAGGCACAGACATAGGCTCAGGGGGTGAAAGGCAGTAGAAAATGTTGAAAGACCTCAGAGCAAACTGCTTCAAAACCAACAGCCAAATGAGCCATCTGTGCTCTTCAAAAGCTGCTACATTAGTTTTGGGCAACTACAAATCAGAAAGAAATGGTGGCAGCCTTAAAGTTCTTCTGCTGTATCATGGCATTTTGGGACTGGATTTAGTTGGGTATGGAAAAGGAGGAAACTAAGAAGCATCAGCCTTCATCTTTGCATCAGCATGTGGTTCTTAGGTAATTCTGCATTTCTGAACATTACACAAAAAAGAAAAACAAAATGCGAGATATAAAATTCTTCTGCTAACACATTTGCTACTCATTTTTGACAATCCAATCCACTGTTCTAAACATAGAAAATCAACTTTCTTAGCAGCATTTTTGTTGGAGTTTAGACTTAGTTCAATATTTTTTTGCAGCTGCAGCAAGATTATCTTGAGCAGCTAAATAGAAACCTACTGAGAAACAACTGAATTTCTGTGCTTGCTAGAATTTATTAACATCTACTTGATTTTACTACATTGTTACAAACCCTAAAATTTACTGAAATATGCACTTACAATATTTATAACTGAGACAGATGGAGCAAGTGTGACTCTATGAATACCAACCAAAGTATTATCATATGTGGGTATTTCACGTAAACCATTTCATTTCACACATTAGGGCCAGATTCAGTCTTCACCTGCAAGATGAGGCTAGGTGTCACTGAGAGCAGAATCCATTTTTTCTGTACAAAACCCCTCCCTTACAGCAGACATGAAAACCATGTTCTCTATGCTGAGCTTAATAAATATGATAAATCTAAACAATGAAATTAATAAAAGTTGAATCATCAACTTGGTGCAGCTCCTTTGCAATCAGTGAAGTTACACTGACTTTTATCAGCTAAACATCTGACCCAGCATATATAAATGAAAAATCACACAGTACAATACAAGGATACCCCAAATCCCATGTGCAGGATGGTAAAGAGAGCTCTTTGGCACAGGCAGAACTTACAGTTTATGGTCTAGCAACAACATACTAAGAGTCCTGTGTCACATAGGAAGGTATTTATGACATCCATGACCAGAGCCAGAGATTTTTCATTCCCATTACAAGTGGAAATCTTCTGGGTCAGCAAAACAGCTAAAAATATTCAGAGACCACCAGTTTTCAGAGACAATGTGTCTTCTTCCTGGAGCCCTGACATTAGCAAGCAAGTAGAAGATGGAGCTGTCAAATCAGACAAGGATTTGCTTAGTGCCACCTCTGCCCTGACATTCACTGAAACCCTCCTAGCAGCTTTGGTCTTCACCTGCACCAATAAACTGAGTGTGTCCTATCACACTCCCAGTACTGAAGGCAGCTGGCTTAGCATTGTGTCCATTAAAGTGTCCTTGGCTCTGAAACAGGGCAGCTGTGTGCAAACTACATACTTACCTACTCAAAAGGGCCCTTGGCCATGGGTTTCCCTCTCTTTGGGAAGACCACTGGTTACAATAACCCTGGTTATTGTGACAGAAAACTCTAATGGTTCACTAACATTCACAATGTCACTGCCTGGCTACTTCCCCAGGCACGAGAATATGCTGGTGTCAGGAGCAGAGAGTTTGCCCAGAGTGGGTATTGGGGAAATTCACACTGGGTGCCAGTATGCATTTTATGTAGCTTTGAAACATCTAGAGCTATCTGAAAGACAAAAGCCTGCAGCACAGATAAGAATGAAGCTGTTCAGTATCTGTCCCTTCTTAAATTGACCCTTGGGATAAATTTTGAGATCATCACCTTAAATGCCTGAAAAATGCAATACTGGAACATAAATGAACACAACCACTACACTTTGCCACCAGACTCATGCTAAAAGGCTGGGTGTTCAGCTCATGCCTAAACTGGATCAGATAAAAAGTTTGCCCTCATATGCATCTCCCTGATATCTGCCAAGCAAGTTCTGAGTACATCCATCAGGCAGGTTTGGGCTCCCACAAAATACCTCACTGGCCACAAATATATTCCCAAAGATAAGGGTGCACATGTATATATATTCACCATAGACAGAGTTACACTCTTTTTTTTTTTTTTTTTTAATTATTAATCTTTCCATGGATCACTGTGGTTAAGGCACCCACCACAAACACAGAAATAAAGTTCATTTTCCTCTCCTGCTGCATACTGAGTTGTCCTAGGCAAGATTGTTGTATTGTGTTTTTATATCTCTGTAAGAGTTCTGTAATGGTTTGCCCCTTCACCCCCCATATTCTCCCGAGCTTTCCCACCTTTCCCTCAATGCCAATCTCCCTGAAAATGCTCAGTCATTCCCCTGTCCCCTCCCTGGCACCCTGTCCGTCACTCAGCTCCCCATCCCACTCTCCCAGAATCTTCCACCTTGGGCATCAGGTGAGTGGATGAGGGCCAGGGGTCCCTCCCTTGAACTCCCCCCATTGGTTTATGTATCTGTCTATCCTTCTGCCTTCCACTCCCCCAAATCCCCCCACTGGTGAATGGGCGTCCGTTTCCCCTTGTTACCGCCCCGGTCCTTAAAATGTTGCGAAAGCCTCAAAGGCACTTTCGGCTGTCGAAAACTATGGCGCTCGGGGCTCCTCAGAGCACAGATTAAACCTGAGACTGTTTGACTGTTTTCCCAGCCTTTAGTCGGCTCCTTTATTGCCTCCTGGGACACCACCTCTCCTCCATACAAGGCAGACAGCGCAGCGCTCTGTCCTAGCCGCTCCCCGACTCTCCTCGAGACACAGGGGAGTGTCCCCGCAGCTGGCCGTGCCTCAGCCAGGCAGGTGAAGCCAGGGGCTTCAGGGTGGGCATGGCGGCACAAGATGTATACTATTCGCCATTTATTGGAGGTGTGGCAGTTATCTTCTGTTAATTAGGCAGTTTGCTTTATCTCTTCCACAAACCAATTCTCCCCCCCAACACTGGGGAGACATCTGCTGCTAATGGCCTATTGAATGTCACTACATGACTGTTAAAAGTTACAGCATCCCATTGTGAGATGCTCTGCCCAGAAGGAGGAGCCAAGCATTCCTAACTGGATATAATCTGAGTTTTTGGGACACCAGACTCAGCCTTTCCATTGGGTTCCCAGAGGAACAGCTGGGTCTTTCGACTGGACCTTCAGAGGAAGACTACACCCTTCTACAGGATCACTGCTCCGACAGAGCCACATCTGCCACTCCAGGAGGACTGCTGCCATTCCAGTTTGGACTGCTACCAACACCCTGACCAAAAGGCTGTCAGGGTGTATTCTGACTGTCCGTGTTTTTTTTCTTTTGAATTATTGCACGTATTTTGTTTTCTTTTTCCCTTTTTCTAATAAATTGTATTTCTGACTTGGAGTCTCTCACTGGTTTTGCTTTCAAACCAGAAAATGAATTATTAATTCTTCTCCTCCCACTTCCTATCCATTAGGATACCAAGGGAAAGAGCTTCTCTTTGAAGCTGTGTCACAGGCAAAAAATACAAATTTGTATTTCACAAGTCAAAAAGAGAGCACAAGCAGAAACATGAGGGTACGGTCTATTGCCTATGGCACTTGCACAAAACTGGGAGAGTTGCTCATGTTTCTTGCCTGCAGGGCTCGCTCTTTATTTTATATATACTGACAGCATGAAACCACTGAAGGAGCCCTGGAAGCAGGATGCCAAGCATACAGTACCATTCCTTCCCCACTAAGAAATGTTTTCACCATCAGGCTATGCAGAGAGACCTTCCTGCACAGGCAAGTCTCATTTATCCTGCTCTTGTCACCAACACAGAGTAATTTGTCTCATCCCCAAAGCCCACAGAATACATTAGCATGGGTGGTGCGGGGGCAAGGGGAATCTAAAGAAAAGAAAGAGGTAGGAGGCATGTCTTTCCTCCTCAAATTGCTACTTTCTTCTAAATTATAACACCTTGCAGGCAACACAGGCAGAAGTTAAAAATCTAATAATTCATTATTATGGCAGAGGAAACATGTTAAGATCTGTTTTCTTTATACCATGAGCAATATGGACTGAATAGAGGAAACATCTGACTGCTGCTGTTCTTATGTCTAGTATGGCCCCCAAGAAGAAGTGAAGGCCACAAAGTTTTTAGCTCTGTGCAAATGAAAAAGCAATCCCTAACACAGGCTGTGATTCAGGTGATTTGACAGAAATCATCAGAATAAAGGGGAGGAAACAGGCACCTCTGAACATTTACAGGCTGGTTTTACACAGATATGAAGAACCTATACTATTGATGTTTGCCCAAATCCAAAATCTCTGTGTCCATCAGTGGCCACCAAACTAGCCTAGATTCTGTGAAAGATGGTTTCACTTGGACTTAGGTGCATGTGAGTACTTCAAAATGTTACACCAGAAACATTTTGATTATAAGGAGGCTGTTTTTCTCAACAAGAATTTTCTTTTTCTCAACAAGACATTTTCTCACATGAATTTCTAATTTCATCATCATTTTCAGATTCTTCTGAAAATAGCCTAAAAAACTGAAACCTAAAGGGAAGGGAGAGGTTCCCAAAATTAGCTGGCTCAACTTCTTCCAGTGCTAGAAGACAGATAATCAATTTAGTACGGCAGAGGAGCTCGAGGCTGCAGCTGGGGTATGCTCAATGTGACTGAGGTCCTCTGAGGGTTTACTGGTATGACAGTATACCCTCAGAGGACCTCAGTCACATTGAGAAATGGAACAAAACAAAAGTGGAACAAAAACCCAAATCTTTCTTGCAAATATAAGAGGAAGGTTGCTTTTGGCAACTTAGATATTCTGTGTATATTTATAATGAAAGCTATGTCCAGTTGAATGAAATATTTTCATGAGAACTTAAAAAAATCTATCAAAGTTGATGGGAAATAGCATTTTCTTATCATAACAACACTTGGAAAAGGGTGCATGATATTTCTTATTACAGCTGGCAAGGGAGCGCTTTGTTATTTAGACATCATCATCACTGACAATTTTGTAATGCCAAGTGCATGACTCGGGAGACCAGGACTAGCAGTAAAATGCTCTAGTGGGACTGTAGCACTTCACTTAATGAAGTCTTGGGTTTTTACCTCTTTGTTTCACTAAGGCTTCCAAGCATTTCCCATTTCGCATTCCTGCAGAGCACAAGGAGAAGGTACTAGGCTGCAAGATGGGGCTGCAATAAAGTTACTCAGGGTGAACTTTTTCTTCCAGCCATGCTCAAGCCTTTTTTTATTAAGAGCAGCAAAAACTTCAGGTGAACTAATCTGTTTGAATTCTGAGCTTCTTCACCTAGAAGGCTCAACCAGATGTACAGGACAATTGAAACCTCCTGAACAGAAAAACAGTGCAACTGTAGCATTAATATTTCACAAGCAGTTTAAGGCAAAGGAGTAACAAAATAAAAGGCAATGCTGCATAGGATTGGTAGAAAGAAACCACCAAGATGTTCCTCATCAATAGAGAAATCAAAAAAACATTTTTGAGAGAAGGCTTAAACAGAGTGCCCTGTGAATTAAACCCCTCCTCTAAATTCTCAGGTCCTGTTATACTTGAAAATATATATTAGAAGCTGTCTGAGTGATGAGACACCACAGCAGAGTTATAAAGTAAACTTTCCAAATACATGTTAAAACTCAATTTTCTCTTCTGTCAGAAACATCAAGGAAAACAGTCAGTTTTATAGTTTAATGGAAAAGTTTTATAAATGACATGTTAGTTTGAGATTAATAAATAGAACCAAATCCATAACAGAAGAAGTCACTTTATCAAGATGAAGAGTTTTCATATGTAATAGATCATTTCATACAAGAAAAGACCCAAAAGTGTCATGATATAAACAGAAGACTGTAAAATTGCTAAATGTAAAAATAAAATGTTAATGATACAACTGCAAATTTGATACTGTATAAATTACTAAATTTAAAAAACTGGCAAGTATAATCTACTCTGCATTTGATATTAAAAAGTTGCTTCAATCTGTCATGTAAAACAATCCCTAGAAATTATAACAACCAGAAAAATATCAGTAGTATCTAACAAACTTGTATTTGAGAAATCTAACAAAGATCAAAGAAATATTTAATAACTGGAGAGTGTAAAACTATATAGCTTTGAAATCCTTTTTGAAAATAAAACAATTGTACAAGCTAGAGGTAAAAAAGGAGAAAAATTATGACTTTACAAATGGACACTGTTACTGTTCCAAATGGACTCAGCTTCCAAAAATTAAAATAGTATAGAAAAAATGGTGAAAAAAAAAATTACTGTTCATAACATTCATTTTCTAAATTCATGTCAGGAATTATCTGTAACATTTGAATTATGCATGTAAAACTCAGAGTTGGCTGATATACTTATCACAGAAGAAGTTCTGGGGCACAGTGCATCATCTGTATTAACTGCCGCTTCTAAGGATAAAAATGTTTTCTCCAAAATTCTCATCTTTATCTAATGATCATAAACTTAACCTGTGGCTTCAGGAAAAGTTTCCTGGACATGATGAATCTCTGAGGATTGTTGGCCTTTTTACCATTACTACTCGTTCCAATGTGCTGTGCTGAATATACAGTTTAGTCCAGTTTGGCAGATGCAGCTGTTAAAAACTGAAGTGGTTCCCCAGCCTCCTCCAAAGGAGCTCTACCTGCAGCTTTAAGCGCCCTCTGTTCTGAAACACCAGGATACCTCAGCAGTGCAATCACTTTTTCCTCACCAACTTATTCTCCCATCCCATGCCAACACATCCCAGCACATTCCCTCCTCTCATCTCCCTCCTTCGTTCTTTCCTTCCCTTCTCCCTTTGTTATTTTGTGCCCAGATTGGTGGGCACTCCCAAAAATCTACACACCAACACAAGGGAAAGGGCAATGGCAAGGCAGGAGAGGAGCAGTGGGAGCCTCCTACACCACCTTGCATCCTTTGCATTCGGCTGGAATAGACAAGACCTTGGATCAAGGTCACTCTTAGCACTGGGCACATTTGACTTAACACATTCCAGGGCTCTTAGGTGTGCATTTCTTTTTCTTTGACAGATGTTCCACTGAGTGGAAAACTGAGAAAACATTTTTTGTAAAACCTTGGGGCGAACACTCAATGCTCACATTTGGAAAATATGCACTTTCTAATTTAAAGGGAAAAGACATCAAAAAGCTGCCAAGCTACTCTGGATAAAACCTCAGCGTTGGAGAGTAAAAGATTGACTTGCCACATGATAAACCCCAGGATTTCTAACAGGAAATTAACAGGTGATGAAAGAAGAAGGTAAAAATAAATAAGTAAATAAATAAGTTTCATCAAAAACCAATGGTAATGCGTAAACAACTTTTTATACAAATTTCATACTCCTGCTGTGATTTCAGAATTTTACTGACAGCTTGACCTTAGTAAAAAGCAAGATAAGATTTAACACCAGAGAAATGCTAGGTCTTTAAAGCAGGGGAGAGCATTTAAACCTGAAGAGGAAGGGAGATGTCAGTTGATCACTCTTAGCTGAAGAATGCTATTTAGCAAGTTACTGTTCCTCAGCTAAATATTACAGTCTCCTTATCTGTAACTTACCATACACAGAATTACACAGAATAATGAGGTTGGAAGAGACCTCTAAGATCATCAAGTCCAACCTATGCCCTAACAGCTCAACTAGACTATAGCACCAAGTGCCATGTCCAGTCTTTTTTTAAACACATCCAGAGATGGTGATTCTACCACCTCCCTGGGAAGACAATTCCAGTACTTTATTATTCTTTTGGTGTCCTAATATCCAACCTGTACCTTCCCTGGCATAGCTTGAGACTGTGTCCCCTTGTTCTGTCAGTTGCTGCCCCGTGGAGGAGACTGACCCCCACCTGTCTACAACCTCCCTTCAGGAAGTTGTAGAGAGCAATAAGGTCACTTCTAAGCCTCCTCTTCTCCAGGCTAAACAACCCCAGCTCCTTCAAACGTTCCTCATAGGGCTTGTGTTCCAAGCCCCTCACCAGCCTTGCTGCCCTCCTCTGGACGCACTCAAGCACCTCAACGTCCTTCTTAAACTGAGGGCCCAGAACTGGACAGATGTGGTCTCACCAGCGCCAAGTACAGGGGAAGAATGACCTCCCTGCTCCTGCTGGTCACACAATTCCTAATGCAGGCCAAGATGCCATTGGCTTTCTTGGCCACCAAGGCACACTGCTGGTTCATATTCAACCGGCTGTCGACCAGCACCCCCAGGTCCCTTTCCGCCTGAACACTGTCCAGTCACACTGTCCCCAGCCTGTAACACTGTAGGGGATTTTTGTGGCCAAAATGTAGAACTCGGCACTTAGACTTATTAAACTTCATGCTGTTGGACTCTGCCCATCCATCCAACTGATCTAAGTCTCTCTGCAGAGCCCTCCTTCCATCCAACAGATCAACACAAGCTCCCAGCTTAGTGTCATCTGCAAATTTACTAATGAAGGACTCAATGCCCTCATCCATGTCATCTATAAAAATATTAAATAGAACTGGCCCCAGCACAGACCCCTGAGGAACACCACTGGTGACTGGCCGCCAGCTGGATGCAGCACCATTCACCACTACTCTCCAGCCAGTTCCTAACCCAGCAAAGAGTGCTCCCGTCCAAGCCATGGGCTGCCAGCTTCTCCAGGAGGATGCTGTGGGAGACAGTATCAAAGGCCTTGCTGAAGTCTAAATAGACAACTTCCACCATCTTTCACTAGAGGCTTCATTACCAAAATGAATGTAGTCAGTGTCACAATTAAATGTTTAACTTTGACTTAGATCACTACTTCATAGCTTTGGTGACAGTTAAAGGACTCATTTGACCACAGAAGAAACTCTCATTAGATTTTTTTAATGATCTGCATTCACTTGTCCAGGTGAAATACTAGCTTTTGGGTGATTTTAAGATGGTAATCCCTTATAAAAGCTCACTAAATACATTTATAAGACTATGTGTCACAGAGGTTATTGAATGTCAGGAAAGATTCTGAGTAAATCACCAGTATTTATAGTGAGTTCAGTTTAATGGAGCAAAAGAGAAACTTAGCTTTCTGACAAGTAATTGTCGGAGAAGAAAAAAACCTGATGATCAAAAGTGCCTTTGCAGTCTTGGTCAGACAAGTAATCAAGCTGTCACTTGAGTAATTTTAAATAAAATGTAAAGCAAAAGAAATACATGTGCTGAAGGAGCTCAATAAAAGAGCAGTAGCCAAGATTAGTGAAGGCCAAAGCATAAAATCAAAGAAAAGAAAGGCAGGTTCTATGAGAAATATGTTGTCTTTTTAAGACAGCCTGTGCTGCTTTTCAACAGTGAATGCTATTCTTATTCAGCTGTTCAACTCATATGGAAAATACTCAGAAGTAAGTAAAGGTTTTCCCACCATTCTGGTAACTGCTTTGGTGAATGAGTTCAGTGGAGGGTGATGGTGACAGCACATATTGCTGAAGATGTGACATTTTAACAAAACAAAAATTTTCTGAGGAGAAAAAAAAATTCACTCCTCAATACTTTACCAGTTGTTCTTTGATAAATGTTTAAGAAAAAAGACAGGTAAGGAGCAAGCAATATATGTTCAATGATTTTTGAAAGCCAATACACTGCTCTAACAACTCAGACTCACTAAATGAATGGCAAAGTTGTTGATCTCATCAGGTAATTTTGACCCTAGTATAAAAAGGAGAGCTGTTAAATGCCAGATCTTTAAAATCTATAAATGTAATTAGAGGGTGAAAAGATTATTTTGTCCACATTTTAACAAATATATACATATATTTAATATCAGACAGACATTATCCCTCATCATCACATGATCATCACATAACATTATCAGACAGACACAAAACAAAAGTAATTCTTAATACAAAACTGTTTTTCTAATTATGTGTACTACAAAAGTCTTGAAACTACACTGGTGATGTGCAGGAAGATTTTAAGTGGTGGATTTGATATGATATTGCTATATTTCAATATAATAATATGATATTGATATGATATTTCATCAAACTGAGCCCAGCCCTCTAGTTTTGTCTCTAACAAAGCTCACACGAAGTCAAAAGAAGCCATGACTGCATCAAGGCTTCAGGATCTGGCTCAGAAAGGCAATAGCAAATTATTTAAGAATCTCATCAGCATGAGAAGAAGAGTTTGTTAATATTTATTCTGCAGGGTCACCTGACTGCAGTGATATAAAAGGTGGCAACAGATAGTTCCAGTTCTCAGCACAATACGGGTGCCAGGGTGATATATCTGAGGCTGATGGCTACATCTGTACCAAACAGACCCCATAAAAATGCAGTTACAGTCTGTGGGTAGCCACGATAGGGAAGAAGCCAGCTATTGTAATAAAACCCCATAGCGCCAACTCGTTACAGGACAGTGATTTAAGATTGAATTTCAACCCTCCAATGAAGCTGTAACTGATCCCAAAACACTGAAGTCAAGCCCCTTGGCTGCTTGACCTATAAAATCCTGCAAACAACTGGAATGAACGTGCTTATAATGGCATTTAAGACTCCCTTGGCTGTTTCATGTAAATGCCAGCCCACATACAGCAAAAGACAGTGTAAGACTTGGTTATAGATTAAAAATCTTTGAATTAATGAAAAAGTCCATGTTAAAAGATACTACAGAGAATGGAAAAGCAAATTACAATTGATTTCTTTATTATTATATCAAGCTGCATATGTGGTGGATTTCATCCAAAAGAAAGTTTTAATTTGCCACACCATTATATCCCTTCACATCTTCAAATACTAAATTCTTGTAATTGTAATGGGTTTTTTTTATTTATTTCCACATTTGAACATATCCAGTTAATCTCTGTACCTTTACAGGCTTCCTCAATGCACTGGTTTAAGACACGGTGAAGAACTTACTGACTAACTAAGACAAGTGAGAATTGAACAGCTTTACTACTTATTTGAATTCTCAAGGCAAAGCAGGCAAGGTAAGGAGGTAACAGATAAGGAGGTAACTTGATAAAAATAAAGCTGACAGCCCTAGATCCCTCCTAGATCCTGATGACTATGGGATCCAGTTTAAAAAAGAAAAGCGAGGAAAATGAGAGAAAAAGAAAAAGCTGGGTAAAAACAGGATCTGTACCCAACCCATCCTCAGCATGAAGAGTCTGACTGTGAGGGAAGAGACGCTGAGATGGGCACCCAAAATGCAAGGTGAAAGAAGAACTGAAATCCCTGTAAGGTATACAAGTAAAAACAGTATTTAGAGACTCTAGTAGATGAATGTCATGCTCCTTCTTGCCAAAAAGCAACTCTCTACTCTTGAAATAAGTCTCTTTTATGACTCTTTAAAGCCCTCCAAACCTGTGTTTTAATGCAGGCTCCAAAGGAAGACAGAAATTAAACCAGTTGGAGCTCTCCTTCCATGACTAAGGAAGATACATGTTCAGAGCTCACACGGACCTGGACAAGTTGTACAATTAGAAGTCCAAATTTAACAAACTAAAATTGTTTGATATGAGCATTTGGCACGAAATATCAAATGGTACAAATTGATTCATGCCAGATCTTGAGAAACACACGGTTTCCTACAGGATGTTGCATCTTATGTTTAGTTTGTGGTTCCAAAAAGGCAGTGTATCTTTAATCACCAACTCTCTTCAGGCAAAATAAAGTATTAAGCCAAGGCAGCCAAGTAATAAAAATCATGTGTTGGCTGTTACCCCTAATTTGAGCCACAGCAGAGAGCCAATTTCCACAGCAGGCAGGAGTTCAGATGTCTGCCTGGATAATCTTTCCATTTTTTTCCCCCAGAAAACATCTCTCCAATGCAACTCTCGAATGCCAGCCAAGCAAAAATAGAAGAACGAGAGACTGCTTATATTCAACAGATGCACAAGGGGAAAAGAAAGGCAGTTCAGCACCAGCTCAGAAGTCTGACAGTGTGTCTAAATAGGTCCCTGCACTGCAGGTCATTCACTTGCTCTCAAATGCCAATTTCAAGCATAGTAGCAACACTCATGAATCCTTTGAGTCTGTCATTGCATGTGATGAGACTGCATTGATGTTGCCATTGCACTGACAAGATGACTCCCTGATACTGGATCATTTAATGTTGTCATGTAAAATACAGAAATATCCTTCTTTGTTTACAGCATAGCATAGCAAAAACATCCCTCCACCTCCTGAGTTATTTGGCCAGGAAGAAGGATTGGAATAGGACTGAATAGTAGCATGACAAATATTTTGACCTCATGTTACCTTAAGTAATTAATCGGTAAAGATTATTATATTAATAACTTCCCATAGAGGGCTATATGGGCATTTTTGTCTCATTTAGACATGTATGTTTTGGTCAAATAGAATGGGAAGTCTGAGATTATTCTCAAACATGAAAGAAGAATACTGTAGTTAGAGGTGGGTGACAACATAGCCATATCTTGCTTTAAATCTCACTCTCTTACAGGTATTCTAAGATCTCGCCATTCTCTTGTAAAAATAGAACTCTAAATTCACATTATTTTCTGTGATTTTCCTCACACAGAATGGAGAATAAATTCTCAAAGTATATATATAACTACATGTATGGTTTACTGGAAAGTTGTCAACAGAAACACTCGTCCTGGAAAATGATTCTTATAGAGCTACAGGGAAATAAAAGATGTCTTTCAAGTTGTTTAAGCTAGATTCTTTGATACCAAAATTAACTCCACTCAACTACTTTTAAGGAGTTTAATTTCTCCATAAACTATCTTGATTCCCCTAACCCTTTTTGAATGCCATTCCAAAACGTCATTGTTCAAACAGCACCCATTTCACTTTGAATTCATCTTCCCTGAACACGTGCAGCCAGCACTCTTCTAGATGTGCAAACTCTCTTGTGTTCCTTTTCCAATGGAAATGCATATTTTCATTTGGGATCAAATAAGAAGATCTTGACTTTGGCTTGTTACAAAGTGGTAATTCATCATTTATAAGAGAGAAGGATGAATTATGATCTGAATTTAAAACAAGTATTTAGACATAGGGATGATACCTTTCAGGGTCATTTTAAAACGCAAAGGTAAGTGTTAGAAGTGTAAAAGTTCTGCATATGTTATGTATTTAATATTTTTTATAAAGTAAGTGTTCAAATTGTTTAATCTAAACTTTTTCTGTGATTTTAACAGAATTAATCTCTCAGTGACTTACTTCCATTTTAATCCTCCAACTTTTGCTTTTTCTTCATAGCAGTTGGACTGCAGTGTTTCAAAAAAGTTTATCTAGCCTTGTCCTTGTAAACCACAGATGTAGTAATTATCTCCCTATACCTTCCCAATTCCTGCCACTATCCACTAGCCCCACTGATGGTATTTCAGCATATCAAAAAGATGATATCTAGTGATGTTCAGTGGTGCTCTTCACTTGTCTCAGCAGTGGTCTCTCTATTTATCCCATCAGTCAAACCTTCTCCAGCAGCTCTTTTGTCCATTTCTAGGCACAGCCAAGACATATCCGTACTTGTCAATTGTCTCTCAAAAGGCCTGGAGCGGAACAAACAAGCTGAGGAAAGCAGGGGGGCTACCAGAGTGTCACAAAAGACACCAATGCCCTTCAAAGGCTGGAGGTAATTATTCCTAATTACCTAGAGATGCTCAGCAAGATTATACAGGCAAAAGTGAAGACAGAGACTGATCTTAAGTCATATAGTATAATAGATTCCCATGGTAGAAGATTTTTCCTGATCCCCAAGATCTGCAAAATTCCTCAAATGTTTGCCAGTTTGTGTTAATGCTATGTACGTAACGTTCCTATACAACTGAGGTAAGAACAAAACAGCCTTAATTAGTTGCAAACTTTCACACCTCTGTATGCTGTGCTTTTCTGAGCTGTAGCACAATCATGTTCCCTGCAGACTACTTGGACTGTATAGGTTGATGCTGTGCAAATACCTCCTGGCTATCATCCAGAACTGTGTGAACTTGCCCAGGAAACATCAAGAGATTGGACAGTTTTACAGGAAACCAATGTTTAAGTTAATGCATAGGTCCTACTTGAGCGCTAGTAGAGCAAAAATGGTGCATAGGATGGTAAAGGTAGGAGGGGACCTCTGGAGGTTACCGGGTCCAAGCCCCTTGTTCAACCCAGGCCACCTAGGGTCATTTCCCCAGGACCATGTCTAGATGGCTATTGAATATCTCCCAGGGTAGGGACTCCTCTCTGGGGGACCTGTGCCAGTGCTTGGTCACCCTCTCACAGTAAAAGTGCTTCCTTTTTTAGAGCATTTCAGTATATGATTTCTAGTGAATTCATCAGATGTGCTATGACAGTCTCTGTGGAAAAGAGGGAACTTTTATAAAATACAAGAAACTCTAAGGCATGGTTCTGTCTTCAAAACATGCTGGTGTCATTGCTGTGATAGATCTGGTATGACTAAACCAGCGTCAAATTTATAAACGTGAGCAAGTTAGTTTTCATAAGGAGAGCAAGAAAAGACAGTACCAAGTAAGAAGCTAAAACAAGTTTAGAGCAAAGACCCTGGCAAAACTCAGAACCTGGAACCCTTGGACTCATCAGTAACCCCAGTGAAGCCATTAGGGTCATTTAGGAACACACAAGCTACAGGATGACATCAATGATTGGATAGTAAGTGTGCTGAATGGCAGAACTCTCAAAATTCATCCTCAGCTCTATGAGATAAAGGAAGATCTTTATAATGTGTCTGGAACTTCACCACACTATATGCAATTCCCTCTATTGAATCATGAGGTTAACTTAAGCAATATTAATGTCAGATGAATCAGAATCTGATTAGAGATGCTTGCAGTAAAGAAAATTGTAAGACCAAGCAATCAATTGATAAGTGAATAAACATCAAATATGGATCAAAAAATTAACATATCTCAAGCAGCTGTACAAGGAAAATAGTTTTGCTGGCTCCATGGCTGAAAAAATTATACCTGGGAAAAGCAGTTGTAGGCAGAAATCTCCAACATTTCCTACCCCAACTATTGGGACCATAGGCCACTGTGAGACTTTTGGAAGATATCATCTAGAGATACTTACTATGGAACTATTGAAGTTCATATTACTGACAGCAAAAGCAGTTGGAACACTGGAATACCATTTGTCTCCTCTGTGAGCAGGCCATTCAGCATGCCTTAGGACATTTCCTTTGCCTGCTTTTCTGCAAAAGACACAAATTATGTGCATGTACTTTGCAGTGCCAGAATATGCACAAGGCTGGAAAACATATCTCTACCAAATTTGACTTTACTAAATTCTATCTACTTCAAGACTTTCAAGAAGTTGTACTATTTATATGATGGCAGATTTTTGTCCACCATTTCCCCAGAGAAGTAGAGTTGTGATCTTGAAATTTCAGTAGTATGACTTAATTTCAAGATTCAGGAAAACAAAAACAAAAACAAAAAACAAAAAAACAAAAAAAAAACAAAAAAAACCCCAAAAAAACAAAAACAAAAACAAAAACAAAAACAAAAAAAAACCCAAAAAAACCAAACAAAAAAAACCAAACAAAAAAAAAAAAAACAACCAAACAAAAAAAAACAAACAAAAAAAAAAAAAAAAAAAAACAAAAAAAAAAAAAACAAAAAAAAAGGAAATTATTCAGAATACTCCAAAATCTTATTTGAGCACAAATACTACAAAAAGTGAGAAATTATTATGACCAAAATTATGACTATCAAATTGGTGTGTTTCATCTTTAGTATAATATTTGTCTGAAGGTCTTACTGCTGTGAAAGTCATTCTTAAAAGTTAGTAAAAAGAATCTTTAAAAGACTGAGTGGATAAAAATGTTACTTTCCTTCCTCCCTTACTCAAATTTTATCTCCCCCAAATAGATAGATTAGTACGAAATGTGAAGGGAAGCCTTTAAACCCAGGAAAAAAATCCTGCTGCAGACCTTCTGCCTCATTTAATTTTACTGTGCAAGTTCAGAAAGGGAAGGCCGTGAAGAGAAAATGCTAGGTGTCTTTGTGAATACCATTAACCACATTAGACTGTCACAGACTTATACATCCAGTAGATTTCAGTCACTGTAGACTTATTCATTCCAGCTATACTTCCCTGGAGAGAGACACCTGTTTTCAGCAGGGCTAAGCAATCAGTCTGTGACAGGAAGTTTTCAGACCCCAGGGAAGGTGTGCTTTAATCTCTTTTCTTATCATTGCTGGAATAGGCGTAAGACAAGGTGAGCCTGCCTTATCTGATGCCATGGCAAGAAATTATAAACATGCATTATTATCTTGCAGGAGCTCAGGAAAATCCACTGTCAGAAAAGAAATCTCTTTAACCCAGTGATTCAGCAGATGGGAGTTACATGGAGGAATACATGATACAAATAAAATCCACCATATTTCTCCATGGGAGGCAAGTCTCCCATATGTCTCCTTTCCTTTGCAACTTCAGAATTGGAGAGGCAGCAAACATGTTTATTCCTGCTTCTGTTTGAGCTGTCATACCTTCCATTTTGTCCTGCCATAATGCTGCCTTTGCATATTCACCCACCTCCCTAGGGACATGCTGCCCACCAAATCCACAGGTCTCCCTTCCAGTTCTTCAGGACCAAAGTGTCTCCTGTGCGTCTCCAACAAACTCTTTTGTAAACTCTTAATCATAATGACTGCTACATTTTTGTATCACCTGGGGTATATCCCATCATCTGGTGTGCTAAGTTTTTCTAATGGATTCCTAGGGTTTAGGGCAAACCATACACACCTTAAGGTGTTGGCAAATTTGTATTTGTCAAACAAAATGGACAGCAAATATATTGTATAAGTTATTTTTTGATACTTAATGCTCAACAAGGTGACAGCTTATTTGTTCAGAAATATACCACAACATGGCCACTTTGACCATTAAACTTAAACCTTATGGATTTTTTATTCTTGGCCTTATTAAGAGTTGACATCTAGCTGTTCTGCTCTAGGGTTACTTTGGAGAGAAACAGCAATGATGAATTTTAATGACATGCCTCTACTTTCACTGAAGAACCAAAGTGAACCACAGGAGCCAGGAAAGATGCAGTTTATATTGTTTTTTGTGCCCTGTGCATTCTGCCATCTGTCCATCCTTTATCCCCTACAAGAGAAATGTGGGGAACAAGATGCTGTTTCATGCTCAAGAGTCAGCTGCATAGTATGCTAAGAAGGGATAAAATTTTTCTTACTGAAATTCTTTGGTAAAATTAATTAAACAATAACCCTTTTTGATTGTAAATGGTCAATACATTAATTCTGACAGTCTCTGACTGTCAAAATCCCCCCCGAAGTCCCTGTATGTTTCTTGCATGATTTCCCTAAAAATCTGAGCACTGTTACAGACAAGAAAGTTTATTAGGATTACCTAAATATATGCTCTGATTCAGTGTGACCATACTCATGTTCTTGAATGTTCCTGAATTCCTAGGAGTAGTTTATTGCAATCTTTTACTACTTCCAAGGCTATTGCAACTCAATGAGATGACTAAAATATCAACCTTTATCTGTTTTATAACTACTTACAAAATACTGTGAGAGGCTATCATCACTACTTTCATTCTCCACTGTAGACTCATCAGATTTCCTTCATTATAATGTATCCTTCTACAAAAGTGAGGAAACTGCTGCTTCAGTTGAAAAACTGTTTATATTCAGATGAGGATGTGGAAGCATGCAAAATATTTATACAGTAAATAGGTAATTTCCTCTACACAAAAAAGGACAGGGACAAAATCCAAATTCACTTTCTCAAATGTAGTTCAACTTTCTTATGGATTACTTGCTCATAATAGTTGATTTCTAGATCCACTCTTGAAAATATCTTGCACACAAGTGGCCCCGGGAGGCTTTTGATTTTCCAGGACTTCTATTTACTCTCACACTCAGCCTCCCTGTTTTCCCTACCACTGGTTGACGATAAATACTTATCAACCTCTTTAATGCTGTAAAAACACAACTCTAAGGTGCTACAACACAGTTTGCACTTATTATTTCAAGTTTATGTCTTGGAAAAGAAGAAAACCGCCTAAAAAAGTTATGGTTTTGCATCACAGGCAGACCACAGAAATCACAGAGTAGCCTGCTATTTCCTTCTCTCATTGAGAATATGGGTGTATCCTGTGTTTCAGTTCCATTTGCACTTGCACAGACTTTTACTAGGCTTTTAAAATTCTTAACATAATACGCACAATGCACAGTAAGATAACTGTTAGCTGCATTGCCTATTCTGCAATGAACACCTGTTTAACCAGGTAAGATACCCATCTTCTTTCTATTTTTCTCCAGAGTCAAAGCAAATCCATGCCTTAAAAGCAAAATAAGAATAATAGGACAGGGATAATGTACAAGGCACGTATGTTCTCAGGTACACCATTAATCTTATCTCCACTTTGACTCTCTAATGATCCAACTCATGGTATATTTTCCCTAATCCTAAATTCAGGACCCTACTCCTGATACACAATATACACAGTGCCTTGTGGTTCAAAAAACGTGCTTGTTCTGATAAACACTTTGTACTGCCCACATAAAAGAACTGGATGCAGAGCTATAAAAATGTCTCCAAGCTCAACTGTAAATTAAAGCTGTCACTTGATATTGAAAGCCTGGAGATGCTTCATGGCTTTGGGAACACACAAGGAACCATTACCTATCTTCTTCTTCTCTTCATATACTATGTTCCTGTCTTATTGCAAGCATTTCTTTGGGAATAATGATCTTCCAGTTTGTTTTTAGTGAGGATTTATTCTCATTACACAAACACAGGATTATACCATAAGGCCAAGATTTCAATCATAAATCTGTGAAAAATGCTGAGTCTGTCTACTGGGAATGCTAAATCATGACTGTGATTTTTTTTTTTTATTGTTTGCAAAGTTTATGTAACTAGATTATGTTGTTGCATTACACTTTCATCTACGTTCAGTGTTCATTTCCTTTTTTCCATGGCATTAGAAGTTACCATTTTGCATTCCCCATCCTAAATTTCTAAGAAGCCAGTGAAATAAAACCATGTAATTTATCCCAAAATGTTTCACTGAAGTCATTCAATCAAGTCTTTGAAAGAGCTGGATGCAGAACAGAGTTCCTTGATTTCTGTTTCTAAGCATTCCCTTCAATATGTCCCAAAGTATCCAAACCCTTTTTTAATTATTAAGGAACAGCCTTGTAGTTAAAACAAAGGAGATGCTTACAAAAAGCTCCTGCCCTTCTCCCCATAAAGCTGTGTATAATTTAAGAAAGTTAACATTAGACACGAAGCCAGGTCATGTATGTTCATGCAAATACCCAAATGTGCAGGGAGTTAGTTCATAGCATATATTTATTCAAATTGCATATATGTGTATGCATGTATACATATATGTGTGTGTAATTAATTCAGTGTCCCTAACTCTTTGAATAAGCAACCAATTATATAGAATTCATTCTGAAAGTCAGGCCCAATCACACATGCTATTTATCTAGAGAAAAATAGCTACATTTTCTGAATAAAATAAATCCTGCAAATGCTGTAAGTATGAAAATCGTAACAGCATAATCATAATGGTATTTAACCCAAAAGCTCTTCCCTCAGAAAAACTACTAGGTTCAGCAGAGGATGCACTCATGCCCTGGGGTGACTTTATGATGCTTGCATACCCATTTGTCTGTTTAGCCCAGAAATAAGTTCTGCACCTTTAGGACTGGTTCTGAGAGCAAAGGAGGGGGAGAGAAGAAGCACGAAGTTTGCTTTCAGAAACTGCACTTGCTCCTCCACATCCTTCTCCTGGATTGTGTTGTCTGCAGTGGACAGCGAGAGCGAGCTCTCCTTTGCTTTTTATTCACTTTTTAGCTAGCTGAGGCAGAGAAGAAGAAACCACCTGCACTGTGGTTTTTCTTTTTCTTGGAACTGTTTAAACCTGCTCTGGACTGAAAACCCAGAAGAACACTGGGAGCTCTCACCTGTGGCCCACCGGGGCCTGGGACACGGCATTTCCAGCGCCAGAGGGACTGACAGAGACTGGGTGAGCTGAGTTACAGCCCACAGAGGGGCCTTTCTGAATTTGACATCTCTTCAGAGCAGTAAGAGGTTTTATTGTTTAATATTGTTCATTTTTTGTGCTGGTGAATGCTTTGCCTGTTAAATAAACAGGTTTTTTTCCACTTTTCTCCAAGGAAATATTTTCCTGAACCAGTTGGGGTAGGGGCCACTTGAATCAGCTTTCTAGAGGAACCCTTTTGGAGGTTTTGTCCCAAATTTGCCCCAAACCAGGACAACTCATGTGAGGAGGGCAGGATTATGTCTGATGTCCTCACAGCAGCTCTCATGCCTGCAGAACCACCCAGAATAATCAGCACCAACAATGAATCCATTCATCTACTGTGAGGGCCTTATTCCAGGGGAAAGAACAGCCTTGTGGCTTATGTCCAACAAGCACTAGGACAAAGTCAGTCGGTGTCCCACAGAATCCAAATCCTGGAGATAATCACAATGCCAGAATATGGAAAAGCTGTGGGCAGGAGGTGGGGACCAGCTATTCAGGGAGCCCTTTCTCATAGCTACCTGCACCTCCAAGTAATTTCATACAGCTGCAGTCATCTGCCAACAGGGCTTTTTGGCCTTGAACAACATAGTTATTGTAAAGACTGAATTCCTGTATCAAATACAACTCTTTAGGTATTTTCTGAGTTTACTTGTTCAATATGTTTTCTTCTTTTTACATTTCACATTAACTTGCTTTCAGAAACATTGTTAAATTGGCTCGTATTTGGTGAAGTCTAACACTGCCTGATTAAGAATTAAACTCCTGTATTTGAAATAAATGAGTATTTTGAAAGCAACAAAGTTTATGTACTATATGTATTCTAAAGTAAAAGATGACCTTTCAGTGATTAAATTAGGGTACAGCATTAATATATTAGAAGTAGTTATTTTCAAAGAACTTAATGTTGAAGTTCTTTTCCAAGAATTTAACATTAAAGTTCTTTCTTAAGAACTTAAATATCCACTTTGATGTGAGGAAATATTTACTAAACTTGGAAAGTCTGCTTCTTCAGATACAATGATAACTTGACATAAGGCAATTACTCAAAACTGCCACATAAACTTTTCCTCAAAGAGGCTTTCTTTGACTGACCAAAAGTACGGTAATTAGCCTCATACTACAAGATTAAGTCTTTCTTGGACAAAAACATGTCAGACATAGTAAGTTAGAGTTCTTCTCCCAAGACATGATAAACCCATTTTAAAACCCACTGCAATAAAGTTCTTTTTTTTTTTTTTTAGTAGATATGTGAAGGTATCAGGTCATCAGATCATGCTAGTTTTTAAAAAAGACTCAAAAAATAACCGAGCACTCATGATATAATAGTTACAGAATTCTAAACACTTTGGAGGTTCAAGGCTTTTTGAAGACAAGAACACTATAATTTCAATGTTTATCTTTGTTATGTGCTACCTCCCTACCTTTTAGTTCTGTAAATCTCATAAATTATTGTATTACATAATACTATAAATATTTCTATTCTGTTGGTCATTCTTGAAATCTTCGGCATCAAAGGACTCAAAGCACTTATACAACCAGCAGGAATTTAGCCTTTAAACACAATATCCTTGTTTATCTTTGTTATGTGCTACCTCCCTACCTTTTAATTCTGTAAATCTCATAAATTATTGTATTACATAATGCTATATATATTACTATTCTGTTGGTCATTCTTGAAATCTTCGGCATGAAAAGACTCAAAGCACTTATACAACCAGTAGGAATTTAGCCTTTAAACACAATATTCTTAAACAGAAATCCCTGAGGAAGTGGTTACATTTGGAGAAGTAGAGATAATGTATTATCAGTGCATTTGAGGAATGCCATATAATTTCCATAACATTTTTATTTCTTGATTGAAACTTTACAAGGTGCCCAGTTAAGAACATTGTTAAGCACTGAATATAAATAATATAAATAATTTCCTTAAGACTCCTTCTAAACTATTATTATCTAGCTTTATCTCTCTTCCAGAACTTCTTTGGTGTTCCAAAAAATGGTGAAAATTAAGATCAGATCCTGAGAGAATTCTTCAACTACCTAACTCTTTCAAAACCTCTAAATGAAAGACAAATGCTCTTTTCAAAATGTCTATCATTTTAATATTTAGTACTAGGCATTCTCTCAAATTATCACAGGATCAAAAAAGGTTTTACCATCATTATCTTTTCAAACACCTCTATCATTTACTTCTTTCATTTTTTCTCAAAAATGGAGAAGAAATACTAAGAGATCACTTCAGTCATTTATACATTTTTAAGCAATTTGACTATTCTATCATTGCTCAAGAGATCTGCATCACTGTTAAGATCCTTTCTGCTTCAAATACATTAATAGTTATTTCTGTGCTTTATTTCCATTGCCACAGTTTTATTCAGTGACATCTTTTGATGATTTCAGCAATCTTATGACACAGATACATATTTTTCTGCAACATGCTAGAATATGCATCGATCTCTTTCTGATTTTCAGTTTCCTTTCTGTGTCTGTTTAAATGCTACCATTGGATACAATAAATGTAATATTTTTTGTGTTAACATAAAGCTAAGTGAAGTGGGTTATTTCTTGAAACTGACCTTAATTTCTTGAGTTTTAAGAGAAAAGGAAAGGAAGACAATTTTTTTCCCAAGAGTTAAGATGTACATTCTGTGGTTTAGACAAAAGCCCAGTAAGTTGTATAATGTGACCACTGTGTAGCCATTTGGGTTTTATACGTTATACATTTATTAAACAAAGGAAGTAAATCTGAAAACTTTCAGGCATTTCTAGCTATAGGGTCTTGGTCATCATAGCATAAATTTAGATAACTTATCATAAATTTAGATCTCTAGAACTTTTTAAAGAAATTACAAATACTTTTAGAATTGTTAAAAATCTATTCTGCCCTATAATTATGTCTAATAACTGCACAGGCAATCTACTAGAACATTACAAAGATACTGTGCTTTGGTCTTTCCTCATTAAAATCCTGCTGTATTTCTTAAACTAAGCAAACTAAGGAGATGTACTGGAAAAAAGCCCTTCTTATATAAAGGGAGCTATTGCTTCCTTTTTCCTTTTCAGCCAATTTCCTTTATTTCCATATTAGTGAAATGGCTACAGCAGTATACCAATCACTAATCAATGATGAACCAAGCTTTTGGTTGCCACAAACAGCTTTATGCTAACACTAATTCTGGTCTTATAATTTATTGTGGACCTCCTGACACAGCCTGAGGGAACTAAACTACTACAAAATCTCTGCTGCTATGAGTAAGTGTGTGCAGAAAAGGGCAGACAGGGTGAATAATAAATAGCTGCTGTTAAAAAAAATCATATTTAACACTATGAGAAGTAAAACTATAGGTTTCGGAACCTATATTTTTTATTTTATTGCTCTGCTTTTTTACTGCTATGGAAATTCAGTAAAATGTCAGACAATATTTACTAAGCAAGTATCTGAATCACAGTTTAGAAAGAGGACAATGAATGAATTTAAGGAAACACATTACAGTCAAAGGCCTGCATTTCAAGTGAATTACTCTTCACCTGATATGAATTATGAAAAAAATTAGGACCTTGCATTTGGCCTAATATCTGTAAAAACACCATATGTAAATAAATTGGTCCTGTCACAATGATATAAGAGAAATCAAAGCTAGTGATGAAACCAAGATAAAACATCTAATCTATAGACTAAACCTATTGGAAGATCTGCTTCCAGTCTCAGCTTATTTTCTATAAGGAAACACAATATTTAAAGGTTAAAACAGAATGTATTTAAGTTAATAGAACACTTGTGTTTGTTTAAAGATTTAAACTCCATCAGCGACAAGAAAGTTTATGCCAGCAGGCACCACTTGCAATTAGTTGCACCCCTGGATTTCAAATTGGGTAATTGGAGTTAAAGACAAACAGATGACACCTTTCTTTCTTAATGCCCTATAGTGAAAATAAGAAAGTACTGTCACCCTGGAACAATTGCCCAGATTGTGATGAGACCTCAGGACAAAGTCATGTGAGATGGCAATATCAAGCAAAATGTGCCAAGTCCACTCCCCACCCCATGGGAATAAGACAACACTACTGCTCTTGGCATTTCTTATATACTGAAATAAGTATATGGTGTGATGATGAAGAAAAGGAAAAATAGTTACTGTCCAAGATCCCTCTGGTGACTGAACCAACATTTTGTAGCAGATGACACTTCCAAAATGTTGTGGGTTGCTAAAAATCCTTTTGCCCCCTCTACGATTGCGTATACTAACTTTGGCATGTCTATAATTCCCAGACAACACTTTTATCAATACATTTTAATATTATAAACACTTATTATAAGAATTTATGGCATACTGTTCAGCATACCACCATCCATTACAACTTAACTCCTATTTGTCAACTTGCAGAATTACAAATCTGGTGCTGATTGAAGAAATGAATATGAGCATATTCATCTGTTCCTTTCAATGGCATCAATGAAGATGGAGTTGACAGGATAAAGGATTAGTATTTTCTGGGCTCTAATTTCAGAGAACTTTATGTTAATCCTGATGTGCAATCTATACATTTTAATTTAACTACATACTGGAACAGATATTCAACCTGAGCATGGTGTGTGTCCTGTATGTATTCATTTTCAAAATGTCCGGGTGTGCTTGGGAGCAGGTGTGGAATGGTCTCAATTTCCTCTAGAATGGGGAAAATAATCTTTCGAATAAAACAGTATAAACATCATAGTTGTTATGTTGAAAACTTTTAAAAGGAAAGCAAAATAACTTAAAAACCCTCAAGATCTATTTTGGCAAGTCATACAAATGGCATCTGTTACAAGGAGGTTTACATTGATGCACTGACTTTGGACTGCAGGGATTAACCAGAAATTTTGGAGGTTAAACCAAAAGAACCACTTAAGTTGAAGGCTAATTGTTTTTTCTCTTTCAGCCCAGTTCTTAAATGACTCCTACTGGGTCATGTGCTTTCAAGAAATTAGACTAATCCAGTAAGTATATTTCTGTGTGAAATTACAAATGGGTTAAATATGACTATAATGATTCAGGGATAATATATCCAATCTTATGGCACAGAGTGACACAAGCTATTAACTACATGAAGTTTTTAGCATCTTACCTTCCCATAGTATGGAGTTCTACCTCTTCCACATGAAAAATCACTGAGTGTTACTTGTATTGAGATTGATTCTCATATATGGGAGAGGATGCTTTACACCATCATGGTGTAACGTAACATTATTATAACATAACATAACATATAGCATTATTATAACATAAACATGGTGTAAATACATTTTATATATTACACAGAATTGAGAATCAGTGTTTCTTTAATGTTTTAGGAGTATGAATAAGTTTTATTATCTGCTTTCTAGAAATGGGGGAGAACAAACAGACCATTATGGGCTGCAGTTTTGCACAAATTTCATATGGGTGAAAAGAGATAAAAATTACAACTTTATATGGTTATGAGAGATAAAGATTCCAAATACATAGAAAGCAACTAAGGACTTGCATGCTCTGCATCAAATAAGGAGTGAGTGATACGAAAGCTTCAGCAGCTAAATGAAGCAGATAAGCAAGTGTACATTTGTGTTAGGCTTTCTGTGCTGATGTTTAGTAGTTTTACTACAGACAGAGGTAAGCAGCTGATTATTATCCCCCAAGAGCAAAAGGAAGCCAGTAGGCAATTATTCTGAATCGTGGTATGAGACACAATGCCTCCCAGAGCTATTTGTAGGCTGATGCAATTTACATACCACTGTTTGCTCAAGCTTGTGCTTAAAAAACACTGTTTATCCAAGGTAATATTGTTGTGCATGAGCGGTCAGGTCTGAAACTGAACATGGTTTCTTGTCTCATCATCTCTTTGCTTGTTTTCAGAGATAGTCTGCAGCTTTACTGGTGGAAATGGAAGACCATCTCCTTCAAACAAAAACATTGCCAGAAGGAGAGGTGCTGTTCCTGAAGTGTTGGTGGGAGACAAAAGGAGATGTGCATGCTGACTGTTTATGGGACACTAGGAAGGGAAGAAACAGACCAAGTCTTTGTATTCCATACATGCTGATGAAAATGAAGCAAAATAGAAAATCTAATTGCATTTCTGAATAATAACTTCTAGTATTTGAAATACTTTTCCATTTTGAAATACCATAATATTCCCTTGTTCCTGCCAAGATGGAAAATCCTCTGGGTTCCAGATGCCTCCTGAACTAACACACAGAAATGGGTCTGGGCGAGCAAGCAGGCAGAGATGTAAACAGGCAGCAGTTATCTCATGTTGCCAATGGAAACCTCATAGACTTCAGTGGAAATTTCTCCAAACAGTCACATTCAATGATTCTTTTTCATTTTTGTTTTCAGAAAAGTTTTCACCAGCCTTCAAAAATCCAAATGTTAATGGCATCTGCTTAATAATAACTGGCTTAACCAAAATCTGTGGTTGGAATGTGTTAATATAACTTCTTGAAACATGTGAGGTATGTGAAAAGTTGCAGGTCGGAGAGTTTGTACATATATAGATATCTGTCTGTAAGTAAGCAGATCAAAAGGTAAAGGTTGTAGCAAAGATGGCATATGAAGCTAACATGAAGACTTCTTTTATATACCTAATGTATATTTTCATTTGGAAATAATTTAGACAAGAACACTTTTTTTTTTTAACCTATCCTGTGGCATTGTCCTTTGAATTCTCGTTTTCTTATTTGCAATTTTTCATAAAAGAAAAGCAAAATGTAACAATTATCACACTATTTTCTGTGTTTAAAAAGCAGGTCTGTTTCTGTAGTCTGATATACAAAATGTGAAAAGCCCAGAATTTGCACAAACATAATGGCATGTAAATTAATTCAGATATAGAAGAATGCATTTCATATAAATTATTTCATGTTTATACATTTCATATATTTATATGAAAAGAAGAAGAATATTGAAGAATCCATACTGTGATATAAGGGCACAGTTTAACAAACTATATATTTTGAGACAGAAACAGCTGTAAGCAAAACTGGAATGAAGAGAACAAGCTAAATTAAGTTAGAATAGGTGATTTGGGATGTATGTAGGGCCAGCCTTACAAGGCATTCAAAGGGAGCCCAGGTGTGAGGCTCATTTGACTCTCACCAAAATGTCACATAGTGCTCATATCTTACTTTAAAGACAGGGTACTATATTTCTAACCCTGCAGAAGCTGAAGAGCAAGTTGCCCCTATCCTATGGTTAATCAGAATCAACATCTTGCTACAAAAGCAAGGAAAAGGTCACTCTGATTTTAGCCCATCACTGTGGCAAATCCATAGTAACTCTCTGAAATGTTAAGCAGTTAAGCATGCTTAAAACAATGTAAATGAGAGAAGAATTAAATCCCAGGAGATAGGTCCATGCCTGGTGCAAATATCACAACTTCATTAAAGCAATTTTATGTATGACATTACACAGTGAGTGAGAATTTGCTTACATATTGTTTCCTGCTCTCCCCCCATCCCTCAAATAATTGTATCTCATACATATATCATTAGTGTCCACTCCAAAAAAAAATCCTACTAAAATAATCTGCTCTTTTAGTTAAATTTAGGACAGTAAAAGCTCTAAAAGGAAGTATGTGGAGGAGAGAACGGTTAGAGGGGAAAAGAAGACACAGAAAGTCTCTCTCTTCATCATTCCTCTTCTCTTGTTCCTCATAGTTAAAACTATATTCCTTATCTGTTAAGACATAATTGTATTTTTGCAATTATTTCCTCCTGTCAGGAGACAACCTGAGAACACACCTCATTGTCTCATTCTTTGAAACATACAAAACTTCATTAGTAAGGTTGCTTACTTATTTAAGATTGTTTACAGTTTAATCTATCTAGTGAGATTAGGCTGCCTACACATGTTCTTAGTCTGCCTGAAAATCATCTTTGCCCTCTTCTGAGGCTCATGATGAATCTTGCATGAACCATGCCTGTCTTGAAACAGGTATTTTTGTTCATTTTGTGATTATTTTATTATCAGCATATCTGACTTCCTTTAAAATCTATGGGTATTATTTGGAAATAATTTTGACAGTGCAGATCCTCAGCACAAGCTTTGCAGAGAGACTCACCATTGCAGCTCATTAAGGGTAAAACCCAATTCCATCTCCTTCCAGTTTCTCCAGGTTATCTTCTGGGCTGTCTTGAATGTTAAATCAAGGAAGCTCTATCTGAATAATGTCCTCAAATTCCCACATTGTAAATCATGAATGTTTCAAGCCAAGGGGATGTTCAAAATGTTTGTTTCAAACTAAGATCAACAACATGTCCTCAAAGCAAATGATTCATATACAAGAGTACTGTCTATTATACAAGCACAGGATTGATTGGGGTGTCTCCCATAAAAGCCATTAAGCAATAGTTATTTACTGAAGTAATCTGAAAAGAAGCACTACTCTATGATCTTAAAACATTTTATAGTTTCTATATGCTAGACCATGAACCTTGGCAAGAGAAAATAGTTAAAATTTTCTTGTAAATTCTGTCCTTCAAACTCTGGAATAGAAGCAGAGTATGCACAGATAAGCAACTACATAGAAGTTCAAAGTGCTTGGCGTGACCCTGCTCGCCACAGCTAGATAGCAGAAGAGTCTAAAATAATCATAAAAATACCAGATTGGCCATAAGATTGGCCAGATTTGGAGATGGCCCATAATGCTTTAATATCTGGGGATGTATTCAAGCATCCCTTAGGTACCTTAGCACATGAACTGTACATTTCTACAGGCAACTCTGAAACTTGGTTCTTGCTCACTAGAAAACATACTATAGACAGGAAGTGAAGAGATTCCTTTGATTTAGATTAGATTTCCCATTTAAAATAAAAATATTATGACCTGAGGCTGTTTCTCTCGCTAATGTCACCAAAACACATTTAGCAGCTTTTTACTCTTTTATTCTGCCTTGAACTAGAGTTTAGAAAATCATCAGAAGTTTCTATAACTGTGTTCTACACCATGATTAATAAAGAAATGTTTGGTTTCAGCTATTTTCAAATCATGCAAGTTTTGGGGGTGGGTTTTGTTGGAGTCTATTTAACATATCATTTTTATATCACATTTATGGACTATTTGACTGTGCTTTATTTGTGGCCTGTGCCCCCCCTGCCCCCCCCCCCCCACCAGTTCAAATAATCAGCAATGGCAGTTCTGAGATATCCTTGAGGGAATTGAGCTCGGTTCCTCCACAAAGAGTCAGAGGGAGCAGTTTCTGCATCATTAAATTTCAATTTAACCCTTCAAATAAGGCTTGAGTAGGAACTGAAGAGACATATAAGCTTTGTGTCAACCTTATTCAGAAGAATGAAGTTCAATCTACTGTGATTCTCCTCTATTGTGCATCTGTACACACTTGTAACTCACTGACCAATGGAAACACCATTCTTAGCACAGTGTTCTAGACAGTGCTGTTAAACATTTCATTTTTCCTTTTAATAGTAATTTGATATAAGGAATCATTGTCTTTCTGCTGTGGAGTTTGTTTTTTTTTAAAGGACTCTGACTACTGTAATGAACTTTGTAATAAACTATCTTTTCCCATAACATTAACAGTTTTATTCAAAATTCATCTTCCATGTGTATGGAAAAGCACTTGACAACTAACATTTTAGCTAAAGTCTGCTGCAACACTGTAATTTGACTAATTCTACTGACAAGCCACAAAAATACATGTCTGAAATGATTCCATTCAAAATACAAACCTAATACACTTTTTTTGGTTTTTTTCAGGCTGAAAGAGACAGATTCTCTGTCTGGATCAATTTTGATTTACATTCAACTTTTTAATAGCAATTGAAAAATAGGTAATGAATCATTAGCATCACCAAAAAAAAAAAATTAAGAATATTGCAAAATCCATAATTCTGGCTGACTGTAAAAGTGTGCGAGCTTTTTCTTCCTCTGCTCCTTTCATTTTCCTTGCATTGACACATATTCTTTCATACCTTGGTTAGGAAAAATGCTAACCTGATGAAAGCACCATCACGATATATTGTATGTGTTTTGTGAAACAAGTATTTTTCACAGCCATGAAGGCACAGGCTTAAAAAAATGCTTTTGCTTTTCAAAGATACATGCTGAAAAATGACAAATGTCAAAATATCAGTATAATCAGATGGTACCAGAGAGAAAGTATGCATATATCCCAGCTGCTTGCCTAAGAAGCTGCAGCAGAGATCCTTATTACTATTTCAATTGCAGCTGAAATGTGTTTCCATGCAGACAAATTGTCGGAGTATGTGCAGGGCACTTAAGTTCTGCTTTAGCATCCTGAGGCTTATTGCTTCAGCCTCTCCATTTAGGTTATTTTCACCATGAATGGAACATGCTTTATGTAATTCAACATATGGCAGTACAGACATATCAGAGAGGTTTACAGTGATGAGTTTGACAAGAAAATTATTTCTGAAATGAGCTTAAACACTTGAATAAGGTTCTCTGAGTTAAGAATTGCTATTACTATTCTAGTGGCATAAACATCCAATGCACACACAAAGGAAGAAAATTATTAGGAATCATTGAATCATTCTGCTGGAGCAGACCAGCAGCCATTCTTCCTATTCACACAACTCACTTTGTTTTGCCAAGACTGTCTCTCCTGCATGCAAACAACCTACATGCTATGTGCTAGACTCAAATATATATAAATATACATATGCACATATTGATCAGTCACAGCTAAAAAAAAGCTATTTCAAAGTACTTTTATGTCTTAAAAAAATAACTAGGCCTATGCACCAGAAGGTAGCAAAAAGCAGCACTGTGATAAGAGCACACCTATAGCACTTTGTCTGAATAAACTGTACATTTTATACTTTAGCATCAAATTTTTAATATGATTTGCTAAGGAGATGTGTGTAATCACATTGTTCAGAAGCATGTTTTTGTGTCCATTCCCTATCTCTTCTCCCCATTTCCTTGCATGGTCTATTTCAAATGCTTGTTGAAATACGAGACAGGAGTAGAGGTCTCAAAAATTCAAATATCTCAAAGATCTTTCAAGAAAATAAGGTAAAAGAGATATCTTAGCAGGAAAAGTCTACAAAAAGTCCCATTTGGAAAAACAGAGGGCAGAGTTTACAGCAAAGCCTACACCAAAGTCAGTTGACTGGAAGACAAAACTGAAGAAAACCTGGCTCCTCCTTCCATATTTCTCCTTGCAAAGCCTGGAGAAAGGGAAAGCTGCAACTCTGCATTTCAGCAGCTGGGAAGAGAAAAGCAAGACAGCTCATGTGGCTGACCCTGAAGGAGGTCATGATTATGAAGCTGAGTTTGTTTCTTGATCTACACCAAACAAGCAGTCTGTGAACTGAGACAACCAGCATCGAACACAGGTGCTGAGAGAAGGATGCAAAAACAAGGGTCATGGTCAGGTTTGTGAGTGAAAGCATTGGCAGGCTCAGGCTGCTTAAGAGATGGATTCCGGTCTCTGGAATTGTCTCTGAATAGAGATGGGTGGTTTTTCATGTTTTATGTATTACGGAATGTCTCAGTTGTTCTAATGTATAATGTATATGTGACATTCCAATATCCCTGTGGAAAGAAGAACCTTTCTCCCGCCTACAGGCCTAAGAGTGTTGAGCAAAAGAAGCCAACTAACATTTAACCTCTCAAATTAGTGTCAATGAAGCAGTGATTTGGTATAATAAGGTGAAAGTTTATCATGTGAACGAATAAGAGCATTTTAAGATCTGTATTTAATGTCAATAATAGGGAAAAACAACTGTTATATGCAAAGAATAGAGAAGATAAAGATATCTGTTGACTTCAATGTCTCTGTTGGCTTGAATTTCACTAGCAGAAAGTCAACAGCACAGGTCAATGAACAGACTAAAATTTCACTTTCAACATGCTGAATTTTACTGAAAGGAAGTTGTAGAATCTGAAAAAATACGAAGATGCTTGAATTATATTCAACACTGCTACTATTAAGTGATCCATACTGTATATTATAATCAGAATAGGTACTGAATAATGATCTATGAGAGGTTACTAGAGAAAAATGTGTTTATGTGCATACTGAATATTAAAATGACACAATGTAGCAACAGCAACAAATAGGAATAAAGGCATAATGTTTAACTATTTATAAAATAATTTAGCATATTCTAAATACTCTTTGGAAATATGTTTTTGTTTCTTGAATGCATATTTACCAGTAAATGGAAGGTTTACAGCTGACAAAACTGTTACTTAGAGTCACATTCAGGACTTTACACCACAAAATTGTAATGCTTAGCCTGTTTGATGTTTTCCATAAAATCCTCCAAAGACAAAATTCTGTCCTATGCTTATTCCACAAAGTGTTACACAGTAGCATGGCAAATAGTCTAAGGCAATCTTATATAAATAATCAGAATACATTACACACACACACACATATACCTCAGACTTGTTGATAAACATGTTTGCTTATATCAGAGAGTATCTTTCTATTAAAAATATTTAGTATTTAAAATACTCTAAAACTTGGTGACTGTACCATGAGCTTTCAAAATGGTAAAAAATGCATTAGGCCATTCAAGAAGGAGCTATTTTATATATATGTGTGTGTGTGTGTGTGCTAGTCAGACAGTCTATTCTGGGGTTAAAAAAAAGGTCACATGATTCCAAAGTTGTAATTAAAGGGGAAAACATGCCTTTGTTAAGAACATGCACCCTATGAAGATTAATATCCTTGATTTTCTGAGGTGTACATATCAACCCAGTAAAGCATCAGCCTTATGACATGGTGGTGCTGGACACAGATGTGCTTGTTTAGAGTAACAAATGGTGTAATAGTATTTCACTAAAACACCCACAACAGTCCCTGAGTGTCTGCTAAGATAACCAACAGTGAGAAACATAATCATTGTGAATACTGGAGTGGTTTTTTTTTTAAATAGTACCACCTCCATGGGAAAAATGTTGTTAATTACCAGAACCAACCACAATGGTATATAATTACCAGTTCACAAGATGTATACACACAAACTCTTTGGAGTGTTGCTTAATGCAAAGTGTTGGGACCACCTCCTTCCACTGATCGCTGTGGGCTACCAAGGCCTGGCATCCTTAAACATCAGCCTTAAAATACCTAAGTCACATGAGGGCAGATGAAACAGCAGACTGTGACAGCTGTGAGGAGGTCCCTAAGTGTTAGGCATCCAAATGTGTTTGACTTGGAGAATACATTTTTGCTCAGGTATCACTGTCCTCCTTTCTGCAAATGTGACCCTTTAAATGACCCCCTTTTCTTGAATATATCATCCTAGGTCTTCTCCTTCCTTTCTTCTACTAATTATGCTCCCCTCCTCTTCAGCCCTTTGCCCTTACCTTTCCCATATGCAGTTAAGCCTGATATTTAAAGCAAAAAAAGTAGTCCTACTTAGTGCAATTTCAGTTAGCAGAGAGAAAGGAACAGTCCTTTTTCTACATTTTCTTTGCTCTTAAGACAGTGTCAGAGAAGGTTGGTGGCTGAGTCCCACCTAAGAGATTCATAGGGACTCAGTCAAAATTTTATGTGGAAATCAATATTACCTTAATATAATATTATAATATTACATGAATACAAGATGATAGCAAAATCAGCAAACAAGTGGGATCTTTCTTTTTGGGCAGAATGGAAATGTTTAAAGGCAGTTTTAAAGGATGACCAGTGGAAAACTCTAAAAAGAGTGTGTTTTCAGAACTGGTAGTTTCACTTGAAGAAAGAAGGAAAAATCATTGTTCATCAAGGGAGCGCCCTCTGTGAAATTCTTAAGGATTGCAAGGGCTGAAAAGTGAGAGGAGAGAAGATTCTTTATAAGAAATCGAATTTAAAAAAAAAAAAAGTAAAGTTACTTTTAAAAAATGCTTAGAGAGAATAGGGGTCAAAGCTGTGAGCTTTCTTAAATTATACTACAAGTAATCCAACTTTGTTCATAATCTGTATTTACATAAAGTCATTCATGGAAATTGAACAAGCAGTTACTTCACTGTAGTGCCTATCTATAGTCACACACTTAATACAACCAATCCCCAAAATCATGAATATCAGACCTGTCTATGAAAAATTGGTTCACATATTGAAAGAATCTTTATTGCAATACATACAACATTTAATAACAAAGCCAAAAAATAACCCTGGCAGTAACAGACACCAACAGCCACCAGCCAGTATCTCTCCAAATTTGCTTTTCCACTCACCTTCTCCTTTCTGTCTTTTCTACAGGCTCCCTCAAATAAATTTTATCAAATAAATTTTATCACATCAAATTTTACCACATTATCAGTTGGAAGTCACACATCCTAGACAAATTTTCAAGACCACACCTCTGATATTAATGTTTATTGTAAAAACTCAGACACCCCAGACAAAGGTCTACACCTTGCAGGAGGCACTTAGAAACACATCACAAGATAATGATTTCTGATGCAGAAAGCTTTTCAGCATGATGGGATTTGCTGTATTAACCTTTGAAACAGAGGTTAGATTCAGTCAGAAAAGAGTGAATCCAAAAATATCACTGCAAAGCTACTACTTTGCTGTGGTAGTCAAGAAGGACAAACTCAAAGAAAGCAAAGTGTTCCTTCTCTTCTGGATGGTGAGCAGGCAACCAGATCACAAAAGCGTCAGTATACTGCACTCTGAAGAGCAAAAAACTAGCTAGGTGAATAGGGGGGAATTGAATTAATGTCAGACTTTACAGAACAATACAGAATTGAATTAATGTCGGAGTTTATTTATCTACAGCATCCAGAGAATCAACATATTTTCATTTAGAGGCAAAGTCTGAATATGTAATGGGTATAAAACCACTTAGCAAGAAGGTCTGAGGTATTTTACAGGATCCTCGTGGAACCTGCATAACTTACGCTTTAGAGAGACATAAGACGTCTCACTCTCACACAATAAGTGCTCAAATCACAACAAACTTGTGCTTTGGTAGTTTTTCAACAAAGGTTGAGCATTCCTTGATACTTCCTGGGAGCATATTATTTACATACTTGCAATCTATCACTATTCAGCTTACCAATGATATCTTGAGAAGTTTTCTGCTTCATCCTTTAAGTAGTTTTGTCATTGAATGCAATAAGCATCATAGAGTAGAATTTTGAACACTTCTGCTCTTATATTTTGATAGAAAGCACCTTTCTGTGGCAAAACCAGAGATAATAAATCACTGAAATACTAAACTATGTTGATAGCACAACACAGTTTATGTTGATTTGTATTAACAGTATGCAGTGTCACACAGTGTGCTGCTGAATAAGCTGTGCCTCTGGAAGAGGCTTTCACATCTGTTAAAGGACCTTTGCACACATTCACATGAATTCACATTTCATGTTCCAATTTTTTTTCTGAAATTGTACCTGTACAAAAAGATCCGAAATATTAGGAACAAGTATGACTGGGATAGAGTATAGCAAATTCAAAGAGTAAAGATACAGTTTTCTTTTTTTTCCTCTCCCTCTCAATAGGTGAAATCAGCAGGAAATCAGGGGAAAATCCAATGATGGGAGATTAAAAGGAGGCCATTGGACTAGAAATGACATTACAGGAGACAGAGAGGGAAACAGCAGGAATCCAGAAAATACAGATATCAGCTAAGAGGAAAAAAGTATTGGTCCTATCAATGACATGTTAAACTTGAATTCACAGAAACCTCTTCTTGATTCTGAGCTCTTGGTACTATGTCCTTCCATAACCTTGATCATATAATTCTACCACTTTTCATCTCAACTCTGGACACATTACATGGGGACTAAGACTTTTCTAAGTACCCAATAGTAACACTGCCAGAATAATGGCAATAATGACTAGATATGTCTAGGGACTCAGGAGGACCCCGTTCCTGAAGTCATAGTCGTGGGCAGAATACTAAAACTTGAGAGGGGCACTAAGAACAAAAGGATGGGAAAAAAAAAAAAAGTAGTACAGGTCTCAGCAGAAGCCAGAACAAATAAATAAAACTTACTTTATTCAATCAATTACATTGCAAATATATTCCCTTAAGAAACGTCAGTTTTCTTCCTGAACTATATTAACTAGCCCAATGATATTTTACTTAGACAATGTAATTCCTATTCCTTTCCTAAGACCATTTTTAGAACTTAAAAATCTTCTAAGAGTCACCCATACTCAGATGAAGCAGTTGTTTCATTAGGTTTTGGCAAGAAAGTCCAGTATTTCATGTGTAATCAGTCACCAATTTAACTCTTTAGAATTCTTAATAACAAATTTAATCCCTACTAACCATGACAAAGAATAACAGGACTGTCTTGTTACCTTCTCACTTTACACAATCACTAAACAAATGAAGTACAGGCATATACAATGTACTCTGATTCACTGCATATCCTCAGCCTAAAATGTATGGAAAGGGAATGGGAGAAAGTACCAGCACAGGCCTTGTTGTGCTAACAGGTTTAAAAGGAGGTTGGCCAAGAGTATTCCAGATGGCTGAGTTTTATATTAACTGTTCACAGAGTAAAATGGGCTGTTGCTGTGAGTGATGTCCCACATTAGTAAATGTTGGTCTTTCTCATCACGTAAATCATAAGTTATCTATCTTCCTGATGCTATCAGTCCTCTCAAGATGCCTCAACCATGACAAGAAATAATGAGAGATTAACTGAACTGTTAACTTGTTAACCTTAATCTGTTCTGTAGTACCAGCCATTGGGAGAGGGAAAGACAGTCCTTCACGGAGAATCCTGTCACCACAGCACACCACACCTTGGAGAACAAATGCTCTGTATTAGCCCAGGACTCTACAGAACATATAGAATTAGCAAGAATGACATTTTAGATAATTTTATAAAAAAGAGTTTAGGCTGCTGCGATTACAGCTCATGTATAAAATGATCCACAGCTTTGAAGGGTATAAATTATGACAACCTTAGCAAAGTTGAAGGTACCCCTTAGGCATCTGCTAAGTTCCCAGCCCATGCAATATTTTGCAGGAATAAACATATGCTGCAACTGGCAGGGACACAAGTAAAACAATCAGGCAAAGCTACTTTATTATATCAAATACTCAAAAAATCACACACAGAAGTATTGGCTGAGATTAGGAATAAATTATTTCTGTTCCTTGTAAAGAAGAATACTTAGACAAAATAATGTATTACCTTGACCATCTGCACTCATTACTAGAATAAATAAGCTTCTGTATACTGCACTCTGAAGAGCAAAAAACTAGCTAGGTGTTGCAATAGAAGCAACACTGCAAACAGTGCCGTGTAGCAGAAGCAGGTGTAGCATGGGGGGGCTTATTTTGAACTACTCTGGTATCATGGAATGAATGCTCCTGGTTTATTTCCATTTGAAGGAACCCTAGTTCATGTAATTCATGACAGAAAGCAAGTGCAGTCAGAGGAGACAATCAGAGTATTCCCTCCAGAAGTGCTAATGCTAACATTGACACAAAGTTTGCTTTCAGTGAAAAAAAAAAAGAAGCACAATACATAGTTAATCAGTAGGGTTTTTGTCCCATAAGAATGAATTAGATTCTCAAAAAGAAACCCCAAAATTATAGTTTAATACCACACACATGAAAATCCATACTTTTATGCACATAAGTCTGTACAGGTTGGCTTCAATGGGACTATTATGTGTTGCCATTTCAGCAAAACAATTCAAATGTGTCTTCACAGTTACCTGCAGAGACCTCCCTTCATGCTTCCAGTTGAGTTACTGAGAACAAGGTCCTGAAAGACCAGTCCTACAGAGCAATGCAAAATCACATGCTGATATGTCTACATGAATTTAGCAGTACATATCGTTCATGTTTCTCCAGTTCACTATGCCAGGACTGTCTGCACTTGGCTGGATAAATATGCCCTTCGCTATCAAAAGGGCAATGCTTGGCTAAATGGGTGGTTTAAGATTCACACCTTAAACAGTTCTGAGCACTGTAAGCCAAGCAAAATGTAGGGGGAACTACAGAACAAAGAGTACATCATAAATTGATGTGACAAAATAATTATTGTTTTAAAGACTTGATAATACTAGATATAATTTTCACATATGTAAAAAATACAATCACTTCCATTCACATATTTTCTCTGTCTCTGTTTAGCTGGAATTCAAAATTTGGTATAAAATACTGATACATATAGCTCCTTGCTATTCACAGATGAGTAATTTGAGCCAATTTCTGAGATCATGTAAAGATGATGCATTCAAATGAAGCAACATATGAAAAACTTAAAGAAACTGCCTTACCAGAATACCCAATTTTCATAGGGCAGTATGTGTAGCAAGGGAAATGACTCGAGTTTTTCCTACTTGACAAAGACCCTGAATCTATGCTTTCTTAATTGTGAAACATATTAAGAGTTTTCAGAAATGACATTATTCTCTAATGCTCCTGTCCATTAATGGAGCACATTCATTGTACTTATTAAGAAGGTGAAGAATCATTAGACTAGTGGGAATGAGGGAAAGAAAATTGAAATATTCCCTGCTAAGAAATTAATTTAACAAAAAATGTCAGGAAGTCAGTGGAATTGAAAAGCGGGAGATGTTAGAATTAGGTCTACTCATTTGAGTCAAGTTTGATGCCATCAACAAAGACTGCTTTGAAGAAAATCATCCTAGTCCTCCAGCTCTTGGTGTTTTTCCCCAGAGTACTCCCTATTCATTCTACTGTCTTCTGACAGAATGTCTGTGCCCCTGCCATACTTTGTAATGCTTTCTGAAACAGGGACTGAACCCTTCAACAGTGCTGGTGTGTTCATACTGGACTGCCTCAGATGGCTTTAAAAGGCTAAAGCTACACTATGTTAATTCTGGATATATAAATGAATTGCAATCCTTTCAGTTCACCAATGCATATGCAAGGTTGTTGATCAGGGCTTGGAATGCACACCCAAAAGGCACAGATAGCAGGAACACATGCAGCAGTGTTAGGAGGGAAACACTTATCCATTTTTTTTTTTTTTTCCCCCAGAATGTTTTATGTCGCTACTGGAAGGAGTTGTGTTCATCCTGGTATTTTGGAAAAACCCAGGGATGGCAAATGCTGTGCTAGTGGTCATCTAGCAGCCTGGGAATTAGCCTGGAATATGAGAGCTGAACATATATTTGGACTTGACCTGATTCAAATTCAAGAATTAGATCTTGCTGTTCTGCATCCACAGGAACTGTCCTAACACATATGAAATACATCTGTGGTATGGCACAATAATTTTCTTTTTTTTTTTAAGTGGAAAAGGTAGGACATAAATAGTGTTCTATGTTTTTAGTCTAGAGTGGTAGGTTTTATACAGAATACTAGATACTGATATTTTTTCCCTAGTCCTAGTTCCTAGTACTGAACATCAGATCCCCACATTCTGGCTGAATTTTCCAGGCTCCAAGTATTTATGGAATCTTGGGTTTCTCTGCTTTTGAGAGGAAAAAAGAAGAAAAAAACCCCCTCACTTTTAGAATGTAGTATGTTTTTTTCCCCAAAATGAAAAACAGAAAGGAAAGCAGCTCCTACCAAAATGGAATGTCATTATCATAAGATTATTCACTAGCCATGGCCTGTGGCAAAACTGTAAATAGAGATGATTTCGAAAACAAAGTCTACAGCAGTCTCAAGTCTTCTGAAGTGGTGAGGTGGTTGGTTGACTGAGTTTCACTCTTTCATAATTTCACAGCCCAAATTGTTACTACGAAAGTGAACTATAAGACTGACTGCACCTATAGGACAGCCCCCACCACAACACAAGGATACAACTACTAAAAGTTATCTTTTTCACATCATTAGAGATAGTGACACAAAAATGAGCTCAAGACCCCAGTTTCCAAACTTTAGCTTGTAACTCAGAACCTAGGTGCTGCTTTATCCTGTTTCTAGTATTAACCTGCAGACATATGACCTGAATCAAAACACAGCAGAACAGGGACAAGAGAACTAATCTCCCATTCACTGGTTTGCTATTTTAAATCCAAGATTGACAGTAACTGTGGAGCTGGAGATGGGGGGAATCAGCCCAGGGAGAACAGCATTAGCATTGGCTTTAGCATGCAGGCTGCTGGGAGCAGAGGATTCAATACGTGGGTTTGAGCAAGCAGGGTGTTTGGGGAAGGGAAATCAAGCAGGTGGTGAACGGGAAAGCTGGATCAGTAAGTGGAAAAAAGCTGTCAGGGGAATCATTAGGAGCAGTTGCCTGGCCAGGTCCCATTTAGAAGCAGCAGCTGTGCCAGCCTGATGAGGGGAGGGGATCTGCTCCACGCCAGATGTGCACAGCGTGAGCACGCTGTGCTGGCTGCCAGACACGGGCAGGAATAAAGAGGGAAACCGCAGGGAGGGTGATGTGGAGAAGAAGGGAAGCAGCTGCCAGGTTACTCCAGGAGCCAGATGCTGTGCACAAAACAGCATGTACCACTGCTGCAGCCCTGTGATCTCTGAGCAGCTCCTGCCTAGGAGTAAGGGGTTAAATAAATGTCCAGGGGAAAAAATATTTCAGAGGCTGTAGGTGCTGATTAGGCTGATTCCATGCCTTTGTGATCTCTTCTTGCAATCAAGATGAGCTGGTATTTTCTGCTTGAACTACAGCTTAATTTTATCACTGTAGAATACCTAAGAATTATTTCTTGGACTAGGCACTGGTTTAAAACTGCAGTGAAGAATATTAGATTTTGTTCTGCAAACCACCTTACAAAGTCTGATTTTTCTCTTTATCAGCTCAGCTGTAATTCATGAATTCACTCAGAACAGACATGTCTGACCCCTTCTGAAGCTGAGCTGTGATGAACACCACAGAACAGAACAGACCAAAAGCCTCAAGATAGTGCCTTGGGACTATAAACATTTATTTTAACTTCCTCTGTTGGTGCTGTGTTCTGCCTCTACTCTACATTCTCATCTCTTTGGCCATCTTTTGCTGAAAATCTTGTAACATACGGTAGAGATTATATTTTTGACTATATGGGGAAGTCTGAGCTTTAGCTGGAATAGTAGAATCCAACAAAATGTTCTGTCTCTTCTCCTTCACTGCAAAATTTCATTATTTCATACTTAATTTTCTGTATTTTTCATTAAGTTCCTCTTTTGCCCTACTTTCAGCTGTTGTGTCAGTAAAATACTCCCTGTCTGTTTAGGAAGGCCTCAATTATTTTTTAATTGTAGTTTTTTATACCTAAATCTTTCTAGCGGAATTCCCCTATTGTTGCTCCTGGCATATAAAAGTACAAGCTTCTGAACTGAGCTAAGCTAAACCAGCATTTTCTGTACTTCTACTTACATTACAATTCATCAAAGGCAGAATATCTGGTTTATGGAGCTTCTTTGTGCTTGTTCAAAAGTCACAATATAAATAAGTATCTATTTTTATTTCTCTCAAGAGATCTAAGCTAACTGCTATAATATATAAAGAGATTAGGAGCATGTTTTATGCAAAAGAAAATTCTATCAGCAACACTGTACAATGAGAAGAATGAGACAAATAATTCCTAGTGATTATTCTGGTATAGAAGTTTAATCTGTCTATTGTCTAAGGTACCTGTACCAGGAGACTTCCAGTCTTTTAAATATATTCAATGTTTATGCCATTTTTAAATGTTAAAAGGGATAAAAAAAGGCACATGCTAATACTTCCTAGTTATTATTCATGGTTGAGTTATATTGTAACTGGCCAGAGAGGTCACATAACGCACATTTTGAACCTGATAGAAGTTGCATAGAAAAACATTTAAAGCAAAAAGATGCATGCGCAAATGCAAAATATGTTCTGCTAAATTTGGTACTTTGATAGATTTTCTTTTTAGTCCAGTAAAAATATAAAAATAATATAAATAACATTATTAAGATTATTTTTTTATTTTAAAATGTTTTAAAAACATGGAGAAAAAAACAAGCATTGCCATAAGTTTTCTTAGGATATCTTTACACAGCTTTAAAGAAATACTATATTGTTAAAATACTATTGACTATTTGTATTTATGCAGACTAACACTCTAGTGATCCACACATTTAGATAAAAAATGATTCCCTGCTACAGTATTGTGATTATTAATATTGTTGTTGTTGTAGCAAACACCTCAGAAAAGTTCTATAATCACCTTGTGCTCCAAATTCAGATCCAAATTTTGTCTTCAATTTAAATAAAATCAGTTCTTGAGCTTAACATCTGAATTGAGAGCATGAAATAGAAAAGACCAGACTGTGGTCCCAGCTCATGACACCTGGGTAAATAGTCCTTTGTGAGTTTGCAGTCTGAATTAACAACAGCATTCCCAAACTTCTCACTTTCACTTGACTGCAACAAAGCTGGTGAGAAATGATGAAGGCAGATCATAGGCCATTAGTCAAAAAAAAGAAGTGTGCTTTTCCAGCTATTAAGTCATTCTTTAACTGCTTACTCCACCCTATTAAAACCCCCATAGAAAAATTCTTTTCTGCTGGACACCAACCCCCTCTGACTGATTCACTGCCTTCCTTTCTCCCTCCTACTCCCTATATAATTTGAAGTAGGTGATGAAAGACCATAAAATGCTTGGGTGAAGCTGATGGGTGTAGCACAGAACCAGTCATCAAAACCAGAGGACAAGATTCCAAGTTGCAATATTAAGACAGCTTAACAGCAGATTCATTATTGAGTTCATCATCAAAAGATGCTTTTGGAATTCCCAGTATTATACAATATTTAAGAAGCATAACTTGTTTTCCACCAAGTATTTCAGTATTTATATTTGTGATAATAGTTATCATATGCCTTTACAGAACTTAGCCTCTACTTAAAAACTACAGTGGGATGCAAATATATCTATTTAACTATAAACATATAATAGAAAGATGTCCAACATATTTGGACAATCTAGGCCTGATACAGACAATATTTATTCAGATGCTTAACCACATGAAGAGTACAAATGGACACAAATTTTCTTCTTTGCCTTTATTTACATATAAGACTTGATCACACAAACTGCAACTCATATGGAATTTTATTCACCAAGATATACACTGAGGTCAGCACAATGCACTTAACAAGTATTTTCAAGCTTAAAACATTGCTTCAGCTCTCACACACACCACAAAAAGGGGAATTGCTGCTTGAACTGGGGAACTGAGACAAGCCACAAGACTATAAACTGTAAAATGAAAGAAGCAAGTAGTGCAAACCTTTCTCTTTTTTTTTATTTATCAAGATGAGGTGGAAATAGCCTCATTTCAGAGAAATTTGCATAAAGTATCTTTACCATTTCATTCCAAATCTAAGAAGGCTTAATATAAAAGCTTTTGCAAGAATCTCTCCCACTAGAAAGAAGTAAAGGTGATACTATATTGTAATTGTCTTAGACAATTCTACCAATTATAATTTCAAAATAGTGTTCTATTTTGTTCTGAGAAGCTCATATTGCTTTAGTCAAATTGTGGTCAATAACATTCCTCTGATGAATTTCTCATCCAAAATAGCAGATTTTTATCTATTTGACTACCATCACACAGACAGAAACAGTTAACTGAGGAGTCTGTGTGAAAGAGGAAAGGCAAAAACACAATGCCTGTACTCCAGGCTATTCCATCCAGTACTTGAATTAACACACATCCTCAAAGTAGCTCAGTTTCCTATTTTACACATTGTTTATATCTTGTTTTCTGCAAATAATCAGAGACTTCCATGGAATTAACCACATGACACACTTAAGTCTGACTTGCCAGTCTGACTTAGCTTTTCTTCTGCATTCTGCCATGAGCCACTGCAAAAGGAGTCAATCAGAGAAGTACCTGAAGCACAAGACTCAGAAATATCGGCATCACACAAAATTCCCTTAGCTTTTATTCATCAGACTACAGTATGCATTCCAAACTCATTTTCTGGAAGTATCTCCTTATTATCCAGCCTTTACAAGAAAGGATAATTCCCTTGGTCCCAACACCCTCTGCCATAAAAGACACCCACATAACTACATAACGACACCTTCTGAACTCATGTTGTGTCTCACCTCAGTTAAATACAGTGAGATGGTAAATAAACACTTAATCTGTATCTCCTTAAACTCAAAACCCTTTGCACAGGCTCAACAGGTACTGCAGGAAAAGAGAGCTTACTTTTTTTAAGCTCCACAAGCCACTGATAAGTGTTGGTTTGTTTTGGTTTTTTTTCCCCAAAAGTTTCCTAAATACTCAGAAGAGCCTGGTTTCAAAAGTTCTGCAGGAAATATAAAAATTAATTTAGTTTAGCTTTTTCTTCTCATTCTCACCCTTTGCCTAAGAGCTGTCCTGGTAGCTCTACTCATTTGAAAAGTAATTTAGTACATATGTTTATTCCCTCTTGTATACTTAAAACATTTTATAGTTCCTAATTTTCTAGTTATAAGATTATACTCTCTGATTTCCATGGCTTCCTGCCAAATACAACAGTTCATTCTGTATTATTGAAAACACATGCAGAAGCTTCAACAAGCCTGATTTCCCTTCCATCTTTTATTTCTTTCACAAACATTCTTTCTCAACAGACTGATGCCTCAGACTTTTTACATGTATTTCTCTTCTTCATGGACTCACTGCAGTCACACCATCCCTTGTGTGTGAAGCATATTAACTGCTTCAGAAGCTGCTCACCAGACATTTAGTAAAGGTGGCGAATTCTGAGCAGAAGTAAATTGTGCAGATGGAGTTCCACAAGGGTTCAGCTGCCTTAGTGGTGTTGTGGGCTCACCTAAAGGAGGAGGCTTTGGACTCCAAGTTTCCCCAGCCTGTGAAAGGTACTGCAATATCTGAGGAGCTGCAGATGGGGCAGCCTGATGAAGCAGCTGTATCCAGCAAAAGCAGCTGCCAAAACCCCAACACTGCTCCACTTATGCCCAGCTGTGGAACTGTTTGCACTGGGTTTTGTCTTGCACATCACCCTTGCTAACAAATTTCTGAATCCATTAATGCAGTGTTAATACACCATCTAACTCAGGTCTATCAGAAACATTTTAAAGATTTCACAGAGCTCACAAAAATCCTTTCTGAAATTGTTCCCACTAAAATCCTACAGGGAGCACTACAATTTTGACTCAAAGGAGAATTGAACATGTCCTCTGTGCTTAGTGTCCTTAGCCTTTCCAAAAGCCTCTGCCTCTATCTGCATAAACATTTCCTAGTCTGTCTTTTTATTCTGCCCTCAGAGATCTGTAATAGTTCCCTGTGATTGCTCTTATGCATTTCCTGTGCTTCACTTCAATCAAAGCTGTCTCTGCACCGGTAGCCTAAGCACATGTCATTTCATCCTTCCATCAGAGTGTTCTCCTTTGTCTCACATAGCGGTGCTGCATTCCATTTTAAAGTGTCTGTGATCCCGTTAGACTGCACAGGAAAAGAAAAGGCACATAACGTGCAATCATGGAGAAAGCAAAAAAGAAAGATGAGACAGAGTAAGGAAAGGATTAAGTTTGAGACTTTCTACTTTATCTAGTAAGGCAAAGCCCCCACCACCTGCAGAGAAAGCCTGTCCATGGAAGGAGGCTCATGTCCCCTCAGGACAATCGTCCACCTTGCCATTCCACTCTGCAGGTCACCACAAAGGCACAGGCATGCTTTTGAAATGCAATTCACACTAGAAGGAATACTAGGAAGAAAAGCAGAGGTAAAACTGTCCTGGGTCATGTAATTCAAATAAAAACACCTACTGGTTTGTTTTTTTTGTTTTTAAGCCAGACATATTAATGGGACATTTCACCATGATGCCCCCACTCCCTTCAGCAGCTACAAGAGGGGGCCTGAAGAAACATCTGCATTTTCACTGACCATGCAGTGATTTGTCCATGTTTCCTTTCACAGTTCCTTGCCATGCTCAATTTGTATCTTAAATCTAGCTGGCTGAAAACTTCACAGAATTTATTTTGTTTAATAAATACCCAGTTAAAATTCTAGGCAACTGACAATTCTTTTGTGCAGAACTAACAGTGTGAACTGGTTTAAGCTCCCCAGCTCACTGTCACACACAACTGCCTGCCAAGGCACCACACCCACAGCAGCACCCACACCTATCCTGCACATGCATCCAGTGTGACCATGAAGCAGTGCGACCTGAGCAGTACAAACATGCCTCCTGGAAAGCAATTCATGCTTCTCCTAATGCAAAACATTCTTCCTATGCCACACAGGTAAAGTCTAACAGCTAATGAGGTAACAGGGAATAAACATCACTTATGGCCATTTATCAATTTATGGAGGTTTGATTATAACTGACTTTCATCTCCAATGAGATCAGGATGAGCTGAGTTTTGAGAGGTAACCCAAAAGGTCTTGACTGTGACACTCCTGTCCAGCTTCAGCAGCAAGTTTCCTCAAAAACTACAACAAATATCTTAATTATGTTTTGAAGTAGAGATTGTGAATAAAAAGCATGCTTGCTATATTTTATACAATAATTTTATTCAGAAAAGAGCCATAATTATAGTAGGAGTGACTAAAATTAGCTTGTTGGGATAGATTGTTGGGATAGACAATAGTTAGTTGAAAAACTTAATCTGTAAATACTGCAAAGTTATTTGAAACGGCTCCTGTTTGTGAAAAATATTTTTTCACACTATATTGCCTTTCTTCATCAAATTATATACCATTTTTTTCTCAAAGAAGCCTGAATTGCAGTGACCATGGAAGCAATGAGGGGAAGTTATCCAGAGATAATTCTTAGATAAGGTGACCAAAATTACAAGAATGCCCACAGACTCTGAGTCTTTAGTTCTGGATTGATTTTAATTTCATCAAAAAGCTACAATGACTGTTCTAAATAATAACAATAAAAAAGGCTTACAGTTTTATTGGAAAATCTATTGGTCTGTCAAGCTAATTATCTGATACCACTGTTGCAGTACATTAAATTCTGCAGTAACAAGGCACTTGGCATCCTCATTAGTAGCTACATGACTCCTTGGGAGACTGAACATTTACTAAAAGGTAAGCTATGAGACAACAGCACTTTTGAAATTACTGCTTCCCAAGATCCATTTCCCTCTCTGTGTACATACACTATGCTTCTCCTTGTGCACACCATGCATCCTGCATGGGGAAGGAAAAATGAGATAACAAGCAGGTGGAGTAAACTACTTTCCAAACTGAGGTGCCTTGGGATTTCCTGTAAAGGAGAAAAATCACATTAAACTACCCCACATCTAGACCAGCATAATCCTCTTCTTTGACTAAGTTAATTTTGCTTGTGTATTGGTTTACAGTTAGACACAGCCACTGCAAACATGACACTGTTTAAAGCCTTGTCACCCCTGTGAAACCTGGAGGGCAAAATCACTCAGAGGGATTCACTGAAAGCTTGTTGGGTCTCCCCTTTGCACTCACAAGTCCAAGGAACAAGACTGATGAAAGAAAAAGCATTGTCTAATACCTTTTTTGTATTTCTCAATTCTCACAGCTACCAGAAGGAAGGCTACAGGGAAATTCTCTTCTGATTACTTTAACGCTGCTTTGTGCCAATGAAGAGTACTAAAGCTACCTTAAGTGTGCTGTGACACAGAGCTGGGAGCTTGGGGCTTCACCCATCTTGAGTTGCTGTAACGTTCAGATACCTCCAAATATCTCAGTTACAATATAAGCTAATGTTAAAAATCAATTCAACGTCAGAGATTGGACAGGACGAACTCTTTAAAATTTTATTTGGCAATTTGTTTCTATAAAACCCCATTTTATATTTTCAGTGTTTTCACTATGTTTTATAACCTTGCTAAGCTCAGGTACAGGCGGAGATGATGAGCACAAAGCTTGCATATAAAATGAATGAGCTTTTCTAATTCTTACTGATAAAAAAAAAAGTTTCACCTAAATTAGGTTGAAAAACACATCTATTCTCCTGCATTTATGCAGCTTTATTAACGTGCCTCTTTGTACTTCAGTGAACAATTACAAATCATTTTACCAATTTCTTCAGACACTCAGGCATGCCAAGAGCTAATTAACTAGTGTGACAATTGCAAGAAGAAGCAACATAATTCAGTTTTTTAAATGGCTGGAAGGTATTTAATTTGAATAAAAGAGCAATTAAATAGCAGGAGTAATAAATGGTATTGACAGCTAGGATGCACATATCAGAAAGGTCGCTAACAAAGTACTTGCAGGTACTTTCAGAAACTCCTCTTTGGAGTTGTGAAATTAGGATTAATTGGCTGGAGCTGTTTTATAGACTATTTCACACATTTAATACCTTACAATCTATTGAGGTAATCAGCCATGTGTAAAGAACAAGTTTTGAATCGATTCCCTGATTAAGTAAAATACAAGGTTCTTTGTATGCAAAATGCAGAACGTTAATGCAAGATTCATCTGGCATAGTGGAATACAAGTAGGAAAGACCTTTTTAGTATAGTAAATCCCAGAATCTATCAGAATTTGAGAGTTTCTTGGCACAGCTTAGAAGTAACTCCTGCTTTTGCTGTGGAAACTTGGCAACAGTAATCACCAGTCATGTAGATTTTTATTTTGTAAGAATCAGTATTATTCTACATCCACCATTTTTTGCTTATTTAGTTTAAATAAGCTTTCACTATGTCTTTTAAATACCAACATTTACTAGTGGGAAAATATTCTCTCTTTCTCAGTAGAATAAAAAATACAAGAATTAGTAAGTTCCAGAAGAAGCTTGCAAAGCAGAATACAGGTAATGAGCTACAAATGACATTGCTTGGAAACACTGGGCCTGTGGGAATTGGATTTTGCTTGACATTCTGCCTCAGCTGTCACTGTCGCATTATGGACTCCAATTACTCTTTATCCAGGGCAGTCCACAATTCCTGCCCACAGTTTGTGAACTCCCATTATCGTCCTTGCCTCAAGTCAAGTATCTTGCAGAAGTAAAAACAGTTGGTTAAAATACCTGATGTATTTGAAGGAAAGAATAGTTCCCAACCAGAGAAGGGTCAAATAAGCTTAGGCTAAGAGGATCAGTCAGATCTGGGCACCATCATCTCCACCAACATGTGCTATGAAACTTCAGACCCTCCCTAGACATCAAATAGTCTTAAGAAGATACTTAGTAAGCTCTGTATAACTTGATGACTTCTGGGCCTCTCCTCCCCACATCTGCAGTCAAACTATGAAAGACAAATGAAAACAGTTACAATGGCAAATAATCCCAACAAAGTCTTTGTCCATGTTATTTCCTCACTCAATATTTGGCAGAGTGACCCACTGAGGACTCAGAGACCTGAAAGCAAAGATCAGTTTTCGCCTGAAGACGCTTAGGAAACGGGTAGTGGGGATGTTAGATCTGGGGGACCAGCCTAACTCCAGCCTAAGGGAACAGTGTCTTCTATGGTTCAATGAAACAAGACTTACATATTTTTATGCATGGAAATTTTTTTTTCCTAGCTGTTCACTTAAAAACAGTTAGAGGTTAAGAAAGGCAAGTGCAAATTCATCTGTGTATTAAATTAGGTAAGAAGGATTTTTATGTACTAGCTCTTGCTGGAAACAGATGGGCTTGATAGCAGTATACTCTAGTTGGGCAAACACTTTGTGCTCCTGTTCCTACATAAAGTAACAAACATTATTTAAATTCTATGTTGGGAATGTAAGCACAATATGTTGTTTAAGCAGTAGTAAAACAACAATCTTTACATTTTATTGTGATATAAAAATCATATAAATTAACATTAGAGTCAGTTGAATTTTTGCTCAATTGTCCTTGATCAAGACTCCTTGCAACGAGATAAAGTAGCTCCTTATCTTTTGGGGAGCTACTCATTTACCACAAATCTCCTGTTCCCTAGTCTGGCTGGTATGTGTCTCCAGGGAAAAAGAGCATCAGCTTTGAACCAGTTAGCTTCTCAAGAGGATAAGTGATTTGGAAACATTCTGTATGTTGGACTAGGCATCACGTGACCAATAGGAACATAAGTCTCTATCTGGGGGTTGGATGGTGTTGAAAAATATTTTTCTGGTTTGTTTGGATTATTACAGAACAAACTTACTAATAAATTCATCACATACTATTACATAATAACTGATTTTGTTACTAAACAATTCCCTGTACTCTTCCCACTGATAGCATGTTCTTTACAGCTTTTTACTCATTAAGCCATCCTTTGATCTCTAAGCTACAGCGGTTTATGTTACAAGCAAAAAAAAAAAAAAAAGCTATTTACATCATGAATGACCAAAAGATACAATTTGAGATCTTCAAGTATCATAGCTAACCCCATTTCAACTTACTTAAGACCTTCCCAAGAACAGTTCAACCTCCTTATTAAATATGAAGCAATCATGTTTCTTCAGAATAAAATGCAGACTCTGCTAGGAAGTCAAGACAATAAAAGTAGTGAAGATTTTCTTTTATATTTTTAAGAAACTAAGTGCATTGGTAATATTTTTTTTGAACAGTTGTCTTTCTAATAACCTGGCCTGCACTTAAGACAGATTTTCTTGCTCTAGTTTCAAACCTTGTTTTCCATCTGCTGTTTTGCATTCCCCAGTCAGAAACAAGAGGCTAGAAATGACAATCTAATAATGGCACACAGGAGTAATTTAGGTCATTAGGTCATTATCTTTCTTTTGCTTCTTAGATGTTTGGTTTGTTTGTTTTTTGTTTTTGTTTTTTTTATAAATATGATAAATATTAAATATTATGAGCCATTCTACCATCTCCCTTTTTCCTTACCATTTCCTTATGCACATTACCAGAGCTCATCAATACTTCCTTCTTGGTTTTTAAAGACTGTCTAAAAAGCATGAACGAAAGACTTCAGTACCATGAGGAAATTCCCTCAGAATGAAAATGTATGGATATATTCAACCCTGGTGGCAGTCTTCTAATACATACTGAATTTTCTCATGAGTTAACTTATTCAACTTTTGAGTAAACCAGACTGAAAGAAGAAAAATCTTTTAGGCCCAGAAGAAGTCTCTCTTATTTATTCTTTTCATTTAGGCTAGAGTGGGATAAGATTACAAATCTATGAAGGACTGAAAATGTGCAGTTAGAGAAGATTGAAAATAATTTTCTTTTAAAATTCTTCTTTTACTATGTCAGCCATTTATTTTGCTTCTGTAGGAACCAAATTTGCAAGAGAGCCTCTCAAACAATTTGAAAATAGAACTAGCAAGAAAGAAAACCAAACCAAACCACATTTAAATTTCAAGTGCTAAAATTCTGATGAAAATACTGTAGAGATAAGAAAAGCCACACAAGCTCTTCTATATTTTCATATGATGTGACCTTGCTTTATCTCACAAAGCACTACACGGCAGCACAGAAAATCCCCCATTATTTCCCTAACGAGGTGATGTGCACTTCATAGAATAGTTGTTGACCTATTGTGGTAATTGTTTGGTTTCCAATTACACAGCTTGAAAAACATGAGGTCCTTTTGAGAGTATATAAATATTATCAGTAAAATGCACCTCTTATTACTTCATTGTAGTCAAGCTATTCTAACAGAATTATATCATAAATTGACTTTGCCCAATGTACAATTTATCCACTGTATTTTTTACAAAAAAAAAATCAAGATATCAATTAGCTGTTTTGAAGAGAAACAACAAAGAACATTCAGTTTATTTTTTTAACTTTGGATGCTAGCCAAATTCTAGAGCTCTCTAAAATGTTTGCATTTTGAAGAGACACTAATGACGGGGTATGGTGCGTTTAATGTGACCCTATAAAGACAACACAGAGACTGGTTACTCTGAATTCAGTAGGCAACACTTTGCTGATGGCTTCAGCACTGTTTAATTAATTGTTCAGTCCAAGAGTTGCCCCTCTAAGTTCCCTTCACATTTTCCTTCTCTGACAGCAAGTAAGGAAGTGACCAAAGAAGATAGAATCAAACTCTTCTCAGGGGTGTCCGGTAGGAGGACAATATGCAGTGGGAACAAATTTTTTAAACAAGGAATTTTATCTGAATCCTGAACACCTTCATAGTATGAGGGTGGTCAAGCACTGGAATAGGATGTCTGGAGAAGTTGTGGAGTCCCCATATTTGAAGCTATTAGAAAACTGGCTGGACAGTGTCCCAAGAAATCTGCTCTAGTTGATCCTGCTTCAAGTACAGGATGCAGGGGGTGGTGGATGAAATGATCTGCAGACATCCCCTCCAACCTTAAATATATGATTATATGATTTATATGTAATTTAGGGGTTCTCTCTGAATTTCTTGTTTACATTCATAACCAACATGCAATTCCACTTTCTGAATATCCTTTACCTTTTTCCCTCATCCACATCATGCTTACTGTTCCCATATCTGTCTCTAAGAAACATTTTTTTCATTACACCAGCTTGCCTTCTGACTCTTCTCTGCTGCTTACCTCTTCTCTTCATCAACTGCTTGCAATATTCCACCCCCATTTCATAACTTGTCCCTACATACTGATAATTACATTCCAGCTCCAGAGAAATTCTTAGTTCTTTAATATACGCCTGATTCATGTTAAATTATTAGGAAAACACTTGGGAGCAAAGTTTTCATCTGCATTTCTCTCTCTGCTATTATGTATTTGTCTACCATCCTTGCTACAAGCTTTTCAATGAAAAATTCCACAAAAGTGGAGTAGGCATCCTTCAGCAGCAAAGTACTGACCCACAATAAATTACAATACCCAGAAAACATCAGCCACCACAAACAGACTTGTTATTACAGGCAGACTGTTAAACCATTTCTCATTCTGACTACTTATCACACAACCACTAGGAAGAGTTCTCATAAAATTTCTTAGATGCAGATTTAGCCTACAACCATGAAACACCTTCATTCTGCTTCAAAGCCTTTTGAAACTTCTTTTGGTATTTTGTAGCACCCTCTCCTCTCATCATCATTCTCTGAAATTATACTTTCTTACTAAGGGAGCAGTAAAAACTACCACTTACAGAGTAAAGAACTCTTCTACATGATCGGACTAAAAGACGCGCTGGGCATTCAGTGAAATAAAAAAGTATTAACAAGAAAAGAAGAAAAACCACACACAAACCTGAAAGTAAGATACAAAGAGAACTCTTTTTTTCTCTTGCAATTAAAATAATGTAAAGAAGGGAACATTTGACCTATTGTATCAAAGCATTTATTTTCAGAACACAATTAAGAAAGTGGGAAATTGCAAAGATACATGGTCAAATGTGCCCACAAAGATATTTCCTAACTCTTTATTATTTTCAAGCCTTTTTCGAGAAACTTTTTTAAGTACTAAAAATATAACATTGCTATTAATATGTCCAGATTCCCTCTAAACAACTTGAAATAAGTCATAATAACAAGATGATAAAGCTCTTGAATCAACAATTGCCTTTCTTCTATGCTGGCCTTCAAGCTGTCAATTGATGATTGATGTAATTCTCCCAAGAAATCCAGTTCACTAAGAACTGGATGGAGGAAATGTGATTCACAGAGTAAATTTGAATCCGCATCAAATTTTAAGGAAGATTTGGACAAGACAAAAGTGCACGAAAGGAAAAACCAGTCGCTAATATGTCAGCAGTTGTCTCAGATCGAGGTTCTGTGTGAAACACACTTTTGTGCACTTTGACAAGGTGATTGTGGCTGGTCAAAAGTCATACAAGGAGGTGTTACCAGAAACCCAAGAACAGCAGGATAACTACATCTCTGTACATTGGCATACCTTACAAACACTGTCCTCCAACTCTTTGATATTAGTACCCTCATATTTCTGTTTAGCCTTTTTCCTGCCTGAAATCTGAAATCAGTAAATGACACAAAAATGACACCAATGAAGAGCAAAAAATAAAATGTGGCTTTATATTGTCAATTTTTAATGGACAGAAAAATAAAATTTTAATTAAAACAATCAAATTTGAGTGCATACACAGATCCAGATACAATTACTGAAACTTTTTTACAACTGCCCTGGCCACAAATGGAGTTAAATAGATGTGGTTTATTACTAAACTTCTCATAGAGATATAAACCAAACAAAAGGGACGGAAAATCACTATATGATCAATAGTGAAAATACTGCAGTTACTCAGGTGGTTTCTGGGCATTTGTCTAACACACAGAAATAACAAGGCACTAGTACATGCTATGTACATGAGCAAAGGGAAAATTTTTATTGTATTACAAAAAAAATTGAAGGTAATGTGCTAGGTTTTAAATATTTCTTTGCCTTATGTAAACTGTGATTCCTTGGTGAAAACAAGAATTGGTGATAAATTCTTCCTGCAACCATTTATGAAATACAGCTACAGTGAGGAGCAGAGAGTTCTTAGTGAGAAGGAGAATGTACTTTTTATGACAAAGAACACACCTACAAAAGTATTTCATTTTGTTGGATGAAAGAAGTCTTGCAGTTCACCTTTATACATACATACATATATATATATATATATATATATAGCTTTATCTTTAGCCAAAACCAAGTCTGTTAAGTATGGATCTGAATAAGATAATAATCACATTGTCACATATATTGAAGGATGCAGAGTATTTCAATGAAAGGTAAACTTTCTTTAGATATTTTTCAGGAGAAATAACTCTAAGTCATGGTGTGCTGGCAAACAAGTCTTTCTAACAAGCTGTTGGTGTAAAAACACTGTGATTCTGTCCTAATGACTCACTCCACCATTATTTTGTGTTGAGCTAAGATCCTTTTCTGAAATAATATCTTAGTCATTTCAATAGGGTAAGATATTCCTCCAAACTGGGCTTCTTTTCACTAATGTATAACTCAAACTGACAAACATGGAAGAACCTATTCCAAAGTAATTATCACATAGGGGGCTATTGACTATATGATGTTGAAATATGAAGGCATGTTTTACTTCATATTCAGGTAAGTCTAAAGCCAATGGCTGTTAAATTACATGATCAAAAAATGCCTCTTCTTCATGTCTGAAACCAGGCCAAGAAATGTAGTAAAGTTAATAAACTGTCATGCTCATTTTTGTATGCCGTACGAAAGTAGCTCAAAAGCAAATTTCTTTGCAAGAAAATTTGCAATTAAACAGGACAGAAAAATTACAGCAAAAAAGAGCTTAATCAGAGAAGCAGCTAAACAACCTTTTCTTCTGTTTAAATATTCAGACATTTCTGTGTCAGATATTAACAGCCAGTTCATACTCACTCTCAGAAAAAAAAAAACACACAAAAAAACCAACAACCCAATGCAGTAGAAAACAGCAGCTTTCTCCTCTTTTTCTGCTTGAACTGCACAGGAGAGTGAATGAATGATTTAAATAGAAGTTCTCAAGTATACACAATATGCTTTGATTTGCACCTTCAGTAATGACACTGAAGCCAATTAACCAAGGTTTTGGCTTTTACCTTCAATATACAAAATTATGAGATTCAAGTGATTATATAATGAAAAAGTAGTATCTACTCAGAAAAAGCTGGCTAAAAGTGCAGAATTGCTTTTTCACAAAACATTTATGATGTTTGTTTAGAATTTGTTTTTAATCCAACTTGAACCTTTTTTTCTTTGCAAACAATTTTCCAGTGAACTAGAAATTCTGAGATAGCCTTTTTAAGCAACAAAAGGATGGACCACGTCTGCCTTTTTTTCAGTTCTCACATATGATCAGTTCTTATCTCCTCAGGTAGTGATGAAATCAGAAGGAGGCTCTCTAACAGTAGAAATGGTCAAGATGCTAAAAACAGTCGCCCATCACAGGACTCAATATGAACATTTACAAAATGATACATATTTTACCTTAATTGCAAATCAAATTCTATTACTGTTGGTAGGAAAGTCTGCTGATAGTGGTACAACTCACACAGTCCAACTTCAATTTCAGCAGACCAGCAACCCACGACTGCAACAGAGTTGCTGTGGAAATTTCCAATATCCCTAGTCAGGACCTATGCAAAGGAAGCAGAACCACATCAATTTGCATCTTGAAGAGTGACAAAGCAGGTTACTTTGGGGGGCTGAGAGGAGGCACACTACCTGGCAGCACAGAGGAGAAATGCCACAGCTGAGGTGCTGAGACAGCTCTGAGAACCACTTCAGTGCCATCAGCTCTCAGCAGTAATGGCCTGGATGGGCAGCAGCAGGCTGCAGGTCCTTCAGCTCTCAGCTGACATTCCTATGGATGGTAAAGGTGTAAGAACCTCTCCTGGCACCTGTCATTGTACATTCACACTGTGACTGGAACAATATGGATTTACACCAGTTGAGAGTCTGGCCTAGCAGTTAAAGCCTTCCATGAAATGGGTAAAAAGGACCTCGCTCCTGCAAAGCCCTGTGCCGTGACAGTCCCAACATGCTCTCCCATGTGTTACACCTCCATGTGTGCAATCTGGCAGCTGCAGCTGAGCTAAGAGCTTCCCTAAATCAATTTCCAGAAAGAAACACACTGAAACTTCCACTGTGGGCTCACAGGAGATTCAGTCAAGTCAAATATTTATCCTTTGACCTTTTACATTAGAAAGGGTAATTGAAAAAACAACAGCATCAAAAACCTGAATGTGCACATGCCTACAGTAGCTTCAACACACTACTTCATTAGAAATGCAGAATATTACCTAGGAAATCCCAGGCCAACTGGCACCCTGGTTATTAAGGTACAAAAATCCCAATGGCTGCAAAGAGCCTTCTTTATTAACAATACTTTCTCTTACAAAATCCCATCCTTCAAGCAGAGTGTTATTAGTAACGGCACAGGACACATATTCTGATTCATTTATTGAACCCTTTGGTTTTCTGTTTTTATTAATAGGGGACTTCTCCAGGTTGGTGGGGCTTACTACAATCCTGTTTAATTCTTCTTCATTTTTCATTATTAAGCCCTTACACACTTTAAGCTACTACTTTATTCTGTTTTCTGAACTCCAGGCAACTTAGCCCAAAGAGCCAGCACAGGAAGAGATTGCAGATAAGGAAAATAAAAAGCTACAAAATTCTAAATATGCTTTAACGGGACACTTACTGGGGGAAACTTAAAAGACATTTTTATTCAAATATCCTCCACTTTTTCCCTTGGGACAGTAAAACTCTTTTTATTCTGCAGCTTATATACATACCCTCCCACACATTTCTGCTAGTCAGAGCTTTCAGGCTAAGCTGATGACAGGTGGCAGTCCTAGCATGAGAGAACCACATGCTGTGGACATTTAATGAATTTCCTTCAGGCCCGAATGGAAGTCTCATAACCTTAGGTTGACTTACTCTCCTCTTCAGTTAAATAAAAATGTTTCCACTCATACAAACAGCTCAGCAAGATACAGAAACAGCAAGAGCCAAATGAGTAGAGGGATTTAGAGGTTTTCCAAGGTGTACTTCCAGTTCAACCATTTCCAGTCACTCATTACAGAATGCGCTAAATCTCTTACTCTGTTTTTTGGAATCCAACATGCATTATCCAAAAGCAGGTGAGAATGGAAGACTGGGACGGTAGAGTATATTCCAAAGTTATTTTTACTTCTGTGAGGGACTTCACTGACCTATAACAAAACAGCTATTCTGACTATAGATAAACACAGTGTAATGTCACACCTATGGAATAGAGCATTTTGGAGTTTGCAGTGCCTTACAGGTTTTAGATATTTTATGCCTTTCTAATTTGTTCATGCTTCCAGTCTAAAATGCAAAGAAATCAGAATACAGGAAGTTGCTTAAAGCAGCAGATCATAGGAGCATAGGAGGACAGAAGCATTCTTAGGAAAGTTTGAATTGTAGATTAAATGAACAGAGGTTCATCTTTCCTTCAATCAGCTGGACTTTTGAAAAACTTCAAACCCATTAAGTCAAACCTTAGATGGAAGAAACAAAACATGATTTTTGCTCATAATAATCTTCTTTATAACATGCCTAAGAAAGGAAAAGAACAAAGTCTGTATAACAAAGTGTTTGGCTCTAAATGGCCTGCAAGAAGTACTGTGTATATATCTCTCATATGGTACTAATAATTTACATTTATTGATGACCTCTGGTCTCACAGTGATTGTAATAGAGATTATAATATTGAAATCCAGACATAAAAAATTTCTGGACAAACAAAATATTGTATAGCATCAGGTAGCATTCTGATACTCATAGAGTTTCAGCTTACTGCAGGACATCAGAGACCAACAAAGTCTTTACATCTATCCACTTTATCTTCCTGTTTTAAGTACCTCACACTGGTTTTTATCATCAGGATAAAAAGAATCCCATCAGTCTTCAGGTGACAACCTGGACTGGGACTTAAATGAAGGACTGCAGTGAAAGATCCTCTTTTTCACTACCAACCACATGACTTGTAACTCATTTATCCTGTCCTTTAAAACAAACCACTTTCCTAAAACTGTGCCTTGACATCTCTTCTCTTTTCCTTCAGTTATGACAAATGGAAAAAATTGTACAACATGTATTTCTCCTCTGACTGACAGCTTATACAAATTATTCCTTTATGTCTTTGTAGTTTCACATTCAATATTTTAAATTCCTGAAATTGCATATAGTTGTATTGAATTCCATTAGGATTCCTGAGTCTGTCAGAGTAATAATATATTTGAGTTTTTGAACTTCAAACATACTTCATTTCATTTACAATGGTTATGTTAAAAAGTCTATTTTCTCCTTCTAAACCAAGTACCGAACAAATTCTAATCATTATCCCATGAGATCATGAAAAATTACTATTTTTCTATCCATCGCTGAAATTGTCTTTCAGGGAGGGCTGCAACACATGTACTAAAATAACATGCACCCATCCAAAGGCCTTTCAATAACTTCCTTAGTTCCCATGACACACTCAAGCTTACCTCTCAGCTTTAAGAACATGGATGCCATTCAAATGGCCCCTTCCATTAAGCCATAGGACATAGTCCCTACTGCCCTAAGAAATAAGGGAAGTGGGACCCTAAGAACTGCAGGAAGAAGAGGAAATAAAACTGTACACTAATGTTTGGTAATCTGCATATCAATCATAGAATATTGTTGTACTCATGCTCCCAATGTTAAATAGAGCTAGTCAAATAAAATGCTGGAAAAGGTCATTCAGCCAATTTCCACCCGTTACTAGATGATCTTGCAGTAAATACTTACTTGGTCATTTAAAGCTTTCAAGGTCATACACTGCAATGAGTCTGAATGCTGAACTTTCATGCATTAAGTGTGAGAATGCACCAGATATGTTCAGTCAGGAGCTGGAAACCCTATTTTGTAATTGTATCAAGAGATGTTTGGCATATACATTATGAACAACATATATGCAGGCTTTGAGAGAAAGGGCTTTTTATAATGGGCATAATACATGGACATAATATATAAACATAGCACGTACCAGGAATAGATCAGAAATTAAAACTGTTATAAATCTGAATTCCTATCAGCAAGGAAAAGAATATTTGAATTATGCATCATGTGGGGAAAAGGAAAACAGAGCAGTGCAATGCACACACTAAATTACAGGATGAATATCAGAGTCCATCATATTTCATCCTCTACCTCCCCTTCACTAATAAACCCTGCCAATGAAATAAGCCTCAACAAGTTTTTCTCCTGCTTTGTCAGTTCCTCTTGTTCATTGCACCCTACATATCATACTGATTTACTTGTCTTTTCATAGCCCATCTCGCCTGAAGAATAGTTTTTCCACAATGCCCCAAAGAGGCAAACAAATAGCACATACTAAATTTCAAGACATTCTTCGTCAGTCTTTGCAGTACATCCTGCCTTCCTGTGTCTTCATTTCAATTTTGATTACCACAGGTTACAGATTTCACTTGTCTGCTAACATATACAGTGACAATTAAGAAAAACTCAATCACCATGATAATCAGCTCCTTACACTGGCAGCCAGAGGCTAATGCTAAGGACAGGATACATTGCCCAATATCCACAAGCTCATAGAGAAAATTCACATATAAACTCAATAGAAGGCAAGACCCGTGTCAAAACTGTTTACAGAATAAAAAGCAAAGGCAGGCACCCAGCTGCACAGAACAGAAACTGAGTCTCCACCATGGCAGGACACAGCCAGGGCAAGCAGAAGGCTGGCCCTGGCCCTTGCATGTAGCTGAGGTTACCCCACAGGCAACTGCCCTCTCCTCCACTTTTAGCCAGATGCTTGTAAAAATTCTTCTCATGAAGGTGAAGGGGGAAAGGTAGGAGAGACCAGGGCCAAGGGGAAAGAATACATCTTGCTACAGGAAGCTTGGATGTCCAGGGAACAAAAACCTGAAATTCATTATTTTCCCTACCCACTCAACATAGCGAGTGGATTGTGAAGTCAGAAGAATATTTTTCACAGTTTAAGTAGCTGTTACACTCTGTGTGGGCACCTCCTCATTGCTCACATGGATATGCTTTCATCCAAATGTCATCTTTAGGCAGAACATCTGTAGGCAGCTGTGACCTCCAGCCTCTCCCAGCATGGTCCAGGCTCTGGCACCAATGGCCTTGTTCACATTTATCCATTTATGTCAAAATGGTTACAATGTTAAAATTAACCTGGCATGATTTTGAACACATGCCTGACCAAATCATGACTGGTAGGTTTTGATCATATGGACATACAGCTGGGCATTATACCAATTGTCTCCTGATGAAAAGAGATCTTTGTGTGTAAGAAATTTCTTTTATACTTTAGCTTTTTGCCGGTCCTCAGGGATTATGTCATTATTGATTAGATGCAAAATTAGATCATAACCTGACTGAATAAAATTTCCTTTCATATGACAGTTCTTTGGTCTCTGTTTCCCATGTCACTTTATTAATCATCATGCAAATTATATTAAAATTTTAATTTTCCTTTTCATGTAAAAAGAAAAATCAAGATATCAGACTGCATCCAATTTGCATCTATCATTCAAAGTGATAGAACAAAAATAGACCTGTCTTCACATAACAAATGAGCACTGCTTCACAGTTTTGATTATAAAGATAATGTGATCTCTTGCATAAAAACCTCTAAAACACGCTTTCCTATTTCTCTAATTCTTCTCTAAGTCTACTTTTCGCTATTTGGCAATTCCTGACACTTAAATGGAAGCTGTACATTGTTACCAAGAAGAACCTTATCCCAGAATAGCATAGTGTTAGATATCTTGACTGTATTGTCTCCACAGCATCTGACTTTGCACATAAGAAATAACAACGATAAAATAACAAATCCTAGCAGAAATAGGTTTTCAATTAATACAACTCTGTTCTACATCACTTTTTATCCTTGTTTATCATGCTGACTGATACAAACAAATTACATGGCAAAGACCAACAACACAGAAGATTTCAGGTCAGATATTCAATAATGTATTTGACATATTGTAACTATTTCCTATGAACAAAGCATCCTAAAGTCAGGTCTGAGCCAGACAGCGAAGTCAAGTTTAGCTGGAAAAGAGCAAACAGGCTAGGAGAACTTCAAAATATTTTTCAAATTGTGAAGTTAAAATTTAAGTGAAAATTCCCATGTGATACCATTGCACACAGCCTTACAAGCTCTGCCTGTTAGCCTCCAAGCAGTGCGAAATCCTGGGCCTGTTCTGAGAGGGAGTTTTGGGAGAAACAAAACCCATAACAAATGGGAAGAAAATTTGGCCTCTGACCTGATTAAAAGTCAGTTTGGGAAGTTGGGTTTTAGTCATGAGCATGTCTACTGACAAGCATATCTGTAAAGCATAGGCTTGTCTTTTGTGACATATTGATCAGCTACAGATGTGTTTAACAACTAAAGATTGTATTCATTTCCTCACCTAACCCACCTGAAAGCCACAACAGCAACTAAGGTCCAGAGGGATGAATATTCTTATTATTATTATTTTACGTGACAGTGAAACCTGGAGAAAGAACAAAAAAAGGGCTTAAAGAAAAATTTAAAGCAATACATGAAGCAGAGAAATTATAAAATTGTAAACAGAGAATCAGAGACCACTCCACTGAGTAAGTCATCCTAAGCTTACAATACAAGTCATATTTGAAAGGAGAAAATATACCTTTGTACAGAAAAAGAACAGTCTATTCACTTTTTAAAATCCCATGATCAATGATCAGAGACATCATGTCAAAACAGAAGGAGCTCAGATATTTCTGTGCTTCTGTTTCAGTTTTAATAGATACCATATCCCCAAGAAACAGGAGAGAAAAAAGGTCAGCTGAGCTAAACTGCATGAGGGAAAGAGTAACTAATGGAGGGAAAAGGAGAGAAGTGATGAGGAGAGAGATGTACTGTAAAAGCAATACCTTGGGAACAGAGAAACCTACTTTTTATTTCTCATGTTTTGTCCCTGGCCCATTGTATAAATATCAGCAAATCACCAAATCACTTGGCAAACCTGCGACAAGTTGTGCTCCTCAAGAGAGAGGAGAGAGAGAAAGATGCAGAAGCAGAACAGAACAGCTCCCATGGCATTGCGGTAATGAGATTTCTCGTATCACCAGCAAATATGGTGCTGGAGCTGAATTACTTATTTTGCAGATGCATGTAAAGGCCACCACTGGGGCTTGCTTAGTTCTTTGGTGTAAAGCTAAGCTTACATATCATGGAAAGGTAACTACTGCTCCAAGGAGGTAAGAATCCATCCCTAACGTGGGGAGAAGTAGATGGAGGCTTCCCAAAACCTGTGGGGCAGCACAAGGTGAGCACAAAGCAATTTTACTTAATGTCACTTTTCACCACCTGCTAAATTTCACTGAGTGTTCCTTAGTCAAAAATGCATCTGTTATTACTATGTTAGCCACAAAATTGACAGAGATGTGACTCCCTCTCCTTTGCCCTGGGAGACTGCTACAAAACCCAGCCTACCTCCAGGGTGACTTCAATTCATGCAGGACTCACACCAGTAAGTATCCAGGGCTTGCTTTCAGAAACATTATCAAGAAATCATTCCAGAAAGAAGCCAATGCGATGAAAATGAAACTCTGCAAAAATATGAATTCCATTTTCTTGAGGTTTTTTTCCAGCTGCGTCCACAGCAGGGTTAGGGACAAATTACCCTGCATAGCCATTATGATAAAAATTAAGACTCCCCCTGAACATGAAAATTTGTGCAACACAGTCTACAAACTGTTCAATTAGTCTTCAAGGCCCATGGGCATGCATTTACAGTCAAGTTAGTGGTCATTGTGGGTGAGGTGACCTGTTCCACCTTGTATAACTAATAAGCTTCACTGGGGTGGGAATATGAGTCTGGTGTGCCCACATATCTATTAATTGTGATACCCTCTGGACTATGGTGCCTGTCTCACAGGCTGTAATAGTAAAATGAAAATGTTTCAGCTAACAACAGTGAAAAAGTGAGGTCTCCTACTGTCTGTGATGCTGGAATTCCCTGTCCTGGTTTCTAGCTTTAGTCAGTATTTAATTATTGATACAAAAATAGATGGCTATAAATAGTAGAGACTGAGGATTATTCACCCTTGCTCCTAGTGGGTAAGTGGGTAGGAATTATTTGAGCCCTGGATTTCCAGTATGTGCTTTCACAGCTACACTGCTAGTTCCAAGGGGAAAGGACATGCCTCTTCTCCCTTGCACAAGAGGTATGCAAGACAGAAATAACACTCAAAAAAAGAAAAAAAAAAAAAAAAAAAAAAAAAAAAGGAGAAAAATAAAAAACCCTGACAATTTCTTGGAGAATACTTAACACATTAAAAGCATCTCTTCATCCAATTCCAATTTTAGTGCTAACACACGGTCTAATTTTCAGAAGTATTCACAAGTGTCATCGACCACCATGAGCAAGAAGGGAATTTGAAGTGAAGATAAGGTCATGAGGCTTTAGGTTTTCTTCCAAATGCAGAAAAATATAATGCTTAGCTTTGCCTGGCTGCTTGGTTTGAAGGGGAGGCAGGAGATGATGTTTGCTTTTATTAAGGCTTTACTAATTACCTGAATAATATTAAGTACTTTTAATCAGCCTAGAAAGAGTCAGAGAAATATAAAATTTTGAACTTTTACTCTTCTGAGCCCCATTGGTGACCAGCAAAGAGGATAAATAAAAGGATAATTAAAAGGATAATTAAGTTTTCCCAAATTAAGAAAAGCTTACTCCTGTAAATGCTTAAGACCTCACACACCTTTTAGAAAAGGAGCTTCCACACTGCTCCCTGTTTTTCTATCCTCTAGAGATCTAACTCAACACTGAGCTCAGGGGCAAGGAAATATAAGAAGATTTTTACTAGAAGATTTTGCTAAAGTAAGCTATTGTTTATCATATGAAGTTGGCAAAAGTTCATATGAAGAGAGGAACATAAATGTCAGTGAAAATTTTTGTTAACAGTATTCACAAGTGAGTCTGGAGGCAACCATACCACTTGACTCTCACTGCAACAAGAGAAGAACAATTAGAGACTCAGGACTACTGTAAACATGTCAGAAAGTATTGAGTAACACTTTCTTTATGTGGCAGCTTGTTACTAGTCCAAACTTTTAGTATGAACACAATACCTCCGCTAAGTGTGGGATTTTTTTAACAATACCTCCCTAAAATTTTTCTTCATTCTATCTATTTAATCCCATAGTCCTGGTAATGCTCTTTTTTTTTTCTTTTTTTTTCTTTTTTTTTTTTTTTTTTTTTTTTGTTTGTTTGTTTGTTTGTTTGAGGTAATTTTGCTTTTCAAAATTTTTTTCAGGTTTAAGAATAGTAAAGAATATTTTTAAAAATAAAATTTATTGACTACCTTCTTCTGCTTCTTTCTTTTTTCCAAAGAATAGATATAAACACATATATACAATTTTACAAATTGTTTCTAATTTTTTTTCTAAAATAAAATAGCTTAGTATACAATTTATGGGAAAATATAACAAATGCTTATGTAATATTAATAAATTCACATTTTTCTCCTTACAATGTTATTCACATTTGCTATTTGTGCTTTTATGTTGCTCATTAAAATAACAGTACTGCATCTCCTGACATGATGACAAATTGCAGTTCTTACATGTTCTAGCAGGGACACATTACTGGACAGGAAAAATAGTATTCACAAATAAATGAGTGCTTCTTCATTTATGAAATGTTCCCCATACTTTCATGTTAACTTAGTCAATGTTCATTAATATTTTAATAAATTCAAATGACTCTTCATCCATTCAAAAATTTATGAACAATGACTGAGTGTGGGATTTGAAAACTCATCGAATGGATTTCACTGTTTCTATTTATAAAAACACTCATGGATAATGCTCTGGATATAGTTACCATCTTCAGCTCTCACTGGGTAAAGGTAGGATGTGAAAAAGCGTGCTCTTACTGCAACATCTGCAGGCACAGATGAAACCTAGGCTCCATTTCAGCCTGCTGTAATGGTGTAAATTAGGATATAAAGTGAGAAAGGACCCCAGCACCAAGGGTGAAAATTATAGACAAAAGGAAGGAGAAGCACAAAATCAGGAGAATCTTGGGAATAATTCAAAGGAGTTAGATGTGCTTTTCTTGTAACTAATTCTATGCAGTCACATAATAAATGTTGTTATCCTGTACAAAGACAGAAGATGAAGTTATCTAATATCAGGCTGGGCATGCTTCAAAACTCAAGGAAGGAAACAGTATTAGCAGTGGGATCAGTATCAAGACACTCACTGATAAGGATGACAGACCTTACGAAATCTGGCACCCAAGAGCCTTGTCTCGCCCACACTCTTGGCACTCCCATCCTCTCACTCCTTAAGCCTGAGAAGCCCGCCAGCTCTCCTTGTTAGCATCTCTTCATTCCAGTAATCCCAGGAACACTGCCTTCAAATTCTAAATAAATTTAATCAAAACCGGTGGTAACCTTTCATTGATTTGGGTAAGAACTGGTCAGGCCTTTCAACTGGGAGAAGTGTGAGGCAAGGACTTCGCATTTCCTCATGCGCTAATTGTATAATAATTAATAAAAGTAAATTAGATCAAATATAACTAACTTAGAGAAAACCACTCTCCTGAATTATGGCTGTTGAAACATAGCCAGAGAAGCACTTTCAGAGCCTGCTTGGCTGTGCAGTGCTGATTTAATTATGATGTTTAGACATGGTCTACTACAGAGATACCTGCTGTAGCTTGCAAGCTACACCAGAGCTCAGACAGATGTGTCACCAGTCAGCAAGACAGAAGTGCTGTGAAGAAGCACCACCATTACGTGAATAAACATGGCTTTCCTTTTAAAGGTTTGTCCAGACTGTTTTTTCAGTTTGGACCCAAGAAAATTCAAACCAGTGACTGAAGTCTGAATTCTAGGTTTTTTGAGAAATTTTGTCAAAACTCATCCTTGACAGTTTTTTGCATTAAAACATTACTTACATGATTTTGTAGATTCTCAGTGATTTGGACATAAAATCCATCAGTCCACCTAACTGACTCATCAAGTACTAGAATCTTTCATCCCTAAAGTTTCTTCTGACATACAGCTGTGGAGACATAGCAAAAAGCTATAAAATCTACTAATAAAAGTTCAGTGTTACAATCTCATCATTTTAACAAAAGTAAATAAAGACCATTCACTGAAAAAAAATCCACTAAGTGCTAACTTTAATATACATTATATATTTTTCTGATCTCAGGAAATTGAATCTAAAAAGCAACCCAAATTTTCTTTCATACTATTGATAAGGTGTTTTCTTCTTTTTTTCTTTCCTGTTTTGGATGTGGTTTCTTTAAACTAATGAAAACAAGCAATCCTGTATTTTGTTTCACAGTGCTTCCCTGAAGCAAAGATAAACTTCACTCTTATCTGTTCTTTTGCCGTTCCTAGAATGATTGCTCAGTTCATTATATTGTTTGATGTTCCCATCTCAGCTTTCCAGTGCTTGATTTGTTCACTTCATTCTCAAAGTTATTAGGCTCTCCATTCCAAAAATAAGCTGATTTTCTCTTTTAAAAACTAATGTCATATTTGTGCATCATAGATTTACAGTTCACAACAATAACAGATCATGGAAACAGTGACATCAAAGATTAAATTATGAAAATGTATTTCACTTGCATAAAAAGGAAACAAGTGATAGTCCCATATAAGTGAATGTAGATTGTTATTGCACAAAGATCATAATCAATAGGTACCAAATAGCCACCTGAGTTACAGCCCTCACAAATTCACAGAATGCTAAGAAACAAAATCTGAACTTGTGGATTATGAGATAGAGTGTGCAGGTCACATTTCACTCTCCCCATGTCCACCACCCAGCTGCACACTGAATTTACCTCTGAGTTGGGAATGATGATGACTGTGTCTCACCCACTACACCTGTGCATATGGATTCTGGAGCACAATAGGAATCAGAATGCTGTTTCTACCACTTTGAGTGATCAGTCCCTTCCAAAAACAAATACAGTTAAGACACCACTATTTTGGGGGTTTCTTTTAAAGAATTTTTTGTATCCCAAAATCAGGAGGACTTATTGTGATGATCAAGTAAAAGTATAGTGACTCAGCTGTATTTTGACTTGAACATTCAAAGCTGTAAATTTTCCTCTTGAAAAAACTCCTCCAGACATCCTCTGCAATGGTAAAAATAAACAGAAGTCCTTAAACTCTTTCATAAGATATTTTCCAAGTGTAAAAGAGAATTGCTGGTAAAACAAAGCTAACAATCCCAAAATAAAATCTCCAATCTGCTGTTCTGTGTTAACATATTGGTTTTCTTATGTACCTTTAAATACCCACCAGAAATAACAAGGAACATTGGGATTGTCTTTTGCAATGCAATCTTTATGTAATGGCTGGGCTTCAATATCATATGGAAGAACATATCATACAATAGCCCAACAGAATGCCACCTAGCTTTGTCTTTTTAAATGCTCACCAAAAATCCTACAAGATCATGAGTTCCCAAAGAGTAAGGCATTAGTAAAGTTTAGAGGCCAAGATCCACGCTGCCTTCCCATGGTAAAGAAACTTGAGTATTGCATGTGGAACTTGTTGCAACAGCTCATCCTCTTTGGTCTATGTGCACACAGCATGCCAGAATACTGCTTGGCTGTGCAGACAAAATCAGTGCAGAAAGAAGGCCAGCACATGGTTATGCAACATATGGAATCCCAAAAAATCAGTATCAAGGGGTTCTCCACTACCATTTCAACCTTCCTGTAAAGATACCACCATGAATCTTCCTGCCACTTGAATTAGCAAGCTGATACTTACACACCTGCTGAGAGGTGCTGACTCCCAACTAATGCCACAGCCATCCTGAGCATGAATATGGGCTGAGCACACAGGACTGGCTTAAGGCTGTGGGTGTGCAGGTATCTAAGGCATGCTCAGTCAATTTCCTGTGTACTTACTAGCTGCTGCTGCTCTGACATATTGTGAGCCCATTCAGTTCAGTGAGCTGGCATCAAACTAAGATGTGGTTCATTACAGGGAGTTAATTCTATGCCTTATCAGTGAGCTGAACTTAGTTCCTGCTGCCAAATTAGGAGGACAGTTCTGTGTTGCTCCTACTAGAAATGGGTAGGCTCTGTTCGTATTTGTTACCTCATGCATTTTCTAGGTCCACAGTACACAGGTGGAAAGAAAGGCACCTTCCAACCCAAACCATACGAGGATGTCAAGGTGGGCAGGGGTAGGAAAATAAAGACATCAACTGCAAATTGAATTGGAGGTCAATTCAAGAGCATGAAATTTGAAAGTCTCTCTTTAGAACAATGCCATAAACACTTGTTAAAGGAAAACTTGCAAGCAACAACCATCCTGCTTATCTGTGTCTGATTAAACATCTTAAACAGCAGGAACAGCTCAATCATCTATAGCTGACATTTATTCAAATTTACAAATATCCATTCTGTAATTTCAGTAACCAGAAGTATGCACTTTTATAGAAATGAAAGCAATTTTGTCCTGGTTTGCAGCACTCACACTGCATACTTGCATTTCCTTTAAGGATGCTATTCCCAGCCAGGAACTCTGCTCTCCAGAAGGGATCAGAGACAGCATGAAAAGTATGAAGTCTGAAACTATTATGACAAGGTATCAAGTATCATGTTAATATGCAGTGTCTGTCACAGATTAATTTTAATGCACAAGCCCTTGGGTCACATCAACATCACAGAGTTTTCTGGGTCACCAAATTAAAAGGCATGGCACCATCTCCTTTTGACACTGAAGCAGTTCATTAGAAATATTTGTGGAGATATAGGAAAGTAATATTGGTCAGGCATAAGCTTGAAAATTCTTTTTCAAGCTATGCTGCCCTGAGTAAAGACTTGAACAGAGACAACATCTTCTGAGAAGGAAAGTCAAACTTGAAAATTAAACTAGATTAAAGATCTCAGCTGGACTTTGTTCTCAGAGGTGAAGTATACTCTGAGACTGTATAAATTCCTGGCATAACCTGTACAGACCATAAATGCTGTTTTTTTGATGAGTTTCTGAACCTATGGTACCTCTGATTTATCATAAGAACAATATTGGTGGTCATTCAAGAATGATTAAATTTTCTCTCCAAATAGTGCTCTATTCCAAGTGCCAATTTTGATGAATAGTCTGTCAAGTCATGACACAGTCGAAGAGTTGAAATAACTCTATCATCACATAGTGTTTGTCATTAAGAAAACCATTTCTACTTTCTTGATCATCACATTCATTTGTGAGTAGAGCTACATAAAAGTATTGGAGTTTCTTGCATTATCTAAGCAAATTACTTGTCTACTATAATCCAAAAGTTTATATGTTGCAGAAAGCATTAATTCACTTCTTTTCATAAAAGTTGTTTCAAATATTTTTGAATGTCTAGAACAAGATAATTAGAGCTCAAGGTACTGCTACTGTCAGTCTTCACAATAATCACCAACAATATTAGCAGAAAATAGATGAGATTCTAGTGTCAAGTTACCTAAATACAAAAAAAATATTGCAGCTGTAAAAAAAAAAAAAAAAAAAAAAAAAAAAAAAAGAGAAAAAACAATCAATATAACACAAGAAAATAGTGATTTCAAGTACAAGACTATGGAGAGGATGGTCACAGACATCCATCACATACCTTCAAAAATCTTTACTCTATCTGAATTGAGACTATACTTGCACACTGAGCTGTTGCACTCTTGCCTCTTACATGTCAGCAAGGGCAAACTCAAGGACTCAGAACAGAGCTCTGAAGTTGACCAGAATTTGCAGAGTAGCTTGCCTTGTATGTGTGACACAGCAAAAAGATGACAGAAAATATTACTGAAATGTTTATTTAACTATAATGATGTTTGAGAGCATATAGTCAGTTTATACCAATCTCACGTTGGTTTTGCCATTCTGTTTTACTTTTCTACACCCTTTGCTTGTTCCTTTTATGTCAGTGTCCTTAAAATTAAAAAGTGTCCAAATATTTATAGTAGTCTGTAAGTGAGTAAATTATGAATACATAGAATTTTAACTTTAGGCACTTTAAAATGTGAAAAAATACAAGTTTTTTAAAAGTGTAGGTACATCAGAAATTACAACTGCACACTTAAAATTAAAAAAAAATATATTTTCATTATCCATTCTTTGAGAGAGAGGTTGATATGCCATCTGAAGTCACAACTTTTCCACACAAAGTCATTGTCAGTGTAAGTTGCGTTGCCGGTACCTTCAAACTGAGAGATACATGGCAAGACAGACATTGTCCATTCTTCTTTGCACCCATTTCAGTTGTGCTCTGCTCTTAAGAATAATCCTGATAGCATTAAAGTTTGCACATCCACTTCATTTTGTGAAAGCACTAAGTACCCCCCAAAGTACTTATTTGTCCTTTGTCAAATACTACTTTCATTATTCTTATGATCAGGCTCCAGACAGTTGTGGTGGTTTTGTTTGACTAGTTTCACTGTTCTTCCCATAGCTGACACTATGAGTAGATAGAATAGTCTAGCAGTCACCTAGATAGGAGTCACTAATTTTGCTGGTGATAAACTACAGTTATCCACACCATATTTGCAATACATCACCTAATTAGTGATATGTAGGAGATCCTAAGGGATAAAGCATTTTCTTACATTCTTCACAGCTCTTCTCTGGCTAGTGCTTGCCCTTCTCTCTCCCAAAAAAAGAAATCTGTTCTACCAGATGTTGAAACAGCCCACACACACTAATACTCAATATTTCTGAGCTTGTGTGACACAATAGTTTACTAGCACAATTATAGCAGGATACAGGACAGCATATTGCAGTCTCCATGCAATGCTACTGCATCCAATCACCTTTTTAAATTTATAAACATAAACACCAAATAATAAAAGTATCTTATCAATTATTTATTTACAAATTATGGTGTAATTATCTATTTCAGATCTGAAACAGAATTTTAACAAGTTTTCTGCTTACAAAGATATAAAAGAATTCTGTTTAAAGCCACCTATTTTTCAGTTTGTCCCCCAGAGCTTTCTTTTCTGTTCCATCTAGTTAAAAAGCTGTTGGGATGTTTGGACAGTTGGATATAATTCTCAGCTATGATCTTCTTCTCATAAATCCCTTTCACTGACTGAGGACCATCTCCAAATGGATTTATAAGTACATACCCATTTTCCCTTAGGAATTCCTTTTTGTAGTGACACTTCCCTGAGGACTAACCATGATTCATACACATGATAATTACAATATCACAATATTCCTCTCCCAAGGCAACCAGCTGACCCCCCTAGCTCACTCTAGAAACACAAATATCCCTTGAGAATGGCTAGGCAGAGATATCTCATAGCTGGACCACAAACAGAACATGCAGATTCCAAACAGAACAGATTTCACCAGTGGGCAACTCAATTAATAAACATTTACCTGAGTGGCTTGCAAGGCAGTGTTCAGGCCTCAGCCTGTAACTCTGACAGACTGAGAATGATCCCATGCCAGCATATGAGTGAGAGAAGCATCCAAGTTGCTCAATACTAGCTGTGGAGAGAGAACCTTAGCTAGAGTAAGACCCAAAGTTTCAGGTAATAATGATCCTAGGATTAGTGGTGCACTGATGTAAGACAGTACAATAGTGCCACAATAGTGGGTTGGAGGGAACAGATATCTGTGTAGAAAAAATGTTAGAAAATTAGTCAACCTTCTGTAAAATTGTGGATGAAAATATGCAAGTGTGAACTTAGAAATGGTTAGGAAAGAGTTGTGCTAGTTTGTTATGCTGCAGTATGTCTCTGCATCCATATAAATTCCTGCCTTGAACCTCTTCCAAACACAGGTGCAGGGTTAGTAACTGAAGTCTTGAAAACTGCATTCATACTAGTTTTTGCCTGAAGTATTTGAGGTCAGTACCTCGAAACTTGGTCTTCCTAATCCAACCAGTATTTCCAGCTAGGTTAGAGCAACAAAGATAAAATTATTTTGTGTCTAGAATATTTGTCTTTGCTATTTACATGACAAACAGTGACACTGTCACAGTCAGTAAGACAGAGATACAAGAGTGCTGTGTTCTTTTTGCTAAGAGCCAGACTAAGGTTTTGAGATAGATAACATAAGCCTGCCAGGAAGGAAGAAGCCTTATGACCTGGGTGAGGACTGGGCTATTCCTTTTAGATAAATGGCTGTTGGAAACAGAGAAGAGGGAGAAGCAGCAGGCTTTGCTGGAATATAAAGGATAACTGAAGTAACCTCTTTAAGGATCTCTGTCCCTCCCTTTAGCAGTAGGTAACACCTCATTCACTCATCAATTGAAGGTAATGCTAACACTAGATGACAACCTGACTTTTCAGGGTTCCTGATTAGATAAAGTGATCTGTCTGCTTTGCTCCACCATAAGCACGGTGCCTAATTTGCCTCTATTTAGAGGCAGGCCTGTCCTTTATCATCTGATAAAGGAAATCATTCTGGTTTCCAGGATTGCACTGGTGTCATACAGCAGAGGCTATAAATCCATCAACCAGAAATGATGCTCTACTCAAACATAATTTGTGCAAGTATGTGGGATGCTACCTCTTAAGTCATGCGCAGTTCACTACTGCCAAGAGTCGAAAACCGTGCACACAGGTTTTTCACTTCATTTACTTGCTTCTAGCAAAACACTCTTGAAAAGGCACAAAGTATGCTTTTTTTCAGTTACAACATGAATAATTTCAAATATTTAGCATGATTCTGGATGGATTTAAATAGTTCTTTTCAGGTTCCCTAGTTTGTAAGCCCTGAGGCTGAGATCTCTCACTTTTTCCACAAAGGTATGATTACAGCTTAAAGAGAAAATCTTGTCACCAAACTATAAACTGTTTCAAGATGTTTAATAGTTTATCTAAAACCTAATAGTGAACTATGCTTTATAAGTACACGTAATAATCTGCCAGACAGGGTCTTGATAAAGAAATGTGGAGGAGGAGGGGATATAAGAAAGAAAAAAAAAAAAAAAAGAAGAAAGATTACCAATGTACTCCATTCTTAGTTCAAAGGCAAATAGAGGTTCAAAACTGATCAAACTGTCAGAGAGAAAGTCCTTTCTTTTAAAGGCAACAAAAAGCATTATTTTTCCTTTTACATAACGGCTCTGTTGTTAAGCTTTTCTGTCACCATAGAGACTACCATTGTTGCTGCTGCTGATTTTGTCTAACTGGTCAGTACATGTTTGTATCATCACATAATATCAAATTGACTCTCTGGTAGAGAAATATATATGTATTACAAATTATTGTCAGTCTAGAAGAAGAAATTAATTTGATTTTCTTGCATTGATTTTTTCTATTGTTGCTTACATTATATAATATACAAATTCCTATGAATTTACTTCGTTTAATCTCTCAAACACAAGTTCTAGGGCTGATAAAAGTGTAATGAAGGGACTGCTGCTTTCATTGCAGGTGAAAGCTGTTTTTATTCTCGTCTTCCATTTATCAAATCCTATAGAAAAAAAATAATAATGATTTAGCGTGGTCAGCTGAGAATATGATGTCTGAATCCCTTCCTCAAAGTAGTACAGACAAGACACTAAATCTCACTGAACCTGCATTCAGTTTCTTCCTCGTAAGAGCAGAGAATGATACAATATCTGATGTTCTCTAACAAACACTATCCAATGTACTTACAGCTATATTTAAAAATCAGAAAGATATTTATTTTCAGGCAGCAGTATTTACACAGTTATTTATAAAATACTTACAGAGTCTTAGAGGTATCTTTTCAACACCAGCAACATGAGAATTTCTGTTTTTCTTCTGGAACAACCTCAATATAGACAACAGTGACTTTATTCAAAATTTTTGAACATTCAAAAATGTAAAATTACTTGTAGAGCATTGCTTTTCATAAAGTAATAGTACTGGTTTTTTCACAGTACAGTTTTCTTCACAATAGGAAAAAAGTACAGATCTCTGAAAAATTATAATGAGAGCCTAAATTATTTGGAGGCAGGGATAAACAAGTTTTAGAATTTCTTTGCTCAGACTCCCCTGAATGAAACTGGAAGAGCAGATACTACATAGTCTCTCCTTTGTTTACCTTTTCAGATACCCAATCCTGGTTTCTTTCCCGAAACTAATGTTCCCTATAGTAGCAAATAATGTTTTTCACCTTTCCTAGAAACCAGGATTGGCCACTGCAACATGGATGACTCTTGACATGACTCATGTTGCTCACATTTTTATCCTACCTTGTCTGGACCATAGCAGTGAGACACAGATGGACTTTCCGCCCTCAATGCTCAGCAATTGCCAACTAGGAAAGATCACCACAACACATCTCCTCTGCAGAATATGTTACTATGAGCTAACCAAGCTCTTTTCTTGTTTGTTACTGGTTTCTGTGAAAGTGCAAATCAAGTGCAAGGTCTTGTCTTATCTCTTCAAGTTTACGAACTTGTAACACTGCAAGCTGACACTTGTGCTTACCGACAGCATCTGTGGTTATACAAGAGAAGGCTGAGGAGGCAAAATTGACCTAGACTGGAAATGTGATTTGGAATTCAGGCATGAACTTTCTGAATAGCTACAAAAATTCACAGGTCTTGCTACTTTCTCTTCCTAGAATAGGGGTTACTGCTTTGATATCAACTTGTCTGACACACACAACATTCCTTTTAAGGAACCTAGTTAAAAAACAAAACTAGCAAGTTTCAATCACCACAGACAGTGAAATGACTGAGATATACTGCTGACCCCTTGCTTCATTAGCTGAGGATAAAGGATCCACTGAGGAAATATATAACAAACATTAGCTATGTTAGCAACTGAAGAGAGCTCAGATGTTGGTGATGAGTAAAACTTACATAGAGTGCTGACCGCTCAGTTGAACTTCAAAAAAAAAAGTTTAATTTCTCCGCTAAGAAAGCACAGAACAATAATTTTCCATTAACACAGCAGAACAGTGGAAACAAAGTATGCTCATATTTAACCAAGACTTTGAATCAGGAGATGTATTTTACTTCCTGTAGAATGCAACTTTTTCATTAAAAACAGCACAGAATACCAGCTATTACACTGCAGAAATAATGATCTAACCCTGCAGCTTCTTACATCGGCAAAATTTTGTAGTGTGGACAAAAAAAAAAAGTGCTGATCAAAGCTACAAAAAGCATCATCCCTCTCCCCAGGCTATTTCTGCTTTCAGCCTTAGTATACCCATTCTGGGTCTACACCTCCAAATCTCTCTCCCCCTGGGCATGTATCATTGATTTATTTCAGATCCAATGACACAACACCTGCTGCACAGTTATGCAGCTTAAACAGAAGTGCACTCCTCAGTCTTCCTGCTGTATCCCTTAAAAAAAAAAAATCAGAAGGGCTTTCATCAGTCTAAACAACACCCTAGAACCTGCGCTGGTTACTCATATGAAATGTAACTGAAGCCTCCTCAGCCTGATAGAATATCTATCTCACCACTGAGCAGCCTACCATGACTTGTACAGACAGATTCTTCCTTACAGATAACCCACAACAGTCCCTCTCAAAATAATGCAGTTCCTCAATGTACACTGCTCTTCACCACATTTTCTAGAGATCCTTCATTGGCTCCTGCTGTCAGAAGCATACTGGAGGACATAACTTGACACAAAACATTACCCAGAACAGAAAAAGGTGTTAAATTTACAAGCAGCACAGTGAACCCCCCTTTCTCTCCCTTCAAACAGACTTTCACCAAGAGTATTCTAATCTTCAGACAAGAACTGTGCCAGCTGAAGTCAACAGATAATTACACGAACATCCCAAACTAGATAAATTTGTTTTGCTCTAGATATTGTCTCTTATACGTGTAAAGAGTAAAACTAATTTTGAAGTAATTAACTTACTCAGTTAACTCATGCTTCCACTGCATAACTTTAAGCACACTTAAAAACAGACTACCACCTTAAAAATGTGTGGATCTCTCAGACGGATATTGCCTTCAACTTCTCACAGTTTTTGTTTATTCTTGGGCTCACCATTCTCACCTTCATGCTTTCCATCAGGCCCTTTAGCTGAAAAAAAAGAGGCAAATCTATTTGCTATGCTAATATTTTAGCAAAACCAAAATCTCAAATTTCTATGTTCAGTTGAAGACGTACTTTAGATTAAAAACTAAACATGTTGGATTTTGAGGATGTCTTGGAGACAGAAATCTACTCAGCTGGATGTGGTATCTCAGCCTATAAAAAACTCAGCTCAAAGCATATTTCTGGCATTTTTTTTAACTGTAAGTGCTTTCAGGAGAGTAGTTGTCCATTATTGAAGTAAACTGTACAGACAAAAGCTGCACTCAGAAGAAATTCTATATGTACAACCACAGATAAGCTGCACCCACTTTAGTTCTGTAATTAGAGACAGCCCAGGCCTGATCATACTTCCAGGCCTTTTAAGTAAGATTCAGTCAGTTCATGAATCAGGGTAAAGTTACCAACAAATATTCACCCACGTTTTGGTAGGGTTGAGTTTTTCCTTTTCTAGAGCTGGAGTCTTCAACCTCACAAGAAACAAGATCATCAACCCAATGAAGGAAACACAAATTTCTTATCATATTCATCAATGTGAATTGAGACTCAATGGAGTATTCTTTCAGCCTGGCTTAATTAGTCTTAAATCTATGCTTTTAAGTGAAACAGTTCACATTTCAAACCAAAATAGTTCCAGTTATAACAAGACTCTAGACTAAGGAAAAACTTGGTTGGTTTCTGTTTGTAGACAAATACACTGTGCAGGTATCAGTCTCCTAGACCTAAGACACGTAACTAAGACCCCATCACACTTTTCAGTCTTTCAGCTCAGCTTCCTTTTATGCAAGTATTTAATAAAAATAATTGCAGAGGTTTTAACCTATGCCAAACATGAGTTTTAACTTAAATACTGGATAAAGCATCTTTTTCTACTCTCTTAGAGTCCTAACTATTTGAACTTCCTCCATAACATTTAAACTACATTAAAGATTAATATCACATTCTTTTCAACATCCCAAATCAAGTAAATAACCCATAAGAGACAGCTTATAATCATATTTAAAAGTCTTCTTCCCTGCACTAATCTCATTCTAAAACATTAAGCCTGATTTTTTAAAATCTCATTTACTTCTCATGGCATACTACGTGTTTATATTTTACACTTTGCTGGCTGAATCAAGATTTTTGCAATACTAGTATATACTTCTTAAATTATTTATGTGGCTTAACTGACAACTATTATTTTTATTTCTCCTTTGCATCACTCCTGGCTCTTTTCCTAATTCAGAAAGATTGAAATATCAACATTCTAATAAGAAGTTATTGCCATAATCAGCATGCACATTTGAGACTATTCAGTTATATGTGCATGACTAAGCAATACATATGAAGCTAGAGGAGACCCCTGGAACTGCCTTCACTTATCTACAGATATTTCTGGAATGTAGCAAGACAAGTCATTGAATACAGGCAGATATTTGCAACTCAAAGCTCAGGAATAAAAATCCTGTCCAACAGGTCTTTACAGACCATGCTGATGGCAAAGTTAAATACTTCTGTCAGAGCTGATCGCTGGAAAGACAATGAAGGCTTCATTTTAATAATTTTAACAAATTTAACATGCAGAACCATGACAAACGCTTTCTTTTTCAAAATAGTTCAGATGGATTCTAGAACAGTCTCCCCAAGCTCTTAAGCTGAGAACTTTGGGGATATACCTGCAGTCCAGAGCTGGCCTTCCCAAAACAGTAGTATTTGACATTTCCACTTTCTTGGACACAGAGTGAATTAAAACACTTATCCAGAAAATGGTGACAGTTCAGTGACAGCTACAAGTGAGAGTCAGACAGAGAAAATCTAAACACAAAATCTGAACATAAAAAAAATCCCTAAACCTGAACACAGATGCATAATTTCAATAGGCTAATTCTACATTTTGATTCACATTCCTGATATCTTATACATGCAGTGTGTCAGTCAGATGAAGGGAACTCAGGGAGAGACTAATAACTCATTCAGACAGAAAAACAGAGTTAGAGGGGGCTGGGAGGTGCACAAGAAAGATGCCTGCCATGTCTTTCATTCACAGGTCTTCAGTATTTTATCTTCTGTTAGATTTTCTAGCACAGAAAATCTTTGTATCAGTATTTTGCTTTTCTCTTTGCATAATGTGTAGCATTACATCAAAGGAAAATTGGAAAAAGAACCCAGGCCAAATATAATATTCAGGCCAATCACATCTTTACAAGACTAGCAAGACTGAATAGGAATTGACCTGTCCTCATTAATTTCAATGTATTTCATATAAACAGCAACACTGTAAAATTCATTTCAAATATTACTTTATTAGTCATTAGTTTTGCATATTCCAGAGTAGATTCAGCACATTATATATTTTAATTATAGTTGAGATGAAGAGTGATTGGATTAGACACAATTTATGTGTAATTCAAATTAATGAATTTGTTAATGAAATATTTATAGGTGACCTTTCCCTGCATTAATAAAAAAAAACCTCTCCTGTTTTGTTTAAAATATCTTTGATATTTACAGTCTAAGGTTAGATTTAAATTATGTCTTTACATAAAAAAGGCTAAATAGACATCTGTTATTCCTGTAGATTGGCAAAAAAAAAAAAAAAAAAAAAAAAAAAAAAAAAAAAAATCAGCCATATTGCAGTTTTCTCCTGCCAGATACATTCAGTATTTCTTGTCAGGTATACAAGTGCCATACCCTAAAGTTAAAAGTCTTACATAAAATCATTAATGAACTTGTTTGTATGTGAATAATTTATTCCCATCTTGGTCCACCCACCAATTCTAGTGGCATTTAGATGTGATCTGGTCTCAGGCATATTGCCATTAATATTAAAGCAATGTGAAACTAGGACACAGGCCTGTGCCACATTAATGATATTCTTATCAAACTGAAGTATGTTATCATTGTCAGAATTAGCAATGCAGAAATGCTAATGTGATTCTCCATGGGTTACCACTTTGTTAGAACTCTGGTGTTATGATGACTACTATGAAACCCTGGTTGCAAAATACTGAGCTAGCAACTTTGTAAACTTTGAAATAACCAGCATACTTATCTCTACCTAGCCAGATGTGAAACTATATTAAATTAAAATCAGATAGGAAAATGCATTAAAACTCTCCCAATGTATTTTAAAATGTTGAGATGACATAAAATGATAGCATTTATTGAAGTCATAATCCTGCATGTCTTACTCATGCGATTAGCCCGATGCTGTTTGATGGACCACTTGTTTGAGAAAGGTGAAAGACATTTGGCCTTTAAGAGCTCCTCTTTCCTTTCTCCTGCTGCCAACATTTCACCTTATGTGGAATGCATAAATGAAGACTAGCATCTGTGACATTCACAAAATTAATCAATCTCCTGCTTACCTGTGCATGGGTAAAATCTGTTCTGGAGTACTGCACAGTTTTGAGCATGGTAGTTCAGGAAAGATGTGGACATACCAAAAGGTATTAAGAAGCAACAGCAAAAATGATCAAATCTAGAAAACTTGATCCAAAAAACTGAGGAAAATCAGGACTCAGCTCAGATTCTTCAAATACATGAAGGGCAGTCATAAAAAGAAAGGTGATGTTTCAATCTCTTTACTTGCTTTGAATATGGAAAGAGAAGTGATGTCTTAAACGGCATCAGGAGCCAAGCAGAAAAGACTTGAGGGGGAAAATACAACTTTCCAGTGACAAGCACAGTCAAACAATCATGTAGACTTTATGACAGCTTTGTAGAATTACCCCCTTTGGATGTTTCCAGAGCACACTAAGCAAATATCTTATCAAGAAGAGAGTAAGCATACTTGGTCTTGTATCATACCCAACAGACGGAGTGGATGGAGCCTTTCAATCCCTTCTTGCCTTATTTATGATTCCACAGACTCACACGGGATTCTTTCTAAAATCCAAGTCTCTATAGCAATCATTTCAAAGGCCAGCAGTTTGCTTTCCTACAAAGCAGATGAAACTAGCAGTGACATTATCTCCAACACATGCATATCCCAATCCACATTGGGGTACACATTATGCTCAGGATTAGAGCATTAGGGCATGTTTGATACTCCCATGGTTTTACTGAAGCAAAAATTCCTCTACCATTAGTTTTATAACAGATTTCAGAGAACACATGACAAACAAAAAGACAAATAAAGAAGTGACAGCTTTGTGCACAGAAGTAAAAACAAAGTGCATGCCCTGCCAAATATGCTTTATAGAGGACTTAATGTTTACTAGTTTAGGAGGCTTCATCAGAGGGTTAGATGGATTTAACTCTTGGCAAAACATTCTATGACAACCATTTTGCCAGCTGTAAGTTATAAAAGTGCTAAGACATATGAATATGAAGGCAAAAAGAGCCATTTTAAAGCATTTAAGTGACCATTTATATACCTCCTGCAGTGTTTATCTCTTCATTTTCTTCTTTTATGCCTTTAATGTGTAGATAATCACTGGTCCAAATATCTCGAAATACAGTGCACTTTAAAACTGCACATTATCTTCATAATAGGGAATTTCAGATAAACAATTCTTGGCTGGTCTCTAGAGATATAGAGCTCACTACAAAGAGTGAAATCTAAAGCAATAGAAGCAAAACAACAAAGAAAACATTACAGTCACAATTTAGATTTACAGTAACAAAAGTTATGCATTGCAGATTGACAAGTGTAGCATTGTGTGAATAAATAAAATAAGGAAGTTGTCAACACATGTTCTGCAATAAGTTTTTCCTTATATTTTGTGGCTGGGGCTTGTGTTTTTACTTCAGCACAGGGAAACTCCAAATCCAGCTAGTAAATGGGACCTTCCCCCCTACGTGTCCACTTCCTTGTTTTATTTCTTTAAGAGATTCCTTTCACCATGACATGGGAGTTCTCACTTACAAAGATGAAGATATAGCTCTGCTCACTTCCTGCCCCTCTCTGCCTTTCCCTCAGAGCATATAGTACAGAAGGCAGAACAAAGAAACCTGGCTTAGGGGGAAATGGAGATCTGCATGCAGATCCATGCAGAACCATGATAAAACTGCATGCAGAACCATGATAAAACATATTCTGACACATAACAGAAACTAAACTTTTTGAAACTCCTCAGAGAAGGAAAAAAAAAATCTATTCAAACACAGCCATTAACTGAGAGGAAAGACTGCCAGATTTTGCAACATCCTCGACCAACAGTGTAGGAACATGGTAGGTTTGTGACCCCAGGCAGGATTACTGATCCTTCTCAAGTCCACCAGCTCCAGAGTTGCACCCCATCAGCAACCTGGAAGCCCTGAGACACCTGTTACAGGGGTTGAGGATGGGATTTGGAGCCTCCTGCCCCAGAGCCAGAGCTGAATCTATAAAAACCCTCTTTGGAACTCAGGCTCTCCCAGATTCCCACCTTCCCAGCTCAGGAAGCAGAACAGAAGCTTAAAATTAGAGGCAATGCATCTAGGACAGCTTTCTGGAAAATAGAAAACTATAAAGTTCATACTTGCATTTTACTGAAAGTTTGTAAATGCATGTAAGTATTTAGGCTTCAATAAGCTGGTGCCTTTGAAGACAAGACTTTGTCAAGATGCTCCTGCCCACCTCTAAACGTGGCTGACCATTCCAGTAGGAAAAATGTGATCACTTGAAGACTTAATCACTTGCTCACTATCCAAATACAAATGAAATCACAAATATAGCACTTATCCAGTGCTTTCTCTTTTTACTTCCTCTAGCTGCACATATACACTGCAACAGTCACAGGACAGACAGAATAGCAACTGCTAAGAAACTTGGGATATGGCAGAGTGTTTATTTCCAAATTTCAGCTGCTAATCAGTAGATTTTACTGCATCATTATTATGTTGAGAAAATACAATAATAATTGTATTAAGAAGCATTCAGTCTGTATTCTCTGTGTTTGAACAGGTACTGACAGCCTGAATAATGCACAAGAGTCCTCTTTTCCCTTTCTTTTGTAAATCCATTGCTTGGAAATTCTGCATCCATCAGTGTTGCCATGGTGACAGCCCCATGAGTCCATCCATGACCTCCCAAGACACTTGGCACCTACCCATAATTCTGCAAAATCCACATCAAAGAGAACTAAAACCAATTACCATATGGATTTGTAATTATTATTTTAGTAATTTAATATCTATTGGAACATACATGTGGCCTAAGGGATTGTGCATAGGCAAGAGGGTGAAGAGATTGAATTCTGCTCTTGGGTTGGCTGACTAGTTGGTCAAATTTGAGTTTCACAGGTGCTGAACACTTAGAACTCACCATGACTTGATGTGGAAATCTAAATGCTCCACGCACCTAAAATCCTCCACACTTATCTGTCTTTAACTCTCTGGTCTTTCAGAACAGTCACTTTCACAAATAATTTTGTGGCTCCTATTAAAAATGAACTACGCAATTACACAGTATTACTTTTACCCTTAATAAAACACAGATTGTATAGCAATATAATCCACATTTTTATTATTTTTCAGAGATGCATAATGTTCCCAGGCAGAAATTATTTCTTTACGAATACTGAGTCTTTAAAAAGAAAATGAGAATGCTTGGAAACTTCTTTTGCAAGGCACAGATAATTCCCTTCCTAATTACTGTACCTCTGCCTAATGAATCCTTACTTCATTAAGTCTGTTTGGGGGTTAATGCATATCTGAAAGGATAAACTTTGTTAGATTTTTGTGTCTTTGTACAGTATCCTTGATTTCAGCTGAGCTAAACTGATAAAGTGATAGTATTGTACCTTCCTACGTGATTTTTGAGGACAGAATTTACAAAGGTGGGGAATAAAACAGATATTGGAGATGAAGCATGCCTGAAAATTGTGAAAAAGAGTGAAAGCATGCCTGAAAATAAGAGGCACACTCATTCAGCCAGGTTGTAGATAAGCTGTGGGCAACCTTTCCTGAGCTCCTTAAGAGTTAAGGAGTTAAGGAACATTAGTATAAGCATCCTTAAAATAAGGATCACATGCACATAAATATATATATATATATATATATATTCATGCATGAAGCACCTGGATAATGAAGATGAAATATTCATGAAGGGCCACATTCTTCATTACTTATGTCCATGCCACTTGTTTTAACAAAAGCAGGTTTATTGCTATGTCTATAATCTTAGCTCAAGATTACCTGAGCTAAGGCAGCTCCACAGCCACACTTAGGTCTTCCTGTTTCCTCAGTAGTGAAATACTCCAACCAGTGAAAATGGTGAATTTCCTGAAACAAATGTGGTCTTCTTTCTCCTGCACAACTGCAGGGATTTGCAATGGTCCCTCACCAAGACAGCACACCATGCTGTGCAAAAGGTAAAGCTGGGTGCAGCTCCGTACAGCTCTGCACCTCAGAATATCACACCCTCCCACTTGTATGCCAGAACACCAGTTCTGCAGTTATAAAATCCCTCTAGGTCAACAGGACAACTTCAGCACTTGTGCCTCAAAAGATTCCTACCCACCCCTCACCAGCAGTGCAATGTGGCAGCTCAGGTTACAGAATGACAGAATCACAGACTGTGTAAGGGCCCCAGTGGGTCCTAAGATGAATCTGAATGGTAAAATGAACAATTTTACAGGATCTGAATCCAATTACTTTCTTTAATAAAGACAGACTTGTGAGCTGTTTCTGCCACTGACTGTTGTTTAATCATCATGGAGTTAATTAGGCCAAACCAATAATCAATCCACCACCATCCTCCTCGTTAACACCAACAGTCTGTGGTTTCCTGTGGAATGCAATATACATGAATTGAAAAAAAGAAGTTCACTGCATTTGGAAGGAATATTGTGGTGACTCAGAAGGAGTAGAAGGTGTAGTGCAGATGCATTGAGGGAAGGTTTCAACATGAGTTAAGTTAGTACTAACCACATCTCTAAACATCCTTGCCTAATTTCCTGATAGTATTCCTGCTGTCACTCAGAAGGATCATGCACTTAGCATGAGCTGTCCAGACTTAAGAACTGGTATAGCAAAAGGCTCAGGTAAATTACTTTTAAATTTAAGTGAGAGGTGAAAGGATTTAAATTCAAAATCCATATTCAATTCTCCATTACGCTGGTGTAAATCCACAATAACACTGTCAGAAAAGTTATTTCAGACTCATACTTGCTTAACTGTGATAAGAATCCAGTCTTGTCATTTGAATTCAGTTAAAGCCAGATATGGAGCTGTGTGCTTTTTTTTGTTACTAACGGATTAAACTATGTCAGGCTTTTTGCAATGTATTGCCATTTCAGATTGCCGACTTAGAATATGATATAAAAACATTCAGTGTCTCTCCAGTGCTCTTTCATGTAATTCAAAATATATGTATTAGTCACACCAAAAGTTTAATAGAAGTCCCTGGAATGCAAAGGAGTTACTGACATCACGTAAGGCTTAGCTGCAACAAGATATAATAGAAATAGGAAAGCTGTCTACTGTAATAAATGAGAAAGGCAAGGGAACTAGGACTCCGAAGCACTCACCAGTTAGGATCAGAACCTGCAGCAAAGTAAAACCACTTCACTGGGGGCCCAGCCTGCTCCCTGCTGTGCTGCAGGTGTTCCATTAGTGTTGCACCAAAAGCGCAACAAGAGCTCAGTAGCACAATGCGGTGCAAGCCAACAGACGTATCTGCCATTTATTCTGAAGCAAATGGATTAAAAACCCTTCATACTCAGGAACTCCACTACTCTTTTCAGAAACAAAATATATAAATGAGGAAAGACGCAACCCACCACTCTCTCCTGCCTGATGTTACATATTTCTCATTTGCCAAAGCTCAGTCTAATCAGATAGAATAGGGAACCGCAATCACACTGTTCCATTTTGTTCATTTATACTGAGTGCAGCACACATTCTGTTGTTTCCTCTTCTTCTGTATGTCTGCTTTGGCTCTACAACCTCTTCTACAGCTCTCCAGCTGGCAAACCTCTGTGTAGGTCTTCAACACAAACATAACTTATTATGCCTTTCCTGTTACTCCAAGAAAATACGACCAATGAATAAGAAATGAAAATTTTTGGCAGCTAACTATAAAATATTTTATGGTATATCATTACAAAGGATAGATATGTGTTTCCCATTTATTTCTAATCTAACAATTTAAAGATTACAAGCACACATGAGTCATAATAAAGCCCAAATAGGAAGACTATTATTGAAAAAATTGGGCTACACCATTCACCTTGACAAACAGATATGGCATTTTGACAACAGGTCACCCTGGGCTCTTCCTTCAGTATCCACCCAAGTTTCATGCTGACCTATTAATTTTAATCACTTGCTGGATTCCATTTAATGGTTCAATTAATATTATAAACTGGAGCTTTTCTTTGCATAATCAAGAGGTTCAATAAGCAGCATAACTTTTTTAACTCAATACACTAAAATGTTTCTGCAAATGTTATAAATATTTCAACACTTTTTCTATTAATAAAACTTTATCTAAATTATTTTTAAACTAAGCTTCATGCCTTTCAACAGACTTCTGAATATATTACCTGCTCCCATTCATGCCAGATCTGAATTCACTTTCACTGTTCAAGATGCATATCCTTAATAAGAATAAAGAGCGTAAGCCTGCGAGATACTGAGAAACTAAGCTCTTCTTTTTCAATCTCTTACCAACATACTCAAATTACACTCTCTTTGGAGCCATTCATTCTTTTCAGGGATCAGGTTCAGTTTCCTGAAAGTCTGATGAGTTTAGGACTATAATTAATCCTAGAGTAGATTAAATGCTAAAATCTACACCACTTCATAACTCCCACTGCAAAGAAAAAAATAATTTACGTCAGCCAAGCAATTTCATGGGCTTCTGGAAGAAAAGTGTATTTATAATACATATTCTTAATTAATACTTTCTGCATTCAGACAGAGCATACATATTTTTATTCCACCTGAACAGCTATGATTCCTCTACACATTAGCCCTTAGCTGGAAGTCAGAGAGAAGTTATAAAACTCATAGCAGAAAGATACAGAAACAAAACTATTACTGTACTTACAAGAGCCAAAGAATAAAATTAACTGAACTGAACTTTAACATCAAAATCAGTGTAAAAAAGGCCATTTCTTGGCCACTTTAGAGTTAAGGTGATGAACAGGTAATTACAGTAAAGCTGCTCAGAACCAGATTCTCATCCTGAAAACTACAAACCCAGAAATTTTAACTTAGTTAGTTGATCAAGCCCTTCCTCTTTGTTAAGATGGCCAAGCCTATTTGAAAGCTCCACAGTTTACCATGCTCCTAAATTCATGGTAGCTAATCTGCAAATCATAAAATTGTCAATTTAAGTGGAGCCTCTTCGTGCCTGCAGCCTCCCTGCTGTGAAGCTTTGGTTCAACTGGAATTTTGCTAAGAGCCAGGAGCCAAGATCCATCCAAGGCATGAATACCCAGCTTTGCCAGCCTCAGCTCTCTGATCTCGCAGCAGCAGTCCCCAAGTGAGGGACTGAATGCTGAATACTCCATGAGGCAGCCCTGAGGATCCCAAACAATTAAAAAAAACCTCCACATCAGTAGGATCATAGCGAAATTTAACTGAGATATCATTCCTCGCTATTAAAAGGTAAAAGCTAGGTATTTTCTGATTTGCAGAGGATTATAATTAGGTAACATTCAGGCTGTAGAAGTTCCTTGACTGGTAGTCTTGAAGACCAAGGAGCTTCTCACAGGCACAGAGTGGACACAGGACAGAACAGGGGTGGGAGTTGAAGCATGCAGTATCACTGACCTATTTCCACATGTAAGAACCAGACTCTGAATTTCATAGAAACTGGATGAAGACTGCTTTGCCCACAAGCTGATGTGGGCATTCAAACACTGGCAGAAGACTTGGACTGTCTCAGCCACTGAGCAGCCCTGAGATGATAGCATTTTAATCACTTTTATAGCAGCTGGACAAGAGCTAGCAATCTACAGATAACTACAAGTGACTTAACGTACACATTAAATATGTCTCATAGTTAGCAGTACTGAAGATTAATGAGTAAAATGAAAGTGAAAAAAAAAAAAAAAAACCACTGGTAAGTGACAGTTTTACTTAATCAAAGAACCTCTGGGGCTTGCAGAACTACATCAGGTTACAGGGATTTACTTTCTTCCTTGTTTATTTAGACAGATCTATTTTGAAATGTTCATATAGAGACTCCTTGTATTTACACTGAACAAAAGCGCTATTAAAAGACAAGGGCAAAGGTCTAATACTAATAGCTCTAGCCCATGGCTGGCTGTCAGTCTCTGTTCCTCACAAGCAAGCTGGTTTTTGGATTACTTGCTGATGCAATTCAGGTATTAAGTATAGCTAAATCTAAAGGAAAACAAGTCTCCCTCTGTAATCAATGGTAATAAGGAAGTACATAATACTAAGTTCAATTTGCATTTAGTCACCTCACACATTAAATGTAATAAGTTGTACTATATCTAGAACAACTAGATCTCTAACTGCAGTGTAACAGATCTAGATGTCTAATTACCCACTGACTGAAGAGTAAGATTAGACTTTTCTTGCTGAAGAACTTCAGCTAGGTGTTAAATGTAAGACTGGATGAAATTTAGGGTATAGCACAGTGGATACAGAAGTGGACTACACAGCAGAGATGCCAGCTCAGATCCCAGAGCAATGTAAATCCATTAACTAAGAGTCTGGTACTTAACAGTCTGCGAAATGGGAATAACTGCACTTCTTTACTTCACAGTGCTATTAAACTACACATTTGAAAAAATATTCAAATTTTCAGTCTGTGAACATAAGAAGCTTCAAATCACTGTATGTTACAAAAGAATGATAAAGACAATACTCAGAACTTTAAAAACACTTGAATTAAAGGATATTCTTGGAAGTAACAATGTAAATTTTTCAGGGTCATGACTTAACTCTTTCCATGTTTGGTATTCAGAGGAAATACTCACTGGTTGCATTTTATTTAAATAACAAGAAGTTTCCAACAAAGAAATATCTATGGTGTAGGAAAAAAAATTGGAAAATAACTCCTACTAAAGGTTTGTCAGAAGAAATCAGTTAATATTTGTAGGGCACTCAAAGGTAGATAAGTGCACTTGAGAATTTCCATGAGGAAATTATTAACCACATATTCAAAAGAATTGAATACTACTTGCAAAAGGGCTTTATTAGCATGCTGCCCTCCATTACACAGTTGTTGACTATCTGCACAGCTACTGGATCCTTTGTCTCTTAGCTAAATTTAATCAGACATGAAGGACATGAGCCCATACTACGGGTCACTGCCTGAAATTCACCAAGCAACAAAGCAAAGCAAACTATTGAAAGTCAGTGGAATTAGATGCTACTTCCTGCTATAGGAAGGATGAGACTCTATAGAAATAGAGATCAGGTTCTGAGTCCCAGCAGAAACATCCACAAGGAAACAAAAATCCCTTACAAAGGAAACTGAAAAATCCGTTAGAAAAGAAACTTTTTTTCAGCATTCAAGCATCTGCAATTTGGTTTAACAACCCAGAATGGTTCCTTTGGCAGGATTATTCTAATTATTATGCAAGATTAAAGCCCTTAATGGTGATTCCAGAAACAATAAGTAGATTTCTCACATTGTTATAACAAAAATTACAATGATTATTCAAATTTACAAGTAAGCATTTAGCAAATGCCCCTTTTCCCCTTTCTCTTAATAAGATGGCATACAAAACAAGCTTTGAGTGTTTTCCACTAAGAACCTAGTATTTAAAGTATCTGCTTTTTGTGGAAGTATAAAGCATTCACAGCAAATTGAGAATATGTACCTACTAATTTAGAAAAATTGTATTCATTCATGCCCTAGCCCTGTATTCTGAAGGCATTTTTAAGTCATTCTAGGAACTAGCAGTTGAATAGCTTAAAATGAAACTTCTTAACTAGAGCATGTTACACCTGGGAAAAATTCCTTGATGAGCAAAGCTAGCTGTTAAATTGGGGGAGAAAAAAAAATCCCATTGATTATGGTCATGAGTCCAAGACAAGCTTAATTAAAATTAATGGAAAATTTTCAAGTGAAAGAAAAAAAGAGAGCAGCAAAGCATTCTCTCTTAAATATGTTATGGAAATTTTCTCTAATTGATACCTGTCCCATGTCACTAGACCTAAAACAACCTACAGATCTCAGCATATAAATCTTATTTCACAGTATCAGCCCTTGAGCTTAAGTAAGAGGTGGTCCTTTATCCTTTCTCTACTCTCTCCACTGACTTCTGCCAGGGCTGGCAGCCCTGTTCAGCTTTTCTTTGGTGGATTTTCTTCTTTTCCTGGAAACTACAGGTAGTGCTCAAAGAGAGAAGGGAAAGCAAGGGGCAGCAATTCTATCTGTGATTTTTTTCATTGATTTACATGATCTGCCTGGGCATGGCACTTCTATTTTTATACCCCAGTATTGAAGTGCGTATGATTATTCTTTAAATGTTCAAGACATCGCTCAGACAGAGTGGCAAACACTGGATATTTTTACTCACATGCTATCCAAATAGCTTCAACTAGAGTTAAAGAAGAATTAGAGTCCTACATTTCATATTTAATCTGTTTTTTCCTGACTAGCTGCAAGGGCTCTCCAATGCTGAGCAAGCCTGTGTGACTAAAAGCTATCCAGCAGTTCTTGAGGGATGGCAAAGTACCAGAAGCAAATGCCAAAGCCATAGAAAAGAACAGGACTACCACATGGACACTAACTGCTATCTAGTGCTCATGTAACATTAATCTCTTGAGTTTTTGCTACAAGAGTTCTTTGGCTTTATATACCTGTTGCATATACAGCTGCCATCATCTCCACAAAGGTCCTACAGTCACAACTGCTGCTACTGAAACCCATCCACTTCTTTGAGACATCTCTGCTTATTTTGTTCTGCTCTGTACCTCCTCCTTTTCCCCAGTTTTTGACCTCAATCCAGTTCAAAACCCACAAGCAGAAATTAAATCTGATGTCTCAGTGACTAGGATTCAAAGCCTGTTGGTATTCCTTATCCAGGGTCTAGCACAATCTGGATGATTAAGGACATAGTCTAAACTGGGACTTTCAATATGGTAGCACAGCTAAAATCAATTTTGAAATTATAAATATCCTTGCACTGGTCTTTCTTAAGGGAAGAACTGGTTATTAGGCCCCAGTGAAACAAACCCTGTGATTCTACTGGTCAACAAACTAAACCCTGCTAGTCTCATGACAGCTTCCTTATTTTTACTTCCAACACAAATAACTACTCCCACATACAAGCAGTGTTGCTGTGATCAGGTTGGTGCTAATAATTTGGCAATCATGCCTAATACTGCACAGCTGATCAGAGGGTGGTCTTCAACAGATTGATACTGGTGTTATAAAAAGCTCAAAATGGTAATAAAGATAGTACTTCATCCTGTTAAAAATACTCTACTTCACTTTAATTGACCACTGCCCCAAGTAGGTGTTTGTTTTTTTTTTTTAACTCAAAAGGCTCAAAACTCAAGCTGACTTCAGAGAAGTGTTCAGCCTAATGTACATGATAATAGCAAGGCTAGAATTCTTTCCATCTACACTCATTACATGTATGGTAACAGGACACTAATTAAAACAGCAAGTCATGCACAGCTACATTAATTACTCTGTCATAGTCACAAAAGAGAGGGGAAATTCCCACATAGTCTTTTTTTCTTTTTCCCCTGTCAGGCTCTCTAAACTTGAATACCCCAAAAATGGAATGGAATAAAGTGTTAGATGTTTTGGCAATCTTAAAGGAAATACTAGAGCAATTATTTTAACAGCAGAGCTACTGAAAGCCTTTCTGCCCCAGCAATAACACTGCCAAAAGCCACCCATTTGTATACCAGGTGATACAGAAGATCTCATATCTTAGAGGTAGTTCCAAGTCTCTCAATGGACCTCTTACCCAGTGTTCTTATTTCTCCAAGTAAATAGCTATAAGGGGAAATCAAAACTCATGGTAAGTTATTACAGATGTAACAAAAATGTTGAACTCTGCAGAATTCCTCCAACACAAGAACTTAGAATGAGGTAAAACTCAAATGTTTTATTGCTGACTGATTTAACTTAGATTATATGTTCCAATGGTGCAAGGAAACAAAGAAGATTTATAGTACAAAAGTACTACACATTGCAAAGGAAAGCAAGAGTCCTTAACACAAAGAAATCAGACAACAAAAAGAGAAGAGCAGGAATCCTTGTGACAAAGAACACTGGTCTGCATTTGAAACAAACCCTTGAATGGAGAGAAAATAAGATAGAGAGTGAGTGCAAATACATCCCCCAAAGGCCTTGAAAGAAAAGCAATACCAGCTTCTATAAAAGATTATATTTTTATGTTAAAGGAGGAAAAATACATTTAATTAGTTAGTAAAATGCAGTTTTACTCCATTTGGAGTCCTTTTCCAATACATTAACTTTTTCATTAGAATTCAGTTTTGTCTTGCTAAACAAAAGGAACCACTTCAACACCTGTGGCATGAAAATCATCTAGAAGATGTGCTGTGCCTCAAATTACTGCAAATAATTGAATGCAACTTCTGCACAGTAACACCAAACAGTGGCACTTGGGGAGACAAGCTCAGCCTGACTGAGCAGGCAGCCATGATAATTAGCAGTATCATTCACATGTCAACAAAAAAACCCCAAACAGAACAAAACAAAACAAAACAAAACAAAAAAAAAAAAAACCACACACACACAAAAAAAAAAAAAAAAACAAAAAAAAAAAAACACAAACAAACAAACAAAATAAAACCAACCAGCACAGCCCTATTTGGAAGAAGTGACTTGCCACTAAATTTTTTTCCTCCTGTCCCTCTTTTTCACTCCTATTCCATATTCTCCCATGTGGTTGCCCATTCTCAGCAATCTTACACAATGAAATTAAATGTAACACTCTATTCTTTATTCTTGTAATTAATTTTACAATTAAAAATATTTTGCTCCATCAGTGCAAAGAGTCATCTATCTACATAGCTTACACATATGAAATGGCTACACTAGCAAAAAATTTTGTTCTATAGATGGTTTTGCACAACTTGTAGACAAGTCAGTTTATGTTACAGTAGTACAATCACAAGAGTTTGATGCTATTTCTATTTAAATCTCCAGAATGTCAGGTCATGGCTCAGTACAGCTCTGTTTAGTTTCTAATACAGCATTAGTATTATTTACTGAAGCACTGTGGTACTTCTGGAGCAGAAACATATCTGAAAGACAGGTGAATATGAAAAATAGGGACAACTAGGTTAATCTAAATCTGTGTCAACAGAAGAAGTAAAAAGGGGCAGGTTGTTTACCAATGTCACTGTTCACAAATTCATGTTGTTTGCACTTCTTCATCTAAGCAGCCAGTTCAGCTAGGAGAAGCAGTAATTTTATTCAGCCACAGACTTAAGAGGACCTGTTCTCCCTGTTCTCTGGCCATAAAGAAATACAAAAACATGTTCACAATAAACATTTGCTATTTCTGAAGACAGCAGCACTTGCTTGCATTGGCTGAGTTGTTATACTGCGGGTCAGGTTTTAGAAAAAATCTCATCAATAACTCCATGCACTGCTCAGAGAAAAAGGTCTTTGTGCTTTTTAGTAAGTCACTAACTCCGATCTTGAGGGTCCACAAAATGAGTTACAGTGATCTAAAACTATAATTTATAAAGAAAACATGAAATCAAAGGAAAACAACTGATATAATTATACCTAAATTAAAAAAAAAATAAAAGACCAAGAGAGGTCTGGAAATACCAGCTCCACTTCCAAGCCAAAACAACCCTCAAGCTAAATACAGTTTAGGAACAATTTCACTGAGTTTAACTTAATTATGTTAATCATTTAGATAACTGATTGCAAGAAGAGTATGGCTAGCATCTGTGAGGCAGAGCAAAGAGACAGATGAAAAGCTTGCTTGTCCCTGTGGGACAGGGAGAAAAGAGAGGCAATTACCAACTGCAACACAGGACACTGCAGCTGGGAGAAAGGCACTGGGAAATTGTATGTGTACAAATAGTGTTTGCACTATGAATTTTAGACTTGTCTTTTGCAGACCTTTTACATATCTCCTGGCAAATGGAGTTTAAGGTGTCTGCCAGTAAGGTGGCTTTGTATTATTTAACTGGCTCTGAAAGCAATACAGCAATTATCTATCTGTTGACAGGGCTGCTAATTCCCTGTTCCTGAAAAACCTGGGAGGGCCCACTGACTACAGAGATTGCATTAATCTCTTATGTTTTATCAGCCTGGCCTTTAATGCTTTTAAAAAAGGGGGAAAAATATATTAACTGATTGCTAGGTTTTATTCAAAACTAAGTGCGACTGGAATAAATTTTCAGAACTGCTATCAATTTTAGTCCGTCATTAACTCTATTATTTTTTTAAGTCAAAAAGAAAAAAAAGTGCTCAGTTTCTCTCAGAGTGGTCCAGTAATTCCAGTTTTTTCAGGTAAAGAGGGAGGAAAATCTTAGTAAGATCTTCTGACGTATGGCTGTGATTCATAGCTTCATATTTTGATTACTATTGTCCTTCAGTATTGAGGTGCTGTGAAGGAGCTTTTCAGTACAATGCCCCAGCACTGTGACCTTTCTTCTATGGCTCTCTTTTCCTTCAGTGTCCCTGATGAAATCAACAACTGGTGTACACAGAACATGAGAACCACAAAATGACTTTGTTTAGAAGGGACCTTTAAGATCATCTATTCCAACCCACCTGCCATGCACAAGGACTTCTTTTACTACAGCAGGCTGCTCAAAGCCCCTTCCAATCTGGCCTTCATCCAGTGGTGAAGAAGCCACTTGGGCAGACTGTTCCAGCCTGCCCACCCTTATTGTGACCAATTTCTTTCTGTGTCTAATCTAAACCTGCCCTCTGTCAGTGTAAAATCATTGTCACTGCAGGCCTTGGTAAAAGCCTCTCTCCTTCTGCCCTGCAGAAACTGTTCTGGCCAAAGCAAATGTCCCTGTATCATCTTTGTGGTTTTACTCCTCTGTTCATGAGCCATCCTCTGCTTTACAGTGCAGCTCTCTTTGTTGCTTGGCTTTTGTACTTCATGAAGCAATTTTAAATATTTAGGATATTAGACTCTTCTAGAGATAGTCTGTTCTCCTTATTAAAAAAAAAGTCACAAAAGTCTCAGATGAATTTTTTCACCATTGAAAAACATTCAGCCACATAATCATTGCTGAAATAGTTTTCCTTAGAACTACACAGCACCTTCATGAACAAGACTGGTACATAATTCTATTATTATTTTTTTCTTTTTTCCTTTCTGGATTATAACCACACAAAAAGCGCAGAAAATGAAAAATGCCTATAAAAATTAATTCTCTTCCATATCTGAGTATAGAAGTAAATGTCAAAGAAAAATTGTATTTGCCCTTTAGGACTTGTGTGATGGTTAAAACCAACCACAGCACACAAACTCTGAATGCATTAGGATTCAGGTATTTATCTCTATACACATGCACAGCACAGTGAGAAATATGTACATCTCTCTCAAAAGATCATTATAAGTAATTCTTCAACTCGGAATTTTGCATCATTCTCTTGTTTCTTCTTGCTGAAACTGCATGGCTGTTTGCACTTCAAGTGACTTACATCTCACAACCTTGTCTTTTCACAGGTCACTAATATTCATGCTGGCTGAGAAGGCATTTTAACCTGCAATTTGGCACTGGCAGGTGCACCAACTGCATGTGCAGTATTTGCAGATGAGATTTCTTCCCATCCAGTCAGTGCAAGGCCAGCTCTGAAGGCAGCTAGCACCAATCAAGCAGTAGAGGGTAGGCAGGGGCTATTCATTTAATCTGATAGAAGCAGCTTTTGGAAGAATCTTAGCAAGAGTCTGGCCCAAATGGTGTCCTGATTCCCACACTTTGCTTATTAGCTGCGTAAGGGTAGTTATTTAACATTTAACAATGTTAAATCTGCAGCATAATATATCCAAGTCTGTAATCCTTCATAACTTGCCAATAATCCTCATTTTATGGGTCAAAGTGCAAAATAACATTAGGAACTTTCAGAAAGCAGAAAGTTCTGCCCATTTTTCCTCTGGCAACAGAGATATTCTTTGGGTTTGACCCTAGAGACTTCTCCAGATGCGTAGAATAATGTAACAGCACTGTGGAGTCTGACGTGCCTCTCAGTTCAGCAAGGCAGGAGCAGTGCTACATAGCTAGAGCTACTTAATTTAATTCAGTCTTTGGAAGGCTCTCACCTTGCATATAAAACTGTATTGGAGGTGATTTTCAGGGATCATATTAGCCTTAAAATGGTTCATTTTATAGCACCATATCTTCAAAACATGGTAACAAATACACTGTTAAACAAAGGCTGCATTTTCAAAATTTAAAAGGCTTTAGCATTCAGGGCTATGTTGACAATACATATATTAACGCTGCACTGAAAATATACTTAGTAAGCAAACCCTTCATGATACTGAGGATGAGAGCATAGTGGCTGATTTGAGTACAGATTAGAATTCTACCCTGCATATGATGGGGGAATCTGTGTTCTGAAGGACTGTTGTCATTGCTCTGTAGAGGACATCACTGTTTAGTTTTGTTATAAAACATGTTGTTTGATCTAAATAAATATTGGGCGTGCTTAGTCTGTTAATGATGCAGAAGAAATGGAGTCAATTGGATTTTCTCCCATGAATACTGTGTCAGTGGTTTGTGGATTATTTGAGGTTATATGCAAAAATCTGGAGAGCAGGCTGGACAAACCATTTCTAGCACGTGGTTTTCTTAGAAACTCACACATTATAGATATTGTGCCACACCATTGATCAGCTACACTGCATGGACTGGAGAGAAAGTGTTATTTAATGGCTCAATAAAGGGAATAAAAAAAAAAACCTCCTCTGAACATGTTCTAGGAGCAGAGAGGACTGCTCCCAGTATTTCAGAGCAGAGAGCAACAGGACATAAAATGGAAGGCCATCTACAATGGAAACAAAACTTCAGAGGTGACACCAACAACAAGAGAAATAATCTTCAATATGTAAACTGCTTAAAAGTCTCTTTAAAACAAGCCAAGTAACTGGGCAGACCAAGAAAGAGAGAGTATGCTCCAGTTCAAAAAGGCTAAAAGCAAGTAAAATATATTTGTTTTTCAAACCCTAAGAACCAGGAGTAAAACATTTCAACTCCAAAGGTTTCTGAACAACTTCTAGGGGAGATGCAGGAGTAATAGAAGTATCTATTATCACCTGCTATTATGTGCTCTAGATAACAGAACGACTTCAGCCCTAACTCAGGATTTCCCAAGCCAAAACTATCATATGCAGAGTAAGGCAACTATCTGCCTCTTGCAACAATTAGAAATGTCTATTTTTCTAAATTCTCTCTGTTTTCAAATAAATAACTCCTGTGAGTAAAAGGAAAGCGAGAGTGAAAACCCATTAATTTTAATTCTGAAAAAAGAAAAAAAACTAAAAAGGACAAAATTAAGTGTAAAAGGGCAATGTAAAAAGGGCAAATGCCTCCATTTATTCTTTCTAAAATTCTTTCTTGGTCACAGTTCCATTAAAATATATTCTGAATGAGGAGGGAGAGAAGAAAGTAGAAATTCAGCGAAATACTGAAGTAACTGGGAAGAGTGACAGAAGATAGATTAGAGAAGTCATAAGGAGACCCAGCCAAATGAAAGAAGAAAGTATAAATAAGTACAGGAGAAATAGCACTTTCATGCCAAAACCTATTCAAGGTAATGGAACGGCCACGAACAAAGCACCTTCATTCACAGCACTTCAGTGAACCTGACAGCACCACCTATTTATCCACAGCAGAAATCAGAAAGCTATTATGAAAAAAGAGAAGGGGAACAGTAAAGATTTACACTAGGTTCAGAGGCTGGAGGAGTGCAATATACTGTGTTTCTATAGGTGAGGGGTGCCAATGAAAACCAATGGTGTAAGTCATATTTTCCTCTCATCTCCTCTAGAGGCTGTGCTACCAGAATTGAAAATGAGGTATTAGCTGTACTCAGGCACCTGCCTTAAGCTTAATTAGAAAGCAATTCCACAGGAAAGACTTAATCAAAAACTCCACTGCCCATCCAGCTTAGGCACAGCTCAGATTCACTGGGGAGACACCTGTGACTTTGCTGTTCCAGGCATATTCCCCAACCTTGCTGCATTCCTATCTCCAACAACCACTCAAGTTTGGTTTTTTTTTTTTAACTTTTCCTAGGGAGAATCCTTTAGGAAGCCTCCTTCTTTGTTTTGGGTGTCTGGGTAGATAGGCCAAGGGACCAGGGCAATTCCCCTGCCAGCCTCACTGCCTATGGAGCAGCACATGAGACTGAGAGACATCCCCGTCACACAGCACCCCTGGGCTGCAGGGGTAAAGCTGTCCCACTGCAGATGTACAAAGAACAGCTGGCTGTGGGCAACCACCTGGTCAGTAGTGACGAGCTCTAGGTGTGGCCTGTGATTTCATCCTCCTGAGCTGAAAAGCAAAGGCAAGACACTGAATGGCTTTCTAGCAAAACAAGCCATTTTGCTTTTGGCTGACTAGAGCACAGTGGGAGAAAACTGTAAAAGCCCAGCATAACTTCTACATGGAAGCTGTCTGATGGTCTGTTACTGATGTAACAATGCTCGCTTTATTCTTGATAATGAAAGAAAATCTAATTCACACCTGGCAGCCCTGCTGGAAATCTCACTGGAGAGGGCAGAAATTAGATGGGTATACAAGGTCAAAATGGTATTTTACCTTGCAAAAATGATCTTTCTGCACTGAAAAGCAGAGAGTGCAGCAAAATTATATAACCACTGAGAAAACTCTTGCAGGTCCACTTACACGGCATCAAATATTCAGGCTTGGTTATTCCACCTCCTTCTATGACAAGGAGAAATGCATAAACAGAAAAAATTATGTTACATCAGAAATTCTGCTAGCATAAACTGGTTTAGCTCCATTTAAAAGAAAAGGATTTTCCCCACTTACAGTAGCTAGCTGTTTACATTTCATCAGCAACCTCTGAGAATATTTTTCTCTCATTCAGATAAGATACTTTCAACATGCTTAAGACACGTCAACTTTCGTACTTAAGAAAACAGCATTCTTCTGAAAGCCATTCAGAAACAAAAACAAGAGGAAGGCCTGCCTGATGAGCTAAAATCTACCAGCATTATTACCAATAAAATGTACAGCTTTTTTTTATACAGTGGTTGTATGTATGTTGGCATACAACCACCATACAAACGATTAAGACCACAATGGTAAGAATACAGTTCTAAATACAGTAATAATAGTCCTAAAATGCAAACATATGTGTGGGAGACTGGTGAAAAGATGAAGTCAGATGCAAAGCCTCAGCCCATGAAAATCTGACAAAAATCACATCTATTTAAGGAAAGGAAAAAGACTTTTGAAAAATATACACGAAGTTGTGGGGGGCAAGGAAGATTTATTCTACCAAACAACTTCTTCATCCTTTTGTAAGTAAAATAAATAGTTCTATGTTCAGGGCACTTGCCCAAGATGGAGAAGACTATAGCACAACTTTCCACTCTGATTAATTCTAGCCAAGGTTTTGTCAGCATCTCCTACATCCCAAGAGACCGCCTCATCACTCAGTTCATTCCATGTGTACTGTCAAATTAGCTTCTCACAAGAGAAACTGCAGCTTGTATTTGCTGGAAGAAAACATAGTTTCAGCAACGCATTCTTCTTCTCATTCCAAAGTACCCATACTGTGAAAATCCTAATCAGATTTAATTATTTACCTAATGTAACAATTAAAGAAAAGCTGCATGTTAACTGTATTAAAGTCTTTTGGATTACACCCAAAAAGAGGGTGAATTATTCCAGGCAGAGAGTGACCCTAAACAATGACTAAGGCAACAAAGATTTCATGCATCATGAGTAGAACTTCTCCTAGTCATAACTAATAATTTTAGTAAATAATTTTAAATAAAGTGATTAATAGCAGAAGCCAGAAATAAATTCTTCTAGTCAAGTACCTGTTGATCTTAAAAATCTATCATCAAAATTACCTATAATATTATGTAAAACACTGAATAACCCAAAGCACTTATGTACTATACTTCATTTCTGAAACAATTTCATTCAATGAGGAACAGAAAAAGTTATTTCTGGGTTACAAAAGGCTATATCCTCTTTGCAAAACTGCATTTCAGATGCTAATGTCAAAGAACAAGTAAGGATCACAAGGGTTGACTGCAGACATAAAAAGCAGTTTCATACTCTTCAAATTATTTGTAAATTGTTTCTCTTCCCACTTCTGGGCCAAGACTCACAAGCCAGCAAACCTTAAAACAGTGCCCTCCTCAGGACACATATAATCCATTAGATTCTGATTGAGATGCAATGAACATACCCTTCAGTACTCTTCTGCACACCAGTCCCTCACAGTATGTATTGATAATGCAACAACATATAAAGCCATTTCATAATATCCTTACCACATATGATTTGATCTCTTCATTTAAGCTAACATGGTATTGTTGGGACAACAGTGGAGGCACAACCAACAACAAAGAGGGCTTCAAGTATGTGCAGCTCTTTACTGGGCTACAGTACAACATCTTATACTCTTCATGCCACCTGCATTACCCCTGTGTGCCCTCTCTACCTACCGTTCACCTGTCCTGCACAGCTGTAGCCCACTGGGGATGAGGCGCAGGCACAGCCCTGCTCTCAATTACCACAAACTGGGAGTAGGCACTGTGTGTCTACAACGTGGTACAGCTACCTGCTGCTTCTACTAACAGTTCAGATATTGTGGTGTTTACAGCAGAAAAAAAAATAAATTGCCAGGTGCCTGGCACTAATTAAGTATATTTCAATAGGCACTGCTGTTGCTATTCATAATTTTGTACAGGTGACATTTTAATTATTCCTACTGTTTGTGGAGCAGTTTTCTTCCAACTTCAGCCATGTACAGTGTCCTCAGAGAGACAAGACTAAAGGTTGCATAATAGATAACTGTCAAGTAAATCTCTCTCTTTCTCTGTCTCTTTCTTTTCCATTTCCTCATACTTCAAGCCATGAGGTTTGTGACAGGATTTTGTACAACTCTGTCTTCATAGTCTAGCTAAAGTCGGAGTGGAAGGAAATTCAAGAAACAGCACTTAACTGAACACAATTCCATCTGATTTGTCAGACAGGACTATTGAAACACCTCTTGGAAGACAGCAGCTCTTGGCTCAGTACTCATGTATTTTACAGGAATATCAGTATAACAAATTGACTTACTGAATTTCCTGATATGACAACTCATTCAATCAAATCCTTCAGGCAAAGACAAGCATACTACACCAAACTGTGCATTCCACAAACCACAGACAGTAACGCCTGCAAATAGATTTATATGAGTGCATAACTCTGCAGCCTCATGCTGCCACAGCGGGGGATATGTTAAAAAATACCAAATACTAAATAAATAAATATGCACAGCTAGTGTCTTGCAATCAAAATCTTTCTCTTAGTCAGGCAGATTTCCTGTACAGGTCGAAGAGGTATAGTAACCATACATTACTGGCTTCAAGTCTTGTGCTCAGGAAGCACTTTGCTTGTCAACCAAGGTAATACATTTTTAATTTGCAATCTCATTTACAAAGGAAAGGCAACATAATATATATTCTAAAAATTATTAACAGTATCAAAACAAATCTATCAATTTTGTATCAGACTCTTTACACTTATCCCTTTAAACACACACATTTGCTACTGCTATAACTGATTTTTTTCATGTCACTGGAGCTTGGACAGAAACCAGTGCCAGTAAGTGCCTCTAAATTTTAAGTCCAGTAAAATACAAATCAAAGTTTACTGTTGATTTGCTTTCAATTTGTTGAGCTCTATGTTTCATTATTTCTACATGAATCCTTTAGGCTTTAAGTTTCCTCAAGCACAGACTGTTTCTTTATCTTTCTGTACAACTTCCACCATAAACTGGAGTTGTGGTTGCAATAAACATTAATGCTGAATGGACAAGATATTAGCAAAAGTTTTGACCAATTAATTTTTTTGTGCATCCATTATGCAGTAAATATTTGTTAAAATTATTCTGTACAATGGAAAGAAGCTACTTTTTTTTAGTTAAGTGCATTCTTAATCAGGCAGGCTGCCTTTAGGACTTGAATTTATACATAAAGAACAAAATTTTCACTGAACACCAAAAGCCTGCATTAGAACAGCACCAATGCAGAATTTTAAATAAAAACTTGCATGCACACTGGTATGAGGAACATATACGAGGAACAAAGTCTTTGTACATATACAGGAACAAACCACCACAGAACAAATCCCTTTTCTTTACAGATCCTAAATTGCATTTTAAGAAATGTGCTTTGATTTAGAAAAACATACTGGGCTTAAAAATGGAATTGAATCATGGAAATCCCCTGTCTTCTGTATGAAGGATATTTTGTGGCTAGGACATCACACCATTTAAAATTTTGGGTACTTGGGAAAGCAAGAGGACAACTCAGATTGAAAAATACACTGCTGACTCAGGTACAGTTTCACCTGAGATCATATTCAATACCACATGAGTCAAAATCAAAGTAATGAATCATCTCTCTAGTATTTTTCCTAGGTGGACTTTTGGTAAATACTGTCCTAAGCCAGACAGAGTCTCAGCTGTACAGCTGTTGTGAGGGATGACCACACACCACGCTCGGGCTCTGAGCCTGCCCCTTGGACCATCTTTGTAAATGTCCCCAGGCAATACACTGCCTCTCCCTTTCAAAGGAAACAGTGCTCAAACAAAGAGTTAAGGATAGAAGATAGTAAAATCATATCAGTGTGGTTCGTGTGCTACATATGTTTAGACAAAACCTGCCAGATTGCTCAGATTACAATAAATTCAAGCTCCCAGGCAGCAATTTTCTTTGGAACTTTGGTATGAGTTGTATTTAATATGAAAATGCCAACACACCAATAAGGAAGGCACTGCTAGCAGTATGACTTCAGGCTTCATAGACCTTGCCAGACCTTTGTCACCTTACAGACACTCAGCAGTAAGTGATGGTGAGCATCTGCACTTCCCTCACCAACACTGAAGGGAAGAGGCTGACTGTCACGGCTCCTGGGAGAATTGGCACCTTATCACCTGTGTTGCCTGCATCTCTGAGCCCTCAGTCTCATTCTGGAGCTAGAAATGTCTTTGTCCCTAGCACAAGGTAAGAAAAAGGAGGTAATTTTGAGTACGTAAAGGCAAGTGGTAAATTTTGCACCTAGTGATGGGGCACTCCTCTGGGTCTACCCTTCTGGAATCCCCTCCCCTGCATAAACTTCATCAGCTTTAATGAGGATGGACACTCAATTAAGCTTTTAGAAAGCAGTAATGAAGGAAGAGATCTTTAAGGCACATATAATAAAATGTACTTGTCATGGTTGTTTGCCTGTATACTTTGATAATCATTTCATGACCAGGAAGGAATTTTTTTTCACATTTTCTTTTTTATTAAAAGCTCTCACACTGCACCTTTGAGGCATTATTGCAAGTTTTATCTTGTTAATTGACTGTTCATATGACATTAATTTTACACCACATCAAGCAATGTTCTAATTTGTTTTAATGCCCTCACTTGATGGGGAAAAATGCATCGTACATAGAAATAAACTCTTTTACATATCCAGTATATATACTTGTCATCTGGTTTTAGCTAAGAAGCCCATGTATACAGGAGAGGGAAATACAGGAGGAATGTATGTGCAGGAGAGAATGCAAAAGGCAATATAATAAACTGTCCCTTTGAGAAGAATGGTGAGAGACCAATCCATCAGGCATCATTCTACATTTTTATGTACATGATGAATGCTTTCTGCTGCTTCAGTTGGGCTGAAAAACAGCAAGATAGAAGTAAGAACCTGATTAAACACATGACTGAATATACCAGCAATGGCAGATTCAATGAATGTGTTTCTTTCTATTTAGACAGGGGAAGCATCTTTAGTTTGTGTGTATGACTTGTAAAAAATCTGAAATGGTGGAAAAGGAACTGTTAGAGCTGCATGCCCATGCAGCACAGGGACTCCCTCCTTGGCCCCAGGTCATCCACAAAATCCATGAGGCACCAAAGCAGAGGGCATTCTCTCTCTGACACATTCCTTCTGCTTCTGTAGGGATCTGACTCCATGCCTGGCTCCATTATAGTTCATTAAACTGTAAGTTAAGAGTAAAAAAACAGTAAAGGACCCATGTCACAAATACTCCATATTTTCTGTGAAATCTTAGGTTTGGAAGTTTTTTATATCCATTTAAAAAAAAAATAAACATCAGCTCAGGCCTTTATATATAATATTCCCCTATAAAAACCATAATAGGAATATTTGTCCTACTTTTGTACACTAAACTATATTAATGACTGGAAATTGAATGGCATAAATTGAACTCCCAGCTGTTCGTATTCTTCTTGGTGGCTCTCAATATTCCCAGAGGTACCATTTGGAAACTTTCTTGTCACTCACTACTCTCCTCCAGAAGGTCCAATGAACTGCATAGGTCAGTTTTCTGTTCTTGAATTAGAAACAAGAGCTAACATTTTCTCATCACCTGATCTGATTTTTGGTGCTGTAGCAATACAGTTACACACTTCATGATACTGGACTTTGAGAGAAATGTGTACATCACTGATGACATAAAATACTGTGGAAGGACTGAGATAAAATAAGATAGAGATAAAAAGAAGCTATATTATATTTATTAAATTTTTCTACATCTGCTGACTGTTTCCAGTATCAAATTTACAATATTTAGAAGCAGGTGCCCTTTGGGTAGGTTTTTAATTTAAATTGCTGAATGGGAGCCTCTCCTATGCACAGAAAATGAGGGCAACAACTTGTTTCTTTTGGAAGTTCTCAAGGATAAACAAAGGGATTTTACTGTACTCACAGTTAAACAAAACTTGTTAAAAAAGTTAACAGTTCATCTTTGCAGTATCTTTCAAGTGTGATGTCAACCAGTACAAACCTGTCACAAGATAAAAGCAGTAGCTCTGCAGAGCTCTGCAGAGAAGGACCTGGTGGACAACATCTGTCCATGAGCCAGCAATGCCCTGGTGGCCAAGAGGCCAAAGGTGTGTCCTGGGCTGCATTAGGAAGGACATTGCCAGCAATTTGAGGGAGGTGATCCTGCCCCTCTCCTCAGCCCTGGTGAGGCCACATCTGGAGTGCTGTGTGCAGTTCTGAGCTCCTCAGGACAAGATAGACATGGAGCTCCTGGAGCAGGTCCAGCAAAGGGCAATAAAGATGATTAAGGGATTGGAGCATCTCTCTTATGAGGAAAGGCTGAGGGAGTTGGGCCTGTTCAGCCTTGAGAAGAAATGACTGAGAGGGGACTTCATTAATGTGTATAAATATCTAAGAGTAGGTGCCAAGAGGTTGGAGCCAGGCTCTTTTTGATGGTGCCGACCAATAGAAGAAGAGGCAATTGGCAGAAATAGATTCACAGGAAGCTCCACCTGAATATGAGGAAGAATTTCTCTACCTTGCAGATGACTGAGGACTGGAACAGATTGCCCCAGAGAGGTTGTGGAGTCTTCCTCACTGGAGATATTCAAGTTGATATCCAGATTGATTCAATCCTGTGCCATGTGCTCTGGGATGTCCCTGCTTGAGCAGGGAGGCTGCAGCAGATGACCCACTCTGGTCCTTTCCAACCTGACCCATTCAATGATAGCACAATCCATAAACTTGACCTTGAATATACAAATCACACAAATCTTTTACTAATAACACTTTTCAGTTAAGTGCCCTCTACAAGTGTAAAAGGTACTCAAAACAGGACCAGAACTTTTTCATTCCCTTTGTCTCATATTTTTCTCTAGCCAATAAGAGTTTCTCCTCATTACATGCACCAAAAGGTCCTAAGAGGAATGTATTCTGCTCAAGCACAATCCACACATGATCTATTTCCCTAGCAAGGAAAGGCTCCCATGCAGCAATTTAAATTAAAAACCTACCCAAAGGGCACCTGCTTCTAAATATTGTACAATTTGATACTGGAAACAATTTTTCTTTTCGTCTGTATCATGATATCCCAAGGGCTGGAGGTCTCCCTTTCCTCAGCAGGCTACAGTTTTCATTGTTCCTCAAAAATGGCAAAAGTACCATTTGCCACAACAAATGAGAATTTGTTATCCTTTCCCCTCCCCATGGTGACTTGCAACACAGCCCTTTCAGAAAAATGTGTATGTTCTAAGCACCGGAGACAAGGTAATACTAAGGAAAATTTGCTAGAAACAGCTGTTAGGTGAAGTAGTTGGAGATGCTGGCAGAAAAATCCTTTCTCAACATTCTCCAAAATACCAGGTTATACTTACTGCTTTCATTTATAAAGGTTTCTTTCACTTGAGATACTGAAAATGTTTCATTTCCAGGGCATGAGTGTCCCAAATTTCAAAAAACCTGTCTGGGAAAGACAGCACAGAAAATGTCTTGAATATTTTGTTGCTACATTTTAAAATTTCTGTAACATTTTTGCTACTGTTACTACAGAGCATGTCCATCCCATAGCCTATATTTGACATCAGACTGTATTAAAGTGCTTCATGACACAAACCTCAGGCAGAGATGAATACATTTTGGCAGCAGAGGAAGATGGAACAGAAAGCAGACAGCAAAACATAAAAGCAGTTCAATTTAAACTTAGAAAAATTAAGAAATTGGGATTTCTGGAAAGCAATTTGACATGATGTAGCATTGTTAAAAACTGCCTTTCTTTTTCACTCCAGCACAAAGTAGAAAATGACAGCTCATTCCTGAAAAGCCTAACACACCTTGTCATGAGGAGATGCTGCTGTCAGCAGTAGTCGACTACTTGTTGTAGCAACTTATGAAGAGTTTCAGTCTCTTTTAACTAGAGTAGAAAAATGTAACTCTATTTATGCCTACATATTTAATATATCATGGAAAATAACCTCTCTGTCCAGCTTACTTTGCACTTTATCAGCTACCACTAAAATGCTTTAAATAGCTCAAATAATGGTGCCCACTTAACCCGCATGGCATCTCAGCATTTCTAGTTATCTGAAATTTGTATCTAAATATGAAACATGGCCTAATTATCAAACTACTAACTTGAGGCCTTTGGCATATTAAAAAAAAAAAAAAAAAACAGCATATTAATTAGTTTCAACAATACATTTTATGAACTTCAGAAAGTTCAGCATGATATTAACATCACAGTATTGCTTCAGTTTATCTAAGTTTGAAAGTTATTTTGCACTGCAGTCTTCCACTTAGACTAATTGGGAAGGGCTGTACTATACATTGTGCATCCACACAGTTTTGCTACAGCTGTCTCATGCATTTCTCTTCTTTTGCACCCACACAAATCTCTAATTTTCCCAAGTAAATATAATCTGTTTTGGGGGAGGTGCTAACAGCAAACCTCTGCACAGCCACCGCAAATTATGGAACTTCTATTATTATTGAGGTAGATTTTCGTGTATCTTCTCTCAGCCTTTGAAATTTTCATCAGATTCACACAACCTTTACCCATCAGAAGTCATTGTCACCATAATTTTTAAACTGCTATTGAGCAGTACAGTTCATGCACTGACCACTCTATCCCTGATGGACTTTAACACAAGTGACACAACTCCACAATGACAGAGCTTGGTAGCTTTTGGTTCTTCACAGGTCTCTCACTTAGGGGCCACAGAGGGTACACTGCAGCCCATGAGGGTGGTTCCACTGCTGTTCCCAGCATTTTCACAACTCTCATCCTGTTCCTTCACTTTCTTGTAGAGCAGAGCTATGCCAAAACAATGGCTGTCACCGCAGGCCCCCAGCCGGGTAATAATTAGCATTGACTGCATGATTGCAGAAGGCTGATCAATTGCTTTATTATATCATCCTATACTATATTATATTATACTTATTAAGAAACTCAATAACCCTTACAGCCAGTCTGATACAGCTTTGACCTGATTGGTCAATCAATCCAAACACCATCCAGTGTCCAATTAAGAAATCACCCTTTGGTAAACAAATCTCCATGACACATTCCACATGTGCACAACAGCAGGTGCAACAAGTGGAGATAAGAATTGTTTCTTATTCTGTTCTCTGAGCTTCTCACATCCTTCCCTGGGAAAATGCCTGGGAAAGTCTGTGCCTGCTCTCAGTGGCCAGAGAGCTGCTGCCACAGCTGTTCACACATTTCAGCATCCCACTGACTCCACAGCTGGAATAAAAGACAAATGGACTTCAGCACAAGACAAGTTCAAACAATGGCTGTTTGGCAACTGGTACGACATGATGTCGTGCACATGGGTCTTGCAAAGCTAGAATTGCAAAAAATAGTTACCATAAAGAAGAGGTAAAACCAGTGAAGCAAGCCTGGTTAAGCAGTCAATAAATAAAATAATAATCAAATAGAATCAAAAGCAAGACAGTTTTGAAATGGGTTTGTATCTACATCTAGCTTACAGAACAATTTCTTCCAAATTCGAACATTTGTTTCAAGAAGTGTAAAATTACAATGCAAACAAAAGAAGATAGTATAAATAAGCAATTCACATTCAACTACCCTGCAACTTCCAGTTATTTTTCCCAGTTACTTGGCAACTTAGCCTGCCTTGCTCTTGAGTATCTATTCCTCAGGCAGGTCTTTATAAAAATATTCCTATGACCACTTTGAGATGTGAATGAGTAACAAAAAAAAAAAAAAAAAAAAAAACAAAAAAAAAAAACCACACAAAAAAAAAAAAAAACTAACAAAAAAAAAAAAAAAAAAAAAAAAAAAAAAAAAACAACAAAACATTCCTTTTTTTGATAAATTGGGATTTTTCCTGGCCATAAAGTTGGAACAGAATGCCATCTCTAACAAACCAACTAGAGGAGCTTACATGAAGATACCTCCTGTTATTTTAGAACATACTCCAGGCTGCCCTTGGCTTTGGGAAGTAGCACTGCAGAATAAAGATGAAAAATGAATTACATGACTTTTCTTATATTTGTAATGCAAGAAAATAGTGTCTATCCTAAACTGACTGGCCCATCTATGTTTGAAAGTGATTGGGAAAAAAGCTAGGAAGACTTGACAAAATCACTAGCTTTCTCAAATATAACATCTAAATATCATTTCAACATGAGAGGAGAAAGGAAAAAATGTAAACAATGCAGAAAGGGATATATTTATAGTAGAAAGAGTCTCATTTGGGAGTGTGAATTGCATTTGCTTTTTCTCAAATGCAATGGACTGGTTTGTGATTGAGGTGAGTGAGTAAGGGTGGCAATAAAAGGATGGAAATTTAGTAAACTTCACAGATAGACACATAAATGTCACCTTATTGAACACTCAGCAGTTCTCTCATCCACACTCAGAGCTTTGAGGGAGACACAGATAAGCAAATGGGACAAATAAAACTAAGTGATTGCACAGATAGCACCATACAGTTTAATTACTGAATTTATCAGATATGCTAATCAGGGAATATACAAGAGTTACCTAAAAAGTCCTTAGAATAGCCCTGGTAGTCAGGCAATTAATCAAATAACAATGGGAAATTACCATACTCACCATTCATAAGTGGCATTCTATGCAAATACAAACATAAACATTTTGTGCTCACATGAGAGAAGAAGAATGCTGACTCCAGCATCTACCCAACAGCCAGGAGGTGCCATATATCTTGCTCTCCCTCAGCCCAGGGAGGCATTTGAAATCTAGGGTTATGGGAATAGTTCAGTCCCCCCCAAATGTATCACGCATGTCCTCCTGCTAAGCATCTTAACCACCAAAAATCATTGACTGTGGATAACAAAGTTTGTGAAAGTTTTTCTTAAGAACTGGAAAGGGAAATCACACCAGGTGCTCTACAGCAAGTGGAAGAAATGTACTGTCAACAAAGGCACAAGTCTGTACTTCTACAGTTACATAAATTTACTGCTTGAGAACCATTCATTAAAAATAAAAACTCTACACAAAATCCTCCATAACAAATAATTCAGTCCTCTCCTGGATAAATATATTTTTGACTTCCATCACCATGGTTGCACTGAAATTATTTGGGTCAAATTCCTGCCAAGTTCCTGGTACTGAAATCTATTTTATAATTCATCTAACAGAGTTTATAGTGATTCCTAGACAGTCTGTAACCTCCTTTTTTTAAAAAAAAAGTAATCTTAAATGTCACAGAAAAGCAATTTTGATTTTCTAGACTCACCAATAGTTCCCAGTGGCACTAACAGCACAGAAATTTAGGTTAGAAAAAATTGCCAGAGACCAAGATTTACAACAATTCACAGTGAAAAACAAAACAAAAAACCACTAAGAGGATCCTCCTTTTTAAACCTGTTCTTCCATTGGACTGATAGCTATTTAATGTCTCCACTCACTCTGTCTTCTGATTTTGCATGACCTCCATTACTGGACTTTATGAAATTTTGTATAAGTTCCAGAGGGATTTTCTTACTTAGAAAAAAAATTAGAATTAAGCAGAGAACCACATCTGAATATTCCTAAAACTACGCAAGACTGCTCGTGACAGAGCACAGGAAAGAGATAAGCTCTTGCAATGTCATTTTTTGATATTTCAACTAAAAGTAATAGCAAGTGAATCTGGAGTGCAGACCTAAAACATATCCACATAGATGATAATTATGTTTCCTTTAGGGGAGAAAAAGTAGTTTTATACACCTAATTTAGTATTGGGAAAGGTAATGACATTACTAATATCCACCAAACTCACAATAATGCTAATTTGAGATAGCTTACTCAAAGACTGGCTTTCTCTATGCTTGCAAAGAATGACTGTAAATATCCTTTGGCCATTTCTGTGTCCCATAGGAGTAAGTTCCTTAAAAGGTCCTGGATAATTAATACTAAGACCGCAGATATTAAAGAGCTTGTGAAATGCCTTCAGAAGAGTTATTACTGGGAGAGTAGCTGTGTCATTTCAGTAAAAACTATGTGACAGGAAAGGAAACAATTGCAGAAGTAAGGCTTACAGAGATTTTTGAAAAGACTAAATACAGGTGTATCCTATTGCACAACAGCACATGATCCATGGTGTAAGTTTATTTGATTTTCAGAAAGGTGCAAATCAAGCTCTGCTCTGTCACTCAGCTCATTGATGAATCCTAAGTAAGGTCTCCAGTCTGTTTTCTAATACTGCTTGTGGTTTCTCTTGACACTCTGCAGAATGTTCCTTGTGAATAAAGCCCAGGGACAGAGGGAAGGTGACTCTCCAGCCTCACTCTCTCCAAACAGGCTGCTGAAGGACTCACTGGCAATCCAAGACAACTGTTGACTCTGGTAATAGATTCTTTTCAGGCTCTGTGACAAAGGATGTAAGCAGACAGTGCCACGTAGGCTTCGGCTGATGAGATAACCCCTCTTTCGTTGATAAACCCAGTTCATCAAGAAAAGAGGAGCTGAATAACTGTGCCACTGGATCATGAAAATGAAAAGCTTTTGTAATTCCTTTGTTCAGCAGCCTCCCCACTCCAGCAGCAGTGAGGAGCCAAGAGCCTGCTGCTATGCAAGGGAGGGGGATTCAAACCCCTTCCATGAATGCAGAGTGCAAATGAAAAGCTCTGTTAAAAAGGAAAAGCATGAGGATTGCATGGATAGCTCAGCTCTCAGGGGAGGTTTTGTCACCTCTGCAATGGATTTTATTAACTGCATAATATGTTGGGCTTCAGCAGCAGAGCTTGACTGTATGACTGCTTCCCTTAGAACAGCAAGAAGGAAGCTAATACTGCTAATACTATATTTACTATGTTTACAGGCAAAACTCCCTTATTCACAGGGAGATTTGTCTTCTTGTTAATGGTACAAAGAATAAGGTGAGCCATCATCTCTTCCTATAACTAAAAAGCCAAGCATAGCTAAGTGTTTCATTGCTCATTTGCCCAGCAAACATGAGAGATGTTACTCAACTGCAGAGAAACTGGTTTTCCTAATTTTTTGCTAACTGGAGTCTTCTGCTTGCTTATTAATTGGACAGAACAAGGTTGGTCATTCTGCGTTTGTTTATCTACAAAAGAATGGCGGCAAGGCATGAATTGCACCTTGCACCCTCCAGGATGCAAAGTGTTCTCCAATGAGACTGCCAGATTAATTTCAAAAGAAGAGGAATTCCCTGAATTGAAAAAGATTTGGTGGACTGGGGTTTGTTTAATCACCTTGTAACTTATGTGACATCCTAGTCAAAAGTAATTAGCAGTGATTTCAGTCAGGAGTATCAGAGATTCAATGTTTCTATTTAATAATTACATTAAGGCATTTGCTGCTTCTCAGCAAAGACAGAGCAGGTCACTCTGGCATGAGATTTTTCCTACTTCTCAAAAATGGTGTGCCTTTCAATCCACAGACAGAATTCAGTTTTTAACTGCATAGTTCCACAGAAATTAGGTGAGTTGTACTTATTTGTATTAGTACTGGTTTATGTTTCTAAAAATATTTTTCCAAATAATTTTATTTTGATTTTTTTTCAGAATTTGGGGCAGTGCACTGCTGCTTCCTAAAATTTCTGAAAGGAAAACTGCCTCTATAGTCCAGAACAATTTTGCTGCTTGCTTGTTTTGCTTATAACTGTTTTAAACATTTAAGCTTCTTTAGAAATAATGGAAAACAATGCCTGAAACCATAGGTTCATTAAGCAAACAGACTAAAACTATACACAGCTCAGAGATATTAAACTATTCCACCTGTCACTGGGTTTGAGAATAACATGGAAGATAACACTGAGCTTAGTGAAATGTAATTCAAAAAACTCCATTAGTATAATAATAGGTTTGTCTACTGGATCTGTTTCCCAGCTACAGTGCATTAGATGACATTTAACTGTTCCAATAAATTCAGGCTCGTGGGTGCAATTGGTAAGCAGGAGAATGGAATAAACTGGTATAAAAGATGGATCAATAGACAACATGAAGATGTAATGAGCAGTTTATGCATTGAGGATGGAACCAATATAAAAATCATTATTAAGTTAATTGTTTTGAAATTTCAGCATTCAAAAAATTATCTTCTGAATTAATAGTTAATTTATAGTATGTTGCTGCTCCAAGTCTCTTGTTCAATTTCAAATGAATTACAGCTACAACTTATTTGGCAAGAGGAAGGAAACATTTGCAAACACAAAGTTGCTCCTGTCAGATATAAACTTGTAACAAGATCATTAGTCCTGTGCTTTAAAGAGAAACAGAGTATTTCCTGGGATTTTCCGGTTTCCCTGAAAGAAAGGAGCACAGCAAGAAACTGCCTTGTATGTACCACTAACGTTGATACAGCAGGGAGAGTTTATCAAGAGATTTATATTTTCACAGCTCACTTGCCTACCAATAAATATTTCCAAATTAGATGTTTTTTGTTGTATAGTCCAATTTGTTTTCAGAACAGCTAAAAGAAGAATTACCCTCAGCCACAGTGCCTGTCAGTGCCTCAGCACACAAATACTGTCCAACACACTTTAGCCACAGGTGCCAGAGCTCCTGTGCTGGATCCCATGCAGTCTTCACCAGCAGGGCACTGCCACACACTACACTGTTCACCTGCATGGCCCCTGCTGCTGAGGGAACAGACACTGCCCCATGGTTTTAAAATGCACTGCAATGGTTTTAAAGTGGCTCTGCTACACCACTGCCTAGTCTATGATTTTAAGCCTCCTTACAGGCTTCCCCAACCAAGTTAGAATTACCTGCTGTTCTTTAGAAGATGGAAAAATCAAACCTCAGAGAAATTTATTAGAAGTCACCAAAAAAAAATCTAGCTGCCTTAATCAGAACATGGCACAGAGCTCCTCACTGCAGAGACACTGCTCTGTGAGACAGATGCTATTATTCAAAAATCAAATCACACACCCCCACAAGGCAGGTATCAAACAAGCACATAGGCATTTCAAGAAACTGTCCATTTATTTCCATTTTATTTCTGAAAGATAGTACAACAAGAAGAGAGATGACAATGATAAGTAACTGGAAGTGAACAATGGTTCCCACGTACCAAGTCCTTAGGCTTAGACTGGAGGCGAACACTGGATCGGGCAGCAGTGCCTTCATTCTGCAGCTGATGCAAGATGTTGCTCTTACGTCTCCCAAAATGGGACAACAATTATTTATTCTGAAAATCATTGTGCAAGGGGTTTGTTTTGTCCTACAGTGACAATCATAAAGCCAAGAATTTGCTTGTTTCCCACTTTTTTGCAGATCTTGTTCACTGGTGCAGACTAGGAATGCAACCATGCTGCTGAGACTGCTCTGCTTCCCTCCCTGCAGATGGACAGGCTTGGCCATGATCTGGACCACAACTTGCCCAGCTACAATAGAAATGTTACTATTTCTGATCATGCTGTCTTCTCCATTGTTAGTGAAGGAATCACTAAGAGCATGAATAATCCTTTCCACTTACATTTAGCCCTTTACAAATCACACAATTCTGCTGTAAATTTGCAAGAGAGAACTGAACTATGCTTCCAAAAAGAATTTGAAAAAAAACTATGGAAAATTTGTGTATTTCAAAATTAGGGAAAACAACCTAAATAAAGCACCACAAGCACAGATACAAGCTGGGCAGAGAATGGATTGAGAACAGCCCTGAGGAGAAAGACTTGGGGCATCAGTAGAGAAGAAGCTAAATGTGATCTGGTACTTGTGGTCCAGAAGGCCAGCTGCACCCTGGGCTGCATCACAAGAAGAAAGGCCAGCAGGTCAGGGGAATGGATTCTCCCTCTCCAGTCTCATGAGACCCCACCTGGAATGTTCAATCCAGCTCTGGGGCCCCTAATAAGAACATGGACCTGATGGAGCAAGTCCAGAGGAGAGCCACAAAGATGATCAAAGGGCTGAAAGTCTGCTCTGAAGCCAGGCTGAGAGAGTTGGAGATTGTTCAGCCTGGAGAGGAGAGGGTTCTAGGAAAACCGTTTTGCAGCCTTTCAGTACCTAAATGGCTGGAGAGGGATATTTTACAAGAGCATGTGATGATAGGACAAAGGGAAATGGCCTCAGACTGAAAGAGAGTGAGTTTAAATTAGATACCAGGAAGAAATTCTTTACCCAGCAGGTGGTGAAGCACTGGAACAGGCTGCCTGAAGTTGTAGAAGATGCCCCATCCCTGGAAGTGTTCAAGGCCAGAATAGATTGCTCAGATTAATGGTATGTAAGCAACCTGGTCTTGTGGAAGGTGGCCCTACCCATGGCAGGAGAATCAGAACTAGATGATCTTTAAGGTCCCTTCCAAACCAGGCCATTCTATGATTCTATAATTTTTTTTTTTCAAAATAGAACAACTGGTCATTAATTTGCTGATCTTATGATGTATGCCCTGTAAAGAAAGAACCAGTCTCTCCATTATTTTGCACTTAGCAAAGTGTAGTCCTGATTTTCACACCTAAATACCACACAAAAATTAAAATAATACCAGTAGTAATCATACAGCTTCTCATGGACATCACCTTTTGAGATTAACTCTTCACTTTGGGAAAGCTACACAAGGAATATGGTAACAAAAATGGCCTGGCATCTCTGTTATGGCTAAGTACTTTTCTCAGTCAAAACTATGAACTAGGTAATTATTATTACCTAGTGAACTAGGTAATTATTTCAGAAAGGTCTTTTTCCCCACATATTTGTTCACTATGTGAACAATGTTGAAATAAGTAGGCTTGAGATTAATTATTTTTCTCAGGAGCCCCAGCAGGATACAGTGGGAGGTCTGTTGCAGCAATTTTATTAACTGCTTTGAGGATTTTTTATTTGAATTTACTATTCAGGGTTACCAAATCTGTGCAATATAGGCGACTTTCCTGGCTTTTTAAACCAATGAAAGGGAACATGTGCAAATTTGGAACAAAATAAGGGGAAGACAGGCAATTGAGGAGTTGTGTTTCCCTGGATTTTTCTTTTGTTGAGGCAGAGGTAAATGAAGTGCCCCCTCTCTGGCATTCACACAGTCACTACCTGCACTGAGGGGTTTTTATGAGTGTTTCACTATATTTCCAACAGGAAAGAGAAAGTCAAACATGGAAACAGCATGGAAACAGCAGGCACATATGGATGGATGGCTTCAATGTAAGCATGCCAGCAGGTGCAGCTTCTCATTTCCCCTGGCGGGCACGTACGATGTCTGTCTTGCCCTTCTTGTAAAAATCAGCATAGAAAATACCTAATGATTTTCAGAGCATAACCAGATAAACTGAGTGGCCCAGTCATAGAGCCAAACTTGATTCTCATTTCTTCCATGTATGGTCTGGCTAGTTCTGTGACACCAGGTTTGAATCCTGGTTCCACTACATTTCTTCCAGGAGCCTTGTTGAAATTTATCTTCTGGCTTAAGAAAAATTACAGAAAGCAGCACAGCAGCAGCTATCAGAATTCATCTAAATTAATTCAGTTGTGTGATTGCATTTTTCTCAATCTCTTCTATCTGACTGGAATATTCCTTCTTTAACTATCCACAGTGATCCATTAACCCCCTCTTGAAGCATCATCCCCACAATTTAACACATTGCTCCACTTCTCCATTCTTTTAACAGAAAGATGAAAATTTACATCAGAAAAGTCAATCATCAGCTGATAAAGCAAGTCTCTTTCTGCTTGGAAATATCAGCTAAAGCACAGGATGCTCCGGAACCCACGAAGGTCATGCTAGAAATGCATGTGAGAACATGCACAAAGAGACAACAAGGAATGGCAATAAAATAAGGTGGAATTATATAAGAAAGAGGCTAATTTAGCATAAAGGGAATATTCACCAAGTTTCATAGCTCATCTTTATTATTAAATTCTGCCAGGCTTTTACATTTGTCTTAGGAAATGCACACTTTTGTGCTACTGAGGTCTAACAATGCCTCACAAGCCTTTTTACATAAATCACACAAAACAGACATGGCTTATCTTTCCCTTCAGATACAGCATATAAAATTTAGGTTCCACGTGCACTTCTCTATGCTACCTTAAAAAATGAAGATCTAGAAACCTAGGTTTTTAACAGGTCTGAATGTATTGATTTTGTACTTTCTCAAAACAATCAAATATGTCCACAGTGGCCAAAGCTTTTGATAGAGAATGCTGGACAGAAAGATTGGACTTCACACATCCCTGTAGAAAGTCTATCAGCAGCTGTTGTTTTTCAGTTTTTAATTTGAAGGAATGTAAGCAGAAAACATCTCCTTTTTTAGTGAATACAGCTTTTCCTGTCTACGAGATTCCCACTGGTGAGACCTAATTTTTCACCCTTAAGCTATTAATATTTAATAATCATTCTCATTAAATTTCTGATATACAAGTCCTTGGGCACTCACTTTCCTAAGCATATAGAAACTCTTGCCTTACAATTATGAATAAACCCACCACAATGCTAGCTAAGTGTCATTTGTGTTTCAATAACAAAATAGCTGAACAACAGAATTTTTTTCTTAACTTTTTACAAGCAAAGCTCCATGTTAAATAAGGATTATTAATTTATAAATCTCCAATTTGACTTCAATAAAGTGACTTGTCAGAGTGATTTACTATATATATTCACACAATGTAAAAATTTTTGTTCAAAAAGCAGAAGTTGACTAATGACTCATTTTACAAAGAAAATTTCTCATCAGACACCTCTACAGACATTGGTAGACCTCAGGATACTTCTTTATGTTTCTGCTCTAAGTTTCAAAATAAATACATGCAATAGACATTTTACCATCATTTGCAGCCTTTAGTCATGCAAAAAGTTCCTCAGTATTTTCAGATGGAACAGGCAATGCTCTCAAACATAGTGAAATTAAGTAAAGGGATGTTCTTAAAACAGTCAAAGTTGTTTAAGCTTCTCTGAGTAGTGAAGCAGAACTTGTATTTTTATTCAGCGTGATGGACCAAGGTCAGAATTTCTCGATGTACAGTTCTGCATATGCTTGATTGCTATTTAAAGTCCATTAAAAAGAAAACAGTGTATGTTTTCTGGGCAAGTTACAAATAACACCACAGGACAGCAGAAAGAATATGCTGATGTGCTAGGTGTTTCATGCCAAAAGCGTGTGAAGAAAAACTATTATGAAGATAGAAGATTCTACTTTTATTAAATACCAACAGTTTCAAGAGTGTTGCAAACTGCTTAAAACTGTCAATACAAAGATGACTATTGCATAAATAATTTCACAGATACTACAGAATATGCTGCTCACTATTTAAAATTATATAGAACTGCATCATTTAGAGAGCATAATGACAAAATAACCCTTTGATAATGACAAAAATAATTCATTTTCAAAGTAGAACACAATATACTGAAAAGAAAACTTGTCAAAAGTATCATTGCTGTACTACATTACATTAAAAATACTGATTTGTAGCTGCTTAAGAAAAAAATGTTTATCCAGTATATACTAAAGACAAAATTATACCACTCACCAAATTCTTAAAAAGAATCTACCTGCAAATTGTCAGTGAAAGAGAAAATGCATCTTTATCGACAGATATTTCTATGTGAGTTATTCCCAGGTACACACAAAATTCAAAATTAAGTACCAGCAGCTTAGAGTTGCAATACCTTTGGAACTGTGTGGGGGTGTTTGTTCATCCTCACTATGTGCTTGATACAAGAAGGCTCCCCAAACTGTGTCCCACCTGAACCTGCAGTAAATCCACTTTCCGTAGAAGTTTTTATGGTAATGCAGGCATAACAGAGTGATCAGATGACAGAAGTTAGAGATGGTGCAAGGAAGGATGGTTGAATTGTATGGTTAGCTAAGGAGAAGCTATGTGAGAAATGGCCAAACTTTGATGAGAAACACTTCACTTTGAAATAACAGCACCTCTGAAGTGAAGAGTCTTGCAAGGCCAAGGACATTGATGTGGCCATAGCAGTGATACCATTTAAGGCTGAGAAGACCTAGGTAACACTGCTGGTAACATCAAATTTAGTTATGGATGTGATGAAACTGAGATCAGCAGGGGAAAATAATTAGGGAAAGGTTTTTTTATTTGGGAAGGAGACAAGTGTGTGGGGGGAAAGAACAAGCAGGGCAAAATGAAGAGAAGAGGAGATAAAAGGGCCCAGCCAAGTGTAACCAAGGTGCCAAGCCCAGCACTTGATCACCCCTTTTCCTTATCTCACTAAACTCTACCCCTGTTTCCTCTGTAACTGTGCTTAAGTGTGCCTTCTGTTCTGTGTGTGAGATGTGAGCAAACTGCATGTTGGACTAGCCAACAAGTAGGGTAAAAAAGAAAACTACATATAATAGCCAAAGATGAGATAGACCTTCAACACATCATTGAAGATGACGTGCCACCATTTCCTTTTTCATTTTCTTCCCACCTCTCAACACCCAGCTCTAAAAACATCAGAAATGTCTTAGCCAAATACATACCTTACTCTGTGAGACAAAATTACTTATCTCCCATTTTTAGCCTACCTTTGAATCTAAAGGGAAAAGGTTATATTATTTTCAAAACCATATTCCTGTAATGTAGAACTTCTAGCTGACCTTCTCCTCTGACCACTTTGACCTCACACTCAGCCACTCCCTCTTCTCATGGTGCCACAGTCACCCCTTTTGGTGTCACTCATACTTTCCCAAATGGGAAGGTCATGCTTTTGTTTTCTCCTCCTTCTTTGTCTGTAATTCAATCCTCTTCTCCCTTCTCAGACAAAAAGCAATTTATCTCCTTAAATCACAACTTAAAGCCTTGTTTTGTCCCTGTTGTTTAAAAATAACTTCCTTCTGAACCATTTTGTGATACTTTGTATGAATGCCACTATATAATATAATTTATCTTGTTTTTGTCTGCTGGAGCTCCATAGTAAGTTAAGAGATGCAAATGATCATGCAAACATGCACATCATTAAACACTTCTCTTAAAAAAATCATTTAATTAGAATATTCTCTTCCTCAAAATTGCACCATTGAATGCATAGTTGTAACTGAGACAGAATGCAAAATTAAAGCATTTCAATCAATACAAAAACATAAACACTAAGCTCCAGGCAATAGGGTAGACTATCATATTCCATCTATCATTACAAAGTCAGAGGGTTTTCTTTTTTCCTGTTTTATGTAACTTTCCCTGAAGCTTAGTGTTTCTCAATTACAAGTTGCAGTCTTCTCTACATCAGGCATAAAGCTGTATGCACAATTTGTAGCATGCAAGTACATGAAGGAGAAAAAACTTACTCATTTGAATGTCATCAGCTGATAAAATTCTTTATTCAGAAACACTGAATCAAGTGAGAAGAAATAACAAATGAAGTGTAACTGCCCATATTCCATCAAGCACTACATGCTGGTTTATTCAAAATAGTGCTTGTAAAAGTACATATACATTGCTGAGACATCAGTTATTGAACAAATGTTGCTGTATTCACTTTTTCTTTGCAAACAGTAATGCACTTTTGTCAAGCCAGCAATTGAACAGGAACAATGAAAGGAACTTTATGGGTCATGATGTCCAGCCTGTTGCTAGTGCACTTTTTCCCTAACTGCTTATAAACGTCTTTTAGCAAATTATAAAATAATGGCTTTTTCTTCCGCAGCTATTTGCAACTAAGTGGCTCTATGTTAAGAGCAGTAAATCCCAATACTAGTCCCTAAATACAAGGTCTTGCACTTTGCACTGTTGACTTTTAGTCCATTTCTCTCCTTTCAGGCACCCTGCCTTTGATTTGACAATGCCTCTGGCTTCATCAATCACCACATTTCACAAGTGCTACTTCTTATGCAAGGTCATCAACATGGATGCTAAAATTGGCTCCAAAACCACCCTTCAAGGCACTAGACCAGTATCCTTGCTCTAAGCCAACAATTCCACACTCAAAAAAAGCTGCCACCTCCTCTATCACACAGTACTTAGACCTTTAAAAACACAAACAAACAAACAAACATTTCCTATGCAGAATCTTTGGGGCTTTAACCATAAGATGATTTCCAAATTTTTAAAAGAGTAATATCCCACCTAATCTCACAGCCTATATTACATGCTTTGGTACTAATTTTTGTTTATTCTGTCTAGTGAATATCCAAGCCCGAAGCAGCATAATGTACTATAATGCAGTGAATATCCAACGCTATGTGAAGCAGCTATAATGTAGACTATAGCCATATAGCCCAAAGCAGAATTCAGGCTTGAAAACTGGACATAAAGTTTATGGTTTTTTTTTTTTACTCTACCAAATATTTCAATCAGAACCAAATTAAAATTACACCATCAACACATTTTACAGTATTTTTTTTTCCTTTTTGTAAATAATTGTTAACTTTATATGCCATAAAGTTATTTATTTTAATGAAGAAGCACCTAAAACAACAGGGGCTCCTGCACTGAAGGTATTACTGAAACAATCAGCAATGACATAATACTTGCTCCTACAAGTTTACTAAGATAATATACAATATCTATATTATACATGTATACGTAACTGGTGAGAAAAGGAAGGTGTAAAAAGAAGTACTAAAGTCATGAACACAGCTACAAGCCAGTGAAAACATCGTAGGTTTCAAATTACCTGTTTTTACAGTGTATATAGTACAGCATATATGTGAAACAGCATGGCATTAGTTTAGTTCCCAAGCAGAGTAGAGAGAATTAGTAACACATGAAAGCAAAAGCCATCCATTTGGTTTTACTCAGTTAGGGACCCATCCCTGCTGAACACATTAAACTGCAAATCTTGAAAAAGAGACACAGTTTTGCAGCAATGTTATCTGCAATTTAATTGCAAGATCCCTGCAAAAAGCCCACTTGGGTATTTTGAAATATAGTGACTTCCTTCCAAATACCTAATTTATTTTTTTGTACAAACCATATTAAAAAAAAAACCATGATGTAGGGGTTGAGTAAGCTGGAAATTAGACCTGCACAAATAGGCTGTATTTCAAGATTCTTGTGATAACCTTAGCAAATTAGAAGGGAAAAGATCTATTCACATTTGTAAGCATGATATGGCCAGTTTTATAGTGCTGAGACAGAGATAATTCAGCACTTCTACACATTTCATTTTAATCGTCACACAATTAGTCATCAAAGATTACAGCTGCTTTCAAAGGAAATGTTAAATCAACAACTGGAAAAAATGTATTTGAATACATTTTCACAACAAATGCTAATTCACTTTTATTATCAAGTTTTAGCCTGTTGCATCCTTAATATGTGCCAATATCAAAACTATGACCACATAGAAATTAATCTACTTCAAATCCTGATTTCTAGTTTACAACTTTGCTGGGAGGCTTTCCTCACTTTCTGTGTCCTTCCCTTCCTCTGTCCCTGAAAGACCCATCATCAACTGATTGAGCCTGTCCTTGTACCAAGCACAATGGTGGCAGCACAACCAAGACCGCCAGCCCAGGGCTATTGATTGCTTTTCTAGTGACTCTAACTTACTGAAGGTTGGAGGAAGGAAAAATTCAAGAAGAAAGTGTGAGACTGCTAGAGAACAGCAGGATCTGACTTTGACCATGAGCTGGGTAGGGGAGCACGGTCTGCTGAGGACACTGACAGCCACAAACATGCAGTCAGGAAGCCAAATGAGGAAGATTTTGTGGTAGATACCTATGATTTTTAGTGTCTCTTGTGCCGTGTGCATGATAGAGTGGACATGGCCTAGACTGCCATAAGACCCTTCAAAGTGAGATAGCAATTCAGCACACCCACAAGGTCAGAACTCTGGAAGGGTATTCAAACCCCTCACAGAGAAACTGACTTCTCACCATTGATCTTTGATCATGCAGCACCCCACGGGGATGTGCAGTATTCTACAGACATAAGGACAGGTTTTGAATATTCCTCAGCTTCAGTCATCTTGAGCTACAGCCCTATACTCACCCACATATATACTTGTGGATGCCTGGTGAGAATCCACAAGCAGAAAACAAGCAGCGACATGACTGTAACAAAAAATTTATAGCAGTCTTATGTAAATAACCTGATTTTGAATTCAAAGAATTCTCTGAGAAAGTAAAATGCAGTGTAAGATTGACAGGTTGCAATGTACTCTTAAAAGCTGAAGTACTACATGGCACCAGAGCAGAAACTAAAGTAAGACTATTACAAGCAAGACGCATAATAAACACATCGGAAGAACAAAAGCAGCTTGACATATGTATCACCCTCTTTTATTTTATAGGTTTCTGTTCTAACAGACTCTGTTCATGCCATCCCTCTGAATCAAGTCCATAAATACTGCCATAATCTCTGACCTTGTCCATGCACACATGAAAAGCTCCATTAAATTGAAAAAACCCCAAGAAGTAAAGTCAACTCCTCTGTGCTTCCTTGTTAAATGGAACCACCCCTAGACCAGAAAATCATAGAAGACTCCTGTCAAGGAGCAAATTACTAAAACCTTTTCCTCAGTTTCTGCTGGTATATGTGCATAAATACTGGGAGCTTTCGAGCATTTGGAGGTAGCTGTCTTCTGAACAGCAATGCAATGCTATAGTTATGCCACGAGTGCTTGTGTCATTCTCCTGGCACATGCTGTGGGCCACATGACTGGAACTGAAACTGTGATAAGAAAGCAAAGGCACAATCAAAACCTCTTCAGGGACAGACAGCTAAATGGACAATGATGAGTTCCAAAACATCAGACTTAGGCAGGCAAAGGAAATAAATATAGAATGAGCTACGCATAAACCGTAAAAGAATGATACTACAGTTTGTCAGTTGACACCTGTGTCCTCATTAGAATTATGTCTTTATTTTTCCTAATTTCTATAAGCTCCTATTCTTTGTGAAAAGAATAAATGAGAAAACTTGAAATAATTTTTTAGAAGTGTCTCAGTTAGTCTGCAGCATTTTTCTCTCTTTTAGAAGCAGTCAAAGTTCCTATCAAAAATGTGACTATTGTCTTAACTATGTGCTAATAGGTACATTTGTGGGGCAGAAAAAGAATTTCAACCAAAAGTAAAAGAATTACAGCAGATTTTATGTAATCTTGGAGGAAAAGAACTGACTTCCTTATTTAACTCACAATGGTACATATATTTCAGGGAAATGCCAGTTCTGGGGTACTAAATCACTATTACTGTCAATTTAAAAAACAATATGCCACAGTGACAATGTAACTACTAAATAGTCACAGGGTAAGCAGCAAACTGCAAAAAGAACCATAGCACTATACAACCAAGATGCTTGTTAAATGTTTAAGCAATCTCTCCTCTGATCCCACCACCTAGAAAAATCCTATGTCTTTCCTGCCCTTGCAGACTCTGTTACACCTTCCCCACAGACTATACAGACTTCACCTGACAGGAATATAAAGGTGAATACAGCAATACCCTAATGTGGGGCCATTGCAAAATGAAGCAATGTTGTGTTTTTAGAATGACTTACTTCAGAAAATAATATTTCCTTTTGTTTTTTCACACAATCTTTGCCAATACTGGAATCAAGAGTGGATTTGAAGTGGTTACACCTGCTGTGAGTGACTTCTGAACCTTCTAGGCATGCAAGAGAAACATGGTGTTTTTCTGGTGTTCTTCAGTGCTTCGTAGGTAGAGAATTTAAACAAAGAATGGCTTATTACAAGGTTGACCACCTGATGAAAACAACATTTCTCAGATCTGATGAACTGAATGGATGAATGGACAGAAAGGACTTTCTCCCTTGGGAAAACTGGACACAAAGATTTTAAGACAACACTGGCAGACTAAGTCATTAATAAAAGGCTTTCAACTGGAGGGCTTAAGTAAGAAAGTGTAAAAGGCATTCTGTATTCCTACATACACCTTTGTTGTCTACTCTAATTACTAAATGAAATCCCAAAAGGGAGAATTTCTGCAACAACATACATGTGATCCATGTGTTTGTGTTCATTCAAGACAACACAGCAGAGAGAACCTCTGGCTTCTCAGGAGACAGCACAAGATAACAAACAGGCTGCTCAGACTGAGGCTCATGAACACTATTCTGCTACTTATTCATTTGAAATATTTTCAAAGTATTAAAAAAGGAAATTTTCACCACTTATGTTTTTAATTCCAGCATAGGAATTTTGTCTAAGCCAGACTCTTTCTGCAAACAGGTGTGCTTGTGGAAGTGTGACTGGCAAACCTACTTTTTCAGGAGAAATATTATACCAGAAAATGCCTCAGGATCCCCAAACGTATAACACCACATCAAACTTGAGTAGTCTCATGAAGAAACAGCAAATAGTGATAGTGCCTTAGAGTGCTGCCATCCCTCCTTAGGTTACTTGCTCCATCTGTAGGACAGCACCCATACAATTTTGACACAGAGAATGTACTGTGCTTCCTACCTTTCTGTACCAACTAGGTACTGATTTCCTCAGGACATGCTAGAAAGAGTCACAAATGAAAAGTTGCAATGTACAAACAGAAGATGTCTAGATTTCTTTGCCCCCAGTGGACATGCCTGAAGATCAGTTGCAAACAAATCAGACTGTATGGTATCTCACATTGCACAGCTCACAGTAGTAAATTTCCACTTCATTTAACTCATGAGCACACATGAGCACACTTGTGGTTTATCTAGCTGTGCTTGTGTTAACATTAATATCATTTAGCTCACACAAGACCACGCTTTAGTTACTACATGCATTATAATGATACAGAATTAAAGATACAATTGTAGAACTGAAGTTTAAATATTGCCTCATGAGAAAGGAATACAGGGATTTCTAAAATAAAACCTATAGAAAATGTGTAATATATTATTCCATATTTCATCGATTATCATTTTCTCATTAATAAACTCACAAAGGAATGATGAACTAGCTTATCCCTTGCTAGAGCAGACTGAGGTAACAAAGTAAGCTACTGTAAGGAAAACTGTTTTAAGCTGACATGATACCGAATTGGTGGCTATGTCAGACAGCAAATGTGATTTCAGTTCTGAGTACATATGTTTTCCAGAAAAAAAGAAAAAAAAAAAAAAAAGAAAACCCTACCCAGTAAAATTATATTTTGAATAGGAGAGGGTTAGGAAGGTAGAATACAACTGGTTAGTTTTGGACATGTATATCAAAGAGAAAGCCATCACTATAATCTTAGTTTTGTAATAATTACTGGGATTTCCTTGATGGCAGATGAGTGAGAGAGAGAAAGAAAAAAAAAATTAGTGTGTGGCTTTAAAATTCCATTTTGTACACTGGATTTTAACTAAGGAACACATCAGGTCATCAGCCCTGAACTTCTTTGCAGTTGTACAAAATTGACTGATAAACGGACTGATTTTTTTACCATAGAATGGCTTAGGTTGGAAGGGCCTTTAAAGGCCATGTAGCATGTAGTCCAACCCTCCTCCAATGAGCAGGAACATCAACTAAGTCAGGTTGCTCAGCGCCTCATACAACCTGGCCTTGGATTTTTCCAGGGATGGCACATCTACAACCTCTCTTGGCAACCTGTGTCAGTGTTTCACCACTCTCATTGTAAAATATTTCTTCCTTATACCTAATCTGAATTTACCCTATTTTAGTTAAAATCATAACCCTTACCCTACCACAATAGGCCCTTCTAAGAAGTCTGTTCACTCCTTCCTTACAAGCCTTCCTTTAAGTACTGAAAAACCACACTGAGATCTCCCTGGAACCTCCTCTTCTCCAAGCTGGACTTGCACAGCTCTCTCATTTTTCTCTCATTGGAAAGGGCCTCCATCTCTTGGACCATTTTTGTGGCCCTCCTCTGGACCCACTCTAACAGGTTCATGTCTTTTTTGTACTTTCTCTGTGGTTTTGATGTATTATTGTCTAGACTGAAAACCAGAACCTTTAATAACAGATAGGTAAATGAACCTCGCTTAGATCAAAACACACGGCTGTGCCAATTATTGACAAAGTAAACAGCAGCATGAAAAATGGTAACCCTTAATTGCAGCCTCAAGTGTAGTGCCAGGCATTCTGCATTTTCTGTTTATCCAAAACAAACAGTAAGTAGCTTGCCACATGTTTCTCATATCTCCAAGGGCTAATTAACACTGGCCATCCCTGTTTCCAAACCACCTGAGTATTGATTAAATCTCCCTGGGTAAACATTGCTTCCAGCCTTCTTTCACTGATGCTCTCTGTGACCCTTTGCTTCCTTTGTGTAATACTTCACTATTAAATCTTGCCTGCTAATTCAGCAGAACAGTGTTGAACTGCAGCTGTCCCATTTATTTCAGTAAAGCAGTAACTTACTGAGCTACTGGAGTTAAACATAACGAGTTCTGTTGATGATTTCTCCAAACTTTCTGGTAGCAGCCTCAGCATGCTTTCACCTTTGGCTATCGCTATTGACTGCACACTCAGTGTCCTGTGCAAGAATCACAGATTCCAAAATGTTTCCCGAAGGGCCATGTCTCAAGCGTGACCACCCAAGCTACCCTGCCAGTGAAGTTTCTCCTTAGAAAGAAGCTGGCCCTAGAGAAGTATCTCATTAGTAAGAAACCACCAGGGTACTGGAACCCATAGAATTACTGCTAAGTAACGCAACACTTCTAGTTGCAAAGACATACATAAAATGATAGAGCCTCCCTAAGACTAAAAAATAAATAAATAAATAAGAACAAGCCAGGTTGTTAGAACTACTTAATTGTGTGGACAGCAAGAATGTAGATCCAAGGCATCTCAAATTATCCCTTCCAGTGCACATTGTTTTGCATGTATTTATAATGAATTGCTCAGGCTTTCATGACACTGAATTCCATTCACTCTTTCTCAAGCCTGAATAAAAATGCCCAAATTATTTGCTGTCTGCACATGTGCTGCAGATGACTGCTAGCCTCTCCCTTCTACTAACCTATTGGCAAATGCTTCCAGCAGCACCTCATCCAAATGAGGAATTATATTATCATATGGCTGTATCAAAAGCTCTTCAGATGCAAAACAGCAATTCTTTATATCCTAAATCAAGCAGATTAGACAAACAGTATTACTAGCAACTATTTCCTCCTAACTGATTTTAATGCAATTGAACAAAAAAGAGTGCAAAATAAGTACAAGGTATTTTAATAATCCCAGATGAAGGCAAAAATCCTAAAAGAAAACCTGTCAATTTAAATATCTTGTAGAAATATATGAACAACACATGACAAGGAGAAAATAAAAAGTTATTTTCACATACATATATACTTAATGTGCAGGATAAGGATGAAGTCAGAATCTTTCAGCATCCTGCAAAGAAGTTGGTTTTTTGAAGGACACTAAATCCAGACCATGATGAAAGTCTAATTCCTTTGTATAACAGAAGACAAGGTATTACAGGTAGCATTGGAAGGCTTTTCTTCCCACTGAGATAGAAAGCAGTGTTTTACACAAGTGATATGAGTTCTTCTTCCGAAGACTGTAACCAGTCCATTAAGTTCCTCCCATAGGGTGGCTAGCGCTGGCATGAAAGTCTTCATGAATGCTTTTCCTTCGGACCTTCGTGAGCTAAGTTCAACTACCATGTTTGAAAACCTAGAGTGTTTGATTGTTGGGGATTCACAGAAAGGAAGATCTTCATATCACACCAAGAAACCTGACAGCTGTGAGTAGGCATCTTCTTGAAAGGGGCCAGCATGGAGCCATAACTAATAAAATAACTTCTGCCCTAAAAGGAAACTCTCTAATTTCAGCAGTGAAACTTATGGATAATTGTATCTAGACAGCCTAATTTTGAAAGTAGCAACGATATTTTCTTTTTAGTAGAATAAATGAGTTAATGGAGGGTCCTCTTAGAGAGGAAGCTGCTTCCCCTTCCATACAAAAATGGAATGGGTGATAGGAAACGGTGAAGCTCAAGAGACTGAAAGACTTCATTGTGAAACATTGCTAAGGGGGCCATGCAGAAAACAAAAGGGACAGAATAGGAAAGCAAGTATTTCTATATATACATCACAGTAACATCAAGCCCAAAGTAGTTATTATGTATTAATTTTCATTGACTGTCATCCCATATTGAGATGATGTGGGCTTGTTACTTGATTTGTAACATATAACATTTATAATATATTATACCATTTATAAATATTTAAATACAAACAATGACAAAATCATATGAAAAAAAAAAAAAAAATGAGCTTTGCAATTAAATCACTTCCGTACATGGTACTGGGCTCCTGTAAATTGACGTGAGGTTATTTTCTTCTCAGTATCATTACAGAAAAAGAGTCCACAGTTAATGAACCACAAATTAGCAATACCAAACACCTTTGCTGAATAAAAATGCACATGTATCAAAAGACAGTGACATCACTGGGATAGTAGAATTCGCCAGCAGTAAGCAAGTTCAGAGAAATATCAGTATCTGTCTACAGAAGAAACAAAGTTCTGAGATCCAGGTAACTTTATTTGCGAGAAGTAATAATAAAAAAATGTTCATTTGCACGGAAATACATTGGAAATGGCATTCCAGATCTGAATTAATGCGTTGAAGAGCACTGTACATTGATGGCATCCCAATCAATCTCCCTACGATGCTGGTATGTTTGCGTGGTGGCAGAGAACTTCATGGCATCTGGGCCTGTCGCCTCTGGTAGGAGGCACACAGCTAATCCATCATGAATCCATTTGCTGTGAAACAACAGTCTGACAGCTCCTCAGTCTCATTGCTCTATCACACTAAAAACCTCTGCTTGGCAGAAATACCCAATCAGTTAAGGGAGATGGCTGCTAGGAACCAAAATGTGAATGTATTTTTCTTCTACAGTTCTCTGCTGGGTCTAAAGAAAGAAATTTAAAATGTTCCAAAGTAGTTGACAGTAGTGTGCACTTGTACAACAGGGCTTCCGAGCAGCCACTTACTGCAGTGATTGCCAACATTTTCACATGTCAAAAATAATTGCCCTTCTAGATCATTTAGGAAACAAGCTCAGCTCTCATCTTCAAAGCTCCAAACAGTTAGTGTCTTACTTTACTTAGACATGAAATGCCTACTCTTGTATACTGAAGAAAAACAAATGCCTATTCTTGAAGTTCTTATTTATGTTTAGATGGAAATTCATGAACATCAGCTTCTGCCTGTTACCTCTTGTCCTATTGGTTGGTACCACCAAGAAGAGCCAGCTCTGTCCTCTTGAGACACCCTCCTGTTAGATATTTATACACATGAATGAGGCAACCTTGCAGTCACCTCTTCTTGAGGCTGAACAGGCACAGCACCATCAGTTTTTCCTCATAAGAGAGATTTTACACAACTTTGACCAACTCAGCAGATCTCTGCTGGACCTGCTCCAGGAGCTCCATGTCTCTCTTGTGCTGAGGAGCTCAGAACTGCACACAGCACTCCAGATGTGGCCTCACCAGGGCTAAGGAGAGGGGCAGGATCACCTCTCTCAACCTGCTGGCAATGTCCTTCCTAATGCAGCCCAGGACACACCTTTGGCCTCTTGGCCACCAGGGCATTGCTGGCTCATGGACAGATGTTGTCCACCAGGACTCCCAGGTCCTTCTCGGCAGAGCTGCTTTCCAGCAGGTCAGTGCCCAGCCTGTGCTGGTGCATGCAGTTGTTCCTCCCCAAGTACAGGACCTTGCATTTGCCCTTGTTAAACTTTGGAAGGTTCTTCTCTCTACCCAGCACTCCATGAGCCTCTTTTCAGAAGACATTGTCCATAATAGTTTTCAATGCTTGGAAAATGGCAGCAGGACCAATGTGAACAACAAAGACACTTTTCCTGGTTAGAATGATTTTGTTTTATAAGTATGGCAAAAAATAGATCACCTACTTACAACCCTGAAAAACATCCTCCATATCATACAAATCATGCCCATTCAGGAACACCAGTTTTGCCTCTGCCCCAACTCAGCTAAAACTATTGATTGGAGTGCTTAGACAAATATATAAATATACATTCCATATACTTAAAATAATATATAATTGTTCTGTATATATTTTAGCTTCAACTTCTGATTTCTTTCAACCACTGTGTGCAATACAGAATAAAAGTAGAAATAGTTTCTTTGTATTTCAGGAAACTAAACTGCTATCTTTTCTAACGATTACATGGACATCTGATATATAGAAAGTATTCTTCCAACATAAAGCACTAATTCTCTTCATGCATTTTAAACCAAACACATGTTATTTAGTAAAGATTTAAGATGAAATTTCTATTCCTAGACAACGTTCAGGACATAAAATGCCTATTGACTTTCTAAAAGGCAAGAAAAAATGCAAAGAGCTTATTTAATAGCTTCAGAACTGAAAGAATGAAAACTTGAAAAGTCAAACTATTTTCTTTACAGACTTCTTACATATTCCAAATAATCAATTTATGCTTGTAACAGGAACAAGTAAATTTTTTGCAAACTAAGGAAATCAATTGGACTCTTTCTAACCTAATTATTTTCTCCCAAAGGGATAAACACATCTTGTGACAGGGTTTGCTCTAACAGTACTACTTAAATTTATTCTCTATGCATTTCAAATCCAAAGATCAAAAGACATAAAGATAGGGAAAAAACCTCTTAATCTGTGCCCCAAAGCTGCAAATGTGTTAATATTCTCATCTTTCATGTTTGCAAGGTAATTACAGTAAAGAGCTCCATACTGTATATTTCAAGAAGGAACTTCACCTCTGATAATGGCGGACTTTGAAAGGAGACAGTATTCCCCTTATTGCAGAAGAACTTGTTAGATATTTCCTGGGTTTAAAATTGGAGCCTTTATACCCACTGTGTTTACAAACACTCAAAAATGTTTTATCTTTGGAAAACCAAAATGCACCTGCTGTTAATTGATTTTTTTACTTTTAAAGAATGTAGAGATGAATAATACTAAAACCTTGTGCAATGTATGCTGTAACTCAGTTTAACACAAAACCGTTCTCAAACTTTTAGAAATTAATAATTTGTAATACAAATTTCATCCTTAAAAAATTAACTTCTTCCCATACCCTTTTTCTAATGAGAAATAAGACTTATTCTGTTTATACTTCAGAAACAAGTTGTGATGACAAATAGGCAAAAACCTCTCTTTAGCTTTCTTTTGTGGATGGTTCCAATAAATACATACATGTATTATTATTGCAGATCAATATAAAAACAATTTTCTCGAATTTTTTATTGAATAAAAAAAAAACCCCAAGAAGTTTCTTGTTCAGCAATTTTTAACTGCATTAATAAAAGCAAAGGCAATTTAAGAACACAGAGCTGGATTAAGTGGCTTTAGACACCATTCACAGAGGACATTAATTAATAATGTCCAATGTAGTATATCTTAATAAAGAAACTATATAAACCTAAAGAGAACTTGAATAAAAAAGTTTCCTTGGCCAGATATGGAGCTTTCATACATGAAAATTCTTTCCAAAGGGCACCCTCCTATATAATTTATCATTATGCTACAGTCTGCATGGGCCACTAACATTGATGTACAGTATTTAAAACACATATGTCATGTGCTACATGACCTGTTTCATTTTTTTTCTATATTTGTTCTTATTTCATGTTAAACTGTCCTTTGAATTTGACCAAATCTATGCATAGCCTATCTGTGCTTAAAAATAAATATATCTGATTCAGACTGCAAAAATTAATTTACTAATATTTAGAAACTTCTGTAAAGACTTAAAATGTATCCTAAAATCTAAACAGCATCATTTCTGTAATCCATGTTATTGAGAAAATGACTTCTAAATTGTTTGAGTATACTTGATCGGATTTCAGCAGCCACTGTGAATGTTTTGGATTCTTGTCTTGCTGACTTCTATATCTCTTAGTGAAAAATAGTTACAATTTACAGGGCATGTTTAACTGTGCTCTCTTTGTTAGAACTTTCTAACAGTAGACAGTTTCTTCTTCCTACATTCTGGTTTTATATTTGCTTTGGGGGTCATTAATAGCTTCTCCAGATTTCTTTCTTCTCTGTTTTTGCATTTTTAAGTCTATCTTGAATATTAAAAAGTACAGAAACATGCATTTCAGCTCAATGAAAATTTGTTGATCAAAAAAGTGTGATGTCCCTTGTCACCTATAATCCTCTCATGGCTCCTCAGAGATCAAACAGATGACAATTCATCTAAAGAGAAGTCAGTTCTCAAAAGGTTACAGCTGCCTGTGCTAGAAAGACAGTAATGATTCCCTGAGAGCACCATAATAATCAATAAACCTTTGTCTTGAAAAATATCAGCAGCTTACTTCTGATAAACCACAGGAATTAAGCCAGACAATAATGCACACTCGGGACAGCTCAAGGCCACCCACTAACTATTTAAAAAGCATGAAAAATATTTCTTAATTCCTTCCAAATGTTCTTAAATGCTCTAAAATACATGGCTATCCACATGTAAACATACTAAATTCTGTAACAAGCAAGAAAAAAACATCTTATACCCTGACCCCATGTATGGAATACATGGCTGTTATGAGTGATATGTTAAGAAGTTTTGTGCTGCAGCTCTTGGATTATTTAATTCTGCTTGGATGTAAATCTGCTTTGATTTTTAGGCCTTATTTTCTGCAACCCATAATTGTTCTAAGCTTAGAAGAGGAAACACAGCTGGAAAGGAGCAAGTAATTGTATATCCTGCTCTCTGTTCACGCTGGTAAGCAAGTGACTTGACATGGAATTTACTTTTGTATATAAAGCATACAATTACATACATAAGTATACCATAGACTTCAGAAAAGCAGTTTACGTGGTGTTTTAAGGATTAAGAACTAGGCAGTGGGTGTGTTGTACAAGTATGGCTAAGAAAGGAAAGGAAACACCTTTACATACCTTATGGGTATATACACTACACCTTGGTGGACAGGAAGCAAATTATAGTTTATATTGGATTTTCTTAAGGCAAGGCAGGTTTTCGATGGAATGATGCAATGATTTTGGGTGTTATGAAAGAGCACCCCAGGAGAATCATGGGAGGAAAGTACAAAGATAACACAGGACAGAAGTTCAGAGTAATGGAGAATCACAGAATCACAGAATGGGTCAGGCTGGAAGGAACCACAGTGCGTCATCTCGTCCAACCAACCTGCTCAAGTGGGGTCATCCCACTTGATGGCACAGGACTGTGTCCAGAAGGGTCTTGATTATCTCCAGTGAGGAAGACTCCACAAGTTCCATAGGTAATCTGTGCCAGTGCTTGGTCACACACACAGGAAAGAAGTTCTCCCTCATATTTGTAAAATTTTCTCCTCAAATATTCTCATATCATAGTTCTTATTTCTTGGGAGAGGATCTCAAGGTCAGTCAAAGAAGCAAAACCACCCACAGTCCTTCTCTCAGATTCTGAACTAGATTACATTTCACCAAGTTTGCACTGCCTTTTCATTGCTGCTGCACCATTTCTATTGATTTTTTTTTTTTTTTTTTTTTTTTTTTTTTTTTTTTTTTTGTCCCATGAGTTCTGAGGAAATATTTAAGGGTAAAACTGATTTCAGTAAACTAGTTTTATGAACTGCTAAACCTAATATCAGACCAATGATCCCCTGAAGATCCACTGTGTTCAAAGGAAACATCTTAAGAATAGGAAACCTACTAGATCAGCAGTTCTAAGATTACAGACTAGAAGTGCTGTGAAGATTTTGATGCCAAACTCTGAACCTGATAAACTCTGCATTGTTGGGAATAATTAATTACTATTCCCAACTTCAGTTGCAGACACAGTTATGTCCTTAGGTCTCCCTTGGCACTTTAAAATGCAATTTTCTGCTTTATGCCAATTTTTTTAAAGAGGGAGGAAGTGTTTAATATCTAGTTCATGCCTAAATCAATTTGAATCCACAAACCAAGGGGATCTGAAATAGCCTAATTTGGACACTTCAGAGTTTTCACACTTCTTAGCATCACATTTTTAGAGCACCATCCAGCACTAGTTTTTTTTTAAGCATGCTGTGGAGTACCCTGTTTCCTCTCCAGAGCAGTAAGAGCACTTGCCTAGGTAATGGAAGACAAGCTCAGTTCCTCCTTCAGCTTTCCAAAAGCCAAACCCATTACCATAAACACTAGGTTGCCAGCTAGTCTGACTCCAAAAGTGAGTGTATGAATTGAGAAGAGAAAAAGGATTCGAAGAGGACAGGGAAGGAGGGGGACATCTGTTTCACTCTGTTTGCTGGGGACAGAGAATAACATAAAACCATATTTCAGAGCTTATCAGACCACCTGGAGTTTGGGCACTACTCCAGGCTGATTTTTGGCAATTACTGAAATATATAAGCAGACCTGAAAGGATATCCAGAACTCTTTTCAGTCTTAACAGACTCATTCATAGCTGACAGAATAATGTATCTTCATGCAATTCTTGGTATCCCCCCTGTACAGTAAATGCCTCAGTGAGAAGTGACCACTCCAGGAGGTGCAGTAAGATTCTCCCAAAAGAGCTTCTGGCAGTGCTGTCCTAGCCAGGGTCATTCTCTGTCTGAGGAAATCATTAAGGTCAAACAGTGGTTAATGAGAAAAGGAAAGGTCACTGTAGTTCTTTGTTACGTTGCTTTGTCACTCCAAGCAAGAACAGTATGGTTCAGCCATCATTGTTAGGAAACAAAGATAATCCCATGTGATCTAGGCAACTGATCATGTAGTTCTGACACCTAGAACAATCACCAGGAGTGGTTTCCAAACAGACAAGAGCCTGAAATACATCCACATAAGTTGATTTACCACTTACCCTGACTAATGCATACATATGTAGAAACACGAATCTGTATGTGCAGAATTTGCCTCTACCAACTGGAAGAAAATATACCTAATGAGTAACGTTATCAGCTCTACTGCAAACAGCAGGCATCTTCCATGCTGCTTACATTAAACTCTCAGTGAGTAAGGTAAATTACATAACTTCTGCTCTAAGTCAGCATTTCCCCATTACAAAAGAAAAAAGATCAAAACCTTGCCATTAATCACATCTTTGCTCGTAAGCAGCACCACACCATTACTCCAAGATAGGTTTTCAGTAAGTAATAAAGTACTAACAGGATAATGGCAGTGGAATAGCAAATGAAGTCTGTTCTTGCTCACATTTGTTCCACCTCTTTGCACTGATAGTAAAAATACATAAAATGGGATACTGAAGATACCCATATGCAGTGCGTTAAAATGAAGAGGAAAAAAACACCCTAGTGGATACTACTCTCTCTCATGCATCATCAACTACTTTCTGCCAAAGTCATACTAAGCTGCTAAGAAGCAATAAAAAGCTGCAACTGGAGAACTACAGAAGATTCGGGCATGTAAACATATACCAGCCTAAAAAAATAACAGTTCTCATCCATAAAGACATCCCTATTATCCATCTTCTTTTATGTATTTTTCACATCCTCTCGAATGAGAATTTGTATTTAGTCAGTGATTGGATGTTCACCCCAAAACATTTCTAACTTCAGCAGCCTGTGAGTTTAGCAATACATTCCAGAGTCAAAACCTTGCCCTGCCAGTCTACAACCCACTCAACATATTGACTTTCCAAAAGTTTTCCAGCAGACCAATGTGAAGGATGTATGTGCCCTATGATCACTTTGCATCCCAATATCCAAATCCATCTACCTTACTAGGTTATGGGGAAGTGATCAGCTCAAGAGACCAGGTTGCCATTAGTACAACAGGATTTGGATTCTGTGGAATCCAAAATCCAGGCAGGATTCTGTGCAGAATAACAGTGGACTATATTCACAGTGGTTGTATGAACACCTCTATCCAATGCATCAAATCTTCAAATACCCAACACCTCATGGTAAGGAAGTCAAAATTTAACCCCCCTAAGGAAGTATATCCCACCCACACATGGGATGTGAAAACTACAGCAAATCAACAAAGCATGTCATACAGAGAGTAACCATGTGATTATACATTATATACTACAAACTAACAAGAAAAAATGAACACAAAATTCTGCACATGCTAGCCAATACCTACATGACAGCAAGTAATGGTATGAACCATAATGTTAATAAATGTTAACATATTTGTCAACATGTTAATAAATGCCACATATTTGGCAGAAAAGAATAAGGAACTAAAGAGAAAAGAGCACATTTATCTTATTCACTTGACTAAAATCAATTTTGGTAAGAAATACAACTACATTGCTACTATTCATGAAAAAATGTGTTTATGATGTAATTCATATTACATCATGACATTTTCATTAAATGCAGTGCTTTTTGTCAAAGAGAATACATACGAGTATCAAAATGATTGCCAGCTGCTAGCTCTGCTGTCTTGAGTTCAATTAAAAAACATGAAAATCAGCTTTTGATTTGCAGCATTTTAAATATTTTCCAAAAGAACTTACAGCAAAAGCAAGAGTGTGAGTTGCTTCTTAGCACTACCTGTACTGCATGCACAACTTTCACTTACCAAGAAATAGTTTCAAACAACTTGATTGCAAATTGTGGAACAGGAATGTAATAATTAATATGCAAATGGTAAGTGCGTATTAATGTAATTAGTACAAAGAAATAGCACTTGTCAGATAAAGACTACTCAATTTGAATTCTTTAGCAAGTAAGCAAATTTTGGCCATGTTTGGATCTCCATGTACAGATGCAGCACTGCTTCCTTGCCACAGCTCTAGATCAGATGTAACACCAGCGAAGACTGAGCTCACACACTGAAAAACATTACAAGATGTGATTATAGCCTTCAGCTCTTCTCATGTGTTTCACTGTTTATCTATTGCAGTGAATCTCTTCAATTAGATTTAATTATTGTAGAATCCTTATGGCTTTATTACTTTGGAGGGGATTATCAAAGTAGAACATGCTTCTTTCTCCATTCTTCAACTCAAGTGACTTTTGTGCTTGTCTTCAAGCAGGTACAAAAGAAGCACTATTTAAACTAACAGAGAAGTCATGAATAAACCTGCCTTGGCATTTTATACTATCCTAAATGTTTCCTGAAGAATAGTTCCTGAACAACAGCACTGAAAAAACAGTTTGAGAAATAGTATGCATGTCCTTAACCAAACCAGAAGAAAGAGCAGTGTATAAACCCTCAGGTTTTGTAAGCTGCTTTAAAGATAGCTAGTTACAGAGAAATTGGGTCTCCAGTGCTAACCCATGTATTTTGTCTCTATGCTGTCCTTATGTTTGACCAATCCACACATAGATCATTCTAATTTTGTCCCACTAAAGAGGATATATGGTGCATTTGTACACCTTATCCTTTCACAATTTCCACAAATGATAATTCATGCTGGGAACCTGCTCCACACAGAACAAGGAGAACACAATTCATCTGCAATTTTATGAGTAGTTTCAGCTTCATAGATGTACTCAGCATACTATTTCCAGCTTTTGTTTTGACCTTACTCATAGTTCCAAGTTTATGATCTTCTAATATTGCATTTCTCTCACACCTGGCTGCTCGGGAAACTTCACTAAAATACAGTGTATAGCTAAAATAAACTCTGTTGTGACATTTCTATTGTTAATAAACCTCATCATTATTTACAACATGAACACTTTTGCTCTGTTAGAACCATGTTAGTAATTGTACAGCTGGTGGTTCAAAAGACAAAAGAAAATGGTTTTCAAAATAATTAGGAATATTTTTTTGCTTAATTTTATACACGTAATCCTCTACACATAAGTACACAAAATACAAACTAGGGAAAATAGTTTTCTCTTTTTACAGGGTATTCAGTGTTATTTTGAAACATGAAAACTGTGGTAATACTCTACATTTTCAAGCCCCTTCAGAAAGGAGACACAGTCCTTTGATTAAAAAAAGAAATTAAAAAAAAAAAAGGAAAACACTGGAGTACCTGGCAAGGTGAGGGGAAAAAAAGGCCCAGGAAGGTTTGGTCAGGATAGATTTTATGAGAAGAGGGAAGCTACTGTCATCACATATCTCAGATCTGTACCTTACTAGTAGGTACAGGCATCTTCCCCATGATGAAATAATTACTGGTCCTGACCCCAGAAGGCACAAAACTTCAGATAAATCATTTCCATCTCAGCCCAGACACCACCTGCAGCCAACTGATCCCTGAAAATATTTTCATGGGTTTCTGCCACATTTAAACATGCTTTCTGAACATCTATTGGGCAAGAGTTAGCACAAATTTTCTATTTAGTGAAAGGCAGTGGAGAGAACAGTCAAGTCAAAGGTTTATAGAAGGAAGAAAAGCTATCTGTTTAAGCATGTAGCTGTCAGGAGCTATTTTATGGGATGTATGAAACCTAGCAAATCACATTCACATCAAAAAGAAACTACATCCAACACTGACTCAAATACATCCCCTTGCTGTTGCTATAGCCTGAGAGTCTGACCTTCACATTACATTTAATAGGAGACAGAAAGAATGAGAGCCAGATATAGGAGACAATAATCTATGAAAGCTCTTAAAAATAAATATTGAAAGTCCTAAGAAAAACAGTAAGAAATAAGAGGTACATGAAAAATTGTTTATGAGCTCAAACATAAAGAAAGTGGGTTTTTTCATACACTTATAGATAAATTCCTTTGCAGAAAGAAGAGGAAGACTGTGTGAGCATATATCAACAACACAGAATTCCAACAATTACTTATTTTTTATTTCCATCTATAAATATAAAAATGCAGTTGCCAGCTGTTCTGGTGCCTACTGTAATTTTCCTGCAGTCACTAGTCTCCAGACAATTTATGATAAGATTGATACATTAAGTATGAAGTGTTTTTTCTATTTGCCCTTTATGTCACATCCAAAATTTACTTATCAATCCCTTTCAGTTAAAATAGGGGTTTATACTTAAAAAAAAAAGGAAAAAAAAAGCCCAAATAAAATTGGTAAGGCACAATTATTGAAATTATTGATAGGCTAGAGCCCAGTCTTAGATACACTCTCAAATACATTTAATGTCTGCTATATGAATCTCTTGAATTTTGTGCTTGTCAATCTAAACAAAACAAAAGAAAAAACTAGTTTGTTCTTTAGTATGGGAATCCTTTCCCAATATACCTACATAAAATTCTGAATCTACTCAGAATTAAAAGTAACCAATCCAGTGACAGCTGAAACTCACATTTCTTTCAGAGGAAGACTTTTTATCCAAAAATATTGATTCAAGAGTAATATTCTATGAAAATCCATTAACTGTCAGAATCATTTAAAAACAAAATAGGTGGGCTTTCTACAAGTTCAGACGCTCAAATTCCTCATGCCACTGCTTTTCTGGATTGACTGAACAACTTCTCAAGGATTAATTTCTTCCTGAGAGTCAAACACATATGGAGGTAGGCAGCAGGAAGTAACCAAAAACTGTGTTTGCACACAAATACACATGCACACAGCATACACACTAATTTATTTAGTTTTAGTGACATTCTTCTAAAATACTTCTATTTTCCTGTTCCACATGTATATGTGCCCATATTTTTTACAGGAATGGCTCAAGTTTCTCTGTAATAATAGTTGTATCACAGACAGAGTTTTGAATAAATTAAAATTTTCACATTACATGAAAATTTGACTTTTCAGTTTAAAATAGTCTGCATAAAATTCAAACAAAATTAATTTGACAGTGTTGTTTAATGCTTCTTGGAAATTTTTGTGCAGCTTTGTCTTCCTTCTCCTAGGTGTTCTTCACCTGTACTGTATCTGTCATTATGCATTAAGACTAGAGATTCATATCATGGGGTAACAAAGAAAAGTATGTCACCTTAATCTAGACATCCACAGAGAAGACTGAAAATACATCAACAGGTGTCAACTCTCAGAGAGGTACCACAGTAGCATTTCTGAATAAAAATAATGTTCTCTGTGAAAAATTTCCTGCTGAAGGAGGTTCTGCCTATCAGAAAAACCCAACATTTTCTTTTGTTTCTTTACTAGTTCTCACTTTTTCAAGTAAAATTACACCATTATGTAGTAGAGGAATATGTAATAATTCACTCTGTATTGCAACAGCATCAATAGTTCTAGTTTACATTAAAAAGAAGATTAAAAAGACAAATATTGAGAGATCTGTTATCAGTAGTTCCCAAAAATCCTGCTGCTTTTCTAGCTGTAAAACATCTGGCTGAACAATGAACTTGTTTTTACTATATTAATACTCAGTGTCAATACTGAGCTCTCTCCCAGAGAATATATTTTATTTTATAGCTAGGAATAGGTAACAAATAGTGTAGTCTCTTTTTAAACCAATGTATTAATGGTTGTACTCCACAAATCAATCTATAAGATTTGATCTTTACACCTTACCTTTCCTGATTTAGAACCTACCATTATTTTGCATACCTTAGATGCTTATATAGTTCATAGACTCTAATCTACAGGAGGTAGAAAACATTATGAATTTGGTATGGATGTGCCTCAGTGCTCCCTTCAGTGCTCAGTGCCAGATGTTGCTCAAACTAAGAGACTAAGATTTAAGTAGTAAATTGTCAGTTATCTGAAACTGGTCTCTTTGAACTGCACTGACTGAACTGAATGATCTAAATTACTGGGATGATAAAGAAGAGCACATGAGGTCATTTATTACTTTGACCACTTCATGGTTGTTTTTTCAACAGCCAGGAAAGCAACAGAATCATGTATGAAACTTGGATTCCAAAGAACCCATAGTTCCAAGTATATTTAACCTGGTGCTTGTGACAGTCCTTGAAACAGCATCACTGTTTGTTTTGTAGGCCCACAGGGAGTGGATGCTGACCTGAAAGTCATTAACAAGATGATGGTCTTTTTCACTTGTTTGTAAAGAACAGAACACACCCTGAAAACAAAGAAATAATGATAATAATTGAAAATACACCCTTACATATTTTGAAATTCCAGTAAGCTTTGAGCATTCAAAGAACACCAACAAGTAGAAGGCAATATCAAAATGCTATGATCAATATGCAGAAAAAAAAAATCCTAGATCATCCAGCATATTTCCAAGCTTTGGATATATGATTTTCAAACAGAATAAACTGTGTGACTCCACTTCTCAAAAATTAGGATGAGGCATTAGTGGGAAAAAAACCTATGAAAATGCTAAGTGCCAGGATTTTCCTTTAGGAATTTACAGTAGATCTGTAAGTCTTGGCATGCTTGCCCCCCCACGACAATATAGTATATTATCAGCAATATTCCCAGCTAAATTCCAGCCAAGAGGAAGATCTCTCTCCTGAAAATTACTTTTGAACATAGTTCTATGAGGATTTACTAGTAGATATTCACTAAGCCACCAAGAGAAGACATTAATTATAAAGTGTATGGTTTCAAAAATATTTATTTAGCAGTCTAAGGTGAGAACAAAGAAAAAGCATACACAATTCTCAAGATTAATCAAAGTCTAAACTGCCACTCAAACCACTTTTTTTTTTCTCCACATGCGTGGGTTTTTCCACTAGCAATAGTCACTTTAACCACTTCATTGATCACTCAGCAATTACAGTCTTGGGCAAAACAGACTTGATTTGGTGAAATGAATTCAATTTACTACAATTCAAATCACTGTAGGAAAAAGAGAAGCAGAACTTTTTCTCTCACATATCCTCCTGGATGCAATTACTTCTGCCCAATAACTTTTCCCCCTTCTTAAATATGCTACTACAGAGGCATTACAGCTGCTGCTGACTTGGCCAGCGGCAGATCCATCTTGGAGCCAGCTGGAATGGGCTCTGTAAGGCATAGGGGAAGCGTCTGGCAGCTTCTCACTGAAGCATCTCTCGTGGCCTCCCTGCTACCAAAATCCTGCCATACATACCAAATATACACATTAAAAGGGAAAAGAACTGGAAATAATTGTCTTACACTGAAGCAAATGAGAATTAAAATGCACTAGGACTGGATCTAGCAGCAGTGTTAATGAGCAGCATCTCCATGTCATGCATCCAAAAACTTTTCATTAGAGAAGGGGATACTTACCCCATCATTCCCAGGTAAATCCATGTCTGCACATGGCACTGGGACGTATTTTCTAGTTGTAAGGAAACTTAAGCAGCAGAAAGATAAGGTTTCAACAACTACAGAATCATACAATCATTTAGGTTGGAAAAGTTCTTTAAGATCATCAAGTCCAACCATCAACCTAATGCCAATGCCACCACTAAACCGTGTCCCTCAGTCACACATCTCTATGTCTTTTAAATACCTTCATGTATGGTGACTCAATCGCTTCCCTGGGCAGCCTGTTCCAACGCTTGACAACCCCCACTCAGGGAAGACATTTTTCCAAATATCACTTGTTAGGAGAAGACACTGACTCCCACTTCACTACAACCTTCTTTCAAGTAGTCATAAGAGAGCAATAAGGTTGACCCTGGGCCTCCTTCTCTCTAGGCTAAACAGCCCCAGCTCCCTCAGCTGCTCTTCAAAGGATTTTGTGCTCCAGACTCCTCACCATCTCTGTCTGCCCTTCTCTGGACATGCTCCAGCACCTCTATGTTCTTGTAGTGAAGGGCCCAAAACTGAACACAGGATTTGAGATTTGGCCTCACCAGTGCTGAGTACAGGGGGACAATACCTGCCCTGGTTCTGCTGGACACACTAGTTCTGATCCAAGCCAGCATGCCATGTGTCTTCTTGGCCACCTGGGTACACACTGGCTCATGTTCAACTGGCTGTTGATCAGCAGCCCCAGGTGCTTCTCTTCTGAGCAGCTTTCCAGCCACTCTGTCCCCAGTCTGCAGCGCTGGATGGGGTTGTTGTGACCCAAAGGCAAGACTGGGCTTTGCTGTCCTGTTGAATCTCTTAAAATTGGCCTTGGCCCATCAATCCAGCCCATCCAGATCCCTCTGCAGAGCCTTCTTGCCCTCTAGCAGATCAACACTCCTGCCAAACTTGATGTCATCTGCAAACTGAGGGTGCCCTCGATTGCCTCAGCCAGTTGATAAAGATATTAAACAAGTCAGGCACCAAAACTGAGCCCTGGGCAACACCACCTGTTGGTGTTAAATCCAGCTGCCAGCTGGATTTAAGAGCATTCACCACCAATCCCCAGACCCAGCCATCCAGACAAAAGTTTTTACCCAGCAAAAAGTGTACGTGTCCAAGTCGCAAGCAGTCAATCTCTCTAGAAGAATGCTGTGGAAAATGGTGTCAGAAGCTTTAATAAACTCCAGGTAAAAATCATCTACATCCTTTCCACTGGGTGGGTCACCTTATCATAGCAGAAGATCAGGTTGGTCAGCAGCACCTGCCTTTCACAGGCTCATGTTGACTGGAATGATCCAATATGAAATGTGTTTAAATATGATTCAAGACAAAAAATATCCACTCAGTAAATGGCTTTGGGCAGTCTAAGGCATGGTAACCCTTGTACATCCAGTAAACAGCTACAGAAGAACATGTATAGGGAAGGAAACTATTCCAAGATGGGAAAATATGCATTTCTAAGTCACCAGCAGTTATTCAGGGGACATGGGCCTTTTGTCAAGTTTGTGAGAAACTGCAAGCTCTCTAGATCAACAACAAAGAATCAGAGAAGGTGAGGCTTATGAAGAAGATAAGAAGTAAGCAGGCTTACTGGCTTTATTTAGAATCTGTGCAATGAGGAGTACCCTGGGGATCAATATGTTTATCAGAGGTTAGCTGATATTTGAAAAGAGTAAGGTTGGAATGATACAGCAACAGAAACAAGATCCTCACATACAAAAGCATATTCTTTTTCTTCTGCCATTGCTCTCCTTCCTATCCTTTCAACTGTTTATTTTCTGTCATTATTAGAACCCTTGACAACTAATTTTTAAAGCAACAAAACACATGCATAAAACAAACATATTTGGTCTAATTCATAATTGACAAAAGGTCTTTCTGATAATCAGTGTTCTGCTAACCATTAATGAGATTCTCATTCTTCAAAACTTATCAGTTAACTCACTATTTTTAAAGGCAAAAGAGCTGCCTCAAAACCCATGCAATAGTAGCACAGGCAGCTTTCCCATTCAGTTGTTAGAATTAACAGCAGTTGAAATAATTCTCACTTTTGCATAAGCAAGTACTATCCAGTTTATATCACAAAATTGTGCCATAATTGCCCTGTACTTCTCTTAGCTCACATGAAAACTTTAAACACCACAGCTATCTGCTCTAGGATGGAAAAGCCCCTGACAGGGACATGGCTGCATCATTGGATAGATAAGAGCTGTCTTAGCCTAGTTTATACATTTAAAGAGGTGTCATAACAGCCTACAGAAAGAAAGAAAATCCTGTTGACAAATGTCACATCTAAACCAAAAGGCTCCTGTAATGAAGCTATGCCAATAGTGCTAAGACTGCAACCCACAAATTAGAAAAAACCTTATCATTATGTAACACTACAAAGTTTTTGTTACATGATCTTTAGATCTGACTTCTATTGCAAGTCCTTTGTGGGTTTTAATTCAGCCTGTGCACTTTTCCTTTCAGCCATTTCTGAAATCAGGGTCAAAAGCAGCCACAAGAGATCATCTGCCTCCAGACAGAATCAACTGTATAAACAATACATTCTTAATCAAACATCCTGTAAAAGGACCCCTAATCCCTGGGAAATTTGCTGTTTTCATAGAAAAGTAAAGATGGAGAAGTGTTTAACCCACACAGTATATATACTTTGCATGTAAAAATAATTCCTCAACGAGAGAATGGGGAAAAATATTCACCATTCAAACCAGAATCATAACCCTTTTGCCACAAAATTCAGTGAGAATATTTCTTTTTTTTCAAAGGCAATAAAACTAAGCCAAGGCTTTCTTCATCTGAATAAATGACAGAGTGCACCTGTATCTGAAAACATCTTTAAAACAAGGGTTTGCCTTTCTTGTTGATACAGGCTGCCCAGGGAGGCCACAGAGTCTCCCCCTCTGGAGGGATTGAAAACCCACCTGAATGCGTCCTGTGTAACCTGTCCTAGGTGGCCCTGCCTTGGCAGATGGTTGGATGAGATGCTCTCCAGAGGTCCCCTCCAACCCAAACAATTGTGTGATTTTGTGATATTCCCACTGCCCCAGTTCTTATCACTCCTCGAGAGAAGAACTCAAATTATATATATTTCAAGAATCTTGTCTTCCATTATCAGAAAGGTTTATTATGTTTTCTTACCTTCTACCATTATTTTAGCATGATGCTGTGGAATGTATTGGTTCCAGCCCTGTTTACAGCTTTTGCTCACAACTCTTCCTTTCTTCTGAAAGGTGAACAACAGCATTAGTAATGTGTCTCTCCTCATACCTCTGGAAAGGTCTTTAGACAACAATTCCAGCCACAATAAAGTTTCTACCCTGTCAAATAAAAGTGCTAAATGTGAAGAATTCTGTTACTGCGATGTTATGATTAAGGTTATCAATAAACCACAGTGGGGAAGCCTAAATTTTGCCTCTTGCAGCAACTCTAATAAACCACAGTTAATCATCTCAAAAAAATAAAAACTAGAGGAAAACGTAAAAAAATTGAAGAAAACTGTGCATGGCTGAATACAAAACCTGAAATCACTGTGAAGATACTTGACTGATTTCCAATAGGTTTTCCATAATTTTTGTGGTTTTTTCCATTCAATATTAAAGAAGGTAATATTATATCCTGAACATACTTCTGTGTATGCTGGCCGTACTTTCAACTTCCTTATCATCATTCCTCCATGCTACTTCCAAGGAGATATAAAAATATATTCTGGAAAGGTCAGAAGTTACAGACTGAGTCTTCCCTGTAACAATAGCCTTCTGCTAAAAACTGTGAGGACTTTTACACTTTCCAAAATAGGACAAAGATGAATGAAGACAGTGTGGATAGAGACACAAATCCCCTAAAGACATGGTGATGGTATGAGAAACTACCAGTAACACCATTATAATCACAAACTCTACAAAGCATTTTATTGAAACATAGAGGTAAGAAATATTTTTAAATATACATTTAATATCAAAGCAATTTTTTCAAATATGTGAAGAACACTTAAAATCAAATATTCAGCTGTTATCTTTTAAAACTCATATTCAACAAGTAAAAATGACCAAACTTGCACTGATATTAATAGATTTACAGAGGCTAGAGAGCCACAGAAAGTGAGTTTTCAATGATTTAATAATAGAAAAAGCAAGGGATACTGACCTCATTTGTACCATCAACATACACCATGCTGCTTGTAAACACACCAGCATGACATGACCAAAATTTCCAAGGAAAAATCTGTATTTGTGCTATGAAAAAGCATGAACACTTCAATTTCCAGGCAATCTTTTCTGAGAATTTGAAAGCATCCAACAAGAAAAGCTTATAAAAGATGAATGGTTATCTTGTTCTTAAGACATGAGCCTGAGTTTCTTCCCTGGCTTTATCCCAACTTCTCTATGGCCTCAAGCAAGGTCTACTAGCAGCAATAGCAGTAAAAGGCTACAAATTCACTTTCGAGCATAGCTCTGAGAAATAGTTCAAAGCTCTCTAAAGACTAAGCAAGAAGGACAGAAACAGATTTACTAAGCAGGAGGGGTTATTGGTAAGATTCAATGCTGTATTAGGATTATTACTGGTAGAGTAAAAACTATACAAAAAAAACCTGGCAATTAACAGAATAAAAATGGTCCACTTAAAATTACACCTACATCAGCTAAATAATATGGGGAAAGTTTATTCTACACTAGGTCTTGTGTATAGTTTTAAGAAACAGAACTCCAGAAATCAAAATAGCAAGATATTTGCAGGGGAACTCTAGAAAATATGATGCAATTTCCAACACAGTTCTGAGAATCTGCTCCTGTGCTGAGCCTCAGTCATGGGGGAGCAAAGGCAAAACCATTCCAGATGACCCTGGCCATTAGTAGCAGGTTATTAATGCACCATGGAGATTTTGTTGGTGTACTTCTCTGCCACAAGAGTTCTCTAACTCTCTCGGCTAACTAACTTCACCATTCCTAGGTGCACACTGGCTTCCCTCTGGCCATCTCCAAGCAGAACAAACATGTCACTGCCTCCATCAACTTGTGTAGCAAACACAATACTTCTCTAACTTAAGAGGTCTTTGAATTCTTTATGCATGCCAAATAATAACCATTATAGGAAAAAGTCTCACACTGTCATGCAGCCAATATTTCTAATGCAAAACTGGAATTGTGTATGAATAGGCACTCACATAGCAAAAAGGGAAACATTTTATAAAGACTGTGTATGAGGCTTAAAGACATCATTATATAAGAAAATGGCCTCCAAATCAGATGTATTTTCTTGCTTATTCAGATATCAGCATATATTAACTTCTGACATTTGAAAAGCTTTTGTTCACAACTAATAGAATGAGAGCAAAACAGACTTTAAAAGCATCTTAAAGTAATGGAAGATTTAATAAAAAAATAATACACTTTTAGTCTAGCAAAAAATGTGAGCATATTAATAATAGATGACCAGCACTACTCAGCATGATGTAGGGATCCATGCAATGTTACAAGGCTAAGTCTCACGCTGGTGAAATGCCAGCTGGTAACCCTTATAGAGTCACTATGTGTGAAAGAAAACTTCCCTTGAGGATGTCCAGTGGGTATATTCTCAACCACAACACTTTTCAGATTAGAAGAGGGTACTCATTTTTGCAGGCTTCCTAATGGTTTGGTGACTTCATCTAATGGCACCTGCTAATAGTGCTTGCACTCACCAAGCCCAGTCAGCAGCACAGCTGCCTCAGTTACAGCTCAATCCCTCTGAGCAGTGATGCCACTGAGTGAGGATGTCAGCACCTGTAGCTCCTGCTGCTCTCTGTGGGTGATGAGGTTGCTCGCTCTGATAGAGGAGGTGCTCAGCATTTAGCACAGTCAGACTGGTGTGCCTCTGATACTTTAGGTTCTTTAAAGTCACAGAGATTACCCTTTAAACACCAGCATAATTTATTGCTTCACTTTTAGAGGAAGAGAATTGAATGTGAGCAGGCTGCCTTGGAAATTACTCATCTGCCTAGACAGTTGGAATTAGATGTGCATTTGTCATTCAGAGAAAATGCAACAATTAAGGTTTGCCACGCAGGAGATTTGGATTTCTTCTTGCTATTGCAGTGAATATTCTGTATTTTTTTGGCCAATTCCAGTCACCAAAAACTGGATTGAGCAAATGAATTGACAAAGTACCATAATAAGAAAACCATGAACTCATAGTCCTTTTAGTACAAATTGAACAGTGCTTCCATCAGCACAAGACTTAAAACTGCCCCTTCCCTGTATACAGATGGCCAGTTCCAGTATTCTGAGGATACTCATTTATTTTCCTGTTATCCAGAATGTCCTTAAGAGACTGACTCTTGTCTTCCCCAATTGCCTGTGGCCAGAGGTGACAACACAAGGGGGAATCCACAAAGAAGCATCCCATCAATGCAGATGTAAGTATTTGCAAGTCTCATTCTGCAGGACAGCTAATTGTGTAGGGATCAACTCAAATCTGTCACCTCCTGAAAATAATCTTTCCAGAAGAGAATCCATGCTTACTATGTTCCTCCTGAAGCAGAAAGAGAGTCTTTGCAATATATTTTAGCACTTCTAAAACACTTTGCAAAGAGTACACAAATAAAAAGAAAAGCGTTCTCCAAATTATGAGCCCACTCAAATACAGTGAACTAGCGTATTGAAGTGTAAATATGCTCACATGAGGCCAATATAAAAAAAAATAATCATAACTGTGTGTAGAAACATGAAGAACCACCAAGCATAAAACCAGCCTGAACTACGACTCCAGAAATTTTCTGTAGAGCATAAAGAAAAACATTTGCATGCTTCTTTTTCTGACTCCATTATCTGTTTTGGTTTGTAAGAGCTTGAGGCAGTCTGTATCTCAGACACACGTCCAGAACCAACCTCAGCTGGAGTGTGCTTCAAATGATCTCTAAAAGGGGAAACCCAGCCCTGAAGTTGGGGCATTATTTACTTCAGCTTCTCAAGAGAAGAATACACACAGTGAAACCCCAGCAGTATTGGAGCCCTCCAGCATGACTGACATGTGGACCAAGTACAGTCCAGCCTAGAAATCTCAGCAAAAACTAAGAAATTCACACAGCCAAGAATTTCAAGGGTCAGATAGGCCAAGAGAACCAAATACATAATAAAGCTAAAAAATAAATAATTAAATTAATACAGCTCCAATTAATATACCAGAATCTCATTTCAGTGAGATCCTGGGTTAACCTGATACTCTTTTGGCCACAAGGCAGTGCACAAAGAGTTCCTCAGCTTTCAGTGCAAGTATCAGATACTGACTAAAACACTGAAATCAGGAACTTGTCATGGATACAAAATTGCAATGAAATTATTTGATGGGGTGTCAGTATCATCCTGGTGAGGCTGTTTTACACCTGCATTGTCGCTGTGCAAGGCAGCACACCACATCTCAGCTGCACAGGCTACTCTTTGAAAGAGTTATCAGTGCAATTCAATTGATCAGTGTAATTCAATTGATTACAGTTGTACAGATTAACAAATGTAACTGGTTACACTTAAATGTAAACACACATCTTCATGATGGCTAACTCATGAAAAAAACATATTAGAGAAATGAGAGAAAGGAAGGGCTTCATAATTTAATCCAACTTAAATAAACCTTGGCACCTTGTGGTTACTTCTGGCACAACTCAGTCAGCTTTGGCTTTCATCAAACCACTATGACTAAATTATACATTAGCAATATAAACATAAAGCCATTCATGGCAACTAATATATTTCAACATATATTATTATTATATATATAACTTTCTTCTGACAGTTGAATGAAGTTTCGATATAGGGTACTGCTGTTCATATGTCTAATTTTTCAGTGTAAATCCAGGCTTGGAAGCATTTTTTTCAGTCCCTCCTAATACTCCCATTCCAAGTGCTCTAATAAGTGCATTACAGTTGATGGCACTACTAGTTCATCTATCTGTTATCACCACATTTTGGTTCATATTCTCTTCTTTTCTGAACTAACCAGACCTTTTCATAATGCTGTGCAAAAAACATGTGAAGAACCACAAATAACTGTGGCAACTATACAAGTAAAGAAAACTTACATTGTATAGTTGCAAAACACTTAGATAAGAACACTGTATGGGGCCCATTTACAATCACAAATGAATTTTAACAGTCTTGACTGGTTTGGGGAACAGGGTCTGAATCTTACTATGACAAACAGATGAAGATCAGAATTTGGATGTTGTTCCGAAATAACTGGGAGGAGAGTTGGGAGCAAATAATTTGGCTCCAGAAAAAAGAAAAAAAAAAAAAAAAAAAAAAAAAAAAAAAAAAAAAAAAATAGATGTGAAAATGGAAATAGTACATCCTTTCACAGCTAGGCATTTGAGCCAAGATTTCCTGTTGATGTGAACAGAAATGGTTTATCAGAAGAAGAATGAGGCTGAGCACAAATCTGTGACCTAAGAATTGGAAACAGAGATAGTTGAGAAAAATGTCTCCCAATTTTAGGCATTTTTTAGACTTCCTGAATGCTCATGTTGGTGGGGACACTAAAACAGGTATTTTACAAATGACTATAAACTAACTGACTGACTATAGTCTGATTAAAGAATCTTCAGTAGCTATGGGGAACTCCATGGGAAGACCATCTATCTTCAGTATTCTGAGTAGCTCCATCTGCATTAGAGGACGCAGAGGCTTTTCAGTTTCTATGATGAAAATTATCCAATCAGTAGGAGCAGCAAGGCTTCTGTTCCAGTTAAAATATAAACATACTTACCCTGGTGATGTCTACTTAATTAATGAAACAAATATATATTAGAGAAATTAAACACCCTGCTTACTCTGCAATAGAAAGAGCAAAATTTTAGCAGGAAAAATAAACAGCTCACTGGCAGAGGCAAATTATATACTGTTGTGATCTTATTCCTGTACTATAATGCACTACAGTTTCCAGCTTCAGAATTCTTCAGCTGTTTATTTGTTGATGGTGGAGACTAAACTTCCAGAATAATGTTTTTCTATGTGCTCCATTTTAACAGAATTCTGTTACCAAAATGCATTTAGACATGAGTTTTTTCCAGTCCATCTAAGAAGCTGCACTTAATTGGAAGGTTTTTTGGGGGGGATTTGGTTTTGTTTTGTTTTCTAGGCTGATACAGATTTACATGTCTACTCATTTCCACTGTGGCTTGTGCTGAGCTTCACTTGCACACTCCTAAGCTCCAGGAGCCCTTTGCTCACAGGAGATTCCAGGAACTGCCAACAGGGCAGTGAAGTTGCAACATTCCCAGGACAACACAGAGTAGTCAAGGCTCAACCAAAGGCAAAAACTAGAGCTGGATGAGAAACATGCCAGTCATTCCAATCTCCCTAGGAAACATCATCATCATTATATGATTTTGCTCCCCTGGCATTTTTTATTCAAAGGGTTTGACACTAACACAGCAACTTCACAACAGAATAGTGAGCAAGTGGCACAGCAGCAGCAGCAGTATGTTAGAACAGATAAATAAAAATCTTCTCCTTAAGATCTTATTTTCAGTGAAACCTTAGGCAGGAATTCCTCCCACACACAGAGAAAACTTTCATCTCTCTGATGAAGAGGGCTTCCACATCCCACTTTTTTTACACTCATCTAAATACACCTTTCCATACTTTTCATCCCATGCTCCCACAATCTCCTTAACTATAAAAGTATTTCAGAATCTTCCTGTTCATGCTTCATCTCCTAAGTATTATTCTACTTTGCTATATCTGTAGTTCCTTTGGTGTGTGTCAAAACCCTTCTCAGAGAATTTCATTGGGCTCATTGTCAAGCATATACCCTTTATATATATTTATACTTACTCTCAGCCAAAACCTCTGTACTGATAACCTGAAAAAAAAAACTCTTAAAAAAGAGACCTGTGGAAGAACCAAGTGTGATTATTCAAGATTAACTCTCAACATAAATAATTGGCTTACAATTATCTTCCTTCTGCATTTCATAAAGTTTTCAATTTTATTTCTTTGCAGCATTCACTTCCATAAGGGATATTTTTCTGGCTGAAACCGGCTGTTCTATTAGGTAGAAAAGTCTCCTTTTTCCTTTTCTTTTTACTGTACTACTGGCATTCACCAGGTGGAAGAGGCTCACTGCTGCCTTTGCTTGAACCTACCATTATAAAGAGCCTATATGTAAAAGAATGACTTTCAGCAACTTTAATGAGAGATGTAGGGCATTCAGCAACTTGTAAGAACAAGTCCCCAATCACCACAGCATTAAAAAATCCATCTGAGTTGAGATTACATGCAAGACAGGGCTCTGTTTGAAGAAAGACAAGATGATAAGGAAGTATAGTAAAAAGTAAAAGGTCTAAAATAAAATCTTTTACTACCATTTCATTACCAGGGTCTTAAGCACTCTGTATGTTCCTGAGATCAGAGTACAGTGATAATGCCACCTACCACTGTCCTTTGCAGACCTACCAAAGGCATAGATCCATGGCAAGACTACAAAGATTTCACTGGTCACAGACAGAAGCAAAAAAAAGATAGCCCATGACTCAGTAAAACCTGTCATAGTGCTGCTGGCACAGCTGTGTCAAGGAATTGCAAGTCTCACTCAGCGTAGGAGTGTCTGATCCAAAACCTGCTGCCATACCCTTTAGGAAGGTATGCACTAACTGCTCGTGAGAGATGAGAAGAAAACTGTTTCATCTTGGACAAAACTGAGCTGCTTCAAGATTTAAAGCGAGACACTTTCTATTTGCTACTGCCCAAATTTTGTTTTCAAGACAAATTGTACTAAATAAAAAGTAGTAAGAGATGTTCTTTCTGACCAATAAAAAATATTAAATTTACACAAAAACAACGCAATTAACATTATTGCTCATTTTAATTTGATATCAGTTGTAAAGCTTACAGAGATATCAGGTCTAGCGTGAACTAAGGTAGTGGTGCAAACTTCATTGCACTATCATGCTAGCACCCCTCATAAGCTGACTTGAAGGAAACTTGGGCAAAACCATAATTTTCATCTTCACAGTACCATTCCCACCAACCTTCACCCTTCTTGTACAACATAAAAGGTGGAAATTAGGACCAATCTCTATATTAAGATGACATTTTTATACTGAGGCTATAGCAAGACCAGTATAATTTAATATAAACATTTCATAATGACATTTGCCCTTATCTAACCTGCAGTGAATTTCAAAATGTGACCTAGAGGTGAAAAACTCAGTATCATGTTATCAGTTTCCTGAACCACACAGTCACTTATTATTGCTCCTTCATATTAGTCATCTAGAACCAAAAATGTGCAGTTCGTGTCCCTGTACAGACAGAAGTAAAAGATTTTTGCCCCAAAATGACTGCTTAGCAATTAATTACAAGACTGACTGAATGAAATACATTTCCCTTCAATATTAATGAGTTCAAAAGATCTGATATACTACATTGTATCACAGCATTGTTACTTATGAAATAATAAATCTCAAGGCAATCACAGGTACTTCTCATTTATTTAAACAGAGTTTGACACCAAGAGATACAACAGAATACTAGAATTGGTATTGCCGTATCAAGCCTATTTACACTGCATTAAAAACACAACAAATTACAAAAGTAATTATTTCAAAATAACTCAAATTACTGTGTATTTTAAATACTCTTCTCACAAAGAATTGAAGACCCTTATTCCTTATGCTCCAGTAAGATCATATAATCACAGGATAACCTAAGTTGCAAGAAATCTCTGGAGGTCATCTGGTAAAATCTTTATTCATAGCAGGGCCAAATTTGACATCGGATAAATTTCAGTTAGATCAGGCTTTTGAGAGCTATGATTAGCTCAATTTGAATTTATTCAAGGATGGAGTTTCCAAAACGTCTTTCAAAAACATGATCCAATAAATCCACTATTACTTTTTTTTCTAGTATTCAGTCAGAATTTCCCCCACATTGCATCCTGGATCCTTTGCCTCTCGGCTTCACCGAGAACATCCAAGAAGTGATCATCTTAGCAAGTATGGAAAGCATTCATTTACTCCAGTTCTAATCAAGTGAAGTATAAAACTTCCATTCACTTTTCTTGTACAATATCAGGGCCAATGATTGTTCTGACTGGTTTGACTCTTTCTTTGGTCGTCTAATCAATTAAATTCATATCATAGAGGGGCCAAAATGCAACACTTTTACCTGAAAAATTAAGGTATTGTGATTTTATTACTTATTTGTCAATTTAGCAATTTGGTCCTAAAATTAAAAGAGCCTCTTTGTACCTGTAAGATCCAAGTAAGATACAGATTGAAAACATAAGCTAAGACTAACTAATCCTACAAGTTTTTATTTCAGATCTAAACCTCAAAAAATTGGCTATATTTCAATACCACCTAAACAACTGCAAGTGCAATCAATCCCATATGATCTCAAAAAATACACCTATGAAGTATTCAAGTTCTGCAAGTCCTACCCAAATTCCATTTAGATTCAACAATACTATCCTGAATTCCAATGACTTTCCAAACCACAGTATTTGTTTCTTAGTACCAAGAATGAAGTCTAGGTAGAATGTAGCAGATCTTGAAATAGAAGCAGATCAGCAGCATAACTGAATGTTCTTAACATAACTATTTACAAAATTTTCTGGTCTTATAGACAAGAAGAGCAGCTATATTATTCACAATTTTCAGTGTATTAATTGTCATTATTATCATTGAAATCTTAACTCTTTAATTTCATCAGTATAAATATATTCATTAAATATTTATATTACAATTTACCATCCCTCAGCCATACAGCAGCCAGGAATTATAGAAAAATAGCCTGCTGTGGTGGATGGAGTCTAAAACTAAGCAAGAGCTGCATGATTCTTTTCACAAATTTACCCAGTTCAGAAATTCACCCAGTTCAGAAATTTCAAAGTGCTCTGAAAGTTCATGTTTCCTCAAGTTTTGAGATTCTAACTTTGGAACACTGCACAGAGGAAGTCTTACATGAAGCTTTGACAAGAGGGGATTTCACTTCTGAAGCTGAATTTCTGGTGCATGGAGAGGTTAAATCCTACAGTGTTGATGAGCTCAGAATGTGTGTTTTATTAATAGATAACTCCCCCGAATTTTGAAAATAAAACAAAAACACAAAGTGGAAAACAGTGTTCGTTTTTACTCTCTTGCTCCTGATGAGAGAGGTCCTAAAACCTAAAAATATAATACCATATATTTTTTGGATTCTATATATTTAACTCAAGTAGTTCTACTGGATGCAGCATATTAGTTCCAATGTTAAGGTTAAATACAACTATACACCCACATGACAAGTGTATCAGCCTCTTAGGTATATCCACCAGCAATGGTTACATGTTTTGGAAATGTCATATGAGTTATCAGAGGAAAACACCATTCCCTCCTCAGCTGTTATAACAGAAAGTGCAACATCCTGCAACCAGGGAATTGTTCAGGGCTCAAACCCCAAGCTTTCTCCATTCTTGCTAGTACAATAGGCACTCCCTCCACTTCCTCCTCTTTTATCAGTGGACAGATGCTTCATCTCCAGATCAATGGGCTGGTGATTCTTTTATCAACATAAAAAGTAGAGCAATTTATTGGTTCAAAGATTTTACTTTCTCAAATTTATCAATTCCCTTGAATCCCTGAGCTGTTAACTGAATAACTGGTATCTATCAGTTCTAACATACAATCACCAAGAGTCAAAGTTATAGAGCATCCAGCTCTATAAAGTATTTAAAAATTAGATGAAAATCTATGCATGATATATACATACATCGCTTCTTCACATAACTGCTGAAATTCTATGATGTCCAATAACAAATGATTAAACAGTATTGTTTATTCTAATGGATACTGTCTCATCTCCAAATGTAAGGATTTACATACATCAATATAATTAATGTTAATGGCAATCATAAATATAAATCTTCTGAATATTGAAAGGAATTAGGCTGTTAAAATGACCAAACAAACAGTACAAAACATTAGTACATAGAAGTTGTGTTTCCACTGGAATAATTTTTCAGTGTGGCCTGCTGACACTTTCATTATTTGGAAAATAACAGGTTAAGTAGGGAACAGCCTATTTTACACTAGCTATAACTGGATAAACGATACACTTCTAAATCAGGACCTACAGAATGAACACAGTGCAGAGGAGCCCAAGGATAAACACATGAAATGAGACTGTCAAAGTCATGAAGGGATTTAGTCACACTTTCCATCAACCATCCCTTCACCACCTTGAAAATCCCATTCGCCATCTCTGTATTTAGAGTTCTTTGTGTTTGTTTATCTATATACTTGTATGTCCCAAAAACTTCCACTTATTGTAAGTGCTGAAACAACATTATCCTGCAAAGGTAGTTTCTCAGAAACACATTTTCAAACCAGCATGAAGGTTTTCACTGTGTGACATTTATTAACACCAATTGGATTCACACAGCTAAATCTTGCTGCAATTCATTGTCAATTTACCCCTTCCAGAATTTAATATTTTTGGAATTTGTTTTATTAGCAAAACATTTTCATCTTTCAGTGTTTTATGGCATGGTGTCTGCAATAGCACAGGCACAATCTCTGCCAGCTGGTTTAATTTTCTAGTACAGACAAGGCCAATGTCTCAAGATTTCTAGTGGCATCACTAAGAATTATGGCTGAAATCCAAAATATTCATATATTCTTATGATATATTTTCCCAATGTATACATAGCTCCTAATAATCTTAATGACATATTTATGCACAAAAAGATACACATACACTTCATTGTTCTTTGCTCAGACATCTTGGGCAATGGCATATGACAATGCTTCAGTCAGGAAGAGTAAAACAATGAAAGATCAAGGAGGGGCGGTGGAGAAAGATAAGTTCTCCTTACACAAAATTTCCTTGGTTTTCAGAAGCAGAATCCACCTGAAGGGGTACAAAAAAAAACTGAAAGTGACTAAGAGCTTTTCCTGAACTTGTGCCACCTACTTCCATCTCAATGGTTTTTTTTTCCATGTTACACATAATGATATGGATTCCCATTTATAAATGAAGTTATTATTAAATGATAGAAGACTACTTACAGACTGTCCTTAGGATTACTGAATGAAACATTTAAATGTGTTCATTATAAAAAATGGAAAAGGTGTCAGCCAAAAACCTCCACTTTCATGGATTAACGCATGACTGAAAATCACTGTTATTTCCATTTTATGTCAAAAATCTCCTGACCAACAGCACTGAAAATTACAAGCAAATCTTCTCGCAGTTAACACACATAATGGGTTAACATTTATTCACAGTAATGCAATAAGTTTTCTTCTTCACTTTTGCTTCGACTGTTTATATGTTGCTGGGATAAAGAAGGCAAAAGTTAGAGAAGACTAAAGTTTTAAAGAATGAAGAAACTGTGCCTTAAGGACATTGAACAGTGCACTCTTCTTTAGAACAAGAAGCAAATCTTGTTTATGAACATGTCTCCAGGGATTTGGCTTTTTTACTTTCCATCTTATACAGAAGAGAATCTACATAGTACACACATGCTATGAAAGCTAACTGTATTTAATTAGGTACTTCTTTCTCAGGTAATATCTAAAAGTTAATCCTAAGGCTAAGCCTGAGCTGTTGCCCTTCTCAGACATGACCAGAACACAACTAATGTAAACAACTGCTCTTTTTAAAATATGTGCCCATATGTTTCCTTTTTAAAGTTTTTCCTCAAGTTGTATAAATCATCAGTACTTCTGAAATTCTACAAGTTAGCACTACAAGTGCTTGGATTTTGTAAGATTTAATCTAAATGTTGCTTACAATCACCCCTCCATAAGTGGATGGAAAGTAAAATAAATCTCAATGAGAGTAATGTCCAGGGATGCTGTTTTGCTGCATATGTGATGAATATAAATTCATCACCTCTAAGATACTAGAAAAATATTAAACTCTATGTGGTGTTAACTTCTATGTATATAAACTGAACACTACCACCACTGAGATCATGGACAGCATCTGAGCTTTAAGTTCATGCGTCGTGGTTCAGGAATGATACTCCCCAGTTTAGTTCTCCCACTGAGACTCCCGAGATCATGCTGCCACTCTCTCCTCCCCCATCCCCTCTCCCTATCCCCTACAGGTGCTTGGAGAGGAGAATTAGAGGCACAAAAAGCACAGATCATGGGATGAGATAAGAACAATTTACTGGAAACAGCAATGAGATAAGAAAAGGAACAGTAACATCAACAATACTGATATCAAAAGCGTGCTGAAGAGGGCATGATTCACATGCAAAATGCTCGATCCAGCCCCACCAGACCCACAGCCACGCATCCAAGCTCCCCCTGGCTTGGAACCAGGGCCACCCCACTGCTCTCCCCAGCTTGGGACTGGTGCCACTCTACCCCAAATGGAAGGAACCCATTCTCCCTGGAAGAGAGTCTTTTCCTCCACCCCTGGCAACGACGTGAGGTAGTACAGGATAACCTCCAGGTCCTAGCTATGTCCTCCTCCAGGCTACTGCAAAAAAAATTAATCCCGTCTTGGTTGGAACCAGGACATAATATCCACTAGGTTACTTCTTGAATATAAAGAAAGACTTCTATTTTTAAATGAAAATAAAGTAAAATGACAGCATTTTGCCATACAGACATTTATCAGCACCTGAAAGACATAGATATGACAGTAGAACATCACTATAAAACGTGTAAGAACAGCAGAAAAAACTATGCATTGAAGTAATTTTTGAAAGTTGTTATATCATCTGATAGGTCTTTTATAAAACATGACTCTTTTCCTGAAATACTTTTTATGCATTTCTCTACAGATTATGGTGGCCATTCACACTTTACTTCAATTTTTATAGACTCCCAGTAATTCCACAGAATAGTAAATACAGTTATTATAATTCTAATAACTGGCAAAGAGATATATTTGAAGAAATAGGGTTTGTTTCCCCTCCCACATGCTCGTGATGTAAATCAGGAGCAATTCTGCGGCAGTGGTTAGCACAAAACTGATACAAAACAAAAAATAAAAGCAATGTATACAAAACACTTCCCTTACACTAAGTGCAAATCGTATGCCTCCTCTGTTTCTGGGCAAGGTTCTGCCGTTGAGTTACTTATACCACACTAAGTCCATCACTCTATTCACATGTGAATAAGGTCCAGGCTCACACTGGAAACAATGGAGATACACCAGTTTACACAGGCTAAGAACCTGGCACAGAGCCTTGAAAATGAAAGGGGATTTTCAAACAAATGCAATATGTACAATTACTCCTGGAGTATTACCTCTGAAACAGAAGCGATTTGAAAGTGCTGTAAGAGAAAAATAGAAAGCTCGCAAAGGATTACGAATATAAACAAACAACCCCCCCCACACACACACACTAAATGCATCCCACTTTTCTTCTTTACAGACACACACACACAAGGAACTCCACTCGTTTTAAGAGATATCATGTGGCAAAATGATGGCACTGAGTCACTAGAAAAGAGAAAAATCTTTTAAAACACTCTTGGGACCAGGGACTAACGTTAAGGGGAGAGCATTATTTTATCATCCTGCTAATGAGCCAGATGAAGGATTATTGTTGTTCGGCGGTGATTTATCTCAACAACTCTTTTCTCTAAAATAAATATGCGAACTCCACTAAACAAAGAGAAGAAGCGGCACCGTTCCGTTGCTTCAATTGCACGCTGAGGAATACTTAAGCCAAGCAAAGGAACCCCAAAAAAAGTCAAGGGAGAGGGCCGGCACACGCCGCTTTTACACAGGTTAAGAAAAATAGAAAAAGAAAGATGCGGCGATCCTGGTCCCCGCATCTTCCCACCGCGCCGGCAGCGCCCAGCAGTGTCCGGCCCCGCCGCCGCCCCGCGGGCACTGACCGGGGGCACCGTCACCTCATTCTCCCCCCCGGCCTCTACTTTGAGCGGACGGGGAGAGCCCCTGCCCGGAACCAGCGGGGAGTGACACCTTCTCGAAGCGACACCAGGGCGAGGGAGCCGCTCTCCCGCAGGCAGGGAGCGCTGACAGCCGCCCGGGCTGGGGCGCCGCGGCACCCGCCTCGGGTCGCCGGCCCTCTCCGTCCCCCAGCCACGGGGCCGCTCTGGCCCCACGCCGCGTCGCACCGCGAAACTTACGGGTCGGGGCGCGGGGGCGCGGGGCGGGCGCGCCGTCGGGGCTGCGGGCGCGGACAGCTCCGAGGCCGGGCCAGCGCCGCTCCGCGCCCCCGGCGGCCGGGCCCGGGCCGGGGAGACAGCGCCCGTCCCTGCCCACCCCCCGCAAAGCCGAAGCGTGCCCCGGCACTCACCAGCTGCAGCGAGCAGAGGAAGATCAGCGTGCAGCGCCCCGTGCAGCAGCCCATGGTGGCAGCCGGAGAGCCGCCGCCGCTGCTCCGCTTCTTCCCTCCCGCACTGGCGCGGCCCCGGAGGCGAGCGGGGGGCTCACCGCATCCGGACGGACCGGCCGGGCGTGCGTGTATCTCCCGCCTCCTGCTGCCTCGCTCCTTTGTGGAGGGGCTTCTCTTCGGCGGCGGGAAGTAGTGAGGGGAGATCGGCGCGGCCCCAGGGCTGGGAGCCGGCGGCAGCGGAGGGCTCTGCCCGGGTCTGGCTCTGGGGAAGGGGCAGCGGCCGGGGGTGGGCGTTCGCGGACCAGGGCGGGGTGGGCAGAGGGAACGCGGGTGGGGAGGCGGGGGGCGCGGGTGGGCGTGCGAGGGAGGGCGGGAGCTGTGCGAGGTGTGAACGGGAGAGGAGCGGGGGCGGCGGCGGGCTTTTCTCAGGCGCCGTGCCGGGGATCCCGGGCGGGCAGTTTGCGGGGATTTTGGAGGCTCCGAAGGCAGGCTGTGCTTGAGGAGAACTTGGCGGAAGGGGCAGGGGGTTGTGCGAACAGCGGCGGCCGCGGCAGCCCGGCGTGGGCCGCTTGTTGCGAGCGCTCAGGGAAAGTTCAAGGGACTTGGGCGGCCGAGGCGGGGAGGGGCGGGGAGCGGCGGCGGCAGCCGAGCGGCGGGGCGGGCCCGGAGCGGCCCGGCCGTGTGGCGGCCGGGGCAGCCCGGGGGCGGTCGCGGGCCATTGTTCGCCGTCCGCGCTGTGCCGGGGTCGGAGTGGGCTCCGGGGGCAGGGGAAGCAGCCAGGACCCCGATCCTCAGGGAGTCCCGCTGGCAGCGGCCGGGTGCCCTCTGCCAGCGGGTGCCGGGCGGTACCCAGTGAGCCTGTTCCCGTCCCGCCGCCCCAGCCCGGGCGGCGAGTGTCTCGGTGCTTGAGGCTGCTGCTCGGGCTGTTCCATCCCCTCCTTGTCCGCTCACCAGCGGCGCTGGGGGAAGGGGTTTCCCTTCCTGGCAGCGCCATTGTGCCAGCTCCTGCCGCCCCTCGCGAGTGTGAACTGGGAATGGGCTCCGGGGAGAGGGACTCGGCTCCGGCGGTCACCGCTCCTGGCAATGGTAAATCGAAGAGTGGTTTAGGTTGGAAACGATCTAAGATCGTCAAGATCAAGCGTTAATCCAGCACTGCCAAGTCCATAGAGACGGCAAGTACAAAGAGATGTATGAACAAACAGTGCTCTCCAGGGGCAGTTGGGAGAAACAGGATCGGTGGAGATACTGCGGCCCCTATATGTATATATGTAGTTTGGTCATAGACAAGTAATCTTCTGGGTCGGGATAATAAATCCAGATATACTCACCGTCACTTAAAAATACGGCGTGGGGATGATGTGTGGATGAAGTGTTGGCTACCTTCTTTTTTCCCCTCTCCAACAAAGTATAGATAAATTAGATTATTTTTTACAGGCATGAAGGCATGTTCCACTTACCAGACAGCACTTTCCTACAGCCGCTGTTCCACAATACAGAGACTTCTGCCACAAAACACTGAAGCTTGCCCTGGGAAAAAAAAAAAAAAAAAAAAAAAAAAAAAAAAAAAAAAAAAAAAAAAAAAAAAAAACCACAAAACACTGTCTTCTACAAGGCATTTTAGTGAGTTATCTGATTCATGTGTCTGTGAAATACACAGTATTGTGTCCCCCAAGTACATATAGCTCTTAATTTGTATATCAAATAGTAGTGACAATAATCAAGTAATTACAAGTCTACTGTAAAACAGTATTGTGTCAGATTAGATTTGGAAAGCTGCTTTTTTTTACCCTTTTCTTTGACCCTTTTAAGTAGGAAAGCATTTAAGATCGTTTTAAATACCAAACCAAAAGAGCAATAGGAAGACAAGTAAGAAGCAGATTCTGTTCATCCAGATGTATTTGACTAGATATATATTTAAGGAGCACAAAATATAACCCACATTGCACCGTATACAAAACTTTAATAAAACCACCTGAGATTTATATTTCTATGTATGACTTTTAAGACAAAATTCTACCTGGAACTAAAGTTTACTAAAGTTACGTGTTCTGAGAACATATATATTTTGAAGGATGAATACCTGAAGATATGAAAATAAACTGCAAAGGTGATAGTTGCCAAAAATCCAATGTGCCAGGCTCTTTGAGCTGGTAAATTTTATGGATAATTTTTTTTATAGAGAAGACTTACAGGAAGCATCATCTTTCTGGCCTTCACTGAAGTATTTAGTAGACTACAAAATCTTTTGAGTTAAACCAAATAATACAGAGGTTAATAATAAGAATGGCAGGATGGGTAAGGAACCAGATCAGTGAAATGCCAAGAGATAGTACTGAAAAGATTGTGCTTGTACTCACCATATTCAGGCCCTGCTTTTACATCAATGGCATGAGGTCCATAACTTTCCTCTATTTCTCCCCAAGAATAGTGCTCTTCTGAGAAGCAGCTAAATCCTATGGAATAAGGGGTGGAAAATGTGATCATTTTGGCTGCAGTAGAGTTGATTTTTTTCACAGTAGCTACTATGTGACTGTGTTCTGGATTTGCAGTGATAGAGGGTTGATAATTCAGGGATGTTTTAGTCACCTCAGAGCAGGGTTCACAGACCCTCAAGGCCTTTTTTCTTCTCACCCCTCACCAAGGCGTTGGGAGGGGACACAGCTGGGGCAGCTGACCCCAGCTGACCACAGTGATGTTCCATATTGTAGGACATCATGCTCAGCATATAGTGTTAGGGGGAAAAGGAAGAGGGGGACATTTGGGGTGATATCATTTGTCTTCTTCCCAAGTCACTGTTACACATGACAAGGCTCAACTTACCTGGGGATGGCTCAACACCTGTCTGCCCATGGGAAATAGTCAATTAATTCCTTGTCTTGCTTTGCTTGTATGCATGACTTTTGCTTTCCATATTAAATTGTGTTTATTTCAACCCATGAGTTTTCTCACTTTTACTCTCTGAATCTCTCCCCTATCACATCAGGAGAGGGTGGGGGAAGAGTGAGTACCTGCATGAGGCTGCACTTTCAGCTGAGGTTAAACCATGACAAGTGAGAGTAAGTTTCTTAGAAGTTTATGAAACTCTAATATTTTTCTCTTTGTATTCCCATGTTCCTGAAGCATTTAGTCATTTATGTCCTCTAGCTAGTCAAAATTGATCCCCCCTCCCAAAAAATTATATTTGTGATAAGAATTATCCCTGAGTATAAGGTTTCACAAAGGAAAAAATTACACAACAGAATGCTGTAGAACATGACATGCACAGAAGCACAAGGATCTAAAATAATAGAATAACCTTGCACTGCAGCTGAAAGCACTGGACAGTAGGAGAAGTACAGAAGAGAGAACCTGGCTCAGAAGGAGGCTAAAAATGAAGTATAGTTATGAGAAGGCATAGAATTTCTAGAACATATCTGAGAATGCAGTATATGAATAAAGTCATGTACAAAGCAAATAGGAAGGACTGTATTTTACAGATTTTTTCTACCCATGAATTGGGTATAGAAGCTGATAGTCAAGTAACCATAGAAAGTAATTTCCAGCTGTATAATGAAGACAGCCCTAATTCAGCGCCATGCATGCCAAGTAGGTGAAAAAATAGTGTAACTTCTAAAGAGCCCTGTGGACTCTCTGAATACCCAACAAGATGTGCTGTATGGATGCAAATTCAGTGCTCTTGAAAAGAAAGCATGTCCTCAAAAGCATTATGATATGTCCATGTACACATGGCCATGCCCTCACTTAAGTGTATTATTTCCTATACTAAAGCTGTAATCCTAGGACATCAAAACTTATACTTCTTGTCTGACTGCATTCAAAGCAGAAAACCAATTCATAGAAATACAGTATCACAGATAGCAGTAAGACATATTACAAGTATGTCATAGAGACTTCTAATTCCTGTAGGTTTATGCCTTGTTAGGTTATAATCTTCAGAATCAAAGATAAGAAAATTTTCAGGTTGAAGAACTAAAACCATCAGTAAAAGATCTCATATCAAGAGGACAAAGTAAAATTAATAATATTTGACTGTTCTTGTAGCTCTTCAATGGCATATAATATCTGTCTAATAAGCATTTACTTATCTGTCTCTCCTGAAGATTTCCTCAACCTGCACCAAATTATCCTGTCATGGACCTGGCCTTAAGGAAGTGCATTTTGTTGACTCTGCCCATTAGACTAAAGTAATAATCACAGATGACAGCAGAAACACGGCACTTCATAGTTTGACTTTTCCAGTCTTCATCATGAATATTAGAGGAAATTAGTGATGAAAATAAGCAACAGTGTCAAAGGATAATCCTAATCCTGGAAATATTTACTTAATTTTTAACACCAAGCATAGCCCTACATGCTGTGCAGAGATTAGGTAAATACATTTAGGGTCTGCAGAATCAGAACTTAAGAACAGATTCTTGTGGCCTCAGATTTCACCTTTAATTTTGGCATTTAATTCAGAAAGATTGAGAATCAGAAGCTTTATAATTACTTTTCAAGGTTTCCCAGAATGAGGGAGGATACAGGGATCCAAACACCCCTCCATAAAGCTATCAACAGGTCACACTTCATGCAGACTTACAGTTATGATAGCTTAGAAAAACATTCCACTGTGTAGTCCTCCAGCTGTCTTGAAATACCTCAGGCAAACTAGAAACTCCATGAAATGTAATATAGCTTTAAAGACAAATGAGGGTTTCAAGATATTATCAGTGTTTTTAGTAAATCCTATTTTCAATTTATTCTTCTGAAAGCAGATACACAATATAATGATGTAATTTTTCATTTCGATGTTAACACCTGCTGCTAGGAAAATGCATTCTTCATTAAAATGCAAGTACTTTATGGAATGAAAATATATGTTCATTGTGAATTACTTTTTTTTTTCGTTTTAAAGAAGTGTTTTAAATTATCAGGCTCAGTGTAGGGAACCATGGTGAGCCTCTCAGTGGCTAGGCAGGTCCATGGGGAAAGGAATGGGTACTGGTCAGTGTCAGAGGCACAAGACATCAGCCCAGGCTGGGCTTGTGCCTGGGGAGGCAAAGCTGTGGGGGGCTGTAGATCAGCCTGCTGATCTACAGGGCAGGGACTGATAGCCCTTTTAGGGCTGAGATGGGGTCCTGGGCAGGGCTGAGGGAGCCCAGGGGGTGGGCAGGAACAGGCAGGACTGGTGGTACCTCTGGGACCCTGACACTATGAAAGCAGTTTTAAAAACATGAGTGCTTTAAGTCCCTATAACTCATTCTGGCTTGTCAGCAGTAGGCTCCAGCTCAACTTTGGGTTTGATTTTTTTCTGTCTTTAGCTCTTCTTATCTTTTTTAAATTCTTTTTTGATTTTGGTACAATGCATAATGCATGTCCCCATAGCCAGGAACAGGAAAACTGGAATAAAGCACAAGTTCTTTGCAACTGTCTCCCATATTAATTGCAGGAAACAAAAATATGGTAAACGATACAGATCTAAATATAAATCTTATATATATATATATATATAAGATTTTATATATATATATATATATATATATAAATGTTCAGATCTCTTTACTCTCAGTGGCAGGACTTGAGGAAATGTCAGGGAAGGTTTAGGTTGGATATCTGGGTGAAAAGATTTTGCACATAGATGGAGGATGAGTAGTGGAACAGGCTCCCCAGAGAAGTGGTCACAGCACCAAGCCTTACAGAGTTCAAGAACTGTTTGGACAATTACTCAGGTGTGACTCTTGGGGTGTCTTATGCAGGGCCAGGATTTGGACTTGATGATCCTGACACTGTAAGGCTTTCTTTTTGCAGATCAGTATTAGTTTTGAACCATTCCTTGTACATAAACATTGGTGCAAGCTTCAATTTTAATATGGAAAAACTTGACAAGGAAAACTGACATACATATTTATATAGAAAAGTCCTTCAAAATACAAAGCTGAATTTATAGCATCTGAAATGGAGTATAGAATGGATTGTTTTTCTTTGCTCACTGAGGCTTTTGCATTAGACTTGAAAAGATGGCACAATAAAGGTACTAGCTGTGTTATTCACAACCAAGGATTTTAGATGCTAGGTTGGTCTGAAATACTTGTGACATTTGCTGCACTCAGGCTCTGCTCAGCTTTTGTGACCTGGTGAATGAGATTTTGGATCTGGGGATCAGTGATAAACCATCACAGGTCACAGCAGAGGTTTTGCCACAGTCGGGGATGTGGGCAGTACTTCCTGTTCTGGGTCTGTTCAGAACTTCCACTAAAGTCAGTGGGGGTTTGGGAAGAAATGAGCACATGGCTAAGGTCTGAATAGGGCTGGGAAGGTAGGCTGAGCGGTTGTTCCATGCAATTGCTCTGAAGTTTCTGTTGTCAGCAGCATTTTTCTCTGAGTAATTCACACTCATTTCCCATCTATTTTCAGGCATTAAATGTCAGCTTTCAACATGAAAGGCAAAGCTGACTTGCCCACTTCATTCTAAATAACAAAATCTACCTGAATTACGGTTATTATATTTGTAGTTAAAAAACCCTTCTTTTGTTATGATTATGAAGCAGAAATATTTTTCCTGAAGTTTTCCTTTTACATAAAGTGCAAGGCTGTTATTTGAACCAAGCCTCTGAGCAGCGTCCAACTGAGGAGATACACTAGGGGAATTTCGGTTCAGGGAAACTGTACATTGACTGATTGTCAATGGAAACGAGACTGGAAAAGGTAATCTGTTTCACGACATCTTAGGATGCTTGGAATGCGTGGTAGGGGGTGGGTCAGACCTTGCTCTGGTGAGGTGCTGCCCTGCCCCCCATCTCCCCCACCCACGCAGTGTCTGTCAATCATGGCACACTGGAGGCAGCCCCAGTTTTGCCTAACCCAGTCCATGAGTGGCCAAGAGACTGAAGTCCCTCCTGGGAGTGGGAGGAAGGCCCAAGATGGGCCAAAAAGGTTTAAGAAGGGTCACTACAAGGCAAGTACATTGTCCTTTAACCCTACCTTCATCTTGGAGTTTCACATCACTGGAAGCAAGGAGTTGGTAGCTGTATGCCTGCTTTTTCTATATCTTTTCCGTTTTTTTCCCTTTCTTCTTCTTCTAACTGTCATCTCACAGAATGGAACATCAAGTGGATTATTAGGTTTTCTATGTTCAATGGGATAGATAAGTCTATGCTGTGATAAGTGATGTTACTGTAGTACGTACTCTCTTGCCAATGTTTTTTAACTGTCTATAGTTTGCCAGTAAGCTTTTGTGTGTTTTTACCTCAAGAACATTGGGTTGGAATTTTCTCCTTTGCATCTACCCAAAGCAAAAGAACCTTGGTTTAGCCCTAGGTTTGAGTGACTGGGGTGTTACACTGACAGAATTTTTAACCCTCTGGAGCCAGCTGTATTCCTCAAAAGAAGGGTTAAGGAACTGCATACACATCTGATGCAAATTTCTCTGACTCCATTACTGCCAAGTGAAATGTAGTGATAGATCCAAGTGGAAGACATGGCTACATAAAGCTGCCTTACCATTACACAGTCAATACTCAGGGTAAACAACTAATGTCTTTTTGTGGAAAGCCATCAGACTAGGTACTGGTAACAATGCATTTCTGTGTATATAACTTAATTGGTGGTTTTTTTCTAGAAGTCTTTTCTGCTATGTTAATTTTTTTTTTTCATTTCAGTGAGCTCACAGTACAAACAATAACTTTGTAGGATGTAATTGTCTCTCCTTTCAGTTTTTCATCAGAACAAATTTCTGTTTGTTAAATCAGCCTGATTAACATCTAGATCTTATGTACACACTATGCACACACACAATAATACCACAATTATATTATATTAGCTTTTTAAGGGCTCATCTAATTTTACTCTATACATAATCCTTGAAAATTAGATTTGCATAAAGTAATTTAAAATAGACAGGGCAAACTAGAAGTATATAATTATGTGTAGCTCTGAAATAAATACATTTTCAGTTTTCAATTTCCATAGCTGAGTTCACAATTTAGCCCCTGAATATCTGAACTAATAATAAAATGACAGTATTCCCTGTCATACATGTACTTACACAGAATTTACAGACAGAGTCTCCTTTGTTATACTTAGTAGATTACCTTTGGGGTGAGTAAAGCTTGATCCTCCTCTAGAAGCAGGAGGAAAGGGAGAAGCTGAGAGGCACTCTCCACTCTAGTCTGTTAAACAACTAAAGAGACTTTGTCCTACCAAGATTTCTACTGCTTCCAATGTGCAGAACTTAGGCTCCTAGAGTTGGTTCTCTACATTGCATTGAAATGTGATGCTTGTAATAACCTTAAGCCTACAACAAAAGTATCTACCTACCTTTCAAAGTGAACCTTTTCTTCAGACTCACTGTTTGTCTGAGACCAGCCTATGAAATTACTTTTAGAGTTTTTAACAATTCTTCACAGAGAGTTCATAATGATGGATTTGTATGATAATGATCTATGAGGCACAATGAGGTAAATACACTCCTTCTTGGTTTTATCTATCAATTTTGTACACATTGCAGCTATATTTCTGTAACCTACTAGTTCTGTCATAGACTTTGAATTGCCAGTACATAAGCATGCTGTTCAATGTCCATACATACTGGCAATACATGCTGCCACTTATGATGATGATTTTGCCATCTTTGCTAATATTTATTAGTTGTATAAGGCCACCTCCAGGAGTCAAGTGATTACACAGGAAACTTAGTTTGCATAAAGAAAAATAAACTAAGTCTTCTCCATGACAAAGTAAAGCTGTAAAGTGTGTGAGGATAACAATAACACATTGGTTGAATGGAAGCTGAAGCAGTTCCAGAATTTGATAGCACACACTCTGACTGTTAAATGTAATCATGTATCTATACACTGATCAAGAAGGTTGTGCTGATGAATTTTTAGCTTGGATGACCAATACTGTCTGAGAAGCTGGGTACCAGTTAATTATTTTAATACAAATAATGTAGTCTCATAGTTTTGCATTCATTTGACAATTGTGAAAGTTACAGCCTTATGCTTAAAGTTAAATACGTTGTTGGAACTTTTTACTACTTCATCAAGCTCTGCACTTGCTTTTAAAGGGCTCTTAAAGAAAAGAAACCCATAATCCCAGGATTCAAAGAAGAATATGGGAGGCAGTATTATGACAATGACTCTATACTGGGAATTAGTAGGACTCCAGCCAACAAAGAAATGAGATTCTAGAACAACTTTCCCAAAGCTATTTGGAGAAACAAATTAAGCCAATAAGTTTTTAGACTGAGTTAACAAATTAATGAAGGGAAGTGGATGACACATAGATACTTGCAATACCAGGAAGTCCCTTTGAATTATAGAAAGCTGTCAAAAATTCTAACACAAAGACAGCACGAGTAGCAAAGGGAAGGAAATGTGTCAGAGATAGAGAGCCATCATGTCAGCCAGGATAGTTTATGAAGACTCTGGACACATGGATGCCCCTAGGCAACAGATCCTGCCCTAAGTTAAGCAGTCCTCCAGGATGCTCAAAAGAAAATGAAAGCAACATTTAGATATTTACTTGAGTCATCCCCTGAACAAATAGCAAATTATGACTGGCTCATACTTGAGAAAAATGGCCAGAGTGAGCAGCTCAGGAGCAGTGCATAAACTCTAATACATCTGCATAAAGAACTCGCTGAATAACTCTGAATAATAGGACAGCACATAAAAATCAGACTGTTTGCAGATAAATTTCAATAGGAAAAAGCAAAAAGTACAAGGTTACATTCTCTGAATACATGCTTTACTGCAAATACTTTTCCCAGTTCTAATGAGGAGAGTTTGTTCTAACAGAAGGGAGAATAGGGCTGTGATGATACATGATCAGTTACTCATTTAAAGCTGCAAGGATATTCTCTTCCATACCTGATTTTTTATCCATTGCTAAATGAAAAGGACATCCTTAAGTCATTTAATATTACATGAAATGTGAAGTCCAGACAAATCAAGCAGATCTTCAATCAACACTCAGGGAAGACATGGACAGCCAACAGTGCAAGCTCTTCAGTCCTAGGCATCAGGAGAGTGAGTGGTGCAAGCCCCCCTTTCCCTGCCCCCATTGTCACTGCAGCTGCAGCTCAGATTAAGCCCTTAAGAGTAATTCCATTTTGACAGCTTGCATGGGTGTGAATATATTTAAGTAAAAAGAAACTCTGCCAGCTTTAGATGAATTAAACAACTGTGGCTCACACTGGGCCAGATTCTCTAATGCACCACAACAAATTTACAACTGTGACTGTTAACTGGAGTCCCAGTTCATTTTTAATACTCTAGTTAACAAAGCTGTATACAGATGCAGTGATTGCTATAGAGGTTAGAATGTTTCAATGTTTCTGTTTGAGACTGCCTTTTGCAGTGGATTTTCATATCACATTTTAAAAATGGTAATCTGGATTGAGGGCCATATTTGTCTAGTATCAGAGTCTGCTATCTATCCTTTCAAAAGTTTTCTGATATGTTGTGATACACACATACAACACTTCTAGGTAGAGACTTTTTTCCACAAGCTAATCTCTCTTTGACTCTTAATTAATGTGTCAAAGAATATTTCTATGATAAACATAAAAAACTAAACTTCAGAGAAGTTTTTGTGGTGTTACTCTAAACAGCTCATGCTTTTTTTTGTTTATCCACTTACCTAAGTAAAGTAAAAAAGGTGTTAAAACTTGGGAGCAAATAAGGATTTGCATTATGTTTCTGCAAATGCCAATGAAATCTAAAATATATGTGTCTCATTTGTTCACTGAGTCAAATATTTCAGAAGAAATGTACTATGTTAGTTTTAAATTTTCAAATGTCAATGTTCAATAGAAAATGTCATATTTTTAGCAGGAACATGGAACTTAACAATAGCATAATGAAACTGCAGTGAACTTCTAGATATGAATTTGACCTACTCGAGGTTCATTCTTCACACCTGTGAAGGGTTCTGGTAGCCTTGAGGAACTGAAGGGTAATGTGAGCCAGGCTGGAGACACACAGGGACTCAATGCATGCAGCTCCATTGGAATCTAGCTGTGAGGGTATTCTTGTAGCCCAAATATTAAATATTGACATGTAAGAGAAATCTCTAAATTAAGATTAAGTGTTTTGCTGTCATGTACAGATGTTATCCGCTTTGATCAGCTCCTTTCTGGCAGAAAAAGAATTATTAAGAAAGTGGTAACAGTGAGGCAGCTGTTTAAAAGATGGCATTTGTTTATTCAATAGATTCTGCTCCTCTGGGTGAGGGACTATGCTCATTAACCTTTCTTTTGGAACAGGATTTGAAGGGAAGTATCTAAAATCTGAGTGGTAGAATTGTGCAACCTTTTTTATGTCCACACATCTGCATTCTTCCTGATTCCAGTAATACTATTCTCTTTTAGACTAGGTTCATCTCTGGAAGGTAAAAATAAAGAAATGATCCTTGCTTTTTGGTTAAGTAGGTACTTACCAGGAAACCAATATCTCTGAACATGCAAGAGATGTTATGTTAATATTTGTCCATTCAGGAGCTTACACTAAGTTTGTTCCTCTGAAAAGAGAGTTCCATGCAAAGTACATTTCCTGTGTTATGTATTGTCAATAAAAATGTTTCCGTTATTGAACATTGGTAGCATCAAACCAGAAAGAAAAGCATTTTGTACTCCAAATTAAACTTCAGATAACAAGGGCCAATAAAAACACCTTAATGAATGCTTTTAAAAATACCTCAAGTGAGGACTGAGAGAAGTAGAGTAATGAGAACAGAATAATAGTGTCATTGTAAGGGCATTTGAGAACAGGATCACATTTATACCACATTTCTGAGACGTGTAAGCCGAAAACAGCAGCCTTGCCCTTCATCTGCCTCTAAATACAAACTGTTGCCCTCTCAGTTGCCCTCTGCTTAAGGCTGACAAAGGCATTCTCATTACTGAGTAGCAAAACAGGTTGAATTAATCCGGATTAAAATTAATCATGACTATTTTTTCTTTTGAGTGAACTTTGAAGTGGACGCATTCTCCCATTTAGCTCATTGCTTGGCAATGCAAATACTTATACTGGCAGCAGACAGGGGGCAACAAAGGGACAAGAGCAAGCATTTGGGAACAGAGAAAGGGCAGGGCTGTTCTTTTTGGCAGCAGTGCTATACTGCTTGCAGAATTGCAGTGTTGAAACATCCCATCCCAACTCTGTTAGGTTATTTCTGCTTATGCTAACAGAAGCAAAGCAGAGCAAGCTACGCTGGGTGGGAGGTTTGAACAAGACAATCAAACCCCACACTGTTACAGTGGCCAGGGTGTTCACTGGTAATGAGGGCTTGAGTAGTAAATAGTTTAAAAGCCAACAGCGAAGCAATCAGTCATGTAGCTTTTGTGAAGCGATGTGGAGACCAAATTCAGATTTGTGCTGCAGCTGGTTAGCACTGTGCTGCTGACACAAAGCAGCTCTAAAGCCAAGGTAGCCAATTAATGCAGGCTACTGGCACAGAATGTCTTATACCATTGCTCTCCTGGCAGCTGGTTGCTTCTCTGCCTGAAAAGGGAGTGTAGTCAGATCATCCCTGATCTGAGACTCTCCTGTCTGTCCCAGGGGCTCTTATTTGTTGGTACAGTCCTGAGCCTATATATCTCATCTAAAATTGCTGTAAGAATGGCATAGGAGTGAATGTTTACACCTTCAGGCTCCTTCTGCTCTGAGCAAGGTATGGGGTCCTTGGCTGCACAACTTTCCTTGTTCCACAAATATGCCCTCTAACAAAGAAAACCAGGAAAAGTAAATACCTTCCAGTAAGAGAAAAATATTCTCTTTATTGTTTATGTATATTGGGACACTTGCTAACTGATAGCTTAAAACATGTATTTGATGGAAATGAGAAATTGCTTGTGATTTGGAATACACAATGCACTTAATAGCTATCTAATCATGTAACAGTGCATAGAAAGTTCACTTCCTAGGGGTCTCTGGGCAGGACAAGCTACATAGCTTGTTAAGGAGGTGCTTAAAGCATGTAATTACCTCATGTTTTTCCATGAACATGAAGTGTCTTTCATATAATCAAAAAGCCTCCTCCTTTATGCAACTGATGCGTTTTCACTCAAGAGTGCAGGAATCCCATGTTTGATGGTTCCCAGTGTGATTAGTGGTAGGATGAGATGTGTGCTCACCTTGAGCCAGTGTTCTGGCAGGAAGCCCACCACGTTGAGAAAAATTCTGCTGTGGTGGCACAGGACTGCTAGAGGATTCGCCAAAGAACTTCTGGGAGGGCGCACTGACCTGTAGCCTGCTCACATCACTGTGGTTCCAAGAAGGTGGAAAACAGGGAGAAGGCCTGAGACTGGGAACTGTTCTCACTGCTTCTGCAAGTGACCAGCACCAGGGAAAAGCGAGAATTCATAATGCAGGATGACCTTATTGTCTTAATTACCATTGTGTGATATTAAGAGGACATTTTCCTGAGGCGACTGTAGATCATTGACTGTAGGGATGCAGCATGTTACCAATCCATGGACCTGAGCAGCATTCCTTACACTTGTAAAATCATATTGTTGGATTGTCACATCTGGCTAAAAGAATTTACTGACAAGGACTGATGAAGACATGTGTTCCCTATGTGTTTGCTCATACTGATGGTGATTCTGGGTTAATGAAATACGTAGTTCAAGGTGCTCTTTCTGCAATCAACATGCTGCGGGAAACAATGAAACGGAAACATTTCTGCTCATTCCCCATTCCAGCCTTAGAACCTAATTTTGCACTCAAGAAGAAAAATGTGCAGTTTCCTTTATGCAGATTTTAATCATATCTGTATACATGAGAAGTGCTCAAAATTATTACAAACTTCTATCTCTGGATTACCTCAAGTCTGTATTGCATAAGAGGATTTTTTTAAGGCTATGGACCCACATTTGTAGCAAAATTCTTTGTATTTAAAATCTACCAATGGCCTCATATAGCATTCTTTTTACACTTTTCTATCCCTTCAGCTTTTCTACTCATCTGTTACAAACAATTAAATCACTGGATTTTTCATTGTTTGAAATAACTGGTTGCATTACCATCTGGAAACAATACATTTTAAGTGCATAATTACGGATGTTTGAAATCCCAGAAACACAACTTTATGTGCACAGGACTAGGAGGCAGCATGCTCAGAAATAGGAAATGTATTGTCAGCTGTGTGATGAACAGTTAAGAGGAGAGGAGGAGCAACTCTCTTCATGCTACAAGCCTGAGAAAGCTAAATTCAGATTTGACTGCAGAGCAAAAGGGAGTGTTTTAGACTGTTCTCACTTGCACTGAATTTTAATGATTGCAGTGGCACAAGGGGACCCTAGTTGAGCTGTAGCCTCTAAATCCTCACCCTTCTTATTATGAGGCTGGAAACCTGACTTTACACTAGTTTCCAGGAAGTGCAGAGATGAAGCCCATTACACGACAGGACTGTGGAGGATAACTGTGCACACAATAACTTCATGGTGGAAAATGGTTCATTATTCTGAAACAGAAGCTGCAATATAGGATATTGAATATCTGCAAAACCAGCATATATCAAAGATACGACAGTTAGTTGAAACTTAGCTAAAGCACTGGCTATTAGCTAAATTTTTTCTAGTCTAAATGACTAACTCTGTCCCCTTTCCTGCCCCTCCTTTCCCTACATATGATCTATTTCCCAATGTATTCATTTGCCACAATGTATTCCAACTGAAAATAGTCAGACAGGTCCTCCAGCTTCACCAATGTCAGCTGTGGGCCCAGCTCAACCTCAGGAATCACATCAGAGCAAGTACTTCATACAGCTGGAAAGAAAAAAAAAAAAAAGTTCATTACATACAGGCCCAAACTCACCATCAAATGTAATTCTATTTACCTTTTATTTCATAGTGTCTTTATTCCCACTTCTGCATTATCTTTCTGATATTTTTTCCTCTAGGATTACTTTGCTCTGAAATACATTTAGCTTCTAGTTCTGTCAAGTTACTGTCTGACAGGGCACCCATCCCTCCATTGCCCTACTACCAAACTTCAGTACTAGTTGGCTGAGAAGAAAACCTCAAACCTCTGGCCTGCATAAATGTCTGCTTGATTAAAAGTACTCCTCCTAAATCAATAAGTTAAAATACACACAACCAAGTTTACCCGTGTGAACTTTACTTCTCCATTCCCAAATCATTTTGTTTTAGGGTAATAAATCATGCCCCTTCTGTTCACTTTTGTAATGCACATATAATTTTTATTTGAATTAATGTATAAAATGCACTTGCAATAATCGAAATATCACATTTCCTAAAAGCCACATGTGGAATTAGCTTTTCACATCAGCAATTCACACATACACCACAGCTTTGCTTTACCAGCAGTTTGGCACAGGCATGTAAAACTATGCAAGAGTACAGTTCATTGAAAGATAGCATAAGATACATGACAAGAAGGCCTTGACTTAGTGAACAGAAAGGGATTAACGTATTGCATTAAAAAGAGAACAAGGCCTATTTTAAAATAAAAGTCAAAAGAAATCCCTATTTCAGTTGAAAAAAAAAAAAAACAAACCAAACATGCCCAAGCATCTGATAGAAGGACTAACTAGTTTTACACTCTTGGGTATTGAGAAAGAGCCTTTCCAACTCCCTCAGACTGTGTGTTTTATTGTATGAAGATAGATGTCCTGCACTGCACTAAGCCTACTTAATACATTGCTAAAAGTTGTATATAATGCCAGAGGTTTCTAAACATTTTTAAATATTTGTAGATATTTTTTAAATTAAAAAAGATTCAAAGAAAATCTAAATGGGAGAAACAATCAAACTGAATAAATGCATTCCTTTTTCTCTTTGGAATAAAATAAATGGCATCTATTGACTCATGATATACTGACTGAGACACACTTAAGAAAGAATGTGATTAAATAGCATTCATTTGGTGCATTGTTTATATATTCAGCTCTGATTATAATGTTCCAAAGACAATCAATCATTGATTTTAATTTACTTTATTGTGCTAAAGAAACGAGTAAATTAAATGTAGAATTTATTTAGCCTTTCTCTTGTATTCTGTAATAATCCAGATGGAGCATATACATTTTCTATTTAATGACACTAGCATGATTAAGCATTAAGACTTAATGAGTAGTGCATTTTTTATGGTTCATTAATAAAAGTTAGAGATAGAAAAGATGTATTGGTCATCAGCTTTATCTCCTTACTGTGTTTGTACATTTATTAAACAGTCAGTAAATTTGTTTATATATAATTGCTTTTGTGAGAGGGACCTTCACTGACTTTAAACTGCATGAGATCTTTCTATCCTTAAATGGCTCAAAATCTAAGATGTGTAAGTCCTGCAAGACACAGAACGGATCTGGCACAGATAAATGAAGGAAGGTGACAGTCAAGAAGAGCAATGCAGGAATAATTTATGGAGGAAACAGAAGAAAGACTTATATGTAAAAAAGGCAAAAGATAATGCTGCAACAAGAACAAGTAGACTGATTTTAAAACAAAACAATAAACAAGAGAATGCACACAGAGAAGAGTGGGGGGTCTGGGAAAGGACTTGTAGTGATTCAACTGGTTTGTTAACTTGTTTCAATGTAAGGATGATAAATTACACCAAGCTTTTGACTCGAACATTGTCTAGCTACAACCAGACAATGGCTACATTACAGTAGTAACATAGGTACAAGCATTTTCTCAAAGTGCTTTTTGAAATGAAAAAATACCTCAAAACTAATAGGTGGTTTATGTCTCTTAAAACTACTTTTGAATACAGAAGAGTATCATATAAGAAAGGGGGATATTCCAGAAAAGCCCACATACATAATTTGATTGCAAAGGGCAATACATTGGATCTATAGCTACTCCATCTGTTTTCTCTCCTTAAGACAAAAAAAAAAAAAACATAATCAGAAACATCATGTAGAGGCATAATAAAGTAGTGAATGGTAACACAAAAAAGAAAAGGAGCAGCTTTAAATTAAATAAGTTCTGATAATATGTTTCTGGTTTAAATGATTAAATGAATTCAAATTATATGTTTTTACATATTTCTATCTTTACCCCTTAGCACTCATAAACTCTCAAGTCTCCAAAGTGTCCATCATTTTGGACCATTGTAATTTGGTACGATATTTGTCCTATTTTAAAGACAATCTTGAGTAATGATGAGTAACAATGAGAGTATGAGATTTTATAGCTATGAAAATGGAGTCTTGAAATTATAAAAGAAATTTTTACATCCCATGTAGCTTTGGATTTACTTGCAAGAACTCTCCACTTGACATATTTCAATGAGCTTCATCCTACTGCCTCCTCCTAAATACAAGTAAGTATGTTTAGTTCCACAGTTGCCACTCTTTATAGTGCTTCCCCTGGTGCAGTTCCTGGAGGTATCCATACTCCTAATGGTTTGTCTCTGGCCACTACACCTGAAAACAAAGCTGCACGCAAGCCCAGAGCCAGACAACTGCAATACTGAGGATGTGCATCAGTGACTGCACTATTTTGAAAGGGGTTGCTTCTTAAGTAAACTGTGCACAATATAATTACATGTGTAAAACTTGCATTAATTTGTTATTTTCGTTTCCTGTTCATGAAGGAGTCAAATAGCTGGTCCACAGCCAGACTCACTCTTCAAATCTCATTCAAGCTATATCTGGAGTTTCATTTTTAATAAAAAAAACCCAAAGAACTTGTCAGGAGACAGAAATACAGCCTAAATTTTCAAGCCTAGACATGCAAAGCAGGAGTATGGCAAGGGACAGGCTATGGTATGCTCTACCAATTGTTACATTGTATCTTCAGAAATCATTAAACCATTTCAAATATTCCAGAGTTTATTACAGCAGTACCAAGAGGCCCCAATCATGTAAAGAAGTCCATTATGAGAGCTGATATACAAACACATTTAATTAAAAGTTGTCAAGACTTGTATGGACAAACAAGCAGGAATTTTTACACTCACAGCTGTTCAAATTTGCCAAGACACATTCTGACAGAAACTGAGTCAGTGTGAGAATACAACTGAGAAGCAAAAAATATTTCCTGATTTAAAAAAAAAAAAAGATTAAATTGAAAAAGGAAGGGAAGGGAAGGGAAGGGAAGGGAAGGGAAGGGAAGGGAAGGGAAGGGAAGGGAAGGGAAGGGAAGGGAAGGGAAGGGAAGGGAAGGGAAGGGAAGGGAAGGGAAGGGAAGGGAAGGGAAGGGAAGGGAAGGGAAGGGAAGGGAAGGGAAGGGAAGGGAAGGGAAGGGAAGGGAAGGGAAGGGAAGGGAAGGGAAGGGAAGGGAAGGGAAGGGAAGGGAAGGGAAGGGAAGGGAAGGGAAGGGAAGGGAAGGGAAGGGAATATATGCAGATTAACTAATTCAATCTTTGCATAATTATTTTCTTATCTTCTCCCTCTTTAAAACTATTTTTAGTTTCAGGAACATTATTACCCATACAGTATTCTAAATTCTTTCGTTTTCTATTTTCAGCAGCTTCCTTAAAAGACAGTTATTTACTTATTCAATTTCCTTTCCCTTTAGCACATGCAGCATCCTGAGTAATGACTTGCCGTTTTCTCTTGGGCAGGTAACAAAACCCTTCTATAGATTATGGGAGCAATGAAAATCATGACAAGCTGCAGTAAATGTATGATAGTTATTGTACCATGTTTGATGGTGGAATTTCAGTACATATGGGCTCATTCCTTCCATTTAGGTAAATGTACCAGCATTTAACGAGCAAAAAAATTGTGTTGATGGGGGACTCTCTTCTCCAGCAGTAAGGAGGATCATTTCTCACTCCTATCCCCTGCTATCTATCAGAAAAATAAGCAGGTGCAGAGAAGAAAAATCAAATCAGTCTATACTTTAGTGTACAGTAGTGTTATGGGAATGCACAAGACTTAGGAGATCAGAACAATGGATTTTTGTTGCCAGTGGCAGCAGCTGTAACAGTGCTCATCTATTAGTATCACTACTGCCAGTTTAGAGAGCTGGTAGCACTTTACGCATATAATCCTTGGGGCCTTTCAAGGTGAATTGAAAGGTGAGTGAAGAAAGACGGGAGAGGGAGAGAAATGTTACAGTCAGTGGCAAAACAGCTGGGGTGAGAGGCTATAGAGTACTCTCACTTATTATCCTTAGCCTGTAAACAAGGCTTCACTCTTACTGTTCTTTGTAGTTATACATAGTTACAAGTGTGGGAAATTATACAAGCAGTTGTCAATGCCCCCTGCCATAGTTCCTGTTACAATAAATTATTTGTCCCATTATTCAGCCTACAACAGTGCCTAACAGTATCAGCCATAAATCAGGACCCTACTATGTTAGCTGCTGTACACACACACGGTAAAAGTAAATCCCTCTGCCAGTGTCTTTGCACCTGAGGTAAAATAGCACAAGCTTGTTGCCAAGCTGCTTCCTGCAAAGCAGATACACATTTTGAGCAGTGTCTAGAAAGATGAATTGACTTTCATCTCATTTGGCCAGCTTTCAGGTGTGAGGTAGGCACGTAAATAACTGCACATTAGCATCATGGATCCTGGCTTCACTGGGAAACTGAAGAAGCAGCTTGGACATCTGGCACAGCTTGGAAGATTGTCACAACACTACAGGACACAACTACCATAGAGAAAGCAAGATACTGCACTGGCTTCTGAAAAGGATTGTTTGTCTTTTCCTTTCACTCCCAGCAGTCCTAGGGATTTTTTAGGCTGTCTCCTGATCAATTGAATCCTGAAGTGGAAACTTTAGGTAGCATTATTTACATAATATCCACTTGTGGGGATGAGGGCTAAAACCCTAACACATGCTGAGAAAGTCCAGTATTTTTTTTTTCCTCTTTGATAATAATACGCATTCTAAATATTGCTTAATGATGCCACAAAATCAATTCTGCACTCTTAAAGCAGTAAGTATGAACCATAAAACCTTCCTTCCTCCTCTTCTTTCCCCTCAAATGCCCAGGAAAGACTAGTAAGATTAAACAAGGAAATCTATTAGATTGAGATGGCTTTCTTGAAAAGAGCTGACACTATTTCCAAACAAGGAAAATAGAAAATAACAAAATCTGACAAGTTAAACGTAAAAATTCCTTAAGGCAGGTCAATAAAAAATCTCACAAACATTTCTCAAAAAGCTTTGAAACTAAAAATAAGTCTTGTTCAAATACACAAGGAAGAGGAAGCTGACCAGATTGTCTGTAGGGATAATAGGTGATGAAGAAATAATGGAGTACATTAATTAAGGCCACAGCAGAAATTTAGATTAGTATTTCGCATCCCTTTTTGGCATGCAGGACTTTCTTCAATATTCAGACAGAGTCCCACACTGAAACATGACAGCAGATGCACCACAGTCCTGTCTCAAATTGAAGTGTGAGCTGAAAACATTTTTGGCCAGATTGACATAATAGATGGACAAAACTCCAAGGGCTAAAGGAACAGGTGAAATAAACAGCTGAACTAAACATTGTAGGATGTAACCTCTCACTTAAAGTTGCCTCAGTAATTGCTTCCAGGGAGTATCCAGGAAACATCAGAGTAATAATACTGTACTGCACAAAACACTGTAGCAGTGAATAGAATCAGCGGGCATCTGGAGAAACCCTGCTAAACTTTCAGTGGTACCTAGAAACTCTGCTCAAAGACCATGACCCCATTATGCCACACACTGCAAAAGCACAGAGCAGCTTGCTTCTAGGCCAAACAAGAAGCAGAAAAAATACACAAAGACTGATAAGGGAGGTGCAGTAACACAGACTGACTTTGCAGACCTTTCAGATGCATTTCTGAATGCTTATATTATGGTTTGTGAGTTAAGTGTTTAACATACACAGGCAAAAATAGAAAGGAGAAGAAGAATCTAAGGGGACAGACATGGGCAAGAAGAGAAGCTAACTACAAAACATTGCATCTGCTTGTCTTATTTGTGTTAAAGAACTCTTACACAGGTGATAAGATGCCCCAGGTAGCATCCCTATGGCACCAACTTCTACTGACATCTGTAAATGTGACAGCCTCATTTAGTCGTAACTTAACTCTGCTTTTGAATAATATTTAGCACCTACCATGTCAGGGTTTCTTAAAATTTTAAAACATGTTAAAAATCTAATATTACAATTTATTCCCTTCTGTTAAGTATAAAAGCATTTCATTATTTATATAGTACTATGATATTATGATTACTTTATTTTCTTTGGAGTGCTCGGGACCTGGTTTACTGCATATGGTTGGGAGTCAATACTACAAAACATTTAAGGACAGCTGATACGTCTTTCATGAAGCAAAGTAGTGTTTCACATATCTGTGCCAGTTCTGTGAAGGAATCAAGGACAGGTATGTGAATCTTGTGAATATAACTACTTAAATCCCCCCCAAAAAAATTATTATGAAGACCTCTTGAAGATCTAGAGAAAAAAAAAACGCTGCTTTGGAATAAAGGGAAGCTAACTGGGTGACTAAAGGGAACAGCAAATGGTTAATTTTCACAAAAGAAAGGAGTCACCAATGGAGTCTCTGTAGAGGACATATACTCAATCTGATATGATTTGTCATATTCATAAATGATCATGAATATCAAAGTGACAAATTTTAAATCACTCACAGGAGTAAAAATGAAGACTGATTAAGAAGAGTTGCAGCAGTACTTCACAACACTGTGCAATAAAATACCAAATGAAATTCAATAAAGACAAATGTGAAGTAATGTCATGAGAAAAATTACAATTCTAACTTTATAAAGTGAATGTGAAGCTCCCAGCTGACTAATACTACTCAGAAAAAGAATCTCAAGGTTATAGTGAATAGCTCTATTAAAATGTCAACTCTGTACCTCTCACCTGTAAAAACAAAGATAAGCAAAAATGATCAATAATTTGGTGATAAATAGAAAAGAAACAAAAAAAGATGTAGTGATGCATAATATGGTGGCACCATTGGCAACAGTGATAAAGATGGCTGTCAGGCAAGGAAGAATTAAGCCAAACTAAATGCCTTAAACTGGAAAGAAGATAACTGAGAGGACCATGACAAAGACCTGTAAAATCACTAGAGGTGTAGAGAAGGTGCAAACCACCTACCCAAACCCAGGGAAGAGACTTCAGAACATTGCGTACATTCAACATTCTTGTTTTAGGACATCATGGATACCAAAAGTTTCTTTCCAGGGTCTCAAAAAGATTAGTTTGTGAAAGACAAATACATGAAGTAAAGATGTACCTCTGAATAAGAAAATCCCCATGATTCATTTCAAAGGCTGGGAAATCACATCCACAACAAATGCTTTACCGGTTGCTAACATAATTATAACTTTTAAAGTTGCTTCTGACACAGTTCTGTGTTAGAGCAAAATTATAGACTTAAATCAACAAACTAATTGAAGAATCAGTGGAGGATATTTAGGTATTCAAAGGTATGAAAACTAGAATCAGTCACAATTATTCTCTAATTTCACTAGATCCAAAATTTCAATGTAAGTAGGAAAAATTCTTTTCATTGGAAACTTAAGCATCCAGGATCATCCAAAATAAAAACAAGTTAGGCTGACATTGGTGAATTGCATGTAAACATACCTACACAGACAACTGCCTAAGAGGTGGACATGCATTCAGTTTTGCTTCACTTGTAACAACATCCATTCTCCTGTACCAGACACAGATTACACCTGACTAAGCAGTGGAAAAGCAGAAAACTGCATTGTGCCAAACTGTTGGCAGGTACTTGCAAAAACACTGTGAATAAAATACTCTCTCAAGACTAGAGATGGTCCCTCCAACTGTAGAACATTTCATCCACTGTAAGAATATAAGTTCATGTTTCCCCCATTTGCCAAATAAATACTGAATTTCAATCTTTATGTCTGACAATAACTAAAATAATACGTAAGTATGCTCGGGCTCAAAACTGAAGTATTGTTGAATGACTTTGAAAGTGCAGATGAGAACAAAGGCTTACATTGTTTTAGAAAGCCAAGCTTCTGAAAAAGCACTGCTTTGGTGCAGGTTCATGAAGGAAATGAAACAGGCTTTTTAGCAAGAGTTTCAGGTAGGATTGTTCTATGGGACAGAGAAAAATTCTGCTTCCTGGCACACTGTTTCTGTGTTGCTGTGCCGTCAACCTAACATGGAAGGAAGCTATGTACTCTAACTCATATAATGGAAGAAGAGGTGCACTGGCACTGTCTTTGCCCTGCTTCCTTCCAAGGAGGTTCTGGCAACTCCTCCTCAGGTGCAAGACTCCTTTTCTTGCTCCAGTGTGGGGTCCCTCTCACAGGACACAGTCCTCCACAAACCTCTCCAATGTGAGACCTTCCCACAGGCCACAGCTCTTCCAGAACTGCTCCATCATAGACCCCTTCTACAGGTGCAGTCCTTCAGGAACCCACACTACTCCAGTGTAGGTTCCCCAAGGGGTCACAAGTCCTGCCAGCAAACCTGCACTAGCCTGAGCTCCTCTTTCCACAGGTTTTGCCAGGAGCCTGCTCCAGCATGGGCTTCCCATGCAGTCGCAGCCTCCTTTGGGCACCCACCTGCTCCAGTGTGTGGCTCCTCCACAGGCTGCGGGTGTCTATCTGCTCCTCCATGGACCTCCATGGGCTACATGGGCACAGCTGCCTCACCACTGGCTGCACCATGGACTGCAGGGGAATCTCTGCTGTGGTGCCTGGAGCACCTCCTCCTTCTCACTGACCCTGCGAGGTCTGTAGAGTTGTTTCTCTCATGTATTCTCTCTCCTCTTTCTGGCTGCAATTGCTTCTGTATAGTAGTTTCTTTTCCCTTCTTAAATATATTATCCCAGAGGTGTTCTCATAATCGCTGATGGGTTCAGCCTTATTTAGTGGGAGGTCTGTCTTGGAGCCTTCTGGCATTGGCTGTGGCAGATGTGGGGAAAGCTTCTGGAATTTTCTCATAAAAACTGCTCCTAAAGCCCCACCACTACCAAAATCTTACCACACTATCCCAATACAGCATTCCAGATGTGGAAAGGTCAGAAAAGGTGGCCTTATGACAACAAAGTGGGTGTGCTTACAGGGCAGTGCAGGTGCAGCTATTCAAAATCTTAGGTTTGAAATAAACATTATAGAGTCTTGCTACCTTCCAAACCTTTATCCTCTTTTATTTCAGAAATATAATTATTACAATATTCCAACAGCACATAATACCAAGTCATGTATTTCTTCAAAATGCCAGTGTTTCTGTTACCTATGCTGCAGAATTGGTTTGCATAAGTCTTGCCACAGCAGAAGTGGACAAAAAATTTGGGGGAGTCATCCACGGATTCCTATGACTAGATGGAGAAATTGCATCTGGAATTCTCTAAAACACCAGACTTGAAGGTCAAAGCAAGAGAACAACTATACACAACATACAGTGCCAGTAAAGAAACAACCAATAAGTAGCAGGTACAGATATGATCAGTATACATCCTAAGCAAAGTTAATGGAAGCATCTGTGGAAAAATTATAAACAGAGAAAAATTAAATCCAAAAATGAGAATGTTGTCTTTTAAATAAATAAGTCTTGTGTAGAAGTAAGGCAGTGCCGAAACGATCAGTCAGAGAGGATGAGTGAGGGGCAGGAGGTGGCAGTTTGCCATTCAGCAGTAGGGCTACATAAAAGTGCTGCTCTGGGTTTTCTACAAGGTTCTTATGGGCACTTATGTGCCTAATTAAAAAAGACTGCAAAAGACACCAAAATGGGAACACTGTTCCAGGCACACTTGAGTAGGTTAAAAGAAATAGTAAAAAAAGCCAAGGAAAAAAGCTTATGTCTTCTTAAGCTACAGTCCTCAGATTCTAAAATGAATGCAATCTGTCCTCCTGTTTCTACACTTCCTTTTCATTCATGGCGACTCTGCCAAATCACATGAGGAAGTTAATGGCAAAAAAGATCATCTGTTTCTTCCAACTGGTTTGCTGAGTATTTTAAAAATTGGCAGCCTGGAAATGTTTCAAGCCAGAAGGGGGAGTATTCATGTAGCCACACATCAAAGTGTTTCTAAAGACTGAGCATACATAGTTCTGAACATTTCTCAGGTGATCAAAACAAATGCATTTCTAAGATGCTGCTGCTTGAAATATAACAGGCAGTAGGTCAGGGATCACAAAACTGGTTGATCAAACTGAAGCTTTGACTTTACAGCCAAATAAGAAGTAAAAAAGTGTTCTCTGAAGGGCTGAGAGCAAAAGGAAATAGTTGGGGAAGTTATTGGTACTATAAAGAGCACAAGGGTAATCTTGCTAAGAGATGAATTAAAGTAAGAAACAGAGCTATAGAGCTAAAAAACCCCAGAAAAATAGTTAGGGAGGATTAAATAACCAGCTGTATGAGATAATTTTTGTTGTTGTTTTAAATTCAAGGCACTGCAATATATCTGAAGATGGAATTAAGTGATCTTCTGAAATAGATGCTTACATTAGAATGGTTTGTCCCACTTTTTGTCCTTACAAAATTGAAGTCCCAAATGAATTTGAATGAAAACTGAGCCCCAAATTAATCTGAACATTTATTTTAATTCAAGGTTGCAAAACTGCTAACTATCAAATTGTCATGTATTCAGAATCCCGTGCTTTGTCTTTCATATACTGCTTGCTATGTTCTGCACTGAGGGAAGTTTCACCCAAATATATTCTTGGGGAGACAACAGCTTCAAAGCTGCTGGTGAATTAATATTTAATAGGAAGATTCCCTTATCTCTCCTTTCTCTAACTTTCCTTTCTATTGTAAAGCTGTAAGTTATGATCCCACAGTGATATCCAGCATCCTGTATACAGATGTTCTTTTGGAATCCTCCACTTAGTGGAATAAGGGTGCCAGCACGCAAAGCCACCACATGCTCTTCAGGACTTTACAAACATTTTAGAAGATATGAGACAGGTAGAACAATTCACATGTGCTAACTTTGCCTAACAGTCCTGCACTTACTAGTGCAGATCAGCCTGTAGTGAAATAATACAGCATTATGTGAGACAATACTTACAGATCTGTTCTATGCAGTCATCCACAGAAGCAGACATAATAGAATTGCTTTTATTATCAGATTATTCTCCTTTTTTCTTATAATGGAAATACCCTGGAAGTGTGATAGAAGACAGAACCTTGACTGACTCAATCTCCTATATGAGAGTCATGTAAGCAGATTTGCCTTGGCCCCGAGTGTTCTTTGGAGACATTTTAATTCATGAGTTTAAATGTTTTCACAATGCAAATGTTGAGCTCCAAAATGAGCAAACTGAAACATGCAACAAGGACCTGCAGCGTCCTTCTCCATGCAAGACACATAATGAATGTATGCAACAGCCTTATCTGCATCACTGACACTTAATCTACCAACACAGTTGTATTGGTAGAATAACACAAAGAGAAACAAGAGTTGAGTCAGCTTTGCTGAGAACCACATGAGAGCAATACCATGTTAACTCTCATGTGATGCACTGATGATTTAAATTGTTGGTAAACATTTTTTTCAGAAATCAGAGTTGGTCCCAGACATTGCTCCTTAGATAACATTTAATTTTCCTGCATTTTTAATGTCAGGAGAATTTAACGCCTCAGAAAACAGTCTAAAAGTGGTCAGAATGGATCAGCAGAAAGAAGCTGATTGGCTCAGTTTGTCTTTCCATTTTTCACTGGGGACAGCAGTGGTGCTCAGAGTATCATTCAATTTTTTAGTGCTTTTGTACAGGTGAGAGTAGGTACCATAAGCAGCACAAGGAAAATATTATATCTAGTGTCCTAGTAGTTAAGAAGAAGGGCTCTAGAGTGAAATACAGAAATGGATCCAAGCCAAACATTTTGTATCCAAATTGCTCCAAATGTTGTAGGGTTTTTGTTCAGACTCAATGGTTTGAGAAGCATTTGCCTCTAGACAGCTATTAAAAGGAAACCAAATCATCAAAAAGAAACTAGTCTGTGATGAATTTTGTGCAGCTGCCTGGGGGTAGATGGTGCTCATACATATTAAAGAAACAGACTGAACAAGGCAACAAGATCTTGGACACATGCAAAAAAAATTTTTTTTTTTTAAGGAGGCTCCTCTTTTTCCAAAGGCAAGTGTGTAATAGTGGTTCTCCCCACAGTAGAGCTTCAGTGGATTTCAGAGGATTAGAAACCTGGGACAATATAAATAATTTTGATGGTCAGCAAAATCATAGTAGGCACAACAGGCATATTAGAGTTTGGTGCCTGGTCAGCAATGATGTTCTCCAGGGCTCAGTATTGGGCATGGTCCAGTTTAACATCTTTATCAATGATCTGGACAGGGGGATGCAGTGTACCCTCAGTAAGTTCACAGATGATACCAAGCTGGGTGGGAGTATGGTTCTGCTGGAGGGTAGAAAGGCTCTGCAGAGATATCTGGACAGGCTGGATCAATGAATTGAGGTAAACTACATTGTGTTTAACAAGGTGAATGGCCAGATCCTGCTCCTGGGTCACAGCAACCCCAAGCAGCTCTACAGGCTTGGGGAAAAGTGATTTGAGAGCTCAGTGGAAAGGGGCTTGGGGGCTTTTGTTGACCTTCAATTGGATATGAGCCCAGGTGGCCAAGAATGGAATCTTGGAATGGAATCTTGGCTTATATAAAGAACAGTGTGGCCAGCAGGACCAGGGCAGTGATTGTTCCCCTGTACTCAGCACTGGTGAGGCTACACCACAAATCCTGTGTTCAGTTTTAGGCCCCTCACTACAAGAACATTGAGGGGCTGGGGCGTGTCCAGAGAAGGGCAATGGATCTCGTGAGGGGTCTGGAGCACAAGTCTTATGAGGAGCAGCTGAGGGAGCTGGAGGTGTTTAACTTGGAGAAGAGGAGGCCTAGGAGGACTTCATTGCTCTCTACATTCCCTGAAAGGAGGCTGTAGTCAGGTGCAGGTTGGTCTCGTCTGCCAAGTCTCAAGTGAAAGGACAAGAAGGAATGGTCTTAAATTGCAGCAGGGGAAGTTCAGATTAGAAATCAGAAAAAAGCTCTTCAGTTTAAGAATGGTTAGGCATTGGAATAACTTCCTCAGGGAGGTGGTGGAGTCACCAGCACAACCACCACACTTATGGTTGGACTAGGTCGTCTTGGAGGTCTCTTCCAACCTTGATGATTCTATGATTCTTTGAGATAAGAACACATCTGACATATCTTAAAGTACTTTATGGTCTGTCCAGTTATTGAAGGTACAGAGCCAGAACTTAAACACACAGTTCTATTATACGCATTTATTTTTTTGTTTTTCACTGAGACTAGAAAACAGTATAAGGTAAGAAAACTACCAGGCATCAGATATCCCACTTCATATTCTGCCCTGGCAATTTTGCCACAATTTCCTCCAGCTGAACCCTGGTCTGAGACTGATGGTCTGCAGAATTGCTGTCTTCACCTAGCAAGGGTAATGTTGTTTGCTGAGGAGAAAACAAACCCACGTGATTTTTCTGTTTCTCATCTTACAGGATGATTCTGCGCCAGGGAGTTAAAAAAGCAACCCTCATCCCCAGCCCACAGGCAATGAGAAGCCTATGACTGACATCAACAGCCAGTAAAAGCTGTACTAATGCTGCCCTCAGGCTTTCACAGGACCACCTCCTCCTTCCTCACTTCTGCCTGCTATTCTGTTTTGTGCAGCTTCCTGCATATCTCCTACATGATCTGAAGCAGAATATGTTGAACATGCTACAGTTTACATTATCTGCAAGCATGAAGATAAGCCTGTTGCATATATTCATTATGTGTCTTGCATAGAGAAGGATAAAAGTGGACAGTGAAAGTTTTTTTTTTTTTGCTTTCTTATTTGCAAGACAGTGACTCTCACTCTTAGGTATTATCTTTCAATGTTTGGGATGCAGAATACTGTAAACCAGTGTTCTGTCTAGGTCTCGGTGTAAGAAACTGACAGAATAGCTAATGCATGCTAATACATGAGACAGGTCTAGAACCTGTCCATGGTCCAGCTTGACCATTTCTGCACAACATTATCTTTTTATTATACATAAAACTAGAGTTTTGTCTAATGGGCATAACAGCAATCCCAGAATATGAGAACTGAAACTACATTGTACTTGTTACTGGGAAGGCTTTGCTCCACAGGACCTGTCTATCTAATCTTTGCTAGTGCAAACACAGACCAAATTAATGCCAGACAACAGTAGGGTGAAACAAGCACCAAGAATGTCAAATCTTTTTAACCTGACATTGAAAAATTTTCATCGTCAACAGCTCTTTCAGTTTTTTCTTTGTATCGGAGAAGTACAAGACAAAGGAAACAGGTTTCAGCACCCTACAATATTAACAGACCTATGATGTCTGTCTGTATCCTTTGCAACATCTCTTCCGTTAGAAAGAGAAATATGGGAACCAGCTCTGTCTGTCCCACCATTGCTTTTCCCATCAAAACAGTGATGAGCAAAAAACTAGAGCAGACCTTCCCTTGTGCTATTGAAAACTTGTGAAGAAACAGGTGAATGGAATAGAAATTATTTTGTCCACTGTATCCCTCTTGTTATCTGGCCCACGCATGCATAGATGATGTAAGGGCTTTCCAAGGTCCATGCATTACCCCTGCTGTGAGGCAGGAAAAAGGTCACGTTCTTGAGCTGTCAGACACTACTTCCCCTGCAACATTTTAAATGAAACAATTTTTCACTCTCTGAGTCCTTGTAAACAAGTTTTATAGTGCTTTCAACTTGGCTCCATTCTGTGTTGCAGAAGGATTGCAAGTATTTAGGATTTAAACCCTTTTCTCAGAACATCAGGCTGGAAGAACGAGGGCTTTATCTCTAAAGGCTTTCTCTAAAAGCTTTCAGAACCTTCCAAAACAAAATTCTTGCGTCTGTCAGTATGAGCTGGCATGAGACACCTGGTGAACAAATTGCTCACTCAAATGAGAAAAGTACTTTTGTACAAAAGTACAAAAGCAAAATTAATACAGAGTTTTAAAGTTCTCTGTTGCATCTGCTCTCCACCCACAGTTTGTTCATAATTGGAAACACTTCAGGCATGGACCCATCTTTTCATATCTGCACTAAAGGCCTAATCCAAAGTGCACCACTAATGATGCACAAGCTTCTGTACTTCAACAAGCTTCAGATTAGGCCATATATGAATAGCTTATGCAGGAAAGCTCCTGGCAAAATATTAGGAAACTCTGACTTGCTAAACTTTGCACTATTATTGCACAATGATCCTTTCTGCTACCACCAGGCTACTTCTTCCACCTCTCTCACTACCCTCCTAATGCTTACATGGGCCATAGAAGTGTCCCCATGAAACTCATTCCAAAGGAAAGAGTCACTGACTGTAGGTTCACAAGTGAGTTGAGGGCTCAGCTTGAAGTATGGGATAATGCATATTCTCCAGCCACAGCACAGGAACCAGTTCATTGACTTTGGGTCTTAGGGCATGCAAATATGGTCACCCTCCCTCCTGCTGAATTTTATTTTGAGAACCACTTCTTTGTACTTTTATTTATGCTAGAATACTGTATTGGAAAATCAAATGAACTCTATATTCAAGTCTTAGAAAAGACTGTGCAACATTTGAAGGCAAATGACATTTCACTTAGCTGGCTCTTGGACACTGAATGGGGACACTACTTCCAAGTGACTGCCAGATTGGCAGCTTGTGTCCAAATCTTGCAGTTCTATAAGGAATGAATCAAGCACCAACAGCACAAACTCTGCTGCACCAATATCAATACCAATATCAATGCAAAACCTCCTAGTGACCTCAAGCGCTTGGACTGAGCAGACATTCTGGGAAGTACGTATTCTCCTTTACTTGGACTTAGTTTCTCTCCAGAAACAGAAACATTCTTAGTGTGACACCTAGTGTCAGGAACAAACACCTTATAGATGCAGACACAACAGTACAAGGAAATAGCTACGTTAACAGAACTGAAAACTCAAGCAACAAAAATTACAACAAAATATCATAAACATGAACTAACATCTAAACCACAGAAAATTCTGAGAATAAAAGGGGTTTTTTGATAAATAAATCCATTAAAATACATACTGGTCATCCTCTGTACTCAAACCCAACTCTGACTTATTACTTCTTTGGTCAGCTCAGTATATTTTGTTCTCTGGACTCTGCTTTCACCACAGCAATTACCACAGTCCAGTTTTATGGAAGTATTTCATAAAGGAGGAGTCGTTGTGGGGTGTAAACCTGATTTCAAGGGGCAAAAGGAAACTATGGGGAAGCAGACTTTAGAGCTTGACTTGAGCTATTGACTTGAGCTATTGCTGGGTTTGTATGTTTTTAGGTCCTCATGAAACAAATTGAAAAATAAAGTAAAGATAATACAAGAATTAGTTAATAGCAGCTCAAGAAAGGTGAGGGGAAATGTCTCCAAATAATTTTCAATTCAGCAATTCAGGGCAGTGATTAATTCTAAATAGTAATTACAATTGATTAAGATCTGGCACTTTTAGGCTGAAATATGTTTAAACTCAGAGGATAACTCTGTTGGAAAGCGGATTTCATAACTGATGGCATCTTTTGACCAATATTTTTGTAAATGCAGGCTAAACACAAAGGGAAACATAGATTTGGTGCCAAGTTTTTGCAAGCTGAAGGCTAATCTGGCAGTCAGGACTCTGGAGACAGATATATGGCTGGATTTCTTGATTTAGCAAAGAGGAATTATGTTTTGAACAGGCACAGTGACATTCACTGCCATCTTCTGGAATTGCCTCTGAAGTACTCATACAGGAAGCATTCAGAGCAATGTCAAGGACTTAGCAACGTGTTAAAACCACAAACAAATCACTGAATTAATGTTGGCTCTCTTTCAAACCCAAAAACTCCTCCCAAAACAGAAATTTTCCTAAACAAAGTTTTCATTTTTACAGAATACACTTTTCCACAGAAGATGACTGCAATGGCAAATCCTTGAGTACTTACACATATCTGCTCAATTTCTGAACAACTATACAGAAAGCTCTTACAACAGCAGACTTACACCCATTCCAAAAAGTTCTGTTGATAAAGGCACCTGTACAGAAGCTCATTGCCATGATTATATTGATCTGACCATTTCATTCTATGAACAAATATAATTGCAATGCAGCAAAAGCAGCAACCCCTACAATATTTCTACAAGCATTCTATAAAAGGAAAGAAGCAAAACATGTAAAATTTAAAAGTTATACACATTAAATAAATAAATAAATACATACATAAATAAATAAATATGAAAGTGGATATTTTATTTTAACTGCTTCAATGTCAGGCCATTATTTCCTGGTTAGCTTGCTGAATTCCTGTAGGGATTGTGATTTTAAAAGACAAGGAAGAATAAGTTCAAGGAAGCTACTCTAGACATGGAAATCAAGGCTGTTATTAAATGTATTTGTGCAAAGGAATCTGTGGACATAAAATCTATTTGCAAAATATTTTACAATGACAATATTAAAAACGATGAGAGTAAAATAAAATCTCATATCCTGAATTGCACTGAGTTAATTTCTCTTGTACTAAGGTAGACAGACTACATGGTCATTGTTCCCTTCTCACCAAGGTCCTTTTTTTATGTGTGATACAAGATCCTCCTCACAGATCTGGTTTTCCACAGCTACAAAGAGCAAAGCAAAGTCAGAATGAAAAGTATCCACACCATCCACTGTGACCAGCCTGTGAGGTGTCCACCAAAACAACAAAATAGACCCAGAATCTATGTCTTTTGGGTTTACCTTTGCATGAAATTGTGCTTTCCTTCTGTAGGAATCACATGGGTTAGGCAAGCCATGGATGTAGGATATTGCAGGACTCTAATTCCCAGGGCTGGAAGGCCCACCAAATGCTGAGAGGGGTATTGGGTATCCTCACACATATTGCTGATCCCCCGGTACTGACAGAGCTTTCCATCGCTATGACAAATGGGGGTATGAGAACTTTTGTCTCCTTCAGTGTATTCATCACTTAAGTGTTAAAGAGGTTACGAAACATGTAAAGCAGGCCATAAATAGATCTATTTTTACTGGTTGTTCCTCATAGGTCTTATTTCATTAATCCTTAATGCCAGCCAAAACCTCTTATTTAGCTGTAAGAGAAATACAGATATTCAGTTGAGAAAATTGATCTTTTTTTTTCCTCAGCTACTTTAATTGGACGTGACTTCAAAAAAGACAGAACTCTAAAATTATTTTTGGTAAGCTTAAACTTACATCTGTATGCAAGATGTTCAGCAGAAATTAATTATCTCAATTTATTACAGGGCCATGGGTTGTCAATAAGGTGTCTGCTTCTTCCGTGTAACACATATAATGCCCACTGCATAGGTAGTGTGGAATATTTACTCTTTAATTACAATTAGTTACAACAGATTTATTCTGCTGCATCATTGAGTAATCAGTCATCTGTTATCTTCATGCATTTGAAATATTTCTATGACTAGTAATGAAATCATAGAGAAGAAAAATAAGATCACAAAAGGGTTTGTATTTTCTGTATAAGTTCACTTTAAAGATTGTGAAAGGTAAATTAATTCTGACTTGAAATATTTCTCTTTTTTAAATAGTTCCATAGGTATCTTCTAATAGAAAGTATAGCCAATGTAGTTTTTAAATGTTTGGATGCAAATGTAGAGCCCAAACAAAGAAACAGCTCAAATTTCATTTCAAAATCTACTTTTCAGCAGACAGATAGTACTTCAGTACAGAACATTTCTTTTGAGAGGTCTTCTTCCTAGTGAAAAGGAGAAATTCCCAAAGGAAAGGCTTCAGTCACAGGAATGACAGATGTGAAGGAACATGTTTTTTAGAAATCATACATGCATTAATAGTGAGTAACCACTTCCAGTGGTTACTTCCAGTGCTTCGTATGTATGACACACATTGAAGCTCCTATTTCAGTTGAATGCAGGCTGAAATATTTTCTTAATTTTTTTAGAATCACTCATTAAAATCAGTGTTCTAGTTCTAATTGAGTAAATATGCTCCATCATGTCCCTAAAATGTATGACTACCTCTAAGAGTGTGTTTAAATCTAATTAAATGTTCTTTAGAATCCACAGGGTGGGTAAAGTGTTCAGCTCATACAAACATAAATAAATATTCCTGACATTTTTCTTGGCATAAATATTGCCAGAAAGAATAGAATATATTTTTTACTTTTTATTAAGTTTTTCAAACTTAATAAAATTGTTTATTCAAAAATACGATTTTGAGAAATAGTATAAAACTTCTGTACTTTTCAAAATTAAACTTTTCAACTTCTTCAAATATTTTCATCATTTTTTCCAAATATTCCTCTTCCCCAAACTTGACATTGATCATGAGCAATTTTTCCCCTTCCCAAACAGCATTTTTCAGTTAAATTTATGTCAAATGAAAAGTTATCCACTTCTACTGGTATTTTAAGTTATCCACTTCTACTGGTGTTTTAAATTGGCTCCAATTTGACTTTTCAAAATACAGAGATTTTTTCAGAAAAGATTAAACACAGGAGCAGAAAATTACAAAGCAGACCTAAGAACTACAGCTTTGTCGGTAACACTGCAGGAAATTTGGCATAAGGGTGACTAATATCCTAATAAAAAGACCTTGTTGACTTGATAGTATTAGTTACTTTAGTATTGCTGTGATATGATTGTACTTCCTACTTATGCTCCTGGGACACTGTAACCGTGCACAATCCTACATGCTTTCCTTTTGAAGGGAGGAATTTTGTATTTGTGAAACGCTCCTCTGTGAGCACTACTTCTTTGTTCTTCAATGCCACAAATACCTTTTTCTAGAAACTCTGTGAATCCTTGAGACTAGAAGGGTCAGCTTAAATGGAAATGGACAAGAATATTAGCATTCTTTGATTTTTTGCTTTCTCAAACTCATGGGGTCATACAGCCTACCACTGTCCTACACATAATTAAGCAATATTTCAAGAGGAAGACTTGAAAGTACTTCCAACTGTTGCATTTCAGATATGGGTCCTTGTTGCTGGATGTTCTAGTGCATCTGGGCTGTTTATCATAGTTTGGTAGCAATATGGTTTTAGTCTATCCCTGCTTGGTGAGTCAAATGCCGTGTCCTTTTTGCACTGTTGAAATTATGAAATCATAGCATCACAGAATAGGCTGAGTTGGAAGGAACCCACCGGGGTCATCAAAACCATCTCCTGGACGTGTTCAGGACACCCTAAGAGCCAAACCATGTGCCTGAAAATGTTGTCCAAATACTTCTTGAACTCTGTTAGGCTTGGTGCTGTGACCACGTCCCTGAGCAGCTTGTTCCAGTGCTCAGCCACCTCTGGGTGAAAAATCTTTTCCTGATATCTAATCTAAACCTTCCCTGACCCAGCTTCTTGCCATTTTCTCCAGTTCTGTCACTGGTCACAAGAGTGAAGAGATCAATACCTTCACTTCTGCTTCCCTTCTTGAGGATGTTAAAGATCACAATGAGGTCTCCCCTCAAGTCTTCTCTTCTCCAGGCTGTACAAACCACATGACCTCAGCCACTCGTCATTAGGTTTTCCCTTCAGACTTGTCAGCATCCTCATGGCCCTCCTTTGGACACTCTATAACAGCCTAATGTCTTTTTTATATTGTGGTGCTCAAAACTGCACACAGCACTTGAGGCAAGGCTGCCCCAGTGCAGAGCAGAGCAGAGCAGGACAATCCCCTCCCTTGCCTGGCTGTGCCTGATGCACTCCAGGACACACTTGGCCCTCCTGGCCACCAGAGCACTGCTGCCTCACATTCAGCTTGCCATCAAGAAGGACCCCAGGTCCCCTTCTGCAGCATTTGTCTCCAAGCTCTTGTTCCCCACACTATTCACACAATCAGGGTTACCCCATCCCAAGTGCAGAATCCAGCAACAAATCACCCAACAATTACATTCCTCCAGGACAGATCAGAAACTGCCCATAGGGCTTGCTGGTTTACACTTTGATTGTGTAAACCAAGATATTTTTAAAGACACAGATGTAGATGTCAATTTTTGATCTGGGGAAGAATTCAGTCAGAACTGTTCTGCTTCAGAATTAGTCCCAGGATAATGTTTCTGATGCATGTGCATTGCTATATAGGCAGTAGCCTTTGCTCTGCTCACCAAAATGCCACCTGACTTTTGCAGCATGGCCTGTCAATAAATTCTGCACAGTACTTTGTCCTTTCCATCTTTTTTACAGCTTCTTTATTATGGGCAAAGATGTACTTTTTGAGCTTTCAGAGAAGGTCACACAACAGCCATAAAAGAAGACTCTCTACATGGTACAGGTCTGTGAAAAGGCTATCCAGAGTTTAGCCCACAATGACATACTATTGGTTATTTGAGACTGTCAAGATATTATTTAATTTTTGCCCTCTTTTATACAAATCTCTCTTTACCACAGACCAGAATATGCAAAATGTCTTTAATCCTGTACCAGAAACTTAAATGGGGAAGGAGCATCCCCCTCAGATTCCTGTCAAGGCTAGAGCCAGCCACCTGTCCTTCACAGAAACAATTATTCATGAAAGAAAAATTAAATGGCTGTTGATTGAGAGTTCGCCTAAGCTAATGGCACGATCAGACATTAATTTGACTAATGGTAATGGCCCCTCTGGATGACTTACATGGTAATAGTGCTCCAGCTGCTTTGGCTTTGCAGAAACTAGTCAGATGACTGAGAATAAGGTTTCTGGTCTTTCTTCAATTAATCTCTTTTGACTGAAATAACAAATTAAAATTATGAGCAGTTCTGAAACTGCGGGGCGGGGGGTTATTACTACTTCTGTAAGGCATTAAAGGACACTTAGAATCTCCTTGGCTACTTGAAATTCAAATAATCACTTAACAGCTTCTCAGGACTTAGATTTAGCATTGTAGTTACCTGAAACCACGGCTGATATGACAATCCTCATTCAGTAAAAAAGGCTATTGTAACAAAAGAGTTGCACATGGACTTGTTACACAAAACAACTATGTCTCAAACCCCTTTGCTGCTACTTAGAAACGTGAAGGTTACAAATAAAACCTGCAAGGCTATTAAATTTCCAAGTCATTATACTGTGCTTCTAAAGTGCCCTTGATTATTTTTAACAAAGTATTTTGAACCAAATTGCCTAATTTGCCTATTACTAGGCCTAATAATTTGCCTATTACTTCTCACTGCCCTTTATTTCTGTCCAGTGTGTGGGTTCTCAATACCCAAGTTACATTTTCAAAAAGTCTTTGTCCTCAAATGCTCGAGTAAATACTTCAAGAGTAGAGCTTCTTTTCAGAGATTTAGGGAACCATGAAATTTGGTCTAAGTCGAAGGTACAATAATTTGTTAATTCCTATGGTGCAAGATGCTGATGGTACAGATTACCAAGATAAATACTTTGCTTCATAGACAACATAACAGATATCTGAACAAAACTTTGCAGGGCTACAGTATAGATGAATGTCATATAATGGTGTGAAGTTGGCATATTTTGATATAAAATTACTGATTTTTCTTTTTAATTACTGAAATTGTTAGTGGAATAAATTCCAGTGTACTTTGGGAAAAATGTCTTATTTTCCAAAATGCAATTGCTGATATTAAGTCTGAGTGTAGTCTGATTATATACACAAGGGAAATGTTACTTTCATGTTAAGTAGAGTGGTTTTGAAAGAAAAGAGTGCTTGCAATGACTATGTTATTGTCTATCCAGAATTATTCATTACTATTACATGCTAACTCCCTTCCTGAGCACAGATGAAAAAGTGGCAACGGAGTTAGGATAGACCTGTGCAGATTTTCAGAAATATATCTAGAGACAGAAACAATCTGTGGTAAAGCTATAGCGTATTACAGAACATGAAGTGTTGCATTTGCCAGTTTTCCCATAAGTGACACAGGAAAAAAAAATTCATATAAAAAAGTAAAATAGAAAATATGTTCAATGGTCTTCTATTTAGGCATCTTATCTTGCCATAGACAGTTACATAATCATGCAAATAGGAAGATACCTAAAGAAATATCCTTTCTGGTTTTCTGAATTAGATTTGTTTTGCCTCTAGGTTGGCACTTACATTGTGAAATCATGGGGGAAAAAATAACTTTTGTTAGTGCAGAGTGTTCTCAGATCAGGATTTTCAACACTTTAGCACCTATAACACCAAATTACATAGATCAAAGTGCCAGCAAATTAGAAGGTAAGGTCCACAGCATACTTGCTGTGTTAGACCATTGCTCTGGAACATTTCCTGGAGAGAAGACCAGTACAATTGCACTGAACCAAGCACAGACTGCCTGGGAAACGAGAGCAGTTTTTAGTGCAACTTTAGCAGTATCTGGAAGTTACAATTCTCTGTCAGTACAGCATGTCTTCCCTGCTGTTTCACTGAATGAGAAATAAGGATAAAAGATCAAAATATGTTACAATACTCTGGAAGTTGAAATCTAGCATAGAAAAAATTTCCCCCCATGCTTCAATCTAGGAAATAAGAGTAAATAGAGAACATACATCCTCTATGATTTAAACAAATGCAGCTCCATGCTGCCATGGCCAAGGGCTAGGACTGTTCTCCTTTGCTACATTAAAGCAATATGGGAAATCTCTACACTACTCTGTAGTTACTTCTTTTGCATGTGCAATAGAAGCATGACACGAAAAAGATAGTGGAATGATGTTAAACTATCTTTGTGCCTTTTTGCTCCTTTCTCTAAGTCCTCATGAAAAGAAAAAAAAAAAAAACAAAAAAAAAAAACAAAAAAACAAAAAAAAAACAAAAAAAAACCCAAAAAAAAAACATATGAGGAGACTGATGAGCAGAACAAAACACCTCCTCTGCTATACCTGCTGTTCTCTTCCTCCAAGTAGCCCTGGACTAGGGGAATCAAAATGCCAATTCAAATCAATTTAAGTCTAGCTGGCTATACAGGTCACACCTAATGGAGCAGGAAAACTGGCCTTTTACTTGCTGAATTAACCTAGAAACACTGCATAGCTCAAGCAGCCAGGACTTGGAACACAATGCCCCATCATTCCTCACTAAACAGTACCCAGAGGTTTTGCCCATGAATTTGAAGACATGCCAGGGACAACCAGGTATTTAAACATTGGGCCCTTTCAGCATCTAAGAGCACTCTTTGCTTAGGCAAAGTCTGCAAAGTCTCACAACTCTGCCATTACCCACTAGAAAGGAAGAGAAATGAGAGGGAGGCAGAATTACATGACAATCTCAGGGATTTATTTTCTCATTGCCTCACAACACACATTATAATTGCAACATGCAGTAGAAAATGAAATAATTTTATATAATTTTTTTCCTGGGGAAGGTGCATCTCTACTTCCGTAAAAACAAGTATGGTTACATCTTACCTTTGAGGCCCATCTATTGGGTCTCAATCAAACATTTATATTTTATTTACTAGTTCCCTGCTAGGAAACTTCCACAAGTTTAAACTTTCATCTTAGGCAGTCTTCCACTGAACAGGACCAATTTCAGAAGCTGAATATACATACAGTCCCTGAGATTCTTTCAAAAATGCAGTTGAACTTTACTACCCACATTGACTTTACCACCTCACTTTAAAAATATTTATGTTCCTGGGAATAACTATGTCCTAAGAGAATGGTCAGCAAAAAATGCTAATGGGTTTCCTGGTACTTCAGTCTGAACAGGTAACTCTGTGCTGTCCATCAGAGAAAGATTCAGTTTTGAGTGTCTGCTTTCTTTAGGGATTTTCATGTACTATGTTTAACACAAGTCATATTGCAAACAGAAAGAACGATTCCATTGGTTTCACTCCTGAGATTAATGTTATTGCAACCAGATAGCTTGGAAAGGGCAGTGGATGGAGATGGGTATATATCTCTGATACTGATGGAAGGAATATTCTCTTTTTTAAAGGTAATTGTAACTTCCAGAAAAAGCCATCAATAACTATTTGCTTGATTTCAGTAGGAAAAAGCCCAGCTCCTTGCCAAGGTGATACCATGGGATGGAGAAGACAAGGAGTGAAGTTTTTGGATTCTTAAGGGCCCCCTTTTTATCTTTACGTCAAAACCTAAAACTTCCATAAGAGAGATGCACATGTTTGAGCTGACTGACTGTGATTTTTATTCTTATATATAAAGGCTGAAATGCTGACATGAAGCTTTGAGCAAAACCTGAAGAAGGGATGAGGAAGGAAGATGTTAAATTCAGAGATTGGTGGGAGCAGTTTATGAGGGACTGCTTTGGCAGGAGTTCACAGTAGATCAAGTGCTGAAAAACTGTTTTTTGAAAAACTGTCTCAGACCATGTTCAGAAAGCACCAGAATGCAGTAAATGCTTCTATTGATTTTGCATTATTAAATCCAGAAAATAACCTACCTGTGCATGATATGCAATTTACTTGATTTAGTACACTAATAATTCTAAGACCAAAATGAAAATTACAGTGATTCTTCACTCTGAAATAAGATGACTGCAGAGGATTTTTTTTTTTCAGATTATGTAAATTACTCAAGAATTTTTAAAAGCACTGGTTTTAAACTGTTAAACTGCTTCACCCTTTTTACCAGTATGAACTGTTAGTCCCTTGGGGTGTACTATTTTAAGGTGCTGACTAAAAAGTTGAGGCAATCAACTTTTCAATCAAAGGAGGCAATTGAGTCTTAACAGTGGTAACTTGGGTTGGAGCCCTAATGGGCCTTAGAGGAGAGGGGAGATGGGTCTTAATGGTACATTTTGAAACTGCAAGATCAGATGTCACTTCAGGACACCAGTGACCAAGTGAGAGTTACATCGTATGTATTTGTGATTTGACATCCACATTAAAATACAAGAGAGGTCATAAAAACTGAGACTTTAAGATGGTACTCACCATATTCTAATAACACTAATTAGTCAGAAATGAAGACGACAGTCACTGTCCTTAAGGCAGCAATGTGGCTTTCTCTCATGTAATGTATCTCTTTTGGGAGGAATACTGAGATATTTATTACACATTTAGTTTGTAATTTAAATCTGTTGGGTTTGCCTACAAAATCATTTAGCATGCATTCAATTCCTGGATACTCTACTAGAACATAAAAATTACCAAGGACTTAATTACTTTTATGTTTTATCCAGTGTTCATAAACTATATCCTCATTCATTTTAACACAAAATGTCTTTTAAGAGACTATAATTAAATTCTACATCTGGAAATCAGATTCTTTTTCCTGTCTAAAATCCTGAACAGAAGAGACTGACTGAGCTCTTTAAATGCTTGCTGAACTCTTCTTTCCATCATGCTTCACTACTGACCTCTAATGAGCAGTAAGGAAACTGAAATTCTTAGTCCTTTACGGAGAAGAAATGTACTCCCTAATACGGGTCCATCCTCTCAGAGTAAGCAGGAATGCTCACAAGAATTGGTGGGTTGGATTCCTGTGTTATGTTTCCTAAAAAGCTGCTTTTCAGAGAGATATGTTATACAACCAGGAAATTATATTTTTAACCACGGTAAGTTATTAAAATATCCAAGATACTAGCATATTAAAACAAATCTGCAAACATGGTACATGATACTCAAAGTCCAGAGTGCTCCTAAAATCAGGTTTGCAAAACCCACGTGAATACAGTGAAATCTGAGTATTTTGAGAAGCAGTTTATTGTATATTGTAAAAATATCACACCACTGAAATAGTGTCACACATCTCCCTCTTGGTATGTGCTTGACTGGCCAGGAATTTTACTCCTGAGGAATACTGTGTACTGTGTCCAACACATGACATTGAAAACAATGTAAGACTTTGAAAGTCTTTTATAGAGTTCAGATGGTTAACGTATCTTTATTTTAGTATTTATATTAAATGCCTGTCAATTGCATTAATGTTCTGTTTACCCCTCATCCTAGTTCACAACTTAGTTGATATTATATAATTTGACAGTCTGGTAAGAAAGCCTAGGTTTAACAGCTCTTACAATTATAGTAATTACAGTACTTCCATCTTCAAACAGTCTTTTAAAGTTATCATATTTTTGCACTATACAACTATCTTTACATGATACTAAAAAAGCCTCCATGTAAGGGTAAAAATAAAGCAGAAATGTTTCCACGTCCCAAACAACTTCAAATATCCAGGGACTGACAATGTTGTCTAATTGTGGGAATTTGTCTAGGACTCCCACATGTTTTTATCTAGGGATCCAGGAGAATTTCACTAGCTGTAGTGTTTTTAGTCCAACACGGAATTTCTATTTCTAGTGACTGAGCAATTCAACTCCCAGGAAGAATACAGTATACCTGAAAATTGCTACAAGGCATTTTCTAAATTGCTGACACTAATAACATTTACAGGATTTAAGATAAAATAATAATTTTTTAAAAATTGGAAGTTTTAACAGTTCCAACTGCCATTAAAAAAAAAATCAAAGGAGGACATTATATTACTCAAAATAGTCTGGCGATAATTACTAGAACAAGAAGCTTTTTTTAAGAAGAGACAGGGGAATACCAGCACAAGCGAATGACAGGGTCAGTTGTGTGCTGTAAACTCCCACAGAAAATACTGTGAAATGAGGGTAAAGTTGCACTATCTCCCAGAGGGCTGCAGCCACAGTCCCTTTGGCCCTGCAACACACAACAAGCTTGACCAAAACCAGATGCTGCACTAAAAGCCATTTTGCAACAGCCTCAATGGGGCTCTGCATGCCATTGTATTTTGGAGTAAGCAGTCATAACAGGGTATTATTCCAGAAGTGCTATTGAGTTCTAAATTCTCTATGTCACCACATAATAATTTCCCTCTGCTAAGGAGGCTGTAAGCACTTTTAAACTTATGCACAGATTGGGAATTGGTAAAAGTCATGGGAATGCTACTTGTACCACTGGGAAAAGGACAAACAACACTCCAAAAAGACACATATTAACGAGCTCTCTGTGTACACAGCACCCAGACAGGCGCTGAAAAGTGCTGAATCACTCAGTAGGAGCTCAGAGCACTCTTTTCCATTGGTGCTGCCTGTTTAGGAAGCATAGAAAGGCGTGGACAGAGATTTTTTTCAGAAATATCACTGAAATGAATGCTTTCCAATTAATGCCGCAGTGTTGCACTGCAGGACTGCAGCAGTACACTACTGCTATGGCCATTGTGTTATGGTCTCTGTGCTTCAACAGCAAGGCTTCACCAACACTTCACTCAAGTGTTTTCTTCACCCCAAGGTGGTGGTAGGCTCTTACTTATCCACAGAATCTGGGCAGGAACTGAGTCACAGTAGGAAGAGCTTCAGAAGCCACCAAGTCTGCAACCTTGTTGCACTTAGCAGGAGCTTAAACTGGCAAAGAGAGAATCACACTTTTCCTCAGCCTCAAATTGAGTATTGCTGTTGGGTAGAAATCTCCGCAAAAAAAAACTTCAGAAAGTTTTCTAACCCCTGCCCTGGATTAGTTTGGCTAGAAAACAAATGCGCGGGTTTATGGAATAATAATTGCAAATGTACAACCTTTAAAATTTGAAATATATTTTTTAATTCCTTTGAGACAAAACACATAGTCACAGCAGAAAACCAGCATGGTTGTAATTACTGTCAAAAACTCAGCAAAAACTGAAAAAATTAACTCAAAAGAAGTGTTGGCTATGTGCAAAATATCTTATAATTAGGGTACAAAGAGGATAATAACTTCTCATATACTTTTGAAAATGACAAAAAAATAATTCTGCCCATACTACAAATAACAGCTGTGTTAGAGATGAGAAAGATGTAACCTGCATTAGTGTTTTCCCAATTTTCTAAATAGACCATGAAAAACAAAAGTTAATTCTCCTTTTGTATTTAGAGACTGTTTAATAGCACTATAAAGTTTTTATGTATTTCTCCAAAGCTCCACACTTTGTCAGCAGTAAAGGTAAATATTTTATGCTAATGAATCCTAAAAGTATTCATATTAATATATCAAAAAAGCTCTTGATTAATAGTCTTGAGCAAGATACCTTTTTTCCAAAATAATTAAAATTTAAATCATACTCTTACAAAAGAGTAAGCAGCACTACATAGGTGTCCTAAAGAGTAACCGCATGCTCAGCTAGAATAAATAGGACTTATTTGTTGCCATAGAGGCAAAAGACTAACTCCCTGGGTAGTGTCTCAGGTCTCAGTAAGAACTTGAGAGTAGGTGAGATGCAAACTTCCTTGGAGGAAAAAGAAAACCCAGGTGACAGATTAAACACTTTCTTATATTATGTAAGAAGAGCATAGAATGTACCTGTGAATGCAAACACAACTTAGGGATTTCAGTGCCTGCCCCATGAAGAATACCCACTGTCTGTTAAAGGCCTTTGTAACTTACATCTGCTGTAACTCATGATACTAGTTTTGGGAATTGCAACCAGAAATCATATTAATGAGAATTTTACCCCAGGACAAAATTATGGGGTACAACCTGAGCACTGTCAATGGCCTCCTATATAGTGGGGTAGTATATAAGTCTCTAGAGAAGCTGGGGTTGCAAAACCCTCTCTCTTCTCAGCCTGTAAAAGAAACAAATCTATTTCAATTTCCAAGGTATGAAAATTGGCTTTTCAGTTTACAATCCCATTTAGCAGTCGCTAGTAAAATCCCAAAAGGCACTGCCATTATACAAAACAGAAATAAATCTGGTAAAGAGGTGAGTTAATGTTTAACTGACAGCAGTGTCAGAACATTCTTCAGATACAACAAAATGTAAGACATTCTTTCACTTTGAGAGCCAAAAGTGATCATACAGATTGACAAATACTTTCCTCTACCAGAGTGTCCCCATTGTCAGTCCATGGTCTATCCTCATCTCCATCCCAGATAAAACCTTCTGCATTCTGACAAACTTCTTTCTGATCTTTGACTGTAAGCAGCCCAGATCACCAACATCATGTAAAATAAATTCAAACCTCCTCCTTTATCTAATCCCAATGTAGTCCTAAGGGAGTTTCTTAAGAGAACTATAGAAGTCATTCTTAAGAGAAACCTGAATGTGTCAGCATGACATCTTTAGCAAACACGGAAGTCTTTGGGACACTCTGCTGTGGGGAAATTTGTGTACACCAGGACTTGGGCATCTGCATCAGAATTCTGAGTCTCAGACAGGAGACAGCCTGGAGACTTCTAGCACAAAGGCCACTGTCTAAATTTGGACTGAAGCAAATTGGAAATCTCTGTTAAACCTTCACTTGCCCCATCATGATTTTCTTTTCTTGCAAAAGCCTTACTAACAGACATAACTGAAAAGAGGAGAGAGCATATCTAACACAAGTGTTCAGTATATGATAATTTATTCATCTCATTATTTTATTTGTCTCTCTTAATGTAATAGCATAAGGGTAATTTCTTGACAGATGAATTACATAAACATTGATTTAAAAAATTCATTTCTCTCATTAAATTGCATTTATCCAATTACCCATTAAAGTGACTTGTAATGCGAATGCACATTTCTCACATGACATTCCAAAGCAATGAACTGGAAAATGACACCTTGCCAAAATGGCACATTCATACATCTGATAATAGAATTGAAAGACTAAACAAACAAACAAACAAACAAACAAAAAAAACCACAAAAAAGCCATGTAAAAAAAAAACCCACCCAAAACCAAAACTCAAACAAATCCCCAAATTATTGCCAGCTATTTATAGCAGTTTTTGTCACTGTCTCAGAATCCATTATGGTGTTTTGAACTCACATTTATCTAGAATAAAGTAATTTTCTTCTTCAGCAAATGGTGGTAAATCAGAAGCTTAAAAAACATTCTACTTAGTGTCCAAAAAGTAGTTTGGAACTAGAGGACTTCTAAAGAGCAGAAAAATAAGACTCATCTGAGACTCATTCAAAGGACACTGGAAACAAGCTCCCAAATCACTCTGCAGTCATGGGTACAGACAGACCTCAACAGGCTCTGACTGTGCTGAGCATGGTGTGGGCCCAGCATTCTCACAGGAATCTGAGAACAGTGAGCCAGCTCCAGGCCACAGAGCAACAAATCTGCATTAGTGCAGCTCTGTGCCCCAGTTATCGTGCAGTAGCAAGAGTCAGAGCTCATTAGCTCAGGAACTGTGCTAAGCTCATTTATACACACAGTGTCTTCAAAACTGAGCTGCTAAGTCTGTGAAATGCTGAACTGTATTTGTGAACCTACTAGGTAAAACTGCATCTCTGCACTTTGTGCCACTTCTCAGCAAGAAGATTCTTCTCTCACCTCAGCCATGGTCTGAGGCAGTGCAAATTGACTCTAGAATCTAAACATCACATACACAGCTATACCTCAGAAAAAAATCCTGGCCTTTTATCCCTATGCATGCAACAGGCCCACTTAAAACCTTTCTACTAATACAAAATGTATGACTACAATTATTCTTTTTTTTGTGGGGGGTCAGTATGGGTATTCAAAATAGTCTCAAAAAAGACTCAGACTGAAGTGCAGTGTCTCACAAGAGATGAGGCATTTTAAATACAAAGTCTGACTCAGCAGAGATATGTGCAGGTATTATTGTGCAAATCTTATGTGCTGTCTTTTATAGATCTTTCACATTCCCTTGAGTGACCTGACTGTATCTGCTTTATTTTGGCACAAAAGCAGAAATCACTCTTTGGTGCTTAGCTCTACCAACAGTGAGCTACAGATTGTTCCCATTTATGACAGCCTTCTGAGTATTGCTCACAGAGTTCTGAGCAGCCCCAAATCTTCATGCTACTGCAACTGAGTTCCTGGAGCTACACTTCGTTAATACAGGTGCTATGGTTAAATAACACTTAAGAAGGTCTGTACTATTCCAATCCTATTGGGATTGAATCTTCTCTGTAACACTACTGTGTCAAATCTGCTTTGCACCTCTAGACACATACAGGCCAGCCAGGTGATCAGGCCTATGCTTCTGGATTTGAGAAGCTAAACCATGTCTCTGTTCACCCTCCATTTATTCTCAAATCCAGTGAAGCTTTGTGAACAGGGAGCCACATATTTGTTTGATAGCCAACTGTTCAGAACACCTCTGGTGACTTATGTTATCTAGGAGGTGGCTCAACCACATTATTGGAGGCAGAGTCATCTGAACTGCCTCATGCAGGCCAGCCATGTTCTGAAAGCAGTAAAGCCACACCTTCAATATCCACACCTACCAGTTTGGCTCAGCTTCAGTTCTGTGGTTTCCATGGACAATGAAGCTTTCTCCTTTTTCCAGTCATATTTTGCATTACAGTTTGCTGGATTTGCTTGTTCATTAATTACATTTACTAGGTTTCTGCATATCCAACCCCTGAAAAACTGAGATCTGATAGTACGTATGAAAAAGAGGAGTGAGGAAAGAAGACACACAATTGTATTTCTATTAAATGTACACATTTATGAGCAATACACTCAATAAAAGGAGCAAAATCTACCATGTAACAGAAGTATGTTCATACCATTATTCCCAACACTACCAGGTTTACTGACATACAAATTAGCAACAAAAGAATTGTGCCCATGGGTCCACTGAGTCATTAGCTCAAATCGCCTCTTTTTTCACATCTGTTTCAGTGAAGCAACACATGTATCACACAGTTCTGCTTCAGAGGGCTTTGGCTTGATTAATTTCTGTGACACAAACTCTGCCATTGCTGCCAGGTTTGTCGTGTTCAGATTTGTGGCATTCATGTTTGTGCTGCCTGTTTGGGTAAGAGAAAGCATGAACTCTCCGAACTGCAGCACAGCTACAATTGAGAGGACTCTTCCTGTAAATCAGCTGGGCATTACCATCAGGTAACTACAACTCTTCTTCCTGAGCCAGCCAAGGAAAGTCCCTCCTCTGCTGCAGTAACTGCCACTATTTCAGCCTGGCCCCACGCCACTCCAAGCCTATAGGATCTCACAAACCACATCTTTTCCCATGTCCTCAAAATGAAGGATTTGCAACAAGAATGCTAGACTTGCTCTTGTTTATTCAAAGAGCCTTTTCTAGTTTCTTGGACAGAACTACTGATGCCTCCCTCAAAATAACACAAAAACTTTGGCTGGAAGGGAACTTTGAAGGTTATAGTGCCAAACTTAAATGCCATTCTCAATTCATAATTCCCTGCCTATTATGTCAGGATGGCTCTTAACACTGAAACAAATTACAAAATTTGTATTTGTACAGTCATTATTACATAATATTAACTTAGCAGGAAGATCTAAAGCAGGAAGAGAACATTACTGTGTAGAACTAGGATAAATAACAAAATGATTTATGTAAATTTTGTTAGACACAGTAGGTTGTTCCCCTTTGCCTTTGGTACCAAACAGTTAATCTTCCCCCCCAGCTCTGGTGGTTCTAATGCCCAGAAAAATTTAACATATTGATTTACAAATCTCTTGAAAACACTTAGTGTTCTTTTGGTTATGTTAGTTTAAAATAAGTAAATGCTTGACAGAAGCAAAGACCAAAAATAAAGACAGTGGAATATCAAGATTGTCATAGAGTAAAAAATAATGAATAGAAGAATATCTCTGTTTAGGGAAAGAAAAGTTGTATTTCCAGAGAATTGTGAAGTTCTTAATAAAAACAGATTTCTGTTTTGTGAAATTAGAAGTAATTAATTACTTTTCTAACTAAAGGACTTGCCATTTAACATAAAATGGATTTATATTAGTACCATTACATTCCCTATGACATGAATACAGTACATACAGATTGCAAGATTTTTTAAGGGGCTGCGTGATTTGTCAGCAACTCAAGAATAGTCATTTGCTGAGCCAGCTGAAGGTTATATGAGCACTCCGTGGTCCCATGCCAGGGCATAACCCGATCACCTACAAAGATTAGAAAGGAATGTTCCTCACATGTGCAGTCCTGAGTAGCTGGCTCTCTGTAGCATAGATCTTGATACTTGTTTTTTAACCTTTTCCTTGAGCAGAAGCTTATTACTGTTTCTAGACTAGGTGCACAACAGAACTGATTATGTGTACTAAATCTTGTTCTCTTATCTTTTAACTGTTACAGGATTCTTTGGTGAAAAAGAACAAAGTCCTATCATATATTATATTTCAATATGCAGATGACTTCCAAGGTAATTTCATTTACATTAAATATTTTACTTCCAATTTATTTTCATGGTCCACCAAGCACTGGAAATGAGAATGTTATACAAAATAAAAATGCATAGCTTTACATGCAAGCAAATAAACTCAGCATCATAAAGTTATTCAAATTTATTAAAAAATATGGAAAACTTCCTTGATTTTAACTTGCAAGGATGTATTTTTACACTATTTAATTAATTATACTTACTAGATAACATGATTTTAAAACCACCCTTCAATGCTGTAGGCATCACTGACAATATTTTAAAGGTTTCAGTAATACATAAACAAGATAATAACCACTCCTCAGACCAAATCACGTAATTCAGTAACAACATAAAGTAAATAGATCCTCCTGCTCCCCAGAGCCTCCATATTGCCATTGGCAACCCCCAATGAAAATCCAACTACTCACAGTCACGGGGGTGAGCTGAAGGGCCAGCTTTGCAGTCAGTCCAGGAAGCTCAGATATTTTATAGATATTAGAAAGGAAAGTGAAAAAAAAAAAAAAAAAAAAAAAAGAAATTCTTCACCTGCCACTTTCTCTTATTCTAATTATGATTGAAGACAAGTTTCTCCTTTGGCAGTATAGGTTAGCATGGGATGAAAAACATTCCAAGACACACCTTGGCATATGTAGGTCAAAATAAACTCTTTAGCATTATTTTTAAAATTTGTGAAGCTCTATGAGAAAATTTTTACCAATAGCCTGTTTATAGTAAGACTTTAATAAACAGATATGTATACGTATATTTAAGCTCACGCACAAAACCACCACATACAAACTCATACATTAGGATTGCATACAAACTGTGTTTCAACCTGAGCTGTTATATACTGTACAAACAAAAAGGTGGTATTTATATCCTGCCTTTGGGATGATTTCCTGCCTTTGGAAAAGAGAGCTGCATTGAAAAAAGATGTGAAGGTGACAGCAAAGACATTTGCTTTGCTCATTACGTCCTGAGGTACACCTCTTTCTCTACAGGATCCTGGGATAAAGCAAAGATAAAAGTGGACAGAACCACCTTAAGAATGACACTCCAAGTATGCAAAGGAGTTTTTTGTTTGACTTGATCTCTGTGCAGGTTTTCCCCAGGGGGCAAGAATGGTCTTCCAGTAGAGATCCAAACATAATTCCCCCTCTCACAGAAATAAAACTTCAGACCCTCACCCACTTTCACAGAGAGCAAGATCCTACATCTCCCCTGATGGGGTCCCTCAGCCCATTTCTGTCACTGCATTACAGTAGGGCAGTTCTATTCTCTTCTTTTTCATTAATGCAAATGGAAGTGGCAGCCCACTATGAAGAAGAGAAACAGACTTAGCTGGTCTATATTTGGATACTACAAGTGGAGGAGCTACACAATTAGGGATTCAATATACACACTCAGTTCTCTTGTGGGGATAACCAATTACCTGTAGGCTGCTCTCACTTGTGATATGAAATTATGCTGAGAAACACCATGGACTTCTGGAGTAGGCAGGTGACTACCTGTCTTGCCTTTTTGTTATAGCAATATCCTCCAGCCACATCACTGATGACCACTGATGGGTCTATTGGTCTAATGGAATATTAATTGATAGAATCATAGAATATCCTGAGTTGGGAGGGACCCACAAAGATCATCAAAGTCCAAATCCTTAGAGTAATTAGCTGCTTATTAATACTTTTGATGGGATTAACCAAGCATAGTGCCATCAGCCAACCTTTCTTCTCAGCTCCACTGCACGTGAACTTCTCAAATGCCATTTCTTTGGCTGCCACACTCCCCTTAATGTCTCAGTATTTTTCCCTTTTAAACAACAACCATCTCTTCCTCAAGATCATGTTGGACACACCATGTTTGCCAGCATTATATTGATGTCAGGTAGGGATATGTTTCTACTCCTTTTCTTAGTTCTTAGGACATGTCCTCCCCATGGAGAGCAAGCTCTCAGTGACAGGAACTCTCTGCTACTTTATATTCTTCTGGTAATGTCCACTCAATGCCCACATTATGGCTTAAAGTTAGATTTTATAAAAATGTAATTAAAGACAGTTGATTCAATTTAGTAAAGTACATTTGGGTTTAAGCAACTAAAACTTTTTTTGGGTTGTGTTTACCCACCTGAGCACATAAAATTCCCTAATTGTACTTGCCACTTCTTACTTGTCCCTTTCCCGCATCCCCACCCTTCTCAGCTCCATCCCAAAGTCCAAATACCTTTTCATTACTAAAACATTTTGTTCCAAATGTACCAGCATACAAAAGGTTCACAGGCTGTTTTTCTAAATTAACATTAATGCCATTTTATTAGCCAGTCATGAGTAAAGCAAACAGAAGAAATAAGATATCTTCTTTACAATGTTAGGCTGAACAGTTCATTACTTCAGTTAATGTGTTGTGATAGGTGTTGTAGTTTCATATTACTATCTTCCTTTACATCTGCAGTGAAGTCTCACAGTGCAGTGTAATTGTACCTTCACAACATCAACTTCCTCCTACTGACAATGGATGATGGCACAGTTTGTAAAACACCTTACTACAAAGAACGTCGTAGCCTGATAAATTCAGAAAGATAAATAATGACTTTGTAAATGGAAGTCAGTGGAAATTTTACCACTAAAAAATGAATTTGAATTTGCATTAGAAAAATAGATAGCAAGAAGTTTGAGAAAAGAGCATCAGGATTTGAAGTCTTTAACCAAGATGAAGATTTAATGGTAGTTTGATCTTAGACTCCCCAGGCAAGTACGTTCCAACCACATAACATAATTTGAGGGCTACAAGCCTATGGCAGAGAATTTACAGTGGTAAATCAGTAAAGTTTACTGAAACCAAGAGAATTACAGTTGGTATGATCCAGCTCTATGTGCCATTCAACACTATCCTGGAGCCAGTATAAGAGCTGTGCTTATGAATTTCACATGGGAAACAAAAAAGAAACAAAGGGCAGATTCTCTTGCTGGCATTGCTCCATTCAGCTGTTTCTCACTCACACTGCTGTTGCAGCTAAGATCAGAAGAACTTGACCATCACAATAAAAGACAGACTCCTTCTTTCTGCAAAGGAACACATCCTATAAGTCAGCATAGAGGACCACAAATTGACAGCCAAGGAATACTAGGAAATGGTACCGTGCTATTGATTACAGTGCACCAGTCCTCACCATGGGCTACATTATTTTTTTTTTGTGGCCAAGAGTTTTAAGGTGGTATGTGAAGAAGAAAGAACATAGAAGGAAGTATACCAGTGCTTATTATAAAATGCATCATATGGGCAAATGAAGTCAGCATCTTAACTGCTGAGAAACAGTAACTTTAATCCTGATATGGAAAGTCAGATGTCACACAAATGACAGGTATCTGTCAGCTTGTGGAGCTGGGACCCACTCATGCTCTGAATGACAGTCTGCTATTCGTGATTCTATAATATACAGAACTTGGCACCCTGCCTCCATTCCACACAAAGTAAGGGAATGAAAGCTGAAGGCCCTCAAAAATGCAGGAACTTTTGCATGTGTAATGTTAAAAGATTCTGCCTGAAGATCTTTTTAGCTTTTTTTGAATTTGCTATTTTGAATGTTAGCTTTCTTGGACTTAGCCTTAAATTCACCTAGCTTGACTAATCAGATAAAAATAGGAGCAGTTTCGAAGTTCACAGTCATCTGAATTATTAAGAATGAATGATAACCCTTCAATGTAACTGATCCTCCATAGCCACAAACCAGAAAACTTTCCATTGGAATGACAGTGCACTTCCATGGCAAAGTAGTCTCTCCCCATAACGTACAGGATACATTATCATGACCACCACATCTACAAGATACCCAAATTGTAAGGTGAATTACTACTACCAGAGGAAAACACTAGCTTATGGACAGATGGAACTGGCAGCTGGCAATTCAATGCACCACAGAGACTTTATGTAAATAGGCTCTTAACAAATGGATATTCTGGCTTCCCGTTCCCACTCCATTTAAATCTAACACCACTGACTCCCACTCCCCATCTTGGTTGGCTCTTGGACTTAGCCTTTGTTCTTGTCTGGTTCAGACTGCTTCATACACACACAGACACACACACACACTTTTTATTCTTTACATATTTTATCACAGTAAATATTAATTACCTGTATTTAATCAAAGACATTTCTTCCAGTTTGCTTGCAAACAGACCTGCTTTGGCTGTGTCATGTCAAACAAAAGAAGTCACATATTTCTGTGTCACAGACTTTATTCTTTTGATTACCAAATACATATCCCCATCCTCTCACTGAAGGAGGACAAGATTAATAGCACAGCAAGTACGTATACTGCTGCCCTGAATGTTCAGTACTGCCAAGTATTTTCTTAAGTTAAGCTACACCTAAACAAGAGTTAGCATGCCTAACTACTATAAATAAATGAAGTAATTGCTCTTTCAGTTTGAAAAGTTTAGCAAAAAATTGGTTTTTACTTGACATTAGGTGCAATCATGAATAAACCTTACTAGTCCAGTAATTTTTAATAGAAATTTCTGAAACTATTATAGTGAAATACAGAGGAAAAAAAAAAAAAAAAACAACCAAAAAAACCCAAACAAAAACCCCAGGGTCTATGTAAACAAACAGCAAAATGAACCATTCTTGAAAGTGTTCTGCCCCCGTAGGAGGGAAAGACATACCTGTGGAAAACTGAAGCAGATCTAATAGACGCATTACAGCTGGCAGAAAATGCTCATTGCAGAATAATTTAAAAATGCACAATTTAAAAAAAAAAGAAGTATTCAAATACATTATTTACAATATGCAGTAAACCAGATAGAAAATACAAAGAAATTTCATTATCTCAAGAGAGTCAAGAAATACAGTGAATTTTAGACCAACTCCTCTTAGATCTGTCCACATCCTACTCACATCATCAAGCTCCAAAGATTAATGAATAAAACACAGAACATTTTATTACTAAAAGTCACTTGCCCAATGAATGCAGGATATTGAGTGTGCCAAGATTCTATGATTAAGTTACATTTCTTCACTGAAAAGTGAAATAGACTTAGAGAGAAATAGAAATAGTTTGCGTCATGAAAACAGCAACCTTAAGCTATACTCTTTCACCTTATAAAATGAAGGACCAGGTTAGGGTTTAGAAATGTTAGCACTAACTGGTAACTAAGACTTTGTCTCTAGACTAAGAAGTCCCATTTCTTGTGGGTTTTGGGGCATGTGGGTGTGCTTACCCTAGGCAGAAGTAGTTTCCAGAGGCTGGGAAAAACTCTCAGGTGTGAGATCTCATGCTACAGGTTATCCCTCTCGGAATTACTTGCAAAAAAAGAACACAGCAGAGTTCTAGCATTTGATCACTTCTAGTTTACTGAAATGTGTAATTCTGAAGTGAACACTATCATCTTATTTGCTGCCTTGTCCCTTTACTACAGCCAGACTGACACTAGCTGGGGGAATCCCTAAGCAAGAGGCCTGGACTGAAAAAGCTTCCTACAGGGCAAGCTCTATCAATTACAGTTCTTTTTAAAAAGAATACTAGCTATTGTTTAGCTATTTTTGCAGGTGCTTTCAGTTTTTAAATTCTTCTAAATGCAGCTAAGTGAAGTCTCTCCATTCTTTTTTCTGGAATGACAGAGTATGTAAAAGCCTCTCAAGGCCATAGAATCTTTCATATGTTAAATACACTTGAGCATTATTTATTTATAACTGAAGATACAAAGTTCACTAGAGAGGACTCAGTTTTTTAATTTGCCAACAGGATGACTAATCAGCAAGTATGTACTGGGCAGAGCATGGCAGCCATTCAGCTATGCACTAACCAGACAGTACACACCATCTGAATCCACAGGGATGATCACAATTCGGAGTGGAAGATGAGAGGCTACTGAAGCAGAGGTGGGAGAGAGTTTAGGGAGATAAATGAAACAAATCTCCAGGAATTTAGGCACAGTATATCCTGCTGCTCCTTGGACAAATTGTTTTCTTTCCTAATGTGGAAAATTCACAAAATTATTTTATTAGGCAGTGTGAACTAACAAGACTAGTTCAGACATGCCATCTGGGGTAAGCATCAGTGATGGCTGATTTCATAAGAATATTCCAGGTTGATTTTGGAAAGCTGCCAAGTCACTCACAGGAAATGTACCATTCATCAGGACAATTTATTAAATCCATTGCTAATTCTGTTCATCTATTCTTCAAGCTTAAGAATTCTAATTTATGGCCAATAAAGGGTTTTGTTCTTTAAATAAACAAAACTCAGGAGCTTCTGACTAGAAATTTCTGCTATTCAGATAGCTCTTTAAATATCACTGGAGCAATACTTTGCTCCCGTGGTTTTACCAAATGCAATTGTAGGCTACAGACTTTTTTGATTCTTTCCTGCTTTTGCTAAACAATTCAGATATCTTGAAAAGAGCAGGCAGTACATTGGCAGCAAAGCACCTTCTCCTTATTTTTCCTGCTAATTTCAGTGGCATGTATGATGGCACATGCTGGGAATGGCTGACTAAACTTCATTCTCTTGTTGCCACTCTAATGAGGAATTTGTACCTAAGATAATTGAAATAATACTGATCCTGGTTTGTTGTAGTCTTCATCTGTAGTGTAGTACTATTTGAGCTCTCCTGGAAGGTATGGCTTCCAGTTTAAACACCTTTCAAGGCTTATTTCTCATGGTCTTCCAAGAATACACATTATAACTGTTACAGGTGCACAAATAAATTTTTTCTCTTTTCTTCTGGGCATCTCATGCTGTAGGAAACAAATCCATACTTTACTGTGTTGGTGCACAGGGACATGACAAAAGGCATCACTTAAATTCTAAATATCTTCACAGTTTGTGCAAAATCTAATCACCAGATGAAAAAATCTTGCTCTGAGAAGTTTGCTGCATTCTCAGCTTTGATTACACTCACAGGGATCAATTTACCTGAATCAGACCTGGCAAAATCTGCACTAAGACCTCCAGAATCCAAGCAATGCTGTAACAAATCCCAGACTACTAGGCCACACCACTGACCCAAAGGCCAAATGCTATTTGAGTTACTCCTCAGTGAGGTTGATCAAATCAGCTGAGAGCAATGAGAACAAGCTTTTGACCTACATTTTACCTTGCAATTTAAAACCAAACTTTACTTCAGCTTTAGCTATGCCTGAACCAGCTTCACCTAGCTCAACTTCTTTGTGTCTGATATTCTGGATAATTACATCCTTCTGAATGCTTCTCAAACAAATGGCTGCCTTCTATATGTCAGTAACACCAACTATTTAGAAATTGTTCTAAGATTATATAAGAATACACAATTATAGTAACAGGTGTCTACTGTCATAGAAGCACTGTTAGAATAAATAAATTAATAAATGAATAAAATAGACATTTCCTTATTAAGAATAAACAACTCAACTACACCTTACTTTACTGCAGATTCAACTAGTTATAAGTGGAACACCAACACAGACAATGCAGTTGTTTATTTTTGGATAAGTGAGACACTCTTCACCTTCTCTTCTCTCCTCCTCTTCCCAAAACATTTGATCTGTTTCTCCACAAGTGCTATTCAGAAATTTGGCTGATAAATGCAAATGTCTGGAGGGTGATTCTTTGAACTGCCTGTAACCAGAAAAATGATCAGAAGTTCAAGTGTCAACTTGATAATCCAGAAAACAAACAGTAAAACCTGTTCATTGCCCTCTTTGCCCTGTATTTACCCAAGGCACATTTTTAAACACAGCCTTGTGGGAGCACCTTTTCCAAGTAGCTAGCAAGGTGCATAGTTCACTCACCATGCAGAAAAAAAAATATTATCAAAGCAATAAAAACTTTAAAATCCTAAATGCCTAAGTTTTCAATCAAAAATCTTACACTTTCTTGGAGTTTTTAACATGGTATTTTTATTGCCATCCTGAGAATTCTCCACCTCTTTTCAATGAAGTGTATTAAGACACAAAATAAATTTTCCTCTCTTGTTGGAGAATGGGCTTTTGCTTAATAATCAATTGAAACTCATTTATTAATGAGAAATATATAGTTGAATGGAAAGCTGTATGTCACAATGATCAACATGAATAACGGACACCAACAGAATGAGGATAAACCCTTTAAGCCTTCAATTATTATACTTTTTAATACAATAAATGTCACAACCTATTAGCAGTATAACAGATGCCTTCATGACAAATTCAGAGAAAAACTGTGAATGGAAATAAACTCAGAAAACTATAGCTCTGATTTTGGCACAGGTGAAGGGGAATTTAAAATGTCTTATTCAGCTATGATACAGGAAGTGAAAAATATAGGCCTAATTTAATTGTTCCTTTAAGGAGATGTCACTCATTCTTTAATAATAATACTTTTCACTCAGCATCCCATTTGACTGTTATAGGCAGGTCATATATTTGCAGTTCTTTTAGAAATTAGAACATTGGACACAATTCTCTTCTGTAATTATTTCATTGCTGCTTCTGCTTATCACCTTGGACGTGTTTCTTTCTGTCAAACAGCAGAGTCACTGTGCTTGAATGAATCAGGACAGCAAAACAGCTGTGACTGCACTAATGCAAAGGTATTTATGGAAACAAAAATGCACAGTAAAAACATGCATTTATTTTCCAAGAGGGGCTCATTAATTGGTGGCATTCTTTAATACAATGATTTATGATATGCAATATAATTTAAATTTAGTTTAGCTGTAGTCTCAACAAGGAGTCAATTAGGACAGTGAGAAAGGATTTTTTATTTTCTTTTTTTAAAAGCCTGATCCAAGCAGAAGGGCTCCAACTGATCGTTTTGTGGTCTGTCTCATAGCCCTTGCCTTTATTTATAACTCCGGTTTTTATGGCGTTAATTTCTTTTTCCTTTGTCTTACCAACTTGCCTTACCAACCAGTTGTTACATTCTTTTTCTGCCCTGTTTCTTTTCCTCCTACAAAGCTGATCTTTATTTTTTTGTGGTTTCCTGCATACCCTTACAATGTACCAAATGTGTAGCTCTAAAACAACTAGTTAACTAACTATGGTTAAAAAGCGAGCCATTCACATGCACTTACACCTAACCACATCGTCAGCTTTTCTCTTTGTCATCTTTCCCAGAAATGACATTTTAAATATTCACTTCAATTTACATTACATTTCAGATCAGAAGGCACTGTCAACCATTTGTAGCAACAGTCACCCTAGCAAATTTAATTCAAATTAGGTGTTCCTTTCTCTATAAGAACTGATATCAAGCTGTCCTAAGCTTCTTCAATAGCACAAAATGGATCCCATAGCCTGTACATGAATTGTGCTCAGGTGATCCCAGTAGGAAAATCAGGCCTGCTGCTTTCTGCAAATTAAGCTGAACATCTGCTTAATCTAAAACCATATGACAGGATCAGATCAGAGATCTCTGATCAGAGATATCAGGCAGAAATAAAAGAAAAACATTCTCTGATCAGTAGAAGACAACCGTCCCTCTTATCTAACATTCCTCTTGAGTTTGCAGTTGCCTGCGGACTGGGAGGAAAAAGTTCTGATGCTGTAAGAGATCAACAGAAACCTCCAAATGACAAGATCATGCAGAAGGATGGTGATCAGCATAAACATACAATACTGTATAAGCATTTGTACCTCTGGGAGTATATTTTAATCTTGCAAGGGAGACTTCTTGGGCAGAAGAATGTACAAGCAGGTACCAAAATACACCAATTACAAAGTGCTGGCAGCTGTGTGCCTAAGTAAACAGAAGTAAGGAATTTCACAGTCCATTTAAAGCCAAAAGATTCATTCACAGTGATGCCTCAGGTTTTAGCTTTTATATTTTTCAGATTGTATTCTACTTTAGTGTGTAAGTCTAGGCTTCATAATAGGCAATAGTAAGCTTTCTCCACAGAATAGGAAGACAAAACAATATCTTTTCTAGCTGGGGACCCGAGGACAGCCGATCCAGATCTCAGGCCCAACAGCCTAAACAACAGTGGACTGAAGAGAGAAAACAAGAAGGATGGGACTTCATGGGCTAAAGCTGTAATTGGACAATTAGCTCCAATATGCTAATGGATCAGAACTTATAAAAGTGTGAGACCCCGTGACCTGTTGTCCATTTTTATGGCCATTTTGGTTTCTGCTGCCCAAGGTGGATCTATTTGAGGCCTCTTAATAAATACTTTATTCTTTAGCTCTGTCTAGCCTCTGTTCTAGGTCAGCCTTCAAAAGGCATCAACAGTAAAACAATAGCAGTATCCTTCCAAGTGTCCCTGCCTGTCCAGTAGCTTCAATGTTCTCAGTATCTCTTTTCTTACCAAAGTACAATTTCCAGTAGTGTATCTTCAGGAAACTGTGTCCCACATTAACCACAAACAGCTGTTGTCTCAATCAACAGTAATTGCTACACACAAGAATATAGTCACACATCCATTTTTTTACTACTTACTGTATTTTCAGTAATCTCAGTACCAGATTACAATTTTCTTTTGTGCTTTTCTTAGGACAATTTATTCCTTGCATTGTGCTTTCCAATTTGCTGAAATGTTAATAATTCATCCTGTTAGCTTTTCTGTGATAAATTCTACATAGTCATGAGTACATCTACTCCTCCCTAGCAGCTTTTAAACTTGTCTAGCAGCTTTAGTCTCACCAAACAAAAGAGAAGTATCTCAAAAAATATTAAATACTAACACATTATGTGAAAATAAGACTCTGGTAGAGTGCCATAACCAAGTGAAAAGTTCAGATACTCAACTGCACTAGAGACAAATTAACTCACATGAGAGATACCAGGAAGAAGGCATCACTACTTTGATGTTCCCAAAACTAGTTGCTTTTACTTCTACTGTCTGTACTGATATCCTGTTACTTGACTCAGCATTTAAGTGCAAATCTCATTTAAAAATACTGATTAATGCTCTCCAGAAAATTATTGTTTCTGGTTAGCTTCATGGCATTGCTATTCAAAACACAGTGCTAACCCTTGATTTGAGCAAAGGCTTCCTTCTCCACATGTCCACTTGCAAAGCTTTCTGTTTTGACTCAAAACACTGTATTTATGGTCAGGACTCAAAGCTGGGTTTTGCTTTTTTCTTTCAGACTTTTAGTGTCATGCCAAACTGGTATTTAACCCAGTGTCAAACTGAATATCACTACCAAGAGGCACCCAGAACTCCTGCAAAATCCCAGGTTTACTTTATCAGAGTCAATTAAAAATATTTTTAAAGCCTCGATGGGGAACTCGTCTGACGCGACAAACTTCAAACCCTTTCACTCTGTTGATTGCAAAGGCGCTCTCTGGAAGGTTTGACATGCAGTTCCGTAGAATCTGTCACAGAATGGGTCAGGTTGGAAGGGACCAGAGCGGCTCATCTGGTCCAACCTCCTGCTCAAGCAGGGTCAGCCCAGTGGACACGGCACAGGATTGTGTCCGGACGGTTCTGGAATATCTCCAGCGACGGAGATTCCACAGCCTCTCTAGGCAATCTGCTCCAGTGCTTGGTCACCCGCAGAATAAAGAAGTTCTTCCTCATGTACATCAGTTTCTCTCCATTGCCTCTTGTCCTATTATTTGGCACCGTCAAAAAGAGCCTAGCTCCATCCTCTTAGACCGTTAGACATTTATACACATCGACGGTGTTTCCCACAACCCGGGCGTTTAACTGGATGCGGAGCGCGGTTTAAGGCACAGGGCAGGATGCTTTAGGCGGATTCGCCATATAAATGCTGCCCGGTCGCCTCTCTCCCCCTCCCCACCTCCCCAGCCTCCCTCCCTCAGCGCCGGGGGCGCGCCCGAACCCTCGCGAGAGGCCGCCGCTCGCGCCCGCCTGTGCCACGTTCAAACGGGCCGGCGGCGGCGGGGGAGCGCGGCGGGCGCGCGCAACCGGCGGGCCGCCGCCCCGCCTCCTCGCTGCGCCGCCGCCAATCGGAGGCGAGCGGCGCCACGCCTCGCTGGCGCGATTGGCTGGCGGCCGGCGCGGGGGCGGGACCGCGGAGCGCTCGGGGTCGCGCTGCCGGGGCCTAAGCGCGCTCCCGCCGCACGCAGGGCTCGGGTGGCGGCGGCGGCTCCCGACGCGCTCCCGCTCCGCCCCCTGCGCTGCCCGACGGGAGGTGCGATGGCTTCCCGCAAGAGCTCCAGAGCCACCGGCGGCAGCCCCAGCCCCGGCTCCAGGAGAGGTGAGCGGCGCTGCTGCGAGAGCGAGGCAGTAGCTCTGCGGGGAAGGGGGCCGGAGCCGGAGGGAGGGAAGGGCCCTCCCCGCGATGCGGGGCAGCCGCCAGGCAAAGCGCTGGGATGCTGCGCCTTCTCCCTGCCGCTACTGCCTTTCTCTTCCCTCCCCTCCTGCCGGCCCCTCTGGTTCCTCCCGCGCTGCGGGAGCTGGGGAGGCGGACGCAGGGGTAGATGGCCGGGATGTATCCCTCGCGTTCCCGCCGTTCCCTATCCAGGGAGTTCACGTGGAGGAGAAAGTTGTCGGGCCTGGGCGGCGGGGACTCCCCTCGAAAGCTCCCTAGAAGGGATGAGATGAGCGCCGGGCAGGCCTCAGCATCTGTGGGTAGCCCCGAGACCTCTTCCTCCGGAAGATGAGGTGGAACCGGGATGCCCCAGTCTCAAGTCTTTCATATTCTCGTATCCAAACTTGGATGTGGAATATCTCCTCAGACTGACCTGGTTAGGTCAAAATTATTAGATCTGTTGTAGGTGGAGCACCTAAGCTGATGGTTTCTGTAACTCTCGGGGCAAGGAGGAAGAGTCCCAGAAAAATGCAAGCAGGAGGGTTTTTTGAGGCAGTGATCCCCCACCTGACCAATAAAGAATCCCTTGACAAATCTGGCTGCTCACAGACCGCTGTGTGCGGACAGTTTGTGTTCATTGGCATTTCTCAGCATAGCAGTACGCGCCTGAAAGAGGGAGAAAAGTGTCTGTACTTCTGGAGTCACTCTGCAGCCATGTGCACTGTACTGGAGAAAGGAGGTTTTTTTACCACACACTGAGTGTTTACGTGTCGTAGCTTATTTGAATTTGAGCTTGGTGTGCACAGAGCTCCAGTTATAAAATGTGGTGATGACACAGAAATAATATCTGTTGTCCCTCTTTGAATATAGCAAAAATAGTGTGAACAAGGTTTATTAAAGGCTGAACCATATAGGATTAGTTTACCTACCACATGATGAATTAGGAGGGAAAGATTTCAAATATACTTAAGCTTAAAAGAGTTTAGAGATAATATTGCAATGTTTGTAGAATTGATTTTTTTTTATTTTATTTAAAAATCCTTTTTTTCAATTGCTGACCTATGCTGTTAGTCTATGTTAATTACAGTTTTTGCTTGGACTGGACATGCTATGATGATCACCCAGTAGTAAGCATGCTAAATACAGATTTTCAATTTTAATGCCTTAAAAACATATGTCCCTGTTGTAATTTTGAATATGGTAGTTAATATTTTAAATATCACTTTACATGTTTGTCAATATTTGAAAAATAAATTTATTGGTAAACTGAATCTCTGACTGAATAAAGAAAGCATTCCATGGGTTTTTATTTGTAGTCTGAGTAATATTTTCTCTCTTTATATTAAAAGATGTCTTTGAGGGGATGAAGCAGTATGGGTAATGTGTTAGGCACTCTACTGACATGTAACCTCTTAAATTTCTTAATATACAACACTCCTAGTTAGAATCCTTTAGACAACTGTAGCAATTACAGCATGAAGGTGATGCTGTTTTCACAGTTGCAGCTGCAGAGAGAGGTGAGGGATGGCAACTCCTGTGCAAATAAAGGAACAGCTGGAGGAGCAGAGTCCTCCCAGCAGCCAGTAAGCTTTCCACAGTCAAGGGATGTGAAAGTGAGATGAGGAAATGATTTTGAGATGGCAAGTAATTGAGACGGGGAAGTATGAAAACCTCAAATCTGAGACACTTTTTGCTTGATAGAAGTATTCACTTTCACAGCAGTTCTTGAGAGAGGATGTGGCTTCTTGCCAGGGCCTTTCTCACAGCTCAAGCCACTGAGGCTAACAGCTTATTTCAAAATCTGTGCACTCAAGACAATGCCAGCATCAGTAATCTGCTTTTAGGTTTCACTCTCAGAAAATATTTACAGTAAACTACAAATAGATTAAGTTCTATCTGTAGTTTATATAGGTGTTTTCAGGTACACTGTATTGTCAGAAGTGGAACTAAAAATAGTTTAGAAATAGAACTCTAGCTTTTACTTTCAGAAGTCATATACTAGAAGCTGTCAAATCAGTCCTAATTTAAAAAAAAAAAAATCTTTATTTTAGCTTTGTAGTGTTACTTATTCTTTGAAAATTAGATTTACAGAATTTTATGACAACACCAATAATTTTATTTAGAGTACAGAAGTGAAAACCAGGGAAAAAGTTGACAGTTTGGGGCTACTTAGAGAAACATGTGTTTGCTATTATCTTTACTGGAAAGTTTGGCTGCTTGTTACTAGCCTGCAGAACCCATTGTAAAGATGTGGCCTCTCAAAAGGAAGAATATCAATTTTAAAGACTGGACCAAGTAATAGATACTTGCTGCATTGTTACTTGAAGCATCATTAGATGAAGGACAGTTTTGTTACAGAAACAAATGCATAACACCTGGTCATGAATCAGCTCCCTCAGATTTCATGAGATGTGAGATGTGGAAATGTCTTGGGCATTGGCAGGTGCCTATAGAGAAGCCTTCCAGCAAGACCGAGGATCAGCATCCCAGTGAACTTTTGAAATACGGATGGCTGAAAAATGATGGTTTACTTTGTCAACTATGCTTACCTATAGAAGTTCAGATTATAAGACAACTATCATTATACTGCTGTGTGGGTATATTGTGTCTTACAGTATGTAACAGAGGACTTAAACATAATTTTTATTGAAGATAAGTTGTGCAATAATTGTTTTCTTTGCATCTCTGATGTTAAGTGGGAGAGTTCTTCATTAGGCTAGGCACCATACAAACCACACATTTCCAATGTAAAGCATTGTCTGTATCTACAGAGAACTGTATTTTATATTAAAAACCCCATAGTCCTGTCTCAGTTCTGAGGCTGTGTTGCCTTCAGTCTCTGTGATGACAAAGAACTCTAACATTGCTTTGATAAATTTTCTTTAATCTCTACAATAATGACTGAGCATCCTCTGCTCCTCTGGCATCCTCTGCTCTTCTCTGCAAGATCCCAGGAGATGGTAATTTTCTCATTTTGCTGTTTTAACCATGTGGTTTTCTTACATGTGCAAATGTATTGCCATTTTTTTTAACTCGTCCTTTGGACCCTCTAGTGCCCCTTGCTGTAATTATTTGATTCATTTTTGGTGTTTCAACTTCAGATTTGTTTTGGGGCTTGTTTTGGTATGTGTTCAAGGTGACCCAATGTATTTATCCAAATGTAATTTTGTGTTATCATGACAACATTTTTAGTTCAGTATATCACTTCTAGAAAGAAGTTGTGCCTGTTAATTTGCAAGAATTTCCACTTTTTATCTCATCTCTGTTTTAAAGACTACTTTAGAGTGTGCTTTTATCTGGGTGAGGATCTCCATTAGCTTTCTAGTTTACCCAAAGAGCAGAGAAAATTCATCAACTGGACAGGTCATGTTTTGCTACTGAAGTTCTTTTGTTGGGAACACTGAACTTCACATCAGTGCTTGAAGTGGGATTACCCATCCATTCTGTGGTGTCTCTCAGCTACCCACCTGTGCTACGGTATAACATCTCATTTTCTTGCACTGTGGATTCTGTCTAAATATCTATATAAAAATTTGGTCTCTCTAGTTTCTGACTTCAGCTGCTGTCCAGTGTGCTTGTTTATGCTCTTTACAGTTGTGTAGTGTGTCATCTGATTTATTGTATTACAATCTCTCCATTATTCCCTTTTTTTATTGAAACCCTTAGGAAGAAGGGTGTTAAGGTGTTGGAGGTCATAAATGAGATGTAAATTTGGGATGCTCTGTGGGGCTTAACAAATATTTTAACTGGTCAAACTGTTTGCTGACCAAAAATGACCAAAGTCCAAGTGTTTGCTGAACCAAAAATGATTCTCATGATTCAGTTAGTGTGTTACTCAAAGTCTTGATTTGGCTTTTCAAATTCATTGTTAAAGTGTTTTCTTGTAACATTATTGGTCTTCAGAAATATACAGCGAATTATTATTACTGTGTTAGAGTTTCAGTAGGTCTATTGTGAAAAAATGAGAAATACTTTGTGTCTCACTGGTGGAAACTTTGTATACTGTTTAAGAAATTCTGCAGTGATTTCTTTTGGAAGTTTATCCTATTGCCTAGTTTAGTTGCTTACAACTTTTAAGAGCCTGTATTTTTACCATTAATGCCAGATGCTAATACAAATAGCAAAACCATGGAAATGTAGACAGCTCTTTATAATTCATCTGTCTGCCATGGGTCTTATTCAGGGTGGCCTTTCTGGAAGACATTTTAAAATATTGTAAAATAGTCTGCCAGATTAAAAATTGTAGCAACAGTAATGGTCCAAATATCACTAATTTGCATGGTACATTACAGCAGTGGCACTGGTGAAATGACTACATTTGCTGATTCTCCACCATTCTTTTCTTTTTTTTATTTTTTAAATGTCCTGTACAAAACTGGAGGCAGTAACTCTTCAAACAAGTCAGTTTTCTAGCTTTGATTCAATGAATGTGATATATAAAAAATTTAAAATGGTTAACATAGGTATTTCTCAGCTCACTTGAGCAGATTTGCATTGAAATAGTAAATCGTCAATAGATTCTTGATTCATTTGTCTACTTCTAGAGTCAAAAGAGCTCTAGAAAGACAGCCCTTAAGGTTTATCTGAATGAGACTTTATCTACACCATTAACTGTTGACAGGTGCAGTAGCTGATTGCCAGAGTTACTCTGGAAGTAGAAGCATTCAATGTGAGCACAGTATATGCCTTTATGCCTTTCTGGTTTTCCCATGTTGCCAGGTATTTGTATTTCCTTCCTTTACTTTTTCTCAAGGATGTATTATTTTGGGTTTTAAGATTGATACTTAGTGTAGCAGGATGGACATAAATACAAAGAACCTGATACATTCCCCTCAGTTGTTTTCCTCCTGGAGGATTCTGAAGCACTGTGAGAGTCCTCTCCAAACTTCCAGAGATGCTACCACTTGACAAAGACACTAAAGTTCTCATACCCCTTTTGATCCCATGTGGGCTGAAATCTTGGGCCTGCTCTGTGTTTTCTAATGGATCTTACCTATATGCAGGAAGTCACTGTGAGCTAAAAGAAATTATTCACAGTGTTTCAAATATGGAGGAAGGTTGCACTTCACATCTGCAAGGATGTTTGCTTCAATATACTTTTTGAGCATTTTGTTAAGTGTTTAAATGATAACCTTTTCAATAGCCTTCTGAGGACAGGGCTTGTTTAAAATGCTAGGTGGGAAATCTGAAGTATCTCTGGTATCAGGGAGACAGGAAGTTGGAGTATGTTTTCTCACATTTTGGCAATTACTCTAAGAGTGCACATGAGGATTCCCCATCAGGGGTCATAGCTACTCAGTGTTCAGTCACCAAGGATGTATATCATATTGAAGGGTTAAGAAGTTAAATTTTTTTAATAGTTTAAGCTGCAGGTCTGCAGTCAGCTTAATCTAGTTTGAGACAGCTCTGCAGTCTTGCTCTTTTCAATACCCCTTTCCTGTACCTGAATTATTGGCTGTGCAGGTGTGAGGTTAACCACACAGGGAACTGAAGCAGAAAGCTGATTTTTTTTATTCCCCCCCCCTAGACTGGCTCAATGCATGACTTTATGGAAGGTCATCTGGGGAGGAGGGAAGAGATGACAATGAATGTGTGGGCATTAGGGGAGGGTGAGATTAAATCCAGAGTTTTATGTTTGATCATGTAATTGTGGAGCCATGGTATGAACACCGAAAGGTGACTGGTTGACTATGCTAATGTAATAGGTGGATATATAAGGGCTATCGTAAAGATAACAAAATTTACTAGCAGGGGAAGGCCTATATGTCAAGATTATTTCTAATTATGGAGTGCATAGAGAGGTCACATTTGAATAATGCCGTCTCTTTAAATGGAAAAGCTCTTGGCCGATCACCTATATGAAAAGAAAGGGTTCATTTTCAGCTGGAATCACTTTGAAACATATAATAAGAATTCCTGTGCTAATTTGTATGTTGAATTCTTCATTGTAGAGAACTTGAGCAGTGAAGTTCTGATTTGCCCCAAGCGATTCTTTCCCGATGAAGATCACAATCTGGTAAACTGTATGATAGCTTGCAGCAATCTTTTCCCTAACTGCATCTATGGGAAAGCTCTTTGCATGGAAAAGTTTTGAGCTATGCTTTGAAGTGAAACTCATAATATTATGTGTCTTGAAATATGTTGGAAATTAAGTGTGCAGATAACTATGTAGTGAGTTGGAACATACTGCAGTATGTGTGGTTCAACTTTGTTAGAATTTCAAAGATTAAACCACTTGTAGTTTTCTTCATATGGAGTTGCACTCTTACTATGCATGTACTTAACCTCATGTAACAAATGTGACCAGGTTGTTTGCTTGAAGACTTTCTTTACAAAACATCTAATAGCTAGGGGGAGTTGTAACTACTCAGTAGTGGTTTCCTGGTTTTGCAGTTTTATTTCCTGAGGTTCTATTTGTTAACTGACAATTAATTACTAATGCAACATATCTCACTTACTCATTCCTCACACAGGTGTTTTTTAAATTTAAAAATTCTTAAAGAAAGTTCACATAGCAGTTTGTAACTGTAGTCGTATTTCTTTCTATAGCAGCTAGAGGACACATAGTAACTAGAAGACACAGACATATCTTTTGAAGCCAGAAGGTTCTGTAAACAGCAATTTCTCTGCAACTGAGATCTCCTAAAAACATATTTTAGTAACATATGAGACATCTAAAACCTGTTTTGTACTCCTTAAGAGTGGCAGATGCATAGCACCCTGTGGACAAATACCTAATTAAATTGGCTTAGTATCGGACTTGGAATTCTGATAAGTTTTTAGCATTTTAAGCATTTTGAAGTGTTCTTTCTTTCCATGAGCAGAAACCTGTGAAAAGCAGAGTTGCCTGCATGACAACTGGAGTTTTTCTATTTGAACTCCCTCAAAGCATGAGAAAAATTTAAAAAACTAAACCAACATAATCTGTTTTCTTTATTTTGTGGCTTAATTAGGACTTGTTACTAAAACAAATTGATGTGACCCACATTACAGGATAGGAAAGTGGAACAAGGAAAAAAATACCCTTAAATTAATGCCAGCATGTTATGTACAGCGATGAGGATTTTCAACCTTATGTAATAGAATCTTTTTTAAAGGTCACCACCAGCAAAATTTGCATGTTCTAGGCCCAAGTATTTCTTGTATTTCCTCTTCACATTTACCTTCCCTGAACTTTGCTCCGTCCTAAATACAACCATCTATTTAATTAACCTAGTAATTATGTAGCACTGTTGGCTACATTAAATCATTCAAGAGCAAGAAAGGTAGATTGTGTAATTTTAGTTCTTATTTCCAAATGTTCTGTGGGAGAGAGCTGGTTAAGCAAAATAGCAGCTATTAAAAATCTTAAATAATTTGTATAGAGTGGTGTTACAGAGATATTGTTCCTGCAGCAGGAGGCAAATTAAAATTTCTTTTTAAGCATGTGGTCTTAACCTTGAACCTCTTGGCTTGATGTTTGAGTCAAGTAAGTTTACAGGAGGCACATTTTACATTGTTTTGGACTTAAATTCTGTTTTGTGATTCTATAAACATAAAAACAAAACTAGAGAAAATTGACATAAGTGTTTGGGAAAAAAATACGGACTTTTCTGTACAAATCTATTTAGATTAGGTAAATGTATAACAAAATATTTTTATTCTGTCTTTACAGGACTCCTGTTTTTTTGGTTTTTTTTTCTTCAGTGCTTATTGTCTAAGCCTGTTGTTGTACTATCTTTAAGTTTGTGGAGAAAAGTTTTAAAAGTAATCCAAAGTATTCTGATAGTGATAGATGCCTTAAATATTGATTTAAATATATTGCTGTTGATAGTATTAATTATAAAACTCAAGTTGTAAGCAATGTCCTTTTTAGTTAAGTTGTGTGCACATCTGTGTGTATTTCTTCCTTGTAATAAATCCTTCTTGAGGAGCTACCCAAAAAATTGTCATCCAAATAATCAAAAACTAAAATAAAAAGCCAAAACATGGCTTGCACAAAATTTGACTAGGTTTTGGATGTGATCATCTTTCTGTCACATTTAGAAAAGAAGCAAATACAGATTCAGGATTTTCTCTTATGAATATACATCTCTGTCTTCTTTTCTCCTTCTCTGACTTGAGTAGTTATGCTTAGATAAATAAGACTTGAGAAGAAAGTTGCTAACAGCAGCAGCTCTTACGGGGCAAATGGCTGGTCTCTCCAAATCTCACTGAGAAGTGTGGAGCCAGCACTGCAAGTAGAGTCCACTGCTGTGCTGTATTTAGATGAAGTGCTTTTGAACAAAAGTCTCTTGAAACTGTGCAACCTCCTAGGACAGAATTTCTCACTAAATTTCTCCTTTTCTTTCATTTGTGACTGTTTTTCTCATAGAGACAAATCCTTAGGGTTTAAAAACAACCCAAACAACCAACGGCCCTGAAGCTAGTCATTATTGTGATGGGTTTTCTGAGTAGATTTCTTGGGAATAAATTTTACTATTTTTGTTGTGTATGTCTTAGAGGAATCATGTAAATGGAAAGCAATAGGATTTGTTTATAGTCAAAAAAATATAACTACTGAAGAATAATAAATAAATGTAAAATATAGCAGCTTATATTCACAAATGTACTTATTGACCATCTCTTTAGAAACGGAATATAAAACAGCTAAAAACCTATACATGTCTCTTGCACATGAAGCATATTTGCAGATAATAGGATCTTAGATCTGATTCTTGAGGGACTAAGATGGCTTTGATCTTATACCTTTGGGTATACTTAAAAATGTCTTGTAGACCTACAAAGAAGTTCAAACAGTGTTCCCTGGAGGAGAGAACTGAGTCTGATCTTTCACATCCTGACTAAGTGAGGAATTCTAGGAGATGTTTCAATGGAATCACTTCGTCTCTTGAAGGGAGTAGCTTCCTTTCAGTAGGGAAGTTCAGCAGGATGCTTATGATCCTAGAGGTTTTTTACATATTTTGTGATGCATCCCTTTTTTTTTGCCAACTGGTTTTTTTCCCCTGTAGTTGGCCATTCCCAGCATCTCCACAATCAGCCTGCTTTGTTGTCTAATCCTGAATTTATGACTTTTCTCTTGCTTTCAGTATTTATGTATTTAGATTGTTTGTATAGTGGGTTATTTTACTATGAGAAATCTTTAATTTTACTGTGAAAAATTGCATTTCAGTTAGTTAATTTTTATTTCAAATTTACGTTCTGGTCTTTGTATTTCCTTTGAAGTTAGTGCTTTTTCTGCTCCATCAGTTTCCCCATTCCTAATCAGTAAGTTTCTGATATAGATTATTAAAGTCTTTTAGCAGGATGCCAAGGTATCTTTATAACCACATAATCTAGATTATACAAAATTCAGATCAGAGATCTAGTTTTTAATGAGAAAATAGTTTTAATTAAAAAATATTTCCCCCCCTTCTAATTTCCCTTAAGGTTGTAGTGCTGAAGAAAATTTCTTAGAAACTAAAAGGAAGAATCAATTTTGTATTGCAAAGATTTTTTGTTTAATTTTTTGAAAGTGTACCTTTACCTTAAACTTTGGATCTTACCTCTAGAGACCCTGCTGCCATAAAACAAACAAAACTTTCTGAGTATGGATATTAGTGAAAATTTAAGGTTGGAATATTTCGTAAATGATATCATAAGTATTTTAGTAACAATCTCTGTTCCATCTGTAAACACAGAGAAAATAGTAATTCTGTCTCCCTTTAAAAAATAAAATAGAGTTCATAAAAGCACAGATTTGTCCATTGAAAGTGTATTATTCTACCCTTGATGTAGAGTAATGCAGAGTAAAATTAAAATATGAAAATAATTTTGATTTCAGATTAGCACTTGGAATCATTATGGTGTAGGGTCTTCTTGGAATGCACCAGTTCAATATGTGCTTATTGAGTCAATTATAAAATATGTATTACAAAAAGTCTGTGTGTGTGTGTATACACTCACATGACCTGTCTCTCAGTAGTGAGAGTGAAAAAAACCCTTGTATTTTGATATAAAGGGGAAAATAGATAGGGGAATATCAACAGAGAAGGCTCTGAATTTCCTGAGACAAAATACTTGTTACAGACCCAACCCAATAAACCCCTCTATAAAATCAGTTTAAAATAATTATCTGCAGATCTATTAGTGGAAGGGACTTGCAGCAGTTGCTTTATCATTAATCATACTGGACAAGATAATTTGCCAAAAATTTCAAGCAGTAGTAAGCCATGCTTATAAAACAGAGGTTGTTTTCTGTCTTTGCACTGCTACTAGTTCTGCTCTGTTGGTGATAAAATGGTTCTTTTGTACCTTATTTTAGCTTTTTAATTGTCTCCCGTATCTGCTTTTTATCACACTGTATTTTCTTCTTAAAAGCACATGTTCTAAAGTCTCCCTTTAATCTAGCCGATTGATAGTTTTTACTTCTGAAATGTGATTTTTAGTTGTTTCTTTGAGGTTAGTGTTTTATTGCTTTTTCTTTTAGTGTGTATTTCTAGTTTCTAGTGACTGCTTGCTTTTGTGCACCCTTATCTCCAAGTGATAAATCATAATTTCTTCCATATAACTTTCTAATCACCTTTGTGGAAAAGCTTAGTTTGATGATTTGAAGTCTGACATTTTGTGTTCATAATTGACTATTTTTCCTCTCTAAATTTCTTTGCTTGCACTTTGGTAGTGATATAGAGGTGTAACTAATGCTACTAGTCTGAATTGTCAATTATACTTCTGTAAAATTAGTTAAAACACATGGCTGCATAGTTGTAATACAACTAACTTGAAGGTAGTTTTAAAATTTTGGAACGGTTATATAAATCAGGTGAAGAATAATCACTTTGAGTGTTAGGGAAGCAATTGGAATTACTTCAAAAAGAAGCAGCAGTCACAGCATCTGAACACAGTAGAGATGAGACATTGTAAGAAGTCTACACTGTTGACTTTGCTGTCCCAATGTCAAATTGCATTGTAAGTAGATACATATTCAACTTAACCTTTGTCTTTCATAAAACTAACAAAAATAATATCGTGCAGTAATTTGGGCTAACCTTGATCCATCTTGCTCTTGGTCCTTTTTCCTTTTGATGAGTTTGAAGAGTTTCCCCATTTTAGCTGTAGTGTCCGCTTTCAGGAAGGAAGATGTTTGTCATTCTTGCAATCAATTAATTTTTAAAGGGCACAAGATTAAAACTCTGGGTACTCGGCTAGAGGTCAACATACATGTGTTAGTTCAGAGTTGGAGTGTACATTTGAAATTAATTTATTGATTCTCTCAACTCACTTTCCTTATAAGCCTTGTGCTTGTTGTACCTGAATGGAATTTGCTCACTTAGGTCTGAGTGAAAGGTGCTAAAAGGTGTGCTGAAATCATTATGGGCATTCTGCCAGGTAACATCTCAGACCGATCCCCCCAAAATACATATCAATGGACAGGGCAGTTCCCAGCATCAGTTAAATACTCTATGAGTGTACTTGTGGTAAGATCCGGTGTCTGCAAATGCAGGTGCACCTGAAGTGAATTTGCTATAAATTGCCTAATCTGATGCCTGTCAAAACACTCTGTTGTTTATATACAATAGAATACATATCATTGCATGTAAAATGATTTTGAATATCTTTTTTTTTTTTTTATTCCTCCATGTTCGGTTACTTTCACTCTGTGTAAATTTCTCCCCATTTTGCTCTTAATTGCTTGTGCATCAGTTATGTTACTGAAATGTACTAGTCAGGAGGTCTTTCTTAAAGCATCTGATCCATTTAATGTATTCAAGTGGCTTTAAAGATAGTTAAATGATACACTAGTTATAGAATCAATTGCCTGTAGTTCCTTTTCATCCATATGAAAAGTCTTTAGCTCTAGTGCTGTTTCACAATTTTTCTCCCTTGAACTCTTGAGAATTGCATTTGCTGGATGTTAAAACCACAGGAGATATGTGTTGTTTTTCAAAGTAGCTGTAACATTCTTCTGTTCGCTCCATCTACCTGGTAGCTGTGTTATTTAAAGCAGCATGAGGATAGTAGGGCAGAGTGGTAGATCCTAAAGCTTTTTTTACAGTTGTAGTGAATGAGAAATTAGTTTGTTTTTGACTTCCACCTAAAAGGAGCTGGCTTTTGTTTGATAAGTAATGGGAAAAGAATAGTTTGCTAAAATTTAAGATGGAAAAAAAGTTGAAAAGTGTATTAATGGGTTTTTGCTCTTTTTCTGGTCCTTAAGAAGAGGAGGTATTGGTGATTTAATTTATATTAGCTCTAAATGGTACAAGCAGTATGCATTTTGTTCAGAATTTAAGGGAGGAGTAAGTGAGATAATTTAGTGTTAACCCTTTCTGGAAAGGGTCTGCCAGAAGTAAATACAGTATGTAGACTTCTGAAAATTCCTTGGCAAGAATGCATGAGGATGGTTTCAAGTAATTCTGTTAGAAGACACAAAAGTACATTATAGAAAGGAGTTGTCTCTTTTTTCTTGAAGTAGTTAGCAAGTTTTAAATGAGCAGTCTCTGCAGGGATACTCAGAGCCTGGTAGGGGAGTGCCAACATGGAGAAAGTTTCTTGGATGAGGGCCAATGTAACAAATGCAAGCAGGCAAGCTTTGTGTCCAGACTTGTGTTTCAGCTTATGCGAATGGATTTAATGTCCTTAGAGATCAGGCACTGTGGCATAAATTGCAGCAGAAGTACTATAGTACAGTGTGCTTGGTTTCATTCGCTGTTGTTTTTGATGTTGGAGGATTAAGGGGAGGGGAAAGGATCAACTACCCAGGATGCTCTGTTTGGAGGAGTAAGTGAATTTCATTGTCGTCAGAACTAGATTGCCATATGAGTTCTGAACAGCGTTTGGCTCCTGAGGATAACTGCTCTAAAAATAGATTTGGAGGAGAGGTTTCTCTTGGGTCCAGTTTCAGGTTCCAGCTGAGCTGGCTTTAGGAAACCTGTTTGCTCCTGTTGCAAATAGGAGGATAACAGTGAGGATATTTCTTATTCTGCCTTCAGCATTAATTTTTGGATATCCTGACACACTCGCTCTGTTGGTGGAAATCGAGCACTAATGTTATGGCTGACGACACAGGTATAATCCTAACGTTTTTGTAGTGAGCAAATGGAAAATGTGTACTTGGAAATACCAGTTATGTCTGATTTTATAATCAGCAAAATAACTGGCTTACTGTTGTATGTTTTCTTGCTAGTTTGCTGTCTAGTCTGTGTTACAGGCTGCCTCTGTTCTCTCTGATTACATGTTATCTGGACTAGAGGTATTCCATGAGTTTATGGCTGGTGGTTAATTGTAAATAATTTTTTGCCTAATAGAGCATAAATTAACATGAGAAACACTGTTTTGTCTTCAAATATTTGACTTCAGAATTATTTTTAGAGTATGTAAAATTGGTAGGTGTCTTGAAGGTAAGCCAAATTAAAAAGGTTTTCATACAAGTAAAAAGGTGGATGTGACTTATGGGGGGTGGGTGAGGTATAGGATTTTATAGATTTGCTGTTGAGCGGTAGACTGTGCTTTAAGACTTTCTGATGTCTGCATAAAGACATCTGTTGGTGTAAGCACAGGCTTACCAGATATGGCAAGTGACCTACTTCTGGCATGGCTGGCAGCATGTGCAGGGAAAGGGCTTGAGTTGAGAATTAACTGTTTGGAATGAGCTGTGAGCCAGCTTCAGTCCTTGTAGTGTTTTGTTCTGACTCTGCATGTAGCATTATTTGTGCAGATTGTAGATAAATTTTTTGTTACGTAACCTCCATTTATATAAAAGTGTTGTGTGATCAAGCTGCCGTGCTTGAGTTGTTATTCAAGAGTTTTGTAAATAATTTTGCTATAAGGTAGAAAGCCCCAGCATAAAAATATGTCTTTGTGACTATTGTAAACTACATTTTTATAGCAAAATCTATTTTGGAGGAATTTGCATGAAACAATCTCTTATACTGCAAAAAATATGAATAGTTCTGCTTCATTACATAAATAAGTTGTATTTTCTTTCATTTTCCTGTTCTTCTGATAAGTAAAGCTTCTTTCTTGGAAGGCAAATAGCAGTAAGTGGTCGAAAACAGTAAGGCAAATAAGCGTGAAATGCAGTAAGATCATCTTTCCTGTTTGCTCCAGAACCAAGTTGCAATCTGGAATCATTTAAACTGTTTTTAGCGTAAGGATTTAATTTTAAGTATATGCAAAGCTTTCATTGACTGCCTTGCTATACAGGGGAAGCCGTGCTGTTACATACTGTAATTGTTTATTTATAGTATTAACATTACCAGTTCAAGAGTACTGTAAGTAATCTTCATACAGTTGAGCATATTTCTGAATGCAGATGCTGCTTTTCTGTCCCTCAATTTTTAGGCTACCCATACATTTCCCACAAGAGCGATGTTACAGTGAGCTGTGTATATGGACCCTGCACATATATAATTAGAGGACTGTGCAGTAGCAAATTATATATACCTGATGTGAGGATAAGTTGCCTCATTTTCTCTCTGAATAGCATTTGTGTTTAATGTAGAAAAGAAACTAAATAGTTGGTGTTTGATCTTTAAAGGGAGTAGTGTTAATAAAATAATTTCTTTTTTCAGTAAAAGGCTGAGCTGAATGAGAGTTGACGTGGGTCAGTGGTTTTTATATTGATCTGAACTTGGTATAAAGTACAATGTATGTAATAAAAGAATATTTTATTACAGCTGTAAACCTGCTGGCAAGCAGGGTCAGTGAGGACTTACATATAGTTCCTGTTACAAAAACAAGTCAGTCACCCATCTCATTACTTATCTTTCAGATATACCATTTTATTTTAAAAAACAATTGTGTTGATATTTAGCGTCTAAGAGTATTTTTGTCTTTTTCTATGATCAGTGTTGATAAATACATCTAACATTTCTTTCAATTAGTATAAAGATAACTCCTTAGCTTATCACAATATTCATGACAAAGTTTCTTGCAGCATTCTATAAATCATGTAAGAAATAGTTTTGCTTGGATAACTGGGCCTGCATGTAGCTGAGCAGGCAAAAGTTGATTTTTAGAATGGAATGAAGTGGAATAGACTAATGAACTTGAAACTGCAGCCAAGTACCACCCTTGCAGCAGTAATGTCAGGGGGCAGAAGAGCAGACATTGAGCTTTGGAGGAAGGCCACAGGCAGGCATCTTTCTGGTTACATATTTATTTAATTTTATATATATATATATATGTATATGCATATCCCTCTTTCACTAAAGCAATCCTAAAACAACAGACTAAGCAATTTATGTCTTCTCTAGTGATGATGCCCATTTGAAACTTGCTACACATATGCTGGGTCTTTCACTGTTATTTGTTTACAATTATGTGTAATTTTTTATATATATTTACTTTCCGTATGTGCAGTTATAAGTGAAACCATGATTTGTGTTATGTCTCTGTGTCATCCTTTTACTTGTATGTTCCATAGGACTGAAGTTCTAGAGTTGTGTAGTATGGAGTGAATCTCTGCTTAATTCTAAGCATCAGGGAAGATGGTTTTAGTTGGCAAAGTGTTCTGAATTTGAAGTCTTACCTTTAACATAGTTCAGGTTTTAGAGTTTTCTTAGGCTATGTGAATTGTCACGTTGGTTATTTTGACTAGTTTTGAAACTTGATTTAGGAGAAATGCTTCTCTTGCAAATCTTTTCTGCTGGCCATACTGGCCTCTGGTGGCAGTCTGGGAACTGCGGGGAACAAATGCAAAGCATTTCAAAAATGTGAAGCTCTGTGTAAACAGACATCAGAGGGGAGCAAGGCAGAATTTTCAGCTAACTTGTAAGACAAATTAGATGAGCTTTTGGTGTTTGGTTGGTTATGAGGCTTTTGCTTAGATAATCATCAAGCTTCTCACAGTAATTTACAGTGAAATGGAAAGCAAGTAAAGGTAAAGTTTAAAAAAAAACCAACCAACCAAAAAACTCCACAACAAAACCTACCATTGTTGCTCAAATGTCTAGTATTCCATGTAATCATAAACACCCAGTTTTATAATTGTATCCTCAATAATAAATTTCTAACTCTTACATCCATTTTTTCTTCTTATTTTATTTTAACAGAGACTAAGCATGGAGGAAGCAAGAATGGAAAGAAAGAAGGCCTCTCTGGAAGCTCATTTTTCACCTGGTTTATGGTAATTGCTTTGCTGGGAGTTTGGACGTCAGTAGCAGTTGTCTGGTTTGAACTTGTAGATTATGAAGAAGTTCTAGGTAAGAATTCTAAATCTTAAGATTTTTCTAATAATGTTATGATATGCATTAAGTGAATGCCATTTTATGTCTTTAGATAGATGACTTGTCTACTGTAGTGTTTGCAAATTATCTGCATGATAAGAATAGGCAGTGTGGTTCAAAATGTATGTTTTAATGCTGAGCACTATTATGATGTTAAAATGGGGTTCTCATAAAAGGGTATTAACATCCTGTAGGCTGTCTTTGTAACATATATACTGTAGTTAATTTGAGAGGTCAGCTAAATATGCAGTTTGAATTGAAGCTCTCAGAAACTCTCAGCAGTGGTTGAAAGTAGGCAGCTAATGTTAGCTCTGCTCTGATGGACTGTCATGCCTGTAGGGTCAGTATAGCTGATCAGTCATCCCCTCAGGAGTGAGATGTTGAATGACCTCACTTTTAAGCTTATAGTGGTGATAATTTTATCTCGATATGACAATTTTAAGACAGTACTGTTAATATGATATTTGAGGTTACAAATTAATATCTCGAATTTCAAGATGTTTGTCCATAAGAACAGCCATTTTCCCTGATGTTGTAGGATTCAATATGCACTTTTGCACTGATGGCTTTGCAAAATTTACAAATCTGTTGGTACATGCTTTTTTTTTGATCTGGACTGATTTTTTTTCAGAAAAAATCTCCTGGTTTGAAACTTAACTGGGTCTAGTGATGCAAATAATGTTTTTTGTATTTTTACCATGCATGCAGCCAAAGCAAAGGATTTCCGTTATAACTTGTCAGAGGTCCTACAAGGTAGGATATTAGAGAAATAAGCTTGCTTTACAGTCCCTTGACTGAAAGTTTTGTTTTATTTTATTATGGTTTTAATTTTTTTTTAAGAATTACTTTTCTTCTGCAATGAAATGAAGCTCAGCCATTTCTCATCTGTCTCATTCTTCATGGTTTTGAAGATGATATCATTCTTATTTCTAGAGACTTATATTTTTGCACCAGTCTGCTGTGTTTATCCATAAACAGATATGCCTCCTTTCTAATGGGTTGCTTCCATAAAATGGTGATGAACATATTTTTCTATTCTAGACCCAAGTCTAAATTTTTTCTTCCACAAAACTGTTTTCTAATTTTTAAGTACCATGTTAAGAACTGTATGTCATTTATTTTGATAGCAAGAAAGTTCTACCTCCATTTAAAGAATGACAAGTGTAGAAAATTGTCAGACTATAAGGACACAAAGTTCTGCAAGCTCTGCAGGGTTTCATCCTGTTAGAAGTTGTGTCTGAATTTTATCAAGCCTATAATTAGATAACTCTCTGCTTAGTTTGGTGGTCCCAGGACCCTTCAAATCCTAGATACCATGCTTTTATGCTGAAAATTCTCTTTTAATAGGAACTGAGTTCTCCTTTTGCATATACTTAGGGCTGGTTGAGCTGCAGTTTCAAAAACAAAAAGTGAGAAAACTGATTTGTTAGTCTTACATGAAAGGATGGACAATTTTTTTGTCAGCGTGGAAGGTTATAGAATTGTTGGTAAAATTTGTGAATGGTTTTCCTTTGTCTGAGAAGTAGGCTGCTTACTTTCTGTTAATTTGGCACTAAAAACTATATACCTATATAGCTATCTATTTTCTGAGAATTTAGAATTGCAGAAAACATGTAATCAGAAAACGAATGGCTATTATTTTACAAATTTTTATTATTTTTCCTCAAACATATTGAGTGTTTCTCATGAACTTAAATTTTATTCTAAGCAAAGCATGTCCATGTCAAGTACATAACTATAGGCTTGCTTTAAATCTACAGGCTGCAAAATCAATGCAGGAAAAAGACAAACTTTTGGTCTGAAGTGCAGGAAATACAGAAAGAAACTTGAAATATTTGAGTATTTACCAGGAATTAAAAAAATGTGGTTAAGAATATTACAGCTAGATTGTTAAAAAGCATATGGTAACAACCTAGCGTTGGCAGTCAACCACTGCACATTGAACACTGTACTGGACACAAACAGCCAAATCCCTAATTGTCTTTTCTTCCTCTCTTTGCGCTTCTAGGCAAGCTTGGGATATATGATGCTGATGGAGATGGAGATTTTGATGTGGAAGATGCTAAAGTATTGCTAGGCAAGTACAAATACAGGTGGAACAGTCTATATAATTTAGTTGGCATATTCAAGTTTTGCTTTTTTGTTTTTAAGTCAAAACAATATTTCTGGTTTGTTTGTTTGTTTTTTCCTAGTTTGAAAACTTAAGTTGATTTCATTGTGATGAGTTTTTCCTTAATGCAAGTTGTAGGTAATTTTTGTTCTTTTTCTTCTAATATAGCAATGTTAGCGGAAAGCATTTAATCTTACAGGATGATTTTTAAATTAGGTGGTTGATGCTACTGTATTGAATGTTAAAGGATGGTTGTGATTATCAATAAATTTATCAGATGTAGGAACTAAGATGCTTCTAGAGTGAAAACATTGTTTATGTTAACATGTTAAGCCAGGTCCATTTTAAAATGACTTTAAATGTGCCTTCGTACTTCTTAGATGACTATTTGTGTAGTGTATTTTTCGTATTGTCTTTCCTCTATTCTGAATTCTCCACAAGTCTGTTCATTTTTTTGCCCTTCAGAAACAGTACATGACATGAATTTTTCTTCTCTGGCATTGAAACACTGGGTTTAGGCTTCTGTTCCTTGTAATTTGTGAGAATGTCTTTCTGCTCACTGTGTATCTTCAAAGGGAAATTTCAGTCTCTAGACATGCTTTATGATAGTGTTGTTTACTTGCATCTTTTAAAGCACTGCCTTCTTCAGCTTCAGTCAAGCCTTGGATAGATACTTCTTGCCTACCTGATGGTAGAAATTTTACTTAAGTTTACTTTTCTTTAGATTTTCTTTAGTTAGTTTGTTCAACTTTAAACCTCAGCTGAGCACACAGACCTGTAAAATTAAACAAATTAACAAAGCAACGAACCCCCCAGCATAGTAACTAGCAGCTTGAGCAGAGGACAACATAGAATGTATCAAACTAGTCAAAGTTACCAGTAGTACATTAGGATGTTATGGTTTGCTATTCATTTGCTATTTCTAATTCATACTCCATAAAAATCAGCTTATCATAATTTTATTTTTCCTACTTTTATCTGGAGAAGTAAGCAAGTCTTTGGGAGGATGTGTGTTCATTTGTTTAATCCCTTCACGGTTTATAGAAAACCCATATAATCAACTGAACTAGTTTGCAGTGGTGTGAATGTGAGAGTCACTCCAAAGAATCTCCAGCACTCTTATTGGCTACAGAGCTACAGATTGGGTGTTAATTATAATTGGTGACTAAGATAATACTTGGTATAGTTACAATCCTAATCTTTCTCTGTCTATTATGTAGTGTATGGAAACTGGATATCCGTTATGCTGCTTTGTTCCATCTCTGTTTTATGCAGCCTGATATAGCTGGGAGTTCTGCCAGTACATGAAAGTGTTTCTATTCTAAGCTTGTCTTATCATGCATTTAAAACTTGTACTTCAAATGTGACCTTAAAAGGTCACAGATCAAAATTTATTTTTATTATTTTTGAAAAGTTACTTAGAAATAGGATTTAATATAATTTAAATTTGAGAATAATTTTTGCAGGATGAAAGAAATAATAAATTCTAAAGTTTTGTGACACTGAGAAAATTATGAATATAAAAAAATATTTTTGCCAATAACAAGCATGTTATATTATTAACTGAACTTTCTTGTAAGTTACTGTGCTTGTTTACATTTAAAATTTAATACGAAATAAAAAATCAGTACCACAATGCAGACTGAAATTTTTTCATTGATGCAGAAACAGGAAGACTGAATTCCGTCTTGAGGAATTTGTCTTCCAGAATTAAGTTGCTGTAGTAAAGGAAATTTAATAGTAAGCCTACTTTCTGAATATTGAGTGCAAAGCTCCTTTTATTTGTGAGGATTTTGTAAGGAAGGCTTATTACTTTCTGGGATTTTTTTTCTGGGTCAGACTGCCATAACAGCAAGTGGTTTCTCTGGTACAAAAGGAGTTGCTGTAGTTTGGTGTTTAATGATAGAGATTCATATGCTTTTTTCTCTTCTGTTCTTTAGCTATTACATCACTAGTATTGTGTATTGAAGTATGTGATATGATACAGTGGTTTAATGTTGTCCATTTCCATAACCTTTAGTTTTCACTACAAATTTCAAGATTGAATTTCATATTAATTAAAAAATTAAATATCTTTTAAGTTTAAATTAATTTAATTAACATTTTGAGAAATGCTTCTACGAGCATGAGTTTATTTTGTATTTCAAATAGTGGTTTAGTAGCTGATAGTTTAATAATTTTCTGTACTACTTGGCTATACCTGAATAGAATAATTAAAATTTAGTATTTTATTTCTTGTTTGTATAAGGTATGATAGGATCTGTTCTTTATTATTTGTTGGAATCAAAGTGGGTTTCATGATTTGGATCTATTGAGGGATTTATGTAATTTTCAAAAGGACGTGCAAGAAGTTTGTTCTTCCCCTCTTCCCCCACTCCCTGTGTAAAAGAAGTAAAAAAACCCCAAAATACCAAACCACCTACAGCCCCTCCAGTCAACCAACCCCAAGTAATTATGGAGTATTGTAGCATTTATTTAAAAATTATCTGTGGTGGAAATGCAAACTTGTTGAAGCTAATCTGCCATTAACTTGCAGATTTTGTCTTTTTCATAGCTATTTCTGAGGTTCTGTTTACAGACTTCCTTCTGGTAATGGGAAGAGAGGCTCTGTACTCTGCTCTTTTAGGGGCTGCTGTTTGCAGTACTTTGCTTCCTAGTTTTTGTCCACTCCAATTGTTTTTGGAATGGTGTTTTTCTTAGGGAGAGTGCTACACATCTGACCTTGCTTTATATCAGTACAGCGAAGCAGTGGCTTTAGTTGTATAACCAAAAAAGTGGCGTGTATAGGGGTACCAGTGTCTGTTGTAATAGTCACTTTGGAGCTAAGCTGTTTCTTTTGTACTTATCTCCCTTTTAACAAGCAACAATATCCTGAGAAATTCTCCTTAAATGCTTGCAGTAGTTAGTTTTGGAACTGCAGCTACAGAAAACAATCCCTTTATTGTTCTTGTGCATTTAGTTCAGAGTAGGACAGCTATGCAGAAAATGGCAAAACCCCATCCTCATGTATCAGCAGTCAAATGGTAATAAGCAGTAGAATCCAAGTAAAAAATCTTAGTTTCCTCTGGTTCAGCTACAGTAGAAAAATATGTTTGCAGGCAGTCACACTGAGATTGCACATTCAAAAAATCTATAGTGAGATCATAGGTTAAAAAAAATGCTTTTGCACAGTTCAGCTGTTTAGGATAAATTTTATTCTCTCTCCTATTTTTCTTGTGTTCTACTGTAGCACTTTCAACTATTAAAGATTGGCTTGTGCTCATTTTCATAAGAAGTGTTCACAGGAGAAGAAAGGCTTTGTCTTGTTAAATGCATGTAGGGAAGTCCAGTGCCCTACTGCTTGTAGTAACTATTGAACAGACAAATATTTTGACTCCTTTCTTCACTTGGATTTAAATTGTCATGTTAAGACTTCTCTTGAAATAAAGTAGCTATATCTTTTGAGTTCCTGCTTTAGTAGGGTATGACTGCTCTGCTTTTGTCACCATTTTCAGATACTTGTTACGAGCTTTTGTGAGCTTATCAGTTATTACTTTGTAAAACATTTCTTCTTGATTATGGGGTGAATGAATATGAAAAACAGAGTATTAATGAGTTGGTGGTTTTTCTATACTCTTTCTTAGAAAGCAAGATAAACATATGAAATCCTGTGGTTTTTTCCTTTAACTCAGGCTGAATTGTTGCCTCCTGAGTTTTTTTTTTTTGGTTTTGTTCTTGGGTTTATTTTGTCAAAGGCCATTATCTTCATCTTGGATAATTTTTGCAAAGAATTGTAAAGAAAAGGTTTAGGGTTTTGGTGGGGTGGTTTTTTTTTGTTTTTCTTTGGGGTTTTTTTTGGTTTTTTTTTGACAAAGATTGTAAGACATATTTTTCCTATTTCTGTGGTTCCCTTTGGAGTCCTATTATTTTCAAAGAAAAGAATGCTGCTGTACTCCGTTTTGCAAATATAATTGCCTGAAAGTCTTATTCTTGACTTTGTGCAACAACAGGAGCCTCTATAGGATTCTGTACATGTCTACAAAAATGACTTCTTGAGGTCTTTTACAAGGAGTATGTTGGTTTTCTTCTTTTGTTGGATTTTTTTTGGGTTTTTTCCCATTATGTTTTTATACGAGCTTCTGACAGACTAGAATGACACAAGCATTAATTCTGTATTTATTACTTAGATTGTACTTTTAGGATTTTTAGATTCAAGTTTCCATTCTTATATTGAGATTTTGTTCTTCAGTAAATATCCTTACTTCAGTTTATGTTTTTATATCTTGTATTACCCAAATTTTGAAAACAAATTACAATAATTGAGTACTGTGCATAAAGTTGTTTATAAAATTTAATTTTTATAGAACTAAGCCATGGAAGAAGTTGGAGAGGGATATTTATAATACCTTGATTGCCTCCTGGATTCAATCTGTCATTTTTAAACCTTTGGGCTATCCAATGAAAAGTTAAAGAGAATGGCTGGTCACTCAAGTAGAGGTTCTGGACATCCAGGTACAAGGATGTGGAATATCATGGGCTTGGAAACTTCTTCAGAATTATCATTGATAATTTCACTATGTGCTGTAAGAAAAACATGTTGAAATGTGCTAAATGTCTCTGCCATGATTTTCTCTATCTTGATTGTTTCATTAACCTGCATCTAATATTGCTTTGTAATCTGCATGTGCAACACGTTCACTTAATTTTGTGTTTCAACAATCTGTCTTCACCTTTAGCTCACTTTTCTGCTTGTCTTTTCAAAACAAATGAAGGTTTGTTCTGGTTAGAATTGGGGGAAATTCCTCCCTCTGCAGCTTTAAAGCATACCAGTAATTGTTTGTTGTTGCCTGGTCATTCTCTTGTGCTTTTCCTAGAATGGAAAATTTGAAATGTTATTTAGTAAAAACTGTAAAACAGTGATTTTAATTAAAAAAAACCAAACAAACCTAGGCAAGACCTCCCCAAAAACAGGAGGGGGAAAAAGCATAAGCCATGGCTTATTTGCACTTTACAAATGCCATTTAGATCAGTGGGTCTCGTAACATAAAATAGTAACTTCTAATATTAGGGTCTTTAGCAGTGATGAGGTCACTCTTTGCTCTTCTGACCTTCTCTACTTTAGCTCTTTACCTTGCTTCAGATTTTCTATATAATAAAACTTATACCCTGTATTGGCTACCTACTCATTTTTATCTGGTGTTCTGTATATCTTCAGGTGCGGAAATAATTCCTGAGGATCAAGTGCATCATATAGAAATCTATCATAGAAAAAAATGTTTGAGAAACATCTTAAAAAACCCAAAGAAGCAAACAAACTGCATACCCAGCAATTAGAATCCTCACTTCTAAGCAAAATCAAAATTCTGCATGGATAAGAATATTATCCTTAGCAGTGTGTCTGTGACGAGATTGTTTATATACTCATTTAAATGTTATTCTTGGCCATCAGTTGCAAGCTCTCAAAATTGAATGTAATGGTTTAAAAAATAAAGAAAACAAATTCAGTGATTTTGAAGTAGTAGAAGATTACTGATAAAAAAATTGTCTTAAGGTGAATGCTGTGGCAGAAAACCTGAATATAAATGGATTTAGATTTAGGACTAGGAGGAAGGAAAAGCGAAGCTACTGCCTTTTTTTTCTCTCTCTTTTTTTTTTTTTTTTTAGTAAGATTCTGGCATAACATTTTGCATGTTTATTGCCCAAATTATAGTCTGTATTGGAAAGATTCAACTTTCTTAACATCCTTCTATTTCCTAGTTAGCATTCCTGTAAAGACTTCTGTCTGTGACAAGAGATGTCTTTCACAGATCCTTCTTTTACAGTTTCCTCTTTCCACCTAACTGCTGTCTCTTTTTTCCCCTTCCCTCTCTCTCTCTTTCCTCTATTCTTGTATAGGCCTGACCAAAGATGGCACTAATGAAAATATTGATTCTCTTGAGGAAGTCCTTAATATTTTAGCAGAGGAAAGCTCTGATTGGTTTTATGGCTTTCTCTCATTTCTCTATGATGTATTGACTCCTTTTGAGATACTAGAAGAAGAAGAGAGCGAAGCTGCAGATGATGTTGATGGTACGTCACAGAATGAAGGGGTTCAGGGAAAAAAGACTTGTGTTATTTTGGATTTACAGAACCAGTGACTGAAAGACTAATTTGATTGGCTTTCGAGAATGTCCATGAAATCATCAACCTTAATATAGCAAGAATTTATGGTATTGAGGGGAACCTCCCAAATGGACACTCTAAAGATTGAACTAAAGTTAGCCATGCAATACTGTTTCAGTAGTTGAAAGCCTGTCAATAATTTTTCCATTTTTGTGACAGGATGGCAAGTATTACACAGGTGTGTAAATATGTAGAATAAAACGTGTATCTGTGGTTGTGTAGTTGGTTTCTGTATGTGCTTCAATTTGTGCATTTTGTGCACAAAACTTACAAAGCTTAAGTGTAATAATCTCTACTGTTAACACTATAACATTTGTCTTTCTAGCAAACATTAACTGACGCATTTTGTAACAGCCTTGAATGTATTCTAGCATGACTGCATTTTGTAAATACATATTTTTATGTTAATCCTTGATATAGTCATGACAATGATAATTCTCTTGTGAAATATAATTTTAATAAATAACTTATTTTGTGATTCACTGATTTCTCAGATAGGTTATTTTTTCTTGTTCAAAGAAAAGCACTAATTTATAAGTGCTTGAAAATTCTACAGAAATATTTATTTCTAAGTTAGCTAACATAATGTATTCAGAAGCTACACTGTCATATGGTTTATTCCCACTGATTTGTCTATTTTCAAACTAAATCTTCAATCATTTCTTTAATATGACAATCACATCACAAGGGCTGTTCCAAATTTCTTTTAGTTTTTAAGGTGGGCCTTCTGTGGAATTGGGAAGCTATGATTATGTATTTCTAATGTAATACTGAATATATTAAAGACTAATTGAAAATTAGAATTTAATGTCTTCTATTCCTTGAGAAATTTAAGTATTTAATGTAGTTTTGCAGATTTGAATCTTTTTCTTGTGAAACTGTTTTATGACAGTTGTTCCAAAAATACTTTCCGTGTATGTGAATTCTGTCTGCTGTCATGAAGTTACTGGTTGAGAAAGGACAGTTTATAATTGTGTCCTGCAGTTTGTATCAGGTATCAAAAGCTGAAATGGAGCTGTCCTTTTAAAACATGAATAATGTACTCAAACAAATTACTATTAAAAATGTATAAAATTGTTTTTTGTAATGCCTGCTTTGCTTAAGTTTGTATTGGTTTCCTCTATGAAGTTGATACCCGAGTTTAAACACTAGTAGTTGCAGGCTGAAATTTTAACATCTTTTTAAAATAAATAAAATTCCACTTACTTTGGCATGCCATTTTTAAAGCAATTTAACATGCCTGTTTGAAAAATCTTCCTCTAGATCATCCAATTCAGGTTACTATATAATCTTTTAAAAGTAATAAAAATGTGCTGGTGTTAAGCAAGTGAAATGCTGTGATGGGCTAATACTGCTACTCAAGGTTTACGAATTAAATAGAGCCATGAGAGCATTGGTCACATTTTCTTCCAAATATTTGGGGATTAGGATATAAGAAAGCTAACAATATATAAATTTAATGGTTTTTAAAATAAGATACATGAAGTGTAAGGCAAAGAAAATAAACAAACCCCTAAACATTATAAAAATAAATGCTAGTAGATCTAGAATATTACTCAGCAGTTTGTTAGCAAGTGCAAGAAACTTGCAGTGTCTGAGATGTAGGAAATAAGTAAGCTTGGGTTGTTTTGTTTTGGTTGAGAATTTTTTAAATTCAATTTTTGAAGAAGATTTGAATTGGAAATAAGAATTTCATCACTGTTTTGGGCTAATAAAACCTCTCAATGGGAATTAAAAAGTTGTCATGGAACATTGAATTCTATTGTAGGTGCTTCAGTAATGGAACTAGATAGCCAAAAAGAGAGGGGAAACATCTGCTATAAGAATTCTATATAATGAATTTTATACAAAATTGTTAAAAAAGAAATTGATAAACTGGAAAATTTTCAAGTGAAATTGAGGTGGATTGCTTGAACCACGAGAAAGCTACAGGCACTGAGATAGGTGATCATTAACCAGTGAATTCGTTTAACATGGGCTGCAGATATGAAAGGCAGGCTAACAGAGTTCTGATTTGGTATCATGCAACTTCCTGTTTGGTTTTATTAAGTGTGTAGACATCGGCTCAAAAATAATTCTAGTGGGAATGAAGAATTTGTCAGGGGAGAAGGGGTGAATGCAAAGACCTAAGTAAGTATCTTTGTAGGGTACTTCATTTCTGGAAAATAGTCTTCTCAGAAGTGTTCAGTCTTGTCTGGGGTTGTTTCTGTTGAGTTAACAATTGAACTCTCACCCGTGGTTCTCTCCAGAAGTTTGGGATAGAGGAGTTTGGTTTTCATATATTCTATTAATTGTTGTGATTACAAGCAGAACTTGGCTAGTAAGGGTGATAATAAGATTTAGTTGAATCTTCAGTTATATCAGCATGGCAGGCTTTTTTGTTTGTTTATTAATTTGTTTTTAAAAAGGCATTTAAAAGCAAAAAACGTTAAGCTGAGTATGATGTGCAGATAAGCAAAGAAAACTGAACAGTATCCCAATTTGCTTGTGAGTCTTCACAAATAGTTTGAAATTAGTTGAGGAACTTGAAAACCTGATTTTTAGTTTGATTGTTCATGACTATAAAAATACAGTCATTAAATTGTTTTAAAGTATTTTTAAAGTGTGAGTTGAAAGCTGTGGCATTTTGCCTTCTCTTATGTTAGAATAATTATTTTAGAGAACAAGGCTGCCACTTTCTCCTGCATTTTCTGGTTTGAGAATTTAAAACAGGAGAAAATGAGTAGCAAACAATGTTTTTTGTGTGGAAAATATGTTGTTTAAGTGATAGGTACTTGCTGGGGTTTATACCTAGCAAGGAATGAAACTTCACTGATTTTATATTAAATTGGACATGCAGGTTTCATTAGATACCCTCACATTCCTTGCAGTTAATTTATATTAAGTTTTCAGAATGCCAGAAATAAATACCTGTGACTAAAACTGTAGTGTTCCAGTTTGTCTAGCGTTTTTAGAAATCTGTGGGCTGTTTGTCATTTGTTGGTAAATGTTTGATATTTTAATTGCCAGTCTTCAAACAAAATACTGCATTAACCTTCGTAGTAAAGCTTTTGCTTGCTTTCTTGTGATACTAATCAAATTTATAGGGGTAAAACCCCTTAACACCCATACATCTGAAATGGCTGAAAACTTTCAGAAGCTTTGAACCCCAGATTTCTGTGACCACCTTCAGCAGTATTTAATTTGAAGGTAAAAGAGTGTTATATGGCAGAGAGAAATCACAATGCTCATAATGTATAGAATAACTTTGAATTGAAGTGAATAAAGAATACAGAGATTGTTTGCATATCTATTAAAATTTTTATTGCAAAAATTTTTGCCAGTATTTTCCCCCTGCCCCCTTTAAAAAATTTTCATTATTAGTTAGCCTTAATTGACTGGCTATAGAAGAAAATCAAATTTTCATAACTGTTATTGGTATAGGTTGCATTTAGATGGCAGCACAGAAGAAGAATATATTGAAGCATGAGAAAGATTTTTATTTCATTTCATGGTCAGATGGAAGAGGTAAAACCTACCTGTGTTGTAAATGTAATTTGGGAGCTGGGGAAAGCTGTTGTGTACAGATCAGTCATTTTGGAGAGATGTGTTACTGTGTTCCCTGTTTGGTTTCCATCAGATAAGCAGCTATGATAATGATGTCACAGTAGCATGAAATACATTAAGTGTTGTCTTTCTCATGGTCAGGATGTATGTCTCAAGATGAGGCTAATAAAGTCAAGATTTACTTGTTGGTTTCTTATATCTGCTCAGACAAGATGCAGCATAAACATCTGTGACTTACAGGGAACGAAAATGCTTCCTACCAAGTGTATCTGATCTGGATTTTTCTTCTGACATTATGCAGTTAAATAAGCAAGAGATATTAAAGCAATGTGTGGAGTATGTACTGAAGTTTGGTGTTTTGTTGTTTGAGGGGTTTTTATGCTAATTGTATGAATGAAAACTCTTGCACTTGGAGAGTTACAGGCTTTGGTAAGACAAGCACTCTGAGCTCGCTTAAAGGTAAGTGGGTGTTAGCTTTCTGTCAGTAAACTAATTTTGTTTAGCAGATGACCTTGTATATCTAAATACATAGCATATTATAAATGCACAATCATAGTAGTAATTATGTGCAGAGGGATATACGAACAATCATGATTTTTTCTCACTTGCAGTTCATCTGGAAAAGGAAAATAAAAAGGAGAGAAAAAAATGTTAATAATTATTTTGGCTTACAGATGTGTATTTCGTCTTTTGGTACTGCAATTTTAACATCTTTCACTAATTTTTTGTGTGGCTAAGGAGGTTCTTGATGGAATGTCATAAATTAAGGCAAGAGTCTGAACACCAACCCTAGTGTTTTAAAACTGGACACTTTATATCCTGTTATCCAGGCTTTGCATAAATTACAGAAGGGTAGCAAGCGCTGTCTGTCAGCTCCTTAGTGCTAACCTGGCCCATGTGCTTTCTGCAGTAAATGCAAAGTAGCCTCTCCCTTTTTCCCATCTAAATGGATAAACCACCTTAATTAGCTTACATTTGTTTCCTGGTGCTGCAGGTTAAAAGTGTTAGTGCAGGTAGAGGTTGTGGAGAAATTGACTTAGAGGAAATTTTTCGCATGGCAAAGCCTTTTGTCCAGCAAGGCTATTGAGGTTTTCAGGATTATTAAGTGACTAAAATAGTATTTGAACATGCTAGGCTGCTCAATGTATTGTTAAATATGAGAATGTTATTTGTCAGCATCTGGGAAACTGCTCAAAAACGGAGAGCTTTTTCCCTATTATTTTTGTTTTGCAATGATTATCGTTGTAAATAGAAATAGTATTTATGTATTTTTCTTCTGATGTTCAAGTTCTAAACCTCTGCTCTCACTTGGGGGTTGTTTGTGGATAATGTTCTTGAAGGTTTTTATGGGGAAAAATAGAGGAAACGACTGGACTTTGTTGCAGAATAAGAATGCTTTGTAATATTCCTGAGCTTCAAGTCAGTTAAGATAGCAAGCTGACCACCTTTAAGCACTGTATGAAAATGACCACTTTGAGAGGAGTATTTAATTTTTATAATGACTATTTGAAGGAGTTATTTAAAAAATATTGTAAACCTATCCACCTATGTTAACTTTGAACTCAACTTTTTAATTAACTAATTCTAATAGTAGCCATTTCTGACCTTCCATTATACCCACATTTGATGTTATAAATTTTATATTTTCTTCTTGCATTGCCAGCATTGGACATTTATAATGTGGGATTGAATGGAAAAAAAGAAGGAACTTTAAAACTAGCTCAAAACAAGTGTGAAGCCACTTGAATTGGACTTTAGAATTAGAGTCCATAAGTTCAATTACATGATTTATAGAATTCTGGACATTTGTTTTTGTGCTCCTGTGCTGTAAGAGCCTAAGTCTTGGATGAATTCCCTTAGATGCCAAATTTTGTCACATTCTCTGGACATTGCTATCTTGGAAAACCAGGTGGTTTGTACCTGTCTTGCTTCAGCATAATTGGGGCTGACAAGTAAGACTTTCCTGTGCTGTAGGGATTTCCCCTTGTAGGGATCATGTTCAGGTAGAAATGAAGATGCAGCAGGATTTCAGTCTTGTGATTATGGCATAATACTAATGTTTTAAAATACATTATTTTACATACCTCTCTTGTGAACAGGTCTATTAATATGTTAAAGTTTACATGATTTGTGTAGTTATGTCATGAAATGAAAATTTGCTGAGAACTTTAGTGTTATACATTGCATAAATCAGATTGAAACTGATCAGATTGAAAAATTACTACTTGTGTGAATATTTAACAAGTGAAATAACAATTATCAGTAATAAGGTGTTTTGTAATCTTTCAACATAGTGCATATATATTTATTTTAAAATAATTTGAAATATCTGTATGATATTTTTTGTGTATACTGATACTTGTAAAATTTTATAGGTTTTTTGTCAACACATGCTTTTAAGAGTATCTTAAAATATCCAGTAATGTTTCATTTTAATATGAAAAGAGGGGAGGAGCTGTAAATTTAAATATGGCTGTGTGCAACTTTTCTGAGTACTGTACTGAGTATTGTTTATATTTTCATTGAGATGTAAATGAAAGTTCTAGTCTGTTTTTCCTTTTATATAAAAAAAAGTTGACTTATTCTTCCACGAACTGCTTAGAAATAGTAAGACCGAATAAAGATTTTAGTCAAGTTAAGAGGTCTGGACTTCAGCAATGGTGGTAATCTATGAGGGAAGAGCTTGAAATACTCATATCTCAGGTATGAATTTGTAAGGAAATGAATCTAAAGCCTGTATTTTTACTTGACTAACCCTTTTAAAAAGTATTTTGGCCATAATGTCAATGCTTGATTTTTTGAAAACGTGTAGTGTAGAAGTTAGATGCAAGGTGACTACAATGACTTTACATTAAATTCTTTGACTGTATTATTTCATTTTTTTAGTATAGGCTATCAGAGTATTGTTTGTTTTTTCAGATTTAGTGTTGATATATGACACAGTTTAGATAGATACTGTTTTCTGGAAGCCTAAGCTCATGGTGCAGATGTTCAGTGTAGGTGTGTTGCATGTCTGAATGAGAAGCCTAGTGTTGAGATGTGGGAATATCTCTTCTTGTTTAATAAGATTATGTATCAGTTTAAAAATACATACTTACTTTACTGTAATACTTACTTTACTATACAGTAATACTTACTGTATCTTTTCAGCTTTTCTTTACTTTCTAGTTGGCTTTTAGGTAGCAACTTACATGATTTTTGTGGTTAAAATTGCTGTGTTTGTGGGATTTAAGTCTTAATCCACAGCATCATGATAGTGATGATCCAGTCTCTTTTAATGGTATTAAAAAGATGAAGCTAAATATTATTTGTATTTTTGGAAAGGCTTTTGCCTTTATGCCTCTTGTGGTACTAGCTGTGAAGTACAATCAAGAGGCTGACTGCCCTCAGTTTGTTAGCTACAATGGGAAAGGAGTCTGAAGTAATGCAGTTAAGTATTTTAACTCTAATGAACTGGTAACTGTTTTTTGGATCTGAGCAAAACCTTTGCCAAAACATTTATTTTACTTTGGATAAATAGTCATGTTGTAATTTAGTGTAAGAAAACAGCCAGTTTATATACTCTGCAATACCTGTGTACTTGAAGGCCTTTTGACTTAACATGTTTATAAAATATTTATAAAATTTTATATAAACATAAATTAGTGTGTTTGAGAGGGAACTGACAAATACTTTGCAGAGAAATCAGAGGGGGTGTCAGTTATTCTTATGTGGCAGCACTTGTCTGGAGAGAGCTGAGCAATCTCCAAGTTAAGATGTTTCACAAGTAGCATCTGGTAATGTGGTACTTTTCTTTGATTAGTTAGTCTTTCGTATCAGTACTTGTGATGGTCCCGCAACTGAAGTTGCTTTATTTTTAACAAGTTAGTATTTTGTATTTTTCCACAGCATTGTAGTGTGCTATGTAAAGTGAACTTTTTACATAACATGGCAGGTTGGGAAATTTCATGTCAAGTTTCTTAAACATCACAAATACGTTCATAACCTATTTCCATTTTGCAACTAATTAGGTGAGGAGCCAGGAGGGGTAGCCAAGAAAAAAACTAAACTCAAAGGTATTTTTGATGTTTTTTTTTAATGCAAACTTTCTGCAGATAATGATGTATGAAATGCATGTGCATTACAAACACCAACTGTGGGTTATAATGTTTACTAATACTAGCGATGTTGGCTAAATATTTTCTAATGATGCAGCAAACTATTGTTCTTATAATTTCTCAGTATTTTCTTTTATTACTGATTGAAATCCAGTTGCAATGCAAGTGCTTTCCTAACTAGAGATTATATTTAGTTTGTGTGGATTTTTCTACAACAGATATCTTGTTTGGATTGTACTTGATGATGACCTGATATTCTGCATGTTTTTAAGTAAGATTTTGCTCCATGTGAAATCCTCTTTACTATCTTCCATGAATTCATGGTACCATTACTATATAGTAATTGGACTTGAGTGCGTTAATTCTTCTAAAACTGTACTTTAATAGTTTCATCTGGTTTTTTTCTTTTTGCTGTGAGAATTGAAATTTAGGCAAAGTTCAATAAGTTCCCCTTTAATATTATTTGTGGGATTGATTGCAACATTTTCTAAAAGCTTAGCGTGGGAGAGCTTGCAACCAATTTATGCCATATATTTATTTATAATTACATTGCTGTATGAACAGCTCATAGTGGTGAAGACAAAAGAAGTAAATTAGCCTCAGCAAACACCAAGGTACCAGGTGTACTTCAGGTGTGTAGCTTTTTATATCTGCTCGGTTATCTCTGGGCAGCATGAGGCTATGGAAACAGTCCATGTGTTATATTAACCACATATAGACTGTAAGGTGTTTTTTCCTAGCAGTATGTGAAAAATGCATGCTATTCACCATACAAACCTTCCCGAGGAAAAAAATGTATCTGCTAAGGAAAGTTTGCTGCTCATTTCAGTGTGGCTTTTCTCAGCATCTTGCATTAAGTTGAAATTTTTAGCATTTGTTCCACATTGTGCTTGTTGGTATAAATGGTGGCAAACTGCATGTTTCAAAGAATGTAGTAAATGTAACTTAGCAATTATTTCCTGAGTTTTGGATTATTTTTCAATGTTTGATATAAGAATGAAGAAATGGCATATTTCAAATGTTTTATGTAAAAAACAATTTGGAAGGAAATATGATGCCATTCCTTTTAGACTGAGCTGTTTAATCAAATTGCTCACTCCACAGAAATGTTACACAGCACCTAGAGGCAGACCTGCTTTTTTGCCTTTACAGACTACAGTTTCTCAAAAGTCTGGATAAAAACAGAGATGTTTATACGTAAAAGTTATAATCACTTTCTTAATAATGTGGGAGTATTTATTTCAAAATTAAATGCGAATATTGCATACATATTTAATGGAAAATTCTCTGAATTTTATTGACTTGAAAGTTCCTTCTTCTGGAGAATTCTACTGGTACTGACAAATATTTTCAAAACTATGGCAAAACGGATGTAAATATTGAACATTAAACACAAATTTGAAGGATTCTGTTCTGGTTGTTTTTGTGACATATTATCTGTATACCCTGTCAAAGCTAAATGTGAATTGAAGTAGAGAAAAGATGCACAAGTGACACAACTACAAAATAAAACAAAGAAAAAAATGTTACTGATAACTGAAAAGCAAAGTTGTAAGAACCAATTTACAATTATTGCTTTGATTTTGCTGAGTTTAGTCTAACCCAGCTAACTTTTTTGGATATAAGTAATCAGGGCATTGGTGTTTCTTCTTACTTGTACTTCTCAATACATACTTCAGTTACCTTTCTTAAGTCTTTGCTTAATACGAGGTAGCAATATCAGTAAAACATTGTATGATCAATTTGTGTAATAACGTTTATAACTGTTACACTGTTGTCAAAGGTTCAAAATTTATTGTGATTTTCATGCTCACAGGCAAAAGTGGTTTTAGCATTCTGCAGAAGTCAGCAGTAAGATAATAGAGGCATGATTTTCTCTAGATTAACACTTGATTTGGATGCAGCTGCAGTATACGCCAAGGTTATTTGCTGGCTGCATGGTGTGAGACGTTCCTAAAAGTCAAAACTAATTTGTTTAAATTGCTTAAAGCATAGGAGTTAATTATACAAGTTTAAATCTAACAAACATTAAATAATAATTTGATTGAAGCTTGTACATGGTTGTTCATAAGATGTTTTTTGGCCTAAGAATGGTTCTCTTATTGAACATTTCCTCTTTTTTAAATGAAAAACTAAAAAGTAAAAGAAGCTATTAAAGAATCACTCAAGAAATTAAGGGAGAAGCAGGAATCCAAGAAAGAGGAAAATGAAGAAGAAAAAAAGAAAACCAGGAAAGGAAAAGATGCTACTGATCGAAAGGACAAGAAAGCTGTTGATGTGAATAAATTAAAGAAAGATTCTGACAAGACTAAAAGAGACAGAGGAAAGGAAAAAGGCCTAGACAAAAGTATAAAATCCAAGGAGACTACAAAAAGGTCAGCCAGTGAAAAGGATGGTGCTGTTCAGGTGGGAAAAGACAAAGAAACAAAAAAAATAGTTAAAAGCCAATCCAAGGAAGACAAGAAAGAAAAGAAATAAACAAGAGTTCCTGTTCTGCTAATGAGGAATAGACCTCAAGAATGTAAAGGTCAATATTTATGTGAATGTGGTAAATATGGCAATAAGAAAATAATGTTTTCTGGAAATAAGTGTGATCAAAGGCTATATATAATATTTTTTTAAAACTGTTCAGTGTGTACTGGTATTGTAAACATAATGCAGAAACATCTGATGTGAAACTCAAGTATGTACATATGTTAATGTGCCTGGCTACCAATGTGTATTGAAAACATTCATATGTCAAATTGATGCCAGTTACTTCAAGGCTACTCTAAATATGGGTTTGGGTTTTTGTGACTGGTTTTTTCCCTTCCTTGTTTACTTGTATTTGCTTGATGTGGAGGTGAAAGTCTAATGTTCTATATGAAATGCAAATTTAAAAGCAATATTAACAGGTTTATCTGGACACACGTAGTAGAAACTCATTAAATATTTCTATTTCACAGAAACAACCAAGAGGAGCATTAATGGACTGTAGTGTTGTAGGAACTAAACAAATAAATGTAACTTATTTTCTGCCAATTTTTTTCCCTAAGGAAACTGTATTTTTTCCTGAGAAAAATATTTTGCATGCGAATAGTCAAACCAACTTGACAGTTGCACTTTATCATGAGACCCCAGGGTATACTCAATCAAAATGTTTCTACATTTTTATCTTTTGATCCCATGACAATGTGTTTCTGCTTTTCTTCCATTCCCTATTTACTTAATTATTTTATTTCTCTATATTTGTGTTGGAAAGCTAGATTCATTATCACTTTTTATTTAACGGTGTCCTGATTTTTTTTTTCAAGTTTGCCAACCTTTTGGTAAGGGAGTACTGATGAAAATTAGGCCATCTATTTCATCATTGATAAGTACTGTTGTATTCCAATTACATTTAAGATGTGATATGCTAGTACTACTCTATTCTGGTTGAACTTGTTTAGAGAATAGCTTATATATTTTGCAGCTATTATCTACTTCAACACTTTCAAGTGCAGGATGCTTCTATAAGCAAAGTCTTGTGTTAGTTTGTTCTTACAGCTTCTGTATTTTCAGCATCAAGGAAGGATTTATCCAGCAGTCTCATTAGAATGAATAAAGTTGCAAAAACAATTTAGGATTGAAGTCCTGAAGGTTAATTCTGTTTGTAGTTTTGCTAAAATTTTGTATATAATAGTTGGCAATACACTTAGCTCAGCCGTTCCATACATATGTCTTCATCATGCTTTGATCCCTAGAGTTATGTGATAATAAGGTTAAAAATGATTGGTTTTTTTTTTTTTTTAAGAGAAAATGAAATATTCAAATAGTTGTGAAAAATAGTTCAAATTAAAGCTGTAGAAAATAATAATTAATAGAGATTAATAGAGATAATTAATAGAGATTATCTACTCTGAGGTATTTCTAAATATTTATAAATTCATGAAGAGGGAGGGAAGAGATGTGCATTGTGAACATTACAGTGCCTTACAAAAAATACGAGAGAATGAAGATTTAGTAAATCCACTTCCATAATGAACATTCTCTGTTAGGTTTTGGTGATGATAGCCTTGCTCTGGTAAGTGTTAAAATGCATATTTGACCAGAGGAACATTCAAATCACACTTCTCAAGGATGGCGGCACAATGGTATAGTGCACATCACTTTTTATTTTCTCCTGTCCTGTGCCAGAACTTGTAACTGTGTGGGAGTGAAATTTCACATGAATTGCTGTTCTGATTAACATATTGTATCTATGACCCAAAGTTTATGGCGTTCTGGAAAGGTTGGGTTGTTTTATTTTTTTCCTTTCCAAGGAAATTTTTATTTGAGCAGCACTCCAGGCTATACAGACAGCCACAAAATAAAGTATTTTTGCCCCAGAGATCTGTTGTGTTGTTGTATATCTTTATGAAATATTGTCATTAAACTTAATGCAACAAGTCACCACATAAGCTCAAAAAATGCACCAGACAAGTAAAAGCTAAATGCAATTTTAATAAACAGAAGAGAGAAAATAATATATTAAAAAAAGTAAATGATTTAGTATATTACATGCTTGACAAGATTGAATTGAAATCAGTGTTAAGCACAATAGACATGTACAAAAGCTTGAAGGTTAAGTTTAGAAATGTGCAAGTGAAACAAAGACACTCTTCTTGGTTCCTTCTTTCCTGTTAAGTAGTCATAGTGCTCGTTTGGTGTGGGATATTGGCTGTCTTTTGAAATTCTTTGAATTCATTTATTGTTCATGAAGCAGAGTGTGTGGTTGTCTGGATCTGAACATGGGGGTGGGTTATTGAGGATACGAAGACTTATTTAAAGCAGTGTATGTGTAAAGTAACTGAACTGTTTGTGAAAGCAAGGTGGCTGTTTCCATGCTTATGGATTCTGAAGTGTGAGAGTGGTTGATATGACTTACTGGTTTTGTCTCCATCCTAAGATGATTGTAGAAGGAAGTAACTTCTTACTCTTGTAGCCATTAACAGTCCTGCAGGAAAAGATATATTTTATAATAATATAATAATCTTATATATTAACAATACTATTTTATTATTATAAATTAATGATATTTAATTTGAATACTAATAATATTGAAGATGGTAATATTTTAATAATCTTAAATATTATTAAATAATATTAAATATTGTCATTTAATAATAATATTTAATATTTGATAATGTTTTTTTCATATTCTAAGTAGGTGGTTTTTTTTAATGACAGAAGAAAATTGGCCAAAAACCAAGTGTAAATTTGGCATTTTTCTTTAGCTTCTTATTTTGACTCCAAAGTGGTGCACTCTTAGTTACACTACTTTTGGATACAGTCTACCTAACTAGCTTCAAATAATTTAAATTTAAATAATATAAAAAGATAAACTTAATTCTCTTATCCTGTAACCATTACTTGAAATAAATACATGTTTTTCTCACAATGCATAAAATAATCTCTCTCTAGTCTACACAAATTTGGTTTGAGACATACTAGTTCAATTTACATTGAGATATGTTTGACTGTAATAGAAATGTGGTAATTACTATTTTTTAAATTGTACTTACTTGAAATGTAATATTTATCCACTTAAGAGTTGCTTTTACAAGATTTCTAGTACTACAGGAGTGTTCAGTATTCTGTCTTTTCCATTGATTTCCATGTATGCAGCTGTTGAAAAACTAGTTTGCCTTGTGCAGTGATGTTTGTTGAGAAGGGAGTCTTATCTTAATTGACCTTGGATGTAGGATTATCAGCAGCTGCCATTTGGAAGGGACTTTGGGAGATCCTTATTCCAACATCCTGCTCAAAACAGGGTCCTTTCAGAGGAATGACCAGGTTGCTCTGGCCATTTCCCAGTGTGGTCTTTCAGACCTCCGAGGATAGGAATGCATAGCCTCTCTGTGCAGTCTTTTCCACTGATTTCACTGCTCTCATAGTGGTGGGGGGTTGTGGGTCTGTGGTTTTTTTCTTATGCCCAGTCTGAACCTCATGTATAAGTCTTGCTTGAACCATACTAAAGGAGAGTTGAGAGGAGAATTAGTAGAATACTAACACATTCTTGACCATATGGTGTCTTAAGATGTGGCACGATCTATTGCAGCTGTATCTTTATCTCCTGCCATGATGGTGGTGTTGATCATTACATTTATTGATTGCTTTCTTTTCATTGTGTTTTGATCTAGAAAGAGGCTGTGGTATAGATAGTCACGATCTTAGTGGTAAAATTCCATCAGTCACACTTTTTCTATAGTCAGTTGTCAAACTAATCTTGATCAGGTCTTCTAAGATGTAACACATGAATTTAAAGTAATTCCTATTCTGTGCAGCTTTTTGTAAAGTTCAAATTAGTTCTTCATAGAACCTATAAAATGGATCATATGAAGCATTTTTTGCCCTAATTGAAAACAGAGAAAAATTTGCTACCTATTTTTTACTGGCTACTGAATAGATGTTGAGAATAGTATAGTCATTTGTTCAGTTACTTTGAATTAAAGCAAGTGCTTAAATTTCTGTCACTTTTTACCTCTTCATTGTATGTTTGTCTTCCAAACATCTTTGTTTACTATCTGGATATGCTTTAGTCTTTTTATAAATCACTGTATATTATGACAGCCCTGTAATTGTTTGAATGCATTTTTGGAGAGTGTAACATCAGTTAATTTAATTGAAAGAACTTTCTTATTTTATAACTGAATCAGTTCAAAAAGGGCATAAAGTTAACTTTATAACTGAAAAATGCAGGCCTTAAAGAAAGATCTGTCCCAGCACAGCCAACATCACCAGAATCTGAGGAGAATGTCCAGCCTGCTGAAAAGTCATATGTCGAGTCAGGTAAGACCTTTTTTGAATCATAGGCGAAACAAAAGACATGATGCTTCATTTGAACTATAATTCTGTGTCATTAACATGCAGACTCTTTTATAGTTTCTTTGTTGGCTTATTTAACAGGAATCATTGTTTATAACTTTGTATAAATCACTGACCATGAAAATTGTAAAATTTCATGGTTACCATTGTAGGTTATCACATCAGAATAACTTTCTGATGATGTGTAGTTGTGGTTTAGATTGATTTCAAACTGTATATCCAACCAGAATAACAGCAGATTCTTCACCTTAAAAAAGAAACAAAACCCTCTCAACAACCAACTTAGTAAGGTAATAAAATATTCACTTTTCTGCTAAAACTACTAGTATATAATAAATACAATAAATGGGGTTCCCACTGTTAAAAAATAATCTAAATATTTTTAAAGCCCTATACTATTAGTAGAATGTATTAGAATTAAGAGGGATTCAATAAAACAATGTTTTACATGTCACATTTCACATATGTGATTTGCATTAGTGTTACTCAGAGAATACATGTTTCTTCCTGTTCATTGAAGAGGCTTATCATATGTGGTGTTTATGTGAACCTAATACATACATACAAATACAGAGCATATGGCCAGTGGAATCTATGGAATATAGATTTTCTTTCAAAAGATTTGCATTACTTTTCTTAGCATATCAATTATAAAATGTATCAAGATATGATTTTGATTTCCTGGTTAGGTGGTTTTTTTTGTGCATGTGTGGTTTTTGTTTTTGTGGGACCGTTTTTCCTAACTGGTGCTATTTTGGATCCTTATTTGAAAATGCAGCTGTTCACCTGGTTTAGAGCTTTTTCGTCAGATGTGTCATTGTAGGGTTTCTCAATGTTAATTTCAGGACATTTATATGAAGACAACACTTCATACAAATTCCTATTATGTCCTGGGCTGGTGTGTTGGATGTTAATCACTTGTCCATGAAACCAGTTTGTAATTTCTCCTGGCAGTTTGTAGCAGAACAAGATCTTGATACTGTAATGTATCTATTTTCCCTGTTTATGAAGTTGACAGGGCCCTACTTCTTCAACTCACATTTTGTTGTCAAATATGACTTGCTAGTGCTGCTGCCTAAATTGTAGGAAGATAATGGATGAAAGTGTTAGTAAATTAATTCCTTAGAAGAGAGTTCTTGGTTTGAATAGTTACCTGACTTTGTTACTACCCCTAGAAAAATACATGTGCAAGAAATGCAGTGTAGATAAATTCTTCCAATTCATCTTCAGATGGATGAATCTGATGTGATAGTTGCATACTTTCTATATTGGAGAATAAGCAAGACAAAATTGTTTTCCTAATTGTATGAGTTGCAGAGGTTCACCAGGTCAGTCTCTAGGGAACTTTGTGAAAGGGATTAAGAACATTATGGAGCCTACTAAAAGCTGTAAGCATTGAGTTAATGTTTAGATTTTGCTTTTTGTGCTTACCTTCACTGCAATTTATAATCCTTTTAGAGCACAAGACTGCTGACATAGAATTGGAAGAGGAAATTCAATCTGTTCTTCATGAAGCTCTCCATTCCCAGCCTGGTAATGCATTTACACTTAGAAACCACTGAAGAGTTTATAAATACTGCCATAGGCTAGATGAATCTCAGAGTCTGTTTTTGGTATGCACTTAAAGTACTTTTGCCTGCATAAAACATTCAAATCAACTTGTTTGGCATTTTCAAAAAAATTCAGAAAGTTCAGTCACCAAATCTTAAAACTGTGTCTTCTTACCCAGACTTGTTTGTCACTAATAGCTCAAATCAGTCATTTTAACAGAAGCTTCCTCAAAACGCTGTGTAGAGGGCAAGAGTGGACAGAGCAGAGTTGGCCTTTACTGTGAGCAAAGAAAGTCCCAGCAAGTTGGGTTTATAATGCTGGACTGTGCAGATAAGTTTTCTGTCACTCCCCATTCCCTTTGGAGACTAGCTGGAAAACACAAAGGGTGTACTGAAGACTGAATATTTGCTGGTAATAGAATATACCAAAGAAAATTTATTCACTAACAGTCTGCATTGTTGATTAGGAGAGAGACATGAAGATGTAGATGAAAGTGTAAGTGACCAGTGGCAAGTAAAGGAAGAAATACATGGAGAAACTTTTGAAGCTCCTGCAGATGACATGCTCAGAGAATTTGAGACTGAAATTCCAGAAGCATATGGGACACCAGACTCAGTTCAGAAAGGTATCTGAATGACTAAATAAATTTAAAATACATTTACAAAAGAAAACTCAACCCAGACAAATGAAAGTATGTCTCATTAAAACTTGTAATTTCTGCTTAAAACAGAGCCTTAGCAAGTGTCAACCACAGCATTATTTAGCAAATGCATATATTTTAAGTCAAAATGGCATATTTTAATGCTATGTGATTTTGAACCCAGGAACCATATGTTATTAATTGCTACTCTATGGGCTTTCAACAATATTAATCTGTGCTCCAGATATGCATATCTCTCCCCAATATAATCATATAATATTGTTTTGGTTGAAAGGGGCTTTAAAGATCACCTAGTTCTAACCCTTCTGCCAGAAAGGACACCTTTCACTAGACCAGATTATTCCAAGCCCCATCTAGCCTGGCCTTGAACTTTTCCAGGAATGAGGCATTCACAGCTTCTCTGGGCAACTGTTTTCTGAAGCACCGTTCCAGTGCTTTGTCACCCGCACAGTGAAGAATTTTTACTTTATATCCAATCTAAACCTGCCCCCTTTCAGTTTAAAGCCAAAATCCCTTTCCTATCAATACATACCCTTGTAAAAAGTCCCTTTTCAGCTTCTTTGTCCCCTTAAGATACTGAAAGACTTCAATTAGGTCACCCTAGAATGTTTTTTTCTCCAGGCTGAACATCAGTTCTCAGCCTTTTCTCACATCTTTGGAGAGGTGTTCCATGTCCAGTCTTTCATCTACCAGCACCCCCAAGTGCTTCTTGGTGTGGCTGCTCTCAATCTTTTCATTCCCCATCAGTAAAGCCTGTATGGAGTCTGTGTCATGGTTTGACACTCACTTCCATGTCAAACCACGACACTCTGCTTCTGGACTTTTTGGTTTATTGAACTAAATTTTAAAGTTTATTAACACAGTTTTTTCTATACTTTATTCTCATTCTTCTTTCATTCAAATATGGCTCCCTAAAAGCATTAATTCTATTTAAGTCCTGCGGAGATGAAGACATCATATAAGGAAGATGCTCATATCTTGTTACCTTGGGGCATTGACTGGATGATGAAAATTGAAGTCAAAATATTAAAGCAGAGTCATATGATCTAAATCCAACTAGGGGGAAATTTTTCTGAATGCTTTTTATTTGTACTGCTGAAAATTTTACCTGTCTTTTAATATCTCCTGATAACTTTTGATGTAATCGATGTAATCTAAAAGTTTTGATTGCTGGAAGTGCACTGAGATTCTTTCTTCACAACCAAAGTAACTCTTCAGTCTGTTAAACCTCCTTGTTTCTGTATCTCTCTTACTCATCCACAGCGCAAGTCAAAGTAGAAGACTAGAGGAGAAATTCAAATTCCATTTACTTTATATCTTTACAATTAAGAAGTCAAAGTGAACATATTCTTCTTTCCCCCAGTTTATTCAGAAATTTCTGTGGAGAGTCCTCTTTTTTTAAGGAAATGTGTATAGAGTTTATTCATATATACACATTCTCGATATTGTATATAAATAAAATAGTAACTTTTTTTCAGTCTATATATACTTATCCTGCTGCCATTAGAAGAAATTTGCTTAGAATTTCAGCTTAGAAATATTACTGTTCTTACATAATATCTGCTAGAGGATTTGTGTTATTGTTTGTTGATTTAAAATGTTAAAATTTGTGCAAATGTATTTATTTCTCAGATGCTGATCCTATGGTGGATGATGCTGGAGCAGTGGAGTCTGAATCATATGAAATTCCAGGTATTTTTTTGTTTTTCCCTGCTCGGTAATAATGGTTTTCTGCCTCAATATAACAAATTTTATGAGAAAGAAAAATAGAAAAGGTTAGACTGGTTTAGAAATAGATAAATTTTGAATTTGTTTTTTTTTTTCCTCTCAATAACTAGTTGTTATTGTCTTGGAGAATTTTACTTAGGGATGACTGCATCATACTTGCTATTGAAAATCTTTATTACAAATAACAGGTAACAGGTATGGAAACTTAGCTTTCATTGGTGCAAAAACTTTTTATTTACTATATGTTTCTGGCCGTTGTGTTATTGAGGACTGGGTAGGCAAGAGATCTGTGGCTCTACAGTCTAAAAAAAGAGAAAATGAGATTTATTGCTTATATTGTCTTCATACAATCTGTATTACTAAGGTTCTAAGGACTATTTTTCTTGGCATTAGGAACATGCAGTTTTTTTACATTTCCTGCAGTACTGTTTGTCCTTTGTGGCTGACTCTGCTATCAGAGAGTGAGTCAATACCAAGGATGTAATTCTGAACTTGTTCTGTCTTTCCGCACATCTTAATCTTGAAAGCTTTTTGAAATTTGGCTTGGACTAATCTGATTACCTCATAGTCATCTTCATGTTATGCTTGATACCATGTACAATGGCATTAGCTCATCTTTCCCATTATGAAGAAGCATTAAATGGATATTGCAATTTCCCAACTGTCTGATAAGTATTTTCTTCAGGATTCTAACAATGTTTCTTTACAGTATGGACAGACTCTTGCATTTACATTAGTCATTGATTTCCGTTTGTACTAGGCTTCTTATGTTTGACTTACTGTTAGCGCTAGACTTTGCAGTTGTATTTGGTGTCACAGATGTGACAGAAAAATAGTTTTATTTGTTTGATACAGCTAAAACTGTTTATTTCAAACTGTGTGGGGGATAACTGGTTTAGAATCCAAGCTATTATACTGCCAAAGTAAAAGGATAAGCTACTCTACCTTCACTATTGTGTTTTCTCACGTGTCATAGTAAGTTTTTGAAAAGAATTTGAAAATAATTGAAATAGAATAGAATTGAAGAGAATATTGAAAAGAATTGTAGCTATAGAGGAAAATAACCCCCAAATTTAGCTAGGTAATGAAAGGAAGTAAATTGCTCTAAATCTGAGATGCCAGAAATAAAGTATGTATTTTGCAAGGTCAGTTTCTGGTTCATATCTTGTCTTCTATAGATCCATCACCAAGTGAGCCTCCTGCACATTAGTAAAGAAGATACTTTGCAATTTTGAAGATAGAGGATGTTTGCATTTTTTATTCATATAAATATTAAAAAATATTGATGGAGACCAATGGCTCTCGTTGCTCTAGTTTTCCTACAGAGTATAGCAGAAGGCTAGAAGAGAGCGTGGCCCAACACCTTCCATTAGATTGCCATGTGTCAAGTTGCAAATGTCAGTATATAAAGTTTTAATTTTTCAGTTTTCAGCTAAGGAGCTGCATTTAGCCATTGATGGACTCATTATGGATAAAAGTTCAAACAAATGAAATATGTTTAATATTTCAATTTTTAATTTCAAGATATTTATTTGTTCATATTTAATTTACAGCCTTAGATGATTATGTTGCAGATTTGGAAGAGAGAGTAAGTGATCCAGACACTCCAGGTTTGTAAATTTTCATTACTTCAAATGATAATATAATCACACTTTTTTAAATGTGCTGCAATGTGATGTGTCATATTGACTGTTTCTTCACAGTTTTATTTTCAAATGGTTTTTAGATAGTTTTAAATAGGACAATTTTTTATGTCACTATGTTACCATTACATTTGTGACCATAACACTCCATGAATCCAATCTGCAAATACTTACATAAGTATTTTGTTCTGTCAGGAGTTTCCTAGTCTAATCAAAGGATTGATTATCCAACACCTATTTATATTCCTAACTTTAAGCCTAAATACAAATATGCATAAACTTGTTGTTTTATGGTGTAGTTCCTGGCTGCATTTTATAATTCAGCTCTCACTTTCAAATAAGATATTGTAGTATTAAGTCAGTATGATTGTTTCTTTCATTTTTGAGTTAAATATGTGACCTTATTAAGCTCTTTTGTGTTATTTATCTGTTGCATGAAAATTCAATTGGAATATGAAATATTAAATATTTCTATTTAAGGTGACTCTGAGATAATGCCAGAAGATCCTATGGAACATTATGCAGGTACAGTCCAAAGTCTTCTTTCTTTTTATTGAAGATTCACTGAATTTTGGCCCCAAACCAAGACAATCACACAACACAAAAAAAACCCCACCAAACAAACAAAACAAACCACAACAACACACAAGACTTTGGAGCTCCTAGGTAATATTTTTTCAGAATGTAAATTTAAAATGTAGACATAATAACTTCCTAAGAAAATGATGCTAAAACCTGCATGAGTACTACTTCTCTGTAATGTTAGCCAAATGGGCAGAATAATATTTTGAGGGTTGAATTTCCAGGAGAATAGATATTGGTATTTTAAATTGTATAGAAGTGTTTCTGTGGATAAAAAATAATTTAAATATGCCAGAGATGTTGCTGTTAGTGTGATGTCAAGAATAAAGTAGTATCTCTAAGTTTTTTTAAAAGCAAGTAAGTCATAACAAGTAGATGCCAAAACTGCTCTGTAGAAGCTAGCTGTATGTATAAATGATTTATAAATAATTCACATTCAAAATATATATGAATATTTGTGAATTGTATAAGAAAGCCTGCTGATATTGTTTTCTTTTTTAAGTCTTATCTTTTGATGCCAGAAAATCAATCAGTTCTTCTCACAGGATCTGTTAGAAATCTTCACCTTTGCACTCTTACAAACTTTATTACAGTATGAACTACTATAATTTCAAATATTTCTCTTTTAATCTGAATAAACTTGACACTGTATTGTATTATTTGTGTGTCTTTAGTGTCTTAAAATTTCATGAATTTTCCTGCTCATTTTTCTTTTTCTTTAAACAGAGGATAGAGTGCATGAAGATTATAGTGAAGACCAAGGTATGATGGCTGCTATATTTAGTGAAATTAAAGTATCAAAATATTTCGTTAATATGCAAGTGGAATTACTTTGTTTAAAGATTTCCTATGCTGCCACATTACTTTGCAAGTTCTCAGCTAAGGTTTTGGGTTGTCTGTTCAAACTCCCTGTGTTTGTAATCAGTCAATCAGTCTTTTAACACTGGTCCAAGTGTAGAGTATGCATACTGATTATATTCCCATACTGGTCCTAATGCCATAGTTTGTGCATAGGTGGAAAAAGAATGTTGAAGGCTTTGCCATGCCTTTTTCCTTGAAACCCTGGCCAGGTCAGATGTGGTTTATTGAATCTCTTCAGCTCAGTATCACCTTTTCATCTTGTCTGCTGCTGTCAGTTCTTTGGGAATTACTGTTCTAGTTTGATTTGGTTGATGATTTGCTAATGATTGCAAAAAGTAAACGAGAAGAATAGTAGTCTCAGCCTTGAAATAAAGCTGTGTGGTTGTGATTCCTGCTGTGATACCCTTCTGGAGACTACCACGATTCAGGATAGTTAAACATATCTTTACTCTTGTTTATTTCCCATGTTTATGTAACCTGAGCAAAGGACAGGGTTTCTTCAAAATATTTGCAACAGAAAACCTTGTTCATTCTTTGTTATCAGGATGTAAATTCCAACATCCTTCTTTGGGATAGAAGTCAAAACTCCACTGAAATACTTTCAGTGGCCCAAAGGTGTACTTAGCCCTTAGCCTGTGCCTTTCCCAGTCTGCAGAAAATAATTATTTGCCTCAGTTATAGTGCCCTTGACAAAATGTCTCAGCAGTAATAGGATAGAAAAGCAAGTGACTCTCGGTTTTTCTCAGGGCTTTTTTTTTACTTGCCTTTCCAGGGCATAGTTATTTTATAATCAGTTCCTAATCAAGAATCACTTCTCTTGCTTCTCACACCTAGACATGAAGTGCAACTTCTAATCTTTACTTTTCATGCTCTTTCATATGTAATGGTAACACAAACAGAAAATGCTTCCATGCCCTTGTGAAGAGACATCTATATCTGCTTTTTGACGAAGTTGATCAAGGAGGTTACAAAGTAAATTGCATCATCAGTTCCAAAAGCATGTAATATTCTGCAGTCTCTTCTGGCACCCCAGCACAATAACAGTGAATCACTGTATTTTGTGAGTCAGAAAATACAGTGATTCATTTACTTCAGGAAGCAGCGGTGCCTCTCTGTACTGCAATGAGAGTTTTAAATAGTACCAGATAAATCCCCCTACACTTTCTTTATTCTTGCCAGTCCTCTGATTAGGACAATAAGGAGAATAGGAAGTTCTATTCTTTTTCTCAAAAGGAAATTCTAAGGTATCATGTGACTATCAAAAAACCTATTATTCTTGACTATTAAATTGTCAGACTTCTTTATGTAGTAAATTATTCCCACAGTTCAACATAATCCATAGAAAACTGCTCTCCTCTTGATAAAATTTGCATTTTCACAACATAATTTTACCTTGCTTTCAAGTTCCACCTTGAAGGCATTCTGGTTGTGAGAGAAAGCACAGTGCATCCTTTGTACTTTTTAGAGGAATTTCATTTCAGAGCTCCAGCCTGGAGCAGTGTAGAAGAAAAAGACCAGTGGGTTGAGGCTGCCTTTCTGTCACACACCATTTTTTTCCTTCTCAGTTCAGTCTGAGTTCAGTCCATGGAGTTTCAGGGCATGTTCATGTGCTAGACACCATTTTAGCAGTTGCACCTGTTTTTCATCCCTTTTGTCTCTACGCACATCTTTCTTGTACCTTTTGGTACAGCAAGATTAAGTTTATTATCTTTATGCTAATTTGCCTAAAATATTTTATATATATATATATATATATATATATATATATATATATATATATATATCAGTATATACCTGTATCTTGAATCTCAGTCTGCTTTTCATGTTTTGGTTCTGATAGATATCTTATAGATATCTGATAGATATCTGATAGATACCTTTTGGTACAAGAAAAGTTTTGGTTGAATTGAAAGTGAAACAGATTTACTTTATTTTTGGAGAAGAGCAATTTTGGCTCCATTTTTCTGAAGTGAAAGTATGCTTGGAGACCATTTTGGAGATCTGAAATCCTTCCACTCAAATGTGAAGCTTGTGGTTTTGGCATGGGATCCAAAACTTCAGTTGAACCCCACCAGAAGATTCACATTAAAGCCTTCATATGCAATTGTCTGTGAAATCAAAAGAAGTATAGCTTTGAGTCAATTTATGTTCCCCATTTCTATCATGTGTTTCCCCACTTCTGGCATAACCTTCTGGTGAAATATTTTCTCCAGTCCTGCTGCTTTGTAGAGTTCTCAAAGCTAAAGACAGTGCAAGATGGTTGCTGGGCAGAGAGTCCAATTTCTTTTGTGACTCTGGCTTTGTGAGGCATGGTTCTTAATTCAGATCAGAAACTGCTCAAATGGGATCACTGTAATCACATCTGAGGTTATTGTCAATGCTAAGAATTCTTTAGTGGAAATAAGTGCCCAGAGTGGAGTGTGTAAATGACTGATCATAGAATTTGGAATACAATAACTCACTTCCAGTTTTATGAAAAGTTTCCTACATTTTCTAGCCAAGAAACTAGAGAAAGAAAGCAAGTTTGAGATTTGCATTAGAAAGAAAGAGTTCTGGATGTTTTTCTAAGGATATTCTATGTTTTTAAACATAGTTAAACATAGTTTACATAACATAATTCTATGTTATGTGAATAACCTTTTTCAGATGAGGATAAGTACCTGCTAGATGATTAAATTATCCAAACTGAATGAACTTTTTCAGTCTAAAATTCACACTAAGTATATATTGAAAATTCAGACAATAGCATTTTTTCTATTTTCAGACATTATCTAAAATTAAATAATGAATTATTGACCTATTTCTTCTTCAGAATTACAAAAATTAGAGTGACTATGCAAAGATTAAGAATGTAGGAGAATTGTAACAACTATACTGATTGATAGATTTGTAATTGTATTTTTTTAATTGTTTTCAGCATTTCATCTGTGTGATAGAAAGTCTAGAAATTTCAGCAATATGTACACATATGGTTTGGGGTTTTTAATGTAGAATTTCTACTACAAGCTCCAGAAAGGCTTCATATATCTATTCAGGACCCCAAACCAGGGGAAATTTTTTTAAGGCCCTTGCTTTTGTCATCAACAGAATAACTGTATATTTAACCAAATTTTTGGAATACTTTATGCATATCAAGTACCCAGGAACTTTATTTTCCTTTCAGAACCAAAACATGAAAAGCAGACTGAGATTCAAGATACAGGTATATACTGATATATATATATAAAAAATATTTTAGGCAAATTAGCATAAAGATAATAAACTTAATCTTGCTGTTTATATATATTGAAATACACAATCTGTAATCTGTGTGACCTTCAGTCATGCCATTGCCAGTTATGGCAAAGGTTCATTACAGTCTGTATTGTTATGAAGTTAGATTTTTGACTGTGAACTGAGAAACTTAGTTCTAATATGCCATCCTTGAGGATTCATCTTTAAGGTCTCAGCTGACACAGAGTGGAGTGTCTGAGGCTTTTAGTGAGCAGCTGGACCACAGTAGTTCATTGCAGACACTGCTTGTAATGAGCCCTCCTCATAACCCTACAACCAAACAGTGTGTAGGATTATTCAAAATGTACAGGCTCTCAGTGCTAGCTCTGCTTTGATGCAGACCTCTTGTTGATGCATTTGTCTAATTAGTAGAAGCAATTACAAATTATTTGTCTGCAGTATTCCCTCTGGGTTCTCTATACTTTGTTGTCTTGAAATGCCAGCTCTTTTGAGAATCATCTCAGACAGTTGACTGAAAAACCCCCCAATCATTTAGTTTAGAAGGAAGTCAATAATTTCTCTAGTGTAAATAAATTGTAAGTATCTGTTTTGTCACCTCTGTTATCATAATCTAAAGAGGACAGTTAAAGGAATTTAAAAAGTGCCGTATTTAGAGGAAAAAAATTATTATTTCTGTAGAATCCATTAAGTCGTAGAATTTCTTTGTTGTGCTTCAAGAAGGAAATTAGGACTCAAAAATGAATTGCATGTTTATCCAAATAAGACTTTTAAAGTTCATAGGTATGCAGTTTTTTTAGCTGGCTTTCACTATGTCTAGGAGACGGAGTTGATGCTGCAAAAGAACGTGGAAGTACTTTAATGTATTTAGAAAGATTAATTTGTTTTAAAATTTCAGTTTTTGTATCATAATCTAAACAACAATTGTTGAAAAGGTACAATTTTGAAATAACTAGCTGATGAATAGAGGAGCTATTTACTGAAACAGGAAAGAATATTTAAGGTGTATTTTTTTTCCCTGGAATTCATCAAAGTGTCTGCTTGTTAATATCAGGTAAACATGTCTATGTGCTACCTGTGTTCTTTTGTGTACTGTGTAAGTTCCATCACTTGAGGGCTTGACTTCATTATTGCTTTGAATTGAATGTTTTCTTAGCTATTGAGGACCTTCCAAAGAGGGTGAATGAAGCCACAGGGCCAGGTATATATTTTATAATTGTGAACTTAGTGTTTTGATTAAATATATATGTTTGAAAAACAGATGTTTTAAAAAAAGGCAAGCTGATTATACACTTTATTCCTTTTTATACTTATAGAGGAAATTAATGAAGATTTTGGTATGGCTAAAGACCTGTCAGGTATGAAATTTTATAGCTTGTAAAAACTTTATTTTTCCATTTATATTTATTAATAAAATTAAAAAAAAAAAAGAAAAACACAACAGAGAATAGAATCGTGGAACAATTTAGATTAAAAGAGGTATTTAAAGATCCTCTAGTTCAATCTCCCTGCCATATCTAGGGACATCTTATTCTTAGTCAGCTTGCTCAAAGCTCTGTCCAGCCTGACTTTAAACTCTTCCAGGGATGGAGCATCCACTACTGTGCTGGTCAGCCTGGTCCATTGTCTCACCACACTCATCATACAACATCTCCTTATGTCCAATCTTTATGCTCTTTTTCACTTCAAAATCCGTTGTCTTGTTGCTACAGGCGTGAGTTAAAAATCTCTCTCCATCTCTTTTACAAGATTCCTTACTGAAAGGCTGTGGTAAGGCCTCACTGGAATCTTCCTTTGTCCAGGCTGAACAGTCACAGCCTGTCAGCCTGCCTTCTTAGGAGAGGTGCTCCAGCCCTCTGATCATCTTCATGGACCTCATCTGAACCTGTTCTAACAGGTCCATGTCTGTACTAAAAACTTCGGAGCTGGATGCAGCACTCCATGGGGGGGTCTGTTGAGAGACTCCTCTTTAGAGGCATCCACAGATGCAGTTGGCCTTCTGGGCTGGGAGTGCACTTTTGGCTCATGTCCAGTGTTTTATCCATCAGAATATCCAAGTCAATCTCCACAGGGATGCTCTCAATCTCTTCTTCCCCCAGTGTTTATTGATACTGGTGGTTGCCCTGACCCTGGTGCAGGACCTTGTACCTGGCCTTGCTGAACTACATGACATTCTTATGAAGTGCCTATTCCATTGCTTAAACTGGAGCTCTGTGGTAATTTCCCACATTGCTACTCAGAAAGGTTATGTTGTAAATTTTTGTTTGTTGTGTTGTTCTTGAAGAATTTTAAATGAGTACTGTGTTAAATCTAATTTAAAGATCTGCTCTAAGAAGTTAAATTTTTTGTTAAAGAAGTTTTTCTCAAATATGTTTTTGAGTGAGTCAGCTAGAGCAAAGCAGTCTAAGTAGTTTAGCCTGAGCACTGTGTGTAGAATTTGATGCTATATTTATTTAGGTTTTCTATTTTAAAAATGCATTCTTGTATGATTAAAAGGGATAACATACATTGTTTCACTCAAACAACAATTGTAACTAAAATCCTTCCGGTGTGTGCAGTAGAAGTCCTGCTTCTAGTGGGCAAACTTTTGGATGTGAAATGTATTTAGTACCATTTTTCCTACTCTTCAGTTAACTGAACTTGTTAGTTTGTAAATTAAGTCTTCCTTTTTGTTTAAAACTAATTCAGTTGTGTGGCTGCTGGGAAATAAAAACAAAATTATGAATGTAGTGTGAATAACTTTCAACACTTTTCTATCTAGGAATAGAAGATAAGCAAATAGAAGATGACGTCGCCATTGAACCAGAGGAATCAGGTTTGTGTATTGTGTTTTCCATGCTTTTGCTACTTTAAAAATTTTATAATTGGGGATGATAAATACTATGGAAGGATTCTATGCTGCAATAAAAATATATTTGTAACTTTTTCTACAACTGTTTTCTTTCAAGGACAAACATATCTGTGTTTTTGGAATCTAGCATCTTGGGCATATTTAATGACATATTTAATGGCTTAGGAAGCACTCTTCAGTTTTAGAAGTCAAGAGTGCTTTTTTACAGAAAAACTTGTATTGCTAAAAATTACAGTATTTGGTTATATGATGGAATGGAAAATTTCTTTTCCATGCTTTGTTTTCCACCAGCCAGTCAGGAGTGCATACTCAGGAAAGATGGTATATGTAAGGAGTAAAGTGGAATGTCCCCTAAGCTTTGAGCTCTTTATTTATGGGCCTCTCAAATAAGAGAATGTATTTCCCCTCTTTAGTCCTTCCTATTATTTACAGCCAGCATCCTGCCTATTGTGAAGCTTTTTCTGGGGAGCCTGACTCCTTCCAAACATGTGTGCAGACTTCAGTCTATTAGCAGTGGTAGCACTAGGTGATGTGTGACATATCTAATTTAAACATACCTATAGAAATAAAAGTAACTGAATTTTGAAGTCAAGTATTTCACAGTTACAGCTAGAAACATAGTAGGTATATATGGATGTTTTCTAAGCCCATACTGTAGTAACATGTGAAACTGGGATACGTGTGCTTTGGATAGTACACTTTCAGAAATTTTAAGTATCATTTTTGAAACTGTGCAGTCCTACAATAGATTCATTGGCCTACTTAAGTCCCTTGGAAAAATTTAGCCAAGGAAGAAGTTTGCATCCCACTTCTGCAAAAGCAGTATTACAGAGCAGTCTTAATAGGTCACTGTGGAATAAAAAAAAAGGGGGGCTTTTTGTAAGCTAATTTGGGAAGTGGTTGAGTTTGAATTATATTTACATTTTTTATTTACAGAAAAACCTGTTAAAGCTGAAGATTATTCAGATGATGTTCAAGTGGGTAAGTCAATCTTGGATGCTTGGTTTTTTTCCTAAAAAAGTGAAGCTATAGCTACATGGAAATGAGTAATCAAATTACTTTGTGAAGGGATATCATTATTGTCAAAGTTGCTTCTTGGTTTAGAAGCGATAATTTTTCTGTTATACTTGATAAATGCCAATGATAGTTATTGGGTTATATGAAAGCATTCCAAATAAACTAAGTAGTTTTAATTTAGAATTTATTTTTCATGATTTTTAATGATAAAGATAGAGCTGAATACTTTTGAAAGGGAAGTACAATTTCAGGTCTAGATATGCATATACTTCCTGTCCAGAGCAATTGTCATGGACAATGGTAATGTTACTTCTGTGTGTGTCAGTCGGATTTATTGGAATCTGACTGTGGCACATTCTTTGGGCACAGATCTGGAAACAGAGACTGTTTTGTCATGCCATCACATTTTTCTTGGCATAACTGATTTTAAGAACAAGAGCACTTCCAGTTCTTTCATCTGTTGCCTGACAGTAGTAGACATGGATTTTACCAAAACCATTTTTAGTATAGATAAGTGGCTTCTAAATTCAAGAACTGCATATTGTTACATTTCTTGGAGTTAACTATTGCAATTAGCTAATTTGCTTGTTGTACCAAACTAGTTGTGTTGAGTGGAACACAGAGTTGTATCACAGGGTAGTACATCAGAGAAGCTGCAATGCAAGACTTCTAACCTCTGTTTTTGTTTTGTGTTGGTTAGCCTGACCCCCTTTCTGGGTTAGTTAATCTCTGTAATCTATGCAGGAGCTCTTACAAGATGTGGTGCCCGGAGAGTTCTGCGTTGTTTTTTTCCTTACAGTATTTGTATTTGGTTCTTAGTCATGCCAAAAGTAGCCAGAGAAGTGAAGAAAACACAGGAGGCCTTTTGTGGTTGTCCAGTACAGATTGGAGGCATGGTTTAGTTCATGTTTGAGTTTGTATGCTGAACCTTAGCTGCGGTGGTTTGAAATGCTCATATTGGTGTATAATTGTGTTGTCTGCGAGGTCTTTCAAAGTTGTTTATCACAACAGCCATGTGGTGTGTTGGAAAGTTTGAAGCCATAGCTATTATTTAATAGATGCATTAACTGAAAGTGTTTCATTTCATAATGAAGTATTCTTAACCAAAGCTTATAATCAGTGTAGAAACAAACAGTAGTTATCTTTGACAGTATGGGCAAGAAGTTCAGCAAAGGTAGTCTTCACTCAATTTGTTATGGATTAAGTTGGAACTGGAGAAGAGGAAAAGATGTTTTGTCTCAGAAAAGGTTGCTGTTTAAAGTTAAAATAACAAAAAGGCCCTTACAGAACTATTACAAAATTTCAGCAGTAGATAATTCCACTGCACAATGTCAGTTGAGGATATTGAGATGATTTCTTGACTTACGGATACTATTTCAAAATTAAATTCAGAATAGAAGTGCCAACTTGAAATATTGGATTTTTGGGCCATATTTCTATCAGTTTTTGTGTTGTAATTTATGGCTCAGTGATGCAGCTGTAAATTAATTTTTCTACCTTCACAAAAAAAACTTAGGTGTTTTATATAGTAGTGATGGATTTCGAAATACACCATTTTGAATCATAGCATCCTTTAGATTGGAAAAGACCCTTAAATTCAAGTCCAGCTTTTGACCAAACACTGGCAAGTCCACCACTAAACCATGTCCCCAAGTGTCATATCTACACATCTTTTAAATACCTTCAGGCTGAGGACTCCACCTCTTCCTTGGGCAGCCCATTCCAATGTTTGACCACCCCTTGGGGGAAGAAATTTTTCCTCACACCCAATCTAAACCTCTCCTGGTGCAACTCAGTGCTGTTTTCTCAATCTCTTGCTACTTGGCGGAAGAGACTGACCCTCACTTGGCTACAGCCTCCTTTCAGACATGTATGGAGAGCAGTAAGGTTCTTCCTGAGCCTTCTTGACTCCAGACTAAACAACCCCAGGTCCCTCAGCTGCTCTTTATGAGACTTATGCTGCAGACCCACCCCCAGCTCTGTCCTTCTCTAGACTCACTGCAGCACCTCAGTGTCCTTCTTGCAGTGAGGGGCCCAAAACTGAACACAGAATTTGAGGTACAGCCTCACCAGTGCCGAGTGGAGGGCAGTGATCACTCCTCTAATTGCAGAGGTACTTGCAAATAGTATGGTGGAATTGAACCTAGTTATGCACTCTCCTTTTATTGTATTGTGATACTGAGAGACTCCTTGCCATTTTCAAACACTGCTAGAATGAGAAATAGCTTGTTCTACTTTGAAATTGTAGGTATTTCTGAATAAATTTTTTAGATTTATTCTTTTTTTTTTACCTGTGGTTGTTTTCAAAATTAGTGCAATACACCATTTAAATCACAAAATTACCTCAATATCTATCCTGGCATAGCTTTTGGAAACACATAATAGCAGCAGCATTCGAGGGAATGAATTATTTTCTTCTTTCCTTCATAGGGAAAAAGTGAGAGAATCAATCAAAATGTGTTTTAAAGACAGTTATTAAAGATACAAGTAATTATTAGATGTAGTACAATGTTCATGATCCTTTGTTTAGGAAGTAGAAAATGAAAATAATTTGATCAGCACAAAATCTGTGCACTGCACTAACTTAAGAATTCTTATAATTTGTCTAGTTATGTGGGAACCACTCTGAAGGTAGAAGAACCAGTATTTATAATTTTTTCTAAAAATCTTACTGTTTCAGTACATAAAATTCAAGTATCATCTTGGGAAACTGACAAAAAAAACATAGGACATGTTTATGTCAGTAGTTTTACTGACAATGAATAAAATTTTATTAAATTATTAGTTCTTCTGCTATTAAGTATATTTTCCTGTCTTTTTTTAATGTGAATATTTCAGTTTGAAAGCAACATTCTCAAATTTTTCTCTTAGATTATGACATCCATGTTTCCTGGGTTTCTTTTATATCTTCTTTGTGATGGAGGATTCAGTATGGGAAATTTTGTTGTCAGGAGTCTTTCTTCTTTGTTTGGGATTTTATTTCATCAGTTGTTCAAAGCTAATATTTCCTTTTCTTTAAGCAGTCACAAACATAACATCAGGCAGTGTAAAAGAAATTCAGAAATGTTACTATATGTTCTGTATTCTTTGGTAGTTTAAATTATACAATTGCATTTGAAGCATGATGGCACCAGTTTGTATCAGGTTTAGAGCAGTTGTTTGGTTTTTAGCTAAAACATAGGTACTTAGTTTTTTGGAAAGAAAACAGGAGAGTTCAGAGATTGAATTCAGCTGTTAGGAACATTCTCATATTACCAGGGAAGACACTGGGTGTGGGATTTGAATATGCTGGAGTGCAAGTCAAAAGTTTTTTGCTGACTTCAGGGCACATCACAAAGTTCATACTAGTCAAGTACATCCTTAGGTATCTGTAAGTCCTGTTTTCCAATTCGCTGAGTTTACTTCTGAAATTATTGCCAGCATTCTTTTCCAGATGTAGGATACTTTAGCTGCTGTTATAATCTGCACTTTTATAAACAAATGGTTTGATAAACTAGCTTGAAATAGTACTGATTCAGATTTCCTGGCTAATCCTGCCTTACACTGGCACATAAATTGCAGTGGTTGTGATAGAGTGGTACTTGTTGGACACATACTTTAGGGAGACATTGCGGGTTTAGGGGATACTGTTACTCTCTGAATTTGCTTGTATGTGTTTAGATTTAAAATATCTATAAGTTGCTCCACTCCTCCCCTTTGCCTTGTATCCTTGACACTTTTATAACTCTACATTTATTTTACCAACTGCTGAAACCCCTTATGTGTAGAGAAGTTTCCACTTTAGAACTTTGACCCTTCCTCATTCCCTGGCTCCTCTTTTCCGGTTGCCTTTGACTTTAACAAATAAAACCCAAAATCAAACTAAAAACCAAACCAAAACCAAAATCAAAATGTTTAAATGAATTTGTAGCATGGCCTAGATATTCTTTACAAGGTAAATAAAGTGCCATATGGTAATAAAAAATTTACTGCCTGGATGAATACTTAAAAGTTGTTTCCCACCTTATACAGCAACTTTGTGTATATTCATTAAGGTAGCTCCTAGAAATGATAGCTTTTTCATATTAACTAGTTTGCTACAAAGTTGCATTTTTTAGCATTTAAGATTTTTTTGTTGTTGTTTTAGAGGAAGTTGTGTTTTGGTTGGTCCTTTAATATAGATTTCCCCTTATTTTTTCAGATACTTAAAGCTTCAAAAGAAAAGTCCCTACATCAGGAGGACCAGTCCTAACCAAACGCTACAAAAGGGGAGCAGATGGTTGAAATAGACCTTATGATGTAATTACCAAGCAGTTCAGGGTTTGGGGAATGAACACTAAGACGTTGTAAATGGGTTTTAGCCAACTGTCATTTTAGTAAGCATTTTTAACACTTGGATGTTTAGTTTACATTCCTGTCTGATATTTTTTTCCCTTGGTCAAGTTTAGTGAATTCATTATTTTTCTTCTGTGTTTGTGACAGAGTTACAGCTTAGAGCTGCATTTCATGTACTGTTTAAGCAACTGTTAATATTCTATTTATAACATAGCAGCAAGTACATTTTTTTCAGATTTTAATATATATCTTTTGTTGTGGATTCATACAGTATGTACAGAGCAGTTTGGTCGAATGAAACATATGATGTTATGAACTTCTAAATGTTTCATAACTGCTGATATAGAATACAGCCTAATTACATTTTATTAAAAAGCACTAATCAGGCACACACTATGCTGTGAAGTTTGACTTATATCTCTTTGCACTGATGTTATGTCAACAGTTAACTACATGAATTTCAGGTGATTTTTAAAATACCTAACAAGGTATAAAATGTGTGTTTAATTCACACTAGTAAAAGGCCAAATTAAAAAATTACAATTTTCAAAAACCCGTTATGTATGAATTAGCACTTTTTATTTATGCTCATCTGATTTTTCAGGCAAAAATGTGTAGAGACTAGATGCTAGCCTGACAGGGAGTCAGTGGAGATTGCAGCAAGACTGAGTTGTTAGAATCAGGTTGAATTCAGTAAAATTATTCCATTTTGGTTTGCCTACTAATATAATGATCTCAAAGCTGGCTTTAATAAGCTTTATGTTCAGTAAATTATTTTAAAAGTCAGATTTGCATAAACACTTGATTTGGAAAAAGTACTTTGGAAATTCAACCTTAAGAAAAATATTATGTCAGAATTTAAGACCTACAGTTATGAATGATCTTAAAAATGGTACATCTGAAATTTAGGTACTGTGAGTGATTTAGAATTTTAATATAACAGGTGTGCTTTTTACCTGTTCTGTGCTGCTGTTCCACAATTACGAAGACATATTTTATTCTTTGATATTTTGCATGTGTTCCTTTTTGGCTCAGGAATAATTGCTGTGATTTTAGGAATTTGCCAAGCCTGTTACAGGAGCTTAGGAGAAATAAAGTAAGATGAATTTATAAAAAGAAAAAACCAATTTGGTAACCCTAACAGTTGGTTGCCTTTTGCTTTACAGGAAGACTTTCAATTTCTGTAACACTGTTTTGAAATCAGGGTTTTAGATGCTTACATTTGTAGTGGAAAGGGCATCATATATGCTTGCCCTTTTTTTGGGTTTGGGATGTCAGTAAGACTCCACATGTTAGATCTTATCAACAAATACAGATGTCCCAAAGCGATATCTTTAGACTTTTCAGGAAAGCAATAATACTCTTAGACTGTGATGTGTTTTGGGATGGGATATTCTAGTAAAATTACCTGTGATTGTGAATTGCAGAGCAATAATTTTTACAAAGCCATATTTTGTGAGGTATCTTGGGAATTATTTTAGAATGGTGAATGGAGGACTTTTTATATAACAGTGGCAGCCTATTTGTAGAATTATGGGACTTTGAGAGTATATTACGCTGTGATTGAATTCTAAGTATTTTGTAACTGGGTATGTGATTTTATGTGCTTCATGTTTACAAAAATATGCCAAGCTGAGCAAGGTCAAGTGGACTATTAAAAATATGTATATTTAATCCATTTTAATGTTTGGCTGCAATAAAACACAGAAGAATATCTTTGTCTTTCTAGTGTCATTATTTATTCCTAAATGTATTAAATACTAGCTATAGGGATAAATATTTGAGTCAGCCACTAAGTAATATTATTTTTTAATTGTGAATTTGAATATTAAAAATATATTTGAAAGTATTGTTTACAAGGAGCAAGTAGCAAGTAAAATAAATTAATTTTCTTTCTGGCTGCTGTTATGTGAAGGAAATGGGCGGTATACTAAGGTCTGTGTCTTCTATAATTGTGTCATGATTGTCCTTTTGGAGTATTAACATTCTGCAACCAAATAGGCCTGAATTTTTTTCATGAAACATCATTTCTGTTTGTAATTTATAATGGATGAGATAGCACTTCTTAACAAACACTAATGTTTGGGGAAAGTGGTATATCTGTTTTGCATATTGTGGTTATGGTCCATAGTTTAAATCAGAAATCTAATAAGGTCCATGCACTTCTGTGAAAGCAAAAATCTTCCTTGGACTTTTCAGTTTTCAAACACCTCCAAACCGTTAATGATGTGGTATTGCTGATTAATAGGTAAAAAAAAAGTCAGAAGATTACCTTTTTCTTAATATTTTCACATTGCTACATAGCCTCTTGTTATATGTCAGTGAATCTATGAAATCTTGGCTTCAGTTGCTTTTTTTGGAAATCACAGGAAGAAATACCACTAAGCAGAGTAGAATACTAAAGTTGTATTTTAATACTGCCAGTTTGCTACAATTTAAGTGACTTTCTAACATTCTGTGTAATTGAAAAGGTACCATATCATGACACTTCTTTCTAAGAAGTAAAATAAATGGCTAAGATTTGGTATAGGAAAGATGCTGAAAAATGTAATGATTTTACTGAACATAATTTGTAATTTTACATGTTTAAAAAATTATGTATCTGAAAATAAGTTGTATTGTGCATTTATAGTGTTGATTGAGATTCATGTAAAATCTACAAGGTCTGAAACACATTTTTAATTGTGACTTGGGTCATTCTCATATGCCATCAAGCATTTAGTTGTATCGTAATATGAAAAATAAATTTATTCTTCCTGGTAGAAACCTTCCTGAGAATCCCTGGTGCCTTTGTTATATAGTGATAGCATTCCTAGCCTATAGAGATTAGCTAAAGCTCTTTTGTTAGTGATTTTCATCTTGAATTATTTTGCTAGAAATTAAGCCATTAAGTAAAGGATGAGAGTGGTTGGAAGAGCTAAGGTTTTTTTATTTGTTTGCTTGAGCTACAATTGGTTTAAGTTGATGAAAAAATAGTCTCAAGATTTATTATCATATCCCTGACTTTGAGAGCACACATTTTCAAGCCTTTGTCAGAAATAGCATAATTAAAACCTTTTGCACCATTGAAATATGCTAGGGATCAATGTGGAAGGAACAAAGCAATATGTGCTGAATATGATGCTGAAGTGAATTCTTAGTGAAGTGTGAATTCTTAGCTTCAGAGCTAACAAGATCAAGTTGTGATGAATTTCAAAAGCAGCTACATAGGAGGAGAAGTGGGAGTATTTAAAGATCATTGGAGAGGCTTTGGTGAAGTCACTTGCAGCTAATTTAGCAGAATACAGGCTGAAAATAGTCTGAGAGATTGGAGAAATAATTCTAGTGCATAAATAGAGAGTTAGAGAGCTGTAGGTTGCATGTTGCGTGAGTCTTAGGAATAAAGAAATGTGAAGCCAGACAAGAAACAGGAGATAGGAGGGGGCTTTAGAGTAAGGAGGTCATATACATTGTTCTTCCTGTAATGGCAAAGAAGTTGCAGAAGTAACATGAATGTCCAAGATGTGTGGAGGTGGGTTATCCAGTGACCTAGAATGAAGCAGAGAGAAGAGGCCAAGTGAGAATCTCAAGTGTTGCTGATAAAGGAGAGGATCCGTGGAAAGTGGGTGGTGAACTAGCATGATGTGTCATGGTAATGGGAGGTGGTAAAAGTAGAAATATGAGTATATGAACTGGTTTGTGTGAAAACTGTACAAATAAACTATTATTTCATCTGGGACTGCATTATTGCTCTTTTAAAAATGTAGTGTTTTGGATGACATATGATCATTTTATTGATTGTGGGATATATGCAAAAAAATAAAGAAGCCAGGGTTTTGGGAAATACTGCACAGTGCTTTCATTAATATACTGCTACAGTAATAATTGTTCCTAGTACGTAATTGACTCTATAGATCTTTTGTCATTTCTTACAATTTAATTGACAATCTAGATCCCATGATGTAATTGAAGAAGTGAATGACTTTCAGTGTGATCATATTTATTTAATTTACCATATAATCAAGTTAATGCTCATTCTGCCTTGTACTGAATATAAATTAGAGTTATAGTGTCCATACATTCAGGAATAGCAGTTGTCAGCCTATAGTAAAGGGTGAAATTAGAGTGTTAAAACATTTGATTTCATATGTGTGCAAAATCCAATTTCTTTATTAAAAAAATGCAATGTGTTTCTGCATTTTTAAATGTCGTATTTGTACTATAATGCTTCTGATCAGTCAGCTTAAAAAACAGTAAAGACTGAGTATTCAGATAAGGTGTCTGTAAATTACTTGGAAATGAAAGAAAATGTTTTTTATATATGTAAGAATACCTCAAATTAAACAGCGTATGTTAAAGAGGACAGTAACTAGCTAAAAAGGCAACAGACCTCCCTATTTAGTGTTCTCTAAGTTTATTAGGAGGAAATATTGGAAGCTTATTGGGAAAAAAATTGGAAATGGAAATAGAATAACAGTGTTAGAATTGTGAGGCAAGATGCTTTGTTTATTATAGAGTAGGGCAGGATCAAAAAGTGTTTAGAGGGGGGAAAAGATCTTTATGTATCTACCACCTTCATGAAATACACATACATGATTTTTGTCCAGGATTTAGTTTGCCTTTGCTACAGACTGTCTTAATGCTTACTTAACAGCTACCTCTGCAGTCAGATGTTTGCAAAACACCTGTTACATTGTTTTAAAAGTTGAAAAAAGACAAAAGCTTCCAAGTGCCCAAGTCACTTCTAAAAATGAGACTTAAGTTCCAATTGATTTTGGCTTTTTCACATTTTAAACAAATGTATGTATTAAGCTAGTGTTTCCAATATCTTTTAATAAGTGAACAGATTTTCTTTCTTACAAAATAGCTTGCATTGTAGGTGTATATCAAAAAAATATATTAAATATCTAGAGGAGAAATTCTGTGAAATGTTTTGTGATGGAAGCAATATTGTAATATTTGAAGCATCTGCAGGGAAAGACCTTTTAGGTAACTATATAGTTCAGAAAATAATCTATGGTTATTTTAAAAAATAAAAATGAAACAAAGAGTCTGGTTGACTCAATTATGTTTTGAGTATAAATTGTAATTTTCTTGTATCTCTTTCTTATTGTAAAATGTTAACATAAATTTATTTCAATGAAATTATATTTTTAATGTTCTAGGGAAAAGTGAAAAAGAAACTGAACAAGACAAAACAGAAAAAGGTAAGTCTGAAAGTAACATTCTGTTCTGAAATTCAAAACCATGCTTTCTGGGAGGATTTATTTAAATTAGACTAAAGACTAGTGAAGTTTTGCTCCTGTAATCTCATGTACATAAATTGCAGTTGAATAAACATCTAGAGAGCATGTACTTTTAAAGGTAAACACTTGGTTGTTTCCAAGGCTGGCATAAATGTGCGCCAATCAATCTTACCTGGTTACAGAATGGAATGATAGAATTGTTTAGGTTGGAAAAGACCTTTAAGGTCATTGAGTCCAACTCATAACCTAACACTGAACCATGTCCCTAAGTAACACGTCTTTTAAGTGCCACAAGGACAGCCTGGCAACCTTTTCAGTGATAAAAAGTTTTCCTAATGTCCAATCTAAACCTGTCCACGAGCAACTTGAGGCCATGGCCTCTTGTTCTGTCCCCTGTTACCTGTGGAAAGAGACCAACCTCCACCTCTCTACACTCACTACAATCTCCTTTCAGGATGCTGTAGAGAACAATAAGGTCCTTCCTGAGCCTCCTTTTCTCCAGGTTAAACACCCCCAAACACTCCCAGCTGCCTGATTTGTCCCTTCATCAGCTCCGTTGCCTTTCTCTGGACACATTCCAGGACCTCAATGTCTTTCTTGTAGTGAAGGGCCCAAAACTGAATGCAGGATTTGGGTGCAGCCTCACCAGTGCTGAGTACAGGGGGACAATCACTGCCCTGGTCCTGCTGGCCACACTAATGCTGATAGAAGCCAGGATGCCATTGGCCTTCTTGGCCACCTGGGAACAGGCTGGCTCATCAGCTGCTGTCAACCAGCACTCACTTGCAAAACCTCTTTCACTGGGGTCATGGCTGGTTGCTGACAATGCCCAGAAGCCTCAGGGCCTGTGCCAAGGGATTCAGTAGCTCTACTCCTTTGTCATTCTGTTTCCATTTTCTGTGTGGCTGTTATTTTATATTTGAGTATTTAGAAATACTGCTTTTCCATTATTTTGGTATGGTTTATTTGGTTTAAACATAAGTTTCTAGGACTGGTAAACTTCAGACGTTTTATTTAAGTATTAAATATGTCACATGTAAGCATTACATATAAAAAGTAAAGAACACAACCAAAACAACTTGGAAAGCTTGGCAATTATGCCTATATTTCCATTTATTGGCAGGGAATATCTTACTGCAATGAATCTATTTCCTACCTACTTGATAGTAGGAAAAAACTCACTGTTATGTGCTGCTTTTACAGACCTGTTAGAACAGTATAATAAAATGATGTACAAGAGCCATCCCATATGGCAAAAATATGCCTCATAGGCAAAAATGCCAGCTTGTGTAAGAAACTTACTATTATGAAACATTACTCATCAGAGTCTGTACAAGAACTTTAGGATATGAAAGTATGACAAAGTGGAGCTACTTTCCTTTTCTACCCTAAGTGCTTTGTGGTTGTTTCTTTTTAAACAGCAACTAAATAAATGTCACTGCAGATTACAGAATTTCTATAAGGTGGAAAAAGGTATAGTTTTGCTTTCAAGGTTAAATTGATAAAATTTTTCATCCTACCAGGAAAAACAACCCTGCATTTTAATAAACTTTGTTTATGGGTACACTGCTTGTGTGATTTTCATACAAGCTGAATTTTGTTGAACTTTTTTCATAGTTTGAACTGTTTTAAGTTTCCACTTTCAATAAAAGTGGTTAGCTATAGATGTCTTAGTCACAGAAAGTGGTATAAGGTACTATTGAATTTGTTTATTTTGAATTACGCTAATAAGATGCAGCAATACATTGATGAGAGAAGTATTATAAAATATACTGTACTGTGACTGATATATGTAGGAAACTTGGAAATCTAAGGAGTTGGGAATTTGAAACTTCATGTTTGGCTTGGGTTTAGGGTTTGCTTCTGATTCTGAGAGTACATTCTCATGTGCAAGTCCACATTTGTTTTGTGGTATTTGGACATACAAGCTCCAAAGAGCCTTCTGTGCAGAAAGTATTTATAGCTTTGAGTAGCTCTTACAACATAAATATTTTTTCCTGCTGCAGCCTTCATAGTACTTGGTTAGCAAAGTGTCCTAATAATTATGTAAATTTTAGTATTCAACAGTATTTCATTAAGTTTATTAAAAGTCTCACTGAAAATTATTTGATATTAACAAGATCCCCCTCTGGAAAGTTCTCTAAAGAAATAAAAATTAAAATAAACTTTTTTCTAACATGCAGTTGGTTTAAGGTTTCTCTGTTATATTTAATTGAGGTGGATTCTCCATCTTATCCATAAGCATGCAATCAGACTTTATATTTAAACAAGTTATTGAAATGGGATGGGTATTCCAGTTGAATATGAGAACTAATTCTTTAAAAGGTTTCATAGGTAGTGCAATGCAGGACATACATGCCACATCCATAAGCTGTCTTTTCATCTGAGGTGATTTTAGGGTTTTTTTTGATCACATAGACTAAAAAAAGAATAATTTTAAGTGAGAAACCTAATTTTTATACTTTGATTTATATTGGACATATATTAAATATTTATTTATATTGGTGAACAGATAGAAAAAAAATTTTCAGCTATGAATATGTTTGTTTCATACAGTGAACTTCAGCATAGGTGCAATTACTCTAAATAATAATTTTCCCTTTTCAAAGCTGATAAAGCATGACAGTAAAAATGAGTGCTCTTTGGCTGGAACACTCAGCTGCATTGCATTAGGAACAGAAGTACAGGTAAGCCAGGCTTAGGACAATGTCATTCCACGCGTGGCCCTGCCACTTGGTGTCATTTTGATAGCAGGTCAGCATTCACCACTCTTTACTCTGGGTGTTTACCTTTGCAGATATGTAGGATTCCACTGTGATACCAGTAGAGATCGAGTCTGAGGACATTGAAGTGCTGTTCTTCTGACTGAATGTAGGGGTTTGCTGCAGGGTAAGATCAGTTATGCCCTAAATTCCACTGGGGACAGAGCTCTGTTGTCTGCAGAAAGAGCTTACACGGTTAGCTCACCTCCAGCATTGTCTCCTTGGGTTAGGTGGGCTGAGTTGCACCCTTGCAAGCTCTGCTTATAACAGTATACATAGTACCTATTGATTTGCAAATTTGATACAGGTTACAATTAAATATCTGTGGGCTGTGTGCAGAAGGACCAACACAGAAGTGTAGTTGTCAAAATCCAAAACTGCTTCATGACACCATTCTGAACTGAATATATAGGACATTAGTATATGACAGTGTATTTTTTAAGAGAAAGTCAATGCAGAAATTTCTTTCTGGTTTTGTCAGAGGATTGCTCGAGTCTAGCCTTTGAGCGAATCCAAAAGTCTTAATGGTGAAAGAGAGGTGAATGATGGAAATACATGCCAAAACCAAAATTATCATCCTGTTGTTGTTTCTTATGATCAACATCTAACCAACCAACCAACAATAATTTCATACAGAATGCCCTGTAGAATACTTTTTACTGCAAGGGAAATTGTTCTGGAATAACTGCAGTTAAAGATTTATTATAGTAATTAGATTCCAGCTTTATTAGTCCCTAAAATGCCTCTGTTTTTATTGTCTGATTACTTCCCCAGATAAGTTGATTATAGTGGTTTTGCCTGTTCTACCAATACAGTTTAGAAAGATCTTTTAATTATTCTAGTGCTTCTGGCTTTAAATTGTGTAGATGCAGTTTACTTGGTTTTATACCTTCTAAGTTATCATTTATAGAAGCCCATAAAACAAGTAGATGACTCTCTGTATCTCACCTAATGAGCTTCCCAAACAACAGGACAATGACAGGAGTTTTTCATCATCATCAAATTCTCATTCAAGTGTCCACTGAGATGCAGCACAGTTTCCAAAACTAATTTGAGTATTGATATTAGGCTAGTATCAGGAGGGAGGACAATTATTTGAACAAATTTTGAATTCCAAGTCAAAGTCTACTGATATATGTATGTTCTTCAGAATATAACTGAAACTTTGAATTGGGAAGATGTAGTATTGTTAGTGGGTGGCAAAGGGAATTAGTAAAACAAAAGGTCACGAAATTAGTTGGAAAACAACTACAGACCATCATAATCATTGTCCCACACTCAGAAGTTGCCATTCACAAGTTGCCAAGAGCATTATTATTAAATTTGTGTCACAGCAGGAATGGAAGGGTGTTTAGAAAACAAAGCCTATGACCCCCCCCCCCCCCCGGAAATTGCTTCCTTAGTTTTTGAAAGTTTAAGACAGAGAACTGACAGGAGGAGCCTTTGCTGCAAATGACTTATGAGACTGCATCACATGAAGGGGTTTTTATTTCAGATTAACTTTAGGGATGGCATAACATAAGGAGACATAACTGTATAGTTATAGCCTCTACAATTAAATAATTATAACTTCTATTAAAACTTCATTTAAGACTCAAGTCATAAAATTATAGAACAGTTTGGGTTGCAAAGGACCTTTAAAGGCCATTTTGTCCAACCCCTGCATTGAGGTCATTCAATTTTCTGGCTAGCAGTAAGCACAAGATACAGTCAGTGTACTTTTCAAATCAGAAACTGGGGACCATGCATCCTCAAGGTAGCTGTAAAGACCAGCCTTTATCTTGAATCACTTATATCTTATAGAGTAATTAAAACTAGAGTCCTAACTCCTCTCTGTTTTGCATGTGAGTAATAACAGATGCAATATCAAAGAAGCCACCAGGAATGCTCCCTTAACATCATAATGACAATATGAATGAATCAAAAAGTGAATAAAAAAATCTAATTACCAGATCCAAACCACATTTACAAGGTGGTTTGTTAGATAGGGAGTAGTGTCTTTCCATCCTCATGTTTTCTCTCCCAGGTCCACAGAGGGATTATAATCTTATTGTCTCACTGTTTCTGAGGACCTAGAAATTTCATTAAAGACAAGTTTAACAAGAAATACTTATGTTAATATGTAATATGGACTCTCATAATCACAGAGCAGGCCCCTCTCAATTGACTATAAATCTTATAGCATTAGTTTCCAAAGACTGATGCAAGACCATTTATTGTGTGTGAAAGGCAACCTTTCCCTCAAAACTCCAAGTCAGACCAGCCAGGCTGTCACTCATTGCTCTCAGTGAACAGACCAGGTTCAAAATGTCAGTTCCAGCACTGGAGGTAAGCCTGCCTTCCCACCCCACCAATTTTCCTAGGCTCTGAATATAAGAAAGGGAGCTGAAGGCTTAGGAAGGGAATTATTAGTACTGAGAGCAAGAGGGAGGAGGAGAAAAGGCCAGCAAGTGGAAAACTGCCTGAGGTAGTCCCAGTTGAGATTTACTTCTGGTCATGGTTGCACATCAGCTAACAAGCTCTCTGTTTGAGGTGTCCTTCCTGGCATGTCTGTTGGGTCAGAATAAAATCATAGAGTTATAGAATATCTGCTCCCAATATTTTACAAGGCATAGGAGTGAGAGACTATTTGTATTAAGTGTATGGAAGTGCATACTGGTTTTTAGATACAAACACTACTTGTTCTGGAAGTGTTAATAGCAGCATTATGTTATCTCCTACTTACTTTGCTCAGGAAGAAAATTGTACATGCATCCTTTGGTCAGAGGCTTAGATATGGCAGCAAGGACAAAACAATTCATGCTATGTGTTTTGGTAAAGATACCCTATCTTTTAAATTATCTTCTCAGGAAACAGCAAGTTGAAGCCTTTACAGTGTAGAAAATACCTTCACCCACTTAAATTTGCTATCTGTTAAAATCAAGTGTGTGGCATCTCTCTAGGGTAAAAGAAGTGTGTTAATTGTGGGAGGCAATCATGATTGCATTATAGCATTCAATATTTTTGTCCAATTCTAGCTAATGTTAACGGTTTTGATTTACTAGACTGATATCTAATCAGGCAGGTCATCAGTGTCTTCTCCTTTAGGAGAATGAGGTTTTCCTTAGCCTAGATGATGGTGTTATATTTCAGATGAAAAGATGAAATGGAGAGATTTCACACGCACAACCATTCCCACTTCTCTGGAAGCTAGAGAGGATTCATTTGCTCCATTATAGACGTGGTATTACCAATGGTATTACCAATTATTTGTGACATTTCTATGTTTTTTTTCTCTATTGCTTTGGACTTAGGGTCATATGTAATCAACTTTTTTTTTGCCATGTACTAGTTATCTCTTTTTGTTTTCCTTGTTTCCATGTAACTGCCTTAACATAATTGTCTACTTGGTGTTTTGTACCAATTTCCAGCCTTGGGTTCTGCTCAGTTACACAAGAATTGGCAGACATTTGATCATGTGAGGACATTTGTCTAGAAATTCTAGAAAGTTTTAATTCCTTGATTATTATATCTTCAGGCAGCTTTTCACATTAAAAGTTATCAAGTATCAAGAAATATAATTCTGTGAATAAATCAACAGTTGGCAAAATTGGTTTTCTGATGCTGTTCGGATGGTTTCTTAAGGTAAAACAATCTGTTTCAGATGAAGATTTACAGAATTTGATTCTTTGAATGTTATTAGTATTTTATTTTTACAGAACAAGCTAATAAGAGCAATGGTAATTGAGACTGCTTTTTATCACAAGACAGTTTTTAATCACTTATGGCTTTTCTGGAATTATAGCACTGAGGTGAAATTTTGCATTGGGAAAATTTTTGGAGCTTCAATATTCTATTGCCAGCATTGGGCTAGGAGGAATCTCAGCTACTGTGATGACTAGCACAGTGAGATCCTGTGAGGATTTTCTTGGTTGTCAAATGAGAGAGTGAAAGCTACAGTGTTGGCACTAAAGCACATTGACATATAATAGTATATTACAGAAATTGTAGAGCATATGACTAAGTGGGACCCTAAAGCTTATTTTGTCTCTTGAGTTGACTGAAGGCCTTATCAGCTGTGTGCATTGTTCTTGACAGATGCTTACACATCTTGTTATCTCAAATAAACAAAGTTTTCAGTAATTAGAATTCCACAATTGCCCTCAGCAACCTGTTCTACTGTGCTTGTTCAGAGATAGTAGTTCCAGATGTTCAAGACAAATTTTCTGTTATAGCCATTTCAAGCCTTCTCTTCCTTATCCTAACTATGATGATATGGAAAAGAATTTATTCTTTTCATCTCTGTAGCTATCTTTTACAGATTAGTGTGTACCCATCTTCCCATGGCAAACTCTTTATTACTGCCTTTTTACCCTTTGTTCTTACTTATTGTTGCTCCCCTTCCCACCCCAATTAAAGGCAACATGTTTTTAAACCAGTCTTCAAGAGTGATTCAATTATGTTTATTAATTTGGTTACTTTTCCTTAATTTTGATGTGATTCTCTTGTGGTCTGAAGAGTATCCAGCAGTGTGTTGATTATTATTCAAAAATAATTTCTCTGTCCCTTGTAGAAGTAAGACTGTCACTGTTTTTGCTGATGACAAGGTGCTTTCCAACATAAAACCAAAATATGCCTGGTATTTTAGTTTTCATATGCCAAAACGGTTATATGAAATATTTTATCAAATTTCATTGGATGATATGACAGGCTATTAAGTTTACTGTACATTTATTGTAATACATTGCTACTTTGATTTTTTTTTTAATTCTGTATCTTGGTAAGTGAGATATGAGATTTCTTGTCATCACTGGTAATTGTTTTGTATCCAGCACAAGAACTAGCATAGAGTTTTTTGTAAGACTTCTTCCTAGCTTGCTGCTTTTTCAGTGGAAACTTTTCTCTAAGGAAGACTTCAGGAATCCTATGACAGCAGTCCTAGATAGAATGCCTATTCTCCAAGGCTATTATTGAAAATCCTCAGTAGTATTCTTGAAAGTCCACAGTACAATATGTAAAAGGATTACTACCATTTTAATGCTCAACTTGATTTGGACCACAAACCGACCAAGCAGTTGTGTGATCATGCACGACTTCAGTGACGTGGTGAAATTTGTCATTGAAGAAAAATTACATTTATTTTCCTCTGAAAACAGATAAGTTAACTTCTTTCTATCATTGAATTTAATATATTGGGTCACATCTGCTAAAGGATTATTGCACTAGAAGGAAGCAATGGATAATTTATTAAAATGCCCCTGCAGGGAGATAGCAGGCTATCTGGTTAATATAGAGGAATGCTTGATGGTTCCACTGAAAGCTCCCTGGTGAATCCCTTAACATAGGAATAGAATGGGAGATGGAAATGATTGCTCGTTATATAATGTTTACTGTGTATATATTGGTGCCTAGCAGATGAACAATATTTATGTTAACAACTCTTTTCCAGCTTTTTATATTGATCTCCTGCTGGTCTAGGGCTGATATATAATTGTACTGAAAATAGGAAGATAGTATTTTTTTCTGTAATGGAGGGTAGTAAATAGGTTCTTCCAGCACATCACCCAAGTTGGATATGAAGATATTGTATCTTTGTGCCACAGACATGTAAGATTTGAATTTACTTTTTTTAATTTACTTTTTTTTTCTGAGCTGTTTCTCATGTACTTGTAAACTTAAGTGAACTGCAGAGAGTGTCCCACAGGCAGTGGGATTTTCTTGATGGGTGGGAGAGCTGTTTTCCTTTGCCTCAAAGGAGCCTCACTATTGCCATGCTTACAGAATTTGAGAAGGACCAAATGACTCTGTCTTTGCATGAATGCTCAAAGCTAAAAAGCTGACAAATAGCTGTCCTGTCTCACTGAAATGCAGTTCCTGTGTAGCTGGCCGACCTTAAATAAAGATTTTCATTCATGCCGTAAGAACTGAGAATTCACATTTTAGTTGCAGTTTATGTTACTTAGAGAAAAGAAACTAAACCAAGTGTTTGGTGGCAATATCCCATTGGAAGCTCCCCAGATACTGTACCCAGAGGAACTGACATGCCCCAGTTTTCTTGCTAACAGTAAAGGACAGTTTCACATGACAGCTAAGAGCAAAATGAACCTAAAAAGTCCTCAAGGTTACTTGCTTTCATTGGTTCCTTGGGTTGATGTTTCTGGGTTCTTCCACTCATGCTGTTAAGCAAGCCAGGCCTTAGAAATAGCAATGATTTCTTGAAAAATTGAGCTGGCATATTTTTTAAAAAGAAAAAAAAACCACAAAACCCAACAAACCTTTTGCATGTTATGGGTTGTTCTTTTCAGGCCCAATGACATTATGTGAGAAACTTCTCACCACACCTGTCAGTCACTGTGGACTGAAGGTTTGGAGTGGAGGGATCCTCACACTTGAAATAAGAGCTGTTCATGTGAATTTTACTGGATTCAGAGGGTGTGAACACTTGGAAGAGAGCCAGTGCTGTGCTCCTTAACCATTATTATCATTAAATTCATGAGGAGGCAGTAAAGACATTACTTTCGTATGAAATGGAGGATAATAAATAAGACAGAAAAAGACTGACATCAGCAACAGATTGGTAAGCTTGGTGATCTGCACAGTAAAGTTCTTCCTTATGTTCAGTTCAAACTTCCCATGCATTAGTTTCTGCCTGTTGCCTCTTGTCCCATTGCTTGGCAGTGCTGAGAAGAGCCTGACTCCGTCCTCGTGTCACCTACTTTTAAGATATCATACACATTGATGATGTCCCCTCTCAGTCGTCTCTTCTTGAGGCTGAACAGGCCCAACTCCATCAGCCTTTCCTCATAAGAGAGATGCTCCAGTCCCTTAATCATCCATCCTTATTGCCCTCCACTGGACCTGCTCCAGGAGCTCCATGTCTATCTTGTCCTGAGGAGCCCAGAACTGCACACAGCACTCCAGATACAGTCTCAGTAATTGCTCTAAGCAAAGCATATAGTCACAACTTTTAGAAATGACTAGTGTGCCCTGATCATATTTTTTATGATACCATATAAATGTGGAAAAATAACAGTTCCCTTTGTTCTTCCATGTCAGTTGAACCATTTGGAAAAAAAAAAAATCCTTGACTGTAATGTGATGAAAAATGCTTTATTCTAAACTTAACTGCCAAGTTACTCAATTTGAATGACTGAAGTTTGCTTTTTCATATAGGAGTTAGTGATTGTAATAAGTAATAAACCAGCTTCTTTTCAGTGTAATTTGAAACTGCCTTACTTGAAAATGATGCACTTTGCCAGCACAGTCCCTAGCTAAGTGTTACTCCAGGCAATTGAAATATGAAAGAAGTAATGAACTGTTTGTTGAATCTTCTAGCTAAAAAGAAGAAGAAGCCAAAGCTCTTAAACAAGTTTGATAAGACCATTAAAGCTGAACTAGATGCTGCAGAAAAACTACGTAAAAAAGTAAGTTTTGAATGTTTAACTCAGGATTGTACACAGTGGACAAAAATCAATAAATTAAATACTTGTAAAAAGGGAGAATGCATTTTAAATTACTTTTTGTGAAATTAAATTTTTGAAATAGTGCGTATTTGTCCTTCATGTTTCATTTCTGCTGGATAGTTTGTCTTAAATATTTTAAAGCTGTAAATATATGTCTGTTCTTATGTGTTTGTTAACCTTGAAGATACGAAGATTATTCACTGAATTTCTGCTTAAATGGATCACATCAAACAGGGTTAGTTCTGTGCTATCACTCTTGTCCAGTTGACTACTGAAGTCAAGTGCTACCAGATAACTCTGTGTGCAGGGATCTCTCAGTGAGTGTTCTGATGCCTCGTGAGCTTTAGGTGCAGATCACTGAAGTAGGTGTTGTTTCTGTTGAGATTCTGTGTCCTAGAAGTGCCTAGGCTGTTGTACAGCTGCTTAAAGGACGAAACAGATGTTCCTGCTTCTCACCAGGGGCAGCACGACCTTAAAATCAATCATTCAGTTTGAGTAGTTCTGAATTTAATAATTTGACCATGAAAAAGAAACAAAAACCTCCCCAAGCTCTTCAGTCATCTCCCCTTATAGCTTCCAATTTTATACTTTCATTTGAATATTTCAGAAAATAATACCTTTGCAGAGCTATCCCTTTTCCAGATGTGAGATTAAGTAGTGAAGCAAGATTTTTGCTGTTAAAAATGAGGGACTTCAAGTCCTTTGAATGTATTTCTTGTTGAAACTCTGATATGACAGACAGTCCTAGCACATAAAGAACAACTGCAGGTCTTTGCTGTACCCTAGATTTGAGGTGGATGAGCAGTGAGATATAGTATTTTCAGTACAGTAAAATAAAAACCAATTTGGTCATTGCAGGTGCAGGATTATTCTTGATTTTCAGGACATACTGTGCAGTTTTGACTTTATCTTGCCATCTGTGCAGCCCCAGAGTTCTGGTGGGTCTGTGATGGGACTGGAGGGCTCTTGCATAGGGAGCACTAACCTCTGGCTGTCACTGCTGCTGTTCCTCACTAGAAGCCTTCTTTACGTGTTAGAATACAAAACCAAAACTTTTCATGCTTCTTGTTACTTAAGCAATTGGTTAATCAGAAATAGGTGTAATAGACACATTTGATGAATCTGTAGCATCAGCTTGTTGACTCTCTTTCCCTGCTGTATTTCTTGATAAATTACAGGTCATGTAGGAATCAGAATAAATTTAGGAGCAAATCAGATGTGTATAATATTTGAAGATAGCAATGCAGTTGTGTATAACTTATACACATATAACTCATATTTATAAAGCTGTAATGAGGTGGAAGTGGCAGCAAGGTCTATTGCCAAATGTTGCCAAGCAGTGCTTAGCACCTGTTTGACAGTGAGGCTGGTTCTTCTCAACTTCCATCTGTACTCGCTAGTCAGTGTCCATCATGGGATCAACATCCATCAGGAGAATACCACAGTTACATTTAGACTTGTGTGAGATGTCATTGTCATGCAAACAACTTGGAAAAAGCCATACACTGTGGTTAAGTCTACAGTATTTCCCTTAGAAGAACTGTAGTTATGATAGCGTTCATCATGAGAGGTATGCAGAGGGAAAATTTCCATCTGTCTCCAGAATTTTCTTCCTGTTCTCTATTATTTCTGGTCTGGAATTTGTTATTAGCAGTAGGGTCTTTACTTTTCTATACAGTCAGGTTATTTTCATCTCAGCATTTTATCCAGTGTTCAAGGGAAAGTGAGAAAAGTATGAAAAACCAAGTTATTAATTTTTACCATGAGAATTAGATTATATTGTTTCATAAATAATGACAATTCCTCTTAAAAAGGCAATCCCAACAAGTATGGGAAAGCTGAGTGTATGAGCGAAAGCTGTTGATTCAGTCTGCATTGTTTTGTGTTTGTTCTTTAATTGAAAAATTAATGTGTTATTAGGTCCTGCATCCTTCAGCATTTTTATTAGATAGAATTGCTGATAAATAACTCTGCTTTTCAGGGAAAAGTTGAAGAAGCTCTAAGGGCCTTTGAAGCATTAGTGAATCAATATCCACAAAGTCCTCGAGCAAGATACGGGAAAGCACAGGTACTTAGAGAAAAAAGTGATAGGTGTTGAAAAAAGCTAACATAAACATTTTGCTTTTCCAATAGAGATATAAACACCAGTTGGAACTAATTTATAAATTTATGCTGGTTTTCTAGGTGAAAAAAGAATCATGTGATCTTTCATATGTATCTCTTCAGTCAACTGTCCTTCCCCAGTTGCTTTGGCAGCTTTTGTGGAACTTCAGTGGGAAGTACTGTAAATAACAAAAAAAAAAAAAAGGTACATCCTGTAGATCTCAGGAGAACTGTCAGGTGAATGGCAAGAGATAAATACAAACTAATACCCACTGCAAGAACAACAGGCAGAACCTACCTGTTACATAGTATTTGCTGTAACTGGGAAATCAACACGTCTGTTGGCCTGGGATAAATTCTGCTTTTTGCTCTACTGGTAATAAAGAAGAGGATTTGGAGTTTTTAGAGAGAAAGAGTTAAAGGATAAAGAACACAAATTCTCAGGCGGTGAGGCTTAATTAGCTTTACTTGTAGAGTGAGTTATGTTTCAGGTGTTTCCCTTCAAAAAAAAAAAAAAACTAAAAAAACCAACCAAAACCCAGAAGGCATCAGAAAATAATCTCTGCATTTATAATACTTTTAGGCTGTGTTGAGATGTCTCAAAAGGGAATAATAGTAGGATAATCCTGCTGCACTAGGAGTAATAAAAGACTCCTTGAACTGATGTTAATCAGGATAACAAAGTGAAGCCCTCACTGCAGGAAGGAATGGTGCTGTTAGACAATTGATGAGGACCTTGGAGTCACAATTTCCACTTGGTCAATAATAAAAATGGTCATGCTAAAACCAAAGCTGTGATTATCCAAAAATCTATCACACGAGCACTTGATATACAGCAGACCAAATGCTTCCCTGCTCTCTGTGGTGACAGTTTGCTGAACTCTTTGCCTCTTTACAGTAGGAGACCACTTTGTTCATACACGTGAACTTACCTCTGTTAAGTTACACTTTTAGTATTTACCAGTTTATACAAATCTACTTATTATATCTACTAGAATATGCTTCCTGCCTCCTCAATGGCTTTAGGGAGAAGGGCAGATCACTGTAGCTAGTTGTGAAATTTATTTTCATTCAGAATTCCCATCTCAGTGACCCAACTTCATTTGTCCATTTACAGCAATTTATACTGGCCTACTACTACTTTAGTAATTCATGAAAGGTCAATGCAGACCAAGATCTGAAGAAATAATTAGGTGCATTTTCTGTAAGTGTGTAAAAACAATGATAAATTCATTTTCTGTTGCCTTTGAAGGTTCATACTACTCATTTTACTGAACAGTCGTATTAATGTTATCAATGGTAATTTTATTGAACCCAGTTTGTGTAAGTTCAAGCTGTTTGAAGGAATAGGAAAACCATGAGCTTCAGACAGATAAATTATTCTTAAGATTTGCATTGTAACACAGTATTATTTTTAAATGGGTATTCATACCAACAAAATTCATTTAAATTTGCTATTTCTCATCACTATCTAGAAGGAAAACTGCAGGGTAAGGTTAAAGGCCTTGAAGGTTAAAGGTAAAGAAGGTCAAGAATTCACCACAGAAGTGTACTTCTCCTTTTCCTTGAAGCATGAACCAGCATTACATGCTAATTTTGTACATTTGATTTTTAATAAGACATGAGGAGTGATTTTCTCCTGGATATTTTAATGGCTTTAAAAGCCAACTGTTTTCCCAAAAAAACTGTAAAATATTTCAGTGTTGGTGTGTTTTTCAGAAATATGCACAATTCTTTATTTGCTGTCTGAATTACATTTGAGCCAGATAAAATAATACTCTACAGAATTAATTAACACGTTTACAGCTGAAAAGAACAATGGATAGCTTTTTAACCTTCTTATGTGATTTATACTGGTGGAGTTATGCAGATTTTATGCTGACAATCTTTGCCCTGCAATTCCTTTGAAAAAAGGAGAAATAAATTTCCTAGTGAATGTACATCAGAAAAAACAAGTTATTGCTTAAAACTGATTTCTGAAGTTGTCTCTGAAAGCTGCTTGATGAACTGTTTGGCTGAGCAACCATATTTTTTGGTATTTCCAATTCTAAGTTTTAAAGCAACTCAAGGAAAAAATTAAAGGAGAGAAATGCAAAAATATTTCAGATACTTACTATAACATATACAGATAACACAGTTGAAGCAATTTCATTTAGTGTGTGTCTTTGATGCAACAGTGAATTTAAATAGACCAACAACAGCTTCTGCACCGTCATGCTTGTGTTACATCTGCCATGGCTCTTAAGAAAGAACATAAGCCAATAAATATAGAAGTATTTGAGAAGAATGCATTAAACACGTGAAAATGCATGCATTTATATAAACAATTCAAAGTAAGCCTTTAAAATTTCTGCATTTGAGACATAGTTTTTTTCAGCTCTGGAAGCTAAGTATGAACATGCCTTACCGCAGGTGAGATCAGTCATAGCTTCTGTTAGATTCACTGCAGCTGTAATTTCACTGCAGAGAGCTCATAGATCCTTTGGTCTGCTTCTGAATTTGATGAACAAATTTAAGTTTTGAAGGAGTTGTATGGTACATATTCTATTAACGTATGCAAGGCAAAAGGCAATTCCTAATTAATTTTGCAATAAAGAGTGTAAATAAATGTCTTAGAATAGATGAAACTATTAAACTGTTAGTGTGTTTTGATTTGTGTATTGCTTCCAGAGTGAGGCTTAGTATACAAATAGTCCATAGGCAAAATTTTGCATTTCTTCTGTGTTATTAAAACAGATTGTTTCATCTGCTTTTGAAAGCAGGAATTATGAATTCTACAAATACTAAGCAAAAATCTGTGTTAATATATGTTTTTGGTGCAAATTTTCTTATATTTCTCCTTTTTAATAGTTTGTAGGTAAAAGGATTTAATGGTAATTCTAGTTTGCTTTCCCATAAAGTACAACCCATAGCCTAACAATTGCATAGTTTGCCTGGTATGAAAATAGTTGGTTTTAAGACTAATGGATTATTAAGTGTTCTAATAATGGTTTTGTTATTCTTTCTAGTCTGAAGATGACTTAGCTGAGAAAATGAGAAGCAATGAGATGCTGCAACAAGCTATCAACACCTATGATGAGGTAGTTAGTCTGCCAAACGTCCCTTCAGACCTGATAAAACTGAGCTTGAAGCGAGAAGCAGACAGGCAGCAGTTCCTTGGTAAGTTTTGAGGATGGCATAAAAATTACAGAAGTTGTCTGAGGAAGGATTTCAAGATATCACTAAGGATTTTAAGGTGACAATTCCACTGAATTTTTGGTTGGACTTGTCTTCCTAGTATCTTAAATGAAAATCATTTTTACATTACTTATTTTTTTTCTAGTGAACTGGTGTCTAATTTAGGATAATAGTGCCTGTAGAAAGCTGCAGCAGATGCTATGAGAAGCTATGATGATAGGTGGTCAAAAATTTTTATTGACAGACAAAAAAGAAACTTTTCTACTGAAGCTGAAGAAAATCAAGAGGAAATTACTGGCATAAGAAGAGTAAACATATTCAGAATAAACTTCCGGTAAACATAGAGAAGAATGGAATTAAACACAAGGAGAACAGCCCCAAGATTTTGCTGTAGATTCTAGTTTTAGATCTCAATTATGTGATGTATGAGAAGTGATGATTAGAAAGCAGGCAAAATCAACAGTTCTGTTCCCATGGGTTGGATTTTTAATATCAGGTTGTTGTGATCTTGCTTTTCCTTAGCAAGACCTCATTTAGGAAGTCAAGAAACATACTGAATTTTAAGCACACAAAGCATGATAGACTTCGTGATGGAGGTAGAGTAGAACTATTACTTAACACTAGAAATTAATTGAATTTAAGTAATTAAGGTGAAGTTTATTAATATATGTTTACTTAGTATTGTCCAGTGCTTTGCTATCTGTGCATGATAGAGCAACTAAAGCTTAAATAATGTTATTTCTGCACTGTGAAGGGTTCTCCACAAGAGGCTGCCATAACACTGCGTGATTGCAATATCTCAGTGATTCTCTGAGCTATTCCTGGTACACCCATAGTGACAGCCAGGCAGCTGAATGTGCTCCTGTTTGCACAAGTTTTTCCAGGTTTTCCTTCTTGATTGTCAGTGAAAGTGGACCACTTGCCTCTGATTTGGATTTCTTTAGATGTTGTGTAAACGTCTTGCTACGTTTCTTATATCTGCACTTGTAATTAAGTCTTGTTCAATCAAATTAGGTCGCATGAGGAGTTCCCTGGTTACTCTACAGAAATTAGTTCAGCTGTTTCCCAGTGAGACTTCATTCAAGAATGACCTTGGTGTTGGTTACCTCTTGATAGGAGATAACAGCAATGCTAAGAAAGTATATGAAGAGGTGAGTTTCCATTCCAGCCAAGGAAAATTATTATTTACATTCATATGTTCATTTGAAAGGTTGATTGATTTTAACTTTTTTAGATGTTAAATATGTCACATGTGAGATTTTGAAGGGTTAATACAGATGCAATTTTTTTCTAGTGCAGTTGTCTTCTAATTTTAATTTATATTTTCTGATACTGTCATGCTAAGTTTTTCCTCATTGACAGAGGAATGCAGATTATTTCCATATGCTTAATAATAAGCAATCTTCTACCTTCTGGTAGTCAGGTTTGGGATATATTGACAACACATCTAGGTGTGATGTATGTAACATGTAATGCATACTAAAAAAAAAGATAACCAATCTTCAAGACAAGGAAAGCAGAAGTAAGTTTCTTTACAGGAACAGCATCTCTAACCAATCAAGTAGAACAGTACTCACAAAGCTATTTAACCTTAGGTTTTTTTCATCTTTTTATAAGCAGCTTAAAATCTGTTTTTCTTTCATGATGTTTGTAGTGTGGACAATTCATTGAATTTATATTTCTGTCTTATACTCTGGTTAACTGGTTGGGGAAAATTTACTGTCAGGAAAGGCCACTCTGCTCCTGTGATCTAGAAACCCTGTTAACATCTGGAAACTGTCTGACAGATGTGGAGTCTGACATCATTGGTAGAGCACAAATCATCACACCTGACCAGGAATGGACCTGTTGATGTTGGCACACTCATGCTTGTGTAGGACAGGCTTGCTAATTGTCTGGTTATGGAGGCTGGAAAGGGATCAGCAGGATTAGTGCCACCTCCTGAGAATAAAGGCCCAATTTTCCATCCCCCACATCTGGGAGGCTGAAGAGGTTCTCATCTGAGATAGCTTCTCAAAGATAAGGAGGATGTTCAACCACATGGTTGGAAGCAGAAGCCAAACACTAGGAATACCATTTTTTTTCCTCAAGCTCCTCTGGTAGTCTCAGATGTTGCCAGAATGTTTGCTTTGCTACCTTGGCTACTTTTTAGGTCCTTCCATAAAATACTTCTGTCCAATAATTTTTGGCTTGCTGTCAAAATTTCTCAGAGGATTGGAAATATTGGCTTTTAAAGATAGAATTTATTAAACAAGCCTACTACTCAAGCTGCAAGGAATTTGAGAAAACAGAAACATACTCCTTTTGGGCAAGACTTTCCCATGCAATTATTCAGTGTTTTGTTGCAAACAACATAATTGTTAGAATTTCTCAATAATCACAGGGATTTTTATACATGGAGGAAGGTCATGAATTTGCTGTATAATTACTTTGATATTGAGTTTTATATATTTCAGAAGAAATATATAGGGCTTTGATGAAGAACAGATATGCAACTGGTGTGCTTTTAACATACTGTTTTCCATTCTTCTTTATCCAGTGTAATTACTCTGTTTTGCAGTTCACTAACACTGAAATAGAATAGGGCATGTGATGTTCTGTCATTGTAAAAGGAGGACAAATATATTTTTTTAAAAAGATTTGGATTAATTTTTTTGAATATCATACTGGGTTTGTCCATATTTTAGGTATTACTCAGGCTGAATTCCAACACAATAATGTAATTTTTTTTTGTTGTAATTCAAGATAAATTTGCACTAAGGATTTTAAGAAAGAATACCCAAAGAAACAGGGAGAATTTCATGTGTACCTGCTTTGGTTCTTGGTTCCACTGAAGGCTTCTTGGATGATTTTGGGCAGATTGCTTAGGGGCTACGTGGCTTGCTCTGGAGTGCTTTGCTCAGCCGTTGCAATGCATATTTAGAAAGTGCTTGGTTTTGAGCTCCTACCATAGGTGCTCACGTTCTCTGCATGGTAGAGAAAGGGGCAAAATGAATAGTGGTTCTGAGGGCCTCAAGGAGACGTCTTGCTCTTCCCATGATTTTTGAAAAAACTGAGAAACTGCTGAAGTGTGACTAAGTCCTTCTCACTTGTGTAATCTTTTGATACAAGAGCATGAACTCAGTGCTGCAAAGTAGATACCTCCAATATTTATAAATCTTGTTTCCCACTGTAAGGATGTTCATACATTTTATTCAAGTGTTCTTTAATGCAGAAAGCACAGGAATCTTAGACTTCAGTACACATCCTCAGGAGAGCATACCCCTCATTCAACCTAAAGTCTCAGCTATTTGTTGATTTCCTTCTAGCCTTATTCATGTTTGTCTAAATTCCTGTGTATGTGGTACTTGTTTCTGCTGCTCAGGAAAATTCCCAAATAGTTAAACTCTTCTCTGCAGAGGATCTAAAACTCCAAATTTCCCATTTCCTTGGAAGCTGCTAGATTCATGGCAAAATCTTTACTTCCTGCTGTAACATTTCAATCTCCATTCAATGTTACTGATCTGTGTTAAGCATGCAACTAGATGAACCCTGCACAGGCACTGTTCTCTACATGGGGTCACAGTACATTCCATTTCAGAACAGACTAACTCGAGCTTGCATCATCTCCAAGGAATTGAATAGAAGCCCAGGGAATCCTAGTAGATGAAAACACTCTGCTATGTTTTACATTTAATAGCTAGTTTACTTATTTGCCAGTCAATTCTTATTTTTCCTTCCAAATTTGTTACATCTTAGCAACTTATTTTAAAAGTCTTTAGTATGTGTTTCTTCTTTTAGCTACAGAAGCAATGTGTATAAACATTGAACTTCCGACCAAGAGAGTTTTTTGCTTCCAACTGTAGTGTGGTATAGTATAACTTGCCCAAAATACACTTTTCTAGTTTGTGTTTGCCAGAATTTTTTACTGAACCACAGATGGAAAATGGTGTCCAGATGGAGAGGATTTCGGTTTTGCCTCTAATATTAAATCGTTTTCCTTTGAATATTGCACTTAGGGACATGGAAACATAATGTTAAGGGTAATCCTAGTAGAATTCAGAGTTATTTGTATTTTCAAAAAAAACCCCATAACTTTAAAAGTAGTCCTGGTAGAATTAGAACTATTCTTGGTTCAAAGATACACAGATTATAAAAAAATACAGTGAAAGAGAACTTTGTAAGAGTGGTTACTCAGCTAATAACTCTTTTTCTGCCTCCATGCTGAGGACATGTGTGCATGGTTCAGTGCAGCATTATAGAGACACCCATAAGCCAGCTCTGATTGAGCTATCTCAGGTACCAAAACCAGAATATCCACATTAACACAGTACTCTGCCATGGCTAATTAGTCTCTGATAGCCCCAGAGGTTAATTTCTATATTCATGATTAATATTTAATGGGCTATGAGCAGTTTAGTAAAACTTATTTCTAAACATAATTAATATTGCACGCAGCAACAGCAACAGAGTAATACAATTTACATTAAATACTTCCAGTGTAATTTCTGCTGATTGTATCTCTTTGCTTCTCTTTAGGGGCTCTGAATGTAGATCATTCCTTAATGCAACTCGGCATAGTTTAAATGAACCATAATACAGAAAATTTTATTCTGTCTTAATTAATCAGATAGCTTTATCCTATAGTTAAAGAAACTGTAACGAAATTATGTGGCTAATAAATATTTCTGTCAGTCATTTCATTTCACCCTGCAGGTACAGATTCTTGGATCAAAATAATTACACACAGAATGCTGTAGTCAAAAGGCGTAACATGCAGAAGGTGGTAGTGTAGTCTTATACTAGAGGTCAAGCTCATGCTTACTGTGGTACTTTTTCCTAATAATGTCTCATACTATGGACTTCAAATAGGTTCTCAAATTGTTTGTTCCTTCATAATAAGTATTTTCTGTGAAAAGAAATAAAATGCTGCTATTTTTAACTCATAACATTTTGTACCTTCATGGCTGTGATTTTTGGTTTTGCTTGGATGTAGTTGGTGTGTTTAAGATCTGAGAAAAGAGAGAAATTGGTCCAGAAAACTTCTTATGATTTTGCTTGTAATTATTTTGATTGAAAAGTAATATCAGACAGTGACTGGAAAAGGCACAGGGAAATAACTATAATGAATGCAGGCATTTTATCCATGGTATAAGTTTAGTAGCTTCAAAAATGGATTTAGGCAAGAGAAATTGCTCATCTGTCTGTTGTTTTGTATTTAGCAGCTGTCTAGACATTTGGTGGATATCAGCCTCTGTAATTCCACTGCCTGCCAGGTTCCTGTGATGATCCTCATAGACTGAGGCTCTATCCTGATAAGACTGTCCACACTTATTTTAAGGAGAGAAGAGGTGTAAAAACAGATTAACTTAACCATGTAATTGGTATTGCATAGAGCTACAAATTTTATGGAATATGTACATCATAGAAATGCAGAGTTGAAAAGTAGGTCAAGACATTCTCTCTAATTTTTACCCTTGGCCGAGGCAGACCAATTGCACTTAAATTATCTGACTGGTGTTGGGGGTGCATGTTTCAGAATTCAGGTTGCCAGCTTTTCACTTCCTTCCCCTGAAACACTGCCCCATACACTGATCCTTTACTACAGCTGCCCCTGCACTCACAAATCCTTGTCTTCCACAGTCCCCATGAAATATCCATCTCTGGACATTTGTCCATGAGTTTCCCTTTTCTGCAATATTAAGCCAGTTTGTAACTCAGATACGATCTGAATCTTGATGAGCGTACCATATCTTTTAGCTGAATTTAACATGCTTAGTCTTGGTCAAGGAGCGCAAAACTACACAAGAATAATTTTTCCATCACCTTCTAGTGGAAAAGCACATTGAGTCACTACTGCACTAGACTTTTTATTACCTTCTTTCTCATGGCCAGAAAAGTGCACACTGTTCCAGAGAGTGCTGCAGTTCACCACTGTGCTGACAGTGCCCTTGGAGTTCCAGGGTTTGCACATCCCCATTTCACAATGCTGGCATTACAGTACAGCTTCTTTCTAAATTGTAGTCATTATGCTTCATGTATTTTCTCTTGCAAAAACCAGTTAATGTATATAATTTTAAACTATTTCAGGTATGTTTCTGCTGCTGTGTTTCAAGAGTAGATGCTTTCTTTCTTATCAGTCCAACCTGGAATAGGTAACTTAAGTGTTAATAGTGGGTTTAATTCTGTAATGTAGCATGCTATAACTCAAGAGAGACGTGTAGAAAAGGACAGATAAGTGAAAAATAAAGCAATTTCTATTGAAATAATTTTACTTCTGAGACTTCAAAGTTTGGCTCATCTGGAGAAAGCACAAAAGTGAATGAGGAAAAGAAAGCACAGACAAGCCAAGGGTTTACCTGAGAATCAGTAATGGAAGACAATACCATTGCATTACTAAATAGAATTATGTGCACAGGTTTGTTAATTTGCATAGATTCATGAAGGTGTATTTAATTCATTTTCTCTCAAACAGGTTCTAAGTCTGGCTCCAAATGATGGCTTTGCCAAAGTACATTATGGCTTCATCCTGAAGGCAGAAAACAAGATAGCAGAGAGCATACCTTATCTACAGGTACTTTTTCAACCACAGGAAATGTTTTACCAGCAAACAGTAGAATTGGAATGTATAAAATATATCAGATTAGAAGTGTACTAATTACAAATCACTGCTTAAGTTATTTGTTGGACTTATACTGGTGTATCACTGCTTATGAACTGGAACAAATTTGTACATTGAAAATCATCAATTCTTAAACGTCAAGTTTTTGTTTTATTAATGGTTAACCTGAAGAAAGAGCTCTGAGCCTCAAATTTTTTTGAGGTTGGTAGTATGCTGCAAACCTAAGGTTCTTGAAAGATCCAGAGAAGTCTTGTGTATACTTCTGAGTGTTTGGGAAGAAATACTACAGAATAAAATCTTGATCCAGCTTTATGAAATGCTTGTATATGTTTATGGGGTTAGGGGAAAGTATCCATCTCTGAATATGCCTCTGTCTTGGAGGGATTGAGGGGAGAGGCTGTGGGATTTGGAAAACTGGTAACATTTCTCAATGACTTTCTACTGACTGTATTCATTCAGCTTAAGTTCCAGGTTACCATGGTGGTTACATTTTTTACCTAATTTCATAGCCTGTCTCTTGCATAGGATTGACAGACTATTTACAGAAGTCAAATGATGTATTTTAGAAGTCCTATTGACATTTTCGTATACCTTTCATTTTTATTTATTTATTTATGTAATTTTTAGGAAGGACTGGAGTCTGGTGACCCTGGCACAGATGATGGACGTTTTTATTTTCATCTGGGTGATGCGTTACAGAGAATGGGAGACAAAGAGGTACACATTTAACATGTTCTTGCTTTAAAATCTAAATCTCTGAGCGGTGGCAGAATCCAGAAAAGCATTTAATGATGGGCTTAATGTTGAAAACAAGAGTAGTTTGATTGCAACAACAATCCAGAATGCGTGTGTACAAGTCAAGATCAACAATTACAATTAGCATTACAATATAATCTCTTAGCATCCCTTGCTTTAGATTTAACTTAAAATGTTGAAGCTGGCATAGGGCAGCTTGAAACAAGGAATGAAAAATTTACGAAAATTTTAAATGTTTCTAGAACCTGTTTTCTGCTTATATCACTTACAACACAGATTTTAATGAGAGTTAAAAGAATCAGTTACATGTATATTACTGTACAGAAGTTCTTGTATAACACTGTTTTGTAAATCTTCCTTTCTTTCCAAGGAAAAAGCACCAGTGAGTATGAGATAAAAGAGGATCATGAGAGGACTAAATGTGTGGGCTGAGTTATGAAATTTTTTCAATAACTAAATTAACAAATCAATCAGAAATTTGTACTATGTATCTGTTGAGTGGCCAACGAAAACAAACATATGATGCTGGAAGCTATAAGAGTTTCTCTTTTGTTTATTTGAAATCAAATTATACCTAAAAGCAAAATTTAAATGTATGAATTTCCACTACGGTCATGGTAGGGGAGCAAAGGAGCTTTTTTGAAGACTCTGGTTAGTCATGTACTTTCATATGGACATGAATTTATAAACAACAGCAAAAAAAAAAAAAAGCCAGTTCCTTGGTGAAAAATATGAAGAGAATAAGCATTAAAAATCAGAGTAGAAATAGCCACGATAATCACTGATTTTTAGTTATTTACCTAATCGTGTGTGCAATATTAATACCTAAAAAACTGTAAAAAATGCTGACCCCTTTTGTGCTGTGGCCAAGTCAGTAGGTGGTTCTCCAGTATGAACTGTAGACTTCATCACTGGGCTGTGATGAAGCCTCTGTATGTGACCTTTCTCAAGTCAAGTTCATCAGGTTCCTTTTTTTTTAATAATTCATGGAACTTTTATTACAATACTTTATATATGCAGTAGATCTAGAATGTAATACCCAAATTTTAAGTTAAATTGCCTTCTCAGCAATATTCTTCCAATGAGATTTTTTTTAATTGTTCATTTTTAAGTGAGAATTAGTTTACCTCATTTTACTTAGAAACACATGCACACAGAGTCTGCTTTCACACTCTATCTAACTCTGTCTCCTCTCTGTACATTTCCATGGAACATTCTGAGTTGAGTTGCTGAGCCTAGAACATCCCAATGACATGTTTGAATAAAGACATCACAGAGATGTAATTAATGTACAGCATCTCTAACCCCAGGATAATTATGTGTTAATGTTTATGGAGTTAATGGTCAAATCTGCTGAAGAAAAAATTTAATTAATGACAAATGAGCTTCTTGTGATAGAGAAGACTTCTAAATTTATCAGTGGAAAGTCCATTGTTCAGCTAAATTTTTCTCACTGACCTTGCTAGACTTGCTGAATTTCAAGATTTAATCAGGGAAGCAGATCAATATTTAAGTTAGATGTGACATTGCTATCATTGAAGGTTTGTTGAAGGGAGATATTAATCTATTAGAGCTAAATTAGGAGTTATGAATGTGGCCTTGGGAAATGTTAGGGGTACAGTATTGAGTATGCCTTCTCCAACTATAATTTGATAAAATGCCATATTGGCTTAAGAAAAGAGAAGAGAATTTAAAACCGTGGAAGTTGTTACAGAACAAAGCACTCTTCACACAGAATGTATAAACTGAGTGCATCTCAAACAATTTCTGTCCTGGAAAGGAGAGCTACACTGTTGTAGCTGTCCATGTTCCACTGCCAAGACCTTCATGAGAAAAAAAGGACTGGTTCTCAGAGAGTCTTGAGAATGGAAAGGATGAGTGAGGCACCTCACCCTATTCCATCTTGGTAAAGGCAATTTCCATAGCACAATTCTTCTAATAAATAAAAATTAATTGTATTATACATGGTAATAATAGCTGATATATCTTAAAGAGCAGCAACATTCATACTCATCACTCAGGGGCTGAAACAAATAATTCATTCTGCTTATCCTTTGGGCTAACTCCAGACATTGCAATTGTGTGTAGGCAGTCAGCATGAACCATCTATTGACATCTCACTGGTATTTTAACTTTGAGGAACCAATGTTATAAATCCTAATGCTTCCATTTCAGAGAGTTAACCAAGATAACATCAACATTTAAAGATATACTGTGTATTACCTTATTATTTTTTTGACCCATCCACAATTTTACTGAGCTTCTCTAGGGAGAAAAAGATGAAGTTTATATATGATCTGCTGTTATTCTGTTCATCCACACTACTTTTGTATACTTCAAATAAATACTGTAGGGCAACAATGTATTGCGGACTTTGCTCCATACTTTGGGAGAGTTATAAAGATCAGAGTTCCACATTTTTCAAAAACCTGAAGAAAGTTTACAGACTCTCAACAAGGACTTTGGCCAGTTTCTGTTCAAGGCAGGGATTGCTGCCTGCCTCAGTCCCTCCGCTCTGGAATTTTGTTCTCATATTTCCCTACTTAGCTGTCTTGTTTTTTTTTTAGTTCATGGTGTTTTGTGGGCAAATGTTGTTTGATTATTTGGGGATTTTTTTTTAAATTAAGTTGTCTGACATATTGCAGCTCTGGCAGCAATGCTGGGCAGGAAGGAGGCAGCTCTGTATAAACTTCTCTGCATATGGTTTGTCACAGTACTACAAATGCTGGATCTTTTCTTTCCATGCATCTCATTTTCTTTCTTTGCTTTTTTTTGCTGCTATGCAGGAGTAAAACAAGTTGTGTAAAGGGAGAGTAAAGACAAGCAAAGGTCCAGTATTAACTTCAGCAAGTTTCTGTCATGTGATCAATTTTGGTGTGGCGAAAAATATTTGAAGAAACTCAAGTGCATTTAAGTATTAGATAATTAACACTTTAGATCCACAAAGTCATCGTTGTTTTCATCATCACAGCATCTCCACTGGCAGCAGAAGACAGACATCTTTCATTTGTAGGTAGAGGATTGAAACAGAGAAAATGAAATTGACCAAGATGAGAAACAATTGGATATTCCAAGTCCAAGGACAGGGCGTGAATTACTGGTCCATATTTGATGTGAATGGTTGTGAGAAGATTGTCCTGTTTTGTTAATGTTGGACTGGACTCTCTTGGCCAACTGATCTATTTTGATATTTGGGGTTTTTTGTTTGTTTGTGGATTTTTTCCTTAAATATTCATCAGTATATTTTATTAAAAGAATAACCCCAACATCCAAAGAGACAGTCTGCTACCTTGCCAGGAAGTGTTACTTTTTTCCTGTAGGAGCTTGGCTGATATGAACTTGGTTATTTACAACTACAATGTTTTAGGCATACAAGTGGTACGAACTTGGATACCAAAGAGGTCACTTTGCATCAGTTTGGCAGCGCTCCCTCTACAATGTCAAGGGACTGAAAGCTCAGCCTTGGTGGACAGCAAGGGAAACTGGGTATACAGAACTGGTGAAGGTAAGGCTTCATTACACTTTTATTTTTGTTAAAATTGCAGGTATAATTTCAGTTATTAAGCAGAGAAAATGCTAATCAATAAGGTCAGAACTACTGACTGCGAATTCCAGACACCACTGTCAGACTGAGCACAAGATTTAAGTAAGATACTATAAAATAAGCTTAGACATTTTCAAATTTGAGAATAGGGACAGGATGGCTGAAATTAATAAATACAAAATTTGCATGGTAGGCAAATGTAACATCTCAAGTGGAAAATGACAGCATTTGGTAATGTCTGGAATACCCACTGTGACTTTTTAATTTGTCAGGAAAGGCTGTGCTTTTGAGCCCTTGTGTAATATTTAGTGACTTTGGAAGTTTTTAATTGCATGAGAGAAACAAGTGTAGATTCCCAGTGATGGATTTAACAAAATATAATAATGCAGAATTTAAATTCTTTAAAAGGTTTATTTATTTATTTATTTAATGCAAGGCAAGTAGTTATTGTTCATAACAATAGCTTTTATTTCCAAAATTGCATTGTTTTTTATTAATTTATTGTAATTCTAATAATAATTCCTAAAAAATTAGGAGGAACCTTTTTTCCTGTATGTTTCAGTTATTGGTGTGTTGTTTGGAGAAACTATTATGGATAAATAATTTAAACCCAGAAAAGTATATTTGTAAGGAACAAATTCCTTCAGAGTGATTGTTTCTTTATACTTAGTTATATAGCATATTTTAAAAAACACTATGGAATGATGGTTATTTTAAAAAAATAAAAGTAGTTTAAAAAGGAAGATTGCTCTTTGTTATGGTTTTGATGGCAACAAAAATAAAGCTAGAAATTTAGATTAAAGTGTGATTCTCCAATGTAATCTCAGCCACACCATAAAGCAGTGAGCTTTATGGACTAGCAAATGAAATGTGTTCATATTGAACTAATTCTTGAGGTATGTGGGGAATGGATGCTTCTTGCCATAAAAGATATGGAGAAACTGGGAACTTCTTAATATGTTTCTGTCAAACAAAAAGGAAATATACATATTGGTATTTTAGAGCTACATGCAGTGTTGTTTTACAGTTCCTTACATGTAAACCTTTCAAATTCCTATGTCACCGAAGGTAATGATCCATTCACCCTTGGCTTGAGTCAGCTTTGAAGGGTGAAAGAATTCAGTTGATATTACAAAATGGCCAGAGCTTCACCTTGAAGGGGTTTTTTTCAGATGAATCAGGCTGTATATGGAGGCCTTGGTTTGGATCAGCATTTTGAGTGGCTTCTAGAAGAGCTGCTCAGAAAACCAGCAAGGATAAAAATTCACCCCTGACCTCCACAGTACAACTGCCTCTCTGGAATTCAGTAATACCTTTTCATTCCAGTCATTTCGTGGTACATGTTTATTAGCAATATGTCAGTGAGTCTAGATTTAATTGTGACTAGTAATTTACTTGCACAGGTATCATAATTTCGGAACAGTAAGATCTTTAAGACAATACTCACAGTTTAAAGTATAAAGCCAAAATGTAGCTATATGCATCAGGACAAATATTTGTATTCTTGGGTTTTTTTGTAATTCAAGAAACTACTTGAAGTTTTGAAAGAAAGCAGGTTCAATTCTAATTACATACAATGCTGCAAGCAAGACTAGAAGTAGTATTCTTCAGGAAGCAGCAAAAAATTATTGATGACATTAGTTTTCTAATTTCTGAAGTACTCCAACTTCTGTACATGGTTTAGTTAAAAAAAAAATATTTCTCCTTCTCACAGAGCAAAAACCAATCAACAGTTAGTTCATACTGCTTCATTTCATTACATTTCTCTTACTTCTGTGTGGGAAATGCTTCCAAATCACTGTGGTAGCATTCAGTATGGATATATACTGCACAGAGCACTGGAGGCCCTGACCCTCTCTCTGAGTTTCACTGCTTGTTAAATGGAAAGGAACTATTTTTATACCAATAACTTGGTATCTTAATAATGCTAACTGAGCATTTATTTGGGGCTGGGGCAGTAGTAAAGCTGAACTCTCTTTGGTTCGTTCCATTAACCAGCACAGCTGTGGTCGGTGACATCTTACAGAGATTTATGTAGAGATGTTCTGCTAATGTTTCTGATTTACAGACATTTTAGACCTTTGGATCTGGGAATTCAAGAAACTGTCTTCCTTTTTTTATCTCAGCTGAAAGGAAAACTTACTTTCATCTTTAAAAACCCATCCTTTTCCCTTGGGATGATTAGCTTTCCTCAGCCAGTCTTACTGAGTCATTGCATCTTTCTCCAGTACCTTCTGTAGAACCCCATTCATAGCATTATTCTATTCTGGTGCTCATTTAAAAAATAATAAAAGAGTTACAATGGTGTTGGATCCTAGAGACTTTCAACTGGTCTGAAATTAATATGTAGGCAATGACTTAAGTAACTTTGTCCTTTCTGCATGTTGTGTCCTTTGACTTTTGGAAAGGACCCAGATGATGCTTTGCCAAAAATTTACTACAGTGAATAGGTGATTGATTTTAAGTAGAACTTGTATTGTTGCTTTTCTCTGATGGCTTAGATTTTATTATATAAATTTTCAAGTACATCAAGAAAAATGCAGAAAGACAATGAAAGTATTGGCAGCAGCACATATCTTTATATTTTTCCATAGGTTGACAGCTGGGCCTTAATGGTTGAGGTAATGATCACTAAACATTCATAGTCAAAGGAGAAATTAAATTGAAATGTGTGTTTAAAGTGTGGTTGGATGCTTTAAGGGAAGACTTGTGTTGAAAAGAGCAAAGATGATGCATACAAGTGCTGATGTTTAAGCTCTGTGAGTGATTGAATGGGTACAAGGAATCTATTTTGAATGGTTTAAAACACTGCTCCTTCCTTGGAGGTTATCAGCATTACCCAGTGGAGATGTGGTAACTGATTGTGAATGCTTTCCTATTCTGTTTCAATAACAAAGTGAAGTACATTAAACTCTTCACCACGATTTCATTTTGTAGTTCAGTGGATTAAAATGGATGTGTGGTCAGTTGTTATGCCTCACATGAAGGGTAGCAACCTCTTAATCTCTTCCTGTGTCATTTATAGCCACGCATTGAATGGGTTTGACAGCACAGAGTAAGGATACTTTCAGTGTAATAGTCTCACATAAAAACCTCCAATATTAAAAATCCCTATTTAAATAAAATCTACATTATTGCCAGATGTACAGCAACTGTAAACTTCAATTGTTATTAGGAACTGTATTTAAAAAGCCATATGGAGTTTTATGGGAATCAGCTGCTAGCAAACAAGTACATATGCTCCCAGTGCTGGTTGCCTCCTGATTTTTCACTTGTAATCAGGATACTGCACCAAATATAATAGGAATTTTTTGCTCTAACCTGGAGCTTGAATCCTTACATATCACAGAGCCATAAGTATATTTAACTTTTTTTCCTGCAGACACCAATTCTTGGATCAGAAGCTGTAAGCCCAAGTCCTGGACTTAGTCGTTATGGTTGAATATTTTTTGTGTTCTTACTATTCAAGGTATCCCTGAGAGTCTGTAGTATCAGAGAGACCAAGGCTGGGTGGTGTTTGAACTCCCCACTTTATTTCTCCCTAGTAGCTGTCTGTTGGTCATCAGTGTGTTTTACAGGTGGGGGTCTGTGTTTTCAGGACAGAAACCCTATTGATTTCTGAACAATTTATGTCTAAAACCATTGAGGATTTAGCTCAAATTCGATGAGATGTAGTCAAATAAATTTGTATCTAACACACTGGGGAGGGAGCCTTTAAACACAAGGACAAAACTCACCTGTACAGGTTAACCTTCAACCTGTGGCATTTGAGAGAGTGGAGGTGACAGAGCAGCTGTTGCCTACAATGCCTTGGACCACCAGTGCTCTTCATGTGTCATCTTGTCTGCATGGGTGAATGCTCCCTCTAACCATTTTTCAGCTGAGGAAGTAGGAGGAGTTTGAGGAAGCACAGAACAACTTGGAATATCTTTTGAATGTTTCTAGTTTTGTTGCTCTATATCGCTTTAAATTGAGGCTGGTGTGAGTGTAGGTTATTTTCTTCGTTCTCTTCTCCAGCCAGTGCAAAACCAGGTACTCAAGCTGGCATTTCCTTTTGTGGATAGGGTAGTGCTGAATAACTAGCAGCACTGTTCTCATATACATCTCTGATTAGACAGAAATTTTCAATCTTTTTTTTTTTTTGTACCTTACATTTTGGAAAAGTCAGTTTTCCAAAGATATTCTAAAAAAAAACGAACTCCAAAACAACTCTTTACAATTTTACTTAATGCTAGCTGTTAAATGAGTGTTATAGAAATGAGTGTAATAGAAATGAGTGTAAATTAGTGTTATAGAAACCATCAATAGGAGAATAATGTGAATACACTAGGAAAAATAAGTGTTCTTCCCCGTTTTTTGATAGATGAGAGAAAAAACCAATTTGTTATGATAGAGATTACTATAATAACAGAAGTGAAATCCATATTTTCATACATTTTAGCCTAGCTAAAATTGTTCTAGTGGGAGAAAGTAGCTGTAGTATAGACAACGTGTTCTAGCTCAAGTTTGCTTTGTTGAGCCTTTTATTATCTAGCAATTTAAACCTATTTTGTCAGATCAACTTTTCCTTTAAGTAAAAAAAACTCAAGTGGAACATGCAACTGTTTAATTTACATGAGGATGGCTAATAATCATATGAAGTTTTAAGACTAAAAGGGGGCACTTATATCACCTAGCACCTATATCACCTTTTACTCATCATATAGGCAGGAAGTGAGAGAACATACCATAGCTTATTTCAATGTGAAATGGATTGAAGGTGTCAATACAGAAATGCATTGTTCAAGAGCACAAAGGAAAAATGAAAACTATTCACCCAAAATAAAGTTTAGTGAGAAAAGTAAGCTGCTGGGAAATTGAAGTTACTTTTATCCAGATCCCTTGTTATACTGTGGATTTTCCTTTTATATTGCTATAACATTGAAGACTTATTATTGGTAGAATAAAAGGTTTTCTAAGCTATCTGATTTCTCCAAATATGATGTCCTAAGGCAGCAGAGAACAGAAATTTTAATTCTGCTGTTTTGTGGGTTTGTATGTATGAAGTGTAAGGCAGCTCACATGTTCTCAATCATTGTGTCCATAAATGATCACCTGGCATTTCAAGTTGTATATGATTTTTGCAATAGCATCAACACATGCAAGTGAATCTCAGCAAGCCTTTTTGAAGGTTTAAATCACAAATTTGTACTCAAGTGGTGTGTTTAAATTTGGCCTCTTTGGCCTGTAATATTCTGCCAACACCTGGAGTTCCAGGTTATATGAGTGGTTTTCCAGGAATGATTTCAGGTTGCATGCACAGTATTTAGGAAGCTCAATACATTTAGCTTGCAATACAAAAAATACTTTAAGAGCCCTTAGGCTCATCAAAATGCAAGTTAAAGTGAGGCCTCATCTGTAAAGAGGCTGGCTATTGTTGAAATCTTACAATCCAAATGCAATTGAATCTGAAGAGTGGTGTGAAAGTTATTTTTCCTGCCTTAACATGTCAGAAGGGAATAGAATTTAAAGCAACTTGAAAATAACGATGAACACTCTCTTTTATTGTTTTTAAATATTAAAAAAAAAAAAAAGCTAATAATGGCAGGAAAAATACAAATGGTACTAAAGTCAAACACAGTAATTTCTCAGTGCAGTAACATGGCTCTCACAACAGTCCTTAGAGAAAAACTGGAAGCTTATTCGGGATGAAGGTCTTGCTGTGATGGATAAAAAACGAAGCCTCTTCCTGCCTGAAGATGAGAACCTACGGGAAAAAGGAGACTGGAGCCAGTTTACCTTATGGCAACAAGGTAAAACATTCTGTATTTCTTCTCTTACCTCAATTTCATGATCTCAGATTAACATAGTGTAATAAGGGGTACCAACACAGATTTTTCTAGAACTGTTTTTGTAATCAATATGTACAGAGGAAGGGAACTGATAAAACAGTGTTTGGGACCCCTGTGACAATGAACAGGAGTTCTTCATTCTAAACTATGTTGTCCTCAAATACTTCTAAGGGTCCCTTGAGTATGGTAACTGTTCAATGAGTGTACTCCTCTTCTGGCAAGACTGCCAACTCTTTACCTGGTAATACATAGTACAGATGAGCCTGAGGGAAGATGAGGACTTGGGAGAAGGCACATCCTCAATTCTGTGTTGCCAGCTAGGGGAGATCTGTCATTCAGAAACGGTATGAGCAAAACAATATGACTTTAATATGCCTGCTGCCCTGCCCCTGAGCTGTGCACTGTGAGGCCCAACTCTTGGAATGACCTTAAAGTCTTATAAAACTCCACATATGAAAGAGTACTGTAAAATAAAATATTAAAGGCAAATTTATATAAAAATATAATCTAGTGTTGAAATTTTATGATACTGGGGGCACTTTAGATCTTTTTTTTTCCTATGCATTGACATTAATGATTATACATTTAAAATAACACTTTTTAAATGGTAGAAAGCTTGGTGTTCACAAATAATGTAAAAGTAAAATATGTAGGCTGCTATGATATTACAACATGGAAGTACTTAGGTTGCACAGTCTGTAAAATGGAAATAGTAATATTTACCTGTCTCTCATTGTCAGATCTTTGGCAGCTTTGTTGGTCTTCTGCAAAGCAGAAAATGGAAATATTCGTTCATTGCTCTTACCAATGCTCTATCCATTATTTTCACTAGGGAGAAAAAATGAGAATGCTTGTAAAAGTGTTCCGAAAACATGTGCTTTATTGGAAAGATTCCCGGAAGCTACTGGCTGCAGAAGAGGGCAGGTACCTGGCAAACTTCTTCATATTTGCAAATTCATAATGCTGGGAGCAGGTGATTCTGAGGAATAGAGGCACATGTACAGAGGAATGCACAATTTTGGTGTATTTAATGATGCCTCAAGCACATGATAAACTTTACAATAAAAATATGCCCTATTTAAACTGTCAGCAAATACCAGGTGAAATATGTTAGCTGAAGCCTTTCTATGGACTCTTGAGTTGAGCCATTTTACCTTGTGTTTCCTGGGAGCTCATGGTAGGTACGTAAGTAGTTCTTTACCATGGGTCAACCAGTAAGTAATGCCTTACTAAACCTCAGCCTGAAGTGACCTGATCTGACTCATAGCCTAACTCTGCTTTCAGCAGGAGGTTGGATTATGTCCTTTCTAACCTGAGCTTTTCTTGTTTTTCTGATCTGAACCCAACTTCACATGACTAATTTGGTGAGCCAGATTCTCACTCTGACAAACTTCACCTGTCTACCCCAGCCTGGCTGCATTAGACAGAGGGAGAATCACCTTGTGGAAGCCAAATAGTGCTGCCACATGCTTCTTTCTTGAAGGTGAAGGAAAGAAATTTTATATCCATGAGTGTGAGCGCAAATAAAATTTGTTTCAAGTGTCTACAATGACTATTCAGCTATCAGTTAACCTCACTTAATCATGCAGTAGACCTGTATGGGTCAATACACATGCAGCGGCCCTGTAGGACATAAGTTTTCATTTTTTTCCAAGTTATTATATTTTGTCTACAATGACTACGTGAGAATATTCACATGGCAAAATTAAGGATGCAAAAGTTGAAAAGCACAGTGCTAATGTAGCCCTAATTCAGACCCTTGAGTGTATGTGTTCATCTTTTTGACCAGTCCCTTGCTTTTGATGTGCAGAAATACACTGGGTGGCTACTGCTGTGGGAATGAACAAAGCTGTTGTTCCATGGATTGGTTGCAAAGACAGGTTGTAGTGAATATAACTGATGAGAAGTCATCACACTCAATGTGGCTATAAGAAAACTGCTCTCAGTTGATTCCAGAACCAAAGTGCATCTGTCCCTGAGAGCAGATTCTCTTTGAGAGCTACTGTTTTGTTCTTAATTTCTTGGTGCCCTATATGTTATCACCACAATATGGTTTGCAGAGATGTATATTTACAGCTGTAGCTGTAGTCACATGTTTTGAACATATAAATGTAAAATAATCTGAAAAGTCATGCTCTAGAAGTCTAAAGTTTTACATCCACTATTATGAGAGGCCTAGGAAAATTTTAGTTTTATGCTAGCCATGACTCAGATGTTACTGCTAAAATAAACTTAAAATATCAGCTGATCCCTATTCATGTATAGAAGCACTGATAAGCAATGGGAGCAAACACAATCAGGAAATAAGGAATTCTGTGGTGGATAGATGATTTGGATGCTTTGGTCACCTCATGTAGTGTCGAAGATAAATGGAATGTAAAATAATCAACTACCTGCTCAGTGCTGCTGAGACACTGTATAGAGCAATAGGAAATGATCAAAATTATAGCATTCTTCTTAAAAATAGTAGTAAACTAAAATTATCACAGCTAGTTTTAATTCTGGACATCTCTTACATTGCAGCCATATTACAACTCATTGGTAGTTTAGAGCAATTTACCTATAGCACTTGAGCACAGCAGGCAGATATAATTCACAGACATATCCAGATTGATCTGCATGGGCAGATAATGTACACGACAGCAATCAATCTTCAGTGCTGGCATATTAGCATGACAAAAATTGTTTAGCTCAGATATTAGTAAGTATCCTGCATCACCAGTTGTTTGCATTGTGTTAGGGCCTAACACATCACGGTGTAGCAGAGTTGGGTGGGAGGATCTGTGTTCACCAGAGCCATTGGAGCTCATCACTTGCTGTCATAAGAAACTGCCAGTAAGCTGAAACCTCAGCTTAGAGGCACAAAAAAAACCTCAGACAAGAGGCACACGCTGTCTTCTGCTGGTTTTGTTAACGCTTGAAGAGCATGCAACACCTTAATCTGTAAGATTGATCAAAACTACTCTGTCCCAGCCAAATGTGCACATTTCTCAGTTGGAAAGGTGCTTCTCATCACTGTCATGCATTATTCACACTTCCTGTTCTCTGAGTTGTAGAATGAATCAAAAAGGCTGAGGTGAGAAGGGGTATCTGGGGATTATTTAGTCCAACCCCTTGCTCAAAGTTGATGAATTAGAGCAGGTTGCTGTGTCCAGCCAGGTTTTGAATGCCTCTGAGGATAGAGACTCTACCCCCTCTCTGGGCAACCTGTTCCTGTGTACAGTAAAAAAAGTGTTTCCTTATGCTTAAATGGCATTTCCTGTGTTTCAATCTGTGTCCATTGCCTCTTTCTCTGGATGCCATTGAGAAGAGCCTGCCTCTGCCTTCTCCACTCCTCTCATCAGGTATTTATATGCATTGATAAGATCCTTTCTTGAACCTTATGTTCTCCAGGCTGAACAGTCCCAACTACCTCAGCTTCCCCTTGTATGTTAGATTCTCCCATCCCTTAATCCCCTTTACACCCCTTCACCTGCTCCAGTGTGCCCATGTCTCTCTCACAGTAGGTAGCACAGAACTGGGTCCAACATTTAAGAATGCCTCACCAACTCTGAGGGGAAGGATAACCTCCCTCAACAGGCTGCCAGAGCTCTCCATAATGCAGCCCTGGAAGCTGTTGGTGGCTTTGCTGCAGTGCTGGCTCCTGTTTAATTTGGGCACTGTGAGGACCTTTTGAGGGTCCCCCTGTGAGGACCCCACAGTCTCTTTATAGAAAGTTGCTTTCCAGACAGTTGTCCATCAGCCTGTATTGGTGCATGCCTCCCTAGCGCAGAATTTTATGCTTCTTTTAGTCAAGTATTTTAAGATTTGTGTTTCGTCCTTTCTCCATCCTGCCAAGGTTTTATGAAAGGCATCAAAAAAAAAAAAAAAAAAAAAAAAAAAAAAAAAAAAAAAAAAGTAGTGTATTGGCCATTCCTATTCAATTTTCTATCATCTGCAAACTTGATGAGGGGGATGCACTCTGTCCCATCTTCTGAGTCACTGTGAAGCTTTTAAACAGTGCTGGACCCAGTACTGAGCCCTGGGATGCACCTCTGATGAGTGGCCTTCAGCTGCATTTTGTGTCTCTGATCATAACTTGTTGAGCCTGGCTTAAATGCGAGGCTTCAATCCTCTTCACTGGGAACTTATCTAGATTCTATTTCCTCACTTTGTTGACTAGGATGTTTATGGTAGACTCTTCAAAGACTTAACATAGAGATGAACAATATCCACCAAGCTAGAAACCTTACCATAAAGAGCTGTTATAGTACAGAATCCCCTTCATAAACCCATCCTGGCTACACCCACGTACATTCTTTTCCTTCATGTGTTTGAAAATTGTTTCCAGGATTACTTGCTCCATAACCTTTCCAAGGGCTGAGGTGAGGCTGACTAGACAGTAGCTCCTCAGACCATCCTACTTGCCCTTCTTGAAGATAGGAACGTTTCCTTTCTACCAGGGGACCTCTGCTGGTGGCAGTGACCTTTCAAAGATTGTGTGGGCTATGTATGGATTCACATCAGACATTTCCCTCAGGCTTCATGGGTGCATCCCATCAGGACCCATGAACCAGGCTGTTGAGTTTGTTTGAATGTTCCCTAACCTGATCCACAGAAGATCAGTCACCAGTGCTCCAGTCTATTTCACTGATCTCAGGTGCCTGGCACTGCTTAGAGTCAGTCATACCAGTAACGATTGAGGCAAAGAAGATATGTAGTGCCTCAGCCTTTGTCCTTTTTCATCAGCTATTCTGTCATGTTTAGTAGCTGGGCATGTTTTCCCTAGACTTCCTTTTATTGCTGAGATATTTGTGGCAATCTCTCCTGTTACCCTTCAATTCTATCTCCAGATTCAGCACCAGGAGAGCTTTGACTTTCCTAACCTTATCCCTGCCCATGCAGAGAGTGTCTCTACAGTCTTCCTGGGTGACCTGACCCTGCTTCCACCTCCTGTATGCTTCCTTTTTGTGTTTCTTTTTTTTTCTGGGTTGCCTTGCTTCCTGCACATAGGAATTACTGAGTTTGGACAAGGTGCTACTTAAAAATCAACCAGCTGTCCTAGACCCCTATTCTCTCATGGGATTTTTCTCAGCAGATCCCTGAGTGAGACCAAATATTCTCTCCTGAAGCTGTGGGTACTAATTCTGCTTTTTTACTTTCTCCATCCTTTCATGACCTTGAACTCCACCTTCTCATGGTTGCTACACCCAAGGCTGACAGTGACCTCCAAAGATATGTCATCTGAGAGGGGCTGGCCAGTCTGATGAACACAAGCCTTATGTCTCCTATTGTCCATCCTTTTAAATCTTTCCATAGGAAAGAAGGTGTTTTTTCTGACTGTAGACAGAAGATAATTATTTTCAGCCTGAAATGTGAATACTGGTTATTTTAAGTAAAATTAAAACTATGTACTTTCACTCATAAACACACCCCTGGTTTCACACACCACAAGACATATGTTTTGTAGTATTAAATGCCTTTAGGATATGAGCGAGAATTGCTGCTGAAACTCAAACAAAAGATGGCATTACACTTTTCACCCATCACCAAGGTTGAGACTAAATGAAGTCGTAACTCCCAGCACCATGGTTGTGAAACAGAATGTGTTGAAAAATGTGCCTTTCTCTTCTTGCAGATCAAATATTCTATCATGCACCCAGGGACTCATGTGTGGCCCCACACAGGGCCCACCAATTGTCGGCTGAGGATGCATTTGGGCTTGGTGATCCCTAAGGAAGGCTGCAGAATACGGTGTGCCCAAGAGAACAGGTATGGTTGCAATATTGGGGGGTTTTTTACTGTTTTTGGGGGGAAGGGGGTTGCTTGCTTGCTTGGTTGTTTTTTGTTGTTTTTTTTTTCCCCCACTTTCCTCAAGACTGAAAAAGGGAATGGGACAGCATGTAGTTAAAAAAAGAAAAAAAGAGATTGTTTTGATGACCAGGAGGTCATCATTTTCATTATCATCATGTTTCATTAAACAAGCAATTTGCATTTTGACTCATGGTACAAACTTATAAATATCAGTTCTGAAACAGTACCAGGAGAACCTTTTGAGACAAACCTGCTCTTCTCTGCTATGGCATGGAAATAACAGTGGGTTTGGTCAATGGAGTTTCTATTTACTTTTACAATGCCAGCCTAATATTGCTGCCAGCAGAGTTCCTGTATTTATTTTGATTTTGGAGAGACATAGAATTTGTTGCTGCTTTGGCAGAAGCTGACTAAGATATACCTACATTTTCACTGCTGTGACAGAATACCATGGTATTTCCAGCAGAAGCCTCCTTTTCAGCTATATTATTTGTTATAATTCAGTTAAAATATTCCAGTTGAATTTGATCTCACGATGAAGACATCTCTGAAGTTTTAGGCCCAATGAATTACTCAGGTGGAAATTTTATTTTAAAGTGTGCTTTAAGGGAAGTTTCTTACCCATGAAAAATTGTACTGAATTTCAAGTCAGTTTTATCTCTGTTTGCTCAGTCCAAAATGAAATTAAATGCAATAGCTTATACATTTACAATCAGGGCATATACTCCCCTTAGAAAGATAGGAAAATGTGCTAAGTTTTTTGTATTATATTATTAAACAGAGAAAGAAAAATGTAGTGTTAACTATATTGCTTATTGCTTACAGGCTAAATTTACTGGACTTAAGTAAAGTTCTCATGATGCTTAATATCTGTACATATATTTTGAAAGCTTCTGCAGCTTCTGAGGGCAACAAGTGCTAATTTTGAATTATTTTCAATGTAATAATGTAATTAATGGTATAAATATAATTAATTTGATATTGAGAAATGAAATGCTACTCCTGTCTGCATGACTGCAAATGAGGGTTTTTTTGATAACATTTGAAAACAACCACAACTGGAAATCTTTGGAATTTTTGAGGACAGAAGTATCCAGCTGTTAATAACCAAAAGTGTTGTTACTATACTCTGCTGCCAACATGTAGCTTCTAGTCAGTGTTACAACCTACACTGCCTACATCTAGGAAGTGATGGACGTTTTTTTCCAGCATTCCAATCCAATATCCAAAACAAGTTGGGTGGAGGGAGAGGTAACTAATTGCCTTAGAGGACTGATATAGAGACGTTGAGTCTTTTCACTTTAGGACATTAATGTGAGTTCAGATTGGTGGTGATTGCATGGCATTACCATTAGGTGGCTGTTTAGTAGCTAGTGTGAATAGTGGTTTTGCTCTGCTGCCAAGAGAGCAGGTGTCCTCAGCTCACCCCCTGTTATAAGGCTGGCACCCTTCTTTGTCTTCCCCTGTACAGAAGGGATAATCCTGTGGAGAATGAACTTAACTACCTCCTTGGTAGCAACACTCCCTCAAAGTCAAGAGCAGAAACATGCCTGTTGCTGCAGACAGAACGTAGAGCATATCAGTGTCCAGATTCCAGAACCTGGTTCAGTCTTATGCATCAGACATGTTCATTTCACATGTAAAACACTCAAGAGCTGACAACAACTTCTGCTGAAATGTGTTAAGATCAGTTGCTTACAGCAAGAGCTGTACATTCAGAAACAAGGGCGAGGTTTTCCCTGGAATCACTCAAAGTGTGTCTAGTGCTGGCAGTGAAAGGGCTTTTATATATCCTTCCCCTATGGCAGAGGAGGTGTGTGAACTACTGGCAAAGGGAATGGTGCCAGGAGGAAGATTTAGCTTGATCAATTTCCATTCCTTTCCTCCTGGTGGTTCAGAGCAGTGGTAAACTGGTGGTTTCCAATAGGAGAGCTGGCTGGAAGAGGAAGGTTAGAATCAAGCCTTTTCTGGCCTCCTGTGCCACTGCTGTGTGCATGAAAGAGCCAACAGAAACAATGAGAATTTCATGCTTGGTTACCTCTATGCCACCCAACCTGGTTGTTTAGAGGGTTACAGTGCAACTCATCATTTGATGGACAGGCAAATCAGCACTGTCTAGTGCTGTGGTTTACTCCTCATTTGCAGAAGAGCTTTTTGCAGCTGTTTGGAGTTGGTGTACCTCGTGGTTGAGGGCCACAAAGATGATCAGAGGGCTGAAACACCTCTGCTATGAGGAAAGGCTGAGAGAGTTGGGGTTTGACTTTGAGAAGAAAAGGGTCCAGAGAGACCTCATAATAGCCTTTAAGTACTTGAAGGGAGCTTTTAGGAAAGATTGGGACAGTTTGTATCAGATAGGTTGCAGCAGGAGAAGGGGTCCTCCTTTTTAAACTAAAAGAGGGTCAGTTTAGATGCTATATAAGGGAGAAGTGTTTTATAGAGAGAGTGGTGAGACAGTGGAACAAGTCACCCACAGGGATTATATCCATCCCTGGAAATGTTCAAGGTCAGTCTGGACAGGGGTTTCAGCAACCTGATTTGAGTTGAAGATGTCTCTGCTCATTGCATGTTTTGCCTTTAAAGGTTCTTTCAACCCAAACTATTATGATTCTGTGTTTCTTGTTCTGTATAGCATTGATAATTTTAGGTCACTTGGCCATTTTGAAGTCCCAGCTCTGTAAAGTGCAGGGTATAATGCACAGAAGTGGTAGGTAAATAATATCTAATTATCATAATCCAACATCACTATCAAGGAAGGGAACCTTATGTTGAAATGAAGGTGAAGCTAGAGCCATTATGCAGAAGCCAGTCTGGGATCTCACCTTTAACAGGTGACATAGAGTTGATATGGAAAATTATCTGGAAACTACCCCAAAGTGGCTCAGCACCAGACCAGAACAATATGGTCCCTGTGTTACTACTGAGAAGTGTTTCTCACACCATCAGGCTTCTAGAAAATATTTATTTGCATGCTAATAGTGGGGTTTGTAGCCTTTTCAAAAGGGGCTAATAGTCCCCGTCAGCTTTATGACTTTTTCTTTGTTGTGCAAAACAGCCGATCCCATTATGATGCAAATGATAGAGTGGGGTTTTAACCTCTGAAGCTACTTCATCTGGGTGCCTGGGTTTTTATTGTCCTTAACTGAGTTGCACTTTCAGGCTGTTTAGAGCAGTTCTTTTCAGGCTTGATTTAATTAAAAAAAAAAAAAAAAAAAAAGCCTCAAAAAACCCCCAAACCAACAGAAAACCCAGCTACTTCCCCCAACAAGAAAAACAACACTAGATCTCAATTGCTCCAGACAAAGCAAACCCAAATCCTCCAAGCCTCCTCACCAAACACCCCTGGCACCACCTCCCCAAAAAAAAACCTACTCAAACCCACCCAAAATCAACCCCCCCAAAAAAACCCAGGAAAAAACCGCCAAAAATAAACCAACCCCAAAAAACTAAACCAAACTAATTATACAACCCAAAGTCTGCTTGAATTTTTTTACCACATTATAGCATTGCAAGTGGTTTACTCCCATAGACTTTAATAAAACAAATGTAACTTTAGTGCAGTACCAGCAACTCAGGGTCTGTGTAACATAAAACATTTTTGTTACCAGATAACTGATGTGGTAACAAAAAACCCCACATGATCATATTTAAAACCTGCAAAAGGCTGTTTATCTAGGCCTTTAAGGCATGTGCAAGTCAGTGTGAATTTTTTTACTATGTTATGCTTTTTTTTTAAATTATGTTTAACTGATTTCAATTGATCCTATTTCAATTTCTCTTCAGAACCTTACAGCACAACCCCATAAATGTTGATGGTTACTTTTTCCTCTTGCTGAATTAAAAATATGGAGATGAATTGGAAGTATTAACCTAGTTTTCACCACGTTTTTGAAAAAAGAAAATTGTTTTCTCTGTAAATGAATATAGCTGAATGAGCTTAAGCAATGCATTTTGATCTTTGAAGGCAAGGCCTTTGTTTCTTTACCATTGTTACTGTTCACAGTGCTTACTTCCCTTTGAGGGCATCCATCCTCTTGGATTGCTTCAGCTCCTGAGGGATCCTATTAAAAAAATAGAGTGTGTGTTCATGGTAGAGTGGCTTTAGGAAGGAATGTTTCTTTGACCATTGTTACCTTGACTGTCATTCATCCAGTCTCACCTGGAGGTGTAGAATCAGGTGTTAAACTTCTCTTCAAAATTATGAATCCAGGTCTCAGCAGACTGGAGAAGCTGCCAGCTGAAATGTGATGAAGTTCAACAAATGCAAAAGCAGAGCCCTGCAGCTGAAAACAGATAAACACCTTGCAGCTGTAGTGGCTGGGTGATGACTGCCTAGAAAACAGCTTTGCAGAAAAGGGCTTAAAGACCACAGGGGCCAAGTTGAACATGATTTATAATCGTCTTTTGTATTGATGAAGCTGTGTTAGTAAATTTGTAGGAAACAGTTTGAGCAGTACAATTTTTTCCTCTCTCTTCTGCATTCAAGACACTGCCTCTGTGTCCAGTTTGGGATACTTTAGTACAAAAAATAGTCACTGATAAACTAGAGGGACTCCAGTGATAAGATGATTAGGAGAAGAAACTCAACAAACTGGTTTGGAGTCTAGAAACTAGAAGGATATAGAGTAGCCTAGTTACTCTCTTAACTACTGATGGGTGACTGTGAGGAAGACAGAGCCAGACTCTTCAGAGAGGTGCAGTTGTAGAATGAGAGGTAATGAACACAAGTGACAGTGAAGGAACTTTCATCTAGGTAAAAGGGAGTTTTCACAGTAAGATGGTAGAGTGCCCATGGTTGCAGATAGCTCAGGCTCTTCACTAGTGGCTTTTTAAATATTTCATCTAACCTCAAAGTTGAATTTAACTTTGCAGTGAGTCCTTCTATGATCAGAGGCTTGGACCACGTGACCTTCCAAAGGCATTGTTCTGATTTTTAGAAAAAGCAAATTGATTTAAAGTAACTTCTTTTTGAACCGTATGACCATGTTACTAGTCATTCCCTCAGTTTCCATCACTAATGTACATCACTGATGTATCTGATTAGAAGTGAAGTGGATTATCACACCAGTACTATACTCACTCAAGTAATTAAAAGTATAATAAATAACATACACCACAAATGTCTGAATGTGTTTGTGAGCATAACTGTGCAGAATGAGGAGGAAGGGTCTCTTAGTAATATGAAGGTCCTTTAGACTGATCTTTCTGTAGTTTCTTTAAAGCTCCCGTCTCTTGGATTTGACAGTGAAATCTTGACTATGCAATCTGTACTGTTTAAATCTTTCTCATATGTCAAAGAGCATCTTCAGAGCTGATCTGTAGCTTACCCGCTCCATGGCACTTCAAATACTACACTAAAGTATGTTCTTTTTTATTTTACAGAGACTGGGAAGAAGGGAAAGTCCTTATTTTTGATGACTCTTTCGAACATGAAGTATGGCAGGATGCTGAAAGTTATCGCCTGATATTCATTGTGGATGTGTGGCACCCTGAGTTAACAGCTCAACAGAGACGTACCCTTCCTGCTATTTAGGGGGTTTCCTCTGATGTGTGGAGCAGAGGAGTATTAGATCCTTTGGAGGATGAAAATAGGATTAATTTATCCAGCATACAAAATATACAAGCATTTTAAGGGTAAGAAAAGATATGGATGACATTCTACAATCAAAGTGGACTTGGTTTAAAAGCAAAAAGAAGCCATGTTTTGTTTCATACTGATACAGCACTGATGTGTATTGTTTTTCTGGCTGCAATTCTAAAAACACAAGTCTTGTCAGCCAAAAAGCAATAGAGTTTCAAACTGAGGAATATGCAGATGTTTTTGCCATGCCTGTATTTTCTTTACAAAACCATTCGGTCAGTCACATGCTTGACTATATTCAGGCACATGATTTATAATTTTACATCTAGGGAATACTTCCTGGCCTTCTGTCTGGGAAGCAACATGTAAGATATTTGCAAATGTATGCACACAATCGACTTTGAAAATCAGTATGCAGGTGTAATGTTAGCTGCTTTAGGCATAGAACACGTCCCTATGTTATCACTGTAGATAATGTGAATGAGTTATGTGTTTTTTGTACTTTTTCTACCTGATTAACTGTATTTTTCTAGCTTAATTATGAACAAATCTTCTTTAATTAACCACTATTTTTAAAAAAGGTGATATATATACAAGTGCGTCTCTAGCTATCAGCAGAAGGAAAACACAATATATGAACAAATTTCATTTTTGCCAAGTGTACCAAGTGTGGCCTTCTTTTGCCTTCCTGGAAATGTAAACAGAAACTTGCATAATAGCTGCCTAGTGAAGCTTTGTTCTTCTAAAACAGAATCATTCTCTTAGTCAGCAGATGACCTTCAGTTTGATAATGTGATTTTGGAAAATGTTGAGCAAATCTGACATTTTTAGGCTCAGATCTTGCAGTACTTGACCATTCTTAGGATTATATGGTGAGCTGCTGTTTCTCCTATCATTACAAAAGCTTCTGGTGTAATATCCTTTCTCTACCCACCAAGGGTCTGGGGCTCCTCCTTCCAGGGGCTCCTCCTTGGCTATCCTTGGGTGATCATTCAGCAGAAAAAACGTATATGAAGAATTCCTTGTGCTTTGGGCAGAAGGACAAGGTCTAACTTGGCTTCCTGCCAGAATGCAGAGCAGATGAAGACCTTCAAGTTATTACCTTGTATTAAGTTCCACTGCCAGCATCCTACAGAGTGCTAGAATGAGCCTCTAATTGACTTAATGGTGTTTTCCTTGTCTTGAAATGTGTGACATAATGCTGAAGTAGTCTGATCCCAGTACTGTTTACATTGTACAGTGTATTTGCCATACAGAATTTACTATATGATAGAAAGGCCTATTTTCAAGAAAGAAAACTAATTTGGTGTTTAAGGAGTTGGCAGATCTTTTGGGTCTGTACTGTTTAATGAGAGATGGAGTGTGCAGGACCCTCTACTTTTAACTTCTAAGAACACTAACAGGAGAGAGAGAGCAGAGATTGCACTGCTGATGTTTTTGGCTGGCTGTTCTCCTCACCCGCAGCACCAGCTGGGTGTGGACAGGTGTGCTAGGATGCTCTGGGCATCATTACTGAGGGTTGTGAGTGACAAACACTAAGCAAGGAGGCACTGAGATTACTTATTCTCTGTAGCTTTGACTTTCTTGTCCAAAAGACACAGAACAGTTTTTATTTGTGTAGTACTCAGTGGTTTATTACTGCAGAGTCTACATCATGGCATTGGAGTATCGTGACCTGAATGTCACATTTGCTGAAGCAAACTGCAGATAAGAGCTTTGCATTCCCATAAATGGAATGCTTTTCAGATCCTTGTATTTTACAAGGTCATTAAATCTTGTAATGCCATATAACACATGGTGACTGCACCATAAATTAGTGTAAACACTTTCTGGAAGTGTGCACTTTAATTTCCTTTTTTGAATATTAAACTGATAAACCCTCTCTTATCAAGAGTCACTTTTAGACAGCTAAGATAATTAGATTTTAACATGTTGTCCATATCAAAGATAATCATGAAACTATACACAATGTACAAGAAAGTAACAGTTCTCAGTTAATAATAATGAAAATCTGTAAAGATTTATAAGTTTTGCATAATATAAACTTACTTTTGGAGATCATTTGGAGAATCATGCGAAACTGGAAATAAGGTACTTATTGTGGGGAGTAAAAGAGTAAAAATGTTTTTTAAATATCCTGTTAGCTGTCAAGTTAGAGCCTATATTTTATATCTTTTTGAAGTGATCAAGCAGTACAAATTATAAGGTAATTCTCTAAAATAAAGACAGTGGGTGTAAATAAAAAATCAATAACTTTTTAAACAAAAATTGATGGTTTAGGAATATTTTTATTAATGTTGCATTTTAGTTTCTATAGCTCAGAGTAAATGCTAAAGGAGTGGTAAAAGCTTTGGAGCTTTATTTATGAAAATCCATACCGTCCTTCAGATTATTTCATTGTTCCTATTTTAGGCTCATACTTTATCTTGTCCAATTGCAATTGGCGAATAGATAAAATTGGCAAATAGATAAAAGTAATCTCCCCAAGATGTGTGTGTGCCAGAGCAGCACTGTTTATTAGATTGTGTAGTGATACATTGGCCATTTAAAAATCTGAAGTGCCTCAAATAAGACAAGGTGTTCCTGCAACACTGAAGGGAATCTATTCTATGTCCACCTGTCAGGGAGCAAAGAGTGGACAATTTTGTTAGGTACAGTTACTGGATTAGCTCTGTACGTGGGGAGGATACATAGAGCAGAAATTCTGCATGGAATTACTGGCATATTGTTTTAGGTGTTCCTGTTTGCCAAGTAGTATTCTGTCTTGGAAAAGCTTTTCAATATTGGAAAGGCCAAGGGAAGAAGTGAAGGGAAGTGTTTTTTTCAATGGAGATCCATTGCAATTTACGTTTTTTTTTTTTTAGATTTATTTACAGAAGAAAATGGCAGACAAGGGCAATATAGTTTGTAACACAGTATGTACTCATCACCATGTTCCTCCCTGCCTGTTGTTACCTGGCTTGCACAGAATCCATGTAAGAGCCTATGGTTAAATGCAGGCTTCATACAGTTATATACAAGGCATCATATGCATTTATTCATATCACAGTTAAAGAAAGTCATGTATCCTTTGCGAGGTTTGATCCTCAAGGACTAGATTTCAGTGGAATTTGCACTTCTTGGGCAGGACAAGACCCACTTTAATGAACAGTGATTGTAACAGATCATCACAAAGATTCAATGGCAGTGGGGATAAGAGTATTAACAGAGAAAAATCACAAACCAAAGTATTTCTTCCTCAGTGCTGCCATATAATAGCAAATGTCTGTCTTTATTTGTCTCTTTGGGTTTTTACTTTCTGCTTTAGTCTCTGTGAGCCCAGGGAAGAGAAAGGAGCTGCTACCAGACCTTGACATCCTTGTTTCCTGTAATAGTTGATGATGATGTCATGTGGGGGAGGATGGAAGAAACCCCAAAGATAAAAGGGCTCAGTCATCTTATTTTTCTAATGTTCCTGCAAGCTTCTGCTTCTTTTTCTGACTCCTATGTTGCCTTGCTGGGACCATCCACAGCCTTAAAGGCTGGCTCTCTATCCTGGAGGCCAGGCTTTATATCAATGACATGTTGCTGCAGTAAGAGGTTAGTATGAGTGAGGTTATTCTGTACAAAAACTAGTGCGTAAATCACAGGTGTGTTGATAGGATCTGGCAGGATGTCCTTTCTGCCCTATGCAGGCATAAAATGTTGCTGTAGATAAAGGCAGTATTTCCATCTGTTAGGGCTGGCCATGTCCACTTGAACGATATCATCACTTCAGCCTAACACTTGAGAATTCAGTGGGTGTTCCAGTGCACATTAAAAACCCTTGTGCCCATTATCATCTCATTTTGTATGGATGGTTTACACTGCTACCTTTGATATATTGTTGCCAACCGCTTGTTCTAGTAAATTGTCACTGTATGGCAATTTAATTGAAGATTTAAAGTGTTTACAGTGATTGTAACTGTTTTAGGAAATAAAGTCACTGCACATGCAATTTGATAACGATTGTTCTTTTATTTCTTTAATCTGGTTTCTGTTTCAATGAAGGGATGGTACTCTCTTTGCTAGAGCAAACAGAGATAGAACAAACTGATCTTTGGCATTTCAGTTCTTCTATTCTTCAATATTTCCTTCTAGCAGAAATTTGAACTGAATAATTAATTCTAAGTTTTCCTTTTTCATTTTAACCATGGCCAACATCTGCAATCAGCACACCTTTCTGGCTACACTTTTCCCTGACTGCAGGAGGGAAGGGGGTAAATGGCTCTGCAGAGCTTTCATTTGCTGTTGTGACCTAAAGGAAACAATGTGGATTGAACCATTAATCACTGCTGAATTTGTCCATTGTATCTCCCTGGAACCACCCCCTTCACATGTGCACACATATGCACACGCACATGTCTTATAGGCTCCTAAGTAACCTGTGGAAATTTTAATCATTATTAAAATCAAATAATTGCATTTCAAATTGTGTGTGTCTGCTGCTTACACAGTTCATTCCATTTAGCTGGCAGTTTTAGAAGGGCTTCAAAAGTTAAGAACAATTTTTGATAGATACTGAAATGTGACCCCCATATAAGCTGCATGGATGAGGCAGTCACAAAGTGTCATGTTGAATGGCATTATGCTGGCACTGGGGTTCTTTTTTAAATGCAAAATCCTTCTGTAAAATCAAGTACTTTATAGATGCTGATGATTCTGCCCTCTAACCCAGATTACACTTGCTGATTACAGCACAAAGTTTAAATTTGAGATGCTTTCTTTAAATCTCTTACAACCTTCACTTCTATAAAATGAACATCCCTGATGGAGTCTTCAGGAACACTATTAACACACCCTGCTTTCTTTAAACAGAGAATGCAGTCCCACCATTTCCAATATTTTAATGTCACAAGTCAAAGAGGAAAAAAAAAAGAAATCCAATTCTTTGTATATGGACAGACTGCTGTGTCAGTAGAAGTTTCTCAGTTCTTGTTCAGCGCTGGCTGCGGGGACAGATGGCTGGTGACAGTTGTTACTTGGTCAGGAAACACGAAGGACTTGTTGTCAAGCGAAACGCGCGTGTGTGTGCGTGTGTCTGTGTGTGCTGTGCTCCGTGGGGTTCTGCTCTGATGGAGGTCTGTTCATGGATCTCCGCGGGGCTCGTGAGAGCTCAGTCCAGAGCCAGCAGTGGCTGGGTGTTCTCACTTTCCCCCTGGTCTTCGTGTTTCAGCGTGCCGGCTTCCACCACAGACTGGGACCTGAATGCAGAAAAACACACATGATAGCAATGACTGCTGTAGAAGCACTCACCTCGCTGGGGTCCCCGTGCTTCTTTTTGTGATCTTTGCTTTAGTCCATTTTCATCTTTATGGCTTTTTAATTCTTTTCTGTGGAAAGCAAAAGGAATTTGGGAAACACTTCTTTAAATACAAGCAGGGAAGGGAGTCGTTGAAGATCTCAAATGCTTTCAAAATATTTAATGCTTACCTACTATCCCTAGTGCTGAATGTGCTCAGCAACTTAAAGACCTGGGCCTGCAATACCATGAGGTCTGTTGGTGCTCAGTGTCTTCCTAGGCAAAGCTACACGTACAGCTGCTCACTGGAAAGCAAAGTCATTTGCACAGGCGCTTGCAGGAGTGAGTCACAGCTCGCGCTCGTTCCAAGTCTTGAGAAATACAAGTAAATCACGTTTTCATGATGTAGGGCTTTATGGGGCAGAGCTTCCATGGGGTACCCAAGACCAATAAAGAAGACAGAGTTAATGTGATAATGAGGGAGCTTCTGGTGTGCCCAGTCCTGCAGTTTATCTCCCTGTCTACACCCTTGAAGGATAACTTTACTCAGGGTTAAGCCCATTTAAAATTCATTTCTGTCTTCAAGGTGGGAAGCATAGTTTATACTTTGTTGTTAATGGATTTAAAAAATTCCAACATGGGAAAAATGAGTAAACATTAGAGAAAGAGGAGCCTCAAGATTTCTTGCAGTAACAAAAGCTGAATGGGATCAAAACTGTGGGAAAATTCAAGACTATTTAATTTTCTGAGGTCTGTGTGCTGTAATGTTTGCTTGCTGAGCTATGGAAGGAGAATCTGATGAATTTATTGTTACAGAGATTTGTTATCCTCCATTTTCTCTGTTTTGGACTAGGAGTTGCCTCCCAGTTTGGAGGAGACAATGAGCTTCAGAGCAAGATCTCTGAGTGAATTTGGAAATTTTAGAAGGGGAACTTCTTCGTAAGTGGGGATAGAGTCATCCAGACCAGGCATTCACATAGTGCATAGTATTGTTATAAAGAGACAGCTTTCTCATAGTTAGCTTTTAGAACTAGGAGTAGCTGTCATTTCATACACGATGCATTTGTAGTTCCCAATTGTTCATTTATGCTTTAGCTATTTTGTGAGATTAGATGTCACCTCTCTTTTGATAAGAATCCTTAATAAATTACATCCTTTGGTACTGCAGGACTGAATACCGTGACTGTGAATAACTTGTATGATAATTATTCCTATTCTTATGCTGGAGCTTTCATTAAAGCATAATAAAAAATTTTCATTAAAAAAAAATCTCCAAAGAAAGATAACAAAAACTGGATGCTCAATGGGAAGACTTTATGCCATAATTTTCAAAGAAATTATGTTTGCCCAAAAATTTTCACTGCGTATTTTTTACAGATATGTGATATGAATACTGATTTATGATTGCATTTTATTTTAGAAAAGCAACTGATTTGGGAGATTATGCTAAATGTCAATATTTCTAGAATGAGGCAGCAAAAAATAATCATGTGGCTTTCAAACGGTTACAGAATGGATTGAAATCGCAACATCACCACGTTTATATTTTCTTTTTGGCTACCAGATTAAATTATTAATTAATAGTACCTGATTAATACTCATCACCAGTGTATTGTTTCTGTCTGACCCACTGCCCTTCAATGGATATAAAAAGTTGTGTATCCTTTGCAGCATTTCCCAGCACACAGCTGAAAGTTTCTGCTCTAAGTCAACTGTGAAAAATCTGAAAATTTTTCCTTTTGTGATCACTGCTGATTATCTCTGCTCTCATCTTATTACACACTCAAAAATTCTTGCATTCTGTAACAGCAAGACACCAGATTCTCCACCATACTGTACTTGGATGCACACCACCTTGGGAGCAACATAATCCTAAATTCTGTGTTCAGGTACTATGCTGTTTCTTTTTACACAGTCACAAAACATCCAGAGCACTGAGTAAATGTGTTGTAACCCACCTGACCTCTGAATTCCATAAGCCAAATGATTCAAATGCTATGCCCAGCCCTTCTGAATAATGTGGAGAGGGATCCAACTGAGATTTTGTATCTACCAAGCTCTGCAGCAACAATTTCTTTTCTGTTTCTGCTAAAAGCTGCTTAGATTATTCTCCTAAAATAAGCAATTCTGATATCTATCTGTAGGGCACAGTCATGATTTGAACAATCATTGCTATTTTCTAAGACACCACAAAAAAGGATTTGTGTTTGGATTTCCATTTTCCAAATACATCAGGGGTTTCTTTGCTGAAAAGTGTTTTCATTTTTGTTTTTGACTTACTTTTTTATGTAGAAAATAAAAAAAAATCAGTAAATTCTGAAAAAGATTAAAATTTTTTTTTTTTCATATTCTTTAGTTATGGTAGATATTAAAAATGTAGATGGTCAGGTAAGGATGTTGATGATATGAGTCAATGCAGCTCACAATCTAATGTAATAACTTAGCATAAGATATATATTTCACTGGCCTAAAACATTCTGAATGCATTCTATAACTATACTTTATTTAATGACAGAGAAAAGATGATTTGCAGTAGGCCACTGTGCAGAAAGCATTTTCAACTGACCAGTAACTGTAGAATCACAGAATCACAGAATGTGCTGAGTTGGAAGGGGCCCATCAGGATCATCGAGTCCAACTCCTGGCCCTGCACAGCACCATCCCCAAGAGTCACACCATGTGCCTGAGAGCATTGTCCAAATGCTTCTTGAACTCTGTCTGGTTGGTGCTGTGACCACTTCCCTGGGGAGCCTGTTCCAGTGCCAAACACACTCTGGGTGAAAAATCTTTTCCTGATACCCAAAATAAACCTCCCCTGACTCAACTGCATGCCATTTCCTCAGGTCCTGTCACTGGTTAGGAGAGTAAAGATATCAGTACCTGCCCTTCCACTTCCCCTCATAAGGATGCTGCAGACCACAATGAGGTCTCCCATCTCCTCCAGGCTGAAAAACCAAGTGACCTCAGCTGGTCCTCATGTGGCTTCCTCTCCTGTCCCTTCACCATCCTCATTCCTCCTTTGGACACTCATTAATCGCTTAATAGCTTTATATTGTGGTACCCAAAACTGCACACAGCACTAAAGGTGAGGCTGCCCCAGTGCAGAGCAGAGCAGAGCAGGACAATCCCCTCCCTTGCCTGGCTGTGATGCTGTGCCTGATGCACTCCAGGACACACTTGGCCCTCCTGGCTGCCTGATTCATGCCTGATTCACTGCTGACTCATGTTCAGCTTGCCATCAACCAGGACCCCCAGGTCCCGTTCCACAGCACTTGTCTCCAAGCTCTTGTTCCCCACACAATAAACACAACCAGGGTTACCCCATGCCAGGTGCAGAAGCCTTGTTAAACTCCATAGGGTTGGTGATTGCCCATCTCTCTAATTTGTCAGCGTCTCTCTGCAGGGCCACCCTGCCTTCAAGGGAGTCAACAGTTCTTCCCATTTACTGTTGTAAGTATTTCTTCCAGTCCTGCATCCACATCATTAATGAAGCTGTTGAAGAGCACAGGGCAGAGGATGGAGCCCTGCAGAACCCCACTAGTGACAGGTTGCCAGTCTGATGTCACCCCATTCACTGTAACTCTTTGTGCCTGACCTGTGAGCCAGTTGCTCACCCAGCACATGGTGTATTTATCCAGCTGAGCATCGGATATTTTGTCGAGAAGGACACTGTGATAGACAGTATCAAAAGCTTTGCTGAATTCCAAAAAGATCTCATTAACTGGCTTTCCTAGATCAGCTGGGTGGGTTACTCTGTGGTAGAAGGAAATCTTGTTTGACCAGCAAGACTTTCTCCTCATCACCACATTGAATGTGACCGATGACTGCATTATCCGCCAGGTGGTTTTCAGTACCACCCAGAATAATTTTTTTCCATTATTCTGGGCACTGAAGGGAGACTAACAGGCCTATAATTTCCTTCTTCTTGCCCTCCTTGAAACCTGGGACATTTGCCAGCTTTCAGTCAGCTGGGACTTCTCCAGATCACCAAGACCACTCAAAAATCATCTAGAGAGGCATTGCAGTGACATCAGATAACTCTTTGAGGATTCTCAGATGAATCCCATCAGGCCCCATGGATTAGCAGGGATCCAGCCAGAGAAGCAGATCCTGCACAAGTTCAGGGTCAGCTGGGAGTTGATCATTCTCACAGTTATGGTCCTTCAGCTCTGGGCACTGAGATCCTCTGTATTTTTTGGTTGTGGAAATTAATATAAGACAAATACTATTTGGAAGAAGCACCCTATCTGTTGGTTTAATCTGGCTTTTGTGTATCTAGCACATATGTTTAGTTCAAGGAAAGCAGTCACATTCTAGGAATGTGCAAGTTTACACATTTTTTAGGGGGCTTTGTATGCTGGCTCTAACACTGAGCCTAGGACTAAGACTAGTTCTTATTTTAAAAGTACTGCTACCTGTTTTAGCTGCATTAACATTTTATTCAGAGGACTTCACAACCACATTTCACATTTTTAATACAACCTGCTCATGGTTCTTGAAAAAGTGTGTGTGTATCCAATTGTGCCTTAAGTTATTGAAAAAGAAATTGCAGTAAGACACCAAAGTACCTTTGCCCTGATTAGTCTTTGTAAATTGCAACCATCTTTGCATTCAAAGTACCCTCTTGCACAACAATCTAAGCTATTTTGATTTAAAGTGGTGAATGAGCAGTACAAAACTTCCCTTGTTTGGCAGGCAGGGGTTAAGCTTTGGCCCTTTCAATGCAGTGGACACTGTTCTGGTGGTATCCCATGGCCAGCAGAAGTTTTTCATGGCACCAGACAAAAGCATTTCTGTTCTGCTGTCTTTCCATATCAATATGTTCTGATGGGGTGGAGTAGTAGAACATAAAAGAATAATCTCATTGACACTCAGTGACAGAAAAGGCAACAGACATAGAAGAAAATACAGGAACTTCCATTTTTTACTGGTGAATATTTAAACACTGAAACAAATTGCTCAGAGAGGTTGTGGAATCTTCATGCTTAGAGATATTCAAAATCCAGATGGACACAATCCTGGACAACCTGCAATAGCTGACCCTGCACTGATCAGGGGATTGGGTAGATCTCCAGAGGTTTCTTTCTCAACCTTTTTGTGATTCTGTGCCCACAGAAATACCAACTTTTCTGAACCATCCCAATTCATCTCTCTCTATCCTAACAGGGAAACTATTTTCTTTACAAGTCAATTATGCCTTTGGGGTGTCAGCCTTCACAGTGTGGTTGACATTCTGCTGCTAAACATAGACATCTATGGCCATTTAAGGCACCGTAGGGTATCCAAAACAACTGATTAGATAACTGAAGGTTATGGCTCTTGGTTTTATAAAAGACTTTAGAGGACTCATGTCCTCCTGGAGTAACAGATGGAGGCCAAGAGGCCATCATTGTGCCTAAAACCATTTAATTATACTTGCAGGGTGAATGCAGCTACTTTATCATGTTCAAGAAATGTCCAAGTCATTTTGACCTGAGCCAGATATGAACTAATCATCTAAGCAGGAAACAGAAATAGCACTGGCCTACTCCTGTCAATACATTTTAGTCACTTGTGTTTTGATTCATCTCATCATCAGACATCTCTGGTCACTCTGTGCTATAAATGGCAGAGAAATAAACATTCTCAGGGTGCTATTCATCTGACTTGTTCTAAACATATGGTATAAACATATGATTCATGGGTTACCTACATTCAAGTCCCTGCTCTGAAGCGTTTTCTTCTGTTAAAACCAGAAAGAACAGATTTCATGACTTATGAGGCAATGTTTCCTACATATCATAGCCACAACTGCCTCACACTTTAAATATTAACCTCCACTATATTACCTTCAGTACTCACCAGAAACGTGACACTTGTCCTATGTGTTCTGCAACTGTGCAATTATAAGTGATTATAGGTGAATTCAAAACCTTTTGGTTTCCTTCCTTTCTCAGCTAAAAATTCTCAGTCACCAGTTTGAAAGATACTTGTCTGTGGAGAATCTGGTTGACTTAAATTTTAACACAAGTAGACAATTGTTTGTATCACACAGATAGGGTCACTGCCCTCAGCTGGCAGACATTGTGCCTGTCTTTCTTTAACATGATCCCTGTGGGAGACTTAGCTCCTGTAAGAGTACATGATCACTGTGGACTAGGAGCTAAATCTGAAGTAATTAAAAGACAAGTTAATGTCCATAGATTTTACTAATCTAGATTCCAAGGCTAGGTAACCTTTCTTAGGAGAACAAAATGAAAATGCAAAGAGGAATGAATTCTCAGTCTCACTTCTGAACCCTAGGAACCATTTGAGTGTGGTCCATTTAAAGTGTCAATCAAACCCCCCATGGCTGTTTTACTGTTCAGCAAGAATATTTGGAAGTCTGGAAAATCAACAATACCCAGCTGTTTCTCCAGCAGGCTGGCCATATATTTCAAATGACAGCACTGCATAGGTATGTACATCAATGTCTAAGAGAACAGATGGCTTTATGTGTGTGGCCACTTTTATGCAATTCTCTCCAATTCAGTCAAAAACCATGTAAGAAGACTGGATGCAGACTCCTAGCTCTGCTGTTTTCAGAGGGCTCTTCTCAGAGTACAGCTACAGTCAATCAGCTCACAGGAACTGCTGTTTGTTGGGTGTCAGTTTTGTTTCCCATAAAAAAATACAGTACAAAATCCTGGGCTGAGCTAACAGGAAGTGCCAGTGTATCACAGCATGTTTGTCTTTAGAGACATACTTCAATTCTCAGATCCCTCATTTTGTGCTCTTCTTCACAAGAATGCTGATGTGCTGCAGCCCACAGGAGTGAGGACATTTTTGTGCTGGGCTTCCTTTCAGGGGGTTTGTGAAGGAAAGAGGAGGGTGGCATGTTTTCTTCCCTAAATTCTGGAGTCCTCAAGCTCTCAGAGCGAGACGCTGCAGATCACATTGAGTGACTGTTTTCTACCTCTTGCCTCCCATCTGCTCATTTCCCTTAAATTCCATTCAGATTTCACCAGTACCTTATGGCTGTTCATCTCCCAATTATTCATTCCCTTTACAGAACATTGTAAGTATTATTTTAAATCACACTCATGAATGTTTGTGCTGATAAAGTCTGAGGGACATTTCTTTCTCTGTCTTTCTCCCTCCATCAGACTGTAGAGGTGGGTGCAGCACCTCAGAGTGTTCTCTGCAACACACCTCACTCAAGTGTATGGCTGCACCAGGTGGAAAAAACAAGGCTTTCTCCTTGGTATCACAAAAACAGTGCAGATATACAGGTGTGAAGTAATTGTGGAAAAAGGTACCCTTTTATTATTGAAAGTGCTTGGAAAGGAAATGCCCCCCAGGTGGTATGGGCAGATGAAGCAAGCCCTGCACAGCAGTGCACAATCCCAGGCCAGCAGCCATGGTGTGTGGTTCTCTGCCCAGGCTCACAAGCCCTGCTCAAATCTCTTGCCAAAGCAATTTTACAGCTTCTGCATTGGTGTTGGCTCACAGCTCTGCATTAAGACAGCAGAGTATTGTGCCACACAGACCTGCCCGGAGGGGCAGCTTTGGTACACCAACCACAGCGCTGCAAAGAGATGCAGAAGCACCAATGTCTAGGGGCCCAGGTGGGTTGGGAGTGATGCACTAGCATGATGAGTAAGGGGAAAGAGCAGTATGAAAACTCTGGCATCATCTTGCTGCCAAGGCTCAGCCCTCAGGACAGTGGTGCCAAGCTGCTGCATTTCCCAAATGGAAGCTGACTTTATGGCCACTCTGGCAGCAGTGGCCATCCTTCTTCCTGGTGGTGAGCACACCTTAGTGAGAGGTCTTGAAGTAGCTGGCTCATTAAAGAGGCAACTGCTACAGAGTGAACCCCAGCACAAGACCCCTGATCCTCCCTGCACCCACAAGTTCTTGCCATGCCCCTTTGTACCTGAGCCACAGCTGCTTCTCTCTCCACAAGCTCTGAGCACAGCTCACTGCAGGGTGTGCAGAAAGAGGGATGGGGATGACACTGCACCACATTTGACTCTAACCATGGCCTGGCTGTGTGAGCACCCAGTCCTGACCTGTTCCTTAGCCCACACTACTCTCCAAGGATGCAGTGTGTATCCTTTGGCACTTGCTGTAAAAACAGGTTTCTGCTGGGCTATGAGGAGTTATCAGCTTATTGCAGACACTCTGAATTGTATAAACATACAGAAATGCTTAAGTATGTGACACAGCACACACAGTCTCATGCCTTCAGGCCACTGAGACCCAGATGGAACCAGAGCATATGCAGGGCAAATGCAGCCAGACTCCTTTGGCAGGCCCTGTCCCTGAGAAATGAGGACAGGAGTTGGTCTGTCTTCCATCAGCCTTGGAATTAGGGTGAACGTCTCAGTCTTTTTTCATCAGTGTGGATTTGCCCAATATCTCCTTCTCCTAATGTTCTGAGCTTCTGTGTCAAGATCTTGCCTCAGTCCAGGTCAGGGGAATGGCATGGGTGGGAGCTTTTCCTGTCCATTTCCTTTCTTTGCTATACACTGAGTTTTCCACATACTTTTTTTTTCTCATAGAAGGAATAGGAGTACCTGCTTCAGCTAGGATTTCCTGGAAGACGCTTAGTCCTCTGGAATCCAATATGTCACCTATCACATGGTAAGCCTAGTCATAGGATCAAACAAAGACAACCCTGCAGCAGCAAACACCAATTTACATCAGATTCAACAGAGCTATTACGAAGTGTGCAGAATTTGATATCTAAAAAAAGAAATTCAGGCCAGGTAATGAAAATAATGAAAAAAAATTCTTCTCACACTTCATGACATGCACTTGTCATGACCACTCATGCTTTTCCTGCTTATCCCCGTTTCCTTGCCCACCAAGCTCTCTGTCAAGCCCAATGGCTTCCTTTTCCAGGCAATCCAGTGCTTTACTCCTGCCTCGTCTTTCAGTCTGCCTTTTTTAGCTCCCATTCCTGTGACTCCAGTTCTCAGCATCTCAACAAGATGTGCCACTGAGTCATAGTATCTCCACTGCTGTGTGGCAATAACACAGGGGACAGAGCGCTGAGAGCAAAGGGGATCAGTCTTTATACTTCCCCATCATACATCAAAAGTTTCTTGACCTTCAGAAGAACAGCACTACAGCATGAAAGCATCCCTGCAGATGTACTATTTAGAGTGGAAAGTCAAGAACCATCATAGCATGAAAAGCTAAAATGTAGGTTGTGGGAGCAGCAGTCACTTGGGCAGGTGTGTGTGGGTGTTGAGACCCGTGCATTGCGCCCTGGCCCCAGGAGCACACTCTTTTCTTTCTCAGAGGGCTCTTTCCTCCCTCAATGCTCAGCACTCCTCCCTACACAGCGCTGTGCTAGTAAGTGGCTTTTTATTTTGCTTTCTTGTGCTGATTCAGCATGTGGCTCTGACACATTTGCTGCATATTAGTCCCAAGCCTGCTCTGAAGATAGCCTTTTTTCATTCCTTCCTGAGCTTTTCTGTGGAGTTTATCAATGAAGTACTTGTGTGCCTCCTAAATGCTCATTCATTTACTGCCGTAGCATGACTGTTAGAGTTAGTTTTCTTTTGATTCTCATTTTGCATGTGGAGAGCTGAAACACAGTGAGATTAGGGTACAAGTATTCCTCCAATGGGGTGCCCAGTGCTGAAGGTCTGATTTTGCAGAACCCTCAGCCTTAAGTGGCAACCTGTGTGTTCAAAGCACATGTCCCATGGATTACTGTTGCAGGAAAGGACTGAGTATTTCTGGAAATTAGGCCCCACAGTCTATAGCTGAAAATGGACATGTTGAAAATGAGCAATGTGCAATCTGTCTGTGTGAAGTTTGGTTTAAGCTACTTGCTGGGCTGATACAGGGGCTCAGGGGGAGAGGGAGAGCAGGATCTGCTTTTCAAGGGTTGCACTCAGAAGACTGAACCTGGTCTCCATTAGTCATTTGCTTGTCCACCAGGTGTGTGTGTGTCCTAGTCCTTTGTGCCCACCTCATCTTTCAGTCTGCCTTGTGATTCCCATCCCAGTGACCAAGTCTCCAGAACACAGATGGGTTCACCACTAAATCCTCTTCTCCTCAATTCTCCTGCCAGCAGGGAGGATGAAGCCCTGTGAGCATAAGGTGTCAGTCTTCAAAATCCTGGCTCCATGTCTTGCCATAGATTGGCCTAGTGCAGAGACAACTGTGATCACAAGTAAAAGTTGTAATTACAAAAGCCCTCTACACCCCACAGCTTAGGCAGGAGATGCACATTGTGGGCATTGAACCATCAACACAAGCTGAACAAGTTTATTTATGTTGAGAGGCCAAGCTAAAGCATGAGGCAATCTGTGGGGCCATTAAATGCTAAAATTAAATATGTTTCTACAGGGCATGTGTGAATTGCCCTTTCAAAGGCTTGTAACTCAGCCAGATGCAGGCGGATTTTTCACAGGACAGCAAAAGACATAACCAGCGTAAAACCATTTGTTTTATTAAGTGTCATGTCTCTAATCTAAACTACTAAACTTTTGGCAAATTTATAGCCAGTTGAGGACATAATTTACAACACAATACTTTAGGCAGCCTGAACAGCACTGGTTCTGCTATTCTCACCTCTAGGCTGTGTTTGCGCACCCATGCACTGGGGATTGAGTGCTGCAAACAGATGAAATGAAGCCCACACTGTCAATGCCCCCAGAGAGCAACTGATTTCCTGCCTCGTCCCAGGGCATTCCCAGTACCAAGCTACCCACCCCTCCTGTCCTTGGTTCAGCTGTGGCTTTGCGAGTCACTTGGCTTCTCTTGCTACAGGTTCCTGAGAATATTCTGCAACATCTCCCCTGTAGCCTCCCTAGGACCTGCTAATGTGCCCGATCCACCAGCTGCCTTCCATTTCTTTCTGATGTATTCACTGGATTCTGTTTAAAAGTTGTAAACTTTAAACAGAATATATAACTTTAAACTCTGTATTACTAGATAATGCATACATTACATGATATGCATGTCCCTGGGACACATTCTTTACTAACAATACGTCTCATTCATCATGTGTGTATGGGGCAAGCACTTCTGCAGAAGCATTGAGAAATTCTCCTTTGTTTGAAATAATTTATAATAAAATAGTGAATGTAAGCCTTATGTTGTAGGTCTTGCATATTATGGAGTTATTTTATCACAAGTTTTTCCCTTTTCCCCCAAAACAAATAGAAATGCACCCCAGCTACAAGCAGAGCAACCCAGGTGCCATCCATGGGCAGTGGGAAGTGTTCACACATTTTCATACTGATTTTTATTTGCTGGTGTTTTACTACTTCTGCAGTAAATTGGTGCTGACTGTGAACCAGCATAAAACATGACCCATAAAAGCAGAAACATATGGTGAAGGAACATTAAGGTCACACTAAGGATAACAACTAGAAAGGTCTGCCTTGCACAGCCCAGCTGGGCATATGGAGAAACAAGTCTGAATAAATAAAAACCTTACATAAGTCACCCCCATGAATGGCCCCTTTTGGTTCTAAAACTGTTCCAGTTGGCATTAGTGCAGACCAGTTGTAATATCCTTCTTTCTGGAAGCAGGATCCCATTTCTGAGAAACAGCAATTAATTTCAGCAGTGAATTCATTTGAATATCAGGGCTTTTGGAAACACACACATCAGGAGGCAATACTAGCTAAACCCTCCTCTGTAGTTTAAAATCCTTTCACTCTAATCCGGTACATAAAAATCCACATGCTCTAACTCAGCATCATGAGGTAATGGGGCAATGCATTCAAACAGGCTTTTTCCACTGCATTTTCAAAATGCATAATATGGGGTCTTTTGATGGCAGTTCAGGCCACTGAGTCTTTGGGTGCTCAAGTCCTTTAGGAAACAGCCTCAGGTAGTGCCAGGAGAGGTATAAATTAGATTTTAGGAAATAATTTCTTTACTGAAGGGATTGTAAACATTGGAACAGGCTTCCCAGGGAAGTGGTGGAGACACCATTCCTTGGAGGTATTTAAAAGATGTGTGGATGTGGTGCTTAGGCACAAGATTTAGTGGTAGAATTGGATTAACTTGGACTTGATGATCTTAAATTTTTTTCCCAACCTAAATTATTCTACAGTTCTATGATTCTTTAAGTTTTTATTTTATAGCATAAAAACATTATGGTGTCTTAATGCACAGATTGTACATGTTCATAATTAGTGTGCTTGGCTCTACTTTAAAAGTTTTACCCTAACTCAGAATTTACAGAATCTTGATAAGCTTGACTCTGTGCTAGTAATGCTCTTGCAACCCATGTTATCCTAAGAATAATTTTTAATCCCAAATTTGAATAAAGTTGTCATTAATTCTCTTTTGATTAAATAAGTTTGATTAAACAACCCAGATTGTTTAGCCAGAATATATATGCAGTTGTTAGGTAAAATTTTCTTTCTCTTCAAGGCAATTTTAAATTTTCAAAGCTGTTTGCACCGGCAGCAGGTTAAAAGCCAGTGCTCTTTTGATGCCTGGGAGGGCAGAGAAGGAACATTCAGCTCCCAGGCTGTGCTTGGTGCCTGTGCAGGGAACAAGCAAAGCCAGAGAACAGTCTTCGTCACTTGGACCGAAGAGCAAGTTCAGATATCAAGAAGTGACCCAGATGCAGCTGAAGAAGGGCAGTTCTTGTAAAGAGAAGTGAGTCACAGAGAGGGAACATGCTGCTGCAGCTTACTTGTTGCTGCTGAACCTGAGTATAAGACCAAGGATGACACTGGAGAAAAAAGGAAATTTCAAGGAACAGAGCTCTTTCACATCTTCACCAGTCACTGAATCCATGCCTTCACCTGGAGATGCTCACCCACCACTTTGAGGTACCCAAATAGCTACAGACATGGATCTTTTACTGTTGGGAGAATGGGGCGAAAAAATTGTGCCCTATTGGCACAATGATATGCTGAGAGCAGTCTCTGACTCTTTAACTGCTAGGCTTAACCATCCACCATAACTATTTGTTAAACTGCACACCCGGATAAAACCTCCAGCTGCTCCTAAAACAACACGTCCAGCATGAATGCCTCAGGCAAATGATTTGCTTTTGTGTGAGCTCCCTGTTGACTAAAGGCCCCTTTCTGACCATCAGAGATCACAGAAGACTTGGCCACAGCTGAAAGGGAGGTGATATTCTTCCCCGTGCTCCAAATTTTTGCACTATTTACATGTTCTGAAATCCTAAAGCTCTTAAGTGACAGGATTCCTGGATGGATGCAGACCCCTCAGAAGAGGTGGCCCAAGACAGGGGAAGGGCCTGTTGCCATTGCTGCTCCCAGGACTGTCTAATAGATGCAGCCAGGCTCTCAGATTAAACTAAGTTTGCTGTATTAATGCTGGTTTACATGTTTACTACCTTGCACATTTCAGACTTCACTGAGCTGAATCCTAATAAACATACATTCTGAATGGATTTTTATTATTGTTGCTTCTCCTCCCCCCGGTAATTAAGACTCATTATGTGGAGTCATCAGCTGTTTTGCTTTGTTTCCCATCTGTTCATACAGTACTTGGGATCCCAGATAATACTGCAGATGGGAATGCCATTTCCACTAGTTTGGTTTTGCTCCAGTGGGACTTCATGTGGTCACTGGTGGAAAAATTGCAATGGTTTTGATTAAAGATTTTCCAATTTATAGACACTTGTCAAATCTCAACATTTTCAAGATGATATCACTGACTAGAGTCAGTGCAGTCTTTCTCTAAGAGGATTTTTAATCCTTTCCTCATCTACAACACTTCCATTCTCTGAAGTCAACAAGGACTCTTTCTTGAGAACAAATCTTGTGCCAGTCACAGGGAAAACCACCCCTGCCTGTGACTAGGAAGAAAATAATGTTCTGGTTCCATTGCTGTTAAATGGAGCAGAAATTGGAATGTAATGAGACTTGGCTATGCAAGTTTAATCTCCTGTAGCCCCTTCACATTAGTCTTTCACTCCTGTATCAGTTAGATTGTCATACTGGCACATTGTTTCTGGCCTCTGATGGCTATCAAAACAACTCTGATTTGCAGCCAAGGTATACCTTGATCAATTTATACCCATTTGATCTCATGCTTAATGTCTAAATTGTCCTTTTTCTCAAATATTTGTTCTGTCTCCCCAGATTTTATTCCCTTCAAATACATTTCAACTTTTGCTCTCTGAAGCTAAACAAACCACTGTCTTCTATAGCTTCTTGTTGGAAAAATATGCTCTCTGCTTTCCTCATCCTCCCCAGAGTTCTCAGGTGAGCTTGTTTCAATTTACATACTCCTGCCGTGGTGACAGGAGCCAAAGCACTGCTGCCAGTCCTAAAGCCGACCTACAGGCAGGTACCTGCTCCTGCTTCAGCCCCTCTCACTGCTGCTTAGTGCCTCATTTTTTCCTGGCCTGCATTTGTAGATTTATTTTAGTTCTCAGTTTGGTCTCAGGCACATCTTGAAAAAGGCCTCCTTTCCCCCCTCTGCATTCATTTGCTAATATAGGTTACATGGCTACTACAGTATTTTGGTCAGTTATTCTCTGATTCCATTTCCTGTCATTTTTCTTCCAGATATATAATTCACATCTTGATTTCTCAGCCTCTCTGCCACTAAAATTGTGAGACACTATTTTTGGAGTAGGCACCAAGGGTGAGCTTCTCTCCAGGTGTAGAGAATGGTGGCATTTCATTTCACAGGTGCACTTCTCCGTGGTCACAGTGCAAGAGTCTCAGCTGTTACAGCAGCACTGAGCTCAAAGATTCCAGATGCTTTAACACTCCTCTGATCCAGTGGCAGCTTTAGCAAGGATGGGCTTGTGTGGCTTTATAGCAAGTGGCCACAGAGCCAGGAGGGGCTGCAGCTCTGCACCTTGTTACACAGCAGGACAGTGCCACAGCTGGGAACAACCACTGCAATTTCAGCCTCCCGAGTAAATCCAAGTCCCATAAGCACTGCCCTTCCCTGCAGCTGGTTACTGGGCAGGTAAACCTGCAGTGATGTCTGGGAAGTCAGAGAGGAAAGGTCCCATAACTGGTCAGGCTTTTCAGCCTTAAATTGCAGAAACCTAAGAAGCCTCAGTCTTTGCATATTTGCCCCTTTCAGTGGAACATGACTGCTAAAGAAAAAGTCAGTGACCTTGACCTTTAGTTTTTGTTAAACCAATAATTTAATCAGAAAACCACAAAATTAACATGTTACCTAAGAATGTATGCCACAAAAGGAGAAGCAGAGGAGATCTTTTCAATAAAACTAGAAATTGTTTTAATAAGGGAAAGAAATGATAGAACAATTGTGAGGGAGTTATATTTAAGATGAAGAATAATGTTAGAAGATCACCTATGCCTAGTGCAAACCTCTCTGGAGTATCCAGAAATATCAGTCATAGCCTGAGTTTCACATTGTGTTAGAGATATATGAACCTAAAGAGGCAAGGAGGGGAGATATATAAAGGCAGGTAATGCTGGTAGAAGTCTGGAGACCTTTCTAGATCCTTAGATATAACTCTGGTTAAAAAAAAATCTAATAAAGCACACAATCATGCTTTCTAAACATAGGCTTTTACCTGTGATTGGGCCAAACCATAATTTCAGGAGAAGAAGAATCAAAGCAAATACTCATAGGAGAAAATCTGTTGAAGCTGTGAACTTTTCACCTTTAACAGCAAGTAGTGACCACGGGGTGCAGGATCAGATGGTTGACTTAACTGCCGAGTAAGGAAATTAGACTAAAAGTTAGATCTAGTCTGCCCAGAGGCAGCATGACAAATTAGATTCATCCCCTCCCCGTATTTGTATTAGTGCACTTTTTTATTAGTGAACAGATTATAAAAGAAGGCTTTGCCTGAAGGCATGGTTTCCTGGCACTGAACTAATTTTCAAGCTGAGATTCTCCCCTGAGGGCACAATAAGACCCTCCCTGCTTTGCAGCCAAGGATCAGATCCTCAGCAATGATTTACCTGGGAACAGCTCTCAAATATTTGGATTTTTAAAAAAACTGCAGATTTCTTTCTATAAAGCTACGTAAATGGGGATATAGTTTATGAATAATGAAATATGTAGTATTTTTCTAATACTAATTCAGTGTGTTTCACTGACAGTATTTATAAAAAATAAATTGGTTTAAACTCAACTCTCTGGGGCAGGCTTTGTAAACTCACTCTGGCTCCCAGCCTTAGTTGGTGGTCAGGAGTCAGAACTGCTGACAATGCAGGCAGCCACCCCTCTTCATGGCAAGGCTGCAAGCTCATAACCTGAAAGTCTTGTAGCCCTGTGAGCTCTTGAAGTCAGTCATAAGTGTTAGTGTTTCCAGCACGAGGCCTCACTTTGCAGACACAGCTGCATGGCATCCCTCTGACTTGGAAGGGAGCTGTGAATCAAGAATGCATTTCTTTTTCCTCTGAAGATGAAAGACTTTCAAAATTAATTGCAGGACATTATGGCCTGTCTGTGTTGTCAGCTTTGATTTTGCTGTGACAAAATGATGGCCGCTCCCTGTCACCAAGAGTGACGCTGTGCCTGTGAGCACTGCACTCATCAAGTGGCAGCAGCGAGGAAAGCACCACTGCAATCTGCACGGAAAGAAGTTTTGTTGAGTGGGATGCCAAGGGTGAGGCAAGTGCAGATGTTACACTCACACAGGGGAGCCTACACGGCCATGGCTCACTGCAGCTGGTGTTGGCTGAGCCATACCACCCACAGCTCTGTGCCAGGTATCCGACTTCCTGACCCCATCCCCACAATCAGTCCAGGCTACTGAGGGTAACACTCTCCAGAGGTGTCATTTGGAGCATTCAGAGCTGAATGCAATCACTAGAACTAAAATCAGAGCATTTAAAAGAGCAGCTCTGCAACTGCCTTTGCAGGGCTTTGCAGAGCAAGTGGGAGCAGAAGCAGAGGGAGAAGACCAACTCCTTTTGCCTTTAGAGGGCAGTGGTGTTCACCATACAAAAGCTGCTTTTTCAAGGAGGTAAATCCCTCATCGATAACAGCCGGGTCAGCAGCAGCAGAGCAGCGGCAAGGAATAAGGACCAGTGCTGAAGTGGTGCCGCTGAGTGCGCTGCGCCGTGCAGGACAGCATCTCACCCTGATCTACTTTCTGTAATGCTCTGTGCAAGGGCTCATTAATTTCCCCTCATTTTCATGCACAGTAATCAGACAAGTAATTACGGTTCCACCAAGAGGCTTCCTTTCTCCCACCACACCACAAGCAGAGCCCACAGTGAAGTGCTCCTCACCATCAACGTTTGCCAAATTGCAGCCTCTCTTCGAGCTAGATGAGCCCTTCCTGTGAGATTTATGCCGAACCTGTTCAGAGAGCCAAAAAAGAGCTGATTTCGAAGGCAGTACCAACCTTTTCATGGGTTTGGGCGAGGCCTCCCGCTCCAGGTTGGAGGAGGCGTGCTTCACGTGCATGGCGTTGTAGGAGGTGTGGGTGTACTCGTTCTCATCGCTGTAGTCGGGACCCAGGAGCGTTCGAGCCCATGTTCCCATGTCATAGGGAGGCAGAGTCCCTCCAAATTCAGAGGGCAGGCATTCAGGGTGTATTAGCTGGTGAAGGCTGTTCAGGTTGTTACCATGAAGAAAGATCTTTAACGAAAAAAAAAAAAAGAAAGTTCAAAGTCATCACCGACTCCTTACTTCATTAAGTACAATTATAGCAGCGCTAATGAGGTGTGGAGTGTCATTAGTTGACACTGCAGTTTCAGGTGGGAATTTCAAAAGCTCTCAGGACTTACTCAATTGGCAGAAGAGGGGGGATTAACTTCGGGGTGGGCAGCTGAAGAATTAGGCTGGCACTACTAACACTTCTGTAAACTCCGACTTGCTTGCTTTTGGCACTTGACAATTTCAGTCTCTTAAATACCAGATCAGGAGACGCAGAAGTCAGGAATTATGACTGATTATAGCTACTGTAAGAGGATAGAGGCTTACATGAAGAGCAATGAGAAGAAAAGAGTGACAGTGGAGCTTACTGAAAGCAGGCAGAGAGTAGGACTTCAGCATCTGAGAGGGCCACTAGCCCTGCACCCCAGGACAGACATTTCCAGGGATGTATCAGGCTGTGTCACCACTCAGTGCTGCTTCAGCAACACATGTTTCTCTAATCCCTCTGCTTTCAGGTGGGTCCTACCCTTTTCTTGCCTAGTCTGACCCAGCTCAGGTGGGCTCTGGGGTCTCCTGAGGGATTATTCAGTTGTTGTTTGACAGACTGCAGAGAACAAATGGCTAAGATGACTGCAGAACCACCAATTCACTTGGGTTTCAGTGGAGAAGATCTACCTCCTGCAGTGTGAGCAAACAGCCTTCAGGCATGGGTACTGTTGGTGGACGCAAGTGAGTTACCATCATGTGAAAACAGTTACCCTGCTGAAGGAAAGAAATATGAATTTTTACTCCCACAAAAAGAGTTGAGCTGAAGTTTCCCTCGCTTGCAAGTTACTTCAGCCAGGCCTGATAATCCCTCCACATTGCAAATTCTCTCTATCCCTGAGCATGTCCCAGTAAAATGTATCCATGCTTTGTTAGTGATAACAAATTTCTGGTCCCTGGCTGAGTTATTGATTCAATCCAGACCATTTCAAACTCTAATTTTTGATAACAGCAGCGATTCTCTTATACCATATGGAAAATGGAGACAAAAAACTAGAAAAGAAAATGCGCAGCTACTTGGAAAATCCAGGTCTGCAGGTTCCTCTCCACCCCCACCCCTCACCCCTCTAGTTACCCTTTTCCTTGTCTTGTCTTTGAGGAATGGTTTGATTAGCGTGTACAGGGCATGGATGTACCAGGGCTGATTGACAAAATGGACTCCTCCAAAACGTGCAGGAAAGCTGTCCTATAGAAAGAAAGAAAGGAAAGCAGTTAAGAGATGCGGCGCTTTACTCCGGCAGTCAATAAGATGAAAGTCGGAAGGAAAATCTGTCTCTTTCCATCTGCAAACGAGCGCTGGGAGGGAGCAGGAGGAAAATGGAAAAACAAAAAAGATGCCTGTAAGCGTTTGTATCAGTTTCCTCTGTGGACAGAGGCAGTCCCTTCGCCCCTCCACACACTGACACATCAATTGCCGAGGAGATGCTGAAGATTTAAAGTCGGGTCTCCAGCCACTTCTCATGAACATTTTTTAACTCCGTCAGGGCATCTGACTCGGCCGGCCTGGGAAGTGAGAGGGGGTTGATGAGCACCGCTCCCTCGAGGGAAAGCTTTCTAATTTCTCATTGTACAGCGCAAGGCAAGCCCCCGGTTCCCACGCACAGCGCTGCTCAGAGCTCACCTTTTCACCCTTCGGCCTCCCTGCCTCCCCCTGCTAAAATCATCATTACAATGGCTGACCTTTCGGGGTGAGCAAGCAGCATATTACAGGGAGGAGGATGGGTGGGAAATGCTGATAAGTGAAGGTGTGGGGAGAGTGCACCATGACAGCACCATGGAAACTGCGGGAGCCGCGCTCGCTGCCGCTGCCAGGCTCAGCACAAACACGCAGGGCATTAACATGCAGGTAGTGTCCCGCTGGCGAGGTGCTCACCACGGCATCCTACCCTGCTCCGCCAGCCCGGCATGCCTAAGAGAAGAGGAGGTGGTGGCTGGCCTGTTTTTCCAGGTTATTGTACATTGTGAAGGGTATTTTGTACCTACGATCTTATCTAACAAACGCCAGTCAAGGAATAGCCTAGGATTTTTTTTTTCCCCGTGGCATAAATAATGAGACGACCGCTGCTCCTGTGTGCAAATACGCTTCCAAGGGGAGGAGAGGAGCTTGTCTCTCTGCTGTGAAGGGAGATTCTGATGAAGCCGTCCTCACCCTGTGTGTGCTCCTAACCCCTACAGCTCAGCACGAAAAGCAGAGTTGTAATCAGGTCTCTTCCTTCAGGGTTTTGGCTCTGGGACCCAGGCAGGTTCCTTCCCCCCACAATTAGCACAGGGTGTCCTGGGGCTTTCTCTCGCCTTCCTCCTGAGCATCAGAGATTGAGCACAGCTGGTGAGAATACGGGGTGGATTTGTGAGATGATTCGAAAAAATCCCCTTATATGCCTGCTCTGCAGAGCTTCTGTGTTGCTTCAAGGTCATTTTTTCCCCCAGATTTAGCAATATGTATGCATACACCACCTCCTGTAACCCATGGCATATCATCAGGACTCTCCATACTCTTTAGCCATGGATTGACCTGGCCATCATCTAAAACCATACCAGAGTAATGTTTGTGAGCAGCCACAGGCATTAAGTGATAACTTTTACTTTTGCTATACAGTGAAATAAGCCACTTCCACCTCAGACAGGTCAGTTGATCTGAAGTCATTACAAATCTGCATATTGGATATACTGTGAAGGACTACTGGCGAATCAGGCCAGCACACAGGAGGACAAGCAGTGTAACATCACAGGTGATCCCATTTTAAATTCCATTTAAATAAAATGATGAATTGAGCTTTTGAGACACCTGCCCCCCCACCCCCCCAAATCTGGGGTCCTTAGCCCAAGAAAGATGTCATCCTGTTAGAGTGAGTTCAGAGGAGGGCCAAAAAGATGATCAGAGGAATAGAGCACCTTTCCTTCAAAAACAGGCTGTGAGGGTGGGGGTTGTTCAGCCTTGGGAAGGGAAGGCTCCAGGGACACCTCATTGCAGCCTTCCAGTACCTTAGGGAAGCTTATAAAAAGGAGGGAGGAGGACTTCTTATCTGGGCAGAGAGTGACAGAACAAGGTTTTAAACAAAAAGAAGGCTGGTTTAGATTAGAGGTTAGGAAGACATTCTTTTCTTAGAGGCTGCTGGAACACAGCACCCTTCCACTTCCAGAGGAACTGGAACAGAGAAACTGTAGATGTCCTATCCCTGAAAGTGGTCAAGGTCAGGTTTAATGGGGTCCTGAGCATCCTGATTTAATGAGTGGCATCCCTGCCATGGCAGAGGGATTGGAACTAGATGACTTTTAAGATCTTTTCCAACCCTATGATTCTGTTCAGTGATTCTATGATTCTATAATTCTCTTCAAGGATGACATATGTCCTGTTGGGGTGTTCATTTTCAATAAAGAAGAGTGTATTTCCACTGTTTTCATGGGAGTTTAGGATGCAGATCTGACTGAGATAAAGTACTGCAGTGCTGCACATTTCAGTGACTTCAACTGGCTGCTGAGAAACTGCTGCAGAGAGTCTGAGCCCACCTAGCAAAACACATGGACTGACAGAAGTGTGAAGCCCAAAGTGATTTTCTACCATGTGATAACCTAAAATTGTGGTTTATTGCAGACCAGAGCCATAAAATGCCGATCTCATGCAAAATTCACAAATTCAGTTGCCTTCCTCACACATGGGAATGAAAATTTTAAGATTTGGAGCTTTTCACAGATTATTTTACAAAAAAACGAACAAACAAACAAACAAACAAACAAAAAACCAAACAACAAAAAAAACCAATAAAACCAAAACCAAAACAAAACAAAAAAAAACAACCCAAAAAAATCCACAAAAAACCCCCCACCAAATCTAAGACAAACTGGAAGGTTCCATATTTACATTTATTTATTTATTTATTTATTATTAATTCTATATTTGTCAAGCTGGCTGCCATCCCACAAGCTGTATCTATAAGGAAGAAGTTTCTGACTCCTTTGCACTTTGGAAGTAAATTGTTACAGTTTTTCCGAGGCTGTACTGTAGCAGATAATGTCAGTGTAGAAAATCCAATCTGAGTCTGAAGAACAGGAAAGTGAAGAAATGAAAGATTGGAAGTGGGGGAATAACTTTAAGACACAGAGATTTATACTGACCTGAAAAAGAAAAATTGTTTTGCCTTCCTGCTGGAATGCACAAATTATATTAATCATAATTTTTAGTGGGAAACATCAGTCAGTCTTCATTTTCAAGGGGGAACATATATTTTTTAGAACATGTTGACCAGCTTTAAGAATACCCAGAAAGGCCCAAATACTGAGAATTATAGGAACCAGTCAGAGGTTGGTTCCCACCTCTAGGAAAAAAAGGAGCAGGATGCACTTTCTTATATAGAAAATTAATCTTATGTTCACCCAACATAGATTGTTGAGTCTATAAACTATATTCTATCTCACACATCTGTCTTATACGAAAGCCCTTAATATAACAATTTTATTTAAAGGCAATTGCCTTTATTTTAATTTTGAAGGTGCACCCAAAAGTGCACAAAGACTCTTGAAAAGGAAGCATGACAGTCAGAAAAAAAAACAAAACAACCAAAGAACATTTTTTTTGTGTGTAACTTTCTTCTAAACTTTGTTCCTTGCCTTATTAAGCACATTAAGTTCAATTTGACCTTCATCCCTCAGTCCACCTGCTTTTGTAAGGCTGTCAATTTGAACAAGGACAAAGACTTTAAAAAAAAAAAAAACAAAAAAAAATCCCAAAGAAATTTGATATGGGAATCATCCAGACACTGTTTAGAACGGCAACATACTAATTTTGTAGGAGTCCCTAATTAGAGCAGAGCTGTCTTGGAAAGAAAAGCTCCTGTCTGGAGGTCTGCCTTGTGCAGCTCCAGGAAGATGTATGAGACATTTCCCACACCCCACTTAGTGCCTCTGCTGCTTTCCCTGGGGCAAAGTGAAAGTGGCTGAAATTGATTTTCTGCTGGAGAGCTTTTGCTTTTAGGAATTCTCTTTTGATTTCTCATGTCTTGTGATTCCTTGGGAAGGTGTATTTTATAATGAGGTACATTTTTTGGAGTCTACTGTGAAATAGACTCTGGGATCACGGAGCCTTTTCTTAACCTGATTCCTTGTCAAAAATACCCAATCCTGAGGATATACTTAGGTTTTATTCCAATGTTATAAATGAAATATAGTACACATGAATTGGTCTAATTATTTTTTACTGTCTTCTCTTCTGAAAACAAAGGCTGGACACATTAGAACATTGCTCAGCAATGAAACTGCAGAGTAAATAAACACATCCAATCCAATCCTAATCAAGCTAACCTGCTCCTTAGCAATAGCAGGGAATCACAGAATCACAGAATGGATCGGGCTGGAAGGGGCTGCAGCCATCAGGTCCAAACTCCCTGCTCAAGCAGGGTCATCCTAGAGCACATGGCACAGGACTGAGTCCAGAAGATTCTTGAGTGTCTCCAGTGAGGGAGGTTCCACAACCCCTCTGGGGAATCTGTTCCTGTGCTAACCCTGGAGCACAGTAAAGAAGTTCTTCCTCATGTTTAGGTGGAACTTCCCATGCATCAGTTTTTACCCATTCCCTCTTGCCCTGTTGAACTTGCTGAGGAACCATCTGCCCCTTCATTAAAGTCATTGATGAATAAGTTAAACTGAACCCTGTGGGACACCACCAGTGACAGGACCCCAACTTGACCCTGTGGTATTAATTATGGCCTTCTGGAACCTGCCTTTGAGCCAGTTCTCAATCCACCTCACTGTACACTCATCCAATCCACACTTCAGTGAAAGAACTTCAGATATCTTCTTGGACAGCTGGCTCACTCCAGTCATACCATGCCTTCTTCACTGGGACTTAAACTGATCTAAAATAAGGGATGTATCTAGCAATGCTGCAGTGGCACCTTCCCAGAGAAGTATAGGCAAATTGAGAGAGAGAAAATCATCCAAACATAGAGTTTGAGTTGATTTAATGAAACTGGGGCCATTGATGGGCCTATTCTTTTGCCTGAATTGTCTTTGTTTTGCTTTATATATTTGTTTCTTCATTGTTTTCAGTTATTCTCCTCTTTATCATGCCTAAAAAGAAAGTAATGAACACAGTGGAGCTGCAGCAGACCCCCCCCCCCCCCCAAATCCATGCAGGCCTCAATACATCTTTCATTTCAGATAGAACTATCTCCAAGCTTGCAGGTCAGAGCACAATGTTACGGCAATCATCGTTTCCTGTCGCTGCTCAGACCTCCTGTGCAGAAAAATTTTTGAACTGAGCCTGGAACTGAAAACCTTTGGTACACAATATTCCATTAAATAGCTTAGGAGGGGTGCTTGGAAGCTATGAGGTCAATTAGAAACAATTGTTCTTTCTTTCTGCCTGTTCTTGCTTTGACAACGCCTAATTCTTTTGGCATGAGTATGCATCAGAAACTTTTTACTATGGTGTTGTTTGGAACTGCCTGGAAGCTAAAAATCAACATGATTTTCCAGCATCTCCTCGCACCCAAGTGTGTCAGGAATGCAAAGCCATCTTTGGAATATGAAAAACAGGAATGAATCCAACATGATGTTCAGGGTCATTCCTTTCAAACTACATGAATTGACATCATAGACCAAAGACCTGAGCTCAAAATCCATATTACAGCACATTTTTAGGTTACAGAACATCTGAATTTTGAGAAATAAGCATTTTTAAAATGCTTTCATAACCTTTACCCTTTCTAATCAGAAAACCAAGCACACACCCCAATGAACTTCTATCTCAACCATGCTTGACAGTTTACTACTGTCCAAATACAAATACAATTCCCCTGGAAAGAAAATAATTGCCCCCAGTTTCAGGAAGATATCAGTCATAAACAAACTGTTTAAAGTGAAATGTCATGTAAACTGAGGATAAAAACAGCATCTTCAGGCTTGTGCACTTACATAATCAGTTCCCAAGATGGATTAAAGCTCCCAGAGATTGTATTAATAGTTCAGGAAGATTGTATTAATAGTTCAGTGATAATTTCTCTATGGAGAATTTCCATGAGTGTGTGATTTTAATGAATTGGCACAATAAGGGAGAGAGGATTTCTACTCTTCAGCTCTTCAGCTTTAATTCCAAATTCAGCCTTTGAAAGAGTGACAGTTCTTGAAAGTTTTGTTCCCTGATTTTACAACTTTGTTAGATATTGGATAGCCTGTGTCCATTAACAACCTGCTCCTGAGCATGTTTGAATGAATTCCATGTGATACCCTAGGTATGGTCAGAGTGGGCTGTTGAATAGGGCATGCTAGGCAAGAAGACAAAGTGTCCTTCCATCACTACAACTTCAGCTTATAATTTTAATGCAGCTCCTAAGGGATGGATGTTTAGTTTGGCAGGAGGCAGTGGGAGGCCGGACTAGGGCCATGAGGACACTGGGACTGGGCTGCTCCTGCACCTCTACAAGTGTTCCCTGGGGCTGCAGGAGCTGGGGCTGCTCTGCCTCAACTTCTGCAGTGCCTCCACTGATCCCAGGCACACTTCCAATCTCCACCCCAACAAGCTGCTTGTCTTTCGGTTATCTCTTTTTGCTCCCTTGTGTTTTTGAAGAGATGGGAATGCAAAATTAATGTTGCTGGTGGCAATAATTGCAAATCATTTGCTTCTACCTTGGCATGCCCTCAGAGTACACGGGGCTTGAACATAGCTGCAGAGCAGGGGAAAAACAGTAAAAAGAAAGACATTAGTGCTAGCAGTATGGCAATCCTGACCTGCTTGAATACGACCATAAAAAGAACTCTTGCAATCATGAAGAATTCATTGATTTTGGGTAAGCTGTGACTGTAACTGTTCACACCAAAATGCTCTCTTTTCTTTGAAGCACATAATAGCAAAGGACTGGAGCAAAATCACAGGAAATTGTGAGTTCTTGGTTTATTTTTACATCTCATACCCACATATGTAGATGAGGATGCTCTGAAGTACTTCTGTCAGAGAACCAGAACTGAAAAATGAACAATGGGATACATTCTCCTTGACTTTTTTTTTCATTATGTTCGTTATCTCTCCTGCTACACTCAGTAACTTTAAAAATTCAGTCATTTGCAGTGGGTTTCTCCCAGTCATTATTGCACACTAGTGAGGTCCTACATAGCATCTGTTCATGGGTATTGGCAGATGGCACCAATAAATCAGGTTATAGAACACAGATCTGCTCAGTAAACTTTGATTTGTCCTGATAGAATCATGCTGTCATGTCATCTGGTCTAACAAAATAAGTTGTAACCTTGGGGCAAAAGGGGAATTTCTTCACTACCTTCTTACAAGAAACCCTTTTCTGAACCAGCTCAGAATAATTTAGGAACAGAAAATTTCCCAGAAGCAGTAACTCTGTTGGATTGACACCATGTCCTGGTGCTACTTTTTTGCTTGGCATGTACCCCTCTTTTATACACTAAAGGCAGAGAGTAAGGCTCCCTCCAGAAACAACAACAACAAAACAGATTAATAAATTATATTGATAGAGAAACAGCAGGTTCATTCAAGCAGGTTGAGGAGGTTCACAGAGAACAGAGGAATTCAAAACGTGATTAAGTAAAACCGAGAGCACTGAGGCACTAATTTGGAAGGCCATGCATGTGTGCAACTAGGGGGCTGCAGTTTGCTCTAGATTAGGTCATATTAGGTAAGGCCAGATCATGATGCTTCGGGTGGAGCAAGAAGAGTGACAGTCACCCCACTAAGGAGGGGTAGTTTGGGTCACAGGCAGCTTAGGAAGGGACATGAATTAGCTGGAGGCTATTTTTCAGAGTTAGTTTAGGAAGTTGGTATGATCTTTGCAGCCAGTTCCAACAAACCAGGCTACATTGTCTCCAGTGTTCTGATTTTTGGTGTAAACTGTAGCTCAGAAACCTGTTTATATTCAGCTTTCCTTGCAGGGCGACTGCAAGCTGAGTTGCTTCTATTCCTGTATCTCACTGAATGTGAACGTCTGAAATTAGTTGTGGGGGAAGGAAAAAGCAGCAGGAAGATCATCAAAGCTGAAAGCAGTTTTGGGTTTAATTAGAAATGGCAAAACGTGCTGGGCACAGAGCAAGCCTGGCCTGGAGACCTGCTGGGTGAACACAGTTCAGCAGGGATGTGTCACACACCAAGCCCTGGGCCAAGCATGACCCGTGAGCTTTGGTTGCTCATTCGAAATCATCATGGCAATAAAGTCCCTACGCAAGATTTAGGTTACTGAAAGAAGTGACCTCCCTCCAGTCCTTTCTCCCTGACACCAGAAGATAAAGTGGTGTGTTTTATCTCCACTTGAGCTGTTGGTGGGTGTTTGTGGGTGTGAGCTGCTCTCAGGTTTGGGGGTGTGGTAAATAAGTAGGTGTCTTTTGTAGGCAGATATTCATGCAGGGCATTCTGAAGTAAAACACTCTGCAGAATGAGCACTTCCACCAAAGAAAGTAACAGTCAGCATTAAGACAGTTTTAACAAAGAAGCATCCTAATTCCCTAGCACCTTTAAAAGAAACTACTCAGGAGCACTGGGGTTGAAAGTTTGGCATTAAAAACTCGAGCCCAAAACCATTCTATTTTTAATATATACTTTTTGAAAAAGAATAGAGAGAATAGGGATTTTTTTGAAAATAATTTTTTAGAGTTAAGCTTTAAAAAAATTAATTAGTACCATTAACCACTGTAGTAAAGAACATCACTGTTTTCTTTAGCTGATCTTATTTGAATCTCTCTCCTAGCTATTTCTATTTCCATAGACAGGCCTTGCACTGATCCTGAAGGGCAGTAGACCTGCAGGACACTGTGATTGAAAGCACAGGGAGCGAAGGAATTAGGGCAAAGAAGATGGCACTGAGGCAAATTCAATAGCATTTAAAAGGCTCTTGAAAGGAATGAGTTGAGTGAATGCAAAGTTAGTAATGAAAAGCATAATATACAGCATTTATGTCTTACTTTTTGTCCAGCACTGAGATTTTAAACAAAAAGCCCTATACAGAGACTGTCTCTAGATATGCATTGTTATGCTGAGATTCTCTACATTGTCTATGTAAAATATTTATTCTATTTTTTTTTCACACTGCCACTTGCATATATATATATATATATATATATATATGTACATATATACATATATATATATATATACATGTACATATATACATGTATACACACAAACACACACACACATATCTGTATATACACTTGCTCTCTACTGAAATAGCTGTGTGTGAGCAAAGGGCAGTGAAGGCCAAACTGCTGTGGTGCGAACAAATGCCCACAGCATCAGTTAAAGTCAGCCAAAGAAAAGCAATTAAAAAGGTCTTGTGGCACTTGCATTGCTTCTCAGGAGACCTATTGACTTTGCAGAGAAGCTTTTCATCTTTGCCCATGGAAGTACCAAGGTATTAAACAGAATTCCTAAAGTCGCATTACACTTGTGTTGTGATTGAAAGCTGATGATGGAGAAAAGGAGATTTTGTTATTTATAGTGCTAGGCAACCTATTTGGTGCTGAACAGAAGTCTGATCTAGCCTGGCTTGAACAATGTGTGGAATCATCTTAAAAGCAGCATGGAAAGGAGATTATAAACCATCATTGTGATGAGATTATAACCTAGCATGGTCAGAAGAAAATGATGAAACAATTTTTTTATTGGCAGTTGTTGACTGACTAAAACAAAATATTTGATGGAAATTATTCCTTTTCCAGTAAATATCTTTGCATCTAGCAGTAAATTAAAATAATCCTGTGTATTGACTCCTCTGTACAAGTCCTTGTAGGTATCACAGGCTCTTAGCACTCATTTTCTCAGAGCTATCTGTTAAACAAGAGCTAGATTCCTGTCTCATTACACTAAGAATTTTGTATTTCACTCTAATTTGTTTGAGACTGAAACCTCATTTTAAAATTCAAGGTTTCCCTTCACTTAGCTCTTGTACAACCTCTTTTTAAAACAATTTTTGGTCTCTGTCAGCTTCGATATCCCATGGTGATAAGTGTCCCATGGTGAAGATATTTTTTCAATTTTTTATTCTCTTTCAACAGAAGTGTGTGAATATGTGGGTATGTGTGTGAAAGCAAACCCCATGAGCTACTTTGTTTTAAAGGGATTCAAAATGCCAAATGCCTGTGCAATGGGGGAAACCCAGCTCTTGGTGGGTGCAATATGAGGCAGCTCACACTGCATCAGATAAACACCTAATAGCAGCATCACCTTTGCCTCATATACAGCCTCTTATTCTCCAGACCAATAGAAGCCTAAGGGAAAAAAACCTCCCCACCCTCTTATTTTTTGCGTGATTCAGTCTCTGTCCTTGTTCCAGGCTCCAAGTGAGATTGCTTTGCTGTCTTATCCTTTCATGCTGAAGGGAAAATTGTTTTGTGTATTTGTATTTCACAAAGTCCCACATAGTCACCAGACTGATTTAACAAGAGCAGACCAATGTGTCAGGTCTGCAATAAAATATAATCTCTTTGTGTCTGCCCTTTTGTGATCTCTTTCTCTCCATATTTTTTTTTAATAACAGAGTAGTGCCTTGATAATGAGAAACCTGACCATAATTTAATGTCCTTGGAATAAGTTTTGATAATAAAAAAAAATATGAGTGATGTTAAAAATACACACAGAAAGATTTAAAGATATATTGTGGAAAATATATTTTTAGGAAAGCTATTTTTACAATATCAGATTGCAATTCAAGTTTCATGACATTTTCAACAACATGCATTTAAGAAACAAGTCATGAAGACCATTTTCTTAGAGCCTTGTACTATGCAGTACAAAGAACTGATGTTTTTCACTGATGTTTTTCCCTTGTGGTTATAAAAGCAGGCATTGCTAATAGCACCACCAATAGCTAAGATTGTCTGATTGTCTCTGATTGTCTGACTTGTTGCAACTTTGTTGTAGTTACACATTTTGCGCCCAAAAATTTCAACAGGGAGCCAGACATATTTTTATGGGAACAGTGTTGGAGGCTGGGGGTGGGGTGACAGTTTCTCCATGGGCTTGGAGAGAAAAATATTGTTTTCTGCTCTTCAAAATATTTCTATGATTATTGGAGGGTGGAAATTTAAATCACAGAGCTTTTGGAGCATGGACTCAACCTTTCACAAAAGGTTTTCCTGGGACACGTGGCTTTAATGACACAGAGCGAATTTGCAACTCTGTGTATGTGTGTGTCCAAATTCACCCAAGGAAGTGTGGAGGCTGTTTCATAAGCTGACCAGTCACCCTCTTGCCTTAAAATCTATGATCAGTCAGAATTCTTGTAGTTCATTAGCTATGTTCTCCCAACAGAGAGAATGAGGCTGCAGCCCCAACCCACAGGTGGGAGGTAGAGCTCTCTCTGCAGTGGTTTCTCCCAGAGATGTCATGAAACACTGGTGTAGTCAGGGGCCCCTGAAGCTGTACTTTGATACTCAGATTTTTCCTTTCCTAAGTGCGTGACTTTGCCATTTCGATGTTCTTTTTGTGCTGTGTTCACCACCTAAAGCAATGCTAGGCAGCAGTCAGTGCTGCTCGTTGCATAATCACTCAGAATCAGGGCTTTTGTCAGTTTGGCAGCATTAAATGTCACCTAAACTTTGTACTCTTTGCTACACGAAATGCATGTTTATACTCTCTGTAACAGCTCTCTCATTTCCACAACATCCTCTCTTCAGTTCACACTTTTTATTCCTCACTACCTGACTTTACTGCCACCTTACCTCTGACTACAAAACAGCTTTAAAAGACAGCAGTAGAAAAATGGTTTCTGATGTCTGTGTAGGTGGAAGCAAAGCAGAGCATTAACGACTGCAGTTCCTCAGTCTTTCCAGTATCATTAGCCAAGCATGGATATCAGACTGTGGACATAGTACCAGATCACTGTTCAGACCTTTGGCATCCTGTATATTATCATCTGTTCCCACTACAGACCCTAACAAGAGGAGTCTGAGAGTCACCAGTAAAGTTTACTGCCTGAGTAGTGCTTGCATTGCCTTCTCCAAAAGCTTATTCTAAATTGTGTTTTCAGGCACCACAGCATCATGCAAGCTCGTGATTCCTTCATTCTGTGGTTCTACTACTTAAAAATTTGCTCTGATTATTTTTTTCAGAGCCAAGAGCAGGGAAAAAATTTCTCTGAATTTGCTAAGACTGCAGTTCACAGGAAGGTGTGACCCCATTTCTCAGCCACCTCAGATTAAAAAGCCATACAAATTTTCATTCTCCTCTTTCTTTTCGTATTGGGTTAAAGTACACATTAAGTACGGCTACATGAAATCTTAAATGAATGAGTTTTTTTCCACCCAGAGACTGGAGTATCCTCTGTCATATCGCTGGACATCATTAAATTTGCTAGTTAGGTACAGGACAGTCTGTCTGTACCTTCTTCTTTAAAGGTTTCCCATCAAGAACTCTTCCCATCTAATTGCAGGCAGCAGCATATTGTCCTTATTAAACTCCAAGCACTGGGTACCAGTGCAAATTTGCAAATTTGCTTGGTGTCATTAACCTTAATTTTTGCAAGACTTTCAGCACAGTGGCATGTATTGTCCCTCTAGCAAATTGCAGAGATTTTGTTTGGAGTGGTAGTGCTTAGTTCTAATTTCAAAGTTTTCCCCGCTTTAAGCTATGAATGGGATCTGATCTTCCAAACTTACTTACTCCATGATTCTGTGGTATTTCATCTGTTAAGGTACACGTGCTTCTCAAGTTGTCAGACTGCTCCTGCCCTGTCATGTTCCACATTTACTGTTGACTGATCAGTGGTTACTCAGGGCTTCGGGTTACAGCTTCCATTTAAAGCTGAAGCTTTTATCATCTTTATAATATGCCACAGAATTTATTATAGAAATGGGCAGGAAGGTAAGGCTTATTTATTATCTGCTTTGCTGCAAAACCCATATTATGAGCATAAATGACAGCAATAAACAATAGAAAATAACCTGTTCAGACCAGAAGAAAATCTATATCACTAACTCCCTGCATTGAACGGTTGCTCCAAGAATGAAAGATTTCCTTGTTATTAGGAATGTGCCAGGTGAAGACAAGCTATCAGAAAAGCTGCATTCCCTATAGAGTGTTGCACATGTGCAATGCATATTAATCCCACTTATGTCCACCAACTCAATTAAAACCTCCCCATTATTGAAATCTATAACTTCTTAACTAACCAAGCTTAGTAAAGAGTGTTCATTTATACTGTTCACTAGACAGCTCTCCAGTACTGCTAGGTTATTTCTGGAAAGAAGTAAAATATTTTGGCTGAATATCCAGAAATTTGAAAAAAACATTTGGAGACTACAACCAAGGCCAATGATTGTCTGCAAGTGTTAGTGAGAAGCTAATAGTATTACTGGATGCTTTGCAGATGCTTCATCTGGGTGTTTTGGTTTTGTTTTTGCTTTTTTTTACTTTTGGCAATGACACGCTTTTATCATATATATACTGTAATCTGCATATACAGTACATCTTTGCACAAAAATTGAAGATAAGGTCCACTGACAATACACTTACAATGCAGAGGTCACATTAATTTCCCTATTTCTGTCAGGATCTGTTTGGGAAAATCAGTTCACCACTTTTTGGTAACTGATACCATCAGGTTCAAAATTTTAGGAATAAAAAGTTGACAAACTAATTTTTTCCCAAATTGTCTCCTCTAGGTTCTATGCTGTTTCAATTCTTTAGTTGCATCTTAGATGCACTGTGTTGTACAGCCTGAGAGATCTCTTAAATAGGTTCTGCTATTTGAACTGATTGAGTTGTGAATGGGTTCAGACAAAGAAAGTCTGCTCAGTGTGAAATCCACCACTGCATACAGCAAATTCCTCACTCAAGATGATTATTGAACAATTGATTTTCTCAATAGTAAACAGCAAGAAAATCTCCTAACAGAGAAACAGAGAAGTTAAACGATTTGTCAAAATCAAAGCTCTTTCAGGCCACAGAAGGTAGTTGAAGTAGTTTGCCCAGTACTTCAGTCTGTATCCATAAAACAGAAGTGCCAGTTTTAAGGCAGCTCAGTTTCTGACAGAGATGTGAAGCACCTTGATTGTTGAAATTATTTTGGGAAAAGAAGGTTGATTATGAAAGATTATAAAAGCAATTTAAGCACTACAGTCAAGATAAAGGGAAACGTGAATTGTTTGTTTTCAAACAAACAATTCAATATGGTAAAAATAAAAATTTGGCTGTGATTTATAGAAAGGTAAAAAGTTTAAAGATTTTGGAATTCAGTTTGTGATAATATCACAGATCTGGGAAAAATTATTCAAGGAAGTGCATACTGAAATACCCAGAATCCACTTAAAGCATTTGAAGGACGTGCCTGAAATTTGAGAAGGTTAAATGCTGTTTTGATGTTGTGGACATGAAAATACACCCACAATTTTTCTACAAATGACACAGAGGCAGGAAAGCATAACACCAGCAGTGTGAGAATTCACAGAACCCGCGATGGAGAAACGCAGGGTGGACAAACAACCCATGCAAGATAAAATCTGCAGTTTGTAAAAGCATCACAACATCTCACAGGCATTTAAAAGCATCAGCAGAGATCTGTAGAGGAAGGAACACACTTCTTCATGGCAGCCAAAGAAATCAGCATAGCATCATAGAATCACAGAATATGCTGAGTTGGAAGGGACCCACAAAGATCATCAAAATCCAACTGCTGGCCCTGCACAGGACCATCCCCAAGAGTCACACTAGGGAGTGTGACTGAGAGCACTGTCCAAATGCTTCTTGAACTCTGTCAGGCTTGGGGCTGTGACCACTTCCCTGGGGAGCCTGTTCCAGTGCCCAACCCCCTCTGGAAAAAAGAAGCCTTTTCCTTATATCCAGCTTTAACCTCCCTGCACACACCTGCAGGCCATTCCCTTGGATCCTGTCACTGGTTACCACAGAGAAGAGATCAGTGCCTTTCCCTCCTCTTTGCTGTCCACCTGAAGGTTTACAGAACACAACTGATTTTCCGTGATATTTAGGTGCACCAGAGACATCAGTATTAGCAGAGACAATTCACTTTTGGTAGGAGTGAAACTCTGGTCATATAGAGGTAAACTTTTATTATATAACAAGTTTGTGCCAGTAAGTGTTTGGACAAGGAATAATATTAAAATTTATGGAAAAATAAAAATTTCTAATGGTACCAGAAGTAAAAAAAATGCTTATTATTGAGCTAAAAAGATGCCAGTTCTGGATCTCAGAGATTGAATTCATGCAATGGACAGACAATTGTTGGCAGCAACTAAAAAGGAACCTGAGGATGTTTCTGGGAAATAAAGGAACTCTCAACAGAGTACGAAATAGAGATGAAAGGGTCAAGATGGCCCACTGCTCATGTACCCAGGAAAGTTTCTCTTGCCATAATTTGGGCTACAATAAGAGAAGCCTATTGCTCTAGGGAGAAAAGTATAATGAAGAAGAAGTAAATGCATTGTGCTTACAAATCATGTAGAAAGCAAGCAAAACATTGCAATATTTCATTTGCATACAAATGACCTGAAAATGGCAGCTATCACAATGTCTCTAATGCGAAACTGAAAAGGCAGTAACATTCTGGGAGGTGACCTTATGAAACTGAGGCATCCATATATGCATGATCATAATCTTTTCATTAAATTATTTCCTTGGAATGCCATTGGCTTGCTCTTGGAGCCACAAGGCTTTTTCTTGGAAATACAAAATATTTGACAGTGTAAACAGTATTAAGTTACACACAAATTATGGGGGGAAAGTGTAAAAAATCCCATCTGGAGGCCTCAAGTAACTCAGAAATTCTAACATAAACTAAACAAATTAAGATGTAAAGATATATTCCAGTAGAACTCTGGAATGTCTCCTCCAGCAGACTCCTCACATGAGGAGCCATAAGGAAATTTGCACCTATCAAGCTGCCTGCAGGAGCAGCTTGAGAGAGCTTCTAAGACACACACAAGAAGGGTAGGTCACAATCTGGTCTGAATTTAATGTTGTGAAATTACCATGGCACCAATGACGCACTGGAGGTCACATGAACTCTGAAGACAAGGTGCCTGTGCTTGTCAGGCATCTGTCAGAGTCACTCTGGTTGCACAGGTATCTTGAGACAGATAGAGCAAAGCAGCAAGTCCAGTATGGTTTGTGGAATGTGATAGAGGTGGGAAGCAGTCATGCCAATGTGCAGTGAACTCATCCTGGTTGCCAGCAACACTGCTGCACCAGATGGACACAAGCAGAGGTGGAATAGGTTTTCTCATCTGAGACAGCTGAGCTCAAGGACCTGGGACAGCAGGAACTGAAGGACTTGGCTGTGGCAGAAATGACAGCATGGATGTTAAAACTGAGATCCAAGGGTGTGTGACGCTACAGCACACCTTAGGAGTTAATTGAACATTGATAGCTGATGGTCTTTGAGATTCTGAATTACATTAGAAATCAGTGATGGTGTGGCTAGAAAGGGGAGTTGGGGGAAAACAGCAAACTTGCAGGAGGACCTTAAAATAGATACATGGCAATAAATGATTACTGGTTCCTTTCCTACTTCCATCAATCCAGTCATGTTCACTTTATAACCCCCTCTGTTGCTGTGCTCACAATTTGGAGTGGAAATGTGAAACAGCACGTTCTTTGCATTTCCTTTAAAGGTAGCAGGAACAGCCTCTTTTCCTTTGCAGGGGATAGGATAAGGTCTCCCACAACTGCTTACAGAAACCACATCAGTAGGAAGCAAAAGTAAGGAAAAGAATACAAGAAGGAGGTAGTAAATGTGTTCTCCCCAATGGCATTTTCACAACAGGATAATTTCTCTGGCTTCAGATCTCCTGATCATAACAGCAAACCATCTGCTTGTGGAAAGAGGACACTTCAAGAAAGGATATTTGGCTTAGTCATCCTGTCACATCACAGCTCTGCAGGGTTTCTTTTATTCTAGTAAGGAGGTTTTCATTTTTAATCCTGTTTCTACACTCTTCAAAGAAACATTTAGACATTGTTTTCATGGTTTAATCTGATAATTCTTCTAAAAAGCATAGTGAGACAAATAATCAAGCATCCTACAGAAGTATAAAGCTAGTAGTACCAGCAATTGCAGTAACAATAAAACACAACTGCAGTTAAAATATTATGGTATCAAGTACCCCAAAAGACAGTTTAAAGCATGCACAGACTCTTTACGATAGGAATATCAGCCATGTTTAACACCAGTGACAACCAAGGATATGCGCAGCACTGGTGTTTACAGGGATGCAGGACTCAGCTCCCTGTGGCAGACCCAACTCCTCTTCAGGATACAGTCCAAATTATGGCCCTGTGTGGGCTAAGTTCACAGGGCCAGCTCCTCCCTGTGTGACTGGATCTGTCCTATGCTCATGGATGCATACACTTGTATGCATAGTCCTTAATTTTCTCTCTGACCTTCCCTCTTGCCTCCTCTGGTCTCCTCTCCGAGGTGGCAGTGTAATGTGGACAAGCTGGAGGCAGAGGTGCAGTTGGTGGGACATTTGTTTCTTTTCACTGCTTTTTGTTGCCTTTTCCTACTCCTCCAAGAAAATTCCTCTCTAGTAGATAAGGAGTATTTGTTTCTACTATTCTCCAAAGCTTGCCATAAGTAATGTTCACGTGTCTTTTTGGTGCCTTTCCCCCCGCCCACCCCCCACACCTTGTTGTCATTCCTTCACACTTCCTATCATTAATAGTCCTCTTCTGGTTCAGCTAAGTTTGTTGAAACAAAATCCATGATGATATATTTCAGTCTGCATTCTGTATTTCATTTGATTGACTTCACATGTGTTTTTAGAGCTACAGGTCAAAAGCTTCATTGCCCCCACTGCTTTATAAAGCATTCTTCTAAATAAACAGCACATACCACAGACATGCCTGATCATCCTAGCAAAATACAAAGCTATCCACACCAGCTGGAAGCTGAAGAAAACAGCACCTGCCTGCACACAGCAATTCTGTATAAATCTAGAGACAAAATGTAAAGCCTTGCCTCTGTTCAGACATGGGAAAATTTACTGTGAAGTGAGGTTCAACATGTAAAAACAAGCATTTCTGAAAAAGCAGGAGATGTTACTGTCCCATCACTGCTCATAACCTCCTTGAAGCTGCTGGTTACTATTCCTTGTGGAACCTCTTCCTCTGAGGGTCCCTATCACACTACATATTGTCCTTTCACCTGATATTTCTGCCCTGAGACATCAAAGAGGATGATCCATAGCTGTGCAAAACTGCAAGATGAGGAGTGCATACTAATATGTGTCCATCCCTGGGACTCCTCCAAATGTACATTCGTGAGGTTTGAGTTCCTCAAATCAATCTTTGCAGAACTGTGCTGGGTTAAAAATAGCTACACCATCATTTTTCACCTGCCTCAATTAAAACATGGTAACATCTAAATGATTTTGGATTTATATCTGTTCAATCACATGTTTATACTCTAAGTGTTTATAAGAAAATATCTTCTCTTGTGCTTCAGTATTTTAGAAGCCAGGTAACTGAGTAAAATATTAATACCTAGCCCTTGCTCATTTTACACACAGAAGTATGGACAGTGCATTCTCTATTTAGAAGAGGACCTGAATATAACACTTGTCAGTGCATGAAGCAGTGAAATCTGCTGTGTATTTTTTTTTCCTTCCTGATGAGTGTCTTGGCTTTATGACAGATTTTAATGTCAGTATAAGCTGTAGCTCCAAGGTACAGTCCCAGCTCCAATGGCTTCAGGTTACAGATTTGTTTGTCAAAACAACAAAGTTCTGAATTACTCTGGCCTCAAGGCTCTGGCTCCAGTGGGCAGAATTAAGAATTTATCCATCTAATTCTACTTTCCATCTGATTTTCCATATTAAGCTTTGCTTCAGCCTTACATTTGTTTTGCTTATTTAGTAGTATATAATGCAAGTCAAGTAAGTTTTGGTGGAACTGGCAACAAAACAGGAGGGAAGATTTGAGCCATGAGTTTTTTCCATACTGTTCAGCATTGTGTTGTGACTCCAGACATGCTGTCAAACACGGCAAGCAAGCAGGTGGGTTTCAGTGGTGAGCCAGGGGGCTGGAGAGGTGGCAGATTTGACTTTGCATTTTAAACATATTACAGTACCTGTGCCTGCAAGAGCTTCATGTGCCCTCCTCTAAAGAACCTGATCCTTCTTTTCATACTTTGTGGTATTAGACTTTGAGGAAACGTCTGCAATATTAAGGCAGTGTATTTTTAAAGGTACCTTCATTGTCATGGTTTTGGAATGATGAAATAATCTGACATTTAAATGGAACTAACACTGAATGCTGATCATGTGATATCTTGAAGGACTGTGTTCACTGGTAGATGCCCACAGAGGAGAGCTGACAGGTCACATTAATGTGAGACCACCAGAGGGAATATTCATCAAGCAAAATGAAAGGGATCAAACACTCTGGCAGAAGAGTCTCATGATGGCTTGATACCTTGGACATTTGCATGAGAATCTGCTCACCTTCTGCTTTACTTTTCATTAAATCAAAGTGTACATTGAAAACTCTGCCTTGCCACCTTTGCAATCCCTCTCCATTGTCTCAGTGGTCTCCTGAGGCCATGTTCTGGGAAGTTTCTCAGGCTACCCTCCTCTCTAACATTGCCTTCTAACTTCTTCCCTTGTGCTCCCTCCTTTGCTCTTCAAAGGACATATGGCTCTGGCAACATTTAAAGGTGGGCCTGCACAGGTGATCAATGACCCAGGTGCCCTTGGGTTTGGTACATGAATGTTACCTGGTCTTTTTGTTGTCAGGGAAAGCAGGAAATACAAGAGCAGGAAATTTCCCAAGTCACACAGCTAGATCTGAACATTGCTTCCTTCTCTTCCATCCTTTGACTTTACTTGTTTGTGTTAATGACTGCTGACACCAGTGTGATCTCTGATTGCCTTTTATTTGCCTCTGAGTAATTAACAACAAGACAAATGCTCAGGAGCTCAACATTTTCTTGCTCAAATGCAATTTTTGAAAAAAAAAAAACTTTCATAAAAGAATAAGAAGGTCCTTGCTGAGCCAAATCCAGCAAATTCAGCACCCTGTCTCTGGCAGTGGTTAAAAGAAGTAATACAAAACAACAATAAAATTTGGTATATTCACAGAGTACTCTCAGCGTTCAGTTAAGGGCTTCCTGTGTTTGCTTTTTTCCTGAAAAATCTTTTTCTGTCTCAAATGATGTCTCTTCTCTAATGACAATTAGGTCATAACTCTCCAATCTATGGATGAAAAAAAAAATTAACTAAAGTGATGGAAACTTTGAAGACGTTTTATACCTTAGGAGTCCAGAGAGTCTCTCTGGGAGTAAATTGCAAGGTTTAGCTTTCTCTATCAAAATATTTCTTACTAAAACAGAAGGGACTCACCCAGTCATCTGCAATGCTGTCCTGGGTTTGGAAGGGGACACTAATATGATTTCCTTTTCTCTGGTTTTGCCTTTTCAGCATATTTTAGTATTGCCACAGCCAATAGCTAATCACTTGTTTCTCTGAAATACTCTTTTGGGACTCTTTGGATCTTGTAGGAGATTTTCCACTGGAAAAAAAAAAATAACAGAAAGCATTATTGTGGAGGTGGCCAAGCCTAGTACTGTCCTGAGATCATGAATCAGGATCCCAAATTTTGTAATACAAAGTTCTTTCAGTTCCTCCTCCTTCGTGTCTCAAGTCAGGTACGATCCTGTAACACCATGTGTGCTCAAGGAGTATTTCAGTGCTAGCCAGGAAAATTTTACATGCAGCCCTCAGACACTAGTGAGTCTTGCAAGAGCTCTGCACTCCCATGGAGTACTTAAACAACAAGTTATATAAATGTCTTTTAAAAAAATCAGGATTTTTATGATCACATTGGTTATTTTGCATATATAGTAGATAATTTTGCAAGTCATCCTTGAAGCTGAGAGCTGCTCAGCAGATTTTACAGTGTGACAATGACCTCAGGACCCAATGGCAGCAGATCTCCTTGGACTACCTGAGAATCTGACCTGTCTCAGCACTCTGGTGTTGAACATTTACAAATAAAAACTGTGACTTTTCAAAACACTTGCTTGTTTTTCATTAGGTTGACATTTCCTTTTTAGATTCACTTCTGAGCCTGAGGCATGTGGGCTTTCTAAGGTGAAAAGGGATTGAACAAAAGCTGATTTTTTCAGCTTTTTTCATGTTTAATTGTAAAAAAACAATTTGCAAGGAAAGTGAAAACAACAGCATATCACTTCACCTGGAAGTACTTTCCATTTGAAATCTCAACACTTGCCATTCTGTGACAATCTGCAGCAGTACTTCTGCACCTCCTGACATTGGCAAGTGTTTAGAAAGAACTCAGTGTAAAGTAAAAGGGTTGAAAAGGGTATTAAAACTATCTCAGTTTACCAAAATACGACATATTTAAGAATTCCTTACAATTTGTTATACTAATATAACTAGAATGGTAGAGGAAATATTGACTTTGAAGAGAACATGAGGACTATGGTAATTTCTAGAAGGTAAAATACATCCCTTATTCCAGTGCTCTTTATTTTTGTAGCTGTCTTTATTCCTGGGGAAGCAATAAAGTGTATTTTCTAAAAATTTCACTAAAACCACTGTTGCATTTACAGCTACTCAACACACTTTCTGTACAGGTTCAAAACAGGCGAAGATAGAAACAAGTAGTCGTTAAAAAAAAATCAATTATTGTAAAACAGAATGTCTCACCCATAAAACCCTTTGGGTTTGGGAAAAAATCATCAACCTACAACACCCACAAAGCTTAATTCAGCCTCTTAGTGGAAGCAATTCACTGAAGCCTTTCACAATGCTGGAGGGTTGCAGTGCTTGGTTGAGAGAAGCAACATGCTACAGTCTCCCCTGCTTACCTAGGGCACATGCACAACCTTCCCTCATTAGACATGAATATCCTCACCGTAGGTCAACCATCTGTCTCAGGACTTCTGTTTCCTGATCCACAGGGAGCACTTAAATACTCCTCTCCCTTGGCCCTGGCAATACCATCTATTCTGCAAAGTAAACAATCTCCAGACTGGGAAACCACAGGAAGCCCTTTATAACACTTAAGCATTCTTACGTGACCATTTAACCCTTTAGATAGGCAAACAAGAGATTATTTTGCTGACAACATGACCAAATTGAAACTCTGCATCTCTCAGTGAAGGACATCTACTGTTCTACCCACTCCTATCTAGTTTTTCACGCTGCAAGGTGATACAATTTGGTACCAATTTGTTTCAGGTAGTAACAGCTGGGCAACAACAACAAAAATGTACTTCTTTTGGAGGATAGTTTCTAACAACATCAAGCATTTGCTATCTGAGTCAAAAGTTGTTCAGGAAAGCTACACAGCTACACCGACATGAGAACATATTTTAAACAACATATATATACACAGCTCAAGGGGGTTTTCTTAGCTTGGGTGGTTGTCAAGAGAGGAATTACCCAATTTTCAGACTGGTACTAGCGAGTGGGGTGATAGAGCATCTGTTTGCTTCAACTGTAGAGACAAGACCCATGTGGTCAAAATTTGTTAAGATAGTGGTTTATTCACTGAAGAAACAAAAGATTGACTGAAATTACTTGTATTTATCTGGTGAAGCATCTTGCCAAAAAAAGGATTAGGGAAAAATCAAGAAAATGCACAAACTGAATTATTTCCAAGTTTTGTTTTGATGTGTAGCTTCAGTGTGATATGAAAAGGGAGAAAGAAACATTCAAAAATTACATGAAGCCTTTTGCAAGTCAAAGAATGAACTGGATGTTTTCTGCTTTGTTTTGACCCACAACAAATGCTTTTCCAACTGTAATACTGGGACAACGACTAAGAAAATCAATTTGTTCATCTCTAGTCATTAAGTGGGTAATGAAGCATTCAGTGTGGTTTGTGGCTACAATGAATAAACAACTTATTCAACGTCATTAACGTTTTTGGCCTGTGAACTCATGAACATCCGATAATACTCCTTGTTGTGCAGATCATGTGAGTTGTCTTCAGCATGAATCACTGTCAAAATTCATGATAATATTTTACTTTTATTGAGCATTATAAGTACTTCTTCATGGCAGAATCTGAACAAAACAGTCTGGGAATGTGGTCTAATGATATACATGTCTTTTTCGCCAGTGGAATATTTGTTGGATTGTGCTGAACTGTCCATTAAACTAATGAGTAAAAAACAGGTATAACCAGGTGTAGCAGGAAAAAAATGTCTGCATCATCCTGCCATGTGGTTTTGCTGCATTATGTAGATGTCTCCCATATTAAGCTGTTGCAGGTATCCTATTGTCACCCTGGGGATGAATTTTAATTAAGCACAGGATAGAATAGTTTAATTATTAAACTCATGACACATATTTTACATGGAAAAGGTGATATGTACAGCACGAAATTACAATTTGATTTCCAGATCACCTTCTCCATAATAGCACAGAGGGACTTAGATTGGACACAAATCCATCTAGTCTGGTATTTCTGGTATTCTGTGATAATCTTTCTCAATTACTGATTTTAGTAATGATACTGAAAATACAGGTATTATTCACAACTCTACAGCTGGTATATATTCAAAATCTGTCCAGACACCAGAAACCCTCTGCACAATTCAGGCATATGACTTGAATACATGTTAAAAGGTGTCGTGGTTTGACATGGAAGTGCTGTTCCTGTTATTTAACACAGAGGAGCTGTAGACTGTTGAGTTCTAGTGCTAAGCAGACTTGCCTGACTGAAAACCTTGGAAATTGAGAAGCAATCCTGTTCCTGTTTCCCTCATTTGTCTCAGAGCACTATAGTATGGGTTGGTCTAAAGTTGGAGTTGCTCCTGATTGGATGCTTTTGTTATATTATCCAGTAGTCTTAACATAGCTTTACTTGTTATCTGGACAAACTAACTTTGAAATGTACTGATATTCTTAAATTGGTCTAAATTTTTAAATGTGGAAAGTTGCTTGGTTGAACTGGCTTGAGCAATCTCATAATCCCATTGGCAAATAACCTTGATTGGAAATAAATTCAAATCTGCTCTTAAAAATCCATCATTCTCTGTTGATACCAGAAATCACCTGCCCAGACATGAACAGATAAGGGATAAAGTTTTGCTTTAGTAACAATATTAACACACGACTTTGAATTAATCAGGCTGGTTATTATCACTTGAAAATTACACAATCCCCTGTTGAGTTCAATTTCTGATATAATGAATACATATTTAAGCATATTCATTTTCTTTCTTGTCACGGCTGTTTTGCTTGAAACTATTTTGCCTGGGACATTTAATACATTCAGAATAATTTTACAGTCTCTATTTCACTTAAGACGCAAAGATCTAAAAATCCTAAGGAAAAATACGAAAGGTACTACCTAAGTACATTATTTGAAGATATGTAGTTTATAAATCAGCATGCTCAAGGACAACTCAATGACAAAGATTTTCTTCAAACCTCGCTAGGACAGGGATGACACATGCCCAGGACAGTAACATATACTTGATATTCAAAAAATAATTTGACTTGTAAAAGGGAAGGAAATGAGTCAACAAGACAAGTCTAAGAGTAACAAAGTCATCCCTACACCTCATCACCGCGTGCATCCCTCGACTACACATGGCCTAATTTAGTAATTCTACGTGACGCTGTATGGATGTGCCACACCACACCTGAAGCAGCACTACTTCCTTCACATCAATCTCATTTAGCTCACAAACTGGGTGTTGATTATCTTTTGCCTCTTCTCTTGCAGTATAGATAAGATGTACTGTGTACCTCTCCTGACTCAGTCTGCAGTTTTAAATGACTTGTTTGTCTGTCCCAGCATCTGAAGTTCCTTAGGCTGTGTCCCGCACAGGCATAGGAAGACCTCCTGATGGGAGAAGTGCTGAGTGCTTTCACTCGGCATCATTATTTTCTGAATTTGTAGGCACAGTTTGCTCTCTGTCAGTTCAGTCACCTTCATGCTAGAATAATGGGGATTTTAATTACATGATGTTAAACCTCTCTCTCTGATGTTGCCATGTATTGGTAAGGCTCATCATCAATTCAGCAGTCGATTGAGGAAACCTTGGATAATGAGAGTTTATTAACCCAGGTTAATGAGCCTCAGGCAAAAATGAGGGATTTTGCCCAGCTGAAGAGGAGCACTGAACACAAACAAGGCTACATGAGCAGAACTCAGCCCTCTTGAGATCTGCCCAGGAAATGAGAGAGCATTTGGTAGAAATACCAGTGACTGGATGCTGAAAGCAGAACATCTGTGTTCTTGGGAGCTACATTTTTTAATCATGTCCTCCAGACCTCCGAGGAGAGGCAGTTATTGCAGCAAGTGCACTGGAAAACAGGGAGGAGAATGGCTCAGAGGAACAGCAAGAAGGATGAGTGTCTCTCAAGAAGTCCCTTAGACTCTTCCCTCAGGGTCTCCCTGAAGGGGCTCCTTCTGTTGTCCACCCCAGAACTGATAACACCTGTGCTCCCAGGAATACCCTCTTAATCCTTGGATCTCATATCCTATCCTAAGTACAGAGAGGTGCAAAAAAATCTGTGGTACTGAACATAAGCAACAAGCTACCTTCCTTCCCTGGGAGACAATCTTCTGATAAAACAATGTCTGCCTCCCATAAATTCACACAGGTACAAGTTCCTGTGGAACGACTTACCAGGGATAGGGAAAACAGAGAAATCCCATGACATCTGGAACCACTATCAGTTGTACAACTTTAGCCTCTCATGCCCATCTCCTGTCCTGCTGTTCTACCCTGACCGGGCATCAATAGGTAAGGAGGTGAGAAACAAAGCATCATTGCAACAGGAAGAGCATTTATTTAATTACAGCTACTCACTCTCTGTTCATAAAGAAGTCTGGAATTTTTTAATGTGTTTTGGTTTTTTTGTGCACTTTTTTGAATAGTTGTATATGCTGCTGAAATAACAATAATATTATTTCAGAAGTTGTTTACCTATTTGCAAGTTGCAGTAAATGTCAATCACAGCTAGAAAGAAAGGCAGACATTAGCCAACAGAGGAAAAATGCATGAACTTCAGTGATGTGAAATACCACACTTTCCTGTAATAAACACATGAACCATTGAAATTATAAAGGAATATCTGCAGTTCAAAAAGATGGTACCAGCAGATTCCTGGATTCACGTTTTTGTGTCCAGTCCCTTTACTATGAAGTCTGAGAATGGCAAATAATTCAAAATTAGTTACTAGGCTGAAATCTTTGGTTCTGAAGTCAGCAAAAGATTTGCCCTTGTTGTCAGTTCTGGGAATTTGTGTACACACTACATTTACTTGTCAGTTCTTGCTGTTGGCAAAATTCAAATAGATACAAATTCTTTGAGCTAGTGGATGGAAGACAAAATGGCCTCAGAGAAAATGACTTTTGGTTTTATGAACTTAAGAAAAAGGAAGTTTCTATTTCATATTTTTGCATCTATTGCAAAATATAACTCACGAATCAAAGTATCCTACCACCTTCCCTGTAGGGTATCTTATCAATATTCAAAGAAGGAAAAAAGGACTGCATAAAATGTCAAATGCTGTGAAATACCTGCAACTTTGAAAATTAAAATAGCTGGTAAATGGTTGAATGAATTGTATATGGCCTAAAGAAAATTAGGTGCATGTTATTCTTATTATTCTTAGTCTCAATAAATTAAAAATTGTAAAACTGTGATTCAATGAAAATAATGGCAGCTATGCCAAAAATGTGTCTGAGATATATTTGAATAAGTTTATTGTAAAGTCAGCTGTAAAACTTCCACTGTGCTGCTTCTTCAGAATGTAAAATCTTGCAGTTCTTATTAAAGACCTCTGCTAAACAAAGGACACACACATACATACATAGAAGTCCACAGGTGTTTTCCAAAATTAGAAACTTATTAATCGGGGAAAAAAATAGTTATACAGTTTGTTATACAGTTGATGACAAACAGAAACTCTGCATGGCCATGGGTAAAACCTTGCTTGCACAGGAAAGTTGTCTTTGTGTAATTTTTCTCATAACATTTATGCAATTATTACTGTGACAGGAATGCACCAGTGTACTTGTGAGGATGTGCCACTTTGAGATGACAGCAGATCCCACAGCGCCTTTGGGCTCTTGGGGAACATGGACTGAGGTGGCTGATCCATGTTCCTGACAGTCCTGCAACAATTCCAAAAACACAGAGAGAGGTCTGTGTGGAGCTGACTGGAGCTGCAGCACAACATCAGTGCTGGAAGAGACCTTCATCGAGCCACCACCACCATATGTGCATATGTATGGATATATGTTTGTATTTATAAAAATATCTGAACACACTCAATTATTGCTGTCAGGAAGGTGGCTACTGCTGAACAGTGCCATTTCATGAGTTGTGTAGGAGTGTTTAGAAAGGCACACGGGATTAATACCAGATTTACAGTGAAGAGATCCTGAAGCCAGGACCATGACTGCAAAAGGGATCTTGCTTTTCACCCCTCACACTCTTAATCCAAAAGGTAGAAAATGTAATTGCTTTCCTTTGCTGTAAGCCATGTCAAAAGTTTTACAAGCCCATGTGGCAACCATCTTTTTTCTACAGTATGGGGTATGTGTGCATGGTGTAAAATAACTTTCTTGCTCTCCGTGAAAGACCCCAGCAGCCAAGCACTTCTGGGAGGGAGGGAGGGAGGGAGGGGGACTTTAGAGGTTTGAATTGGAGGACAGAAGGAGCAAAATAAATAGAGTAACACAAGGAGTATTTTCTAAGCCTAGATTAAAATAGACTCACATGTCTTCAAATCTTCTGATGAGCTTTAAGAAATGTACTTGCACTGTAATATTGACAATAAAATTTATAAATCCAAAGGTAGATAAAGAGCTAAGGGTATTGATTAAACTATGAACAAGTATACCATTCCTATTTTTATGGCTGTATCTACAATAAACACATGGCAGATTAAAGTTTTAACCTGTTTGTTACCTGGAGAAGGCTCCAGATGAGGAGGTGAGAAAAAATAACAAATAATTTAGGAATACAGAAGCATATGCAGCCAATCATTAGGGATTTTGAGATTTCAAAGCAGAAACCCTTCCAATCTTAGTAAGCAAAAGATAAAATACAAAGAAATATCAGTTCCTTAGTGCCTACATTATGTTAAGAGGCTTATGAATATGTGGGCTTTTTAACTCTAGGAGTCTGACTGGTGGCGAGCAGGGTACTGCAGCAGAGAGGCACACTCACAGTTGTCCTCAGAACTTGTTCTGGAGCTGACACTGCTTTCAACTCCAATTAGCTTACTCAAAATCATAGCTCTGACCTTTTTTCAAAGAACTGTTATGTATGAATACACACAAACTGTACTAGAAAAAGTGATGATTCAGTGAAATACGGTCTTGTGAGCTTTTGGAACTAGAAAGACACTCCTAGGAGAGATGGAGGCCAGCTGGTGCTGAGCACTGTTGCCAGAAGAAGATCTGGGGAGTAAACCCCCCCCCCCCGACTGTTCATAAGGATGAAAATACTGCTGAAAATACTTAAAATACTGATGGCATTTTCCTTTGGATGTAGTGTTAAGAGCCTTCTGGCTTCACATGCTAATTGAGAGAGCGATAAAGGGAGGGGAACCTCCACAGCCCCACTCCTGTTTTAAACAACTCTTTTTTCCATATTTAGGGCTATCAGCAAGGTCTAGATATGGACTTTGTGCAGTATTATGAAATACTGAAGCTGACTAAATCCTTAGTTGTATTTGCAGGCTTCTAGTAGACCACCTGACAGGCCCTAATGGGCCTGGTCGTATGGAAAAAGAAAGGTTCCTTTGCCAAAGGATGTGATGTGTGTTTCCCATTTCAAACCAGGATCACTGCAAAAATGCCCGACTCATGTGCCATAGATATCCCACACAACCTGTTAAGCTCTGTCTGTCCCTTTTGGCCTAACAACCTTGAGGACCCCTTACCTCTTCCACTGAACCACAGCCCACAGCTCTTATCACTCCAAGTTCCAGTTCCTGTTTTTTTCTAATTCCACATATCCATCTTGAATCAGAGTTTCACAAAACTTCTTGGTGCATACCAGACCCATCCTCTTTGACCCAAAAAACTATCTAGAGCACCACCTAACTCTGAGTCTCCTCAGCTCTTCCAACCTTCTGCTCCAAACCTCCTTCTGTCTAAAACCCTCAGCTTCCCTACTCTTCCATCTCAGACACTCCACTGCCATCCCTCACCACTCTATGGTCAGGAACCCCAAATGCTGGTCTCCTGGCAGTGATGGCTTCTTAGCTCTCCATCTTTGGATCCCTCATCTCTGCTTGAACCATCTGCCAACATCTACACCCACTACAATGAACTTCCAGGGGACTTTGAGCCCACCTTCCTCCACCACAGCAGCTCCTCCTTTATCGTTCCCCCAGAGGGAATGACCCAACTCCTGCCTCTCACCGGGAGAGCCTAAATGCAGGTTGCTGTTCCCAGAAATATACTTTAAAATTATGCAAAGGACAAAAAGTAATATCTATTTTAGGAAAACCAGATGCATTTAGACCCTGTATTTCCTTACTTTTACTCTACAATTAGATCTGGAACTTCCTTTTTTATAGGATTTGGAAAATAAAACTGGAGAAAATGCACTTGTAATTTTTTTCCTTCCCCCCACCCCTTGCCTCTAACAACAGAGACCATTTTTAGGTTTATTTTCCTCTCTTTAGTCCTGTGTTTGGGGGAGGTGAAAGGGAACTAAGAACCAAAGAATTAGAGGTTATTTGTTCTTCTTTGTAAATAATTGCCATGCCATTGACTGAGTGCCCCAAAGCCCAGCTGCCTGCTGACAGACTGCTGTGTCAGCAAAAATCTCTCTTGTTTTGCAGGAGGCTTTAAAGTCATGATGGGTAGAATACAAGGCAGAGTACAAAAACTCACTACCAGCTCTTGATAGCATACAGTTGCTTTTCAAATTAAAGCTTTTTTTTTTCCTTTCCACTTACACCAGGGATGCTACCTCAGTGATGCTTGCTTATCCATTCTCCCTTTCTCATGGAGGATGCAGAGTTCTCACTGAACCATTTTTTTTCTTCCCATTGAGATCTATCATTGCAATCAGAATGCAGCTTATTTAATTAACCACTTTATTAAACCTGTTTTCACCTTTGAAAAAGACATTTCATTCTCCTCCATTTATAGCACACTAAGACCCTGTGCAGATACAGTTATGGATCAACACCTTACTAATCCTTTTTTTTTTTTTTTTTTGTGATAAAATAGCTGTGTGAGGAGGTACAAGGACCTCACAGATAACAAAACCCTGCTAGGTGCCTCATTTAGACCTTTTCCTATTCAAAAACTCCTTGTTCTGGTACAGGAACATGTGTGCTTCCTTGTAAGTTGAACATGTTAATTTTCCTCCTAGCCTCACATTGCTGCCAGTGTTAAGAACTTGAACAAAAAGCCCAGGGTACAACAGAACTTACAGCAGTAGAAGTACGTTGTGCATTTGAAAAGCTATGGAGTGGAAAGGAACAAGTAGGAGATTTTGTTTTCCAGCCATGTAGAGCTTTAAATGCTAGAATAAATCAAGATGGAAACTTGGTCTGGACTATTGTTCAGCAAAGGTCACTGACTTTTCAGCAAGTGGTGGCTGCAAACTGCCCAGTAAATCCAGCTAAGGATAGCACACAACTTCAAGTAAGCCTGGAAGCCTTCACTAGCATAGCTCAGGTGGTGGAGGATCTACTGCACTCCTGGATAAGATGCTGTAGTGGCTGATAGCACACATCACTCTTTTCTGGTCGGAAGTGGTCTTTCAACAGGAAAAAGGGGTTCTAATATCACTGGAACAATTTGTTGAGTGTATGGTCTCCAAATCAAACTTTTCCATTTTTTAATGGACAAGATGAGCTGTTTTTCTAGGTAAATCAGCAATAATGTGAGGCTTTTCCCTGTTCAATTGTCCCCATTTCATGGGAGTTCAGAAGGTGTGCAAGTGGCAGTAAAATCAAGCTTGCTGTTTTGGTCTGGTTCTTCAATGCCAGTGTGAACAAATGGCAACATTACACTTCATGCTCAAGGTAATGTTCTTCTGTTCCTCTGATGTAAAGAGGAAGAAAATTATTTCCTAAATATTAACCTTTCAGTCTGAGAGAAAAAAACACCCCTCATTGTCGCTGCAAAAGTAAGCATTGAGGGTCTCAATGCTTACTCTTTTTGTACACCAAAGAGAGTCCTTTTGACTACATCCAAAGGAGGATGTCTTTTGTAATGAGCTACTTTAGCTGAAAATAAACAGCATTTCCAATTAGAAAAGACACTGATGTCAGTTTGGTGATGAGGGAAGTGATGGAGCTGGTCACAAAACCTTGCTTAGGGCAATGGATGCTTTGTGTTATTTGGCTGAGAGAGGCTGTGCCTCGCCATCCATCTCTCCTCCTCCTCCGTCCAACCCGACCACCACCCCATTGCCATCACAACCATATCCAACACAGCTGTCCCTTCTGTGAGGCCAGCAGCAGCAGCCAGCTCACAGGTGTGCCTCGCAAGGGAGGCAGGATGTATGTAAAACATACATACATACATACATGTGGAGACACAGAATCAGCACTGCCAATGAACTTCGTGATTTTCAAAGATTCTCTTAAAGACTGAGCATTAAGTTCCTGTGATATTGCATGGAATCTTGGCTTTTATTCCAATGGGGAGAATTTTTTTCCAGTGTTCATGGCAGCAAACAAAGTCTTGAAGACATTAACTGCAAGCACCTCAAAGACTCAAAAGCTAGACTGCAAATGCAAAGTAAGGGTTTTAAATTTTTTGTTTGCATTTCCATATCTGTTAAAAAAATATATCAATGGGCCTAAGGAGATAAAAGAGAGGAGGAGTGTGGGGTCTTTGGGTGTTTTCAGAGAGAGACAGCGTCTTACGAAGCTGCTGCCTTGTCTGACAGTCTCTTGCCCACCTGGAGGAGAGGACCTGCTGTGAGCTTTCCTCAAAGAAAGCCAGGTAGAACGCAGCAGTAGAGGGAGGAGTCTGGATGAAACTCTGTCTCCTTTGATTCCTGTGGTTTGTGCAGAACTCCTGCAAAGTTGAAAAGCACTGGGGAAGACTGTGTGGTTTTCTGTCAGAGCACAGCTGGGGAATTCAGGGGTCTTTTGCTGTTCCTGGTTTTTGGTCACAGGAGTAACAGTGCTGTAGTCCACCTTTCATCTCATGGTCACAGTCACTGGTCTCCCCGACAGCAGGACACCAAGGAGGGTGTGTGAGGCTGCTCAGGAGAATGGAGAGAAAGGCTCTGTGGTTCTCCCTGCTCTTCCCATCAGCAGTGTTCACTCCAGCATTAGAAAAGGAAAAATTGACCTTCAGCTCAGCAGCTCCTGTCCCCACGCACGAGGCCTTCACTCTGTCCTCTGCAGAAGAGTTGACAGTGCCTCTTAGGAGCAGGTGATAGAGCAGAGGGGATGACTGAATGCTCCATGCTTTTGAGCCACCAAACTCTGCTATGGTCATGCTTAGATAAGCACAGGGAGAAACACTGTCAGTTTTCCACTGAATTTCAAAATTTACTACATTTTTCCTAGCATCTTGTTTGCTTGAATATGTTTATTTTTATCCTTCAGGCAAATATTTCTGCCTCCTGTGAACCTTTCATGTAAATCAACAGAGGCGTTTGGCAAGCTATATCAAAACTGCAGCTTCACATATCGCTGAAGTGGAAAATAAATAGAAATAATTACTGATGTCTCCAAGTAAAGATTTGTTTCAAAATGAAATGTGTAGTTTAGAGAGGGTGGGCAGTATATAAATAATGATTTCCTGTTAGCTTACATAGCATTGGCTCAGACATTTTTATTTCATTCCAGGACTAGTTTTTTCCCTCTTTTGGGGGAGATCAGGGAGAGATAGTGGCTGTTTGTTTGCTCATTTTAACCATATTGAACAGAATCAGATCTTCAGTTAGTTGATAAACTACTTCCCAACAGGAAGCTTATGTTTGATGTGTTGCTGTGGAACTAATTTACATCATTCTCACACTGAACAAAAAAACCACCCAACTAACCAACCAAAAAAAACCCCCAAAACTCAACCAAAAAAAGAAGAGATGGCATTAACTGCTCTGCTTCACAAAATGTCCCATCATGGCAGTGTAACAATACTCCAGCTTGTGAAGCTCTGCTGTGCTTCAGTGATTGGAGAAATACAAGGGAAAAGCCAGCTCATGACTGAAAGTACAAAAAGGTAGATAAAAAGAAAATGGCAAATAATTTTCAAGTTGATGGTTTGCTGCATTTAGCATGTTCAAAAAGCATTTTTAATCTTTCAAAGGATGCAAGATCTGCTTCACATGCAACAACAGCTGAATGGCAAAGAATCAGAAGGTGTCACATCTTCCAAATTTGTGCCTACTGAGGTGGCATGTTTCTCAAAAAGATGTAATCTACACAGAAATCAACAGATGTTTCATTGTTAGTGAAATGTTCCTGCCAAGAGTTATTTCACATCTTTTTTTAGTGTGCCAACCAGCCCAGATCAAAGAGGCCTGCCTTGAAAACACAGCCTCCTGTCTCTGGGGAGAGGTGGCATGGAGCTGCTCTCTGGGCTTGGACACCACCTCCCAAATATACAGATACACAAAACAAAGGAGACAATGATTTTTGCCTGTGGTTACCACAATCAGGTTTGTTTTGCTGGTGACATAATTGAGCATTCACTGCACTGAAATCCTTGATTGCTTGTCCCTGTTTATGCCAGAGGCATGGATATTTACTGACCAGTCCAGGGCAATTTGAGTAGACCCAGATCTGAGATACTGCTCTGAGGGGAAACTGTGGCCTGACAACAAACTGCTCAGAAGTGCCTTTAATTCATGTATTTATTTTCAACAATGTGAGTGTCCAATGAAACACTCTGCTGTTCAAAGCTAATTTCTGAAAATCATGTTCTGATGTTATTACAGAATTTGTACTATGTAAAACTTCCAGTTAAAAAAAATCATCAAAGATTACTAATTTGCAAAATCTCCTATAAGCATGCAAGCTTATTTCCTGACTTTTTCTTTCGTTCTGTCTAAACCTGACATCTTACACCTGTACTTTCTGCACAGGCTTCAAAGAAAAGCAATGCACTACTACAAAGGGTTGTTTTCTTTTTTTTCCCTCCTGTATGCACACACAAAGCTGGGCAATCCTTAGAGGTAGATACCAGATAAATTTACTCAAGCTAATAACAATGTTCACTTATTTTGTTAATTTAACAAACTTTCTTGAGCTAATTTGTCTAGAATATCTTTGCAAAATAAATGAGCTCAAAGTAGTGAAAGCAGTCAAAATGAAATACTTAAAACATTTGAAATAATTTTACCACAGACAGCCAGAATTTACTGGTAAAGTTATTTATACATTCTCAGGCAACACTGTTCAGGTGTAACATCTCTGGAACAGAGACAAATCTAAGTTATTTTCATTGTCTTTTAAGACAGTTCAAATGGAATGTATTTGCCTTCCTTACTCAACAAAGTGGGTAAAAGCCCTAGCTCTTTAAATGCTATTGTTCCAGTTTCAGAGTAGAAAGGCTATAAAACAGGGGTGCTTCATTAAAATACCATAGCTGGCACCTCTCAGAGGCACAGGAAAGGAATATTCACTGAGTAAGTAACACATTATAAATTATAATTGAGATTCAATTCTCCCAGGGAGAAGAGATGGTAACTTGTCATTTGAAGTGTTGTGAGTTTCTGAGAGTGGACCAGGAGTTTAGAGGGTATAATGATATCATTAAGAAGTGCCCTTGCAAAGTAAGCAAAATTATACTGTGCTGTTTCTTGAAAACCACAGGAACTCTTTATTGTTCTGTCAGCAGCAGTTCAAAGAGCTATGTGACCCCATTAACATTCATTCAGGCATGTATAACAAATTGGAGGGGGGAAATTTCTTGAATAGTTAATTAAATTTTGTGTGTTTGAATACCTAACACTGTTAGCCATAAGAGCTCAGCACCACAGAATACATACCTTGCACACCTCGTTTACTTCACAGCTTTATTTTTCTTTTAATATTTAGAGGAGAATGCAGTGTCAAAGGTAGAGAAATAGTTGGGAGGTTGGAAAATGGAAAAGTAGATAATGGCTAGCTGATTTGATGGCTGTGGTTGAACTTCTCTAGTATTCACAGTCCTTCTTCCATGAGCAACAACTATTGTAAGATGATGAGAAAATCCTTTGAACACACATATCCAGGTCAAATAGGAATATGTGGGGTGATACACTATAAGCACAAGCTAGAATCTTGCAGGGAAACCAAGTTGATCTCACTTTTGATAAGGCACAGCTCTTATTTATTTATTTATTTATTTATTTATTTATTTATTTTTGTGTGAATAGTTGTCCCAGAAGCTCTTTCACACACAGTGGAAAATCACTACAGTCCCTTAAGCTGCAGTGATCATGGACTCAGTTAAAGCAAAGACAGTGGCCAGCAACAGAAACTGAAGTTTGCCTGGTTGGTTTTGAATGCAAAAGTTAATTTTTTTTTTATTTTTTTTTTATTTTTTTTTTAGCAAGAATTATTGGTAGATATTGTCTCCAATGTTAACAGGAAGCCCATTTACAGTGATTAATTAAGTCAGAAGCTTTATCTGTACCAATCAATTAATTTCAGTTCCACTGCAGATTCAGGAATCCTTATCTCTTCACGACTGTCTCCTTGCAGCTTTCCTTGCACTAAGCAATGAGATTGATAAAGGCAAGGACCATCACAAGGAGTTTAATGCTGTCTGTGCTATACTGAGGACATGTTGTTTCCTCAGAATTCAATTCAGGTTCTCTGTATTTCTAAGGGGCACCAAACAACGTTAAGATTGTTAGTGGGACTCTTCAGGAAACTTCACACAGAAGTTGGACTAGGACCCTTTGTAGCAACTGCAGGTGTCCATTTACATAAACATTCCCACCAAGCCACAGGAAACCATTTCTTCCAGACACTGAACATATATGCTACTGAGCACACTTACTAATTCAAAGATGTTTCTAAATTCTTTTGGAAAATAGAAGAATAAAATTTATCTTACCCTATATGCCTGGGCAAGCTTGCATTCTATTTTCAGTTCATTGAAATTTCTGTTTTCTTCTGTAATTCTTACACAGACATCAAGTACTTTGCTCATCACATATATATTCATACTTCTGCCTTTTTTCTGCAAAACTGTCAATCTAATGACCTTCTAAATGTATCTGCTATTTTTAGAATATTTGCATTATAATTATACTTGTGTTAGCTATGTTGTTTCTTTGCTGCATTTTTATTGCATGTAGATTGGAGTTGGTCAGAAAGCCTCCTCTGAAATGGAAATTATTTTTATTACCCTTTGGCCTTGCTTTAAACTGATTCCACTGCAAAGAGTTTGTAACAGTGGGAATGTGCTCCGACTGAAAATCAGAATGTACATTCAAATGGTCTAATGGTCTAATATGTCTACCAGAAAGGGATGAAAAACACATCCTGAACTAATAATAGGAAGTTCTGAATTACAGGGAAGTTGAACTACTGGATGAATTTCCACTGAAACGCTTTTTTTCTCAGAAAATGTCCATTTGCTGAAACCAAAGCTTAGTGGGGACAAGGGACAGAGATGAGGGGAGAAGGAAATAGGTTGAATATATCTCTTGGTGTTTTCAACATTCCTTGGAAGACTGTGGTGTTTGAGGTTGACATTTTTGCATCAAGAAACTCCTGCTATTCAGAAATGCTTGTTTAATTGTAAGGTTCCACATGTTAAGAAGAGACATAAAAATATTTGAGAACAAAGTGGAGTTCTTCAAGATCACTAGGTAAATGTTCTTAGTGATGTACAGAATTTCCAAAAAGTGCTCAGACATTGAGGGACATTTTTTGCAAGCCTAGAAATCTCTCTTGAAGTGGAAAATCACTTTCTGCTGTGGTTTAATAAGGATGGAATTACAGCCTCCATCAAGACAATGGTAAAAGTTCCATTTGCATCAGCTGGGACTTCATCTCAAACTTACTGAAAGCATTGTAGTCTCTTTTGACCATGTTGATCATACACATATTTGCCATACAAATATGTATGGCCATAAAAATATGCATGACCATACAAGGTTTGAGGAATTTATAAGTTCCTTTGTTGAGGAGAAGATAATAATACATGAGGCTTTAAACAAAATTGTTGTGTGTGCAGAAAAGTCCTAGTTTTCCGCACATAATCAAGTCAAGCAACAAGTAGGCAAATGTTTCAAAAAATCATTGCCTTTCTGCAGAATTTTAAAATATTTCTGACAGCAGCTTTTTGTTAGAAGCTTGCACCAGAAATTACCTTGCTTAGAGGAGCAGAATGAACACAGAGTTCTGCCAAGAGCTCTCTTCTGCATCTGTGCGAGCTGAGCTGCTGGGTCTTCCACAGCAGCAGTCAGGGACCCACAGCCAGTTCCACTGATGCAGCACATCCTTGAAGGCACGTGCTAAAGACAGGGCTGTGAGCCAGAGGTGTAAAGGAACAGCTGATCTTATACTGCCACAGCTGTCTTCCCAGGAGACATGAATTTCAGTTCTGCAGTTGTTAGTGAAGGCTCCAGCATGAGTCTTCTAGAGAGAGCCAAGTCCTTTTCTACCTGTGCTCAGGGGATAATCTATGCCACTGTGTACAGTCATATCAGAGTGATGACTCCTCCTGCTCTGACTCCCTCCATCTCCCTATACACATGTACCTCCATTGCCACCCCAAATCTCAAACAAAATAGCACCTATTTCAACTCTGTTTTCACATAGCTCTCACTGAACTATCACTGTTCCTGTCTCTTTATGATCTACTCTTGTACTTGCAATCTCTTTTATATTTTTGCATAATCATTGTGTATATTTGTCACAGCAAGAAATTACCTGTAAGTAAATCCCATGCTAAAAAGGAGAAAGCTTTTGGAATTGTAAAAAAAGTTAAACATATTACAGATGCATCATTCCTAAAATTTTATGAAATTATGAAGGACAGGGATAATGTAAATTATATCAAGTACATTAGACCAGGTTCATATTTTATGAGAGAAAGAAACATTCAACATATAACATCATCTATCTATGCATATGTTGGTGGGAAGGTCTGAGCATGACTGGTGTTAGTTCTAGGCTACTTTACTGTCTACCTCTAAGAAACAGCTACTTTCAAGGCAGACTTACTGCAATAAACTTTCACATTTCCTTGCTGGGATTGAAAGAGTATTTTCTTTCTTTATAATGCTTATCAGCAACTTGGTGAGATCTTTATTAAAATGTCATAACTGGCATTAAAAAAGACTTTCCATTTAACATATGCAGCTTGTCCTTTACTTACAGCCAAAAGCCTCAAAGCATCCAACTGATAAACATGGCAGGGCTGATCAATTCTACTAAGCAGTTAATTCCAATTTTCAAGTGAAAAATGTGAGTCTACAGCCTGCTATCCTTTGCTTTTTCCTTGTTCCAGTCAACTCCCTAGAGATGATAGACACACAATGAACATAGGCCTTCTCTTGGAGAGAGCAAAGTCTGTTTATCTACCTGGTTTTAATATAAAATGAGTCAATCCCTCTTCTCATCTCCTTTAATTTCAAAGGCTCCCTCACTGGCAGCTCAGAGAGTACTCACTCTACATACCACAACAGCTGCTGGAGACAGATAGCATGAGCATTTCTGGAATGATTCAAACTGACCTTCTTTCAATGGACACTAAATGCGCATCATTAGCTGTGGCTTCATATTCCAACACAGGTCTCTAACATGAAGGCAAGGTAACAAGGTAAAGAGATTTGGGAACTTTTGAGGCAGTCTTTAATGAAAAAATATTGTATGCTTTTTATGTGTACATATTGCAAGTTATTTCATTCAAATACTTGTGTATATATGCAGTCTGATGTCTCATATGAGTAGTGGACTCAAAACCAAGAAAGGTTTTTGCTACGTAAGTTTAGGAAACAGAATATCCAATTGCATCTTAAAGCATCTGATAAATTCTGATCTTTAGGCACTTTCCAGTTGCTGAAGATCATTAGGACTTGAAGCTGTCTCATTTTGAACAGCTCAGTCATTCTTACTGGGGGGAAGTCTCTATTTCCTTCACAGACCAGATTTGTAGGTCTCCTTCTGTAGGTTAACCCATGTTTATATAGCTCATATTGCCCTATGAAAATAAGATTGAGTTACTAGCAGATTTTCTAGAGTTACTAACAGGGACTCTTCTTGGGAAGCTGCAACATGCCTTTGGACACATGAACACACTGTGATTACAGCACAGGAACATCCTGCTTGTATATTCTGAGGCAATCACTTGTCTTCTGGTAGGACACTACTAAAGGTACAGTTATCCATCTTCAAGGACCCAGCCTAGAATATCCCCTTTCCTTCAATTTCCCTACCCTGGGGAAGATAATGACAAGGCTTTTGCAAATATCCAAAATTTAATTATTTCCCTCATTTTTTACTAGTCTTTAAATTCTGGACATAAATATGCAAAAAATCTACCTGCCTTCAGGTAGGTTTCTTTCTAACAGGGGAAGGGAAAGAGGGACAGAACCTCATCTGCCACAGATCATCATTTCTCTGCAGATGTGCACAGAACCACAGCCAGTTACACTGTTCCAGCAACTGGCCTCAGCTCTCTGCTCACTTTTGTCAACATGAAAAACTGAGGAGAAGCCAAACAATTGAATGAGCAACTTTTGAATCTGCAGTCAGTCTCCAAGAGATAAACTGTTAAATCTACACTTAGGGTTTTTTATATGAGGTGCTAAGTTTTGGTTTTTTTTTGGCTTGTCCTTGTGCAAGCCAGTGAATACATGAGCCTGTAAATGGTTTTCTTTGCATAGCTCCTGTCACCGAGGATTTTATCTGTTCTGACTTCAGTAGGCAATGACAGAGCTCTGTCTTTCTATTAATATGACCTGTTATAAATACCAATGGAGACATAATAGCATCATAGGATATTTATAGCACAAGCAGACTTAACCTTACACTGCAGATTTCTGCAGAAAGGCTGAGTGTTCCTCAGCTTATTACAATGAGAATTCTCACTCACTCTAAATGTTCAAGCAGCAGCAATGTTATGTTCAGAAACTCTATCGAAAGAAGAATTTTGTCTTATACTCACTATGCCAGGCATTGTATACCCTACATCCTTCACATGACTCATAAAGATTTCCACTGGAAGTACTTATTCAGACAAAGAGATCACATTTACCTTGGGTTTCAGAGTACAAATGTATTTAAGCAAGGAAGGAAGAGTCAGCTCCTTTCTCCAGTCTGGAGACACCAGCCCAGTCTGGGCTGGTGAAGGAGGCATCAAGTTTTCAGGTCAGAGGGCTTGGTGAAGTCTCCAAATGTTGAAGGACTGCCTGGATTCTGTTCAGATGCCCAGTTTGACCATAACAAATATTAATTTATGCCCATTAAGCCAGGTCATGCTGCCCTGAAATACTGTTCTATTACCTCCACTTGATTTCAAACTTCAAAAAGCAAGAAATACTAGCAATCAAGGCAGAAATTAAATGCTTCTTACCACTCATAATGAAATAGATTGTTAATAAACATACTTCCAGATAATTTTGGAAATCTATTCCACTGTAATAATACTATTCTGAAAATACAACATAGTTCCAGAAAAAAAATGGTTTTGACTTGAAAACTTTTATCAGGTCTAAAGACTCATCTTTTTCAGTAAGATATGAGAAAAAAAAGCATACAAAAATATTACACCTTTGGTATAATATTGGACTGCATTTTTTTCTTCAAGATCTACATCCCTCTTCACTTTTGAGCTTTTTTTTTTATATTATAGGTCTTCCTTCTCAAGCACAACATGAAAAACATTTGATTGTATAAGATAGTGCCAAAACACAAGTAATTTGCTTCTATAATTTAACTGACATTAGGTTTCTTGATCTTACAAAATTACAGTAGGAGGAAATAAAAAAAAAAACAAACTTAAAATCTATTGCTCATGTTAAAGATCAAAAAGCCTCATAAAATTCTAAACAGGCTGAGTTTTTCCATCTAGCAATCTCATTCTAGATTTTGAAGTGGAATAATCTCCAATAATATGTAAACAAACCTGTTAGCTTGATTTTCTGATTTCATCTAAACATTAGTGCTATTCTGTAGCATTAGCAAATGTACCTTTGACAATTTTCTAAGAGAATCTTATACAATTTTCCCTTATTTGAAGATTTTTTGGAAGATTTTTATATGTACTAGTATCTCATCAAAGTGTTCTTAAGTCAAGCATCGATTTCTGTTCATTTTCCTCCTCTCACAGAAATACCAGCTTTAAATTTTTGCTGGATTATAATAAACTGAAGATAACTTAAAGAAATTTAATTGTTCTCCTAATGTCCTTTGTTGGTCAAATCTTCTGTCAAGTTATTGCAAATGAAACTCTGGAGTCTAATTCCTGTTTGCAGATATCAGTTGTTCCATCTTGTTGCTGCTGCTCAATGCAGTGATTGTGAAATTTGAATCAAAGCCATATTGAACCCTAAAGATCACTCCTGCAGTTATTCATCGTCACAATGTAGGAATATGGTTTATTTCTTAAGAGTCACTGTAATCACATTTGAGTACAGCTGTGAGTGACACAGCTATCAGAGAAAGAAAAAATACAACCAGGAAATAACCATTCACCCTATTTCTTGTTTCGCTACCTTGAGACAACCTTGAGGCAAGTTACCTGTTAGGTAAGGCAGTACCAGGTACTCCGGAGTGCAAACCTGATCTTCAGGTCAGTTTTGAAACCAATTTGGGGATTTGTGTCATAAGGCACTCAGCTTGGTCTTGGTAGACCATGGCCTTTTGTCTTGGTTTTCACCAAAGATATGGCAGGCAAGGTCAAACCTTCTGCTGTTTTGAAGGTTTTGGAAGATTTCTGGATGCTATTGAGAAGTTATTGTGTTTCAATTCAGAGTACTGGCTGGGGGAATTCCTAAATTGCTACGTGCATGCGCATGCACAAACTGGTGTTGGATAAGGCAGGAACAGAGACTGTTTTTTTATACTCATTGGTATACCACAAAATCAAAAGTCCTGTCTGGGGACCAACCAACTACATCCTCAGAGCAGAAACCAACCAGCCTTAAATTAAGAAAATGTCTGGGCTTCACTGGACATGAAGGCTGTGTTCACTGTAACACCTCAGCCTTGGTTTCCAGGATTATTAGAGTCTTTGACTGCAATGGTCAGTAGCAAACATCCTGTGTACTGAGAAGTGACCATTTCTTACATGCTTCACCTGCATCACTACTGTTACATGGGTTTCTGATCTTTGCTGTTGGACTCTGATGCTTCTACTCTGTTATGTAAAGTGCCAAAAGATCAGTCTCTGGTTAACTTTAGCCACAATTAAATTTTGTCTACTATCATAAGATAATTGTAAGCTCAGCATGACACGCAAAGAACTGTGACTTGACAGACAAAAAAAGCAGAAGAAAAAACATGCTGTGAAGGGGAAAAGCTGTTCACATTAAAAGAATGAAGATTAGAAGTGAAAACTCACAAAGTTATTGGCCAAATAGATTTATTTTTGACACATCTCTTTCTTCACCTTTCCATCCACATGAAAATCTTATGTTTAATGTGTTAAAATTCAAGACATCTGTAAGGTCTAGGAAGGAGTACAGCATGAGCTCAAAGCATACAGTGACAATTGCCTTGTGCTAAAACAGCAGAGCTTGTTAATCTGAGATGGCTTATGTACTACAAAGACATTTGTCCCCACACTCCTGTGACATGATGAAAATTGCTATACTGTACAAATACTTATTTAACATCTGAAGTACTGTTATTTGAAGTGGAGGCATAAGGGTATTTTTAGGTCATTAAATAACATAGCTGAGATACAATGAACTGTCTTATGTGATGCAATCTATAGAGAAATCCATACATAACAAGGAGTAGTATTGAGCAAAATGTGCATTCAGCAATGTGGTGATGGAATGCCTACTTCATCTTTCTAAGTATTTACAGATTTTACAGTGTTTGGAACTGAGCAGCCTGTATGATAGCGATATGGTTATTTCTGCAGCCAAGTCCACTTGATTTGACTAGTGTTTGTTTTACAACTCAAGATGAATTAATATATGCACCTGTGTAATGCTTGCTGTCTGCAGTTTAGTGGTAATGCATTGTAGCAGTGATTTGAGAAAAAATAAATTGAAGGCAAATGCAAAATCCACTGAATTGCCAAAAGATTAATTAGCTGAAAACAATTTGAATGTAAGAAAAAACCCCAAATGCATAAATTATTAAATACTATTTTTTAAAAGTAATTGTATATGTCAGAATGTGATGGTCTGAGACACTGAATGACAGTTTAAAAAAACTATAGGAAAACTTTTCCACTATGGCATTAAAATTCCATTACATAGGGAGAGGCTGAAAGTTCCTGGCACAAATAGCAACATATGGGTTCAGCTCCAGAAGAAATTGTAAGAGAGAATTATTTTCCTTCCATCCATTTAATTAGACTTGCACAGGACTTAATATAACCCAAAATCTCTTCATAGAAAGGAGGACTGAGATAGCCATGTAATCTGCCTGTCTGAGGATTTGTACTTGCAGAGTGCCTTAGCTATGAGAAAAAACACGGAACTGAAACAATCTGCTTTTATTTTTGGACATCATCATCTCATGGGAGCAGGACCTGATGTTTTTACTTTCAGTGACCACCAATTCAGTGACTCTTTTTCTAAAGTATGTAGGTCTCATCTGCATTTCAACTATATTTCACATAAATTTTACATTAGGATGGCACTAGTTCTTTTAAAATAATAATAGAAAAAAGTCTCAATGCAGGGACTTTGACAGCAATGGTGAGAGCCAAAAAAACCCCCCAATCTAAACAGCCCCCAACATCATTGTATGCTAAATATGTGCTTTATAAGCATTAATGTCTTGCTTCTAAAACTGGTGAAAAGGAATGCAGCATTCACAACTCCTACTACTCCTACTACTTACAAAGCCAGTGGTTAGCTAAGTTTAGGACACGTTATCCCAATTTGTACTTTCAGAGAGAGTAATTTTTACTAATCCTGGAGAAGACAACGATAACTCGACTTCAAATTGGAAACAAAATGCACATGTATGCTCAGGTAAGGCAGCCTCCTTCAATTGCACAGCATAGGATGTCAGGCTAATGACAGAATTATAAGATCAACTTTGGTATTCCCAGGCTTCAGTACTTCCAGTTTTTCTGCTGACAAATGCAAACAAACTGGAGGCAGACAACCTGGCAGTGCCATGGCCAGAAATCGGATGGGATGAAGGCTGGACTGGCCTCGTACTGAATAGATGGAAAAGCTAAATTTGGACAGGAACAAAGATGATTTGCTAGAATTTGATTTACTTATGAATGTCACTTGGCTTTATCTTCCTTCTGACTAGAACTTTTTTTTGAACCACAGAATGTCACTCTCTATGAAATGATAGTATCTGCAGGAGAAGATAAGGTATTGTCCTAAGGACTAATTGCACAGCTTGACTTTCTAATTTGTTAGAATAGATGAAAATTCCTCACAAAGGGGAACACAGGCTTAAAACTGCTGGCAGATTTTTCTACCTCATTTTTGAATAATAAAACAAAGCAGACACAATCATGATCTACTTGTAGATAATTTGCTAGTCAAAAAATTAGTTGAACAAATTGTTCCTTCTGGTATGTAAGTTAAAATAAAAATGAACACACCAGAGAGAATTTTTCTTGAGGTGTTTATGACAACAGGATATCTGGTAAGTACTAAGCAAGAAAAAAACAATTACTTATCTCTTCTTTTAAATATGTAGCAGCATGAAAGTATGGTCCTTAAGCAAGCTGGTATAAGATATAAGTCATTCCTGCTCTGAGCAGGGAGTTAGACAAAGTGCTCATTGAAGACACCAGCTCTCCTTCCAGCTTAAATACCCTTGGATTCTATCAAATGCCCTCAAATAGTAAGGTTATGTAAAAACTCCTTCTCAGGTCTAACACCAGAGATGTGCTTGGACTTTAGTGGAAGGGACTGAAGTCCTCTCTGAGCACCATAGTTTATCCTCATCCTCAGGCTGCCCCATCCTCAGGTTGGCCTATCAGACCCCAGCTTTGTCCTCACCTCCTACCTAACCCTGTAACAGCACATGGTTTTAGCTTGCTCCTGTTTATCTGCAAGCACCAAGTGGACGTGCAGCCCCTCAACAGTCTGAACCACAAAGTAACAGGATCCTGTGTGACAAATGAAGGCAGTCAGAATAAGGCCACAACAGGGAGGCTGTCCTCCCTCTTCCTCATTTCCATCCTACTCAGACGCATCCCCGTGAACACAGCAGCGCTCTTCCATCTGCTGAGGGAACTGCTCTCATCTCCTGCTACCCTCCCTCTGCATACACATGTGCTTGCATGTGGACTGCACACTCCAGAAGGCAGACACTGCTGGATTCTAATCCCCCTGAATTCTCTCATGGATTAAACCTCAAATCTTTAACCCTCCTTCTTAATGCTGTGGTAAGTAACACATGTACTGGCTACATTGATTTACAGCTGAAATAAAAGTGAAAGACAGACAAAAGGAGATGTCTGAAAATCAATCTATGCAGCAAGTGGGTGGAACATTAAAGCATTCTGGATTATTTTCTCCTCCCTTCACTTTGCCCAGGGCCTGATGAAGCAAAATCACTGTCTGCAGCAATAAAAGTTGCAGGTACATGTGTTACCCTCCACCTACCTGTAACCCTTCAATGGCCAGTTTGAGGATAGATGGTGTAAGCTTGGAGGCTTGCTTGAAGGAGAAGTTGCTCCAGTCTATAATTAGAATGAAGCCATTTATCTGGAGCTCCTGATCTTCAATGAGCACTTCCAAAGAAAGTAGAATAGCCCGAAGGATATCTATGAAGGAGTTCCTAAAGCAAAAGCAGAAAAAAAAAAATCAATGGCTGCAGTTGTCTTCAAACCTCAAGATACTCAGTTTTGCTATGGGTGGAGCATGAGTGAGGGACAGGGATTTATTCTGGTAGAATTATCCAAAAAATAGTTGTTTCAGAGGTGCCTTTAAAGAGCTTCTGCTCCAAAACTGCTTGGTGTGATAAATCCTGCTCACTGATGGATAAAATAAACACTGATAAGGATTTCCTCAATTTTGCTAGCAGTCCTTACAATGGATTTTAGCTAAGCTGCATTGGGAAACTATTTGTCTGTGATGAAATGAAACAAATTCAAGCTATCAATTTAAATCCTTGCTCAGTTGGATATACCTTACCAGTTTGTCTCCCTTCTTCTTACCAGATTTTTGTTTCCTTACCAGGAAATAAATCAGTACAATATTCATATAAAAGATATCATACAACTACATTCTGTGCCTTCCTGCTTGAGTGTAGGGAATGATCCAAGGCTTTACACAATATAGTTTGACAGTTGCCTTATTTTTGCAAACCAAATGCAACATGAAAAATGGCTACATACGCTCAAAATGAGAGCTCTTTATTAATTATCAGCTACAGTAGGCTGGCCACAAGGCTTCCCTCAACTCTGGGAGAAGAATTAAAAACCTTGGAGGGCCTGAAGCATATAACAAGTAAAAGAGAAGAAAGTGCTGAAATGTTTTCTTTAATGTGAGAGTCTGCTCTGGGAAGCCTGGGCCGCTCACTACTTCCATTTCCTCACTACTTCCATTTCACAAAAGCAAGACTTGGACACTTTAATGACTAGTCCATAGTTATACCCAAGTAAGCTGAATTAGGTGCTCTCCTCATCTGTCCTTCTCATTATGATGATTTACAAACAATACATTCTATTAGAGAGCAACAAGCAAGGAAAGCTTCACAAAGTACAGCTTAACCTTGTGTAAAATGAAATTGTAATATACTGCTAGTGCAATCTGCTTTACCTCAGCATAATTCTCAAGTTTTCCTGGGCCTGAGGTCCTTTACAGGGAAGATTCATACCATGTTCTCCCATGGAGATTTTAATTTAGTTCTTTTCTGCTGTTTTCATAAATTTAAAACAAATCTTCCCAAACCTCCAAGAGCATTGTTTCAAATTCTGCCTGAGAGAAAAAAACGTATGTGCAGTCAAAACAAATTTCTCTACCATCAGCCTCTACCCCTGAATGGAATCAACACATGTTAAATTTCTATTAGAAGTAAATGGTGAAGTGTTCTCTGATTCTTTCTCTTTTCTTTCAATAGGTTTTGAGTGGAAATGTACATTCCTTCTCTGAAGACCTTGTAAAAGCAGCTTCTGTACTCTGCCTTTCTGCAAAAATTAAAAGCTTCTCTGAAGTATAATTGGGGCAATAAATTGAGCTTATTGAGCTTAACGATGTCTAATATTGTTCTTGCTGCATACCAAGTCACCCCTCCCTCATTTACAGTTACAGGACAACCTTGACCTTTTCAAATCCTATGGGGAAGCTCTGCTGAACAGCTGAAAGAAGGAGTATTTCCTTAGCAAAGTCAGGTGAAGGCATACTGATTGGATTGGCAATTGGTATGTACTTTAATTCTAAATTTATTGTGAAAAATTGTAATATACTACCTACTGCTTAGCAGAAATGGTGATGACTTCCAAGCAGCAGCACCAGCTGACCCCACTTGGTGAAAAAAAACAAATATACCCTATCCTAGTGTGACTTTATGATGCTTGTATCCCCAATTATCTGTTCTCTTTATGCTGGATATTAAGTTCTGCACCTTTAAGACTGGTTCCAAGAGCAAAGGGAGGGGGAAAGAAGCACGCAGTTTGTTTTCTGAACTGCACTCACTCCTCCACATTCCTGCTCCTGGACTGTGTTGTCTGCAGCATGGATGGACAGTGAGAGAGAGCTCTCCTTTGCTTTTTAGTTAGTTTTTGGCTAGCTGAGGCAGAGAAGTTCCCTGGACTGTGATTTTTCTTTTTCTTGGAACTGTTCAAGCCTACTCTGGTTTGGAAACCCAGAAGAACACTGGGAGCTCTCACCTGTGGCCCACCGGTGCCGGAGGGACTGATGGAGACTGAGTGAGCTGAGCTACAGCCCACGGAAGGACTTTCTGAATTTGCCATCTCTTCAGAACAGCAAGAGGTTTTATTGTTTAATATTATTCATTTTTTCTGTGTGTTAATACTTTACTTGTTAAATAAACAGGTTTTTTTCCACTTTTCTCTGAGGAAATATTTTCCTGAACAAGTTGGGGGACGGGCCACTTGAATCAGCTTTCTAGAGAGACACCTTTGGAAGTTTCTTCCCAAATTTGCCCTAAAGCAGGACATATCCCTAGACTATATCTATGTAATATATCCCAGCATCCTCCTTCAGGGTGGTCAGCCTTCTACAAGAACTGCCCCATGGAAGCTCCCAGGCATGTGCAGTGCCTCCAAAAGTGCCCTCACATACATGCCAGCCTTCTTTGCACTCTTGTTGGCATTAATTCAAAATTATATCATTGCCTGGCTACATTGGGGAAGATAGAATAATCTTGACCCCAATCCCACTGCTGCAAAAACTAGAATGAACTGGATGGTTTTTATCAACAAAGATGTGAAAACATGGGCACATTGTGACAAAGGAAGATTTTATCCTTCATTTGTGGGAAGAAATTTTCTTAAGAGTACATTCAAACTAATATTCATGATCCTGATAGCACAGATGATTTTAAAGTCTGTGTAATGATTCCAGTGGGACTGTCTGGAAACGGTGGATACAAGTCATCTTCTGTAATCCACTCAAACTCTAAATGACAATGGCAATATTTCTTCCCCTTGGACTTTGTGCTGAGGAATTCCAGTCTTTGTTTGAGTGTCTACATAAATTGCCAATTTATCAAGTAATTACTCACCTGTACTTTCCTGTACTTCCAGCAGAAATTATTTACCTGGGAGATATGGCATTCAATTTTCTCAGTTTGCAATTAATCTGGCTGTCCCTGCCTGCATCCCTCCTCTCTCTATGTCTTTGCAAGACATGGTATAGGAAATAACTTAGAGCGAACACAAAGATGTTTTTCTGATGAGCAGAGGGAGACATGAAAGCAGCATATAAGTCCTCCAGGTGGATTGTTTGCAGACACACTGTTCTGTGAATGCAGAGCCTGGATAGAAATCAGACAGAGTGCCACTTGAGTTTTAAGCCCTCTGCTCCCTAGTCTTGGGGCTTTGAGACAAATCATTCAGCTGTGTGACTGATTTGCATCCAAATAATTTTTTATGCATGAACACAGAACCACTTTTTATTAATCCATCACTTTTGTTCCTTTGCTTAATGTTCCCTTCCCCTCCTCCAACTCCCCTCCTCACCAGTTTAACCCTCTCACACAGAAAAAAAAAAGTGAAATAAATTACAGTTACACAAAGGGAAATGTATAAGGTCCTGTGAGGATTCAGCATGGAGCCACTAACGAGTTACAAAAGATTTGCACAAGCCCCAGAAAGAGAAAAAGGAGGAGGAAGAGAGTGTGCCTATCTGCCTTGGCTGAATGGAAAGGTACCACAAAAGAGACTCTTCAAATACCCTTTGGAAAATGGGAAGTTAGCCCAACATAAACTAGCAGTGAGGAATAATAATGTAACACAAAAAATGAAGATGGTTTAGCTGAGGGATTTGGTGGGGAGATTAGCCAAAGGCATAACATGAAAATAAATAAGAAGAAATTACTTAATTATAAGAGGTGTAAGCAGGCTGTGAGAGAACCAGAAGGCTCAGTGGAGTACTAGGGTGCAATGGGAACAATTAAAGGGGATAAAGACATTGCAAGGAAATTAAATGCTCTATTTGCATGTATCTGCCACCAGTCATTTTGAGGAGATCCATGGATAACAAAGCTGAGGCACCGTTGGAAAATAAGGGGTCAACTAAGACATACTGAAAGAAAGTGATACATTTTGGAGAAGACAGTATCAGTAAAGGCTTTTGACATTACTCCTTCTGAAAAACTAAACACAGGCTCTGTTTTAGGCATGCTAGTGAAATTAATTGGATTATTCAGATAGTTAAAAGTATGAATGTACGGAAGTACTGGCAGCTGAAGCCATTAAGATTGTCTGGTAGTAAGCAAAAACAAACTGTCACTACAAATCCTGACTGTCCCACAGGACAGCAGACTAAAAAAGTTTGGACCAGTGCTGCTATCTTGGCAGTTGCAGATAATTCAGCTTAATACCCCTAAGTTAATATGCAGTATGAGCCTCTCTCCTCTAATACTAAAAAGGTGGCCAAAGCTCCATTACACTTGGCAAGCTGCAAATGTGGCATAGATACAAATCAAGTAAGAGACCACATCTTGCTTAGTTCCCTCCATACACAAAAAGTCACCAAGAGAGCAAAAATGAGTATTTGGCTTCTAAGTGGGGAGAGCTGACACTGCCCTGCAAGGAGGATTCCCAGTGAGAGTAAAACACAGAAGCGGAAGCAGGAAGAAGGACCAAAAGCGCATCTTCACGTTGCCCCAAATTATTTGAGCTAGACCAAGTTCAAGAAGCTGGTTGCATCTCAAATCCTGTGTTTAGTTTTGGGCCCCTCACTACAAGAAGGACACTGAGGTGTGGAGCAGGTCTATAGAAGGGTAATGGCCCTGGTGAAGTGTCTGGACCACAGGTCTTCTGAGGAGTGGCTGAGGGAGCTGAAGGTGTTTAGCCTGGAGAAAAGGAGGCTCATGGGAGATCTTACCACTCTCTACAACTACCTGAGAAATGGTGTCAAGGTGAACATTAGTCTCTTCTCTCAGGTAACATGTGACAGTACAAGAGACCCTAATTTGTTCCAGGAAAGGTTTCCATTAGAAATTAGGAAGAGCTTTTTCACTGAAAGGAGGCATGTAGACGTGGAACTAAGGGGCATGGTTTGGTGGACTGGACTTGGCAGAGCTGGGTCAACAGTTGGACTTGATGATCTTAAAGGACTTTTCCAGCCTAAATGATTCCATGATTCTATTAAAAGCTTAGAAAGGGAGACATGAACAACACAGCAGATCCATGCAGGTGGACCAGGAGAACCCAGGAAGGCACATTTTTAATTGTTCTCAAACACAGCCGAGGTATGTTATTCAAAAAATATGAATAAAACAAAGCCCTTGGATTCCAGTCAACAGTGGGCTTTGAAAAGGTGTTTCTAAGTCATACGAAATAATTTATTTCATCAGATTAAATTCTCATTTCTGCTCATGAAGTATTGATAAGAGAGCCCCCAGCTTCCATTGTTGTATTCTTGGAAAACATCTGTGTATTTTTAATGTGCATATTTATTTTAGAAAATTAAACCTTACCCCTACTGAAATCAGTACCAGAAATTCTTAACACACAGACCTTGAGGATTCATGTCTTGATTCAAATTCATGATCCTGGGTAACTACCCTGCCTCTCTGGCATCAGAGGGAAATGCCAATCACTCTAGGTACTGCAAGACCTGATCTTCACAGTTAATCACTTTTGGTAAGGAAAGGTCTCTCATATGAACCATGCACAATTCAGGGCAGCCCTTGGCTAAAGAATAATCAGGAAAAATGTGTTCAAAATGAAGAATCACAAATGAACATGGTGGCTCACTTGATTAATTCTGCACTAGAGAAGATGATGTCAAACAGAGAAGCTCACAGCTGAGACATGCACTGAAGAGGGCTTGTCTCCTCTATCTGTGGTCTGAATAGCACATATATGTGCAGGAATTAGCAAGCCTTGCCTGCAATTCAAGGAAATGGGTTGCATTAGCAGCAAATGTTCACAATTAATATTTTGACCTGCTGTAGGCAACTTTCTTCATAGAATAATTCAAAGCCATATAAACTTGTTAGCTGCAAGAAATATGAATAATTCACTGATATGCAAACTGGAAAAATTATTACACAAAATATAAGGGCAATTTTCTTATTTTGTGGGGTACCAAACCCTTCTTTGTCATGCCCAAGCTAAATTACCTTTTTTTTTTTTTTTTTTTTTTAATTTCTCTGTCAAAACAGAATACATGCACAGGAAACTCCTACTGAGTAAAACACACAGGTTGCATTAAGTTAATGTCAGATCTCCAAATTAATTCTTCTGTCGCATCTAGTGTAGCTATCTTTGGTTGTTCCAGTATGTCAGCTTCAAACAAGCATCTTCCCCATTTTGTAATGAAAATATAGCAAGTTTTTCCCCACAGCATCTGTGTCATTCTATAAATAAAATTCAGAAGTAACTTTACATCCATGACAACAGATTGGATAGATAGGTGTAACTGGTTTTTTCTTCAGAAGTGCTTAGTCCAGCAATGCATTGGATGTTGGAAAGAATAGCACAGACTAACTGAACTGTATTTCACATTTCTAATGTTAGAAATGCATGGCTTAGTTTATAACTGAATGAAGGCCATTCACACACAGATATCTGGCTGGCTTTGAATTCCTGCTTAGAATGAGCTGGAAGCCTCTGCCACAGCCAGTGAAGAGGAAATGTACAAGCCTGAGCAAAAAAAAAATGCAGGTTTGTTTTGTTTTTTTTCTTATTATCATGCAAAAATTGCCTCTCAGTGACTTCCTTGAAGATATAAAAATTTTCCCTTGTTATGTTTCTGCTAGAGGTTCTTGTACATAAAAGTATTATGAGGTTTTTTTTTTGCTCTCAGTTTCCACTTCAGTTGGACTCCATAGCAACCAATAGCCCACGAATTGAACACTCTGCATTCAAGTCTGCGCTAGGAACCTCCTCCTACACACACTCATTCATGTTGCAGGCACCCTTACCAAATGAGTGCTTTGTCCCTGAGGTTAATGTGACTGAGCAAGGACCCTTTCTTACATGTGATTTGGCTGACAAACAGGGACCTTCACAGACCCTGGCTTTTGGGAGGAAGGTTTCTGGTGGTGGGGCTCTTCAAATGATAGAACCAGCTTCCATCTGAGGGAAGCTGGTGTCTGTTCTTCCCTTTGCCTCAGCCCACAGAAGTGTCACACCATTTAGCAGGAGATGACTCCAAAGATAAAGCACAGAATTTTTACACTCCTAAGACTTAAAAAAAAAATCCCTCACAGAGCTCTCCAGAAACTTGATCCCAAACAATGCAGGCAACTGGTTGCAACCTATCACAGCACAAGTTCTTTGACTGCTCCTAAGGAGTTCTTGTGGATGCAACAGGGCTTGGCTGGCATCCCATAAGCAATGTACAACTCTGCTCAGCAGCCTGCTGCTGACAGAAAAGGACAGAATTCAATCTCAAGTGCAAAAGAAATGTTCCTCTGGCTGTGAGTTTGGTTTATTCATTTAGGAATTAAGTATTTCTGAGATACACATTCGTGATTTTCTTACCTTTTTAGTACCCAGGGCCATGTCATGCTTGCACACTATGTAAATTTCTCTGTTGAGAAGGAATAAGTGACAATCACAGGGAGCGTGTTATGATATTGTGGAAATTATCAAATGCCCTATACTACAACCCCTAAGTGCAATCAATAAATCAGTTTGACAGAGCCACTGCTGTAATTTGCCTGGCTATTCCCAAAGGCAGTGTCCCCTGCAAGGAGAGTGGGGAAGAGAGACAAAGAGTTCATTCCAGCATGAGCAGAGCCAGGGTGGTTTCAGGTTAGTGGCCTCCACTGCTAGGAATTTAGGAGATAACCTGTGGTAACACACAGATCAGGATCCTGTTTGGGAGGTAGTTTTTAATCTCCTATGGTGATCTCACCAGTGTTGTGATGGTTTCCTCAAAGCACAGCTGTAGTAATAATGAACAAAACAAATGGCTGGCACATGAATGGCTATGGCCAGAATCATTAGGATTGATGGCCTCTGTTGTTTATTTTACTCTGTGTGATTGCATAGCCTTTTCTTATTCCCTTTTGCATCCTTGCATCACATTAAGCTATTTGCTCAATTTCTTGCACCATTGCATTTCACAAGTTAATTTTTCATTACAGAAAGGGAAGGGATTTTTCTTTTGAACATTATGAAGCTACTGCTTAATGGCTGAAAGCAATTATACAGCTCCTTTGCTTTGTTGTTGGAAGGTACAAATGGCACCACAGATTCAGTTTCCCTGGCATCATGTTTTCTCTGTGTGATTCTACTATGTCCCATCTAGTTATATCTCCTCTGCATCTTCAACACCTTCCCATCTGAAATAGCCCTGAACTTTTTGTTCTCTCCTGATGCAATCACCTCACTTGTTTATAACACTAATTAATTCCTTTCATTGCCTTTTCTTTGGTCAAATGGTTGTAATTTTTTACATCCCCTTCTTTTTGAAATAATACAGTATAAAGTGAATTTCACATTCAAGGTGAGTTTGGAATATCAGTATGCATAAAAGAATTCATTATCTTTTCCTATTTGTTCTCCATCTCATTCTTAATGCAGCCTAACTGTTAACTTTTCTGACCACCACTGCACAGTAAGTACACTTCTTAATTATGGTGTCCATAACAACACAATGCTTTTCTTAAAAGGTTAAAAGTAATTGAAAATCCAGATGAAAGTGCACAGAGTTAAGAAAGGGTAAAGGATCTCCATATCAGATGTGGCCACATATTAAAATCCAATATTTTCTTTGACTTCTTTGCACAATAATGCTGCTTTTCTAGGTCATTCTAGAGTTTTCCACAGTGCTTGCTATTCCTCACTATGCTATATGATTTTTCATTTATTTTTTGTCACATCACCATTCACCTCACTTGTCTGCCAAAAGATTACTACTGGGTGTTATGATAACATAATTTTGCTACTTGCAAATCCTACTCTCTGTCTAAAGTATCAGGACCCCTTTTATTTGTAAAACGCAACTTCAGCTGTATTTTTTTTAAAAAATTAATAAAAAGTTCACAGGAAGATCATTTATTAGCTAATCAAATGGCATATTTGCACATTTTACATTAAAGAATTCCAATAAAATTATCTAATTGTCCCTTTGCTTGCAAACAGTCACTCTTACAGCAGACTTCAATGATGACTAGATCAAATAGTAAAGTTAAAATCAAATAATTGCTCACCTATGCACATATTTTGAGAGTGCTGTGTTCAGAATGACAAAAGTCATATTAATGTTTGTGGACATTCAAAGAGCACCTGGTTACTCATCCCAGAAAACCTCAAAAATGCATCTCTTAAGAGATATTGGGTAAGAGGTTATTGGGACATGAGAAGAAATGTCAGAAAGTTGCAAATATATATTAGTAAGCACCTCAACTGGCTGTTAAATCAGGAAAAGAGCATATACTTGGCTTATGCCTGTGCTTACATCTGGGCAGTGAAAGTAGCAGATATTAGAAATATGTACAAAACTCACGTCAGTCACAATAAGGTTTATAATTTGTTTTAGTTGGAGCCCTTCAGGGCACATAAAAGACAGACATGAAAATATTCTAATAATTTCTTATAAATAAATGAAAAATTGTGTCAAGTATTATATATCATAGACGTTTCCCACTGGAACAATAAGCAAGTTTGATATAGCTGACAAGGTGGGGGAACTTGATATTATTGATGTAGAAATAATCACTGGGGAACTCAAAACAGATGCAATAAAGATTCATAAGGCAGCAGTCTAGAAAAAAAATTGCTGCACGTCTCTGCAGAAACAATGTTGAAAACTTGTTATCATGATTTGAGTGAACAGGAGAGAAGGACCAGGAAAAAAATGAAACTGTGTAGATTTATGTAATAAAGACTGATAAAAGTGTATAGAATCATGGTGTTGCCCCACAAAGAAACCACTTTGCACAGTTATGCTGAAAAGCATACACAGTGCCAGGAAGCTCAAGAAAAATGAGCATTTTCACCCTAGCTACTTTTGAGTGGATCATATTTCACACAACTTCATTGAAGAAAGTGAAGGAATGAATAGCAAAAACCATTCCCCCTTAAAAAGCAGATTTATTTTTTCTCCGCAGAAGGAGAAAATAAACCACTTTTGTAGAAGACTGCAGACATTACAGAAACTTTAGCAAGATAAAAATGGGTTGTGATCAAACCAGCAGTGAAGAGGTTGGTGATATGTCACCAGTGAAATTTAAAGAAAGGTATGTCTTTTTACTCACATTCTCCACATTTGCCCCAGATTTCATTGGGTATCCAACCTCCTATGTGGACAACAGCTGACAGAAGTTGCTGTGGGAGATCTGGATTCCAGGGACACATGACTCCCCAATATGTCAATCAACAAAATATGACAACTGAATGAATTTTATAAGTAGCTGGTAGAAAATGAAAATTATAGAATGACACCATCAGTCTCAACCATACAACATTGCAGTAGAAACCTCAGGAGTGTAATTCTGTAGGCAGCACAAATGACCACCATTGTAACGTCTCTGGTGAGTTGGGATCTGGCAGCAATTGCTCTTTTTGAAGAGGAATTACTGAATACAGAAACCAAATATTATCAGTGTTGCTCTAGGTGGTGTTCCAAGCCTTTCACTGAGGGTATTTTTGTGTGGATGGCAGCAATGGAGCAAACCTAAAACCTAACGAAAGCTAAAAATCTTTTTTTGTGGATTTTGCTACCACTTAAGTAGAAATGGTTGGGTTTGAGGAAATAAAAATTGTTGAGATATGGAGATGGCTACAACCACTTGATGCTGTGAAAATGAGGATGTGAGTATTCCTGGGATGTGCAAGGTTCCTTTGGAAAAAATAGTCCTTTGGAATGGGTTGGGGTTTTGGGGGTGTTTGGTTGGCCTTCAAGTTGCAAATTACAGTTTTCTGAGAGAATTGAAGGACAAAGGCAAAAGATGTGAGCCTAGCATAACTCCCCTGAAATTTTTCCAAAGCAGCAACCTAAACAAATTAATGATACTGGCCCAGCTCAAACAGTGCTGAGACTGGCCTTCTCAAAGTAGATGAAACAATTATGGAACTAAAACCTTAAAATTCAGGCTGCAAATTGAAAATTAAAAATTGCCAGGGTTGCAGTTGTTTTCAAAATACCTTTTGTGCAGGATCAGTGGACAAAATAAGCTAGAATCAATTTTTGAAATATGATTCTAGATAATCACAAAAGGGAAAATTAAACTTATTTTAAAACTCTAAGACCAGTATTCCTAATTTTTGAGTACTTTTCAGGAGATGCCATCAGAGGTGTTTTCATGGTATCGCGGGATGATTTGTTAACATTGCCATGTTTCTTAATACTACATTGGTATGTTATTGTCTCACAGTTTAGACTATATTGAAAGGGGAAAATTAGGTAGGGTCAGTCCATTTTATAGATCTCTGCACAGCCTTAGGACAAGTTTGTTACAACAGCAGAATTAATTTTCATAAAAGTAACTGTAGTGCATACTTCTCTTCATTCTAGACAATATTTTGACTTCACCAAAAGATTACTAAAAAAGTCTTATGCAGTATCAAAGAAAAACTACAAGCGATCAGGTCTTTGCAAAATTATTCCAATTACGTTGCAGTTAGTTGCACTCCACAAAACCACATTTCAGACTCTGTGATTCTTTGTCTTGATCTGGCACAACCCTTAACCATTCAATTCCCTTACATTAGGCTGACTTAGCTTTGGTTAATAATTTGCAACAGTGTTTAATGGCCAAGTAAATGTAGTGCTTTCATTTCTGCATGAGACGTATACTGAGTCGTAAGATACTTAAGCAAATGTCTGAAGCAAAGCATATCAGCAGTGTCATTGCTGATGACAAGCCCACAGAATGCCACAGTTAGCTGTATCTTAGCCATTGCAAACTGCTTTCTAATATTTGGAAATCTAATTCTGTTTAGGATTGAGGATAATTTTGCTTTTATTCTGCATATCCACTGTTTACTACCACACTTTGTTAAGATAAACTGTTATATATAGGAATAATTGAATCCCACCTCTTATTATTTTCAACTTGTATGACATTGTCATATTTTTCTGACTTCTTGTTGAGCTATTTTTCTGACTCAGCTCAGATTTGTCTCTTGTGCTTGTACTTAGGTTGCAGGACAGTAGAGGTGGGTAAAGGTGAGTCACTCCTGCTGTCCTGCTGACAACATTCCTGTAATACAGCCCAGACTCTTTACTTCCCCAGTGGTATCACTTTACCGCATATAATTTCATTTGTAGTCCATTTTTTACCCTCAAATCCTTTTGTGCCCAGTCAATATTAGTTATCCATTTAAGGTACCTGATTTAAGAAATCAAGAGGTGAGAAAATCCCAGTAGAGACAAACCTGTCAGCCAGGATGAAACCAATAATGGCAGGTGTGTCTGGTGTCTCACAGGTCTTCTTGGCTTTTAACATGGAGCCTACATCTGCTAAGCCTCTTTCTGAAGTAAATCTCAAATGATCCTGAAGTACTTTTAAATTATTAATACAAAATGTTCTCTGAAAGAAAGTGAATGTGCATGTACCTGTGTATACATTTCAGCAGAGAATAACAATAAGATGCTGGAAAAAGAAAAGGCACTCATTGGCAGCACAGCATACATAAATTGCCATTTTCCCCAGACTTGCAAAACTCTTTTATTCAAACAGAATTGAAGGCTTTATCAGAATAAAAGTGAATTTAATTTGCAGGAGCCAGCTAGAAGTGGCTTACATGTAAATGAGAACCTAAGAAATTGAAAGTTTTCCCACCATCTCTCCCTAGGTCGGAGTTTATTCCTCCTCCTTTTTTACTTAGTTTTCAAATTAATATTGCAGTAGATTTGGAAGCAGGATTTTTCATCAGTCTCTTTCACTATAAATAACATTTCTTCTTTTGTAACTATACAACAGACAGGTAGGATTAACCCTGGAAAAGCAAGGCAATGCAGACTTATGGAGAAGCCTTGCAAAGTGGAAACAGCTTAGAGGACCACAGCTCCAAGATAACAGGAGAGGATGAAGATGACTTAGATAGGGTTGTCACCCCTAGGTGTAGTTTCTCCTGGTTAGAAATACCCATACAAAAGCAATCCTGTGTGCTATCACATAGCCTAGCACTCTGAAGTGGTGTAGGCAGCACACATACTCTGTAGATGGATCTGTGCATATCTAAAATACGTGACTGGCATCTCCTGGATTTGCTGTGAAAGGCAGTCAGGAGGAAGGAAACAGTGAAATATTTGGCCCTGGCAAGGGGAACAAACGTTTCTGATCACATCATAGCAGTGGCCTTGTGTTGTTACCCCTTTTTTTTCACCTATGTTACTTCATTCATGGCTGAATTTATGGAATTCAGTTCCTCTACTGACACGTTATAAAACCAGAGGAGCTGAGATTGCAACTTTGCAGAAAGGAGCACAGGACTGTCTGTAGGAAAGAAGGAGGAAGATGTGGGGATAGCTTGTAGCTGGAACACAATGAAGAAAAACATATTGGTTTAAAAAGGTTAAATAAAAAAGTCTTCTTGCTTCATTAATTCAGACCATCAAGTCTTGGTGCAGTATGTGAGAATATGTGTGTTTTAAGGTACACTTGAGAGTGGTTCTATGGGATCAGACCAAAAGTTCTTCTGCCAGGAATAATAAGAGGTTTGATACACAGCAGGTTGGCAAGGTTAAAATAGAGACCCTACTAATTTGACACTGAAAATCTAGTATTTTGTCTTATGTATATTTATACAGCAGTCACTTGCTTACACTTTCAATCAAATCCTCAATTTTGGTCCCTACAGATGTATTATGGGATATTACATAAATACTTCATATGGCCTTTTCAAATAGATTGTTATTGAACCTCTAGCATCATAACTTTACATCGTGCTGTGATTTATATTGCACGTGTGAAAGAAAACTGGTACCACATGAATTAATGCATACACAGGCAAGTGCCATCCTCTGCAGTGCAATAGTGAAAAAGAGGTACCATCTCTCTAAAAAGAAAAACATATTTGCATATTACCTTTCTCCTTAAAATGCATCTTTGCTAGCTTTAGTTTGCTCAGCATGGACAGTTTTTATAAGCAGTTACATAGGAAATAGTGTCAGCAGGAGGCTAACTAGCTTCCTTTGCCCTCTGTCCCTGCAACAAATGGACCCTCCAGGAAGTTTCCAGAGCTGAGATTATCATGGTCTGTGAAAAAGGGATAGTTGCTTTTTGCTGCCTCTGTGGTTGCTGCACTTATTAAAAACAAAAACGGTGAGAGTGCAATCAGAATTTAAGACCAAAATTTCCTCTTTCTTGAGAAATTATTCCATTTACTAATTTTTAGGAATCAAATCTCCAGTCATGATATATTAATTATGATGCTCCAACTCTTTTATTGTTTTAACCATGACAGAAGAGGCAAAATAAAGAAGACCTTTAACAATTCAATTTTTTATCTGATTTATTGGAATGACTTTACTCCTCCATCCTTTCACCTGCCCTCTATTCTATCTGGTTGGTTGAATTTTTAGGAGCATGTGGCAGCTGGGTGCTTGTGCTGCTTCATTTCCCACATCACTGAGAGCTTCCTATGGTTGTGGCACTCTCACCAGTGCAACCACAGGACCAACAATGTCTCCCTCATCTTCCACCTTCATCGTGGCAAAGAAATACCCTGAAGCAGGGTGACTGTGGTGACAGGGTAGAATTTACCCCAGTGTGCTGTTCAGGTATTCCATGGAATTGAGCAGCCACCACAACATTCACATCCTGACCAAACTCATGCTGGCTGCTGTAACTCCTGTGGGATCACCTAAACATGTCTTGTGCTGTTCTGAGGGTGCTGGAATTGGAGAATGCTCAGCACTTGCCAGAGTGAAAAAAACAGATATTTCAATGTAAAATGCAATTGATACAGGGCTCAGAGTTCAGAGGAAAGAGTCTAAAATAAATCATGGCCTGGGGAAATAATATATCAAGGAAGTATTAAAATTTTAAAATTTCAAATGTATTTAAGGATTCCAGCTCAGTATTTCCATTCTTTTCTGATGCTTCTACTGCATGTAGCTTATTAAATAGCTGGCCAGAGAATTAATCTTTTTTTCCTTTCCTGACTCTTTTCAGTCTGTTCCTGCTGCAATGTCTGAATTTGCCTTGGCTTTTAGTTAGGTTGGCAAGTTAGAAACTGATTGGAATATTAGATATTCAGAAAACTTGATTTGAGGAGTGCTGTGACAAAAAAGGGTTCTGGTCTCTTCTCACAAAGCTTTACCTTGAAAAGCTGCTATTTATAAGAGCATTCATTCATGGTTTCCAGCGGTTTCCAAAGTTAAAAAGGGCAAAGAACCATGTGGGATGTCACATTGCTTGGCTTCCTACTATTCTGTGGATGTAGCTCTTTTGCAGATCCCATCTGTGAGGATGATATATACAGCCCATGTAGGACTATGGGTCATTCTTTTAGGGACAAGTGATATCACAACTGTATGCAGTTTCTCTTTTCTGACACACAGACATAAACTCTCATGCAAAAACTGAATCTTTTGAGAGTCTGGGAAGAAAAGCAGGGGATGTGTATGTGTGCCTATGTGTTTGTTGTGTACATGTGTTTGTATATTTTTCTTTATCAACTGTCCTTCTTTCCACTTTATAAAGTATGGGAATTGGATTGGTTTCTTTTCGTCACAGGAGCAAGGTGACACAGAGCCACTTTCCAGTCTGCCCTACATTTTCCTCTGTTATCCTGGGGGGCAAACTCCTGTGTTTCTCAGGCCCAGGCACTGTCCTTCACAGCTCTTCAGTCAACCCTCAGCCCAACACCATCCAGTCACCTCTTCCCTCTCAAAATGTGTTTGATTGCCAGTCCCTCTCCATGTTGTTTTTTTTTTTCTTTTCAATCAGGCTTTGCTCATTCTTCAACATATGCTTCATAACTTTCCCAGCTGTTGTTTTTCTTTCTCTTTTTTCAGGCATTTTCTCTGTCTTCTTGGATTGCCTTCACAGCACAACACAGGATTCTCATTTGTGTATGTCATCCTGCTGTCATTCAGATGGGCTACAATTGCCTTCCCAAATATGGATTCCGTAATAAATCGTACTAACTGAATTAAGTTGCTGCCTGCAAGCAAATTAAAAACATTTCAAGACAGAGCTTCTTTTTTTTCTTCTTTGTCCAACATTTGATTTGCACATCTGTTACTCTTTGAAATTAGTATTATGCTTATGCTATGCTGCCTTCCCCTACTATCCTGAATTCTGTTACCATTTCAGACCAGCTCAGTAATGTAAGAGGAATTTTTTTTTTTTTTTTTTGGTGCAACATGCTCCTAAGCTATTTATTGGTCAACACAATGCTTGAACCACAATGTCAGTCTGCATTACTGTAAGCATCTCCCAGCACAGAATCACTAGCTCCTAACCAAACCCAAAGACTTGATGTGTAAAATTCATTATGGTGTTAGGGCTGGCTGCACTTCAGCTGTGATCTCTCATGATAAACAGACATGAGGCTGAGTTATTGCCACAGTTTGCCCGTAACTATAAATCAGTCTCAACAGATGTTTATTCCCTCATATTCTATTAAGCATCTGAAACTATGCTTGAAATATATTCGAACAATCAGCACTTGAGATGTATTCTTTTATACCAACAGGATCTGATGATGATAATATTCTTATAATTACACCACTTTGTGCATTCTCAGGAAGGACACACTTGGGTTTTATCATGATCCTTTAAAATATTTATAGTTGTTGGTTTACCTCTATGTCAGAATATTTCCTTTCCCTTTAGCCTGAGTACACTGTCCTACAGAATGGTAAATATTTGGCATTTGAGATTCCCTGGGTAATAAAAGATGGTTTATGGCTAGCAGTTGAGTTGGGATTGTATGTTGTACACAAAGCAGCAGGTTTTCTTTGTCTGACTCAGAGAATTTTTGGAGCTATGTGACAGCTTCTAAGGCACAGACATGAAGACAGAAATTAATTACCATCTTACTGGAAAAAAAAACTATGAAAAATATTCTGCTCCCTACTCCAAGCCCTATTTGCTGAGGATTGTGATTAGAGTCCTTCTTCTGGCTCTCTACACAAAAATAAATTTTACATTAGCTGAACAACCTTGAAAGAATCACTTTTGCTTGGAAGATTAATGAACACCTGCTGAATTACTTGTTCACCCAAAGCTCCATCTCCTTGGTGTATAAGCAGCTTGTATTAGAAGACAGTAGAATATATAGGAACAGCTGTGGAAGTTACTGAAGGCTTTCCTCAATCCAACAGCTGAGAAGACCCTCTTACCTAACTTCTTTAAAAGCTTCAGATTCACTACAGGTGGATCAGAGGAGTGAGGGTTTAGATTTGGTGAGAGTAATGAAATGAAAAAGTGTGAGAAAGAGTATATGTATTCCAGCACATGGAACATTGTTTTTTATGTGAAATCTCATCAAAACTATGTATATGCATTTGTTCGTTTTACAAACTGGAATTTTTTATCATGTAAATTATTTAATAAAAAAAAATCATTACATGATCAGTTTGACATCCCTATGTGTCTTTATTGCTGCACAAATTTGCATTCAAAATAAGGTGCTCTGCAAGCAGTGGTGTAAGTAAAGTCTTTGTGGGTTGCAGGTGGGTTCACACCTTGAGTTCTGATCTAAGTGAAAAATGTCCCTCCCCTGTACGAGTGTACAGTAATAGAGCTCAACAGGTTTTTTTTTTCCTCCCTCGCCATGGAACTTATCTGTTCTCTTTCTTTTCTATTCATCTGCTCATTTTAATTTATTCAATACTGAATAAGTGAAAATGAAGGTGTTGAATATGTGATTAACTTTAACTAACAGATCCAAAATATACTATTCAGGACCTAGAGAAAAAGTGATGACATAATCTCTAAGAAATCTGCCTGAACAATGGAAAGAAAACAAACCTATGCAGAAGATGCTAAATTGCTCTAACTCTGGAACCGTGATAGATCTCAGCTAGTGATTTGGCAATAAGAATTATCATCCCCTATGGGTTTTTTCCCTGTCACCAAAGAGGTTTTGGTCAAAACAATCACCATTATATTTTTTATGTGGAATCAAAAATAAAGTCCTTGCCAATGAGCTTTGCAGATGTCACAAAACCCTTGAAAGGATAACTGGGGAGCAGAACATGTTTAGCTCTGCACAAGAGCGTGAATCACATGCGAGACTGTGCCCACATTATAGATGAGAATGTATGACACATTTACCAGTGGCATTTGTATTTTAGGAAACTGACTTGAAAGCAAATTTGAGCTGAACATGAGCTCAAAATGGGGTAGAGTAGTTAAGAACAGAGTGTCAATCTTGTATCTAAAAGGAGGAAACTACTGAACAGATGAGGTAGGGTTATCACTCGATGATTTATTAGTGAGAATTTTTATTCATTTCATCCACCTGCACCTTAGCAACAATACTAAAATGATAGGAATAGTCCAGAAAAGAATGATGAAGAGTATTTTAAACCTGGAAAATCTCCCCAGTTCTGAGAGTAAAGAAGTTAAAACTGTTTAAGCTTGGGCATCTTAAATGTATTATGATACACTAAGCTAGTGGATTGCTTTGCAGAACATTATCTTTGCTGTGCTGGCTGCTCAGAGGTGTGTTCTTTACCTTGTGGACAACACACAGTTGTTTTTTTCCTTGAGGACAAGGATGTTAGCTGTTTTACTTTCCCCATGGCTGAAGGTGAACACAAGAACCTCTGCTGCAGAGTCACTAATTCAGTATCTTCTTGCTGCCTGACAGTGACTTACCCTAAAGTGCCGCCTCCCCAGTGAACTCAAAAATAGGTTAAATGTGACGTGGTCAGGACACAAAAGTACAAACATGGGAAGCTGTTTTTGTGGTACATTTAGACTAACATGGTCTAGCAGCTTGAAGCGGAAGCTGGAAATATTGAGACTGGAAATTAAAACCTAGTTTGCTAGAAATGTCAGGTTTATCAGTTGCATTCTGGTGGCTGAAATTACAAGTGTTTCTAGAAGCTTACATGGAAATTCTAACTTTGATACAGCAAATACCTTAGAAACATCTTGGATCTGATTTGTCCAAGCAGTCATATTACACAAATAATGATATTTCCTGTTAAAAATAAATATATTTATAAGCAGAGAAAGTTTCAAGGTTTCTTCTGCCTCTTTGACATGTGCCAACAGCAACCATACTCCCAGGTGCATAAGTGGTAAGGATGTCTGGACTGAAAATCAATATGTGGACTATAGCTATTCTGATTTTAACAGACCCTTTAACAATTGTTATTTCTTTATAAACAACCCCTCATAAATTAGAATTTGATCATAAGGAAAGAGAAGGCACAGCCAGTGGCAAATGAGATTAAAGTTAGGAAAGGTAGGATGAAGGGTGAGTTCTTACTCATGCATGTCAGCATCAAGGTCGATTCCATTAGCATTCAGCTGAAATGTGAGCTTCTGAACATCTTGTCATTACTGAAGACACGTCTGCAGAAAGGTTGCCCAAGATACATTTATGTAAGATCTGCATAATGCCTTTTGAATTTCTCTGTAAAATTTGTGTTTCTTCTGGTTAATAACCTGCTCCCATGCTACTTAATAGGACATTGCACTCACCATTTCCTTCTCCTTAACAGCTTTTCCTCTTTTTAATGTCTTTAGACAGCAAAAAAGGATGAGAACATCCATTTACTTACAGCCTAAATCCTGTCCCAAACCCCTGTTGCATCTGGAGTGCCACAAAATCCCACAGAAAAAACACTTGTCACCTGAATCCATAGAAGATATGAGGTTCAGTATCTGAACTGAGGTAAAATTTGCACATGATTTTTAATGTCACTGGGGATTCTTAGGAAAGCACATCCAATGCTATTTGTTTCAGCTTTTCTTCTTTGAAAGTTAAAATTATATTTTCAGAAATATGCAGAGTTGCTTTGGTTTTTGCACATACAGACATACACACAGACATACACATACACACACATAGATGCATATTAAAGGCCTTGCAGAAAATATGAGCCAAAATCTGACAGGAGTCATTATTCTGTCAAAATTTCATTGCAGGAGCCTTAGACACCAGCACTCTCAGCTCTTCAAGAGCAGGACCTGATGTACAAGGTTAATCACAAAGATTCATTTTGTTGAGGGATCAGAAACCCAAAGCTGGCTCTATGTAATACCTAAATCCCTTAATGCAACTAGCAGTTCCACTGTGCTTCTGTCCTCTAAAGCTGATGCTTTCTATTAATTCCAGATACCTGTGCATTCATCTTTCTTTTCAGGACAATTGCTAACAGAAGAGTTTTGTGGTTGAAAGAAAGGCAAACTTGCAGTTCAGAGAGACAGGAGTTAAACTGCTGGCCTGTTTGTAGTTAATAGGACTTTTATTACTGCCCTCAGTTCACTATTTCACCAAACATGTTTGATTATGCAAAGTTACACTGCTGTATTGTTTTCTGTACATTTATTCACATGCAAATGAAAATCAGAAACGTTTCTGAACTCTGCTTTTCACATAGCGATGAAAGGTTTTCCCAGAAAACATATAACATGAAAAATTGCAGGTGTATGGGTATTGCTCTCTAATAATTTCTGTGATGTAAAATCAAAGCTCCAATCTATTGACTCCTAAGGATAAGACTTTTTCATCAAAAACTTTGGACTATGACAAGACAAAATCCTACCTGGAAATCATCCAAACTGATGGTACTTAAAACCTGAATCCGAATTTTGTTCTTTCATATGGTATTTATCAAGATTCAACAGAACACGTGGTAACCCTACAGCTGATTACACTTCTCCATCTCACCATGAAGTCAGGGAAAATGGAATGGAATAACTTACAAAGATGAGGACAATGTGAACACGATACTCCTGGACTAGCCCCTTTTCTCTGTACCACTTCAAATAGGTAGTGAAAGCTGGCTAATCACATTAACATTTAAGGACATTATTTTACAAAAATGGCTAGGAGATATCTTTGTTCATACCACTTTGTAAACAAATGGCCTGAACAGAAAATATGCTTTGTGTGAATCTCCCATTCATCAGACTAACGACACAGAACAACTAGATTGTGTAGAAATCTCAGTGCAGTTTGTGGAAATAGAGCAGAGGCTGCAATTCCCAAAGTGGTTCAAACAAACAAACAAACAAGCAATCTGTCAGAAAGTCTGAAAAGAGAATAAATACTGTCAGTTTCTTCTGCACCAGGAGAGCTACAAGAATCTCCATATGTTTTGAGATGCTTTCTGTCAACCTCTTTGGCTGGTCCATGATACAGCTGAAGTAATTGTATGATAGACATTAATGTACATATAGCAAAAAGACATTATCTGGCTAAAATTTGGAAATGTTTCTTTAAAAAAACCCGGACATGAGCTACTTATATGACACACTGATATAGCCTTAACTCTCAATGGCCCTGTGTCCTAAGAATGAGGATTGACAGGTGATAAATGAGATGGAAGTTATAGTGCAATGGAGATATGATTGCAAATTATTTTGCTGAAAATGGCCTTTCTGCTTCAAAGATGGCCACAAATATTCCATTACAAGTTGAGTGTGAATGTGTGTAAAAAGATAAGGACACTATCTACATTTACCTACTCTGATCCCAGTTGGCTGCAAAAAGCAGAAGAATCTTCCTGCCACAGTGGTCGCGATTTTCCAGTACTCCCGGAAACCCATCTGTCAGAGCCCGTTTGATTCCTGGATCATCAGCCTTGAAGTTTTTGAACATATCCAGATTTAATTGGCGGTATTGGAAGTACTGAGCCAGCAGTCTGAAGGCCTCAGTTTGGTGAAACTTTCTGGCTCGGAGAAATCTCAAGATGAAGGCATCATCTGTACGTAAAAACCCAATGTCAGGCCTCGTGATGATCATGTCCCTGACTTGCTGGATATCCTGGTGCAAAATGTCTGGATTTTCATTCAGTTCCAGGCGGGCTTTCTCTATAGTCTCTGGACTAAGTCCAGCTTGTAAATGGGTCATCTCTGCAAAAACCTCTTTTCCAAATCCTTAACTTCAGATATTTTAGTAGAAGTGCTGATCCCATTCAACTGATGGTCCGCTGTGAGCGTGAGCCATTCAGATGCTTTTTGCTATCAAGCTGATATTTAACAAGTAAAAGCAAAGGGCTTTTTTTTATTCTTGCAGAGTAACAGGCAGTTCACACGTACTATAATCCATCCAAAGGAAATTGTTGTTTATTCCACCACTTACTAAAAGACAAAAAATATAAAAGAAAGATTAAATGTGTATATAAAGCTGGTAGGAATGCATTTCTGAATTTATTTAGCCATAAAATTTCTTTGTGTAGGAGGATACAAGTCACATAATTTCAGAATGGGTGCATTTAAGATTAGGCAGTCACTAACATCTTGAATGTATGTTTTCAGGTTTTCAGAAAAGCAGTCTGATTTGTTGACAATTAATACTAAGCTGTATCAACTTGCTATTAGAATGCACTTCTCAAAGTTGTCTTACAGAAGTGTGGGAGTTGCAGCATCCCTAACTTCAAGCCAAGGATGATAACAGCAAAAATAATAGTACTTTTTTTTCCACCATTAACGCGATCAACATTTCAGCTTCATAAGTAGACAGATTTACCCTCACCATACTAAGTAGAACTGTTTGATTTGGTTTTATCACCTGTACTATCAGCTTGTAGCTCTCTTTGAATAAGATTCTGAGCTGACTGTAAAACTGATTTTTGAAAAACCCAAAACTCCATCAATACCAGGGATAATTTCTACCTTTTGGAAATTCACTGGAAATATTTCCCATTGAGACTCAATATGTCTTCATGGGAAACTTCCCACAGATAAGGTTCTTGATGTATCCAGTTTGGCAGGGTTGGTGTTTTAGTTGAAAAGAGATGTATTTTATTTAAAATTCCTTTTTTCAGCATATTGTAGCTTTCCTGAATACCTAGTTCTGAATTTCATTTTGATTTTGGTACTTTACCTAGAATTTGCTTTTACAAGTGTTAGAAGAAAGTCTGCTTAAGCTGTTATGTACGAGCAAAATGGTACAGTGAATCTCTTACATTTCAGTGACATAATTAGCAAGAGACTGTCATCGAAGTCTGCGTAGCTACACTTGTGTGAGATAAGATCAAGGTCTGTTCCAAAGTGATATGTGTGTGAGGAAAGATCAAGATCCATACAACTTTTCAGCCATCACAGGAACAGACAAGCAAACCATCCCCCACCCCCAGCTTAACTGATCTCTCTAATTTCTGAAAAAGAAAAATGGGTTTTAAAAATTTAAAGGGAATCCCTCAGTAAAAAACATACTTTTTCTATTTGAAGAAAGCTGTTTGGAAAGTTATGAATTATTTATAGAAAAACAACCATTTCATTCAGCTACTCCCCTGAGTTCAGCATTCTCAGATCAAAGAAAGGGAGAGCAGCAGCCAAAGCATTTCTCGGTCCTGGATTTGCTCAAAGTTATGTCGCAGGACCTGGAAGTCAATGAGCTCAAGGGATGCCTCAGTTCCCTGCTTTGTGACCTTGCATGTTTTTGATAAAAAACTACATTTTAGATGCCACAGCTGCAGCCCCAGGATGAAATCGCAAAATTTAAATACAGAGTGTTTCTGCGTATTTGCTTAAAGGACATTTGTGGTGGGAGATAAGCTTTTCATTTAACAGCAATAGGAATTGGACTTTTTGTTGTGAGTGACACAAAGGAAAGTTTATTAAGCATCCTCTTTCTGTATTCACTGTGGAGCTGGAGTTGAAAAGAGCTACCTGCAGAGCAGAGTATCTGATGATTGATCAGCCTGGGAAAACTCGAGGAAAGGCAGAGCTGGGAGAAAAGAGGGCTTTGAAAAGGCACTACAGAGTGCAAATGATTCCAGAAAACAAGTCTCCAGGTTTTGAGGGGTAGTCCATGAGTGCAGGCCATTACATTCTTAAATAAATTAGAACTGTAATAAAGGTGGATTCCTTATATAAAAATAAAGCAACAGTTATTTTCTTTACTCTTGCCTTTATTAGACCAAATCAGACTAATTCCAATCAACTGAATTCCACTGATGTAAAATTACAGTAGGCCATAGAGAGACCAGGCTAATATTTTATGACTGAAATCTCAAATTAATTGTGACATCAGCATTTTCTTGCATAAATCATGGGTTTAGTTACAATTGCCTCCATGAGCTAGTTAGGAGACCTAGGGGTATTTAAGGGTGACACTGTCATTAGGGGACTGTGGTCCTCGGACTGGTCCCTCCCAAGTTTTAACAGCAAGTGTAGAGTGTGGAAACCCTTTGGTCCCAAGGGTGTTTAGCAAAGATCTGGAAGCAAGAAGCTTACTGGGGTCTGCATTAGCTCTGGTTCAGGACCTAGTATGAATTACAACACCTTTAGTATTCCTGTGGCTTAGAATCACAAAATTGTGGAATCACAAAATGTTTTCATTTGGAGGGGATCTTTGAAGGTCATCTGTCATGGGCAGGCACATCTTTCACTGGATCGAGTTTTTCAAAGCCCCTTTCCACCTGGTCTTGAACACCTCCAATATCTGAGCAATTACAACTTCTCTGGGAAATTTGTTTCAGAGATTCACCACCGTCATCATAAAAATTTTTTTTCTTGTTTATATCCAATCTGAATCTATCATCTTTCAGTTTAAAAATGCCCTTTTACTACAGGCTCTAGTAAAAAGTTGGTGGCCGTCTTTCTTGTAGTCCCCCTTTAGGTACTAGACAGCTGCTGTAAGGTCTCCCTGGAGCCTTCTCTTCTCCAGGCTGAACCACCCCAACTCTCAACCTGTCTTCACAAAAGAGGTGCTCCAGCTCTCTGATCATTTTTGTGGCCCTTCTCTGGATCTGTTCTAAAGCATCCAAGGATTAGCAGCAGACAACAATGACACACACACAGTTCCCAGTGGTTCATCCATTTTCTAGGAGTTTATGTGAGTAAAACTGTACCTTCCTCTGCTACTTTTCTGTCTCCCACCTCCACCAACATACTTCTTTGGCAATAAGAAAAATTCTTGAAAGGTCAAATGCAGTCTGCTCCAGAAGAAAATGAGATTTGACCAAGGAAATAAAGTCTGGACTTTTTTATTGGTTCGCCAACTATTTAATGTCAAAATTATTCTACTTATTTTTATTAAAGTTTCCTACTGTTTTTAACTAATTTAAATGCTCAGAATTATCCCAAGGTGAGGGAGATCCAGTCCTTTCTTGTCAGATGCTGTTGCCAAAAAACAACTTGCAAATAGTAATTCTAACAGAAGATCCATTTTTAAATGCATTTCAGAGTATTCTGATAGTGAGCTGAGCTATAACCATGGATTACAGTTATCTATAGATTATCCTGATTATATCACCTGGAACAGACTGCACTAAAATACTTTATTGGTGTGAAGTTATATATTGCAAAATAATCTAAAATATGTATGAACAATTTTATCACTCTCAGACTTTTAGGGAAATCATGAAGTTAGCAATCCACACTAGCACCATTGCCTTCAAGGAGCCTGATATACATCAGTGAATGATTTGGTTCTCCCACTGCTAACCTTGACAATAAATTTAGTGCTCCATAGCTACCCAGTTTAACTGTAGCTGCACTTTCTCAAATGGTTCTGATTTATTCTGATTCCCAAGATATAACAGAAGCTTCATCTCCATTTTCACCTCCTCCCACACATGGCAATTTCTCCTTCTCTTCCAGTGTTGTGTACAGCTCTGATCCATCTGCTAATTTTTTAGATGTTTACATCTTTGTTCAGTTTGGTGCAGAGTTGTTTTTTCTTTCAAATGAAGATACTGGCCTTCTTTTCCTATTTTGAATATTGTTGCTGTGTATCGGCACATTAGAGTGGGTTATAGTCCCAACAGCTGTTTTTCTGTCTTGTGACTCTTTGTTCCCAAGGGACTGTTTGCTCTTCTAACATCTTTTCACAGCCACTTATAATAAATCATCCCTCCAAAGAAACAAAATTCAGCCTTAAATGAAAAAAAAATTACATAGCTTTGAAACACAACATACTAAAATCAAAGCAAGGAGGGAAATTTTCACCAAAATTGTGGTATCACATACAATTTTGGCTAATTCATTTTCAGTCCCAGCAACGGAATGACGAGAGACTGTGAGTGTTCAGCATGGGTAACATACTGCAAGTGGGATACAATTTTCAGAGAAGCAGTTTATATTTTTTGCATAATCCTCAAGAAAATATTAATAATAAAATGATAGTAATATTTACTATACAAACTAAAATAAAAGAATACTTTTCCAAAGTATACAAAGCACTTTTCATTCAAAGATTTTAATATGCCTTACTGCTCTCTCTTCAGAAACAGCTTCTGGGTCAGCATTCAATCCCTGTTTGCACTGCATGCCCTGGAAAATTGGTCAAAACCTGCCTTCAATGATGATGGCAATTGTCTGGATCATTTTGTTCCTGCAACACCACTTGCTTCTTTAAGCACCTCACGTCCATTTGGCCCTTCCCCATCCAATTCAGTTCCAGAAAGATTTTAGCTGTCTCTTAATCTACCAAATGTTTTCCATCCAGTCCAAAGCTATCTGCCACGTGAAATTTCATTACCACAATTTTCAAACTGAGAAGGCACTAACATTTCATTCTCACCTGGTATTAAGAGGCATCACTGCTAAGGTTTGGCTCATCATATAATTCCTAACTCCTAGCATTTATACGGATATTAGCTGCTGAAATCATGCCAGAGAGGAAGAGAGTGGGCAGGGAAGGAGGGAAAATGGTAATATAGAATGATTTTATCTCAGAGTGTGGGTGTCATCTCATTAAATTTCTTTTTGAAAAATATTTTGATGTTAATTCTGGAAAATCTCTTAGGGTTATGTTCTGCTTAGCAGGGGTTGCTCCATAAGGTCAGGCGAGGATGAATCCGTACCTATACCTATAGGAATGGTTCCTATGGTCCTCTGTGGCCTTGTGGTGCCTTAGTAGAAGTGGAGTAGTCAGACCTAGAAGGGAACCTACCCAAGTTCCATGAACCAATTTCAAATGAGCAATGAGCAAAACTAACTCTCTTTCATCCTTGGCTGAGAGACCCTGGCATCTTCCACAGATTGTGGGGAGAAGCACAGCCCTGAGTGATTTGCCTGAGATCCCAGAGTACACATTTCCCAGAGCTGGGAACAGAACATATCTCTCCTGAGCCATAAGCCTACATGTTAACATCCAGGGAATCTTTCCTCATCATCCCCTTGACCCTTTGTCAGACTTTCTCTTATATATTCATGTCTCCCTTGCACTGAGGAGCCCAGAAGAGGACCCAATACTCCAACTGTGGCCTCACCACTACTTCTCTGTAGTCTTTCCTAAGGGACTAGATTCTCCCAGTGAACATAAATGAGTTAAATATTGTAAATATTTCTGCTCCAAGTACTGGTACTCCTGTAAATCTTCACTAGGGATTTGTTGCTTCTTGTCATTATGAAAATAGTGAATGTTTGTGACTGTAACAGCTGTGTGGGGAATTTGATGGTTTCTCACATTTTCCCAGGGTAGAATCTCTCAGCTTAGGTACAAAAGCTAACATTTCCTTCAGTTCAGTAAAAACAACACATCATGCATTCCTATTCATTCTATAATCTTCTTGCTAGTTTGAGTTAGTTACAGGTTGCCCTCAGGCTAGATCTAAATGTCCAGTGGTGGCAATTTAGCCACTGCACAGCACAAAACACGGCAGAAACTCAACTGATCTTCACTGCTCTCTGCACAGTATGTAGGGCAGGCATGTCTGCAGCACCAACCTGAAGTTGTCCTGCTATTCCTACAAGCTGCCAGTCAGGAGGAGAGACAGACAAGGTTGTCTAGCAAATGTAAAATTAAAAAACTGCCCTGTTATCTTTTGACCTAAAATGTGTAAAACTTATTAACTACCTGAATATTAAGGAATTGGACCACATGCCAAGGAGGGGAACTTATACAACACAGAAATAAAAAAGTTAAACAAAACAACTTTAACCTCAAGAGTTTGGTTAAATTTTTCTTTAAATCATAGTTTTTAAGTTGTAAATATTCACCAATCACAGATAATCTACAAACCCCTATGGTTTGCATGTTGCCTGACCTGTGGCATGCCAAAGAAGCAGCAGTTTATGAGGAACTTCCATGTCAGCCATAGTGCAAGCATCACCAAGCAAAAGCACCCTGGCTGCTATGGGACAGAGATCAGTTCCTCCAATAATATAGAAACATCTTGCAGCAGAAATTAACAGCATGCAAAGCATGAATTCTGACCCCCAAGCCTCATAAAGAAGCTATATGTAGAAATCTGACAGCACACAATCATAACATTGATGTCCAAAAATGCCTAAATGCTTTAGGAGTTGTGTTACAACACCTGCATAAAGATATACAGAAGAAAGAACAAAACATATTAACAAGATATTCAGTACTGCATGTTCAATAACATGAAGTCTATCTAATTTTGTACTTCTTTTACTCCATGCTTTGGAAAATTATGTTCTTTCAAAAAATATGAAATGGAATGGTGACTACTGTTGATTTCTGTCTTCTTTAAATGTTATGCCAGAGGAAAGTGTCTGTGGCATATCATTTTGGGAGGGAAGGGAAAGGGGAAAGGAGAAAGGAGAAAGGAGAAAGGAGAAAGGAGAAAGGAGAAAGGAGAAAGGAGAAAGGAGAAAGGAGAAAGGAGAAAAGAAAGAAGAAAGGAAAGAGGAAAGGATTTCTTCCCCCAGGAATTAATGTAGTCCTCCTGGTTTTTTTCTCTCATTTCTACTGAAGCCTGAGCACAAACACAAAGCACATAGAAACTTCTCTCAAAGTTGTAGAAATAAAGCTTAATATAACTTTATAATACTGTGTGGGTATGTTTCCTCAGTGGAGAAATGTATCAGACTTCAAGGAGTTTATTTCTATAAATATTACTGAGGGAAAATAAAACTAAGCAAACCAAAATTCCACTAAAGTGTTTGGAAATTATCAAATTAAATCAATGGGGCAGCATTAGATCAAGAGGGAAAGGAATTACAACTCATCTGATGAAAACCATGTGAACTTCTGTTCAGTTTTTCCACTCTATAAGAGACTAATGTTGCTTCTTTTTTATTCTTGATTTGTTTTGTTTAACTAGTAGCACCCAATTGTCACATCTTGTTTGTGTCTATGCCAGAGAAATGCTACAGTATGAGGCTGTGAGAGAAAATAAAACTCACTTGCCAAGCAATAGCACAATTGCTTCAATAATTGCATGCTTAAGTGAACAACTGCAGGAGTTTACATCTTTTTGAAGGAAGTATTCTCCATCATTTTGTAAGGGTGATCATTACTATTTCAACTGACATGGGCCTTTTTTTGGAAAATGAGGAGGCTGCTGTTACATATTTCAGTGAAATGACGTCTGTGTTCAAGGCATTTAGAGTTTAAGGAATTGTGACCCAGTGCTGTGGCGTGGATTCTGTAGTTCCTCCACTGCTGAATTCAGTTGCACTGCTTACACTATGACTCAGTAACACTCAGTGCAGCTCAGAATATCCCATTTCTGCAAAAGATTTTAAGTTAGAAATTATGATATAATAAATTAAGAAGGTTTTTTTTAAAAAAAGGTTGTAGTATCTTTCATTGTTTTGTGTTTGCCTTACAAAAGTCAAATTTTTAGAAAATATTCAATAGTTTTTAGAGGTAGATGAGTCAACAGAATTCTTAAAATAATCATCAGCACAGATACATGACAGCACAAGCTGCCCCTGTAAACTTCAAGGTGGGATACAGACTGCAAAGGAGGAAAAGCTCTACAAGGTAATCTGACTTATTATAGGAAAAATTAAACCCATACCTTTGCTATGCAGTGCATGGCATAATACTGTTACATAATATCTCATGTAAATGTTGGCATTGTATTAACTTTTAGTACTGGGGATAATCCACGTTATCATCTGATTACTAAGACAGCACATGAAAGCAGACTTTCTGTAATTTAATTTTTTCTTCCAAATATAATCCTGTCACTATTTAGTGATGGACAAGGAGTAGCCATCTGCTCCTTAACTTAATTATTCACAGAGCTTGTTAAAATTGAGGAATCAGCATTTTGAAAAGGGGAAACTCCCTTTCTCCTCTGACCTTCCTCACCCTCTCAGGATTAAACCAAAATTAAAGTCTGGCCAATAGCATGCATGGGGTTTCTACTGCTGTTATTTGCTTTGCATTTATTTTCTGTATGAGCACCCTCACTTCTTGCAGAGACCGAAACTTAATTCTTGACTTCCTGCAGCAAAGGACCCACATTCTAGATGTGATTCACCTCACTTCTTCCCTGCACCCATCACTGTTTACCACTAGGAAAGCAATATAATTGACTGACCTGGCACATCCCCCCTCTCTTTAATCACATATCTCCCTTTGGAATGAGTGCACCAGGTCAAAACAGGCATCAGTTTGCTGAGGAGCAAACAGGTATCTGCTGCTCTTTGATAAGCTCCTGTATGTCAGCTCTTGGCTGCAGCCTTTACTTCATTAACTTAGGTCCCAGTTTTAGTCCTTTCCTCTGCACACCTCTCATCTCTCCCAGGTCTCAAATTGGATCTGGAGCTTTCCCTTCCAACTTGTGCTCTTTTCCTTCCTTGCCCAGCACCTGGGCTGGCTGTTGAGCTGATTTTTACAGTCCCATGCCCCCTTTCAGGAAGGATTGAGGCTGGTGATGGAGAAAGAAGACAGGAGGGGAAGAAAGGGCAGGAAAGTGAGGAATGTGGGGAAACAGGGGCAGGGAGGAAAGGAGTCAAGGGAGCAGGGCAGGGAGGAGAGCAGACAGGGAAGGCAGAATGGAGGACGGCAGAGAGAAGAGAAGAGAATCAGAGAAGCGGGGCAAGGACGATTGGAGGAAGAAGAGGCAGGATATATAGGAGGCAGGAAGCAGTAAGCAGGGCAAGGAGAGGCAAGAGAGACAGGTGAAGCAGAAGAGGGAGGGGAGGTAAGGGAAGTAGAGGCAGCAGGGAAAATAAGAGAGGCAGGGAACAGGATAAGGAGACAGGGAGGGAGCAGGTCAAGTAAGAGGCAGAGGAGGCAGAGAGTAGGGAGTCAGGGCAGGCATGAGGCAAGCAGTGGAGGCAGGGAACATAGAGACAGGGAAGGCAGTGAGAAGCAGAAAGAAGCAGTCAGGGCAAAGAGCAGGTAGGCAGCAGGGACACAGATGCAGGAGAGATAGGTTGGCAGACAGGAGAGGTATGTTGGGAGTCAGGAGGCAGGGCAGTCAGGAAGCTGGGCAGGCAGGAGTGAGCAGCCAGAGCTGGCAGGAGGCAGGGAACAGGAGGAGCAGGACAGGCAGCAGGCTGGGCAGGCAAGGAGCAGGACAGGCAGCAGGCAGAGAGCTTGGCTGGAAGGAGGCAGGAGACGGAGGGAATAGGGCTGGCAGGAGACAGGCACCAGGACAGGGAAGAGGCAGAGCAGGTGCGGGGGAGCAGGGCAGACAGAAGGGGGCAGGAGGGAGCGGGCAGGGAGCAGGGCAGGCAGGAGGGGGCAAGAGGGAGCAGGCAGGGAGTAGGGCAGGCAGGAGGGGGCAAGAGGGAGCAGGCAGGGAGTAGGGCAGGCAGGAAGGGGGAGCAGGCAGGAAGGGGCAGCGGGCAGGGAGCAGGAGGCCGGGCGGGAGCGGCCGAGGCCGGAGCTGTCCGCCCGGCGGTGCTGAAACGCCGCATCCCGGGCCCGGCGGGGCGCGGGAGCGCCGAGAGCCGCCCTGCGCAACCCGAGAGAAGGCAAATCCAAATACCTGCACAGAGCCGGCAGCTGCCGTGGGGCGGCGAGGGGCTGCGTGGGGTGGGTTTTTTCCCCCTGTAGATGTCCTTCCTGCTGAGCTGTGTGGGCGAGAAAGATCTCCTGGCTCCCGGGTTCCGGCTCAGATCTCTCTAGAAAACTGAATGAGCGAGCGCCAGCTCCACGGGGCTGTGATTTTTTTTTTTTTTTTTTTTTTTTTTTTTGGTAGGAGGCGTGTGCGCCAAAGCCTGGGTCCTTCCACTGCCGTCCCCCTGGGTCCTAAGCCCTCCTGCCGCCCGCCCGGCTGCCTCCTGGCGCTCCCGGCACCCCCGGGATGCAGGCTGGGAGCTCCGCGCCGCCGCGGGAGGGGTGGGAAGGGGCTGCTGGAGGCCGGGAGGGCTTAGCTCGGCGGGCTTCCACCCAGCGGCATTGGCTTCACCACCTATTTTCTAGCATCGCCTCTTTCCCAGCAAAAGTCGGGCAGAGCACAGCCTTCTGCGGCATTTACAGCAGCCATGGAAAGGTGATCTTAATGGGCCGTGTATTGTCCATGGGCTGCCTTAATGAGCATGGCAGCCTGAGTTTAGAAGAGAAGTTTGTCTGGATCAGACTGCAGGGACTGTCATCAACAGCACCCACGGCAAATGTTTAGTGAAGAATGTAAAAAACAGGACAAGTTTCACCCCTGAACTCTCTTAGCCCCTCTTCCAAGTACTTCAGGTTCAGGAATTTCCCCAGCAACATAGTAACTGAGTTTTCAGGATGAATTTGTCCTCCTTGAATTCTCACAGTGTCTCCTAGAACACTTACACATTTCTGAAATGTCCTTCCATAATTCCCTTTGATTAGGCCATCTAACTACTTCACAAACTATCTTTTGTTTGAGGGATGTGTAAGCTTTAGCTGGTGGTGTGGAAAGAACAGGAAGGAAACTTCTGTCATTTAATTAGGTTCTGAAAATCACTTTCTGTACAAGCCGCATAAGACCTATAATAAACTGTACTTGGAAGACTTTGGGTGATGTAATGACCAAATTCATACTCATCTGCTCCTATCAATACAGTAAATCAAATTAAATGTACCAGCAAAGTGCATTCTTCTTTTGTTATCTCTGTACATTGTGGAGCATAATTCCTGGGAATTGGCGGATTAAAGTCAACTGATTTTCTTGGTCTCTTTGCTTTGGACATGTTTCCTGAGTCAGTTACTGAAGGATCTTGTGTAGTGAAGATCTAGGTGGTAAATGATAAAGAACAAATTCTGCATAGGAAATGGCTAAATAGAGTAGGATTCTTCAGCACGGGGAAAAAAAAAAGGGAGGAGTAAGTGTAGATAAAATATCAGTGTGGGGTTTTTTCATCCTTCATAGTATTTGATAATAAAGAGCAGTGTGAAGAAGATGAACCTGAACAATAGCTCAGTATCATTTCCAGTTTTAGGAGTAGGAAAAATGAAACCAACTAGGATCTACCTTTGATTCAAACAAAAGGACATACTTCTTCACAAAACATTTAGTGAATCTGTGGAATTCATTTCCACAGGAATTCACACTTCAGAAAATTGTAGGACAGATCTGTGGAAGAAAAATCTATTAAGACCCTTTAAACATGAAGTCATAACCTCTGGTTCAAGAAGACCACGCTCCACAAATTGCTGAAGGCTGGAGTAATATTTGGGAAAGGATGATTATATATATGCCCTGCTCTTATTCTTCACCTTAACCATCCAGTGCTGATCACTGCTGGAGATAGACACTGTGCTAGATGGACCTTTGATCTGACCCAGTACCGGCTTCTCTGATATTCTTACATACAAAGTAGACTTTGAGAATGTGAACACAATTGGATTCCTTTCAGCTTTGCTTTCCCTTAAAAGGGGAAGATCCAGTGGTTTTGCTCTTTTCCAGAGTATACATCCAGACTCACTTGCTTTTTAGAGGAAACACACCAATATTAATGAGCAAAGGCAAAAACAATCTGTGGGGAAGATGACTTGTGTTTTTAGGATGATTTCCTGCAGAACCATTAATTTAGCCCGCAGCATGTGTAAAACTGGAATATGAGGGTTTTGCATCCTATGACCCAGCAACATTGACTGGAAGAGAAGAAGCAGAAGTTCAAAGGCCAAGAGCTCAAAAGTCTCACAAGAGCATTTGTCACAGCACTTGATGGAAAAGCATTTCTAGCCACAGGGAAGTTAATACTCATTTAGTAAGTAGTCTCATTAGATCATTATTTTCTGCATAGAGATCAGTTTGGAGATAAAAGAATAAGCACTCTGTTTTCATAATCCTGTTCCAAGCTTACACTCTTGTACATATGATAAAGATTAATGTACTAGCTGCTGTAACTACGCAGTACTTCCCTGGGAATTGTTAATAATATTAAGTGGAATGAACAGGACTCTATAAACCAACTGCCTTAGGCAGTCAAATAAGTTGCCAAATTGGATGTATGCTTAATATTTGGGGATTTAATATTTTTATTCAGTTTAATTGATGCATTTTTTTCCTCCCTTACTGTTGCTGTTAAGTGACCAGTGCCTGCTGAGGCCCTGGATGATTGACATGTACCACAATACTATGATAGAAGCAGATCTCTAAATATATTACAGCAGGGCCTTATATTGATCCCAGTGCAAATATTCTTAGGTTTGTGTCTCATCACCACTTTATCACTTCTTTATCACTTTCTTTGTACAAAATCTACTCTGTACTCCGAGACCGTGCTCCAGGTCATATCATTCTTTGCATTGTCCCAATCATTACACTTCATCTGACATTACAATCTCAGAAAAAAACAGTGTTGAAGATATAAAAGTTTGAGTTTCATAAAGGTATGTCTGGGACATTAGGAACTCCCTTGCTGGTGTGCACAGACTGAAGCTGCCTTTCTCATTTACAGTGTAGAATATACACAGATAAGAAGAGAAAAATGTGCTGGTTATCACAGTTTGCCACTGAAGACATCAGAACTGACTGCACACATGGAGGAAATAGGTCACTTTGAAGGGGAGGATATTTTTTGTAAAAGAAAAGTAAAACAGGACTTTGATATTAAATTTACTCTAAACTGACCTTTCCTACTGCCACACCTATTGATACTCTGTTAAAAAAAAAAAAAAAAAAAAAAAAAAAACAGGGAGATAACAAACTTGAAAAGGAAATATATATTTTCATCACCAGTTGAAAGGATCCAAGTACCTTAACTATCAAGGAAGCCATGGAAGGTCAGAGTAGCTGATTGCTCCATAGTTTAGGCATGATAAATAGTTTCTACTTTCTTTACAGCAAAATATTTTGTGTTTACTCAGTTAGACTAGATACACATTCTTTTGCAATATTTTTGACTCCCAAGATGTGTCATGAAACTAGGGGCTAGTCTGAATATTTCTATATCTCTGATATTACTCTCATTCATACAAAACCCAAAACCATTGAAACATTTTAATTCATCACCATAAGGAATTAATTTTTTAACCCTAAAAAAAATTCCAAATAAGTGGAAATTTGGTCTCACCCTGCCTTAAGACTGAAACAGAGATATATATTTTTGTAACACAGACACATATTGAACTTCAGCATTTTATATTCTTAGTGTATGTGCATGTATATTCCTTAAGCTTGGACCAATTAACCCCACTGTTAAGGTTGTCTCTTCCAACCTTATTCATTCTGTGATTTTCTGATATAAGAAGGGGAATAGATCCTTGATGCAATTCAGGATATACCTGGTGTCATTTACTTTCTCTGTGTGATTTCTCCAATATTAAAAATGTTTTTTACCCCTTGTGAACAGGGAATTTGAGAAATAATATAGTATTGTGTCGTGGTTTGACACGGAAGTGAATTTTTTCCAGGAAGTTGGGTCAAACCAATCAGTGGTCAGGTTTGGATATTGGCACCTGGAGTGACCACTGAAAGTATGGACACGCCTCTGAGAACACAGGGGGTTAAAAGCAAGAACTCCCAGGGGAACTCTCTCTTTTGGTTCCGGTCGTCAGAGAGTGCAGACTCTCCCCTGCCCAGCCATGGGCTGGGTGGGGGAGGGGAAGCCATGCGGCCTTGCTCAGGTAGGCCGAGGGGCTGAGGGTCTGGAACTGAGCCAGCTCCTGTGGACGGAAGGGTGGAGAGAAGCGGAGATGCCTTTGTCCTCCCCCCCCCCACCGCCCCCGGAGGGAAAGAGACAGAGAGCCTGGTGGCACCTGGAAATTTGCCGGCAGAGGAGAAGGAGAAGGGGGGGGAATGTCCAGCATGGGAGGCGGAACGCCGGACCGAGATATCAGCCGTCCAGGGAGTCTGAACTTTTAACCCTTTCCAGGAAATGAGGGCTTTTTAAAAGTATTACTCCTCCTTGATTTGTAGTGGAAGAGAGATAGTCCAGGAACTGAGATGTTAGAAGAAGAAATATTTAGGTGAGAGGAGATGATGAAGTAGCTTTTAGCTGGACTTTTCTTGTTAGCCATGGACTGAACCAAAATCTCCTGCAATGGAGACTGCATTTTAGGGGGATGCAGTGGTGACCCAGGGAGACCTGTTTCAGCTTCGAACAGCACAAGAATGGCGAGAAATGAAGAAAGCTGAAGAGGGAATGGTGATACCCTCTGTCTTCGGGAAGAAGATGAGTCCTGTTTTGGACCCCTCGGCCCCAGGGGAAAATGGGGGGGACTGTAGTCCCAGGATGAGAAACTGAACTGTTATATCTTTGGGTCCGTGGCAAAGCATCCTTAAAGGAGCCCTATGAGCAGTCTGTCCATGCACGGTGGTGAGAGCACTGTGACATAGAATAGAGAGTGTCACACTGGCAGATTTTTTTTTTCCGGGCGGTGGCCATGTGTGACAGGGAAACAGGGGGGCAGCTGTGTTTCCTGGGGGGGTCTGTGGTGCAAGAGAGACTTCTCTCTCCCTTGATAGTTTGAGTATGGATTACCTGAAGGGTGGTAATTTAATCAGGAATCCTGGGTGATGTTTCAGGGCTGGGGGTTTTTGGAATTGGGAGGAGGAGGAGGGGTGTTTTAAAAGGTCTTCATCCTGGATTTAGTTTATGTGTTTTCTGTATTAGTAGTAGTTTAATAAAGTTTTTTTCCTTTGTTATTAAGCTTGGGCCTGCTCTGCTCTGTTCCTGATAACATCTCACAGCATTTATTTAGGGAAGGCACATTTTCATGGGGACGCTGGCATTGCGCCAGTGTCCAACCATGACATTTTGGATGTTCTCGTAGCTTTAAATTTTCTTTTGCGAACAATTTGCTGCAAGTTTCTAAAATTAACAGTCAATTTTAATAATTAATTGGGAGTTCATTCTTTTTCTCTAATCTACAATTACCATCTGGTTTTATTTCCTTTGAACATAACCATACTAAAGCCCCAGTAGGCTAAAAAATAATAATGCTAAAACTGCTTAGACCCAGTAAATCATTATTCTTAAGGGAAAAGTAACTTTTAGATCACAGTTCAGAGGGATTCATGTTTTAAATCCTCCCAGGTTTCCTGAACCTTTAAAATATTTAAAAATTTATACTCAAGAACGCAAAACGTATGTAAATTGATTGTTCATATGATTTATTTAATGAGAAGGGTCCAATTTTGCCATTTTTAGTCTTGATGCAGAGAATTCACTCTTTTGCTGAGTTCACATGCAATCACCACTTCTGCCACTCTCAGAATAGCATGTAAGTGGGACATGAGCAAAGCTTTGGCCTCGAGCATGTAGAGGGGTGAAGATGAAATGTTCACAACTCCATGGGAATTACAGGACCTGGTGATGAGATCCGACACAGAGCTGGAGGCCAGCAGCAGAATTCAGGTGAAGTCAAGCTCTCAGAACTCTGATCCAGAACTTTCCCCCTCAGCTCTTCTCTGTCTCTGAACCAGTCTAAACTGGTTAGAGACAGTGGCTCTAGAAACAGATGGCTTATTTTGGGACTGTAAGGTTCATGGTGTAGACCTAGGCTGAGTAGCTTCGTTCTAAAGATCAATCAGCATTCAAAAAACTACAGATATCTCTCTGACATTTGGGTGTTGAAAACGTTGACTTTAGGCCGAGATGTGCTGTTAAAGTAAGGCGCAGATTTGGCCTCGTGTCTTCAGTCGTTTTAACTTGGCAGCACTGCTTGTGCTGGCTTCAGTGAGATAACTGTGATTTAAATCACCTGGGGACCTGCTTCTATTGAGTTCAGTTACTTAAAAAGTCAGTGCTACTGCTACTCTGGCTAAACAATAAGGCAGTGTCTTGCTAAAAAACTAAGTGCCCTTTTGCAGAGAGAAATAATTTGTGAGTTGTCAGGTTTTGCATAGCTGCTACCTAAATTATAAGACCTTTAAAGAATAGCACAACAAAACTTTGCCATACTGTCTAAGATGAATATCAGAAATAATGTTCTTCCTGATGCTGGGGTAAGGCAGCCTAAGGTAGGCTGGTAGGGCAAAAAAACGTGTACAAGGAGGTAAGTAGTCCAAAAAGTAGATGAGTTCCTCAAGGTTTAGGATGACTGTTAAAGAATTGATTCAGAAAAGTCCTCTTGGGAAAAACCTGGCTGATAACTGCTTCTTTGCTGCATTGGGATCAGTTTGCACATAAGCAACACTTCAGTCTGATTTGTAGCATACTGATCTCATATATGATTTGTTAAAAGCTTGAAATATGTAAGCTGTTTAATGTCAATTCTCCAGTGTGTTCAGGGTTCCTAGGCGTTCCAAAGTCTGTTGTATATTTCCCTTTCTGTATAATAATTGCAACTTGCTCCTGTGCATTTGGCCAAAGTAGCTTTAACAGTTGAGCTCAAAGTGTGAGAATGGAACACGTGAAGTGATAAAAGATGATTTGAAGGTTGGTAGTTGGATTGGAATAGTTAGAGATGAGGCAAATAATAGGATACTCATCTGATTTCTTAGTTTGTTATGTGATGATTTATTTCTGAAATGATTTTAAATGAATGGTGTACATAAATGCATGCAGCTTTGGATGGCAATAACATAAATCAGCAACAGTAATAATGACTGTAAGTTCTTGCATGTGTAAACAAGCATATGTGCAATATAAATTCTATTATCTCAATGCCACTGAGGATATAGAATAATCTCACATTTGTGACTGAGTAAAAGCATAAATTTTTGCTGGAGATATAAACAGATGGAGGACATAATGCTGCACTGGATAGCTGAAGTCTGTTGAAAACTGAAGAATGTGGTGTATTTGTATACATGTACAAAAATAGAGACAAGAATTATGGCTGCAATCCTCAGCAGATATAAATCAACCCCATTTTGCTGACTGTGGTGGAGGTGTGCTAACTAGCCAGCACAGGAGTAAATCTCTGTATATAAAACAACTGTTACACCCATTAGTAGTTTGATGTTTTACATTATTACTTCAACCAGGAGCATAAAGGATGTATCAATCTGCTGAAGCCACTCCACAGAACAGTTGTATTCTTCCTGGGATTCAGCACTGGAATCAGGGTGTAAACAGCACCAATATCATCTTACAAACACTGGGTATGTTTTAATGTCATCGAGGAGCCCTGGCACAATCCACCTAGAATATATATCCAACAGTGGGGCATACAGCAATCATGTACTTTTTAACAGGAGGGAGGTATTTTGCTTGTCATAGCTGGTGAGCCCCGAGGGAGGTGAGGTGCCTGTCACCCTGGTTCCCAATATATGCTGATTCAGTCATTAAAATGTGCATTCATCTTCCTTCTCCCAAGACCTAGCTGTGCACAGCAGGTTTAACTAAATTGCCAATAAGAAAGCCTCTTAAATCATCTGCAGTCCTGACTGGCAGCCTCACAAGCAGATGCAGCAACTGATCCTGAGGCAAACGGAGTCTGTTCAGCAGCAGCTTTGCACTTCTGTGTGTACCAGCTAGGTTGTTTTGTTTTTTTTTTTTAATCATTAATGGGCGAGTACCTTGAATACAGAGGGGGGAGGGACAGAGGAAGAATGAGAAAAGCATTTGGGAAGGGAAAGGTGAGACTATCGGAAAATCCTCATTTCCTTTTCCAATGTGGTACCCTCTCTGCAGCTGTAGGACAAAAGGAACAACCCCTTCTCTTAAGTCTCTTAAGCCCCTAGCTTCAGGGTATGGAGAACTATTAATCAGCTTGATCTCATGCAGCAAGGACCTGCAGGAGGGCAGGCTGGAGAAGTGCCAAGGACTGTCACTTCACACAGCCTGAAAAATCTCCTCCCTTCAGCTGAGATTTTAATGGCTCTGGGACATGCCTGTCTGTGTATGTGCATGTATGCATGTAGAAGAGAGAGGAAATGTATTCTCTTGTCACTCTTCCATCTCTCACACACACTGCTGCAAAAACTTATTTTTTCCTATGTGTACATGAAACGTGGTTTCAGTAACTGTTTGCAAAAGTGCTGGAAAGACCTGGTTCTGGCAGGAAGCCCTCACTGTCAGGCATTGTTGGAGTCTATCACGGCTGCCAGATCATCTCTGGAGAGGCATAAAATCCCAGAAACTCTTTAATCAGGTGTTCAAGCCCAGTTATTGCCTAACTAGCTGGGCACAGTTAGCTGTGCTTCTCCTTTAGTAAAATGTCAAGATTTAACTGTGGGCTGTGGTTTTCCAGAGGGAACTGTGTCTGGCCCTCCTTGATACAGGGCTTACGATCAATCCCATGAAATCATGCAGCAGTTTACTCCACACTAATGCTAAGGTTAAATTATTGGTCTGTCACTCTTCCTAGGATGTGGTGCCTGCACTGGACAAAAGCCGAGAAACCATCATTAAATTGAATTGGCTCTCTCCATGTACCGGACATCTCGTTGCAGAGCAGACACTGTCCAAGTCCTGCTGTTGATTGTTAAGTGCCTCAGACCTCCAGCAGCCTTCAGAACATGTCAAATACCCTGCAAGGGTGAATAACCAGGTGGTGGGTGAATAACCATATGATGGAGTGGCTCAACATGGGTATTTGTGTGTGACACAGTTGCAGTCTCTCTCCTCTCACATGTTTTTTTGTTTTTTTTTTTTTCCTGGGGAACTGCAGTAAAATGTGAAGAGGTGGCAAGTATCTACTTGTCTTAGATTTTGCTGAAAACCATGTGCTTTTCAGCACCTCTGAAAAGCTATAGACAAGTGTAAAACCTGAGGAAAAAATGGAAAAGCATGTAGTACTCAAAATATATTAAAAAAAAAAACAAAACCTCCTTGAATTCCAAACAAATCCCCTTAATCACATAAGCTTATGAGATCTGGAAAACATTAAGAGGAAAAAAAGAAATTAAATGTCTTCCAAAGTGGTACTCAAGATGGGAGGACTTTGCTAGCAGATTTGTACATTGCCAGACAGTAACTTGTCTCTAGCAAGATCAGAAGAAAGAAAGGTACTTTAGATCTCCAAAGAAATCACTCCACTCTAAGCCACTGAGGGGAGGGATCTGGTAAAAAAAAAACGAGCCCGAGGGAGACCTCATGAATAATTGGTGTTCTAGTGATGAAAGCATCAGTAGTTGATGGTAGTGAGCGCAAAAAATTATTTTGTCTCTTTTGCACCATCTTTAGTGTGAAAAAGACTCTCTGTTTGCAGACAAAAGATTTCCATGCACTTGGTATTAGCACCCTATGTCTGATTGCCCAGTTATGTTTGCTGACTTTTCTTCCTATAGGCAAATGTTCATCACATAAAATCAGATCAGAGATTCACAGAATCAATCAGGTTGGAAAAGACCTCTGAGATCATCGAATCCAACCTGTGACCGAACACCGATACATCAACTAGACCATGGCACTGAGTGACACATCCAGTCTTTCCTTAAACATCTCCAGGGACGGTGACTCCACCACTGCCCTGGGCAGCCCATTCCAATGTCTAGTCACTCTCTATGAAGAAATTCTTCCTGATGTCCAATGTGAACCTCCCTGCTTGAGACTATGTCCTGTTATCCTGTGATGACAGGAGTGGATCCCTGGGAGCAGAGGCTGAACCCCGCCTGGCTACAGCCTCCTTTCAGGGACTTGTAGAGAGGGATGAGGTTTCCCATGAGCCTCCTTTTGTCCAGGGTAAACAATCCCAGCTCCCTCAGATGCTCCTCATCAGACTTGTGCTCCAGATCCTTCATCAGCTCTGTTGCCCTTCTCTGGAGCTGCTCCTGTGTCTCAATGTCTTTCTTGCAGTGAAGGGCCCAGAACTGGGAATAGCACTTGAGCTGTGGACTCACCAGTGATGAGCACAGAAGGAAAATCCTTTACAGATCACTGTAAAGGGTGTAGAAACTACAAGACAGCTCCGGTAATTTCAGCTTGTTTTCTATGACAAAAATTCTGTGACAAGTTTTCTTTAAAAAAATCAGTCCCACAAAGCTTGAATTAAATATGTGGTAATGAGATAACTTCTCAAAAATTAGCACATTCCCTAACAAGTAGTAGATTTAAACCAATAAGTTAGTGATTTGATGTTACAGAATAAATCAAAGATTAAAGGCTTTTTCTGGGACCATTTAGGAAAAGAATATGAATAGAGGATGCTAAGGAATTTGAACTCAATTTTAAAGCAAATTTGTTTTCCTTCTTAAGTTCACAGCTAAATCTCTCTTTTCTGTTGGTTACAAAGCTCTCTTCTCACCCTATGTTAATTTGATTTTCTCCCTGTTTTTTTGTTGCCTTTTTTCCTTAACATTGCTTTTCTAGGGGACAGGACAGCTACAAATGCCAGTGTTTCTTTATAGAGAGCAATGAATTTCCAGCTAATTTTACTTTTTTAGGCCAAGAAAACTATCTCAGGGAGGACACATCTCTGTTGCACCATGGACTTTTACTGTCTGGGGCCTACAAATCCATCAAGCAGGGCACAGCACTGTGCAGGGAATCAGTCCAGACCCGTAGGCATGATAGGGACATTTATGTAGCCAAATTCTCTTTGCACTCAGAGAAAAAAAAATCCTGTCTCCAGCTCTAAGAAAATCCTAATAACTGATTTGACATCATTTCCCATTTGAAACTTTTCAAATAAAGAAAAGAGGTGATATTTCACACGGTTTTTGATTAATGTCCTGCACATTATGCTATACCAGGAAATTTTCCAGCTGTGGCACTTACTTTTTTCATGACCACACTATACTGGTGGCTCATAATCTTCCTGTAATCAACAAGTGCCCCAGGGTCTCCCTCCTTCTCTGTCATTTTCCTATGAAACTCCCAATTTGCAGAAGTTCATGTTATAAGCTCATTAAGTGTATGACTTTGCACATTATGCAATTAAATTTCATCCCATTTCTAATACTCTACTCTCAAGGTCATTTAGTTTTTCCTGTACAATATTACATTCTCCCTCTCTGTTGAGCTTTGTGTCATCACCAAACTTCATTAGTACACGCCAACTTCTTATCAGGGTCATTAATGAAGATGTTAAAAAATCAATCCCAAATGTTTAAGGATTTCCACTAGTGGCAGTTTTTTCCAGACTAATTATTGTTTCTTTTCTTTTGCTGATTCTGAACTCATATTTGTGTTAGGTATTGGTAGCTAGCTACAAATCAGGCAGATGAGATTTAGTCTTTGATTTAGTGGTTTTTTTCATGTATTTTTGTCCTGTATTTTAAACAGATTTAGTCATCTTTGGTATCAAAAGGTAAAATAATCATCTAATCAAACTACCACTATTAAACCCATATTATATGTTGTTCTAGTTTCTACTCAATTTCCGGTTTTTAAATATTCATCACTTCAATATCTGTGCTAATCTTACATCTAATTCAGATTAAATTCTTGATTCAGGATTATTTGCCTCTCCCTATTGTACAGATGGGTAGTGTGTTTGGTGTTTTCTAGTCAGATGATGCTCCTCCATTCTCCATTAAAAATTCACTTTTTTTTCCTTTTGCATTTCAGTGTGTAAATCACCTTGTTTCTCAAAGGAGCATATTAAGCATTCTTACACCCAGATGTGGTCATCTCTATCTCTGTGCATTCCTGCCTATTAGTCATTTGCCCTCTGCATTCATCCCATCAGTGTCATATTTCTTACTGAAAAATGAGGCAAAGTATTAGTCTGGATTTGGAGTCCTATCATTATTATGTTTCATATTTAGCCTGTACTCATTACACAGAGGACTCACTTCATTATTTATTTGCATTATGAGATTTTCACCAATTATTTTCATTTGATTTGCAAGACCTAACCTTGTTTTTCTTATCCATTTGTACTCCTACTGCTTTATTGTTTAGAACAAGCATGGATTACAGTCATTTGTCAACTCCAAATGATATACAGTTCTTCCCTCCACTGTTACTTCTAGTGCACTTTCTCCATCACCTTTATTAATAGTCCTCAGTGAGACTGCTGGTTTGTGGCACCTCGGTAATGCAGCTGGAAGTACAAAGGTGTATGAACTCCTGCCAGCTCTCAGAAACTGCTGGGGCTGCCCTTGGTTCCCTCTGGATACATCAATCTGTGGCTTCCAGGGGGGGACAGAGCGAGCAAGAATTTCTGGGAAAAGGTGGGATGGTATGAAGTGTGGGCTCATTAAAATCAGACAAAATCTCTTCAAACTGGAATGTCTGGGGTTTGTGAAGTCTACCCGAGAACCAACATTTTTTTCTTTGCTGCTCTTGGTATTATGATATTTAACACTGGCACATCACCACAGGGTATGAGAATGTTGCATACAAAGGCTACTATGCAAGCATTTGGAATGTGCTGGGAGAACCCATTTGTATGACACGTTTCAAGGAACAAAATTAAAACACTGGTTTATATTCAAGGCGCTGAGGGATGGCTGAACATATGCCATGAACATATAAAGTTGCCACCTCTCAGCAGAGAAACCCTAACATATAGGATATGAATATACTCACCAGTTTAGCTTGTTTCCTTTGACTTTAAAGCTCAATGGAAGAGCAACACTTCATAGATGAAGTGCTCTGAGAACCCACAACTGACTGGTTATTCCAAATTCCTGCTAACTTGCCATAGCCTGATGGAAGGCATCAGTCCTCAGTGTAGTTTCTGTTAATTCAGTGCCAGCTGTTACTGCTTATAACAGTAAAAGGATAATCCTGAAGTACTGACACCCCAGTTTTGGGATTCAGGGGGTCTGTATCTTATTCCTGTCTATCTCACAGATCTGTTAAATGACAGTGAATAAAATTGTTACTCTGATTTCTTTACATTTCCTTCTCTGTAGACTTAGAACAGCAGTGCCAACCTAGAGCAGGGAGATTATAAAGGTCCTAATTCTTTAACAGGGGTAGTGTGATTTCTGAATCATTAAAAAAAGTATAATATATTCACAGGTCAATATATTATAATGGTAAATAAGCTACACATTTTGAGGATTCATTGTATAACTTTTTTTTTTTTGAAAGCGACTATTTTAATTTTTAAATAACAGTTTCTCTTAAGCAAATGCTTCTGTGTCTTATAATAGCAAGAAGTGACACTACAAAACAACAGTTTGAGACAGAGCCAAGATATTTTCTACTCCTTTAAACTGGAACAAGAATTTCTCAGCCTTGAAGCATGACAGCTATTCAGGAGTCGATTTTTCTGGCTTTGAAATCTGACTTGTACTTAGCTATGGGATCTGACAAGTTTCTGCTGCCTTATATCATCCCTGCTCACCTGGCAGCACAGAAGAAGGTGTCGCACACTAATCTTCCAAGCTGAAGCTCCACTGAGAGGACAGTGATGAATGTCAGTTTGAGTCTATTGAGCTTGTGGTGGGTGGGCAATGGATAAAGGTTAGATAAATAAAGCAGCAAGAATTATAAGATGAAATATAGTCTATTCATTCTAGTGTATTGCATATAGTCTGATTCTTTGTGTAGTCAAAATGAGGTTTTCTTGACCAAACAGTGATCTTTCCTAAATCAGCTGTCCCTACAAGCCCATGTCCCAGTGAGGTTTTTGTCTACTTGAATTACTGGCCCTGGCAGAGAGTTCCATATCTCTACTAGGAGGAATATGGTTTTGGGAAAATAATAACCACTCTGCAAGAAAACAATCATCCTTTGACTTATATATCCCTACACCCTGCTGACTGCTCTTGTGAGTAATCTCCAGCTATGCATGAAGGCTCAGTGTATCATTCCTTAGGCAAACAAATTTCAACAACAAGATGAGCACAGTGAGTGATTTTTAAACACTTCTAAAGCTGCCAAACCAAATAAAAATTCCTTCAGACCAAGGCTGCTCATTGATGCCCCTTCAAAGGTATTTTCATGATGTCTTCAATTAGGTTGTGGATCAATACAGTTGTACTCTGTGGGAATATTTTGGTTCATCATATGGTGCAATTATCCATGACTACAGACACAAAACCAGCAATCACTGGCCAACTGAACATGTGTTAATTGGAAGCGCGAATGCTCTAAAACAACCAACAGCACCAGTTTCTTACATAACCACTGCTTCTGTATTTCCTTCTTGTTGTGGATACCTCTGTGTTGTGGATGCAGCTAGGGTGAGGGTTTCATTCCCTACTTCCACTTTTGAGGCATTGCTCAATGCCACATGGTACAAGGCACAGCCTTTCTTCTAGATCTCATCAGTCACTTTCAGTAACGGCAGTGCCACAGCTACCACTAAGTTTCAACTCCCTCTTCTTGTACTCACTTTTCCTTGTAAAAAAAAAAAAAAAAAAAGAGGGAGGAGGCTGTTTCATTAAAGCAGCCTATTAAATCTACCTGATATTTTTTTTCATGGTGTTATTTTTGTTAAGCATGTATAGCAATTCAAGTCTGTATTAAATAATGATAATATATCTTTCAAAAAATAAACTGTGGTGTGTTTCAAAGCAAGGAGAAAGGCATCCCATCTGCACAAAAGAAATTCAGTTAGACACAACCCCAAAAATCTGCTTGAGATTGAAAATAAGAGGGAAAGTAAGTTCAGAAAACGCTTTCAATATCAGAGATAACTGCTTTTAACTGCTACATTTATTGTGAAAAGAGGAGATAATCAAGCCAGCTGATCTGTCAGAAAAATGAAACAGTCACAGATGACAGAATCTGGCTAGATAGGGTGGATATGCCACTTTTCTAGTGTGGAATGTGTCTGAGGGATTTTAGACATTAAATCTGCTAAAACACCCACTGAAAAGCATACCCTGTTAACCTGAATTACTACGCAACCAAGATGTGGTTAGGGACCTATGGGCCTGAGATGCTCTCCTCTCCAGCTTTTGGCTCTGGATTGCTGATCTCTGGGCAGAACCTCCCCTGGAGTCAGAGTTCTGAGCCTATTCCCCCCTCCCTGCAGGAGGCAATCTGACTAAGTTAAGGAGTCTAATTGACTGACTCCAAAGTCAACTCCCTCACTCATAATAAAAATTATGAAGAAAGCTAGAAGGAATATTCTGCCCACCAAGCTTTCCCTTGGGAGCTGGGGCTCTTTAGTTTGGCCACATCTCTTCTTCATTACAGCTCTGTGAGTCCAGCCTAAAGACATCCTTGGTCCTGACCCCAGCCCTGATCCTGGCAGACTGACTAGACTTCCCATCCGGATCTTGGATCAGCCTAACTATAGTGGGTTAGCAGGGCTGTCACTGGACTAATGCTGAACCTCATCACTGTCCCTGGACCTGATCCTGACCCTGCCTGGCTAAACTTCCTGACTTCTTGTTGGGGAGGTCACAGACCCTGCTTGTCTTATTGCCACCCTCTGCTCCTGCCCTTGCAGAGCAGCTTGTCCTTGCTGCTCCCTGACATCTGGAAAGCATAAACCCACATTCCTTTTTACAAAAAATAGATGTTTAAAAGACACTTTGTGGCTCTAAATATATACCAAAGCATCCCAGAGGTCACAATCTAGGGCTCTGTGGCTGAATCATGAGAACACCACTGCAGCAGAATATCACAGACTCATAAAAGCATTTTCTGGGAAGGACTTCTGGAGAAGTCTAGTCCAGTCTCCTGTTAAAAGTGTTAAGATCATGTCAAATCATCTGTAGCTTTGTCTATCTCAGTTTTTGAAACATCCAAGAATGAAGAGTCTCTGTACAACCTCTTTCAGCAGTACATTGCCCTCTTTCTTCTCTTAAACTTCACCTCCCAAGGTGCAATTTATGGGCATTTATGGTTGTAATTGGTACAATACTTCAATTTCTCAAGTTGCCCTGAAATCTTTCAAGTCCCTTATTTATAGAATCACTAAAGTCCTTCTGGTACAAAAGTCTGAGTTATCCTCTGGGCCATGTCAATGCTCTAATATGCTCTCTTTCATTCTGGTCACTTCACTACTTGTTTGGTGTTTGTTACTTTTTTTTTTTTTTTTTTTTTTTTAGTTTTAAAAATATTCAAAGAAAGGTTCATAATTTCTTTTAAAATACACATGGAAAATGAGATCCCTGCAGTACATTTATACCTTTCCAGCAGACTGCTGAGAGGGTGGACTGGATACAGCAGGCTAGGATATTGCAACATGTGAAAAAGTCCATCTTATTGGGTACTTGCTGGGCAGGTGAGAGAGACATGCACAGCCCTGGCCACAACGCCTGATGGAATTGCCTTTGATGGATCTAAACATCAACCCACTCATGGGTTTTGTTTAAGAGATATTCAGTTGTTCCCATCCAGAACAGATTCCAGGACAAATCTAGTCTGCATGCTGTGCTCCTGGTCAGGGAAGTGAGACCCCAGAGTGAAACAATGAGTAATCCAAGCTGACGGGCTAGTGACCTGCTGACCCTTAGATAAAGAGCTCATTATTGATGCTGTTAACACAGGGAAAAGAGTGATCCAAATCTTCTTAAGTATTTCCACTAGATGGACAGTTTGTCAGGGAGCAAGACATCATGATTGACATCTCTTGGTGAGTGAAAAGGCTGCATTGGCCAAGTGTCACTTTTATTTCAGTTATGTGACACTTAAGGCGTACTTTACCAATTTGTCATTGCTGCATTTTGCTCAAATGCTCTGTTAAGTATTTAGTAAAATAAATACCATAATGCTGTTTATTCTTTTGGAGTCAAATGGAATTGTAGAACTACAGAGTTTACTTTTGATGAGGACTTACTACAGCCTGATACGCATGTTTTGGAGCATGGGAAAAATAATGACAGGGAAAACCAGCAGAAGTGTCCCCTTTCAGTATTTCCTGTGTAAGAATTCTGAGTAGAGCCCTCCATACCACTTTCTTTCTGAAAACTTAATGACAGATTTTGGTAATGCAGAGATTGTTTTTGCTGATGTTGTAGGACCTCATCAACATATCTGAAGAATGTGGTGAGGGACTCTCCAGTCAGTTATCAAGCTTACAACTATTCTTTCAGGAAGGGACTCCATTGCTTTGGAGAACTCCAGGCCAACTGCTTTGATGGAGCTAGTGGCAATTTTTCTCAAACTCTAAGTTGTGGCAGCACTGAATACCAAACCAACACTGAACACCAAACAGCAAATGATGCAGCTGAGGAAAAGGGAAAAGAAAAAGCACAGAAACATAGTGTTGGGTGCTTCAGACTATGACAGTCAGACTGTTGCCAAGATTGAAAAAATGTTTAAAAGCTTATATAATAGACATTTACAACTAATATTATCACTGGATTTCCCAAATGTAGGCTGTGTTCCTTTCAGGCAAGCACATTCAGTTTCTACCTTATTTTTGCCCTCAATGAATCATAAATACTGACTCAGAGAGACGGGAAGTGCTTGATAGCTATTTCTCTTCCACATTTGGAATAAAGCAGGCACATGCTTCTTCCCTTAGGATATGCTGGATAAAGGACATCTGTGACAAGGAAGGATAAGAAATCTGCTAAAGAAGCCCAGATAATATAAATTAAAGTGGAAGCTGGTGAGGATCTTCCTGAGCACACTAATGGTCAAGCAACTTGAAGAATGTAGTGTACAAAAGACAGAAGGAATATTGGGTCAAATCCTCATATTTGAAAGGGGCTTGAAGACTTCAGCATTTATTATCTGGTTAGCCTAACATTACCAGCATGGAAAACAAGGAATTTCATCTGAAGCAATGTACCACAGAACTTAATTTATAACTACCCCAAAACAACCCCTCCCACCCAAAACACTCCAACCCTAAACCTTTGAAAAGACCACAGCATAAAAACTAGGTTTTTTTTCTGAAAACAAAATAAAATAAAATAAAAAGAGGTTCATTGGTTGATAAAGACTCTCTGTTGACTATCTCAAGGCATGGATTCAATGCCATATAACCTCTTGGCTAAAACTTCACACCCCGAGAATGAGGGGCTCTCTTATGATGTGATGCATCACTACTCTCTACATCTTTAGGAGACATCTCTTCGAGTGGATCTGCTCTTCCTGTCTGACCCATTGGAAAGTGTAGTGATGAATAAAAACACCTTTAACAATAACAAATGCCTTTCTATTCTATCCAGGAAAGGGAAAGAGAAATTAAGGTACAGCTATACAGGTTCTTGCAAAAGGCTGCTGCTCAACTTAGCTCAGCTTAAGTGTCTTTCTACACTGATGACATTTGGCTTGCACTTATGTGTATTTGAATCTCTTACCTGTATTTATCTAACAAGCCTTTTGTTCATGTGTCAATAGAGCTAGAATCTTGCCTCAGGATTATCTTACTTTATTGCTGTAGTGCCTGGTACAGCAGATAAAGCTTCTTATAAATTATAAATTCACATAAATAAAGCAGCTTAATTAGGTCTCCAAAATGGAGACCAGAAGTCAGCTGTAGATTTTATGGACTCTTAAGAAGCAGTGATGGATTTGAAAGTTGGGTGGTCACTCTGCAGGCACTGTCTTATTTTAGAAGTCTGAATGGAGAAAATGTGAGATTTCAGATGGGGATTGCTCAGCAATGTGCCCTCACAATTCACATTAAAAACAGTGGCTGAATTCTGCATTTCTCAAACATCTGGGGAATCATTTAACACACACCCTTTAAGGCCTCTTAAAATCCAGTGTAATGAGGGACATGCAGGGATGGATTTATACAGCTTCTAGATGTATTCCTGGAAGAACATGCCTCTATATAAAAAAATGTGAGGAAGATTTGACAGTGTATTCACAAAGGAAACAGCAGGTTCTGAAATTAAATGAGGCAATAAGCTTTCAGCTCAGAAATCTCCTGTGAGGTACTGTAAAAACAGCTACAGCACCAGGTAGTGCGATGTCCTCTGATCAAATGAACTGTAGGACATGAACACAGAAAAAAACTGGATCAGATAAGCAGCCTGCTCCAGGCTGCTTCCCTCTGTGACAAAAATATGTGCTTCATCCCATGACTTTCCTGGCATTGTCTGCCACAAAAGGCTTTTCTTTGTTAAGGACAGAAAACACCACATGGTAATGTGCCGCTCCCCACCTGATGATGCCTGTCCAACATCCTTATCCACACCAGCCAAAGTGCAGATGCATCTGCCTGTGTCTGCAATGTATCATTGTTGAAAGCATTTCAGATGGCTGTGTTGGCAAATGCTGGGTTGGCTAAACCTAGCTGTAGGCATGAGGTAATTCTCCATGTGAATTCAGAATATTCAAACAAATACACCTTAGCCTGTGTGAAACCATGATGGAAAGGCATGCACACTAGCTACAAAAATAAATACAATTATTAGATGAAACCACTCTACCTCTGTCTTAAATACAGGAAAATCAAACCTAAGGAGTTCTGACTGATTCCACAGGTTAAGTCTCAGGAAGCAGACTAGAAATTTCTATCTTATATTAAACATATAAACATGTTAGAACCCTGCTAACTGCTCTAGGCCTATTCTTTCCATTTTCTTCCATGTTAAGTGTCATCAGTAAATTCCAGCACGAGCAGCTTGCTGCCACTTTGATTAATACCAAACTGACTATAATAGTCACAACTCTATCTTCACACAGTTATAGCCATTTCAAAATAGTCAAATAACCAGCCAGTATGGCATGTTATATGCTGCTAGTTCAATATGGCATAAACTTGCACAGCCCCCAGCAGAGCACTGAGCAGGGTTGTGTATGGCATTGCACACAGAGCCAGGCATCAGCTGAGACACTAAAAGCAGTGGACACATTTAAGCTGAGATAAAAGTACAACCCTTAAAATGCTGCTTGTCACTCCTCAGTCACTGTAAATGTAACCAAACAGAAATTACTATCAATCTTTCAACAGCTACAATAAGGAACGTGTTGGCATGTTGTGCTAAAATACCCTTGTGCCGGGCTGCTTTCAACACAGTGTGTTATTACTGGTAGCCTTACAACCAGGGACAGGTGGGAAAAGAAAATATTTACCACAGACTGCTCCAAAGAACTGCCTAATTGCTTTTAACAGAAGTGAACACCCTGTTCCCTGGTTTTCAGAGTGGCTGCAATGGACAGAGCTCTACAGGAGAACGTACAAACCCTTAGGTCACAGTACCTTGTACCAAAGATACAAGAAGAACTGGATTTAAAAATGGGGTTTAAAACACAAATTTTCTTTACATTCTTTAATCTGCTTATGTTGAGAGACAACAGTTTTCTTATCTATAAGACTTCTTTACTAGAATTTTATTTTTTGCAGGCATGAATCCAAATTAATTTCATTATGGGAGCTCTTTGGGATAATGGAAATAATTTCAAAACAAAACAGATGCAAGCAAAAGGTGGTTGAAGTCAGGTGGGGGTTGGTCTCTTTCTCCTGGCTGCAACTGACAGAAAAAGAGGACACATTCTTAAGCTGTGCCAAGGGAAATATAGATTGAATATTAGGAATTTTTTTTTTTTTACAGAAAGAGTAATAAAGTACTGGAATGGTCTGCCCAGAGAGGTGGTGGAGTCACCATCCCTGGATGTGTTTAAAAAAAGGTTGGATGTGGCACTCGGTGCCATGGTTTAGTTGAGTTGTTGGGGCATGGGTTGGACTCGATGATCTTGGAGATGTCTTCCAGCCTAGTGATTCTGTGTGATTGTGTGTGTGAAGCACATGAGGAAAGAGGAATCTGAATACTTCAGGTCAATTCCTTTCTCTATGGTTCCAGTTTTACACTAGATCACAAATCTGCGGTGAATGGCAACTGAAAGGTGAAGATGTTTCGTTTTCTCATATTGGTTATTTGCAGAATCTTGATGTTAAAAGACAAAGGGAGACGTATTAATTTATGTAACCACACCAAAATTTATCTTTCATTATAGAAATTATTCTCTCATTAATTATTAGGGAAATATCACTTTTATGGTGAGGCTATTAGAAACAGTAATTGGACTATTCTTCATGTCATAAATTTAGTACATTGTAAATGAGCAGTCTATATTAACATTTAAAAGAACCATTCCTACTTAGTAATAACCCAAGAGGTGCAGGACAGGTTCAGTGAATTGATAGAGAAGTGGGAAGAATTGATACTTGAAGCAAAGGCCACTTATCCCACTCAGCCAATAATCCCCAGGAAGAACATTGTGCCAAGATTTGAAAAGATAGAAGAAAGGTTTCATTTTTGGGTGAGTGAATCTTGCATCTTGAACACATTGAAGAACAGATGCATGCAGTCACATAAAGATGTTGTTATTTTTTCATACTTTTACATTTGTATGCTATTGGATAGAGCTGGCTGAATACTAGCAGATATTTAAGGCACCTACCTTCGAAGTTCAAAGATTTCCACCATTTTGGAAATGGTGGAATATATGTTTGCTTGTAGCTTGCAAAGCACTGGAATGAGAATCAATAATGAGTTTTTATCCAGAGCTCATTTGTGACACTGCGTAAATCAGTTCTGTGAGTTCATTGCTAAACATCTGCAGAATGAGGATCAATGAATGCAGAAAGAGAAATCCAACAAATCTTGGTCACTATGTTAATTAAAAAAGACAGTTACAAAGGATTTTGCAATCTGTAGAAAATTAGAGTAAATAATCAGATAGGATGAAAACAGAGAAATACAGTTTCAGTTAATACAGTTAGTTCAACTAATACAGTTATGTCAAAGCTCTGAGAAAATTAGTGGCAGTTTTTAGAACATATGAACACAGATTTATAGTGAATATAATAATCCCCTGATGACTTTAGTCTGAAAAAGATCCTAGAAAATGCAGAAAAGGTCTGTGGTAGGATAGCGTGAAGGTTAAAGCCATGAGGAGGACTAGACACAAATTAAAAGGGAAAGGTACAACTGAGAGTGGCAATGTCCTGAGTGTATCAAACAACAAAACATGAAAAACAGGCATTTGAACATAGTTTAGCCTATAGATTATGACAAGGAAGAGAAATATCCTTACTGAAATGCAACAGACATAAAATAGCACAAATACTGCATTTTCTACCAATTAACCTGTGTGAATTGTTGTCACAGGACTCCACTGAAGGAAAATAGAGAAGTAAATTCCTGAAAAGAGGAGCATCTGCAGCTCAGCCTGAGATGACCATGGAATAAGAACTATGAATCCTCATGTGTTGCAGTATCAAGCCAGGGCCAGCTGGGTCTCAGAGAAAAGTTCTTTTGTGTCCCAATAAGAGAAGGGAGCAGAAGTGCTATGGTTGAAGGGCAGATGTTACAATAAAACTCTGCTTTGTAATGGCATCACAGCTTTTGTCACTGGTTTTACACATCTGGAGGATAGGATTTGGTTATTTACTGAGAAATGTAGTATTAAAATGCTAGCATGCATGTTATACCTTTTTCATGCAAGTGATTCATATTCCTCTAAATCACTAAAACTATGAGAATGTATTTAGCTTTTTATTGATTCCAGGAAGTGAAAAAACTGAATGGCATTGAGGATTTTACATTGAAATCAAGTTACCTATGTATTGCAAATTACATTGAGTTTTTTATCTTTCAATCCAAAAGCAAAAACTATTTTAAAACAGATTGTTGCTTAGTGGTTAAAACCAAGATGAGGTCTTGGTTATTCTAAATTATATTCTCAGCTCTGAGTCAGAACTCTTGTGTGAATTCAGACAAGTTATTTAACTTCTATGCATTTAAATTTCCTCATACCTGAAAAATGGATCTGCCAAATGAAGATGCTGCTGAATCATTAAGTGCATTCTGTGTTCCAGACGTGAAAACTTTATGGAAATGCAAAGTGTTATTACTGAGCTTTGTTTTGAAGCTGACAAATGAGTCAGATTCCTCTAGCTGTCACCCCACATAAAATAAATGTAATTATATAGTAACATCATAGCTAGGGACATTTATGTGAGTGAAATTCTGGAGTTGCTTTCTGGTATCCCAGATACAGCTTGGCATACTTACACAGGTGTATAGTGGGAATTATGGTACACTGTTCCCTTAAGATGATTGTTTGGGGTTTATTCTGCCCATGTCTCTCTTAATCTCCCTCTCAGGTCATCTCTAAACAGTTCCCAGGTCACTGGGCTAGTCACAGTTTTCACATTGATAAAAGACCAAAACAAGGTATTTCCCCTGCATTGCATGAAGCAGTGCCGTGGATGTCAGGTGAATTCAGGCCAGAAGCTGAATTCCTGTGCTATCTTCCCTTTCCTATCAGTAGACAATGCAGTTCCTTAATAGTGAGGGATATTATGTGAGTGCTGCTGATTTTACTGGTGTACATCACACAAAGGTGTCCTGCAACTTGTCTGCTCCCAATTACAAAAAAAATGGAATTGAAATATAATCCTCTTTGAGTTGGCAGATTTGATTATACCTTGCTGCCATGCCTTTTGGATCCACACTAGTTAATTTTCTCCTTATAGAGAAATCTCTGCCTCCATCCTCACAGGTGCTGGATGATGCTGGAGGGGGCATTTGGGCAACCAGGAGGAGACACACAAGGCTTGGTATTACAGCTGGGAGCCAATTTACTTCTATCTGCCCAAGCTTACTGCAGGCAAAAGGATGGGATGAAGGTTGTATGCAAGAGATAATCAGAATAAATGCTCCCAGCAATAGCACCATGAGGAACAGACTGTGCAGACAGCACAAGCACAGGGACACTTTAGGCAATGCTCATGGTGACTAGATGCCTGCAAGTGAAGATCACTGTGCTCTTCTCCATGAGCAATGCCACCTCCTGGTGTCCTGGATCAGGCCTAGGAGAAAGATCTTTTCTACAGTGGATGAAAGAAATAATAAAAATGCACTGAAACCCACACAGACACAAGAACTGCTTCCTGTTTGTGTGAATGTTGTGATCCAAGCAGTAAGGTTTCATTATTGCTATGCTCCTCTTTTCACATCTTCGAAAATAAACCAATTGCCCCGCTTGAGCATCGGTAAAATTACTGGGAATTGTAGATACCCTACTCCAATTTGTGAAAGAAATATCAAATATAAGCACCAATTCTAAAATCTTGGTTCTGCTATCTTGTGTACCCTCCAGGGTTGAAGACCGTGGAATTGCACATAGCAAAAGAGTGTTATAACATAGGAACTAAGGCACAACATCTTTGTTCTGCATGGTTCAACCTCAGCCTGAACACTGCTGCCACCGGGGGAAAATAGCTCCGATTCTCATTAAATATTTGCTCAAATGCTGAGAGAGCTGGAAATGTTGTTGGTGATACGAAGTAGAGAGCAGAATAGATTCCCTCATCTATTTCCCACAGCTGATAAACACTAATGCCCTTCAGTCTCTCCCCAGCTGGCCCAACTTCAGATGAGTAGCACAGTAATGAAAGCCTCCATATCCTATTAGCAGCTCCCGGGCCATCCGTGGTTCATTGGAGAAACGCCTGCTCCAAGCTGAGATGGATGGCTTCCTCTGTAATGAAAACAGAGTGAGGAGCAAGGCTGCATGGGGAAGACCTGCTTCTATCTCATCCCTGTGCAGGAGGAACCGTACTTGCAGGGCGGGGGTTTGGTAAGTATCTGGTACCTTTGTTTCAAGTAACAAAGGGAAGACAAATGGTAACACATTCATAATTCTAACACCAGTTTTGACATAATAGGACAAAATGGTGCCTGAGGATTCCTGTGTATCAAGCAGATGGGCCATCCATTATTTTCCCTTAGGTCAGGGGTCATCCTAAAACGAGAGTCAGCAATCTTTTTGCAGGGCATAACAAAACCATTTTTTGCTGCTTCTTAATCCCAGAAAGCACTACTGTCCTCTACTTTTGTCCACATACATTATCATTTTTGTCTATTATCTGCATCCCCAGAGACCTAATAGTCTTTTCTTCAGTGCGGCTTGATCTGGAGCAGCTGTAAGCTTTGCTGCAGGCAGTGTCTGACAACTGCTTGCCTCTTGGTCAGTGTCGGTTCCCTGGGGGAGGGCAGGCATTCATTTCATTATTAAAGCATGGGAAAAAAATCCTATATTCATTTAGATCCAGAATGAATACATAATATTTGGAACAAAGGGCCCATGTTCCAGTCCAGCTGGCAGTGCTTTTACCATTGCCATTCTTCAAGGCTAGCTCCTGCTTAAAGCATGCATTAAGGTCATTTATTTAAAAATAATGGAATGTGCTGCAAAAGCCCTTTTTTTCTCTGTCAGTCTAAATTTCACCTTCCAACATCTCCCATTGATTCTCAAGCACTAAGAGCTTGTGTGGAGAAGCAGTTTTGTGAAAATAAAGATTGTTCAATTACAGTACTTGGGAGAAGAAAGCAACACCTAAGAACAAGCTCAATGATGTTTTGTTGTGGGTTTTTTTTTTTTTTTTTTCCAAAACCAGGTCTCAGTCTTATTTTGTCATATGTATTCTCATTCAGGTGGTAGGTGAATGCAAATTTTGTCTATAGGTTACCTCCTCCTTTACTAGGATAAAAATAGATGTTGATAAAAGGGTTTATTGTTAGCTTATTACAGGACACTCTAGTATTTCACATGATTAGCCAAGGTAAGATAGTGAGCTTCAAAACTGTCCACTGCTTTTGCTGCAGTTGTCCAGCACATCTGTTTATGTTCCCTTCAATTTGAGACATGGAAGAAATGGGCTCTGAACCAGCTAGCTCCTCTTGATTTCAAGAAGCTAACCCTGAAAATGTGCAGCATGGTAGAGGATTAGGATGAAATCTTGACCCTGTTGATATTAATGGACACAATCATTTACATCAGCAGGACAAGAAGAATCCCTGTGATAAAACACAACTAATACTTCAGCCAGATTGCCTTCTTAGGGGCCTCCAGGGTAAGAGAGCAGATGGAGGCTCCATTCTCCAAAGACTATGCAGAAAGGTAACTAAAATTGAAGTGAAAGGCACTTCAAAGGTAAAATCAAACATCCGAGGGTCATTTGATACCAACTTTTAAAAATTTAAGCTGAGATTTGTCTGAAGCAATGGTAGCAACTAAAAGTTAAACATGAATTCTGAATTACCATGTTCAGAGGATGATTTATCCATCCACTCATCCTTACCTTAGATGGTGGGGTTATCCTTATTATAATTTGTTGAAATGAAACAATACCTGAGGGTTTTTTTTTTTTAATTTGTTAATGCTAGACTTACTGTTTAATTCAGTTTCTTCTGCTTTTTACAGACTTTCACCCCTTGTGAAATAAGCTAATCCTGTTACAGGATTACAGGAAGGAAGTTAGTTTTTTTTTTTTTTTTTTACACTGCTGTTTTTTATATAATCTTTTTGGTAAGAGAAGCAGGGAAAAATCCAATTAAATTTACTGATATCTTCCTTAAAATTTGTATTTGCACAGGTATCATATATATTTTGTGTAACAAATAATTTTCCTCCACTTTCAGACATGTAGGACAACATTGACATAAATAGAACCAATGGCAAAATTTTTACCTCACAAAGGCAATTTCCAAATCCTTCTGAAGACATGTTGCAGACAGACACTTCAAGCTGTAAGGTGGTGATAACTCTTTGGAGGGATTGAGACCAGGCTTGCATCTCTTCATCATTTACATCTGTTTTCCCTCAATGCACATACTTCATTCTAATTACTGTTAATAGGAACTGGTTGTGCAGTCTGAGGAAATCTGAATTAGTTGCTTTTTATTCAGCAGAGATGAAGATGTTTGTGTCTAAATAAAACCCTGCCATTCTGCATGCCTAGCACACAGCATTAATTGGGCCACCACCTTGACAATATTGAAAGGGCACGGAGCGGGGGGAGCAATTTTGTCTTTCTTTTGTACAGTCCACATGAAGGTCAAGAAGATTTGCAGCTGTTTTATTCTGGGAAGCATAAGAGTGACTTCCTTCTTGCTTCTCTCTTTCCCTTCCCTTTCATCTCCTACTTTCAACAGCAAAACATAGAACACATACCCAAACTGAACAAACCAAGAGAGGAAAGTTGAAAGGAAATCTTTCAATGGCCTTAGATTCTATGCATTATGATGTCCTGGGGGAAATAAAGGTCATCCCAAAGAAGGCCAGCCCTGAAGACAGGTGGTGTTATGCATGGGTTCTCATTTCTGCCAGCTCAGAGTTCAGACACACACATAGCTCAGTTACAGCGAGAGCGTGTACTGGCGGACCTGTAGTGGCTGTTGAGGTGGGCTGCTGAAGCAACAGGCTGTAAACTGGTATCCCATTCTAAGTCAATCATGTGCCTATGTCCTTATTTAAAATTATATAAACCTCATTTGGATGTTTGTTTTAATCTCACCCTAGCTTGTTTATTTTATTTTTCATTTTGTCTTAAACATCTCCTATATCAACTTTGGCTTTGTTCATCTGCTCCATGCAAAACCTCCTGAAGACCCAATGTCTCACTGCCAGCTCTGAGGACTCTCCTGAAGGCTACATCTCACACCAAGCCCCTTACAAGGTACAATGCCCTGGCAGAGATGACTGCTGCAGACTTTCCTTGATCCTGACTGGAAGCACCCACTTAAATTGGCCAGTGATGCATAGATTTGTGTGTACCAGGAAATAAAAAGAGTCAGGGCCCAGGCTCAAGCTGTTTCCATGACAACTTGTACTGTTTAATTGCATTTTCCCTGCCACATGTGGCTTTGGCCCATGAGAGCTGTGATCTCTGTACAGGGCTGAAATGCTTCACAAGGTGACACACACCATGGGATACTCCACATTTATATACAGATAAAGATTCCCTGTGGTTTTCCTGTTTTACTTTTAGGATGGAAGAAGCCACATGACCTGTGCACTTACTTTCAGGGTCAGAAGTCTCTTGGAGCTGTTCAGCTTAATATGGACCTCGTCTGGGGAAGGGAATGGGAAATCCAGTGAACAGACTCATAGAATGATTTGGGTTGGAAGGGACTTCAGAGATCATCTACTTCCAACCCCACTGCAGTAAGCAGGGATAACACCCACTAGGCCAGGTTGCTTTAAGCCTCATCCTACCTGGCCAAGTTACTACTCTCTAGTCAACCATATATTTCACAAGGGGGGGTTGAAGAGATAATGTCCTGGTTCTGGCCAAGACAGGGTTAAGTTTTGCAGTAGTCAGGAGAGAGCATGGCTAGATTCTGGAGGTTATTCTCTACCACCTCATGTCATTTTCCAGAGGCTTGTACCCTCTGTCATTCTTGCTTTTACTGTTCATTTTCTTATCTCATTGCTGTTTCCAGTAAATTGTTCCTATCTTAACTAAAGATCTTTACATTTTGTGCCTCCATTTCTCCTCTCCATCCCGTTACAGGTGGTGGGGATTGGGAAGGAAGGAGTGAGCGAGCAGCACATGGTTAGTCTTAGTGGGGAACATTAAGTTGGGGAGTATAATTCCTTAAATACCAGAGTTATTTAGTTTTTCTTCTTTCCATCTACCTACTAGCAGCCCAAGGTTGACTGCAGTTTACTCATATCCAGCAATCTTTCCACCATCTGCACTTCTCCGCTGGCTCTAAGAGTTCAGTAGGACCCAGGCTGTGGCCAGCTCTAGGCTGTCTTTATTTGTTTCTGGAAGATTTAAAAAATGATATATTGCTTGGGGCAGCATTAGCAAAGGGATTTGTTTTAATATTTTATCTGAAATAAAACAAACCAAACCATCACTTTGAAATGTAGAATTTATCACAAGGAAATCTAAATCAACTACTCGGTTTATTAGAGATCCCTTTTTATTAGAGAGGGTTTTTTTTCCAACACCATAATACTGGATTTTTCAGTTGCATATATACATTGCATGCAAATGGTCAAACAAAAGTATTGCTTGCAAAATGAAAATATGGATCTCTGGGCTCTACAGTGAATAGATACAAGAATATAATGTGATATGATCGCATTTGCTGTAATGATGCACAGGCACATTATGTACATTACTATAATCAGGTAACTGGATCTTTTAACCTAAATTTGCCTGGAATCTTATTGTTCTTATTTTGTTTCCCTTCAGAGTGATTAAACTGCATTATTTAGACTATGGCACCTGGAAAAGAAGCAAATACACAGTGTGCCTGCAATTCAAATTTTGACATCCATGTATACCCCCTGGAGCTGGCATCTGCTACAAGAAAAACTGTGGAGAAAAGGGCAAAAGTAGGTGTTGAAATGTCATTATTCTGCAATTGTTTTTGTAGTACCTGACCAAATTCTTCACGTAGACAGTGACCTTATGGAAAAATACTGTAATTCAGAGAAGGCACTACATGCTATGTTTGGTTAATGCTCCTTACCTGAAATAAAACACTTCCAAAGCCCAGGCAACTGTGGACATCAGGGGTCCAGCCTACCTCTCAATTAGAACAAAGTGCATAGGTTTGTTCTAATTCTTACCCTTTCCTCTGCCCTGGTTTTCATGTAAATAAGTGCCCAGCAAAATGATCTGGAAGGAATTGGAGGTACAAACTCCACCCAGGACCAAGGTCACTTTGAAAAGGCCAGAATGAGCATGCAGTCCTAGCATTTCAACTAGACGCAAACTTTCAATTCATCTAGAAAGTCAGGATCCCTATTTCTGCATGAGTTTAGAGGTTTTTTTCCTGTTCTAGCACATTTTTAAGTAGAAATAGTCACATGTATGGTAATGCCTATGGTGACATATTACTTAAATTCATATATATTAGACAGAATCTGCAATTACTGAGTAACACTTGAAAGAAGTAGGATCCAAAGACAAGCCAAAGAGACAGCCAATCAGCACATAGTCCTTACCTGTTTTCTCAGTTCATGCTCTGCCTTTTGTCACAAAGACGAGAAATTTCTGCTTGTTCTACTGCCACCAGCTGCTAATCCCCTGAGCTGCTAAAGGCCAACCCACCTGCTCCATGTTCCTTCTCACCAGCCAGCGGTACAAAACACCACTAGGAAAATGATGTTTTCATGCTACAGAAACCAGCAAACCAGAAGTAAAGCAAGGCACAGCTGCTGCCTTGAGAAGCCTCAGCCTGAGCTCCTGGCTGAGCACTCATCCTAGCCACAGGCTGCAGAGCAAAGCAGGAGCAACAAAAGTAAATTGCTCAAGGGAGTGCAAAAGTTTGAACATGAGGCAAATGAAGCATGAAAAACGAAGCAGTGAACCAAACAATTATTCACCACTACAAGAAAATCCATTAAAGAAAAACAAAGCCATCTACAATAGTGCAGCTGAGGGAGGTAGAGATGAAAGCAGGGAAAACAATCCCCCCTGAAAAGCTATCTTGAAATTCTTGGTGTAGGGAAGAAAAGTAGGAGAAGAACAGAGAGGGGAAAGGGAATGGGGGAAGGTAAAATATCAAAATGCAAATTAGTAAGCTTCATCAGAGAACTCATTCCAAGGCATGCAAGGAAAAGACTAAACAAGAGCTACTACATCTCTGGGCATGGTGCCACCTCATCACATGCAAGGAGAGAATCTCAGATAACTGAAGTAGAAGAACAAATGATCGTGGAAATGGTAAGGTAAAAAAAGGGGGTTTTCTCCTATAATCATATTCAAGATATTGTACATTTGTTACCACTGTGTAGCTCTGTAGGGGTTTCATTAGCAATAAATGTAATTGAGGTCAGTTTACTGTGGTACTCTGCTACTACATAAAATTTTGAACATACTAATTTTGTCAAGTGTCTTTTTCTTCAAAGAAGCTGCTGCTTAGTGCATGGCAGTGGTAGGACCAAAGACAGTTAGGGGCAAATCCCCTTTTTCAGAACTGTGTCCTGTCGAGCCACATTGACAGATAAAGTCTTGCAGATTATTTTTTTCCCCCATGACACTCACATGTGAAAAGATGCTTGGGAAAATTCATTCACCATTCCATGCACCATCAATCAGGGTATAAAACACAGGGAAGCGTACATAGTGAGACCAAAACGTGTATGTAACACATTCTGAGATGTCACATTGTTCAGAACAAAAAGGCAAAGGAAGCAAACTGTCTATAATATTTGGATATATATAGTACCAGTCTGAAACACAAAAATCATTTAATATTTATTATGCATAAACATGAGCTTGCTTCAAATGCCAAGAGGTCTACACTGTCTGCCTATTATATTTATTGAATCCTTTTGACTTCCAAAGACATTAATCATAATTTGAAACTTTGCTGTCTGACTAGGAGAAAGAGAATATTTTCCAAGTCCTGAATGGCAGCTAAGGCACAATGAAGTGGATCCAGGAGCTGAGGCTTTTTCTGTAACTCCAGATAGCATTGGCTTACCCCACTTGAATAAAATGGCAAAACTAAACAGCATATAAGCTACTGTGTTGGAACCTGGATATTTATCCCTAATGAAGAACAGTAATGGAAGGGTGACAGCAGAGATTCCCTCTGCTTGTGGCATGCTATATCTAAAAAGTGAAGGGGCAGGCTTGAAGGATAACATGGGAGATTTAGAGGTGAAAACTATGTTTTGGATTCATTTTCATGAAGAAAAATTCCATTTTCCAAATTGTGGGAAAGACCAGTTTGCATAAATGGCACCAGGCTAGGCTGTTTTCAATGGTTAAATACTATTAGTTGCTATGAATATTAGCCTAAGGTTATCACACATGAAGGCATAATATGTATTTGGAGTCAGCTACCAGTCAAAAATAATTTAAAATTTGATTTGAATATAAGACTTCACCACCCCTCTACAAACAGATGCAACATAAGTTATCTAAAACATAAAAATCCAGCTAAGGAAATAGATTAGAGAGATCTGAAATGCATGAAGCATTCAGATATTTTAACATCTTTTTAAGAACAGAGATTTAAACTTTTGCCATTATTAATTCAATTCTACTCAGACTCATTCTCCTTGGTTTGTTTTTTTTTTTTTTTTTATTCTCTTTAGATGTCACTCATGCTGCTTCTATTCAGGATGCTTCTTCTGCAATCCCTATCAGCCTCTTTTCCTGACACACTGCCAGTGTTCATTTTTCTTATGTTAGGAAACATGGTCAGTGTTGCTGGCCACAGGCAAATTCTGTAACTTATCTATGCAGAGCATTTTTTTTAGGATTCATTGTCATATTTGGCTCCAGATTCCGAGTATAGTTACTGAAGCATCCCCAGAGCAGAAAAGAGCGCAAAAACTGCCATGGTGGATGAGACACATGGTCCATCTAGCACAGCACTCTGTTTAAAACAGAGAAAAGCCTGTCTGTTTCCAAGGAAGTGTCTGTGTGGACTATGTCTTCAAAAGGGTCTTCAGAGGAGCCTTTGACTGACTGAATGTATCCTCATTCAAGCATGTCTTAACCTGGGTGCAAGAGACTTCACTCCCTCATTCTTTCTGTGATGTTAATTCAAATATTTCTCAGAATCATAAAGCTATGAAAAAACTGAGAAAAAAAAAAAAAAATCAAGGCTGGTTCAGGACAATGTGAGCATGTATTGTTTGCCAGCATACCCTGCAGGTGACCCCACTGCAGCAGCCCTGTGAGGAATAGGTCTGCTTTGTCTTCTCTTTAATTACATTAGAAGTAGGGAAAAAGAAAGAAAAACCAAAAACCAGACTACCTGAGTTAGGACCATGAGGGTTTACAGCTGCTACTGATGAAACTATTTTTCTCCTAGACTGTAGAAAATAGACAAACTTCATCAAGGTTGAAAATAGCAGGTGATACCAGACAGGCTTCAGCCTCTTCAGCCCAGACTGAGCAAAGCTGCTGTGTTCAAGTTGCTGCTGGTGCTCTCCTAACAGGGTTGTTTCATGCAATAAAGTCAGATTCTGCATTAAAATCCAGACTGTTATTGCACATCTCTCCTGCTTTTTTTGCTAATTCTTTTCAATATTGTTTATTTTAAAAGGGAAAAGGAGTATAACTACCTGAGGATACAGGTCATGAGGAAAAATGGAAAACTGTTTTATAATGGCATGCTCTTCTTTTCCTTATTCTCTGTACTAGAAAATTGGTGTTGACACTGATAATTGCATTTATCTATGAAGATTTAGCTATGTCTTACAGCTAATAGAAATTTTTAGAATTTAGTTCATTAGGGAAACATGAATAGTTGCATACAGTCAAGGTTTCAATTACTCTTAGGTTTGCATACAGGTCTGCTCTCTTTATTATATCTGTAGATGCTCCTACCTGATGGCACTTCCTATCACCTTCAACAGATGTAGATATTTGCAGCAGATACAATCCTTACTCAACACATTTAGGTTCTAAAATTAGTGCCTGTGTATGATATTGATCATGGACTATTGTTAGTTTTTCCACTGTTTCCAGAAGACACAAGTCAAACTACTTGCTATTTTTTAAGTTAAAAATCAATTCACTTGATTAAAGTCCAGCATATCTGCATTATTATTGATTTCTTTCAAGACACTGCCCCATGAACAAGGAACAAGGTTCAACATTCATTTCAAGAGTATTTCATTGGTTGAATTTTATTGAACTGGTTGAATAAAGTTAAATTCTCTTACATATTCTGAGACACAGTGTATTAAGAATATCACCTTAGTCTCTAAATGTGAAAGGAGTTGAACACTGTGTATCACAAAAAAAGAGCCCATGAGATGAATCATTAGTACAAAACCCTTTGAAACATTTATTGTTTGGAATAAAGCAGTGGCATTTGCTGTTAGAAATTATAATGTAAGAAAACCCACTGCATATTAGTGAATTGCAAGGTTGTACAGAATTTCCTGAGCTGAATGTCTGGGCCCATAAAAACAACAACTGCTAGAAGAGGAAATCCAAAACCTATAGCAGAAGGACCTCAAATTGTGAGTAGCTCAAGGTTAATACAACAGATATTCTGATTCTCTGATAAGGCCAGGTGAGAGAGATATTTTGATTGGGAAACCAAGTAGCCAGCTCAGCATGCTGCTGAGGACTCTGCCTGCACTTGGCTGCACAGATGTGTCCTCATGTGTGACTAGAGAGCACCAAGATTTGCTTGGCTTTTGACTAAATATTTGCTTGATTAAGAATGCAAGGGACTTGGATATCCTTATTACCATCTCCTAAATCCAGGCTGGGCACAGAAGTGCCCATGCTGATGCCTGCTGTGTTGCATCAGCATTTACAGCAAATGAAGTGTAAAAGAAGAAGATTGTGGAAAGGACACAGAGGTAGTTTGTGGGCCAGCAAAGCACAAATGTCACTGAACTGGGACAGGATTCAGACCTATGCTAGGGATCAAAGAAGAATGAGCATAGAGTGTTTGGTTCTTTCCCATATAATATTGCTCTATCTTCTGCTGTTTCTTGTAAAGAAATGATTCCCCTAGATTCAAGACCCTCATATTCAGGCCAATACAGGCACAGAGGAAGTCCAGAAAGGAAAAGCAGGTAGCTCTCCCCATCACCACTCATATAATCTTGGTGGTGCAACTTCCAAATCATCCTTTTCTCATTGAAAAAGGATATTCAACATAGATCCCCATGGACTGCTATGTCTTAAAAAGGAAATTGCCTCTTTGCCTCCTCCTCCCAAGACCGGCACCTCTTTCATTTCAGTTCAGCAGGTGATGCCTGCAGAGGTGTCCCTTGGAGTATTGCTACAGCAAAGCAAAACTTTATCCCCTCACACAGCTCCTGCCTTACCCTGTTCTGTCAAAAGACCACAAAGGTAAGGGAAAGAACATACTCTCTAGTGGCATTCAGAACCTGTTAGTCTGTACCTGAGGGTCACTATATTTTTCTAAATTGATTAAAAACTTTTTAAAACTGTGGAAGGGATTTTCCTTTCCTTTTCTTTCCCTCTCTTCTTCAGTTAAGTGCTCTCTTCCTCTGTCTTTCCAGGGGTCTGGAAGAAAGATCCCTTTTTGTGTTCACAACAAGAAGAATTTTCATATGGCTTCCTTTTCAATACACTAAATGTACAAAGTGTCACCACATAAAACCCAATCCTCTTACCAAATGCATTAGTTCACATATTCAAGAGAGTTGAAAAAACTCAGGTTTTTCTTCAGAGTTAAGAGAAAACTGATTATGTAAAAATTTTTAAATTATGTAAATTTAAAAAAAAATATTGAAACAAACTAAGGGGGTTTGAAGAAGAACAATTCATAAATTCATAAATTCAACAAAATTTCAAACAATGCTTCCTTCTTGATGAGAGACTAAATAACGCTCAAAAACTTCATTCAAGATAGGTTGTCACTGGATGGCAAATCAGAGGTATTAAAATCAGGAGCTAAAAGTGCCCAGCTAATTCCTTAACAGAATAAAAATCAACAGCTTAAATTATAAAAAAAGGAGGAAGATCAGGTCATGGCACTAGATGTACCATGACAATTGATAAAAATATCCTAACATTTGGAAATACAAAAGAAAAGAAAAAAAAAAGTGAAAGCATACAAACACAGCCCCCTCAAAACCTTCTGAATCTATGGAAGATGATAGAAACATTAGGTCATATGTCTGACTTCCTGGAGCCATAGGCAAGTCTGTAAAGGCAGACTTCCTTCTGTCATCTCCTTGAGAAAACTGACGAGTGTGAGGGAATGTAGGTGGGACAGAGAGCATGAACTGTTCTCTCTGTTCTCTTTTCAGTAAATTACACATGTTCAGGTTTGCCTTGTTTTAGTTGTTTTCAGGTTATGCTGAAGCTGATGGTAATTATTGTGCCTAAAGAGGTATTTAACATTTTATAAACAACAGTCTGATTGGAAAACCAGAGTTCATCCCCAAACTGGGGACTGATTGGTGGCAGGGAGTGCCTGTTAGCTATGGTCAGAGGCAAACAGGCCAGGCCATCCCTTCTGCAGCAGGTGCTACAGTCTGTCACCATGAGTCTGACCCCACACTTGTCTTTCTTAGAGGAACACAGAGCTGAAAGTTATCTCCATCTGGGTTTGTCATTTGAAGCACAGCCAAAACTGAGGCAGCAGAATCTAATCTTTCAAACGTGACCTTATTACACTCCTGTAGTGCAAAGGGTTTAAAATTAAAGTTCTCCATTTAGATCACCTTTACTCCAAAGTAATTTTCATTCTTCTCTGGAGTTCAATGCCCCTAATTATTCGGTCTTACTAGCCACCCCCCAAGAAATGCAGTTATACCTTTAATTCCTTTTACTGCCTTTCTTAGCAAAAGCCTGTTACTAAAAAATTTCCATAGGTTCTCAATCCTGGATTTTCAGAGGTATTTCAATATCTAGCCAACCAGCATTTCAGTGTTGTTCTGGTACTTAAACTATTTTTTAAAGTCTCTGATATTGCTTCAGTTGGGCCTTGTCTTGTTTCATATATGGGTATGTTGATTTGCAAAAGATGAAAATATTACCTGTAACACCTCTAGACCCATAGATCCTGTAACCTGTAAATCTCTAGAACAATAGATCCATGAACCTAATCTAAATAGTTTTCTAATTTTTGTCATAAATACCCTGAAAGCTTCTATTTTTTCTCTGAATGTATCTATCCTGAGTAAAATCTAAAAAGCTTAAACAATCCATTAGTCTTTGTTGCTTGCTAACTCCTGAGAGCTGCCAGAGCACCACACCTAGGGTCTTTACACTGAGCAGCAAAGCAGAGATAGCAAACACAATTCTCAATCCTGCTATTCACTGGAATTAGCCAGTTCACCAAAATCGACCTGCATTCTTTTAACCAGCTTCCAACAGACTTTAAAGTGCAGGCAGGACAGAGAGAGGGCATTTGCCATTTTTTCCCCAGATGTCATAACAGCCTGAGCTCAGTGCCTAAATCCTATGATGTTGTGACACCAGGGGCCTGGATGCCTTCACCAAGGATGCCATCATACTTGGTCTCTGTGTTCACAGCCATTTCCTATCCTAATCCTTGAGGGCTGGCAGCATGGCAGCTCTGTATTGAACCCCTCACGTCTTCTGCAGGGTTGACAGAAGAAGGGTGGATGAGGATGCCTTTTGCCCACCATGGTTCTGCTGGTGGGACATTGCAGTGGCTGGCTGGCAGTTTATGACAGGAATTTCTGGGGTGTCTGGCTCTATTTCACACATACAGATGAAGTGGTTGGGATCCAGGGAACAAGTTTGAAATTGGAAACCACAGGTTCCTGTCTTTCCAGCAAGGAAATATCTTGCAGTAATATCTAGTTGTGTCTTGTAGAAATATCTAGTTGTAGTCTGAGAACAGTTTTCAATTTTCTGCTATTATTCTAATTCCATGTGATAAAACTGCCTCCCAGTCACCTTCACTTGTGACTTTTTCGAAGTTCACCTTTCAGCCCTGCTTGATATCATAATACCATTAGTGCTAATGAGCTCTCCAGCAAACATTGCATTGTTGCTCCCTTACCTACTTACTTTGGGAAGAATAAAGGACAAGGATGCTATGGCTATTAACTCTGAGCCCTCATTCACTTACATTTTTACTTTAACTATCTCTATTCATTGTAAATTCCTTTCACACTCTGTGGTGTCAAGAACACATTATCAGCTTTTCACTGATCTCAATTTCTCAGGTGCCTATCACTGCATGTGCTGTAAAATCAGCATCTGTGTATGCATGTGGCCAGGCTTAGCAGATGCTTTTACAGGCTAAGATGTGATATATATTCTGTATGTGAAATCAGATTAAACCCCAAATCCATCAAACATTTTATTTTAAAGAAAGGAAATTATGCCATTTGATGCAAACATATTTCTTTATTAACAGTTTCACAGCATGCTCTTCAACTCCAAATTCTCTGGATGTGAGATTGCAATTCATTCGTTCACTCTAAGAGAAACACTCATTCATTTTGTATTATGCCTGCTATATATAATACTATGCTACTACACAAAGCTGCTACTTGCCTGTAGCTCTCCAGCTGTCAGGGAAAAAAGAATCATCTTAGCATTGCAGTCTGTCCTGGACTGACCACCATGGAGCTTTGCATTAGCGTCAGACTTTGCAGAGGACATCTCCTAACTTTCTGATCTCTGGTCAGATCTGAAGAAGAACAGTCAAACAGTAATATTTGTCCTCTGGCAAAGATCCCATGGAAGGCAGAGGAGTGCCCCTACACAAAAGCACTATCAATATTCATTGTCTCCACCGGTGCTAGAGAGAATGGCTCCAAAAAAGAATTAGGGCCCCCAAAACTCCTAACCATCTATGGTTTTATAGAGACATTGTCTTTTGACCAACAAAAGACAATGTCTCTATAAAACCAGCAGATGGTGGAGGGAGATGATGATGAGCGGTGTCACCAGCAGCAGTTGCAGTGCAGCAGCGTTATTGAGTGTTTGCTGTGGAGCCGTCAGGGTGGGGGTGAGCCCCCCCCACCAAAAGGAGCCCTCAGATCCCTGCAGGTCAGACTCTGTGCTCCTGGAACTAAGTCCCAAATACAGCCCCCACAAGACAGGACTTGCAATATTTTCCTCCCTTGCCTTTGACCTCCCTGGCTACTTACAGATCAGTGACTGTGGTTGCAGGGTTTCTGTAACCTCTGTCAGGATTCAACAGTGTGGGGCTGTAAACCCTAACCTGGCAAGTGGGGAAGACAAAGAAATTTGGGGATAAGAGTGCACTGGTAATTTCAAGAACATGGAAGAGCAGAGTAGAAAACCAATACATCTAACTGGGGAAAGGAAAACTTGAAGATAGAGGAATAATTCCCCAGCATCTGTGCAGATATGACTTACACTGGAAAGCAGGACTGAAATAAAAAGCCCAAAGGAATTAGTAGTTGAAGTTCTGTCAAGATTGTTCCCTTAGGCTTTTCCTGGGTCTTTCTCTCTATATCTCGTAGAATGTCATCAACAAAGGAAAGGACAAAACACTTCAAGACATATTTTGCTATCTACAGCCTCCCTTTCTTATCTTCTCAAGCTGCGCAGGAAAAGTGAACTGTTATATCTTAATAGGATTTAGGCTATAAGATTTCAAGTCATCTGTTCTCTCTCTAATTCATACTGAAAGGCCAGTTCCTGACAATGCCATAGGTAAGACTTTCACAAATCCTCAACACTAGCCTAACTCCTCTCTTGTTCAATTGATTGGAAAGATCTGTGCTAAGAAAAAGGAGTTATGCAAACTGCTTGAATCGGGGGCCAATAAAAACCCTGGTATGAAGGGTAGGTCACCCCGTATCTGCTTCAGTCACTTTCTTTCTCAAACAGGTCTGACACATACACCAACACAGCATGCAGAGCTACATCTGATCCTTCATGGTGCAACTAAACACATAACTGACACAGCTGTTCTGGCACAGGTAGCTCCACTGTATTTTCTATACATGTTTACAGCAAGATATTTCAGAAAAATCAGGGAAGTTGATCTGGGTGCTTCAGGAGAAGACAGGAACCCTGGGGACCAGCCAGATGCAATCCAATTTGCCACAGGAAGCAGGACTTCTGAGAGAGGTGTGATTGCTGTTGTCAGGCTAAACTCCAGACCCACCAGTGGGTGAACTCACCAGTGTTCACTGCTGCCATAGCTGACAACCATTTTTCTGCAGCTGAAATGACCTGTTGTTCCCTAGGGTCCAGTGGGATCAGTCAGAAGTCCTCACAGACTCTGATGACCTTATTTAGCCCATTCTCCTCCCTTGGGAAGCAAAAGAAAGAAGCTTTTAAATGTGTTCTTCTATAGTCCCGGTTCTATCCTGGACAGGAGCTTGGAAGCTCTTATGTCACCTCTGGTTTCATAGGCAAACCCTGCCAGCCCCAGGAGCTGCCCTGTCTATGAATGCTCTCAGAGTGTGACTACAACACCAAGTCATTCACAAAACATCATTGCTTCAGAGGCAGAGGAAGTGAAAGATACAGTCCTGGGGCCACTGAAAGGGGTTTAAGATCCTAAAAGAGAAAGCTGAGGATAGGTCAAATTGAATTACTATAGCTGAACATTGACTTTTTATTCACTTTTTAAATTTTATTATATCTTCTCATGTAGTTATAGTTGTTCAATTTTCCTGAGCAATTTCTGTTTGCATGAGAGCTTAGAGGGGAGCCAGAATTTGACAGTGTACTCTGACTATACTGATCTGCCCAGGAGCATGGATACACACATGCATTGGCCAGCAAAATCCCTCACTTCTGCACACAGACACCAAGCTATATATGAAAACCTGCTGGTTCTGAGATTGAATTTCCTGCCCAAGAAAAAGGAATGCCAGGGCTGGTCTGTTTGCAGAGCTCTAGACCAGCAGCACTAGCACTGTTAAGTTTGTGGTGGGATGTGAATATATCCTTTAGTGCAAGGTCCCACAGCCAGAGCTCTACCAGGAGGAAATGAACCCAAAGCATTCAGCTGTTCACAACTGGAGAGAAATATGCAGTGTGCAATAAAATTACCTGGAAATTGAACATTTTGTCAAAAATCTTCCAAAAACATCTGAAAGATCCAAGTTTCAACCATTTGTCTATTTTTGGTGTTCATGTTACTCTCAGTCATGGGTGAATACTCAAAATTTAAGGCCTGTGGTCCATTAACACAGGCTCTAGTCCATCCCTTCTTTGAGAAATTCCCTAGGAGATCCAAGATCTTCTTCTATTTATGGTATGTAGAGAGTTAATAATCTACTCATAAAAGAGAAGAAGCCATTTATAAAAATGACTTCTTATGTGGCTCATATGTGAGACATTATGACCTTTTTCAGAGACCTATTTCCCTGCATAAATATGACACATCACCAGTCAGATGGAAGCAAATTGGATGGGGGAATTCTTTCACCTTGTGTTTTCTAAAAAATACCATTGCTTTTTATGATAGTTTCCTTATTATTTATCTTTCCAAGCATGTTCTTTCATCATGAAATCCCTTAAGGACTGCCAGGAAAAAGAAATAGCTTGTTTAGCCTATCTTCCAAGGGCAGTGAATCTTAGGTCCTGTTATCTGTCTGTCCTCTGCCCTTCTAAAGACTGTGCAAACTGTTGACTTAGTTTCAAGACAAATTTTGAAAAAATGGTAGAAGTCTCAAATATATTTATATTCCCATAAACCTTGTGAAAGTCAGGAGCTGAGAAAAGGCAAAACAGACAAATTAATCCATTCATTTCAGTGAAGGAAAAGTTGCAAATTGTATCACTAACTACTAAGGGCAGATTCAAAACAGAGCCATGTGTATGGGAAAGCTTCATTAAGAGCTAGCACTGCCTCTCATAGGATAATTTAATTGCATGAGCCCCTTGTTTACACAGGCTTAGTTTAATATCAACTAAAATACCTTGAAGATAATTGTGAGAATTATTCTGGCTGTCCATGATGTGTCCTGGTGCAAGGCTCTACACTGATATATTATGAGGGAAAATTGACTAACTTGGGAAACATAATTGACCTGAAGTGGGAAGGAATTTTTGGTGCTCTTTATTCAATTAGGAGTTGAGCAAGAAAGGACAGAGGAAAAGGGCTCCAGCATACTGGACAGCCAGTGCAGTCAGCAGATCTATGCATGCACAATGCTGTAGTCCTAAAGATAAGCCCACCCTACATAGTTTGGCCCCAGCAGAGAGCAATAGCCACAAAAGCTGTCCATTGTGGTCCTAGCCACTGTCCTGCTGCAGTAGCACAGGAGGATGGTGCATATCCACCCACCTCTGCCCTGGGTGGCTATCTGCTTTGAGTGACTGAAGAATTCCACTGGGGGATCTTGCAGAGCTCTAGGCAGTGACATAGGGAGCCACTGGCCATTCACTGAAGAGCTTTTCACTTCTATAATGCATCCCATGACTTCACCTGCCCCTAATACCAGCATAGTCCCCCTCCCGCAGTCTTTTCTTGAAGCATTGTGAGTCAGCAATGCCTTCCTGACCCAGCTGAGATGAAGCAGAGCAAGTGACCTTGGATATGCTGATAGCAGCAGGAAGAGTAATCGTCCACGTCATAGCTCAAGGGCATCCAGATCCTGTGTGTGACTCAAATGCAGAAATCAGCCAGACTTAAAATTATATATTTCTTAAAGTGCATTTGGGAACTTTGTCCCCTTCTGTGGATTTTGACTGCTTTTTGTACTTTCTTTTAAGGGCTGGTTCTTCCTTACACCTATCGAATTATCCTTTTGTTTTCACACTGAATGATTCTGATATAGTTGCATTCTATACTGCTCATGCTCCAGCTTCGCTTTTCTCCACCTAGCAAAAGATGCTGTGATTTTATTCACACTTTCTGACCTTGGGTGTATTCATCAGACATCTGTTCAAAAACATTTTGCAAGGACCTAAATCATGATACTTTTCTTGTACTGAGCAGTCCTTGGTGGTGTTTGAAGAGCAGCATCTCTAACGCCACTAAAGGACAGGTATCTAGCTGCCTTTTTCAGATCTGAAGTCTGAAAAATTCCTCTCAGTTGCCTAGCACCTATGCTTCTGCCAAAGATATTTACTGCTGCTAGACAAAGAGAACTATCTAATTTAGAAGGTGACAAAGAGATCCAACAAAAGGCCTGAGTACTGTGGTACTGTGGTGAGTAGAACTGCTGTGCCAAATGCTTAGGTGCGTGTCTCAGGTGCAGAATGTACAGAGCTGAGTTAATTACATACCCAGAAATCTTGGAAAATGAGTGTGGGAGGATTCAGTGCTAAATCATCTAACTTATACCCAAGCCACAGAAGTTACATGGTAATAGCAATGCTTGCAGACCGAGGCTGATAGGAATTCTCAGATGTGCTCCTACAGACGACAAAGGAAGACCCAGAGCTGATGAAAGACCTTTTGCTCAAGTAGTTTGGAGGATAATGGGCTAGCCAGATACTGGGATAACATGGGTCAAAGGACACATTTTTAGCTCCCTCTTTTACCTCCAGATATCTGATATCTGTTTTCTTCTAAGCACAGAGTCTCAACACCAGACCATATAAGACATTTGTGAATGTGACTGACTGTCTTTCTGTTGAAGTTCTATCAATCTGAACAGCATAAATAAATAGTCTTTGTGCTGGAACTGGATCCAGAGGAAATACTCCACAGTCTAGAGGTTAGATCACTCAGCTGGGAAGGAGAAGTTCTAGATGTGCAGCCCTGCTTCAGTGAATATTAACACATTGTACACAAAATACACCACTCTTGCCAAGAAGAAAGGAGAAAGAGTCACTTTCTGGGCAGACTACACCCTGCCAATTTGACTGAGTACCTATGGGAATTGGGGAGGGAGTGATTTGAGATGATCAAGTTCAAGTCTCCTCAGATGCAGGTAGGATTTAGGCACTCTGACCTTTTCAGGCTAAGTAACAAAATCCTTACCAACTGCTGAAAGAGATGGATTTTACTGCTTTTATGCATTGTTTGCTTACCTTGTAACTATCTAAGATCACTCACGGTGCCAAAATCTTCCTAGGCCTTTTCCACAGTTCAGCATTGTGCAGAAACATTTTCCACTTAGATTCTGTCATGCTCCAATACTGAGGAATCTAATCACTTCCCAGAACACTTTCTGTGGTGCATTAACTATTTCCTATTGCTAACCAATGGTTCACTAGCACTTATAAAAATAACATTAGTAATAAAAATAATTTTTAAAATAAGAGCAATTTAACATAGTCCATTCAAATTTTCATCCAGAGAAATGACTCACATAATCCAAACCAAATCTTTACTAGTGGACATGGTGAATTTCAGAGAAATTTGTAAATTAGCACACCAACAATAATTCATTATGACTCATTAGTAATCACATGGAAATTTCTACTTATGAGATGTAAAACAACCAGTGGATGAAAACCAGAAGAATGGGTGCAGACCTCTAACCAGATTAAAGTGATTAAAACAGGAAAAGGAAGAATTTGCAATGACTGTTTTAATCACTGGGCAAGGTGTCCCCTTGGTAAAACCACTATTGCCCGTAAAATGTGTATCCTCTTCTTCCTGGGATTGCTGTAGCAAACAAGGTAGCAAGATCACCCCTGTTCTTCCTGAGAAAAAACAAGAGGAAAAGGTCATGTGTGACCTGAACTGAGGGCAATAAAGGAGCTGTGAGTGAAGGTAGCTTTTTAAGTGTTCTTTTTAGGCAGATGCAACCCTGTGGTCTGGGGAAAATTTCTTTGTGTATGACTGAAAGCAAGAGTCTGAAAGAGCAGCCATCCTCTTCCTGGGAACATGTCCAGGGCAAATGTTATCATTTCAGTTAAAGCAAAAATAGCACCTGCAGCAGCACAATAAAACATTAATATTTCCATTGTATAACTGCTGTTGACAGATCACATTCTAATATGTCCTGACTGAGCTGTTTGTCCAGGCAGCAGCTCAGCTGCATATTCCAGGCAGCAAAGCTGAAGGAGACTGGAGATTTACCAGCTTAGGTGTTATTTAGAGCTGTTGGAAGTCATTACTCATCTCCACAGGGTAAGAGCAGAAGTGAGATCCCACACCTAACACACCAGTGGAATGAGACAGCAAATCCTCTCTGACTCCATAAGAACAATTTATAAAGATTTTCCTTGTCAAACACAGCTGGTCACCACACCAGAGAAGGAGTCTCATGACTGAGAATAGTTATTCAGCAAGAAGAAGGCCTGGTTTCCTACTGCAGTTGTTGAAATACTGGTGATAAAGTCACACAAGGGATGCATTCCTATCACCCAGAGAGTTGATATCATGGGGGTGACACTTTCAAAACACATTTTTTCATAGCAGTGTTTGGAAGCAAAAACGTGAAAAACCACACACATTAATGACATGATCCCCTATAGAAGCCCTGTAACCTCCCCTTGAGGAACTAGAGAAGGGCATCTGAGGGAAAGTCCTTGAGTCTTCACAATACACCAGGTACAAAAGCATGGAGCATGCAGGAGAACAAAAATTGGGCATACACTGGTGGTCAGCCAGTGCAGGGGACTCCGTGTTAGTGAATGGGAAAGAGTTACCCACATATCATGACCTGGCTTACACTTTCCCATGTTTTCTACCTATGATGAACACCTATCTCCTGAAGTTAGCCATAGTTTCTGAAGATATGGGAAGCTGTACAATTGTATAATCTTGTTCCAATACATTTGGCCTTAATTCCCATTAACTTCAGTGCAAAGAGCAATACAAAAATCCCAGATTTGGAAAGTGCAGCACAAGGTGAGTAAATAGTATCTGTAACATTTTATAAACTCAGGGATTAAGACACCAGATTGGAAAGCCTCTTTCCCACTGACCTTCGTAATTCACACAAATTTTTCCACACACACCTGGATACTGCAGTTTCCCTTTTTTGATTTTTTGTAGTGAGAATTTGTACACACTAAGAGTTTGTGCTTTTAAAGGCCAAAGCTTGCACCAGGAACTATGTGCTCAGCTATAAAGATTTTCAGAGGAATATATCCTGGACTAGGACTGGGACGGATGTCTCTTCACTACTTTCTATTAAGAAACTACTGCTTAAGAAGCTGACTACTTGATAAATCCGTTTTTCTGAATGCTGAACTTGGCCTGTTACATGAATCTTTAGAGATACTGGGGTTCTTCCTCTTTTAATTCTCATATGCTGCCATATTTGCTGGTAGTGTTTCAATGCCTTTTTTGTCTCAAATATTGAATAACCTAGAGTTACCTCCTGCTTGCCATTTCTTCCTCCTTGGATTTTGTGATTTTGAAAGCAGTATTTCAAAAACTGTTCAGGATACAAAAAATAGTTTTAGCAATTGGTGTTCTCCTTTTTCTGCTACAATGGAGGATGTTCATTTTTCTTTCAAATGGCATCAGAAGTCTAGTCTTGCTTTGTCTCAAAGATGGTCTCTGGACATATATTGAGCCCAATAAGGCATGGTCCTGGATGACTTGTATCAGGAGAGTTTGCTGATTTGGAGGTTGCTGTTATTTTCTTACTGTCTTTCTTCATGGATGGCAAGCCTTGCATCTCACCTTGTTAGGGCCCACTGAGTTGGCTGCTGGTGCTGTTCTCCTCATGGACTGTCAGCCAGGGGACAGCTTGATAACTACCTTGTGTTTCAGCCTCATGGAGAGCTCAGACTCTCAGGGACAAGAGGTTAATTGGAACAGATGTTATTTTAGAAATTGCATGATGCCCAGAAATCGCATCTCTGCCTCCCTAAGCCTTTTCAGTGGTGTTGGACTGCGTGATCTCTCTTGTTTCTCTCACACTGGGCTCCTTTTCATCTTTTGAATCACTCCAAACAATGGCAATCTTTACAAATACAACAAGACCTCCTCTTTATATCAGGCATTATTCCCTCTAGGGATGCATGCAATCTGAGCTGAAGCAAGACGTAATTAAGGCCATTTTTAAAAGCTGTGTGTTTTCCCCTTTATAGCTTTAGCAAAAGTTGTGTCTAATTTATATTTTGGTGGTGTGTTTGTGCTCTCTGCTGGTTTTGACCTCTTCCTTTGAAATATGCTTGTGTAGTTTCAAAGAGTTTTCAGATTTACTTTAAGTTTCCCTAAAAGGATTGATGTAAAAACTTCTTGACTTTAGACCATTCTGCTTCTCTCAGAGTGGGAAACAGAGACTTCCTCATATCTTTGAAAATTTGGTCTTTGCTGGTTTGAAAGTATGCAGCAGAAACACCTCTGAGATTACATGCACAATTATGTCCCAGTACTACTTCTGATAGTGGGAATGAGAAAAAAAAATGTTAAGGGATTCCCCTCCTCCCAGTGAATCAGGTCCCTGAGCTCATTATTATGAACAGCAGATAGAGAGGTAAGAGATGGAAACTAAATCTGAAATCATAAACTCATTAACAGACATGTATGGCCATCTCCCACATGGCCATGAATGTGGGCCATCAGGTATTTCTGAATAACTGTTGAGGTCTGAAGTGTGCCATAGGGAAAACAAACATTTCTTCACTGAATAATCTTTCTCAGCAGCTTCATGGGAAGGTTGAAGTTATGCAAAGTAGTAGGTGTAAGCGAAGGAATAGAGTTGAGGAATATCAGTGGCCCATCCCTCTTAGGGAAAGGCTCAGGTCTTGGCCAGACCATCCATTACTGGCAGTGAAGTGCAATTGCTGCAGAGCATGATTTGTGTGACCTCTTCCTTGCCTGTGGGCATTAATTGATCTCTGGGTTTAAATGCTGCTGGGAAGTCAAAGCCAAGGTACAGCCTGGATAAAACCAGAGGAATTTCCTCTGTTGTTTGTCACAAATTTTCCACCAATATGAGAATGCCATGACACCTCTTCCAGTTGTTCCACAGTTGCCTGTATCACAACATGGCTTATCTCCAAGCAGCTGCAAAAGTTAGTGAGAGATCTTCTTGACCCTCTGATAGGAATGGGTTGAGGGTAATCTGCAAATGTTTAAGACAAGTCACATGCATCTCACCAGGACAGAGACAGCAAGTGACAGGTTTTAGTATTATTACCTTAATACAAACTCTGAATTACTCTGCTGATTGCAATAAGAATAGGAACCAGAACTTCACAAAGCCCCTTCATCTTGTGATCTGACCTTCATATTTTCTTGCAAACCTGCTGGACTTGGACAATTTCTCAGTTTTTTTGGAAACCCTGAAACTTTTTCCAAGGAGCATTTACAATCATCATTTGAATAAGTTTCCAGTCATATGCCTAGAAATAGAATCTAGACATTAATAATAATGTGTACTCCAATAAGAACGCTCACAGACTGAAATGGAAGAAAAGGGTACACGATATCATGTTATTCCTGTTATTCCAATATTATACATTGGGTAGGTTGCTTTCTCTTAGGGTTCTTCCTAATCTGTGAGACAATGTTATTGATAAGTGACCTATATGTCCTCCTAAGATGTCAGAGATTCTAACACCATTATAATGATAGACTAGTTTCTATTACACTTTATAACTCTGGCTTTCAGAAAGTCTCAGATCTACCAACAGGCAGCACAGAGGTGAGAAAGAGCTGAAGCCTTTTCTGATAATATAAATCCAACCAAGAGCCATAAAGTAGGATCACCAAAAAAGAATCTTTAATCTTGTACTGCAACATATTATCTCTCTCTTTCTTGACACTGGTCTCAGTTAGCAGTGAAAGTGATTTTCCATTTAATGTCAAGATTCTAAGAAAATTTATGATAACAATTCTAAATTCCCTTGTAGGACTCGTTCATGGATTCTTAGTAATGTGCAGCATTCTTTATTTCTGCTAACAAGGTGAAGTAATGTATGGCAAGATAGAAAAGGAAAAGAAAAAGAGAAAGAAAAATATATTTGTGGAAAAATCCTCAAATATAGAAGAATATTTGTGCATAAGCATGCTTATCTTCAATACATATATATTTATTATATAGGTAAGACATCAAAATCCAGCCTGATATAAAATCCAGCAGTGAAAGGCAGGTACATCCTTGTCAAAACTAGCAATGGCCAAATTCTGCTGTTATGTTGCCAATAAAAAAAAAAAAACAGTCTATAATTGGCAAGGTCAGGTCAGTGATATTTTGGATATACAGGGGAAAGAAAAGAAAGAAGTTATTTGTTACAAATTCTTGTCCACTTTCATTGGATATCTCTTGAAAGATAAGTAAATTATAAACACTATCAAGAGATCTGATGCAGCACTGAGCCTGACAGCTGTTACTGAAAGTAGTTTGCTGTGCTGCAGGCATCAATACATCAATATTCTGGCTTTAACTTCTTCAAAAGTTTTATTGAGTAAAATATCAGATGAGGAAGAGGCTTCCTGTAGTTATTTAAAGGGAAAGCCTGGAGGGATTTTAAATGCAGTCAAACAGAATAAATGTACTACAAAATTTAGGACTTAAAAGAAACTGTGTTATTAATGATATATTTTAGCGTTGCTTTTTACAGGTGTGGTCAACACTCAAAACAACAATATTTTTAAATACTCTGCTTCTCCTTGAGAGTTGTATTTGTGGGTATGATAACACTGCAAAATCATTGCATTAATGGACAGAAAAAAAAGCCACTTCCATGGTCTGCAGATGCTAAAGCACCTGTGTTGACAAGTGCTCTCATAAGTGACCACTCATATCTTGGTACCGCTTCACAAGCCTCATGCCACAGGAGATTGGTACTGTGCACAGCCCGGGACTTGATTGACACAATCCAGAGGATGATGGCTAAATGCAATGGAAGTCTAAAGCACTTGAAGAGGAAGTGTCACACACTGCCTGAAAGGGACTATTGGTGGTCATAGTGGATGGGTTGAGCCCAACAGCCAAACTTCACTATGTGTGTGGAAAGATTGTTATGCCAGACCTTGTGTCCTTTGAAACTTTCTGTGGATTAAGGAATTCCGAAAGGAAGCTGGCTCAAAAATGACTGCAGAACCCACAGTATTGTAATTTCACAGCTGGGCACAGCACAGTAACACTGATGCCTCCTTCTCATAGAGTAGCTCTCAGGTTAGCTGCAAATACCTGGTCGTTACATGTGAAGAGTGGAAGACATGTCAGGAATTCTAGTTTACATGGTGCAACAATAAAAAGAAAACTTTCCATAGAGAAAACAGTCCTTTCAGAATATCTCACAACTAGAAATGGCACTTGAAATCACTTTTGAAAGCCCTTGCTATATATCATGAGGAAGAGTTACAACTGAAGCAACACCTTGTGTACCACAGGGAGCAGGAAGGGAAATGTGGATATTGAATATGTACATGAATCATGAGCGCACTGAGTCTATGGGATGAATTAAAATTTACTGACCATTCTGGAGTTTCAAGTTTAACATGGCCACAAAAAAATTATAATGCAAAAATAACCCTGAACTTTTGAAGATTATGTGACTATATTCCTGTAGGCCATGAGTTGTTGCTGTTATTGTCATTGTTGTTGTTGTTGTTTGTTGTTGTTGTTGTTGTTATTTTATTCCAGTTATTACAAAGAAAGCCTTGGTGAGCTCTGGGAACCCATCTCTCTCAAAGGAACCAAAATATAGCACTGTCCTTATTCCACAAACCAGAGCTGAGGACTTCAATCACCTGCACCTTCAGCCTGGCCCATAGAAGGCCATGTGGTCATAGGGGCCTTCTAAAGAGAGAAAACAAGGAAGGAAGCAAAGAAGGAAGCAAGGAAGGAAGGACTGGAAAAACTATTCTTGTGTTCTGGGCAACAAGAACAAGCATCCAGTGCCCTATCCACATGGCAAGATTACATGGTTGGATGGGAAAATTCCATCATCAGCTCCCTCTGGCAGAGATAACAAAGAATGCGTAACAGCTAACTGTTTAGATTGAGAGATTTGTAATGAGATAATTCTGGGTTTTATTCATATGCTATTCTAGCTAAAGATTGGAAATATTAATATTTCTTCCAGTCCAGGTTGCTCACTGCCAGGCTGTGTTCCCATGATGCTAAGTGATGTGAAAAATTTACCTTTCCTCAATATTAAAAAAAAATCATGATATAGCATTTCTTTAGTGTAATGTGTGGTGGCACCTCTCTGTGGTAATATGATTTGTTATACCCACTCTGCATTTCACAGAATGATACATGTGGGCAAGGATCTCTAATGAAAAGTGAAGCCTGGAAAAACATTTCCTCAGAATAAAGAGCATGAAAAGCAACTGCTGACTATTCCACATCTACGGTGATGCATGCGTTCCTCCAACACCCAGTGAAGTATGGAGTTACATTTTCCTGATGTAAATGGAACTAAGATTTAGTGTTTTTCAAAGATACAGTAATATTTTATAACCACTTCTCACATATGGAATGAGAAACCTGAAGATAGAGTTGCTGGTTATCAGATCATCAGTAGTGCATCCATTTATTTATACATGTTTAGGCAAGAGAGATGGAAGAACATTGTCATAACACAAGTTATTTGGGGATGTCAAATTTTATTGCTGGTTCCTGCAATACCTTGCTTAAAGGCTTTGAAAAGGCACTTCTGTTTCTCAGTACATGAGGTCAGTTTTCTGGGCAGGCATGCGGGGTATTAATTTTTACTTTTTAAAATATTTTTTATTTTAAAAAGGATGCAATCTACCTAATTTGTACTGAACTTCAGCGCAAAATTACCATCTGATGGAGGGAATTGGCCCTTGAGAATCCACCCCAATCCTGCACTTCATCTGCAGGAGCCATGGTCCCAGCCCACCCATATCTTACCGTGATATAACCATTCCTGCTGAATTTCCCACTAATATATGAAACCAGCTTCCCTCAGTGTAAAGTGGAATATATCCTGGTATTTGCCTATGTAAACCACAACTGAAACAAATGCCTGTTTTGCATTCTGATTGTGGGGGTGTGAGAGGTGAATAGTGCACCCCATAGACTGACAGACCGCGACTACAGCTTTTAAACAAGGTGGTGAGACTCAAGCATCAAAACTCCTGTAGACCTATAAGAAGTTTGTTCCTTTTTAGAGAAATATATTTTTGACTGTATTCTGATTTTCTCTTCCAAGTGAGGGAAATTCCTCTACTGTGGTCTCTTTTGTTCAATGCAATATATGTGCTCAATAAACATGGATTTAATTAAATAGTATGAAGAATGAGAGAAAAATACATTTTTTTACTCCAGTACAATATTCCTTCCATTTACAATATATTTCCCCATCTGATTTTGTCCAGGACCATGCTAATCCACCTGTTACAGGCATTAATTTCAGCTCTGAAGCCCTATTGCTAACACAGTCAAGGTCTTCCAGAGATTTGAACATCAGCTCCTATATGCTCTTGCTTTTCTCTAAGATGAATGAAGTTTAAGCCTGAAAATCTTTTCTTTTTACTGAAATTATGTGATAAAACTAAGACCAAACTCCCTTAGTTGACAACACTTTATTGAGCAAAGGTTACAGTTTCATAAGATATAATTGTCTTGAGCCTCATCCACATTTTTACCTTAAAAATATTTCCAAAACTATCTGAAACCCAATTACAGTAATCTGTAATTTACTGTTGTTTGAATGAACAATCATATGCTTTATTTTCAAAGATCTTACTGATAATCTTCCTAGAGTACAAAAAACAAACATTAGGTAAGTAAAAGGCTGGGTCTTTTTCCTCTGCAAACATAAACATGGGGCAAAATTTCTTTGCAGAATTAAAGAAACAGATTTTATTTTCTTTCTCTAGAAAGGTTCCCAAACTCAGTATCATTTATCACTGCATCATTGTACTCAATATATGGAGAAAACATGAAAGTTATTTAGAATTGAATGTATGTTCAGTGTTTGCGCAAGGTTGTTACAGCAGCTTCTTGTCTATGTAGGGCCATCAGCTGCACATTCCTTTGCATTTACTTTTCAGTACCATAAAGTAGATTTTCCTTTCCTCTGGTGTTTTCCTGGTTTCCAATCAGAATTCCCACACTAAAGGTAATGTAGCAGGTTTAACTTGATCATTAAGTGAATATATAGAGGGTGATTTCTGCTGTAGGGGGACTTTATTCATCTTACGGGAAAGGTAATGCATATAATATTAATATATGAATGCAGTGCAGTATCTAAAGATACATACCCCCAGGAGGCAATTTATCTGAAGGGCTGTTTTTCTGGTGTTCATTCATTTGTGTGAAGATGGTATTCCCAGACTGAAAATGAAGCAAATGAAGGGACTTCCCTGGTGAAAAGTGATGGATGATGATTTTGTTGCTACTGTCAAGAGATGCATTAGACTAGGTTTCTCATTCTGAAAATGCTAGATGAAAAGGGATTAATTTCATGACCAATTGGGAGACTGAATTTCCATTCTTAATTATAAAATAATGCCCTATTATAATTTTCTCTGAGGTACCTTGATGATTGAAGCTGAGTTACTTGACTCAGGGACACAAAGAGATTCCAGAAGGCCCAGAGGTAAAATTTTAGGCACATGATTTACATAGCAGCATGTACCATACTATGAAAATCCAAGCTCCTTTCACAACAGGAACCCAAGGAACTTTCTCTGGTCCTCATCCTCCCTGCCTGTTCTGGTAAGAATAGATTTTTGAAAAAAGAGCTGCATGTTGGGAATTAAAAAGTGAGTGCCATGATCCAAAAATATAATTCACATGAGAAACTACAGAATAAAACTTCACATATATTTCCTTGATGTTTGACCCTGTACTTTTCCAAGACTGACATGTGTTTTAATATGAATACTTTTATATACAGCATCACTGTTTTTTTTTTCTACCCAAGACAATTAGTTTGTATTGTTAATGTGTTGACCCTTTGCTCAGAAAAAAGCAGGCCGAACTTTTCTGAAATCAGAAAATACGTCAATGGTGGGACTTAACTGACCAATTACTTTACCACTTTAGAGACAGTAAGACATCATCTGTGGCCTCCATTTGCAGCCCTAGCAGGTTGCAGATCCATGGGTCCAACGCCCTCCCTGCCAGGACTCTCAAGATTTACAGTTACATGAGACACACCCACCTGAACACATCTGAGTCTGGTTCTCACTGTGGTGGGTTTGAGCCAGCGGGTGTGTTTAAGGGGAGAAAGTTCCGCTTTTTGGCATCGTCATTTCATGTCACTGCGTTGGCATCATCAGAAACACACTCAGCCTATGTGATATTCCCTGGTGATATCTAAGGCTGTGCCTCATAAATATGTCCTGACTGACAGCTATTTTGCGGTTTTGAGGTTTGAGGGTTTTTTGTTGGCATTAATTTGTGTAACAGGAGTGCCTAAGTGGTAAGTGACAGTTGTGTTGATTTTAGCAGGAGTAAATTATAATGACTTATCGTACTGAGTTTCTGTCTAGTGTAATATGATGCAGTGTAAGGATTACCCAATATAAACGGATGCTCAGTTCTGAATTTTCATGAAACAAATGGATATGGCTGCACTTGCCTGAGAGCCAGTGATGAATGAGGTCAGGTTTCACTAATGTTCCCTGATGCATGGTGCTACATTTCTTTAATATAAACTAATCCATGTCAAGCAGTATCCTTGACTATATTTGATATATGAGATTGGCTTTTTCCTTTTTGGACATAATGGGAATAAACAGATACCTTTTTCAGTTGTGTAGTCACAAGTGATGCTGTGTTTCTCTGTGCTCAGAGATGCTCATTCTTATGCCTTTCTCTGTATTAAGGAGTTGCAAGGGTTTTGTACTACAATAAAACCCAGCTACATAACATTAACAGTTATCTGAAAAATATAAGGTTGCTCCACCACATTTTTATCAGTAATAGCACTTCACAGGCAGCGTTTTCTGTCAAATATGCCAGTCCCATGCAGACCTAAGAAAAGAAGGAGGAAATAATTTTATTAACCATTTTGCATTTATTAACCATTTTGCACATTAATGGCTTGTTTTGGATATCCAAAAATGTCATATTTTTTCTTAGGGTAGGAGGGAGCCCTACCATTACATAACAGCTCTTCTCCTTAGCCTTTGGTCTTATTCATAATGTCTGTCATTTAGGAAGCTTTACATTATTAAAAAACACTGATTCTGTTTATATCACAGAAAAAATGGCTGCACGTTACTGATTTTAGACAAAAAGAAAGCTAATGGTGATAAGCTGCATTATTTTTTCCTGTCTCAAACTTAAATGGCTTCTTCAAAATGCAGTTTTCTTTGTTCAACTCCTATCAGGGAACTAAGGCCTTAAACATCAATTGGCATTAGAAAAATCCAGCTCCATGTGTTTCTTTCCACACAAAGGGACAAGTGATGCATTTTACACACACAAGAGCATTGTAACTCACTTTTAGCTGCTGTGACCTCCACTCTCTGGGTCTGCCAACAATTACCTTGAATAATGGAATTTTTGTTGGAAAATTGAGGAAGAATGGTAAATGTTCTGTAGTCCAAAACCATTCCTGGGTAATACCCAGGATCTTACTGTTGTTAGAGTTTATTACTGATTTAGCCTACAGTAAAAGCTTTTCTATAAATGTTTGTGGTTACAACTCCATCTGATGGTCTGACCCAGCCCTCTGACTATGTAGCTGTGGAAGTCCTGCTCCCATAGGACTTCCACACAAACTTCTATATGGATGCTGAGGGCAGACTTTACAAATATCTTTATGTTTCTGCCCCTAGATATTTTTCCACTGGGTGTTTCAGGCTAATCAATATTCAAAACAATAGTGGATAGTCTTCCATTTCATGGTAGTCCAAACAAACACTCTGAGTTAAAAAATGGTGCGCAAAGTGGAGCCCCATATCCATTTTGCAGCTACCTCAACCTTATAAGAAAATATATCAAGTGAGGAGATGTCCATAGTGTGCAATACAGTGGATACCAGAGTTATCTAAGCTTGTGCCATATAAGCACAAGTTCTGGAATAGCAAGCAATTTAGTCATGTAGATATCACATGCCTAAATAATACTGCCCTGGTCTGGTTAACATCAAATGAGGTGGAAAACACAGTTAAAATAGCTCTACTGCTTCCAGGCCCATATCAGTACCTCTTTCCAGTGCTGCATCATGCCATGCTGGTTTGGCAGCAGGTATAAAGCTGCCCCAGGTGCCTTTGCACAGAATTAATGCTGGATATATTTCTCTTGCCTGTCTTTACATGAGACACCAGTGATGATACTCATCACTGTAAAGTTACTTAGTGCTATCGTTACATCTACTGAGATGAAATGCAATTTCACTTGGATGTTCTTGCCAGTTCTTCAGAAAACACCAGCCTCATACAACATACACTCTGAAAAATCACTGTGTCTTGTATTTTATTTTGGAGAAACACAAATCTAAATTTCCATTGATAGTGCAAATATCGGATATTAGAGAAATACAGCCTCTTTGGATCTGGAAAAGGATACACATTATTTTAAGCAAAGCACTCAATTTGAAGTTCCTTTCAGCCAGGCAATCACTGGCATGGTATCACTGGCACTACTTTAAACTTTGCATCACTGTGGTTATCAATTATTTCATAACTCAATAACTGCAAATTCATGTAACTCTGCTATAACCAAAGCTCTCCTACAAGCACTGCTCTACTTCAGAATGATGTGAAGCAAGCCCTGTCTATGTTTCTACATGTGACCTCCCTTTTTTATTGGGCATTTTGGCATTTGCCATCATTTGGTCTGGAAGGAACCCAAGTTCCAACATTATTCTCCAGAGACAGGTGTGATGTATCACCTTAAATTAAGGAAATCCAGTTTCCTGCACTAACTTTGAATCAAGTAATCTTGATATAAAATGATTCATGAAAGTGAGCTTTCCTGGATGAAACAGCTCTGTGAAGGAGGGTTTTACTGATTAAATCTGATGAATGATGTTCTGGCTCTTATGTCTACAATGTTTTGTGAGAACCAGTGTTGTGAAAGAAAAAAATGCAGCAGAATGGGTCTCTTAACAGAGTGAAAAATTAGATTTCTTCCATCTCTACATATGAATTATAGAGGAAATTTTATTGCTGTGAAAGAATTCAGGTGGGAGTTTTTTCTCATCTAAAGTGCTATTTCAACCCACCTTGAATTTGGAAAGCACATACCAGGTCAGTATAAAGAAAGCACCAGTATCTGGTGCGGTTTTGTCCCAGAATGGAGGGTGGAGTGTGCCGTTCACGCACTTGGCAGAAGGTAACTTCAACTCTTAGCGGGAAGGGCCGCGCCGCCGGCCCTGCAGCATCCCGGCAGCGGCAGCAGCATCCCGGCGGCGGCTGCTCCATTCTCCCGGCTGTGCTGACCTCTGCTGGTACTTTTCCGAGGCGCGACGTTTCCCATTCTCATTTTCAAGCCTCTCTCATTACATTAACGCAGCGGTGTTTTTCTTTCACGAATCCGTCCAGGTTTTTCTAAAACGTTTGTTCCACCATGCGGAGAAGTGATAAATTCATTTTGTTGATGGCGTCCTCTGAGGTGCAGAAGCACAGCTTCAAATTCAGCTCTTCTTCATTGCTTCACTCCTCGGTCGTGGACCAAAAGCAAACTTCCTGCTCTCCTTTTCCCAAAAAGCCATTATCCCACGTGCTCAGTGACACACCCAGTAAGGGAAACAGGGCTTGAGCTCTGTTGTGAGCCAGGTTCTCACTTCTAACACTCACTTCCATTCCTATTCAAAGTACACTAATTTACCCTTATTTTTGAGAGTATTGCATTTGATCAATGTATTTGATCAGTGATTTGGTCGTCTATGTCAGCTGCTGTGTTATCACATCCTTTAGACTTCCAGTTACTCCAGTACAACAGTTTAACTTTTGACAAGGGCATGCCAAAGAGCAAGGGGGAATGAATGGATTTAAACAGAAAAGTGGTTTAGATTGAGTCTTAGGAAGAAATTCTTAATTTGGAGGGTGGTGAGACATTGGAACAGGGTTGCACAGAGAAGCTGTGCCTGCCCCATCTCTGAAAGTGTTCAAGGCCAGGTTGGATGGTGCTTTGAGCACCTTGGTCTAGGGAAAGGGATCTCTGCATATGTCAGGGGTTTTGGAACTAGTTCGTCTTTAAGGTCCCTTCCAACCCAAACCATTCAATTGTTCTGTGAAAACCCTTCCTATTCTTAATAGAGTGGCTTTATTCAATTGACTGGGATTAATGTTTAAACTGGCCTTTCCATTCATCCAATAGATCAAATTTTCAAAATAATAAGATTTATCCCAGGCTAGTTGTTCCTCTTTGGCAAAATAAGACAAAACTCTGTATAGATACATTCAGAATATCAGGCATTTTCCATGTTCTATTCTCAATATGATTCATGCCACTTTTTTTCCTCCAAATGCACAAAGAACTGCCTTTCAATATCTGAAAAACAACTCCTGACATTTCACTGTGAATTCTGGATGTGTAAGATTCTGGTGAAGCCGGATCAAGGACTGCAGATGAAAACCCAGAAGAATTTTGATACCTCTACTTGAACCCAGTTTTGAGCGTGTGTTGTCTCATGTCTCTCTTCTGAGTAAGGCACTTTGACTATTTCAGGAGGTATGACTCACTACTTTGGACACAGATTCTGTAGGTGCCTCCTGTGAAGACAAAATCAATTCCTTCCTTTGCTTGGGAAACTGAAATCCTCATCTCCCTTCAGTGTTTAGTGAGGAGCTGGACAACAGATCTCTGCACCTTTGCTGCCACGGTTGTCCAGAGGTGCAAGAAGAATTGAAGATTCATGTAAAACAAAGTGGTCTCTTCTAATCTAGTGGTTACCCATTAGGCAATGCTTACCTTTTTTTAAAAATTAATTTAGTGCTTTAGGATTTGACCTCCAATTAACATGATCGTCCTTTGATGTTGCCTTTGAGTGTTCTGTTTTATTTTTGGATACTCTCTTTGGATAGTCTCCTTTCTTCACAAGGAAACATGGATCATTAATAACTTTCTCCAAAAAAAAGAAAATACTGTGATTTTTTTCATTTTGGTCACTAATGATACCATAAACATAGAATTGCAATCCAAATACTAATAAATGTCAAAGAGCATTTGTATAATGATCTGTTCCCAGCTTATAACCTTGTTTGTCTTTTGACTATAAAATTGCCCTTTCATTTCAGTTTCTCAGAAAGAATTATCTTTCTTTCCATCCCTTGGTTTAAGTGGCCATCCCTTCATTCATTCATCACCTGAGTAAGGAGAAGGCTGAATCAATTAATCAAAGGCTTACAGACCAACACTGAGCAAGGAAATGGTTGGTTAAACATTGCTTTCAATGTAGAATTGAGCCTTAGAAATTCAAAAGTAGGTGTTTTCTCTTTACAAAAACAACCTTGAGACTGAAAAAAATTTTTTCTTTCAATTCTTTTCTGGCATCTCGGCATCTCCTTTACTCTAGTTCAAACTGAAGAACTTCAATAAAAATGATGTCTGAAACCTCACTTTTGGGGCTTGCCTGTTTAAACATGATACTACCACAGGCTTCTGCTTTTGTAATTGCAATTTAATGGAAAGGTAAGTTAAGGGCAAGAAAGAAGAAAACTTTGAAAGTGTTAATTAATGGCTATGAAAATAACATATCCTTGTCAAGCTGTATTCTAGTATTTCATTATAATGGTTTAGTGTGTAGTAGCAAGGTCCAGAACTGAAAAATAGTAGCAGGCCAGCTCCTTACTGGATTTCCAGTTGGAGACTTTACTAGATCTTGAGAAATATTATCTGCAAAAAGTAACTTAAAGTAATAAGGGCATTGCTGTCAGAGAGTGCTGGATAACTAAGGATGATATTGATATCTGGGAGGATGTGGAAGAGAAATAGGATGAACCTTCCTTGAAAAAAACAAAAACAAAACCAAAACCAAAACCAAAACCAAAACAAAAACAAAACAAAAACAAAAACAAAACAAAAACAAAACAAAAAACCAAACCAAATAAACAAAAAAAAAAACAAAAAAAAAAAAAAAAAAAAAAAAAAAAGAGACCAGAAAACAACGGAGAGGAATACACTAAGGAGTTCTTCCCCAGAATGGCTTCTAAATGGATAATCCTCAATGCCTTCCAAAAAATCTAATTGGACTTAAAAATCTCCTATATTATGCACTTGATCTCAAGATATTATATTTAAAATTAAGACATTCTGTATTTCTTTATAGTCTGAATGCAAGAAATTACTTCAGCTGATGCTGAATTGCAAAGTTATGCTATTAAAATTTCATGTATCTGTTATTCTGCTTAAAAAATAATTTTGTCTGCTCAATTTAATAGTATCTGATTCCAATTTTCTTTTGTATAGTCATAAGGAGCTGAATACTCTGTGTACCTGAATGCATTGACCCTAATCCCTGAGGACTGAACATAGAGACTGATCAAAGTATCTCACTCTAAAGCTGTGTGTAAATATTATTTCTGCATTTTTGGATGGGTCAAGCTTATATTTAGCCAGTAATGTTCATCAACAAGTCATGATACACAGTAAAAGCAAGAGTGATCGTTACGCTCATTTGCTTTTTGAAATTAAAGAGGAAATTATTTTTCATGGCTCAGTAAAGGTAATAATAATTACTGACAGGTTTATAACAATTCACAGAGAAGGTTTTTGCTGGTGGTTGATTTTCAAATGCAGAACCACAAGCAAATGAAATCAAATTAATTTGGAAAGCATTTTGAGGAGTGATTACCTACTGTTCTGCCTCAAGACTGGATCAAGCTCTCAGCCATTCTGTACAGATCTTACCTGTTTGTATAAGACTTTCAGTGATGCATACTCCACAACCAGGAAACCTATTTTTGGGCTTCATCAAAGTAAGAATTTCCCTGAAATCTAACCTGAAGCTTCCTTACTATATTAAGACACTCTACTTCTCCTTAACCTTCCTTTGAGATGAAGAAAAGGTTTTTCTTTTCTTTTTTGCACAAATTTTTTATATTTTCAAAACTGTTATAATGTCCTGTCTGTTTTCTTTCCCACTTCTCATCACCTTATCTTCTTTAGGTTATCATTTTCATGTCACCTTGTCTTCCACGTCTCACAGACTTCTGACCACTCTTGTCACTCTTCTGTAGGATTTCTCCAGTTAACCCAAATCTCCCTTGGAGCGTGATACTTGAATCTGGGCATGGAGCTCCAGCTGAGGTCTTAGTACAAATAAAAATCATAGGTCCTACATCCTGCAAATTTCTCTCTAGTTTTCCATGTCTACTTGTCTTTTCTGGGCTAACACACCAATGTTGAATCACAGTCATCACATAAACCTTTGGCACTTTTCTGGAGAAGTGATTCTTAACCAATCAAGGTAAGGTACCTAATCTTGGTCTATACATGTCTTTTAAATTACTTCAGTCTAAATGCAGTGTTTTACACTTCTTTATTCTATTGCTTTTAATGATCTTATCTCAGTCTACAACCCCCCATGAGAAGAAGAGGAGGGGCAGGCACTGATCTCTTCTCTGTGGTGACCAGTGACAGGACCGACGTGAATGGCCTGAAGTTTTATCAGGGAAGATTTAGGTTGGATATTAGGAAAAGGTTCTTCACCCAGAGGGTGTTTGGGCACTGGAAGAGGCTCCCCAGGAAAGTGGTCACATCACCAGCCTGCCAGAGCTCAAGAAGCATTTGGACAGTGCTTTCAGGCACATGGTGTGACTCTTGGGGATGGTAGGGCCTGTGTAGGGCCAGGAGTTGGACTCGATTATCCTTGTGGGTCTCTTCCAACTCAGCTAATTATATGATTCTGTGATTCCATTTTCACCTTTTTTTTCCAGACTCTTAAGTTTTCCAGTAATTTTCTTTCTTCCCCAAGTGCTTCTCATCATAACATTATCTGAAAGCTTAAAAAACAATATATTATTCCTTATGGATCGCTTAAACTATTAAGGAAAGTATTAAATAATACAAGACCCTTGCAGAATTGAGCTCTATATACCCCTGGATTTTGTCAGGGAATTGCTCACTAAACAAATGGAATTGTAAATACTGTAATTTCTGGGCAATGTTGTATCTGCTTTATATGACTTACATGTAAATATTGTTTTCTAAAATGATATAAGAATCAATGTCAAAAACTTTGCTAAAATCACCGTATATGACTGTTCTCACTTATTTGTAAGGCCTGGTATTCTACAGCAAAGCAAGAGGGATGGGTTTGATATGATTACCTAATGACTAATGTGGGTTGTTGTGGACTGTTCATTTTTCCTTTTGTGTTCCAAGAACTAATAAATATCCTCTTTGTTCCAGTAAGGAAGTCAACCTTAGGTAAATGGATTTTTTTTTTCTCATTTTTAAAGCTGTGTGCTCTGGTGCTACAGCATTGCAGCTGCATATTCACAAACCCTCAAGGAGTTGTAGTTGAGATGTCCCGTGAGTGGGTTCTGTAGGTACTGCAGTACTCAGTTCACAGGCCTCTGGTTTAAAAACAACCAGTTTCTCTCTACCCACTCTCTCTAGTGTTGCTCAGTCATCTGTATATAGCAACAGGGCAGAAATTATGTGTTTTGTATCTTCAAAATTTCATCGTATGATTTGTTATACAAGTTTCATGTATTACCAGTAACATTGCAGATTCTCTTCCATTTAAAAAAACAATGAAAGATACATCACATCAGGGTGATCAGAGACATCAACACCTGGAATTCTTGTAAGGATGATGCTGGCTAACACCTGCTTGTGCCCCTGAAGCCTCCCTGAGGGCACACCTTTCAGCTGGAGCAGAGCACTGCAAGGGAGCTGCTAGCCAAGGTCTCTTTGCTCTGTGTGAAGCTGTTTTGTACCTGCAGGACACAGCAGCTGGTGGGGGACACGCTGTGCTTCCTCCTGGTCCCACCCTGAGGAGAAGCTGAGGGGAAATGAGGGACTCAGCCGCCTATGCACCCTCTGCACCAGCTCCAATGTAGGCTCCTCTTCGTGGGTTCACAGCTCCTGCCAGGAACCTGCTCCAGAGTGGGCTTCCCACAGATTCACAGCCTCCTTCAAGCACATCCACCCACTCTGGCATGGGGTCCTCCACAGGCTGCAGTGGAAACCTGCTCCACTGTGGAGCATGGGCTGCAGGTGCACATCCTGCCTCACCATGGTCTTCAGCATGGACTTCAGGGGAATGTCTGCTCCAGTGCTTGGAGCACCTCCTCCTCCTCCTCCTCCTTTACAGACCCTGGGGGTCTGCAAAGCTGTTTGACATTTTCTCACTCTTCTCTCTGGCTGCTGATGCACACCAGTTTTTTTCTGCCATTCTTAAATTCATTATCCCAGAGACTCCTCCGCCATTGCTCGTGGGCTCAACCTGGACCAGTGATGGGTCCATCTTGGATCCAGTTGGCATTGGCTCTGCCAGACATGGAGGAACCTTCCAGCAGTTTCTCATGGAAGCCCCCCCTGAAATGCCCCTCCTGCCCCGCAGCCTTGCCAAGCAAACCTAATACAAATGAAAGGTTTCTAGCACATTTCTATTATTGACTGTGAGTGCTAGGTGAAGATTTCCCAGATGCTGTCCTTAGACACAATGGAGACATGGGCTAGACTTTGAAAGTCTGAATGCTATATGGAAATACGTGCCTTTATCAGCATGTCAATATTTTTTGACAGTTTGACCGTTATAACTGGAGAAATCTGATCATGTATGCATTAATGCTTATGACCAAAAGCTTTAATGGTAACACAAGTTTCAAGGAAGAATTACCAAATTATTTGGTTATAAATGTATTTCTTCTCTGAAAAATCAGACTGTTGAGAAATGTTAGTGATCCAGTCTTTGTCTGGAAATGTATTCACATTTGACTAAACTTTAAATGCTAAGGGCTAAATATAGGTTTCTCATTCCCTTTGAGACCATATTGTGCTTAATAACTTTAAGAATTTAGACCTCTGGCTGATTATCCTTTATCTGAGACAGTACAAGGAAATATTATTACCTTTACAGTCTGTGAACAATTTGGGATATGCTGAAATTAATAACAAAAGCCTTTGGTGAGGGCAGAGCTGTAATCAATGCCTAATAGTGAAACTAAAACAATATGAGACAAGAGACAGATCATTGGTTTCATTTATCTGTCTGATGTTTTGATGATAGCATGCCATTACATTCAGCAGAGCTGGGATCTGACACCAAATGACAACACTGGTCACTTGGGTTATTTACAGTAAGCCAACAGGAAGAAGTCACCCCATTATGAAGCAGTGCTTATTACTTCCAGTCTCTTTTTCATATCACCTAAAATCTGATTTTCCTTTCAAGCTTTTAATGTTTTATATCAATGAGCAATCATAAAGAAAACCTGAAAAAAATTAATAAAAAAGAAAAAGGCTTTACAATTTCAGCCAAGCAGATTAAATGTTTTTGATAGTGGAGGGAGAAGTATTAAAAGCTGCTGAAATAGTTGCTGCCATACATGCAGCTTCAGACCACAGGGCAGAGACCAGGTTTTGGAGTGGCCCCTGCCTCACTGCTGCGTACTCAGAGTCAGTTCAAAACGCTAAGCTATTCATCTAAGTTCTTCCCATATGCTGGAGAGACACACAGCAGTGTCCTGAAGCCAATTCCTTTGAGAGTGCCCAGCTGCCACCTCAACCAGGCTCTGATGGCAGGTATGAAATCCCACCACCTCCATATGCCCGAGGCTATGGCTCCTTAGCTGCCTGCACCCCAGGGTGATGAGGAGGGAAGATTGGCTCAGCCCCTAGCCTTGTCCCTGCTGGTCCCCAAGCTGCTTTTCCCCAAGCTGGGGTTGACCCCAGAGAATGGAGAACTCAGACCTTTCCGGGCTGGTAAACAAACCCAGGACGTGTCTCCCTTCTGCAAGGGCCGTGGAGCACAAACCAGTGCCCTTCCTTCCCCACACCACATGGGAGGAGATGTTGGTGAGTTAATAAAAACCAGACCATTTTGCTCAGTGGCCATCTCACTTTTTGCAAAGCAGTTGGCAGTGCTGCAACGTGCCAAAGAGTTTGTCACTGAGCTCTGCATACTTAAGAGGTGGGTTCATTCCTGCCCCCTGAGAATCTTAAGGAAGGCGACCTTAAATGCCTTAAATACCAGCTCAGCTCAGGCACCATCTGGAAACAATGAGCTGGTAGAAGCTAAGGTGCTGATGCACCGAATTAACACAGGTCCCAGGTGCTGACATGTTACTTCCTGCTCTCCCCTAGCCTCGTTGTGTCCCACACATGGATTTTGTGGATTTGGGCAGTGGGGCTACTGCAGTCTCGGGGCTAAAGGCTGCTTTGCTGGCGTGTCCACTGCAGCTGGGGCTGGGCGACAAGTGGTCAAGATTCAAAAAGGATGTTGCTTTCCTTTTCTGCAATAAATCAATAAATTTCTCCTGGATTTTTCAATTTGTAGGTCCTTTTCAGCATATCTCTTACTCTCATCAGTTTTCTTAACTGTGTTTTTCTTAGACTATTATTTTCTTTTTAGTCACTCTTTTGTTTCATTCAAATGTAAAATTTTCTCATTATTTTTGCTTTCTATTTATTTATGTTATTCCATTTCATTTTTCCCCTATCTTTTCTCTGGTTTCATCTTAGTTTTCCCCTCCTCCTTTCCAGCACCATATTTACATTTCTCTTTCAAGGCCCACTTTCTATAGCCCTCTTCATATAATCCCTGGATACACACTGCAACCCCCATATCAATCCTTTCTCTTTTTCTACTTATAACCTTTTGTCCTTTTACTTTTTTTCCCCTTCCAACGCACATTTTCTCTCCCTTCTCATATCCAGATGTTTTTCCCTCTCTATCTCCAGCTGTGCGAATAAATGACTTTTCTGTTTGTTTCAAGGAAGTTAGGTCAATCCTGAATAAAAGTACTCATATTTTCAAGAAACCAAAACAATGGAAATGATCGTTTTGGGTGAATGTTTCAAAAAGAAGAAACTGAAAAATTGTTGAGTTTGAACTTTGAGAAATTTATAGTAAATCATAACTAAAGTAAATTTGTAAATGTTGGAGTGACTAAAAAAAAAAAGCAAAAGCTTTTAGGCATCAAGGGTGGAGGTGAGGGCAGGGCAAGTAATTTGCCATTTCCTTTTTGAAAGGAGTAAAGGAAAGATTTCTACTAGCTCTTGCTACACCTTCAAAGGCTTTTTGTTTTGATCAAAACAAATGCTTTGATAACAAAACAAATCCATCTGATAAAATTATTCTGCCCCTAATTTCAATTTCTTTATCTTCCCCTGTCCAGACTGCAAATAGCAGGGAGGCACAGGACACTTTTTGGCTGATATTTGGATGTTACTTTAAAGAAAAAGAGTTGATCTATTCCCAAGCAGGGAGCATCAGCTGTACTTTCATGTGTTTCCCGGTCCTTGCTTTCCTGGGACAGTAATTAAAATAGATCCCAGGTGGCTTAAAAATCTTGAATCACATCAAAAGCACAGAAGCTTCTTACTATTGACAGCACTTTCTTAAAAGGGGGGGGCAAATATGTTTCTTGTTGATGTTCAGCATTAGTCTTAGATGAAGGCTGCAAAGTGAAAAACAGCAGCTGAGGACAGCCAGGCTCTGCCCCGAGACGTGCGATATCATTTCTAGTGATTCAGATCACAGTCACATCTGGGTACCTGAGAGAAGAATCCAGCCCAGATGTGGCCCTGAATGCCATGTGTTTTCTGTCCATTGTGCCTAGATCACAATCAGAAAAAAGATTTTGTGGGAGAGGAGGGGAAGAAGAGGAAACTGCCAATGAGAGGATATCCTTCACTCATAAATCCCAATGCATTGAAACACAGATTAGACCCCTGCTTTCTTTTTAACCATCCCCTGCCTAGAGTCACTCAATCCTGAAATTTGCTGAACTGTTCAGCTCATGTCTGCCCTGAAGTAATGAATTGGCAGGCCTATTTCTAACGGTGATTAATGAAGCTTTTCAGAGGCAACCCATTATTTGATCCGAAGTTAAAACAGTGGTTCATCATTAATCACTACATGACATAGGTTCACAGATTCATAATTCTCAGCAAGCCCATTTCATTAAGGGTTCTTCTCTTTCTTTTGTTAACTCAGGGCTCCCCTGCCTCCCCACCCTTCATGGATGCCTTCCTGGCACTCCACTTCCAGATTTGTTTGAAGAAAAATTCACATGCTCTCTGGGATATTTTCCAGTCTCCACAGCCTCTCAAAACTACAGCATTTTCCTTTAGATTTTAGAAATTCCTCTTCCCATAGAAAAATATATTGGATTATCAAATATGAGCCAACATTGGCACCCAGTGGCTGAACAGATTAATCACAGATACATATTCCCCTGAGCTCGCCTTTTCCATTCTTCAAAGACAGGTTTTCCCCTGGGATGTGTGTGGTACTCTTATGCAGCTCTAGACCATCTAGGCATGGATGTGGACTGGATATGCTAAGTGAGGAAAATGCAGGTTGTGGCTGGTTCTCCCCAGGGCCCATCAAAATCACCCCACAGAAGTCCAACATCATTAAAGTGCCTGGGGCAAGGAGCCCTTCACTGGCTCCAGGAGGTTACAGCACCCACACAGCATCATTTGTCACCAAGCAAATGTCTTGGATCTGCTCTTGCAGGCGTCATCTGCCTGGAAAAGGGCTGAAGGTGTTTGTTAGCCCTGCTTCCCTGCAGAGCCTCAAGACTCTCATAATGGTAGGAGTGGGCTTAGGCAAAGTCACAGTGAGCCTTTTATTTCTAAACAATTTTCTGAATTTGCCAATAACTTGCCCTGGGGAAATGTGGTGAGTTGACCTTGGCCAGATGCCAGGTACTCACATGCCACTCTTATCATCCCCCTTCTCAGCTGGGGAGAGCAGGGTGGGTAGAAAATAAGATAGAAAAAAACATTTGGGTCAAGCTAAAGACAGTCTAATAAAGCAAAAACAAAGGTTATGCACAGAAGCAAAGGAAACAAAAGATTTATTCTCTACTTCCTACCAGCAGGTGATGCCTGGACAGTTCCCAGGAAGTAGGGCTTCCAGTTGCTCTGGAAGACAAATGTCTTCTACATGACTTGAAATTCTGTGGTCAGGGACCAGGTATTTTCTGCTTCCTGCCTGAATTGTCTCACTCCTTCCTCTAATTTCTTTGTTGAAGGATCGGCTTCTTGAACAAACTTTTCCTCTTCTTCCTTCTCCCTTACTAACAGGTGATATGGACCCGTTGTTTTCCTTATCCACTGTTTCTTTTTTACTGTTGGAGCGATGACTGCAGTGTTTGGGTGTCTGTCTCAACCACAGTCCTCTGAGAGTACTGAGCTGTGGCTCAGTAGGCACAGGCCAAGAACCAGTACGCTGATGGAAACTGATTTTCACTGGGGTAGGCAAAGCACTCTTCTGTCAGACGCCAGTTTGTCAGGGTTACTTACATGTTTGGGTTTCAAGTCCCAGGCTATGGGACATAGAACCATTCTAGGAACCTGCCCAAATCCTTTCACACACCCTGCCACCCAGGAATCTGTTTCGTCCAGACACATTTCAGTCTCTCCTGATCTAAAAGTTGTCTTCTCTGATACCAGGATGACACCAGATTCCAGAGACTACATACAATGTTAATTACAATGTTAGTTCACAAAGGGGAACAAGAATCTCAGGAACCTCATAATAAAACCATCCACATCAACCCTGGGTAGGAGGAGGGAGCTGTATTCCGTCACCATCTCCACAGGACAGCTCCCCCAGCACAGCAAGGCCATCAATGCCAGAGCAAAGCACAGAGCTGTTGCTTGTACTAACATGTTTCCAAGCTCAGCAAAATAGAGATAAGCAGTGCAGTCAACAAACTCCATGGCCTGTGCAGGTGTTTGCCCCTTCACAGCTACTACAGCTGTAGCACACTTATTAAAAAACTGCCATTGTCTCATGTCTCACCTTGAGCACCAAAAAGGACTGTGATGGGCTGGCCTTGGCTGCATGCCAGGTGCCCACCAAGCTACTCTACCACTCTCTCCTCAGCAACACTGGGCACTGTTGCAGGTAGTGCACTGCTATTCATTGGCAGCACTTTGTCACAGCCCCCAAAACACACAAAGCACACCTAATCCTTGGTCCTAGCCACACTGCAAGTGCAGAAACATCAGCAAAGGGCGATCTAGTACTTTCAAAATCAGAAAGTAAAGAGCAGAAAGGAAATTTCCAATAAGTTTGCAAAAGCATTTATCTCCAAAAGAGCTGAAGCATTTAATTAACAAACAGAAAAGTAGTTTGCTGAATTCATGTTAAAAATGTTAAGGCATGATATTAAAATGCTTTAATACCTACAAGATACACAGGTGATATTCAAAAATTCAATAGAATGATAAAGTATGGTAATTTATACAGAACACTAAATTAATATCTATAAATTTCAAATAAATCCTTTCTCTGTCTTTTAGAAATGGACAACTTCGATTCCTTGGCTCCATGGGAGGAACAGATGTGAAATATTCCTTTAGTCCTTTTAGCCAGAATCAACTTCTCCAGTCATTGAATTGAAAATGCTTCATCAGCTTTAATCATAACGCCTCTAATCAGATGTAAAAATTAAGGCATAGAGAAGTAAACAGTTTTTTGTTCAAGTCTACACAGAAATCTGTTTGAAGTATCATCAGCTGCTCTCCCTACAGGACCCTGTTCCTTCCAGAACTTATTATGACTGTGTCCATACAACTGTAGTGTTAATTAATGAGAGGCTATATTCAGGTTTTAAAACAGTGCTTTACAGAACGTAGCCCATCTGAGAATCCCTCTTTTCATTCCTACCCTGTTACATTTACCTCCAATCCATTAAGCAATACTACAGATGGAAGACAGCAAGATGCTAGTCCCTTCCACTGCAAATGCAGGTGTTGCATGAGATTGAAAACCCCACCTGAACACAGATGTTCATTGGCTCCAGAATGGAATACACCATGACATCAAAAGGAAAATATTTATTCAATTGAAAAGATCTTAAGGCAGTTTTAAAAATCCCTCAAAAACAGATACATCATTGTAAAGAACTTAACACAAATAAAATTAAAGTTCTCGATGAAGAAAAGTCACATTAATTTTCCTAAATTTCCATTAAGTCTGAGAAACTTACTTCCCAGCAAGCACTTTCTGTACTGCAAACAAGGCTGTAAGCTACAATGTAGAACAGCACAAACAAGAAAGATACATCCTAAACCTGCTCCATGGTCACACTGAGCAGGGATGCTGAGATCATAATCAGTTTCTAAAAGAAAACAACTCACATAAGATAAAACAATATCAATTCTGCCTGCCAGTGACCTGGCAGCTTTCTTGGAGAGCTTTCCTGGAGCTGTGAACTGGTAACAGTTTGACCTCAAAGAACAGTGGCCCAGTGTCCCATCAGACCAGAAGTGCTCTCACCGGGTGAGCTCTGAGCTGCAGATTGGGGCTGGCCCTGCAGGAATCCCAGGAATGTGCTGCTTATGACTGCTCAGCGGGGCGCTGCTGTCTGTGCATAACCTCCTGTCTCTCTGAGCCATCATTCCGCCCAGGACAGCCATGTGTGATGCCAAGCACTTGGGTACAACCGATTGCCTGAAGTCAGGCACCAGGTAAAGGGCTGCACGCACAGCTTAGGCAGAAGGCACCGTGTGTAAGTCTGTCTATGAGCATGCACTTAAGGAAACATTACTGCTCTGCAAAAGTGCCCCAAAACACCAGAGCTTTGCCTTTGAAACACCAAAAAGGCTTGTATGAGCAGTCTCCCCTCACCTCAGCCCAGCCCTGCACAGGTTGGTTTTTAGTGTGCAGCTACACGTGCCTCCACACCCCTCCAGCCTTCACTCACCGGCTCAGCCTTTGAGAGCCCCACCTTACTGGCAGACAAGGTGTTAATGTGATATTGGCAGCAACTCGCCAGGGAAATTGGACAGCACTCCAAACCACAGGAAGTTCCCAAACTTGCCTGTTTTTTTCATTGCTGGTGATTTGGTACAGAGCCTGCTCAGCCCTGTGGGCTGACATGTCAGCCACATCTCAAGGACACAGCTCTGTGGCTCAGCGTTGCCTATATGTGTTTGAAAGAGGTTCTTTCCTTTATGCTCCACAAGCTTACAGAAGGCAGGGGGAAGATTCCCTTCCCCTCCCCCACCCCATCCCTTTATTTTCACAGGCTTTGCTCATAAACGTATTGGGAATACTCGGTGGGAATATATTCTCTGTAAATAGTTTCTTCTGCCTGTCTCCTCTGTGCAGCCAGGAATGAAGCCAGAAAAAGACTGTTCAAAAGAAGCTTGTTTCTTTAGTACTAGGAGTTAAGATATTTGGCTGGGCTGAGCAGATCTCAGTCCTGTCCCCTTGGCATTTTATGCAATCTACATTAGATAATGAAGTAAAATCAGGCATGATCTGAAGACCACCTACTAGGCAGCCACCCACCCTCCTCATCCATCCATTACTGATGTCTCGGCCTGAGCTTTCTTCCTGTTCCCGGCTGGCCCAGCCCCGCAGGACCTGGCAGCAGGAGTGGGAGCAGCACCACAGCCCTGTGCGCAGGTGGGATTTTGCTTCCCAGCAGAGCCTTCCCCGGGCATCTCCCCTGGCACAAGACCTGGCTGCACCTAATTTGTGGCCCTGCTACCAGACTGCACAGATACACAAAGAAGTTGGGACAACCTGAGAAGTTACCCCATGCCCACTGGCAGGCGTGCGACCATTGTGCTACTGGTCCTGCAGCAGAGAGTACGTGATGCTGATGGACTTGTCCTGCTTTGCCAGGGCGACAACCCTTCGGAAGGCATCAGGGAGGCAGGCTGCGAAGAGCAAATTAAGCCTCTTTGTTTTAACCAGCTCTAAGAGAGAGTCAGTCGAAGGGAGCAGCTTTCCGCGGTTTCCTTGCAGGTTTCTTTCCTTTAGGTGGCGGTATGTGTTTGCAGCTCCCCGCAGCACCGCCTGCGCTCCCAGCCCTGCGCCCAGCATCCTCACCCGGTGCTCAACCAGCGCTGGGTTAATTTTCCAGAAAATCCTGCACAAGCAATTAAAATGTTAATGTTGTGAGGGAAATGCCTCTGTTGAAGTAAACTCATTCGAGAGTCGGTTGTGCTCGGTGGAAGGGGAACAGTCTATTGATTTTGAACAAGGTCGTATCTCATCAGACTTGCCACCTGGATTATTTTTGTTTGCGCTGATCAACTACGAAGTCCTTGATTTCCCAGCGAGTTTGAAATCACCTTAATGAAGCAGAAATTTAAGGGGGGGTATGGTTTCCCTCCCAAGACTTTTCTTTATTACAGAAATGTGCTCCCTCACCTGTTTATCTCTGACCACCTGCTCACCTCTGTGTTTGTTAACCTTATTTCACTAAGGCAGCAATAACTGATGCAAAAATCTCAGTCCTGGCAGCTGCCAAATGAATTCACACCTTACACTGGGATTTGTGCTGCAGCCAGCCAGCAGTGCCTTCCCTCAGTAGGATGAGAACGCCTCAAAGTGGAATTATTTTAGAAACCTACAAATTCAGCAGCAACATTCATGTGGGCATAGGGTAGTTCTGCATTGTACTGTAGTTATAGTAGAAAGAAATATATAATAGAATAATATTATATTTATATAATAGAAGGAAAGTTGTCCACTTTTTTAACAGCAGTTCCTGCTGATGGAGGCTGCATGTGAACAACCCCATTAAGACAAGGTATGCTCTGTGAGAGCATGCTGGTATTTCATTATGAGTAAGAGACACCTGGGAAAGAAAGCAGAAGCACCTAAAGTCTCATTTCATTTGCAGATTCCTTATGGTCTCTGCCCAGAGCTTGTAGTCTTTCCTCCCCAAGCAAAAGGTCTTACAATGTTCTCTTTTCATGAACATGGTCACATTGGAAAAGGTGGATGTGTTTTTTCATCATATCAAAAATAGGTTATGCTATTTCTAGTGATATGGGCTATGACTCTCTAACCCAAATGCTAGGATATTTGCATGCTTAATTCACAAGTCTAATTGCCATAATTGCACATGCTCATTAGGCAATTTTGTGTGCAAATGCTGAGTTAGGCACATAACTAGGCATAGTTTTTGTAGTGTGATTTGGTTCAACACTCATGGAAAATTTGTGAACAAATTAGACATGCAATTGAATGCACATTTTCTACGCTAAGAAGTTGGGCAGGGCCTGGCACCAGGCAGACTGTAGTTTAAATGAATGAGCAGAAAGTACTACCCTTGTGAATCCTGGTGTAAGACTGAGTCCTTCATCCAGAGAAAAAAATCAGACCTGAGCTGTCCTTCATATTATCCAAAGATCCACACCCTCCTTTCAGGCTGAGCTGTAATACTGGGAAGCAAAACAAATTTAACATTCATCTAAGAAAACAAAGCAAAACAAAATAACCCCACGAACCCACCAACAACAATTGTGAAGCTCTAATTTTATGATCTGATTGCTGAGGATGGGTAGATACAGAGCCTCCCTGTCAGAAGGCAGACAAAGCCTGTCTGTCTCTTCCTATATTCCCATAGAAGACACAACAGTGAGTAACCCAAGTAGCTCAGTGTTAGCAATAAAAGATACTAGCACAGCTTTAAACCGGCACAGCTGATTTGAGTTAGAACCTGCCTGTGCAAGCATAACTATAAGAAAGCCCAACTTTCACGGTCTAATGTTTGTAATTTCTCTCTCTCACTAAAGATATATGTTCTTTTAAGAAAAACTACAGAGGAAAATCCCCCAAAAGTAAGAATTCAAGGCACCGAAAGATTGAGTTATGGTTTGTTTAATCCTTCGATTTTATCCTTCCCAAGCTAGTCTGCAAACTCTCTTGCTCTGAATTTATGACAAGCAGGACTAAAGGGACTGTCTATAGATTAACATTGACATTTCCTTTGTGCATTAATCCTTTGAATCTCATTTACCATCCATTTCTGCTGAATGACATAAAAGTGATCATTTTTTTATTACTGAGTAGATTATGATGAGGGGCATTTTCAACACCATTCAGAGAAATATTGAACGGGAGTCAGAACTGTCGTTTTACCTTTGCCTGTACAGTGGCAATGTGGGCTCCCTGTGAGGGACTGCTTTCTGGAGGACAACGAGGTGCAGCTTCATTCTGCATATTCCCATGAGCCAAAAGCACAGGATGCCACAAGGCCAGGGATACTACACAGGCTGTAACACCACTTAGCACTGAGCCCTTCAGATGGAGACACTCAAAGCTGGGCCATCCTCAGCTTTGCCACAGCTGCATGGAGGCAGCTCTCCCTGTCCAGGACAGAGGCTGCAGTTCCATCATCTAACATGGCTCTTTGCACAAAGTTTTTTGATAGAAAGTACACTTGCTAGCTGTAGGTACATACTATAGCACTTACCCACCCACCATGAGGCTTCCCTGCCACCAAGAGCATAGCCTGACACGTGCAGTTTCAGAAGAAAGAAAAGTTGTGATGGTCTTGTTTCCTGTAAACTACAGATTTACATTAAATTTCCTCAGGTTTAAAAGTGTGAAGAACCTGAACATGACATGTATTAGAATACATACATCATGGATACAGATAAAGAATCATAGAATCATAGAACGGTTTGTGCTGGAAGATCATCTAGTTCTAACCCCCCTGCTATGAGCAGGGACATGTTACACTATTCCTGGTTGCTCAAAGCCCCATTCAGCCTGGCCTTCAACACTTCCAGGGTGAGGCATCCACAACCTCTCTGGGAAAACTGTTCAGTGCCTCACCCCCATAACAGTAAATAATTTCTTCCTAATATCTAACCTAAACCTACCCTCTTTCAGTTTAAAGCCATTACTCCTTCTTCTATCACTTATAAAAAGTCCCTCTCCGGCTCTCTTGTAGCCTCTTTAGGTACTGGAAGATGCTGCAAGGTCTCCCTGGAGCCTTCTCTTCTCCAAGCTGAACAACCCCACCTCTCAGCCTGTCTTCATATGACAGGTGCTCCAGCCCTCTGACCTTCTTCTTTTCCCTCCTCTGGACTTGCTCCAGAGAGGTTCATGTCCTTAGATTCTTAAGTTGGAGGCCCCAAAGCTGGATTCCAGGTGGGGTCTCATGAGAGTGATCTGGAAAGGCAGAATCACCTCCCTCTACCAGCACATTTCTTTCATGCAGCCCAGGAAAGGGTTGACTTTCTGGGGCATAGATAGATAGATAGATATAGATATAGATATAGATATAGATATAGATATAGATATAGATAGATATAGGTATAGGTATAGGTATAGGTATAGGTATAGGTATAGGTATAGATATAGATAGATATAGATGATATAGATCTAGATCTAGATCTAGATATAGATGATATAGATCTAGATCTAGATCTAGATCTAGATATAGATATAGATATAGATCTAGATATAGATATAGATATAGATATATGTATCGATAAATCTAGATAGATATAGATGATATAGATATAGATATAGAAGTAGACCAACTTAAAGAGTTCAGCCCACAACAGTCCTATCGTCCCCATCTCTTGTTCTTCTCCACAAGAAAGGATATTTTGAAGACATACAAGTTCAGAGAAGAGATATACTGGCATGAATAAGCTACGGTGTAGAGCTGGAAACTAAAGCAAGAAGACTGAGGGATGAAGGGCTGCTGAAGTTGTCTTTGTCACCAAAATTACAGCCTCATGAAAGAGGAGAGGAGAGGAGAGGAGAGGAGAGGAGAGGAGAGGAGAGGAGAGGAGAGGAGAGGAGAGGAGAGGAGAGGAGAGGAGAGGAGAGGAGAGGAGAGGAGAGGAGAGGAGAGGAGAGGAGAGGAGAGGAGAGGAGAGGAGAGGAGAGGAGAGGAGAGGAGAGGAGAGGAGAGGAGAGGAGAGGAGAGGAGAGGAGAGGAGAGGAGAGGAGAGGAGAGGAGAGGAGAGGAGAGGAGAGGAGAGGAGAGGAGAGGAGAGGAGAGGAGAGGAGAGGAGAGGAGAGGAGAGGAGAGGAGAGGAGAGGAGAGGAGAGGAGAGGACTGCAGTCATCACGTGAGCAAACACAATGGAGCTCTATTCACCCAGAGCCAAGCAGACCCTTATGGTGCTGTCCTTGAACATTTTGTCCTGCACCATCTTTAAATGGACACAGTTCCTGCGATTTTACATGGAGCTGACTGGGAACCTCCTTGTGTTCAACGTTTTAAGCATGGAAAAATACATACAAAAATGTTGTAACTGTCTGGGAGAGGTAGGAGGAAAGGAGGGAGAGAAGGAAAGAATGGTGAGGGAAGGGAGAAAATACATTCGTATAATATTGCATGTGCCTATGATGCTAGCAAACATTGACATTAGGCTTCCATGGTTTATTAATATAAAATGTTCAATTAAACAAAAAAACATAGATGATATACAAGTTGATATTGTATAGTAAATGAATGTGAGCAAGAGAAAAAAACACCCAAATGAAAATTCAGTGGCTAAATACCCCATCCCGCTTTATAGCACATACAGCAGAGTAAGCCTAGGAAATATTCCTTAGGCTATAAAATTACACAAAGGACTAGAGTGTCCCATTTTTCTTTTTAATTTAAAGAAAATAGCCAGAGCCATTGAAGAGAGGGAATTGACCTCTTTGGGTCTCTCACTTTCTCAGAGACGTTTCTGGTCAATCAAGCCCGTACATCATTCCTGGAAGAATGACCGCAGCCTCCACACTTCTGGCCTCTACCCTGGAAGCCATTGCTTATATTTCCATTATCACACTGTACGCTAGACCTGTCCACAGCCTTCCTCAATGGTGAAAGGTCAGAAGTCTGCCAAACTTAGATATTGGCATATAATCTTCAATAAGTTAGACACAGAAATTTCAAAATCCATATTCCTGAGTGATGGGACATGTCATTCTCCCTTTATGCTTCTTTTCAAGGGGTTACAGACAGTTTGGACTGTGCAGCTTTACAATCCATCCATTTTAAAAACAAAATAATATAGAGTTGATTTTTTTTTTTTTTTTTTTTAAGCACCACAGCTTGCAGGAGTGCTGAGTGTGAATGGCTCCTTCCCATATAACACAGCATGCAGTACCCTCCTGGGGTGGTGACCACAGCCACTGAGTATCCCTGCTTTGTAGGCATGCCCCACTTTCCTGACACTGGGAATGGGAAGAGACAATGGGTTCCTGCTTGGGATCAAGGAAACGCTGCAAAGCTGCCCAAGCTGTTCACAGATGTGACTATCCCCAAGATGATCAGGGAGGCATTTCCTAGTGCTGGCTGTGCCTCAGGTTATAAATCATTTCCATTTTCCTTTGCTAAGGGTTTTTTTTTTCCCCTTTCTCAGGGTGAAGATAAGCTCCCATGTGAGGGTGGCACAGCTCAATAAGAAAAAAGCCTCCTTCCAAATCCTCCGGGATCCTGGGTGTGCTAAAGGGCTGCACTTAGCCTCAGTTCTCAGAGCAACGAGGGTGTTTCAGAGCCAAGGCTGTGCCTAGCTGGGGGGCAGGCAATTATCCACCAGGAAATATGATGGGGGAGACACCACACACACACGCACAGAGTGACAATGCGGGCCTGCTCTCCAGAAGTGCAGAACACTTGTGAGGCAGCGGACACTCTACACCAAGAGTAAAGAGCATTCAGTACTTTAGCAGAGTTGCTAAGCATCCCCAGAATCCGTGTGGGGGTTTCTACCTGTGGTCAGAGTCTCGGTTACCCTGAGATCCCCTTACACTTAATTAAGATAAATCACAGAGAAATATACAAAGATGCATAATTCACCCTCTCTTCGACTGATTTAAGTGTATCCCTGCAGGGAACTACACCCATTTAACTAAAATCAAGTTAGAAATCAATTTAGTTACATTAGTGCATTTTCAGTATGGAATAGCCTTAATTTGAATGGGAATAAAGACCCACTATGGGCCGATTGATTCTGTTAGGTGAAGGAAAAGCTTTTATACTCAATATAGCTACAAACAAAATCTGTTTCAGAATGCTGCAGGATATTATATATAGGAAACATGAGGTTCTATGGGTATAGGCTTGGTTTTTTTCGCACAGCTCTGAACATCTTCATTCCTCCTGTGAGTTCAGGCATTCCCACACAGAGTCATCCCAGAAAACCCTGAAAAGGGGAGCAGTTTACCTTCCAAGAACCATGGGGTGGTACTTTCCGTGGCAGAATGTGTGAGGGATCAGAAAGGTCTTTCCAATTTAATGTGTGAGCTCAGGAGACACAGGAGAAAGGAAAAGCCTGGCATCCAGGAGCATTCAGGGGGAAAATGACGCACACTGGCAGGGAAAGGAGTCAGGATGAGAAATCCCATCTCAGTTTGCGGTGTGCAGCAGGCACGAGGACTGAGCATAGCATTACAGGTTGAAGGGAGGGAGCAGATCTGTTTGCATCCAGCAGGACCTGGCAGGGAGCAGGTGTCATGCATGGAACAGCTTGAGCAGCACACGTCCCCAGAAGGAGGGTTGAAATGCCCCTTCAGCTGGCTCACTTTCCTCCAAGGCACAGAGGAGGCTACTGGGTGCACTGGGGGAGCCTGGGAACACCAAATGGTCCTGAGGGCCTGTTTGCAGCCACCTCTAGCTAACACAATTCTGGCCTGTGTCTGCTGTCCAAAGCAGACCTCACAGTGGTTGCATCCCATGGGATTTCCATTTGACCCCATTGCCTTCCCACATCTCTGTGCGTGAGGGAGAGATCAGGCAAAGGAGAGGGAACAGTAATCGGGGGTTTCCAGCAACAGTGATCTGCTCATCCCAACTGCTTAATTTTCACAACTGTAATTTCCTAGACCTCTGAAGATATAGCTTGCTAATCTTGCCCCCACTATCCAGCTCTTGACCTTCAGACATGGTCCTGGGAACAATGTTATCAAAGATATATGAAGTAAGACTCTAGGTGGCACTTCAGGCTGCATAACTGTGACCTTGTCTATCAAGACATGCAGCATTTAAATCACAAGCTTAATCAGGTAATCCTTAGGCAATCAGGGTGATCAGCAAAAGTGCGTTAGCACTGTGTAGCCCCTGCAGCAATTTCCAGTATACGTTTCCACTGTATCCAGAACTATAGCTCAGTTCCACTTCACTGGAAGAAATCAAGAGAAATCTCAGTCAAGAAAACCAAACTACTCACTGGAATAAATCAGATACAGCCCCATGGAGCTCTTGCAAGACCACAAGTTTGTCACCTATGCAGAAGCAAGAAACCTAAATATATCTGTAAGCCTCAAATACTAGAGATGAATGCTATAGTAAAACTACAGGCAATTCAGCAAAACACTGCACCACTCCAATACCTACTGAAGGGGTACACAGGCTGTATATTTTATTTCTGTTCAAATTGCTCTGTCTATTTTCTTCCCATTTCATCAGAACAGAGCTAGCAGTATTTACTTTTCTCCTCTCCCTAAGCCCCAGTGACTAGTCAGGGGGTGCCTTGGACATGTGCTTACTTAACAATTTACTAAGAATGAAGAAACAGAGCAGCAGTGAAGCATGCTCCAGCATGTTTTTTGGAATCAGGGACCAAATGCCAATGCATTCTCAGTGGACATCTGAAGGTGCTTTCCACACCACAATTATCTAATGGCAAAGCTGCCAAAGAAGGATTCTGCCTTTTCTCACCCACAGCTATTTGTTACTCTCCCTCCTCCTTCCCATTTATCACTCCTAAGTGTGCTGATACCCTTTAAACTAAATGAGTGAAATAGCTGGTATTAGCAAAACCAGAAAAACCCTTCTGGTCTGTTTTAGATGACACCAGAAATAGCTGCCTTAATGTAACTGTGGCAGGGGACAGGAAACTGCAGTAGGGAAAGGAGCAGAGAGGAAATGAATTGGGAAGGACAAGGACCTCTTCCAACTGTTTTCTTCCTACAGAAGCACTAATGGTGATTAGCAGGCAGCTGTCTATACTAACTGGACAAAAAAAAAATCTTCTCCTTCCTAGCTTCTCTTCACTGGATCTGTGTTAGACTAACTCACAATTCAGCACCATGAAATCCCATAGAGTGTCTGGAAAAGGGCACAGAAGACATGCAGGTCTCCCTATGCATGGGGTCTTTTGTCTGCTGCAGCATTTCTCCAAGCCCTCCAATGCAATAGAGCCCTTGCCTCACCACCTTTCCCATGCCTCATTACCCTTCCCATGCCTCATGCAAAGCCCCCAGGAGTGTTCATATACCTTGGAGGAGAATAGACTAGTCCTTTTGCCTCCAGGCTTCACTAGCAAGCAGCAAATCTGGGGCAGCTGCTGCAGGAGGATTATAACACCTTCTCCCAGTGGGCCAATCCTTCCCCATCAGCTGCTGAACAGGCAGCAGGCAGTTGGCAGCTGCAGACAAAAGCAAAAACAATAAGAAGAGGAATCCCAGCCAACTTGTTGAGGATTTATAAAATGATGGTCAAGTTTTGCCAAACTTCTTTTCTTTCATGGTGAAACTAGTGAACCCAATTCAGAGTGGTTCCCACAAGCCTTCCTCTATTCTCTCCTAGGGAGAAGGAGCATAACCCATCAAAGCCGACACCTCCATGCACAGGTTAGATATTCCCAGGTATACAGAGGTATGAATATACAGAGTAGAGGCAGAAAAAAAGCAATGATGTTTTCATTTTTTATCAAGTTCTCTCCATCTGAGTCCAGCTTGCCATAGATGCAGAAGCATTGAATAGTCATGGTACTGGGCAAAGTGAATTCACTTCACTTTGGAGTGAGGAGGAGGAACATCAATCAGTCCTGCCCTCCCTGCCTTAGCCTCTCTTTTTCAACAGCACCAGAACATTTCACCATTATTTTATTGCTTATTACCCTCATTTTATTGCTCTCACAGTCTAACCACAGTTTGCCCCTAAGGATATAGTGAAGGCCTACGTCACCCTTTGAGCAAAGCTATGGGGCAAAATCCATGGCAGCCCCAATAGGTATTTTGGTCTCTAATTCCCAGTGAGGGTCAGGAAGGCTGATGTTGAGTAACACTGATACATGCTCTATGTGACATGCTTATTGTCCTACAGATCATTTGCACTTTCTCACTGTGAAGTCCCAGCACTCTGGGGTCCCTTGGCCAGGTTTCTTCCAGAGAGTAGGAACCCAAGGAGATGAAATGTCACTGGTGTCACTCTGCCCACTTGGGAAGCAAGGCAACCATCACTGATACTGGCTGAAGGATGGAGGACAAGAGGTTCACAGGCTCTGGCCACCAAAGGAGGACCACACCAATGCCCTGTTGATGAGACAGCCTGGCACTGCACAGTGTGCCCAACACTGAGAGCAGGGAGATGTCATTCTAGGGAAGAGGGAAGAAAGACAGGCTAAATGTGACAAGTATGAGATAGTACTTGTACCACTGAATCCTGCTTCACAGTACTGGGTTGGTGCAATACCCTGCTCCTACCTTTGGTACCTACAGAACAGCTCTTTCTTTAAATCTATTATTGCTCTTGTCTCTCTGAGCATGAGTGAGAGACTCAAACTACAGTTTTTATACTTGTTTTTATATATATGGAGGGCGTAACCTAAAAAAACTGGGGGATTTTGTCCTCTGGGCCAGCTCTGGACAGTCATGTCATAATGAGGAACACCATAGATGTCAGTTTGCCTTAGAAGACACTCATCAGGGATTTAGGTTCACCATCCGCAAACAGTATTATCTCCTGTGCCATAATCAGCCTGAAGGAGGAATGGATTCCTAGGACCTTTGGCATTTCGAGTGAAGTAAAGTTACACGATTAAACTCCAGTTAGGAAATATCCATAACTTACCAACAGGGGAGAGCAGTTAAGAGCATTACCAGCTGTCAGCACCTGGGAAACTAAATTAAATGGCCAGAGCACTGAGATATGAAAACTGAAGGAAAAATCACATGTGCCTACTTTCTTTACGGCTGCAATGTCATAGGTCATATGTTGTGCTAACCTGTAAGAAATAATAGGAACTTGGAGATAAAATATAGCTCCAAATGTGAACTGGGGCATGGCATAGAAGAAGTTATGCAAGGACAAACAGATTATTAGTATTCTGAAGTATAAAAGCACTGTCTCAGACACTTCTCTATCTACTCCTAGTAGCTTCATAAACCAAACCAGCTGTTGGAAACAACGCTATTAGATTTTTAAAGACATCAATTTCCTCGGCTGTAAATAGAAATACAATTTCTTTAAACTAAAACTACTCTTCCATGTAAATTTGTTTGGGATTTTTTTAAAAAATTGAACTAGTAACATATGTAATGACAGCTTTCCAGGGACATGTGATGCTAATACAGAGATTCCTGAAAAAGCTTATAGATTTATCATTCCTTTCCTGAATATCAAATTATCTGAGCAATGTAAGGCAAAATAGAAAATTAAGAAACCACAACTAAAGTAATTTGGGTGGGCTTTATGTGGGAGGACCTGTGGCCTCACACATAGGAAAGGAGATTTCTTAAACCAGGTTTGTGAAATGGGGATAAGCAGTAGCAATAGGGACTGTTTCAATCTGAATTGGTGGAGAAAGAAGATGAAAGCATTGAAGTATCTCCTGACTGAGAAGCTGAGGATCCATAACCACCTCCCATCCTTCCATGCAATGGAGCTGCTTGTGTTCCCCAACAGCAGCAGATATGGGGCACCAACTATCACATGTGCAGAGGGGTTGTAGCATCACTGTGTGGCATCAACAGCCTGATTTGGAGGGTCGGTGCAGGACAGAAGCTTGGCATCATCCAACAAGAGGGGGTGGGAAGAGTGCAGGAATAGGTTTGGGGAAGGACAGCAGTAGCAGGGAAGAGGCTAGTGGGAGCTGGGGTCAAGTGTGGTGGGAATTAAGAGTCTGGCTAGAAGCAGGAAATGTTCACACTTCTCAGAAAGCTTTACAATCACTGCTAATGAAATAGCAACCCCCAAAATACTTTTGATCCTATTCATTATTCAAAGGCATCTATCTGAACAGCACCTCCTGTCTCAGGGTGCTCCTGTGGAGCAATGGGCAGAGCGTGCCTGTGGCCTGAGAGGAGCACAGCGATGCTCTCAGCCGGCCCTCGCCAGCCACAAGTGCCAGCCTGTCTAATGAGGCCCTCCATCACTCCCTTCCCTGCTGGCTGCACACTGTGGGTGGCACTGGCATGGATGCCTTCACCAAAATGCTTGCCTCATATCAGGGAGGTGCACCCATTTGTAACTCCACTCCTCTGGCTCTGCAGGTGCCTCTGGCCACACGCCATGTTGAGGGGGAGGAAATGACAATGCTTGTGATAGAGCCTTCAAGGGAATGCTGACTCACCCCATCCAGAGGTTGCAAGAAACACCCAGAAGTCTCTCTCAGTGACTTGCTGCAGATGGGGAAATGTAGGCAACAGGCGCAATAGCTCACCAGCCTGCCATGGCTTTGAAACACCATGGCCTCGCACAAAATTGCTAAAACAAATACAGCAATTAAAAATCTCTTCACAGTGAGAGTCTGGTTCTGCAAACAGACAAATGGGTGACAGAGTGGTGGCAATGACAAGCATTGCCTGGTAATCCATTTTCTCCATTCTACGTAATGGTAACATCTATAAAGAAATAGTAGAGGAAAGGGAGGGAAGCACAGGAAATCCATTACTGCCATAAAGGGAAGGAAACAGAACAGGAGCCTGGACCCAAATCTGGGTCGTCCTGGATTTCTGACCTCCTGCCAGGGTAAGATATTAGAAACCAATACCAGGGGTGGAGCGCTAACTGTGTCAGTGACTCATTCCCTTGGGAAAAGCAGAGCCATCCAGACAACTGGCGCAGCATCTCACTGCGTGCGTGGCCTCAGAGAGCTCGCCCATCATGTAAGCAGCTGGCAAACTTCCTGCGATGAACAAAAATTGCAGATCATTTAGCCTGGCTACCTGAGCATTATCCCTATTATTGTCTCATAGAAATGGAAACAGAGTCATCCTGATGAGACTTTTATCCAAAAAAAGCACATAGAATTACGTGAGATATCCAGGAAATGGAAATCCAGATGGAAAGAGATTAGGAATTGCTCTTTAAGTCATTTAAAATCACAGCTGACCTTATTATTGGGTGTTCAAGCAGGAGAGAGAACTCTGAGACAGGACAACATTCAGGCTTTCTCCTTCCCCTGCCTATCCTTCTACTGCCCATACACGATTCTGGTCATGTGCTGCGTTCTCACAGCTCCCACACAATCCCAGCCTTGTGCTCCTAACTCGGGGACGAGGAAGCTGTTTATCACACAGCATTCCATTTGTCACATTCGTTTCAGGCAACGATAATACCCAGTTGCAAGTAGCACATTTTACTGCAGCAAATATTGCAGCAGTTCTTCTCCAGATGGGGAAATGAAGGCTTAGAGGGGTAAAAAGGCTTTCTTTTGGCCCTCTAGTGAGTCACTGATCTCCCAAATTCCAGTGTAAATTTAAACATCACTCCCTAGGTTTGCTTTTAGATTTAGCTTGCCAATATATTCCTCTGAAGTCCATACATGAGAATTGTGCCTAACACCCACACCTAGAAATGTATTTTTCTTGCTGGGAGAAGACAAGGTAGGAAGGGGACTTATGCCTTGGTACTGCAGTTGATCACTCAAAAACCTGTATACTTTCAGCATTTATCTAATCAGATTTTAATAGAATGTACATAGAACTGAATCAAATCTGTCTATTTGTAAAACTTGACAAATTTTTGGCATCAGCAATAGAGAAGTCCATGCTTTCCCAAACTGGAAATTTTGCAGCCTGATCTGTGCAGCTTGCCTTCCTGTGCCTCACATGTCTCAAGGAAAAAGTTTTGCCTGTAAGTGCCTCTCTGAACACCAGTAGGGAAGGTTTTTGTTGTGGTAGGCAATATCCCTCCTGCACATCTTTTCTTTCTCCTCCTATCCTTTATCCTGTACTGCTAGCCATAGGCAATGCCATAGAGATGCATCTTGACATTGAGTGTTATAGGGGCTGATACTTGAGACAGAGTTCCTTCAGAGTTCAAGGCTGGCTTGCTATGTGTTTTGTTTGCTCCTTGAACCTTCTTAAAGCCACAGCTGGGAATTTTAATAGTTTTCCCAGCTGTCTGTATGTGATGAGGGAAAACCCAATGTGACTAAAGGCCTGGTATGACTGTGCTTCACTCCAAAGTAAAATAAAAACACCTTCCTGAAAGTAGATATATATTTTGGATTTGAAACTACACAGCTGCCAAGATAAGCTACTGTTTAATTTTGGTGGCACCTAGTAATTGTGTAGTGTGTCCTCCATCTGACCCATACCAAAATGGGTCAATTAAAGAGGGCTGCTGTAGAAAGACCCTCCCAGTTTTGCTCCAGGCTCCTGGGAATACAGCTCATTTTCACCACCCATAGCATTGCTTTCTATTTCCCCGACTTCCCACAAGTGCTCATGAGCCCTGACTGGCAGGTTTAGCCAGTGCTTCATTGCTCCTGCTTCTGCACTGAATGTTGACATGTTCTAAGTGTCCAGGGTCTGATGCTACAGTCTGCTGCAATATTATTATTACTGTGGATAGGACATTTATTAGTATTTTACTATAACTTTATTTTCTTGGTTCATCATAGCAAACAAACAAGAGTGTGATCTATGGCAGTTTCCATTTCAAGGTCTCTGCAGCTCTACCGCAGAATGCCATCATCCACACCTCTGATCCCTGAGAGTCCTGTTAGCGCATCTTGTTGGCAGCAGAAGTATTCTTCCACTGCAGGTTTGATCCAAAACAGCATATTCCACCATCTGCAACTACCTGCTGGTGTCCAAGACGTAGTGAGGTGGTTGCTTTCTTTATCCAATAGCATTCGCCAATATTTATCTCTGGCACCAAGCGCTGAGGCTATTTTTGCTCCTGCCAAGGCGGGTTAACGTGTCTTTCGTTACAGGCACTTGGTGGTGAGCAGTTTGTCGTACTCGCGAGAGGTCGCCAGGCTTAGGCAAACGCAGCATTTGCCCGTGGGGAGGGTGGCCCCCAGGTCAGCACCTGGAGGGGGCGCAGCACCAGCAGCACTGACACCGCCTCTCCGTGCAGTGCAGTGGCTGCTGCTCCCCCCTCGCCCTTAGTGCCGTGGTTACACAGGTGCCATCCTGGCCAAATCTCTGTTTCAAGATGAAATATGTCTGGAAAGCATCCCAATCCTTTGAAAATATCTCGATAACCTTTCAGCAGTCTAGTCTCTGCTCTGACTCTTCATGGGGCAGCTTTTCTGCTTTACCTATCCCACCTCAACTCATATTCAGGTTAGTTGTGAATATTTTTTTTCTATCTGGTATCTTACTCTGGAGAGTATTTATCCCCTTTTTACTTGTTTTCTTTCACATTTTTTTTTCCCTCCTTCCTCCTCCAAAACACAAGCTGAAGAAACACTCTGTCTTTGCTGTGGTTGGGAATTAGTGTGCACTTGCCTTCCATATAGCCACATCTCTCCCAACACCAGGATGAGCTGTTCAAGAACCCTCACATCAGCTACTGTTTCTTTCAAGTATACCACAAATTCCTTCTTTTAAATAAATTATCTGCTAACAAAAGAATCTGCCTGTTTCTTTGGAGGCAGTATTCTGAGATATGTATGACTTAAATTCAACTACGTTCTTTAATTAGATTCTTTACTTATGTTTTATTTACCAAAGAGGAAAGCTTACAATATGTTGTAATTTCTTCTAGATCTTATATGAGTCCTACTGATGTGCCTGAGAGCCACTGCAGTATGTCCATGACTGGTACTAGAGTGGTTGTTATTGGTTTTGTTTCTCTCCCTTTTCATCTCATTTTCCTACTGTCCAGAAAAAATCTAGTTTATAAATTTGTTCCTTTTCATACCTATCCTCTCAAATATTGGAATTTTGGGTAGTGTTCTTGGTCTTTCTTCCTCCTTCCTATCCCTTTTCCTTGTAAATAAGCATGATCACAGCCATCATGTCTGACTACCCGGGTAGAGGAATCAGATCACCCCTGAAATCATGCTCTCCATGAAAAGGAGATGAAAAGCAAAACAAGCAAAGATGACCTGGAAAAAAGAAAATGGAATAACCATGGACTGCTGCCAGCAGCTCTGCTGAGGATCCAGCCTGCTTGCCAGCAACTGAAAAGCTGCTCACCATTGAAGGTGACTAAACCTAGGGCACAGTTTCAATGTCTGCCAAAATCAACAGTGGGCCAGGAGATGGCACATAGTCATTGCTGGACTTGTCTTCCAGTTCTGAAGACTGGCCAGTTCCCAGTCCTGTGCCTCAGTTTCCTGCTTCTGGAATGGGTAGAGCTGCTAAATTTTGTTACAAAAAGCAGAACACCCTTTACGTATGCCAGGAAATTAGCAAATATGGCAGCAGGAAGGGATCAATAGAACAGATCATAATGATGAAAGAACTAAACAAAATGTCTCTTCGTTCAAAAGCCTCATGCACAGCCAAGGCTGGAGGCTGGCAGAAATCAATGAAAAAATCCCTCTCCATAAAAAGTACAAAGTATTCAAATTATTTGCATTTTATCTGTAAGTGCAAATAAATGATAGAGAAACAGGTCCAGTTTCTGTCCTGTAAGCCTTGCCTCTTGCCTTTCCCTAGAAGAATAGAAGAGTGTAAAGCTCTTCTACAAGGATAGTTTACAGGGATGACACTGAACCCAAGAGCCTGGTCTGGACTCCTTCTTGGGAATGGGCAACTTCCTCCCCTTCCTTGCCAGTCACCATGTCCTTTATTGGACCTAGTCTCAAGTACATGCAGATCCCTATTTATCAAGCTACTTCCCAGCTGTGTCTAAGCATATTTTGATGAATTAATTCATAGGACATTAAAAACTGTAACTATATAGAAAGGAACATAGCCCAAAATACATTTAGCAGTCTAAACAGATTGTACTGTGCAACATGGACTTTTGGCTCTACAGAGGGATATTTGCTTCCATCTCCAGCTGTTTAAAAACTAACCTTGTTTACTGCATTAAAAATTGTTCCTTTCACCCCTGTGCCTGCACACAAGGAGCAGCAGGACCACAGAGCACTCTGCTGCATTCACAGGTCACACAAGACCACATCTGACCTTGACCTTAGCATACTCATGACCAGACGTGGCTCCAAATGTGGCTTTGCTGGCTTCACATCACACAGGTATGGAACCAAGATCTGGCCAGATCCAAGGAGAACAGATCATGGATCAAAACCTCTTTCCAAGGTGCTGTACAAGCACTGGAAAGAAAGTGGACCTTGAGCCTAAAGAATAGGTAAGGACATGTAAAACAAGAATGCTAAAGAGATTTCAGTAACATGAAATTACTCCCTAGATATTTCCACATGCTGTTTTATAAATTAAGACTTTTAACAAGCATTGAATCAAAAATGGTACCTCGGGCAGATGAGCCAAAGAATAGGCAAAGGGTAGTAAGAAGAATGAGTATTTTATCTTCCAGAGAGAAGAGTCTTCTTGTGACCAAAGAACAAGATCAAACTGGTTTAATCACAGAATATATACTCTAGGCTAAAAAGTTGATTTAGTGTGCCTAGAAAGAGGACAATTATTTAAGTACACCCAATTACTGTGTCCATAATAAAGTAGCTTTATTTAAGATGATAAAAGACAGGCAATGCCCCAAGGCATGTTTCCTCTGAAACTCAATCCATGCTCACGTTCAAACTTACAGGTGCAATGATCCCCTTGCTTCCATGTAGTGAATGAATTTTGGGCAACAATTAGCCCTCACAGGGTCACTGCTATTGCATTTTCTTGCCATTTGAAACATGCAGTATTGGGATTGCTTTCTTTCTATTAAGTCTATACAGCTTCTTCCATTCACTAGGTGTTTTTTTATTCAGTCATTAACCTTTTCAGTAAATTCGTTGAAAATCAGTCCCTTACAGTACTTTGGATTGGTTTTCTGGAAGTGGTAGATCCCAGTTTATGTCAGGGTCAGCACAGACAAGCAGAGTAGCTTCCAGAAAAATTAATTTGCAGTATTTTGTGTGCAGCTCAGAGCAGAAGAAAAGTAAAAATGAAGTGAAGGCACTCACAATGACATACATGTTCATGAGAACCAAGATTCTGGGAATACCTATTATAATATTTCTTCTTATGAATACTTTAAAAACTAAAATCTTCTTGATATATTCCTTTTCTCCCACTCTCAGGAACAGCTACTGTCACAGATACTTTCTTTAGAAAGTTTATATTTGACTCTACATTTCCAGAACAAAACCTTTGGCCTCAGTTGTCCAGGCATCTGCACATGTGCATTGGTCACAGTAAACTGAGCAGGATTATGCACATGTAGAAAGCTATTTTTAGCTATTTACTTATGCAGTTTTTTTCAGGTTTATAGAAATTATTTCTTCCCAAAGAAAGAAATGCTACTGATGGACATTCTATGTCTTTCTTCTTGTGAGAAAGTGTCTATGCTTCCTCAAACAAATAGCTTTTACATAGCTGAGGTAGACTTACTAGAAAAGATCATGTAGTGATCAGTGGTGCAGACCACATTTAAAGAAAACATACTTACAGAAAGAGAGAAAATAGTGTGTTGCTACCATTGTCATCTGTGAAAATTTTTGCCTTTACCTCTTGTCCAGTTTTGGATTTAGTTTCTAATCCCCTTAACAGGCTTTCCCAAATCCTGAGTAGTTTAAACTATTACTTAATATATTCTTTGCAGGATTTTCTGCCTGTGTCTATGTACATTATAATATGTATGCACATACACATAACATTATTATTCCCTTAGTGGCAATTAAGCAGCATAATCCACCTCAAAGATATTTACAACAATTTAAACTACCCTGAATCAAGTAGTTTAGAGGATTAGAGATGAGATTTAAGCAGTTACTGAGAGGATAAATTTTACTATTCCTCTGCACTGTAGCACTGTTTGACTTTAAGACCAGAGGATGGAGAGTTAGGAAGTGATTGAAGCACAGAAGGAAATGAATCAAAAGTCAAATATGAATCAAAAGCCTGGAATAGTTTGTTTGTTGAGAACTTTTAACTTTCATTTTAGAGGAGGGTAGACAGCTGGCTCCTTGAACAAATTTGTTCAACTTCCTTGCAATCTCCTTTCATTGGTAATTTGAGGACAGTCGGTGAGTGTGTGTGTACTCCCACACCATCTCCGGCACCCTGCACATCTGTGTTGTGAGCAGGCACAGTGGGTCTGGCTTAAACTGAAAGCTCTGGTATCTTCAGTAACATATGGCATGCTCTGGGATAGAGGGCACAAACCAGCACTGAATATTCAAGCCACACTGGATTTATCAAAGGAAAAAAGCACCCAAAGATAAAAATTTGGCTATGCTAAGGATTGAACTCATAGAGACTGAACAGCACAGCTGTTTGATTTTTCCAATGTCTATATAGTGAATCAGCACATCAGGATTGTTTATGGGCACACCCTGACTTGTATTTATATCAACACATTTATGTTTTTCATTCTCAGACTCCTCAGCTGAAATAGTGTTTGGCTGAAAGTGTCTGAAGAAAGGCTCACCCAAGATATTTATCTCTTGCACAATCTGTGGGCCCAGTTCCTCCAGTCTACCTTGTCAATGGAATAAGAGTAAACTCTCTGAAGCTGCCCCTCTTCTGTATGTAACACCTGGGATATTGTCTATTTTCCCTCTCCCTCTGCCAGTGAGAAGATACCACTAAAAAGTGACAAATAGGGAAAAATTATCTTTGCCACCTGGTGAACTAAATATACATCCCACATAATTCCCCAATAAATTCCTTGTATTACTCTCAGAGGGCAATTTCCCCCCCAAATTAATTTTTTTGTGAGTAGTATCTTGTATATAAAAATACATCAAACCTTCCTGTCACACCCCAGGTGTCAGCTCCTATTATCCACTCCAGAGGAGAGCAGCAGAGTCAGAGCAGGAAGTGGAGCTCTCTGAGGGTGTGGACTTTCCAAGCTGCCAATCTCCCAACTGTGACTTTGCCCAGCAGCCCAAGGGCAGCCTTTCCAGTAGTCCATGCAGTAGCCCCCAAAAGATGTGGTTCTGCTCCCTTCCCCACACAAGGCTCTGGCAAACTCAGAAGCAGCAAAAACCTACCCTCTGCACAGTCGATTTTGCATTGCTAATGAGAGCATGCAGCAAAATCTTCTTTCTGAATGGACATTTCCTTCCCTTTCTATGAATCATCTCCTAACATATCTGTGTTTGCTGCTTACTAGAAAGAAGGGAGGAATAGGAAAATGCATGTAGAAGACATGAGGATGGAGAAGCCAAGCACAAGGAAGCCTTGTATCATAAGTGTCATATCATGTGTTTCTATCAGCTTCACTTCCTGCAGATCCACACTTGGTCATGGATGACACAAACTCCCTATGGTCTCCAAATGGCAACAGGAATTTCTCATTACAACTCGTCCTAGTGACTGTGGCTACTTCACTTAGGAAAGAGAATCATTGAGGAACAATCTATTTGTAAATTTGTAGAAGTTCTAACTGTGTTTGTGGTGTTTTTCCTCTTAAAAAATACCAATTATTTCAAACTACTTTGAAGTGCCTGCAGCAGTACCATGAGACAGTGAAATGCCCCATTCACATACCAGAAGGAGAAACAATCTTTTGGATATGGCAGTGGATTTCACGCCTGAAGTGCTCAGAAGTTTATTGCATTTTCTGGGGAGTGGGGATGGAAATTACAAAAATTATTATAAATAGCTTGCCATAGCCCATCTACAGATTTCACCTGCTGACATGCTTTAGTGGGCAGACACAAATACCACCCTTGGGAGGAAGAAGGAAACCAGCGCTGGGACGGGAAGGGGTTAGGCAAGATTTAAGTGAGTGTACAGGAAGCAATAAAGGTTGTGCAGATTTAGCTGGGTTCTGGTGAGTGTTTGATTGAATCCTTGGTTAGGGAACAAACTTGACAACATTCTCTGTTTTTGCTGTAGGAACAACTGTTCACTTGTCTAAATCCTGCCCTCAGCACTGATATATATCAGCCTTCAATTTACTCTCACTTCCATTCGAATCACAGTATGAATCAAGCACATCGCCCTTGCTACTATGCAGATGGTGTGCAGAAAAGACTATACAGTTTGTTTTAAGGATTTTTAATTTTTTTTTTAATTTTAATTAGGCCTGATTTGTTCTTCCATTTCCTGCCTAGGGTGAATTTAACACAGGTGGTGTCTTCCTTCCAGGGAAGGGCAGGGGATTTGGGTGAAACCTCAAAGCTGCCTGAACACGCTGTGCTCTTGGCTGCCAAGCTGAACCCGCGTTTTACAAGCCCAAGTTTGGCAGAGAGCGATGCCAACGGGACCAGCCCCGGGAAGAGCTCTGGGAGCTCAGCCCCGGCGGCCAGCAGGGGAGCCGGGCCAGCCGTGTCTCAGCAGCCCGAGCCAGCTTCAGGTGCCAGAGTGGATCAGATCAGAGGCCCAGCTCGCCTGAAATCCTGCCTCTTCTGCTTGCCTGAAATCCTGCCTCTTCTGCTCGCCAGGAACACATGCAGAAGAACCCCCCCTGCAAAGGAAAAATGCCCATCCAAAAACATGTTCAGCAGTCCAGTTTCACTGCAAGAGGAAAGTACTCACTGTCACAAGCCCTGAAGCAGAGATCTGAGCTATTAAAATAATATTACATTAAATTATGAGTTCATAGATTAACTTTTACCCTGGATAGTTTAACTGCAGATGTAGGCAGTATTGATTGCAATGTCTAACATTTGTTAATCCTACTCAGCTTTTTACCTCAGTATTTTCTCAAGCCCATGGCAGAGACACTGTCTTAAAAAAGCATTTGCTCGTTTAGATTTAAACCTGTTGCTTTTATTTCTGGATCTCTCTGTGATATTTATTACAAAGGAGGGTGCATAGGAGTGATCACATGACCCCTTGGTACCATCTGTTATTTTATATACTGCAGTGACATCCCTTCCTTGCCACCTTCCACTACTCAATCGTCCATATCTTCATCTCAAAGTGTTTCCATACCTCTTCATCACAGGTTTTGTTACTCTTCTCTGGACATAAAAATATGTCAGCCATATAATCTTTTATGAGGTGAAGCTACCCTTACCTAAAAACAGCATTCTAGCTGAGGACATGCCATTGATCTTTCCATAAAAAGGCATTGTAATTCTCACAGCACTATCCTTTATGCCTTCCTTAATAGGAGGATAACCTGATTCTGGGAACCTATTCCCAGGGAGCAGCTAGCTGGAAAGAGGTTCAGGTTCTCTGAGTTTTGACCAGAACTTTTAATGATGTGGCAAAGCCCAAAGCTATGTCTGTCAGCAAGGTCACCTTTGCCATGCACACATGTAAGGTTCTGTCCCACTGCCTCCATCCTGCTCCATGGGAATTTTAGATGCCAGGCACAGCCTTTGTTTGCCGCTCAAAATAAAGTGCTGAGCACCACTGTTGGCTGAGCATTGTCCCCTGCGCTGTGGAGATGGCTGCAGTGCAGGAACAAGCAATAGCAGCAGTTCCAGGGGGCCCAGGGCAAAGGTGGAGGTCACGACCTCTTGTGTATCATTAGGCAATTAGCCAGAGCCCTCTCTAACCTCTCAAAACACAGGGCCCTGGGCAAACTGTCCTCCCCTAGCTGGCCATGGCTGACCCTCTCTATCTATAGCCACACTGGGAGTGTTTTGACACCCTCTTAGATATTCTTCTGTTCTACATATGAACAACACCATTATATGCTTTTCTATCTGCATCTTGCAAAGTCGCCAGATTTTGAGGCACTGGAAGATGACCTTTTTCAAGGAATTTCATAGAACTGGCACTCTCAGAGCTGCTATAGAGACAGGCTGGGTATTTATAGGTTTTGTCCAAGGTGCTGTCCCATCTCAGGATCCTGCTGTCTGTATCTAATATTAAATGTTCTTGCCCAAAGGGGCTTAGAAAACAGTGGCCAGAACCATGTGTGAAATGAGGAGATACAGAAGGGAAAGATTTAAGGATTTAGACATAATTGAACCTAGCCAACTCAGCTAAGCACACCCCATTGAGGTAATTCCTGACTCCCTAGAAAATCTACCCAGATTTGGTCATAATAAAACAGGCAAATCTCAAAATGCCTTTTTCTAATTTTAATTCTCTTCACATTTGCAACCTCAGTCCGAGAAGTTATGTGCCCAGGTATAGCTGGTACGTTTCTGACTGTACATTCAAAGGCTAGGTGGTCTGAATATGCCATTTCTGAGACAGTGGGGCTTTCTTCTACTGTAATTGACACCAATGTCCTTTGCATGAGACAGTGAAAACAAAGGAAAGGAAGGATAAAAGGAAGATGAAGGAAGGAAGGAAGGAAAGAGGAGTCAGTTTGACAGAAGAGGAGAAATCAGAACCCTAGATGTATGCTACACGTATAGTATTTTATTAGATAACCCTGTAAGCAATGGTGTAATTTTGTGTATGGCAGCACAGGCCCTTCCCTCTCAAGGCTACGGCAAGAGAGAGAAAAGATGGTCTTGTTGTTAAGGTAGTGACACAGAATTCAGGAGATCTGGCTCCCATTCCTGGCTCTGACACAAACCTTGTGTAAATCACTTAATCTCTCTGTGCCTCTGTTTCCCATCTGTGAAAGAGAGATAACACATCCTTTTTCTCACCCCAGTCTGTCTTGTCTATTTAGATTATCTGCTTTTCTGGGCAGGGAAAGCTTCTTACTGCATGTGCTTGGGTTTTCACTTTGTTTGTCCTCAGCGCTTTTTGCTGGATCTTTTAAGACCAGAGGGAACCAGAGTGATCATCTGGTCACAACCCCTTATACAAGACAAGTCCTGGGAGCTCCCAGAATTAATTCCTGTTTCAGGAGCTGAGATTGACAAAAGAACAGACTTTAGAAGAAATATATATGTACGTGTGTGTGTGTGTCTGTGTGTGTGTCTGTAACTTAAAAAAAGAAAAAATCCCCAAATCCAATGTAGTCTTTTATAAACAACTATCAGGAAGCTTCTCTGATAAAAACTGGTGCTTTATTACTTGCTTAGTTTTGTCTAGACTCTTTTCTCACTACTAGAAAGATGCTTTCACCAGCAGCTGTTATCCGTGCTGAATTCAAGAGCTCTCCCTGATGAATGTGTATGTACTTATGGTGGGACTTATTTTCCCTAACTTTTACTATGCCTGTAACCCAACCTAGCCGGCCCAGTGGTGGAAGAACCTGAATACAGGAATTCATGACAAAGATCTTGGATAACTCTCTTGAAATAGGATAAAATGGCCTCTTAATGGGTCTGTGTTGTCTTTCTTGTGCATGGACCTTGGATTATCTTATTATTAACTTATTATCCCTATTTGCACCTATTTGCACCCTTAGGATAATTTTGGAGCAGTTACATGATGTTCCTCACTCTTCTTGACATAGCGTTCCTCTGCAGAATTCATACTTGAGATTATTGCACTTCATGATGAGAGCACAATTGGGATTGTAACTCGACTTCAGCTGCAACTGTTGCTCCTGCTAATGTGTATTCAACCCCTCCTTTCTCCATCATCACTATACATTGATAATTGGTGACATCCAGTGAGATGAGTAGATTTGAAATATTTTCAAGAGAGAAAAGAATTCTATTTTGAATTTTTCTAACCTGGACAAGCTCTAACCACTGAGTAATTGAATAAAAGGTCTTTTTCTGTGGTCATATGTTAAAGAAAGGCTGCATCTGCTTTTGCATTTTGTGCACAGACTGATCCTTGAAGTGTGCCATAAGCACACTCCTTGGATCAAGCTCTGTACGGGAAACAGATAGACAAATGTATAGTTATGACATTGGTACTGAACCGCTCAACCTTGTCAGGATTGAGGTGTCTTCTGGGAGTGCACAAAAGCAGAACCTCAGTTGCCTTGGAAACTTCTCCAGCTGAAAACCAAGGAGATTAAGGCAGTTCTGGGCAGCCACCGAGCTGAGCTTTCACAACTGCCATTTTAGATTCAGATGCCTAAACTCCTCCTAACTTCTCTCTTAAACCACAGTTTGCAGAGACAGCCTCCATTTGAATAATCAAAATGTCAAGCCAGACAAATGCATTACAGAAGACTAAATCTCTTATATATCAAAATCATGAATTAAATCACCCCATTTGAAATCAGATTTTAAATTATATCAAGATAGTTTGACAAGAACCATCCTGATTATCTTTAATTATATCACCTTTTTTAAAATTCCTTATTACTCAAGGTCCCTATCAGCCATTCCATTATTTTGCCTGGGATCGAAGGCAAGCTGACAGGCCTATAATTACTCGGGTCACTGCATTTACCTTTTTTAAATATTGGTACAACATTAGCTTTCTTGTAGTCCTCTGGAACATACCCAATGCTCCATGGCTTGTTAAAAATCAAAATTAATGGTCTGTAGTGCTACT